>NC_081816.1:9040000-10270000 GCF_030704535.1 Vitis vinifera | reverse complement strand
AATGATGGTGGCTCTGAACGCTTATGAAAATGGTGGTAGCTCTGAACGCCTATGAAAGAGATGGCTCTAAACGCCTATGAAAATGATGGCTCTGAACACCTATGAAAATGACGGTGGCTCTAAACGCCTATGAAAATGGTGGTGGCTCTGAACGCCTATGAAAATGGTGGTGGCTCTTAATGCCTATGAAAATGGTGGCTCTGAACGCCTATGAAAGTGATGGCTCTGAACGCCTATGAAAATGGTGGTGGCTCTGAACGCCTATGAAAGTGGTGGCTCTGAACGTCTATGAAAGTGGTGATGGCTCTGAACGCCTATAAAAAGTGGTGGCTCTGAACGCCTATGAAAATTATGGTGGCTCTAAACGCCTATGAAAGTGGTGGTGACTCTGAACACGTATGAAAATGGTGCCTCTGAATGCCTATGAAAATGATGGTGGCTCTGAACGCCTATGAAAATGGTGGCTCTGAACGCCTATGAAAGTGATGGCTCTGAACGCCTATGAAAATGGTGGTGGCTCTGAACGCCTATGAAAGTGGTGGCTCTGAACGTCTATGAAAGTGGTGATGGCTCTGAACGCCTATAAAAAGTGGTAGCTCTGAACGCCTATGAAAATGATGGTGGCTCTGAACGCCTATGAAAGTGGTGGTGGCTCTGAACGCCTATGAAAATGGTGGCTCTGAACGCCTATAAAAATGATGGTGGCTCTGAACGCCTATGAAAGTGGTGGTGGCTCTGAACGCCTATGAAAATGATGGTGGCTCTGAACGCCTATGAAAATGGTGGTGGCTCTGAACGCCTATAAAAAGTGGTGGCTCTGAATGCCTATAAAAATTATGGTGGCTCTAAACGCCTATGAAAGTGGTGGTGACTCTGAACGCGTATGAAAATGGTGCCTCTGAACGCCTATGAAAATGGTGGTGGCTCTGAACGCCTATGAAAATGGTGGCTCTGAACGCCTATGAAAGTGATGGCTCTGAACGCCTATGAAAATGGTGGTGGCTCTGAACGCCTATGAAAGTGGTGGCTCTGAACGTCTATGAAAGTGGTGATGGCTCTGAACGCCTATAAAAAGTGGTAGCTCTGAACGCCTATGAAAATGATGGTGGCTCTGAACGCCTATGAAAGTGGTGGTGGCTCTGAACGCCTATGAAAATGGTGGCTCTGAACGCCTATAAAAATGATGGTGGCTCTGAACGCCTATGAAAGTGGTGGTGGCTCTGAACGCCTATGAAAATGATGGTGGCTCTGAACGCCTATGAAAATGGTGGTGGCTCTGAACGCCTATGAAAGTGGTGGCTCTGAACGCCTATGAAAATGATGGTGGCTCTGAACGCCTATGAAAATGGTGGCTCTGAACGCCTATGAAAATGATGGTGGCTCTGAACGCCTATGAAAATGGTGGTGGCTCTGAACGCCTATGAAAGAGATGGCTCTGAACGCCTATGAAAATGATGGCTTTGAACGCCTATGAAAATGACGGTGGCTCTGAACGCCTATGAAAATGGTGGTGGCTCTGAACGCCTATGAAAATGGTGGTGGCTCTGAATGCCTATGAAAATGGTGGCTCTGAACGCCTATGAAAATGGTGGCTCTGAACGCCTATGAAAATGATGGTGGCTCTGAACGCCTATGAAAATGGTGCCTCTGAACGCCTATGAAAGTGGTGGTGGCTCTGAACGCCTATGAAAGTGGTGGTGGCTCTGAACGCCTATGAAAATGATGGTGGCTCTGAACGCCTATGAAAATGGTGGTGGGTCTGAACGCCTATAAAAGTGGTGGCTCTGAACGCCTATGAAAATGATGGTGGCTTTGAACGCCTATGAAAATGGTGGCTCTGAACGCCTATGAAAATGATGGTGGCTCTGAACGCCTATGAAAATGGTGGTAGCTCTGAACGCCTATGAAAGAGATGGCTCTGAACGCCTATCAAAATGATGGCTCTGAACGCCTATGAAAATGACGGTGGCTCTGAACGCCTATGAAAATGGTGGTGGCTCTGAACGCCTATGAAAATGGAGGTGGCTCTGAATGCCTATGAAAATGGTGGCTCTGAACGCCTATGAAAATGGTGGCTCTCAACGACTATGAAAGTGATGGCTCTGAACGCCTATGAAAATGGTGGTGGCTCTGAAAGCCTATGAAAGTGGTGGCTCTGAACGTCTATGAAAGTGGTGATGGCTCTGAACGCCTATAAAAAGTGGTGGCTCTGAACGCGTATGAAAATTATGGTGGCTCTGAACGCCTATGAAAGTGGTGGTGGCTCTGAACGCCTATGAAAATGGTGGCTCTGAACGCCTATGAAAATGATGGTGGCTCTGAACGCCTATGAAAGTGATGGCTCTGAACGCCTATGAAAATGGTGGTGGCTCTGAACGCCTATGAAAGTGGTGGCTCTGAACGTCTATGAAAGTAGTCATGGCTCTGAACGCCTATAAAAAGTGGTAGCTCTGAACGCCTATGAAAATGATGGTGGCTCTGAACGCCTATGAAAGTGGTGGTGGCTCTGAACACCTATGAAAATGGTGGCTCTGAACGCCTATGAAAATGATGGTGGCTCTGAACGCCTATGAAAGTGGTGGTGGCTCTGAACGCCTATGAAAATGATGGTGGCTCTGAACGCCTATGAAAATGGTGGTGGCTCTGAATGCCTATGAAAATGGTGGCTCTGAACGCCTATGAAAATGGTGGCTCTGAACGCCTATGAAAGTGATGGCTCTGAACGCCTATGAAAATGGTGGTGGCTCCGAATTCCTATGAAAATGGTGGCTCTGAACGCCTATGAAAATGGTGGCTCTCAACGACTATGAAAGTGATGGCTCTGAACGCCTATGAAAATGGTGGTGGCTCTGAAAGCCTATGAAAGTGGTGGCTCTGAACGTCTATGAAAGTGGTGATGGCTCTGAACGCCTATAAAAAGTGGTGGCTCTGAACGCCTATGAAAATTATGGTGGCTGTGAACGCCTATGAAAGTGGTGGTGGCTCTGAATGCCTATGAAACTGGTGGCTCTGAACGCCTATGAGAATGATGGTGGCTCTGAACGCCTATGAAAATGATGGCTCTGAACGCCTATGAAAATGGTGGTGGCTCTGAACGCCTTTGAAAGTGGTGGCTCTGAACGTCTATGAAAGTGGTCATGGCTCTGAACGCCTATAAAAAGTGGTAGCTCTGAACGCCTATGAAAATGATGGTGGCTCTGAACGCCTATGAAAGTGGTGGTGGCTCTGAACACCTATAAAAATGGTGGTGGCTCTGAACGCCTATGAAAATGGTGGCTCTGAACGCCTATGAAAATGATGGTGGCTCTGAACGCCTATGAAAGTGATGGCTCTGAACGCCTATGAAAATGGTGGTGGCTCTGAACGCCTATGAAAGTGGTGGCTCTGAACGTCTATGAAAGTAGTGATGGCTCTGAACGCCTATAAAAAGTGGTAGCTCTGAACGCCTATGAAAATGATGGTGGCTCTGAACGCCTATGAAAGTGGTGGTGGCTCTGAACACCTATGAAAATGGTGGCTCTGAACGCCTATGAAAATGATGGTGGCTCTGAACGCCTATGAAAGTGGTGGTGGCTCTGAACGCCTATGAAAATGATGGTGGCTCTGAACGCCTATGAAAATGGTGGTGGCTCTGAATGCCTATGAAAATGGTGGCTCTGAACGCCTATGAAAATGGTGGCTCTGAACGCCTATGAAAGTGATGGCTCTGAACGCCTATGAAAATGGTGGTGGCTCCGAATTCCTATGAAAATGGTGGCTCTGAACGCCTATGAAAATGGTGGCTCTCAACGACTATGAAAGTGATGGCTCTGAACGCCTATGAAAATGGTGGTGGCTCTGAAAGCCTATGAAAGTGGTGGCTCTGAACGTCTATGAAAGTGGTGATGGCTCTGAACGCCTATAAAAAGTGGTGGCTCTGAACGCCTATGAAAATTATGGTGGCTGTGAACGCCTATGAAAGTGGTGGTGGCTCTGAATGCCTATGAAAATGGTGGCTCTGAACGCCTATGAGAATGATGGTGGCTCTGAACGCCTATGAAAATGATGGCTCTGAACGCCTATGAAAATGGTGGTGGCTCTGAACGCCTTTGAAAGTGGTGGCTCTGAACGTCTATGAAAGTGGTCATGGCTCTGAACGCCTATAAAAAGTGGTAGCTCTGAACGGCTATGAAAATGATGGTGGCTCTGAACGCCTATGAAAGTGGTGGTGGCTCTGAACACCTATAAAAATGGTGGCTCTGAACGCCTATGAAAATGATGATGGCTCTGAACGCCTATGAAAGTGGTGGTGGCTCTGAACGCCTATGAAAATGATGGTGGCTCTGAACGCCTATGAAAATGGTGGTGGCTCTGAACGCCTATCAAAGTGGTGGCTCTGAACGCCTATGAAAATGATGGTGGCTCTGAACGCCTATGAAAATGGTGGTGGCTCTGAACGCCTATTAAAGTGGTGGCTCTGAACGCCTATGAAAATGATGGTGGCTCTGAACGCCTATGAAAGTGGTGGTGGCTCTGAACGCCTATGAAAATGATGGTGGCTCTGAACGCCTATGAAAATGGTGGTGGCTCTGAACGCCTATGAAAGTGGTGGCTCTGAACGCCTATGAAATTGATGGTGGCTCTGAACGCCTATGAAAATGGTGGCTGTGAACGCCTATGAAAATGATGGTGGCTCTGAACGCCTATGAAACTGGTGGTGGCTCTGAACGCCTATGAAAGAGATGGCTCTGACCGCCTATGAAAATGATGGCTCTGAACGCCTATGAAAATGACGGTGGCTCTGAACGCCTATGAAAATGGTGGTGGCTCTGAACGCCTATGAAAATGGTGGTGGCTCTGAATGCCTATGAAAATGGTGGCTCTGAACACCTATGAAAATGGTGGCTCTGAACGCCTATGAAAGTGATGGCTCTGAACGCCTATGAAAATGGTGGTGGCTCCGAACGCCTATGAAAGTGGTGGCTCTGAACGCCTATGAAAGTGATGGCTCTGAACGCCTATGAAAATTGTGGTTGCTCTGAAAGCCTATGAAAGTGCTGGCTCTGAAGGTCTATGAAAGTGGTGATGGCTCTGAATGCCTATAAAAAGTGGTGGCTCTGAACGCCTATGAAAATTATGGTGGCTCTGAAAGCCTATGAAAGTGGTGGTGGCTCTGAACGCGTATGAAAATGGTGGCTCTGAACGCCTATGAAAATGATGGTGGCTCTGAACGCCTATGAAAGTGGTGGTGGCTCTGAACGCCTATGAAAATGATGGTGGCTCTGAACGCCTATGAAAATGGTAGGGGCTCTGAACGCCTATCAAAGTGGTGGCTCTGAACGCCTATGAAAATGACGGTGGCTCTGAACGCCTATGAAAATGGTGGTGGCTCTGAACGCCTATGAAAGTGGTGGCTCTGAACGCCTATGAAAATGATGGTGGCTCTGAACGCCTATGAAAATGGTGGCTATGAACGCCTATGAAAATGATGGTGGCTCTGAACGCCTATGAAAATGGTGGTGGTTCTGAACGCCTATGAAAGAGATGGCTCTGAACGCCTATGAAAATGATGGCTCTGAACGCCTATGAAAATGACGGTGGCTCTGAACGCCTATGAAAATGGTGGTGGCTCTGAATGCCTATGAAAATGGTGGCTCTGAACACCTATGAAAATGGTGGCTCTGAACGCCTATGAAAGTGATGGCTCTGAACGCCTATGAAAATGGTGGTGGCTCTGAACGCCTATGAAAGTGGTGGCTCTGAACGCCTATGAAATTGATGGTGGCTCTGAACGCCTATGAAAATGGTGGCTCTGAACGCCTATGAAAATGATGGTCGCTCTGAACGCCTATGAAACTGGTGGTGGCTCTGAACGCCTATGAAAGAGATGGCTCTGAACGCCTATGAAAATGACGGTGGCTCTGAACGCCTATGAGAATGGTGGTGGCTCTGAATGCCTATGAAAATGGTGGCTCTGAACACCTATGAAAATGGTGGCTCTGAACGCCTATGAAAGTGATGGCTCTGAACGCCTATGAAAATGGTGGTGGCTCTGAACGCCTATGAAAGTGGTGGCTCTGAACGCCTATGAAATTGATGGTGGCTCTGAACGCCTATGAAAATGGTGGCTCTGAACGCCTATGAAAATGGTGGTGGCTCTGAACGCCTATGAAAGAGATGGCTCTGAACGCCTATGAAAATGATGGCTCTGAACGCCTATGAAAATGACGGTGGCTCTGAACGCCTATGAAAATGGTGGTGGCTCTGAACGCCTATGACAATGGTGGTGGCTCCGAAAGCCTATGAAAGTGGTGGCTCTGAACGTCTATGAAAGTGGTGATGGCTCTGAACGCCTATAAAAAGTGGTGCCTCTGAACGCCTATGAAAATTATGGTGGCTCTTAACGCCTATGAAAGTGGTGGTGGCTCTGAACGCCTATGAAAATGGTGGCTCTGAACGCCTATGAAAATGATGGTGGCACTGAACGCCTATGAAAATGATGGCTCTGAACGCCTATGAAAATGGTGGTGGCTCTGAACGCCTATGAAAGTGGTGGCTCTGAACGTCTATGAAAGTGGTCATGGCTCTGAACGCCTATAAAAAGTGGTAGCTCTGAACACCTATGAAAATGATGGTGGCTCTGAACGCCTATGAAAGTGGTAGTAGCTCTGAACACCTATAAAAATGATGGCTCTGAACGCCTATGAAAATGATGATGGCTCTGAACGCCTATGAAAGTGGTGGTGGCTCTGAACGCCTATGAAAATGATGGTGGCTCTGAACGCCTATGAAAATGGTGGTGGCTCTGAACACCTATCAAAGAGGTGGCTCTGAACGCCTATGAAAATGATGGTGGCTCTGAACGCCTATGAAAATGGTGGTGGCTCTGAACGCCTATGAAAGTGGTGGCTCTGAACGCCTATGAAATTGATGGTGGCTCTGAACGCCTATGAAAATGGTGGCTCTGAACGCCTATGAAAATGGTGGTGGCTCTGAACGCCTATGAAAGTGGTGGCTCTGAACGCCTATGAAATTGATGGTGGCTCTGAACGCCTATGAAAATGGTGGCTCTGAACGCCTATGAAAATGATGGTCGCTCTGAACGCCTATGAAACTGGTGGTGGCTCTGAACGCCTATGAAAGAGATGGCTCTGAACGCCTATGAAAATGACGGTGGCTCTGAACGCCTATGAAAGTGATGGCTCTGAACGCCTATGAAAATGGTGGTGGCTCTGAACGCCTATGAAAGTGGTGGCTCTGAACGCCTATGAAATTGATGGTGGCTCTGAACGCCTATGAAAATGGTGGCTCTGAACGCCTATGAAAATGGTGGTGGCTCTGAACGCCTATGAAAGAGATGGCTCTGAACGCCTATGAAAATGATGGCTCTGAACGCCTATGAAAATGACGGTGGCTCTGAACGCCTATGAAAATGGTGGTGGCTCTGAACGCCTATGACAATGGTGGTGGCTCTGAAAGCCTATGAAAGTGGTGGCTCTGAACGCCTATGAAAATGGTGGTGGCTCTGAACGCCTATGAAAGTGGTGGCTCTGAACGCCTATGAAATTGATGGTGGCTCTGAACGCCTATGAAAATGGTGGCTCTGAACGCCTATGAAAATGATGGTGGCTCTGAACGCCTATGAAACAGGTGGTGGCTCTGAACGCCTATGAAAATGATGGCTCTGAACGCCTATGAAAATGACGGTGGCTCTGAACGCCTATGAAAATGGTGGTGGCTCTGAACGCCTATGAAAATGGTGGTGGCTCTGAATGCCTATGAAAATGGTGGCTCTGAACACCTATGAAAATGGTGGCTCTGAACGCCTATGAAACTGGTGGTGGCTCTGAACGCCTATGAAAGAGATGGCTCTGAACGCCTATGAAAATGATGGGTCTGAACGCCTATGAAAATGACGGTGGCTCTGAACGCCTATGAAAATGGTGGTGGCTCTGAACGCCTATGAAAATGGTGGTGGCTCTGAATTCCTACGAAAATGGTGGCTCTGAACGCTTATGAAAGTGGTGGCTCTGAACGACTATGAAAGTGATGGCTCTGAACGCCTATGAAAATGGTGGTGGCTCTGAAAGCCTATGAAAGTGGTGGCTCTGAACGTCTATGAAAGTGGTGATGGCTCTGAACGCCTATAAAAAGTGGTGGCTCTGAACGCCTATGAAAATGATGGTGGCTCTGAACGCTTATGAAAATGATGGTGGCTCTGAACGCCTATGAAAATGGTGGCAGCCCTGAACGCCTATGAAAGTGGTGGCTCTGAACGTCTATGAAAGTGGTGATGGCTCTGAACGCCTATAAAAAGTGGTAGCTCTGAACGCCTATGAAAATGGTGGCAGCTCTGAACGCCTATGAAAGTGGTGGCTCTCAACGTCTATGAAAATGGTGGTGGCTCTGAAAGCCTATGAAAGTGGTGGCTCTGAACGTCTATGAAAGTGGTGATGGCTCTGAATGCCTATAAAAAGTGGTGGCTCTGAACGCCTATGAAAATTATGGTGGCTCTGAACGCCTATGAAAGTGGTGGTGGCTCTGAACGCGTATGAAAATGGTGGCTCTGAACGCGTATGAAAATGATGGTGGATCTGAACGCCTATGAAAGTGGTGGTGCCTCTGAACGCCTATGAAAATGATGGTGGCTCTGAACGCCTATGAAAATGGTGGTGGCTCTGAACGCCTATCAAAGTGGTGGCTCTGAACGCCTATGAAAATGATGGTGGCTCTGAACGCCTATGAAAATGGTGGTGGCTCTGAACGCCTATGAAAGTGGTGGCTCTGAACGCCTATGAAAATGATGGTGGCTCTGAACGCCTATGAAAATGGTGGCTCTGAACGCCTATGAAAATGGTGGTGGCTCTGAACGCCTATGAAAGTGGTGGCTCTGAACGCCTATGAAAATGATGGTGGCTCTGAACGCCTATGAAAATGGTGGCTCTGAACGCCTATGAAAATGATGGTGGCTCTGAACGCCTATGAAAATGGTGGTGGTTCTGAACGCCTATGAAAGAGATGGCTCTGAACGCCTATGAAAATGATGGCTCTGAACGCCTATGAAAATGACGGTGGCTCTGAACGCCTATGAAAATGGTGGCTCTGAACGCCTATGAAAGTGATGGCTCTGAACGCCTATGAAAATGGTGGTGGCTCTAAACGCCTATGAAAGTGGTGGCTCTGAACGCCTATGAAAGTGATGGCTCTGAACGCCTATGAAAATGACGGTGGCTCTGAACACCTATGAAAATGGTGGCTCTGAACGCCTATGAAAGTGATGGCTCTGAACGCCTATGAAAATGGTGGTGGCTCTGAACGCCTATGAAAGTGGTGGCTCTGAACGCCTATGAAAGTGATGGCTCTGAACGCCTATGAAAATGGTGGTGGCTCTGAAAGCCTATGAAAGTGGTGGCTCTGAACGTCTATGAAAGTGGTGATGGCTCTGAACGCCTATAAAAAGTGGTGGCTCTGAACGCCTATGAAAATTATGGTGGCTCTGAACGCCTATGAAAGTGGTGGTGGCTCTGAACGCGTATGAAAATGGTGGCTCTGAACGCCTATGAAAATGATGGTGGTTCTGAACGCCTATGAAAATGGTGGCTCTGAACGCCTATGAAAGTGATGGCTCCGAACGCCTATGAGAATGGTGGTGGCTCTGAACGCCTATGAAAGTGATGGCTCTGAACGCCTATGAAAATGGTGGTGGCTCTGAACGCCTATGAAAGTGGTGGCTCTGAACGCCTATGAAAATGATGGTGGCTCTGAACGCCTATAAAAATGGTGGCTCTGAACGCCTATGAAAATGATGGTGGCTCTGAACGCCTATGAAAGAGATGGCTCTGAACGCCTATGAAAATGATGTGTCTGAACGCCTATGAAAATGACGGTGGCTCTGAACGCCTATGAAAATGGTGGTGGCTCTGAACGCCTATGAAAATGGTGGTGGCTCTGAATTCCTATGAAAATGGTGGCTCTGAACGCTTATGAAAATGGTGGCTCTGAACGACTATGAAAGTGATGGCTCTGAACGCCTATGAAAATGGTGGTGGCTCTGAAAGCCTATGAAAGTGGTGGCTCTGAACGTCTATGAAAGTGGTGATGGCTCTGAACGCCTATAAAAAGTGGTGGCTCTGAACGCCTATGAAAATTATGGTGGCTCTGAACGCCTATGAAAGTGGTGGTGGCTCTGAACGCCTATGAAAATGGTGGCTCTGAACGCCTATGAAAATGATGATAGCTCTGAACGCCTATGAAAATGGTGGCTCTGAACGCCTATGAAAGTGGTGGTGGCTCTGAACGCCTATGAAAATGGTGGCTCTGAACGCCTATGAAAATGATGGTGGCTCTGAACGCCTATGAAAGTGGTGGTGGCTCTGAACGCCTATGAAAATGATGGTGGCTCTGAACGCCTATGAGAATTGTGGTGGGTGTGAACGCCTATGAAAGTGGTGGCTCTGAACGCCTATGAAAATGATGGTGGCTCTGAACGCCTATGAAAATGGTGGTGGCTCTGAACGCCTATGAAAGAGATGGCTCTGAACGCCTATGAAAATGATGGCTCTGAACCCCTATGAAAATGACGGTGGCTCTGAACGCCTATGAAAATGGTGGTGGCTCTGAACGCCTATGAAAATGGTGGTGGCTCTGAATGCCTATGAAAATGGTGGCTCTGAACGCCTAAGAAAATGGTGGCTCTGAACGCCTATGAAAATGGTGGTGGCTCTGAACGCCTATGAAAGTGGTGGCTCTAAACGCCTATGAAATTGATGGTGGCTCTGAACGCCTATGAAAATGGTGGCTCTGAATGCCTATGAAAATGATGGTGGCTCTGTACGCCTATGAAACTGGTGGTGGCTCTGAACGCCTATGAAAGAGATGGCTCTGAACGCCTATGAAAATGATGGGTCTGAACGCCTATGAAAATGACGGTGGCTCTGAACGCCTATGAAAATGGTGGTGGCTCTGAACGCCTATGAAAATGGTGGTGGCTCTGAATTCCTATGAAAATGGTGGCTCTGAACGCTTATGAAAGTGGTGGCTCTGAACGACTATGAAAGTGATGGCTCTGAACGCCTATGAAAATGGTGGTGGCTCTGAAAGCCTATGAAAGTGGTGGCTCTGAACGTCTATGAAAGTGGTGATGGCTCTGAACGCCTATAAAAAGTGGTGGCTCTGAACGCCTATGAAAATGATGGTGGCTCTGAACGCTTATGAAAATGATGGTGGCTCTGAACGCCTATGAAAATGGTGGCAGCCCTGAACGCCTATGAAAGTGGTGGCTCTGAACGTCTATGAAAGTGGTGATGGCTCTGAACGCCTATAAAAAGTGGTAGCTCTGAACGCCTATGAAAATGGTGGCAGCTCTGAACGCCTATGAAAGTGGTGGCTCTCAACGTCTATGAAAATGGTGGTGGCTCTGAAAGCCTATGAAAGTGGTGGCTCTGAACGTCTATGAAAGTGGTGATGGCTCTGAATGCCTATAAAAAGTGGTGGCTCTGAACGCCTATGAAAATTATGGTGGCTCTGAACGCCTATGAAAGTGGTGGTGGCTCTGAACGCGTATGAAAATGGTGGCTCTGAACACCTATGAAAATGATGGTGGATCTGAACGCCTATGAAAGTGGTGGTGCCTCTGAACGCCTATGAAAATGATGGTGGCTCTGAACGCCTATGAAAATGGTGGTGGCTCTGAACGCCTATCAAAGTGGTGGCTCTGAACGCCTATGAAAATGATGATGGCTCTGAACGCCTATGAAAATGGTGGCTCTGAACGCCTATGAAAGTGGTGGTGGCTCTGAACGCCTATGAAAATGGTGGCTCTGAACGCCTATGAAAATGATGGTGGCTCTGAACGCCTATGAAAGTGGTGGTGGCTCTGAACGCCTATGAAAATGATGGTGGCTCTGAACGCCTATGAGAATTGTGGTGGGTGTGAACGCCTATGAAAGTGGTGGCTCTGAACGCCTATGAAAATGATGGTGGCTCTGAACGCCTATGAAAATGGTGGTGGCTCTGAACGCCTATGAAAGAGATGGCTCTGAACGCCTATGAAAATGATGGCTCTGAACGCCTATGAAAATGACGGTGGCTCTGAACGCCTATGAAAATGGTGGTGGCTCTGAACGCCTATGAAAATGGTGGTGGCTCTGAATGCCTATGAAAATGGTGGCTCTGAACGCCTAAGAAAATGGTGGCTCTGAACGCCTATGAAAATGGTGGTGGCTCTGAACGCCTATGAAAGTGGTGGCTCTAAACGCCTATGAAATTGATGGTGGCTCTGAACGCCTATGAAAATGGTGGCTCTGAATGCCTATGAAAATGATGGTGGCTCTGAACGCCTATGAAACTGGTGGTGGCTCTGAACGCCTATGAAAGAGATGGCTCTGAACGCCTATGAAAATGATGGGTCTGAACGCCTATGAAAATGACGGTGGCTCTGAACGCCTATGAAAATGGTGGTGGCTCTGAACGCCTATGAAAATGGTGGTGGCTCTGAATTCCTATGAAAATGGTGGCTCTGAACGCTTATGAAAGTGGTGGCTCTGAACGACTATGAAAGTGATGGCTCTGAACGCCTATGAAAATGGTGGTGGCTCTGAAAGCCTATGAAAGTGGTGGCTCTGAACGTCTATGAAAGTGGTGATGGCTCTGAACGCCTATAAAAAGTGGTGGCTCTGAACGCCTATGAAAGTGGTGGTGGCTCTGAACGCGTATGAAAATGGTGGCTCTGAACGCCTATGAAAATGGTGGTGGCTCTGAAAGCCTATGAAAGTGGTGGCTCTGAACGTCTATGAAAGTGGTGATGGCTCTGAACGCCTATAAAAAGTGGTAGCTCTGAACGCCTATGAAAATGGTGGCAGCTCTGAACGCCTATGAAAGTGGTGGCTCTCAACGTCTATGAAAATGGTGGTGGCTCTGAAAGCCTATGAAAGTGGTGGCTCTGAACGTCTATGAAAGTGGTGATGGCTCTGAATGCCTATAAAAAGTGGTGGCTCTGAACGCCTATGAAAATTATGGTGGCTCTGAACGCCTATGAAAGTGGTGGTGGCTCTGAACGCGTATGAAAATGGTGGCTCTGAACACCTATGAAAATGATGGTGGATCTGAACGCCTATGAAAGTGGTGGTGCCTCTGAACGCCTATGAAAATGATGGTGGCTCTGAACGCCTATGAAAATGGTGGTGGCTCTGAACGCCTATCAAAGTGGTGGCTCTGAACGCCTATGAAAATGATGGTGGCTCTGAACGCCTATGAAAATGGTGGTGGCTCTGAACGCCTATGAAAGTGGTGGCTCTGAACGCCTATGAAAATGATGGTGGCTCTGAACGCCTATGAAAATGGTGGCTCTGAACGCCTATGAAAATGATGGTGGCTCTGAACGCCTATGAAAATGGTGGTGGTTCTGAACGCCTATGAAAGAGATGGCTCTGAACGCCTATGAAAATGATGGCTCTGAACGCCTATGAAAATGACGGTGGCTCTGAACGCCTATGAAAATGGTGGCTCTGAACGCCTATGAAAGTGATGGCTCTGAACGCCTATGAAAATGGTGGTGGCTCTGAACGCCTATGAAAGTGGTGGCTCTGAACGCCTATGAAAGTGATGGCTCTGAACGCCTATGAAAATGACGGTGGCTCTGAACACCTATGAAAATGGTGGCTCTGAACGCCTATGAAAGTGATGGCTCTGAACGCCTATGAAAATGGTGGT
This sequence comes from Vitis vinifera, assembly GCF_030704535.1. NCBI lineage: Eukaryota > Viridiplantae > Streptophyta > Magnoliopsida > Vitales > Vitaceae > Vitis > Vitis vinifera. The sequence continues at coordinate 10,256,311 of NC_081816.1, read as the reverse complement.
GGCTCTGAACGCCTATGAAAGTGGTGGCTCTGAACGCCTATGAAAGTGATGGCTCTGAACGCCTATGAAAATGGTGGTGGCTCTGAAAGCCTATGAAAGTGGTGGCTCTGAACGTCTATGAAAGTGGTGATGGCTCTGAACGCCTATAAAAAGTGGTGGCTCTGAACGCCTATGAAAATTATGGTGGCTCTGAACGCCTATGAAAGTGGTGGTGGCTCTGAACGCGTATGAAAATGGTGGCTCTGAACGCCTATGAAAATGATGGTGGTTCTGAACGCCTATGAAAATGGTGGCTCTGAACGCCTATGAAAGTGATGGCTCTGAACGCCTATGAGAATGGTGGTGGCTCTGAACGCCTATGAAAGTGATGGCTCTGAACGCCTATGAAAATGGTGGTGGCTCTGAACGCCTATGAAAGTGGTGGCTCTGAACGCCTATGAAAATGATGGTGGCTCTGAACGCCTATAAAAATGGTGGCTCTGAACGCCTATGAAAATGATGGTGGCTCTGAACGCCTATGAAAGAGATGGCTCTGAACGCCTATGAAAATGATGGGTCTGAACGCCTATGAAAATGACGGTGGCTCTGAACGCCTATGAAAATGGTGGTGGCTCTGAACGCCTATGAAAATGGTGGTGGCTCTGAATTCCTATGAAAATGGTGGCTCTGAACGCTTATGAAAATGGTGGCTCTGAACGACTATGAAAGTGATGGCTCTGAACGCCTATGAAAATGGTGGTGGCTCTGAAAGCCTATGAAAGTGGTGGCTCTGAACGTCTATGAAAGTGGTGATGGCTCTGAACGCCTATAAAAAGTGGTGGCTCTGAACGCCTATGAAAATTATGGTGGCTCTGAACGCCTATGAAAGTGGTGGTGGCTCTGAACGCCTATGAAAATGGTGGCTCTGAACGCCTATGAAAATGATGATGGCTCTGAACGCCTATGAAAATGGTGGCTCTGAACGCCTATGAAAGTGGTGGTGGCTCTGAACGCCTATGAAAATGGTGGCTCTGAACGCCTATGAAAATGATGGTGGCTCTGAACGCCTATGAAAGTGGTGGTGGCTCTGAACGCCTATGAAAATGATGGTGGCTCTGAACGCCTATGAGAATTGTGGTGGGTGTGAACGCCTATTAAAGTGGTGGCTCTGAACGCCTATGAAAATGATGGTGGCTCTGAACGCCTATGAAAATGGTGGTGGCTCTGAACGCCTATGAAAGAGATGGCTCTGAACGCCTATGAAAATGATGGCTCTGAACGCCTATGAAAATGACGGTGGCTCTGAACGCCTATGAAAATGGTGGTGGCTCTGAACGCCTATGAAAATGGTGGTGGCTCTGAATGCCTATGAAAATGGTGGCTCTGAACGCCTATGAAAATGGTGGCTCTGAACGCCTATGAAAGTGATGGCTCTGAGCGCCTATGAAAATGGTGGTGGCTCTGAACGCCTATGAAAATGGTGGCTCTGAACGCCTATGAAAGTGGTGGTGGCTCTGAACGCCTATGAAAATGGTGGCTCTGAACGCCTATGAAAATGATGGTGGCTCTGAACGCCTATGAAAGTGGTGGTGGCTCTGAATGGCTATGAAAATGATGGTGGCTCTGAACGCCTATGAAAATGGTGGCTCTGAATGCCTATGAAAATGATGGTGGCTCTGAACGCCTATGAAAATGGTGGCTATGAACGCCTATGAAAGTGGTGGTGGCTCTGAACGCCTATGAAAATGGTGGCTCTGAACGCCTATGAAAGTGATGGTGGCTCTGAACGCCTATGAAAGTGGTGGTGGCTCTGAACACCTATGAAAATGATGGTGGCTCTGAACGCCTATGAAAATGGTGGTAGCTCTGAACGCTTATGAAAGAGATGGCTCTGAACGCCTATGAAAATGATGGCTCTGAACGCTTATGAAAATGACGGTGGCTCTGAACGCCTATGAAAATGATGGTGGCTCTGAACGCCTATGAAAGTGATGGTGGCTCTGAACGCCTATGAAAGTGGTGGTGGCTCTGAACGCCTATGAAAATGATGGTGGCTCTGAACGCCTATGAAAATGGTGGCTCTGAATGCCTATGAAAATGATGGTGGCTCTGAACGCCTATGAAAATGGTGGCTATGAACGCCTATGAAAGTGGTGGTGGCTCTGAACGCCTATGAAAATGGTGGCTCTGAACGCCTATGAAAGTGATGGTGGCTCTGAACGCCTATGAAAGTGGTGGTGGCTCTGAACGCCTATGAAAATGATGGTGGCTCTGAACGCCTATGAAAATGGTGGTAGCTCTGAACGCTTATGAAAGAGATGGCTCTGAACGCCTATGAAAATGATGGCTCTGAACGCCTATGAAAATGACGGTGGCTCTGAACGCCTATGAAAATGATGGTGGCTCTGAACGCCTATGAAAATGGTGGTAGCTCTAAACGCCTATGAAAGAGATGGCTCTGAACGCCTATGAAAATGATGGCTCTGAACGCCTATGAAAATGACGGTGGCTCTGAACGCCTATGAAAATGGTGGTGGCTCTGAACGCCTATGAAAATGGTGGTGGCTCTGAATGCCTTTGAAAATGGTGGCTCTGAACGCCTATGAAAATGGTGGCTCTGAACGCCTATGAAAGTGATGGCTCTGAACGTCTATCAAAATGGTGGTGGCTCGGAAAGCCTATGAAAGTGGTGGCTCTGAACGTCTATGAAAGTGGTGATGGCTCTGAACGCCTATAAAAAGTGGTGGCTCTGAACGCCTATGAAAATTATGGTGGCTCTGAACGCCTATGAAAGTGGTGGTGGCTCTGAACGCCTATGAAAATGGTGGCTCTAAACGCCTATGAAAATGATGGTGGCTCTGAACGCCTATGAAAATGGTGGTGGCTCTGAACGCCTATGAAAGTGGTGGCTCTGAACGCCTATAAAAATGATGGTGGCTCTGAACGCCTATGAAAATGGTGGCTCTGAACGCCTATGAAAATGGTGGGTCTGAACGCCTATGAAAATGGTGGCTCTGAACGCCTATGAAAATGATGGTGGCTCTGAACGCCTATGAAAATGGTGGTAGCTCTGAACGCCTATGAAAGAGATGGCTCTGAACGCCTATGAAAATGATGGCTCTGAACGCCTATGAAAATGACGGTGGCTCTGAACGCCTATGAAAATGGTGGTGGCTCTGAACGCCTATGAAAATGGTGGCTCTGAACTCCTATGAAAATGATGGTGGCTCTGAAAGCCTATGAAAATGGTGGCTCTGAACGCCTATGAAAGTGATGGCTCTGAACGCCTATGTAAATGGTGGTGGCTCTGAAAGCCTATGAAAGTGGTGGCTCTGAACGTCTATGAAAGTGGTGATGGCTCTGAACGCCTATAAAAAGTGGTGGCTTTGAACGCCTATGAAAATTATGGTGGCTCTGAACGCCTATGAAAGTGGTGGTGGCTCTGAACGCGTATGAAAATGGTGGCTGTGAACGCCTATGAAAATGATGGTGGCTCTGAACGCCTATGAAAATGGTGGCTCTGAACGCCTATGAAAGTGATGCCTCTGAACGCCTATGAAAATGGTGGTGGCTCTCAACGCCTATGAAAGTGGTGGCTCTGAACGTCTATGAAAGTGGTGATGGCTCTGAACGCCTATAAAAAGTGGTAGCTCTGAATGCCTATGAAAATGATGGTGGCTCTGAACGCCTATGAAAGTGTTGGTGGCTCTGAAACGCCTATGAAAATGGTGTCTCTGAACGCCTATGAAAATGATGGTGGTTTTGAACGCCTATGAAAGTGGTGGTGGCTCTGAACGCCTATGAAAATGATGGTGGCTCTGAACGCCTATGAAAATGGTGGTGGCTTTGAACGCCTATGAAAGTGGTGGCTCTGAACGCCTATGAAAATGATGGTGGCTCTGAACGCCTATGAAAATGGTGGCTCTGAACGCCTATGAAAATGATGGTGGCTCTGAACGCCTATGAAAATGGTGGTGGCTCTGAACGCCTATGAAAGAGATGGCTCTGAACGCCTATGAAAATGATGGCTCTGAACGCCTATGAAAATGACGGTGGCTCTGAACGCCTATGAAAATGGTGGTGGCTCTGAACGCCTATGAAAATGGTGGTGGCTCTGAATGCCTATGAAAATGGTGGCTCTGAACGCCTATGAAAATGGTGGCTCTGAACGCCTATGAAAGTGATGGCTCTGAACGCCTATGAAAATGGTGGTGGCGCTGAACGCCTATGAAAGTGGTGGCTCTGAATGTCTATGAAAGTGGTGATGGCTCTGAACGCCTATAAAAAGTGGTGGCTCTGAACGCCTATGAAAATTATTGTGGCTCTGAACGCCTATGAAAGTGTTGGTGTATCTGAACGCCTATGAAAATGGTGGCTCTGAACGCCTATGAAAATGATGGTGGCTCTGAACGCCTATGAAAATGGTGGCTCTGAACGCCTATGAAAGTGATGGCTCTGAACGCCTATGAAAATGGTGGTGGCTCTGAACGCCTATGAAAGTGGTGGCTCTGAACGTCTATGAAAGTGGTGATGGCTCTGAACGCCTATAAAAAGTGGTAGCTCTGAACGCCTATGAAAATGATGGTGGCTCTGAACGCCTATGAAAGTGGTGGTGGCTCTGAACGCCTATGAAAATGGTGGCTCTGAACGCCTATGAAAATGATGGTGGCTCTGAACGCCTATGAAAATGGTGGTGGCTCTGAATGCCTATGAAAGTGGTGGTGGCTCTGAACGCCTATGAAAATGATGGTGGCTCTGAACGCCTATGAAAATGGTGGTGGCTCTGAACGCCTATGAAAGAGATGGCTCTGAACGCCTATGAAAATGACGGCTCTGAACGCCTATGAAAATGACGGTGGCTCTGAACGCCTATGAAAATGGTGGTGGCTCTGAACGCCTATGAAAATGGTGGTGGCTCTGAACGCCTATGAAAATGATGGTGGCTCTGAACGCCTATGAAAATGATGGTGGCTCTGAACGCCTATGAAAATGGTGGCAGCTCTGAACGCCTATGAAAATGGTGGTGGCTCTGAACGCCTATGAAAGTGATGGCTCTGAATGCCTATGAAAGAGATGGCTCTGAACACCTATGAAAATGATGGTGGCTCTGAACGCCTATGAAAGTGGTGGTGGCTCTGAACGCCTATGAAAATGATGGAGAAAATTGGATAACTTCTACTCAAGGGATATGCACCAGTATGACGACCTATATATAAAAAAACTAAACTAGGTAATAACAAATTTCTAACTTAAGCTTGATATTCTCAAAGAAGGGGGTATGCCCCAGTATCACGGTTGCATCAAACTGCTAAAATGTCCAATGAAACAAGCAGCTGCAAACATCGTAATGAGAAAGAAGCAACACCTCATGACAAAGGTCTCGAGAAGTATATACACAAATTTCTTCATATCTCAAATAAATTCCTTGTCAACTGATCTCAAAGATAAAGCTCAACAAATGCACATCATAATTTTACAAAAGAATGACTATGGCGAAAACAAATCGTCTCATAAACTCTTGACAAGGGAGTCCATCGATACTTTCTGGGTGAAATCTGATGGGGTCCATCTCAATCTCAAGTAATGTCATATGTAGCCAATCACAATATCACAAATTATAAAACTGAAGAAATGTGCTCATATAAGGAGATAAACTGGCTATGAAAGCAAAAACTGATCATAGAGACATCAATCCCCCATGTAGAATAGAGAATCATAAATACAAGGCATAAAGCCACCCATCTCATCAAAACGAGAAATATGCTCCAGTGTAACAAATGATCCTCACGTGAAGTAAGTGATTAATACAGACCATCCGCCCATGCATTACTACTCCCATCAATTCACCTCAACAAAAGAGGGATATGCCCCAGTATGGCATCTGGTGTGTGAAAGAAACAGGACTGATATCACCAGTTAAACACTATCTTCATACCCAGGTCTGCCAAACATCATCAGACTAAGCATAAGAGGAACCAAATGTCACTCGAAGCAACTTCCATAAGGGAAAGCATAGCAACACCCATATTTCAACCAATTGTTAAGACCTGCCCAATTGGAGACTGTCAAAGATAACGTTTAATCTCATGGCCTCAAGGTGGTCTTACGACACGGACCGTAATGTAGGCTTAGGTTATAGGGTAAAAGAAATGAAAGAAAACTAGGCTCAAGTATCCAATGATCAAACCCAATACCCTTGTGTGTAAGATGTGATGTGCAGGGTAATCTCGTGAGCCAACTAACTCGATAGCGAACAATGGAAGTGTCAATGACGAACTATAAGAGAAAAAGGAAGTGGCCAGGTCTTCAATGCGATATGTAATGGCTATGAAGAGGCTAATAAAACAAAGACATGTATCAATGTAAGAAAGGAATAAATATGGAATAATCACCATGAAAAGGGATGATCGAAAATGAATGAGAGAAGCGAGAAGATACAAGGATGATGACTAACTATATTAATGCAACCAAGGAAAATCATATCACCAAAGATGGAATGAAAGTGAAGACATTGATCTGGAGATCATAGTGATGGGTTACCCAATCCTCACACCCAATGCATACCAATCCTGATCCATGAAGCGAAGGATCTCACAAAACTCTCACCAAACTGTTGTTACTCAGAAAACATGAGTAACGCAAGGAACAGGATGCTCTCAGATAGGCTCACATACGAGCTCAATGAACAACCCTCAAACATCAATGAATGCCTAGTGGAATATGCTACCATAAACAAACTTATTATCACAACCTTTTTTTTTTTTTTGCTTTTTTTTTTTTTGCTTTTTACTTTTTGTGAACACTAGTATCAATAAACCAAAACCCCACTGAGCAAAGAATAGAAATGAATGAACTCTCTCCAATCCCCAATGAAAATATGAATCATACACAAACCCCCAAAAGTATGTCAACTCCAATCACTGACACGTATATAAAACCCCCCACCCTAAGGTCACCTCTCAAGCTAAGGTATCCAGATCAAAGTCAACAGATGGAATGAAGGGTGTGACATGACTACCTTGATGCACCAAAAAATGTGAAAAGTCATCGACTAGAGAAATAAAGAGAATGAGACGAAGCAAGGAAAGATAAAACATGTAAGTAGATGAAAAATGAACAATAATGAAACATGATAGAAGTAGAATAGTAAAGGATGATGACAAGAAAAAAATGAAAATAGATCAAATAGCTGAAACTCACGAGACTAACCAAGTAAAACATTCATACACAACCAAGGGCCCCTACCCAGGTGATGAAAGGTAAGCAGAGCTATAAGAATGAAAGGCTTTAATGTACTCATGGGGCTCAAGGGGCTAGCAACGGGATGTATGTGAAATGGGTGCGATAAGGTATAAGGCTAATCGAAATGATGGCCACCCATCCTTTGACCATGATCTTAAACGTAATACTTCTTCAGTTGATCCACATTGGTTGGTTCCAAAAATTGGTTTCCATCTAGGTCAGTCAACCATGCCGCCCCTTCTGGAGTTAGCTCTCGAATAACGTAAGGTCCACTCCAATTAGGTCTGAACTTCCCCCTAGGGTCTCCAATCAATCCTCTAAGCATCCTCAAAACCAAATCCCCCTTATATAATGGTCTAGGCTTGACCCTTTTCTTGAAGGCACGAGCCATTTTTCTCTGATAGGCCTGAACATGATCCGCTGCTCTCAATCTCCTCTCATCTAAAAGGTTAAGCTAATCAAATCGAGCTTGGGCCCACTCTGCCTCTGAAATCTGCTGCTCAAGAGCCACTCTTAAAGAACCCATCTCTGTCTCGATTGGCAAAACAGCCTCCATACCATACACCAAGGAGTAAGGTGTAGCTTCTGTAGGAGTGCGAAAAGAAGTACGATATGGCCATAAGGCAAAAGGAAGCTTTTCTGACCAATCCCGAGAAGTCTCGACCATCTTTCTCAGAATTCTCTTAATGTTCTTATTTGCAGCCTCTGCAGCTCCATTAGTTTGTGGCCTATATGCAGACGATCTGTGGTGTTGGATGCCATACTTCTGTAACAAAGTTTCAACTTCAGCCCTAAAGTGTGCACCCCTATCTGAAATCAACTCGTGTGGAACTCCGTAGCGACAAATGATGTGTGACCTGATGAAACTAGCAACCCTAGAAGATGTCAACTTTGCATATGATGCAGCTTCCACCCACTTGGTAAAATAATCAATGGCTACTAAGATGAACTCATGGCCATTGGAAGATTTCGGTGAGATCTTTCCAATGATATCAATACCCCATACTGAGAATGGCCATGGTGATGTCAAAGCATGCAACTTTGAGGGTGGTACATGAATAAGATCCCCATGCATTTGACACTCTGGGCATCTCTGAACAAACTGGCAACAATTTGTCTCCATGGTCAACCAGAAATAGCCAGCCCTCATGATCTTACGGGTTAACATGTGTCCACCCATATGAGGACCACAAACTCCTGCATGAACCTCTCTCATCACTCGATCTGCAGAGGCTCGATCCAAACATAATAGTAATATCCCATCAACTGATCGTCTGTATAAGGTCTCTCCACACATCACAAATCTAATGGCTAACTACCTTAATGCTCTCCGATCCTTGGCTGTCGCAGCTTCAGGGTATGTGCCAAATCTAAGAAACTGACGAATGTCATGAAACCATGGTATGTCATCTTGGACCTCTGTCTCATCAATCAAATGACAATATGCGGGCGCAGATCTAGTCTCAATCAGTAAAGGACGAACTACCACATTAGTTGGAATATCAACTGTAGAAGCTAAGGTAGCCAAAGCATCAGCAAACTGATTATGTGCTCTAGGGAGATGAATGTATTTCAACTCTTCAAATTTCTCAATCAATAACTCCAAGTAGGCATGGTATGGCTTCAACTTCGCGTCTCTGGTCTTCCAGTCACCCTGAACCTGTCTGAGCACTAGATTGGAATCACCAAGTACATCCATCTGTGTGATGCCAAGCTCTAATGCAGTCTCTAAACCAAGGATACATGCCTCATACTCAACAATATTATTTGTGGTGGGATAGTAATCAGGAAATGTTAAACGAACAGATCTCGGGATGTGATCACCCTGGGGAGATACCAACAAAACACCTATCCCATACCCTGAATGATTAGCTGCTCCATCGAAGTACATGTGCCATCTTGATAATCTAGTCATAGCGACAAACTCCTCATCTGGAAAATCATCATCAATTGGCCTACTCTCGATTATTGGTAAGGACGCTAAATGATTCGCAACAACGCTTCCCTTAATGGATTTCTGAGAGACATAATGAATATCAAATTCTGTAAGAAGCACTAACCATCTCATCAGTCTACCAGCCAAAGCAGGTCTATCAAACAAGTATCTCAATGGATCAAGATGGGAAATCAAGTGTACTGAATACTCTGTCATGTAATGCCTCAACCTCCTAGTAGCCCATACTAGCGCTAAGCAAAAGCGCTCAATCATAACATATCTCATCTCATATTCTAGCATCCTCTTACTCAGATAGTAGATAGCTCGCTCCTTTCCTAAGTCATCCAGCTGAGCTAGCATACATCCCAAGGCTATGTCTGAAACTGACAGATATAAGAGAAGTGGACGCCCTGGCATGGGAGGCACTAAAACAGGAGGAGAAAGCAAATACTCCTTAATCCTTTCAAACGCAAGTTGACAATCATCATTCCAAACTGTAGGCTGGTTCTTTCTCAATAGACGAAAAATAGGCTCACATATGTCTGTCAATCTGGCTATGAATCGACTGATGTACTGTAACCTACCCAGAAAACCCCTGATCTCTTTCTCAGTCCTTGGCACAGGCATGTCAAGTATGGCTTTGATCTTATCTGGGTCAACCTCTATGCCTCGCTCACTGACCATATGCCCTAACAATTTCCCAGAAGTTACTCCAAAAGTGCACTTCTTGGGATTTAGCCTCAATCTGAATTTCCGAATCCTCTCAAAAAATCTCTCTAGAGCCGCTAGGTGATCTGCTCTGCCTCGAGATTTCATAATCATATCATCGACATACACCTCAACATCCCTATGCATCATGTCATGAAATAAAGCAGTGGCTGCTCGCTGATAAGTGGCTCCGGCATTCTTCAACCCAAATGGCATAACCCTGTAACAGTAAGTACCCCACTCAGTAATAAAGGCTGTCTTTTCCATATCCTCTGAAGCCATCAAAATCTGATTATACCCTGAAAACCCATCCATGAATGACAACATCGAATGGCCTGCGGTGGTGCCGTCGACCAACAGATCAATGTGTGGGAGAGGAAAGTCATCTTTAGGGCTGGCTTTATTGAGGTTTCTAAAATCAACACAAACCTTGACTTTGCCGTCCTTTTTTGGAACAGGGACAACGTTAGACAACCACTCTGGATACTTAACCACTGATATAAATCCAACACTGAGTTGTTTTTGAATCTCCTCTTTCACATGCAGACTCCAACGTGGGTGTAATCGCCTCAATTTCTGCTTAACTGGTTTGGCATGTGGCAAGATGGGTAGATGATGCTGAACTATAGAGGGATCAAGGCCTAGCATGTCCTCATATGACCACGCAAAGACATCCAAGTATGATCTGAGTAAATGAATAAGTCTATTTCTTTCATCTGTGGATAGGGGTAAACCAATCTTCAGTTCTCTAGGCTGATCATCTGTGCCAAAATCAACAATCTCAACATCCCCTATAGCAGGCGAAACTCTCTCATCTATGGGATCAAAGTCGTGATCAAAAGAGTCTTTACCTGAATCGAGCTGTGCAATTTCATCATTTATATCAAATATCTGTGAAGTGAGTGGATAAGGTGCAAATAACGAAACATCATCACAAGAGACAGACGAATACTCGTAAATGCTCAAATCCTTAACTGAATCATCAGAAACATAGTCAAAGCGGGTGACAAATCCCGATAGAATGTCAAATGAAAGAGGTGGGTCCACAGAGTCAGACGCTCCCTCAATTGGGCCAACAGTGCCCTCATACATATCAATAGTAGGAATAACAAAATCAGAAAGCTCAGGAGCAGGAACAGTCTGGTCCTCCTCAGCAATCTCAATGACAGATACTCCAGAAAGCTCCAATGGCGAGAAAGGCTCACACTGAACTGTATCAAGGAACTGACTGATACCCAACATGTCCATCTCATCATGATACTCGTCACGAGGAACCACTCCATCAATCATATCTTCGGGCTCAATGATTACCCCATAATCAGTAGTCTCATCCAGGAAGCACAAGGAGAATAAGCTGGCTCGATCTGGAGATGGTGGAAGGATCATCACAGAAGCTGACATGTCAGGGGTCTCATCACCCAACTGCATCTGATGAAACACATGCTGAAGCTCACCTAATGTACTATCATCAACACCTATCTCCTCAACACGAGGCTGAACCTTTGATCCCTTAACAAAGTAATCGGCCAAGCTGAAAGTGTAAGGACGAACAGGATAATCAAATGGGATGCCAAACAAACGAGCCCTCACCCTGTCCCTACGTAGTCGTGACATATAACAAACATCATCCTCTGAAGGGGTGAATCCAAGTCCATAAGGAGTTTCATGATCAATAGAAGTCACGAACTCACTAGATCCATGTTGGCGTCGTCCTAACCCAAAACCAGGTAGAAATGACATGCCCCTCATCATGTCAAGAACAAGGTACTACTATGCTGGTCAAATGACATGGCCACAAAATCTCTGCAAAAATCCTGAATCTCAAGGGTCTGTACCTCATCAAATGTGAATCCCGTCAGAAAAAAATCATCATCACTATGACTGATCTGCAATACTGGCTCAGAGGATGAAATCATGTCTCTAGTAGACTGCACTGTAATAACCTGTCCGTCATGGATAAACTTCACCTTCTGATGAAGGGAAGATGGAATAACTCCAGCCTGGTGAATCCAAGGTCGGCCCAAAAGCAAGTTAAAGGAAGCAGGAATCCTCAAAACTTGGAATAATATAGAGAATGTGGTCGGGCCAATGAGCAAATCTATAGTCAAGGTGCCCATGACCTCTCTCTGAGTGTTGTCATAAGCCCTCACTGTCTGTGTGGAGGGACCAAAATCTGAGGGTGCAAAGCCGAGGGCTATAGCAGTGGCTAATGGGCAAACATTCAGGGCAGAGCCATTGTCCAACAAGACGGATGAGACTCTGTGGCCTGAACAAATAACTGTAATATAGAGAGGGTGAGTATGGTCAGAACCCTCCGGTGGTAGATCATCAGCAGAAAACAAAATGCAAGTGGCCCTATCAGCTGTCATCATATGAATCAATCCCTCTGGAGTAGTAGAGGTCTCAACACGTATCTGACTCAAAGCTCGAATAAGTGCATCTCTATGAATGCTAGAAGTAGCCAACAAACTCCAAATGGATATCCGAGCCTGGGTGCTCTGCAACTATCTCAATATCTCATCATCCTCCCTCCTGACCTCCTCACGAGAGTCCGTGCCACCAAATGGTCTGGTAACTGGAGGTGCAGCCTGGGCTATCCTCCCACTACGGGTCATAACCTGTACATCAACATCTTCAGGCCATAGAATAAATGGAGCGAACATGTCCCTATGCCCAACATATGATGGTGTAAAAGGAATCAACTGTAACGGTGCTCTATCCGGGATCAAGCTGAATGGTGCAGGGATCGAAGAATTTGATGTAGCTCCTACAATCTCATAGCCATCATCTGGAACAATCATTTCAGGCAATCCATCATCCCAACTCAGCATATGTATGACATCGTCCTGAACAAAATCCATGTGATGAATACCACCAGTAGGCGGAGGCACCGAATGTGTGGTGTGAGCAGGTAAAGGGTTCGTGGTCACACTTGGCTGTCCCAAGTTAACCAGACCCTGATCTATCAAGTCCTGAATAGCATGTCTCAGAGCAGAGCAGCGGTCAGTGTCATGTCCTGGACCCTGATGGTAAGCACAGTGAAGGTCCATCCTGAACTGAGGTGGCAAAGGTTGAGGTGGTGGTCTCGGTGCTAGTGCAGTCAACAATCCTCCCTCTATGAGCTTCTGGAAATCTCTACTCAAAGGCATTCCCAACTGGGAAAATTGTCGCATCGGTCTCGGTGCAGGTGGAGCCCTAGGCTGAGGATAATGAGCAGGTGGCCTCTGTGTGGTCTGAGTAGCATAAACTGGCTGTGGAGCTGAGTGTAGATATGTGGGAGACATAGGTCTAAAAGGAACAGGTGACCTATACTGCACATGGGGTGATGGCGGATAATAAACTCCAGAAGTCTGTCCAACTGTCTGATAATATCTGGGGGGCCTCGGTCTGACTGCGCTAATGGCGCTGACGTCCCCTGGTCTCTATCCAATAGTGGGTTTCTTCCCTTTCGAGTCTGAAGGGGAAGAATCAGGCCACAAACCTCTAGCAATACCCTCCTTAATACCATATAATGCCTGCACCAAAGATCCAAAGTCCACGTGTGGGAACCCCATCAAATGTCTAGCAAATCGAGGCTGCAAGCTCTTCATAATCATGCTGATCTGATCTCTCTCAGACGGCCTATCAATGATCTGGGCAATCTTCTCCCTCCAACGGGAGATGAATGATGTGACTGTCTCATCGGGCCTCTGCCTCAAGGCCTCCAACTCCCTCCGTGAGACATCTATGACAGTGTTAAATGCAAACTGTCGTAGAAACTCCTGGGCTAAATCATCCCATGTACGACGACGTGATACATCTAAAGAAGCAAACCAACGCTGGGCCGCCCCACTCAAAGACATGGGGAATAGCATAATCATCTGAGCCTCGTCCAAGCCGTGGGCCCTCATAACAGTACTATATAGTCTCAAATGAATGCGCGGACATCCAATCCCTGTGTATCGCTCGATCTCTGGCATCCTAAACTTGGCCGGCAGATTGGCCACTGGTAGTCCATCAAAATCATCCCATCCCATACCTCCATCTGATACTCTCATCTGTCTCATCTTCTACTCAAGCCTGTCCATGCGTGCATGGGTATCCTCCGAGGTCGGAACAGCCACCATGGCAGGCGGTGGGGTAACATCAATCTGACTCTGCAAAGTAAATGGTGTAGGCTGTGGAACTGTCTGACCAAGTAGGGGAGGTGGTGGCATCTGAGTGTCCTATGGAGCTATCTGACTAGGCGGGAGAGGGGGCGGAATAGTGGGATTGTACTGCACACTCCCCTGAACTGGAACCTGTTGGGCCTGCTGCCCATCCATCCTCTGACCAAGGCTAGTTATGGCCTCCTGGATCAAAGGCATAGCAGCAGCAAACTAATTAACTGTAACCACCTGCGAATCCATATCTGTCTGATCTGACTGGTCTAACACTCTAATCAATCTCCCTCTAACTCTGATCCAAGAAGCTGAACCCAGATCGAACGTATCAATACTCCTACAATAGTGGAAATACTAGATAAGATACGGTGTAAAGAAAACTCTACAAGGAACGTCTATCAACTATACAGGAAGGTATCCTGGAAGTACTCAGACTAATATCCAATTCTAAATGAATATAGAAGAGACTACTACGAAGGTAACTAAACCTATTACTACTAACCCGGCTTTGAAGGACCACAGATGCACCCACGTGTAGGAATGGAATCATAATGGGGCCTAAGCTTAGCCTAAAAGGACAAGGTGGCTGATTACTACCAAAAAGTGCTATTTTGTAGACCTAATTATAATGGTTTTAAGCACCTTTGAGTAGTAATCATATTCATTTAAACCAATTAATTCATTAAGGTCCTTAGTAATTGGTTTTAACCATTTTGTGGCAAGTTTACATGTTTTTATCAGCTTATGAATCGATTCAAGCATGCCAAATGATGGAGGAGCTACTTGGACAAGTTAAATCAAGGATTTTGGACATTTACAAGCTTGAATTTCAAGTGGAAACACGAGCACAAGCAAAGAGAAGCAAAGAGGAAAAGCAAGCAAAGTGAAGAGAAGCAAAGAGGACAGCAGCTGCAGTCTTCTTTCGCACTTTTGGAGCACTTCCCAAAGTCCATTTTTTTCATACTATATACCATTTCAAAGCTCTGGAAGTCAAGAATCCAACGCTTCAAACCATGCACGATTTGGAGCTGAAATGAGGAAGATATGGCCTTCGGAATCCAACTGCTCCAGGTTATGCGAAAATTTCGCATTCCACAAGGTGTTATGCGAAATTCGCATAACATTCGCATAACCCATGCGTGTTGCGAATTTTGCTCTGTTTTTGCCGACTCCACTTTAGATATTTTCCTTTGTATTTTGTGATGTAATTTCCTTTCTTATCCTTGTAACTAACCAATCACAAGCTTTTGCTTTTGTACTTTATAAGGGGTGGAAATCACCTCTTGGAAGATATAGAATATAGAACATAGGTTACGTTTTACACGGAGCTCTCTCATTTCTCTTTTCTCTTCCCCATTTCTATTTTCTTGGAAGCCAAACAGCCTCTAAGGGCTTTTCCTCAGAGGATGATTGGCTAAAACTTTTAGTTTCTCAAAGTATGGATGTTATGTGATGGCTTGGATGCAATCCCATGGAAATTTCTCGCACCCGGAAGGTAAGGTAGTCGTTTTTCATTAATGGTTCATTAATGCAAAGTTTGGTTTTTATTTCCTTTGGACAACTTCCAATGGCCAATACTTGATAAGCTTTTGGATTTCTATCCATTAGTTATCTCCTACGAGCTATTGGAAGGTGAGGTTTTCAATTCCAAGTTTTGCATTAATCCGTTAGAACCAATTTCAATGGCCATTGAAAGGTGAGTTTATCACTTGGAATGACTTTGAGTTGCCAATATTTGGTAAGCTTTTGGCTTTAGACCATTAGTTATCTCTTACGAGCCATTCAAAGGAAGTCTAAGGTGAATAACCATTGATGAAATTCACTACCATCTGTTTTGCCATTTTAAAGGATTAAAACTTGATTTGCTAAATCCATACCGGTTCGGGAAGCAAGCATCACCATAGTTGCAACCCCAACGCGAGGAGCCTATCCTGAGATTTCCAATTTGCATAAGAGCCAGAGCATAGCTATCCTATCTTTGAGAAACTTGTTTTTACACCCTTTCATTTTAGTCTTTAATGTTAGCTTAGATTAGTTTAAATCTTTCTAAAACATTTACATCTTCTTTTTAAGCTAACATCCATAAGAAAATCACCTATTTTCCTAATTTGAATATCACTTGTGTTTGCGAAAACCCTTCCCAGTGAACAATCCTAGAACCACTATGCTATAGTAGCTTGGCTACTTTAGTAATAGTATTCAAGGTATAAATTTTGTTGATACGCCTTTAAAGCTAAGCTACCATGAGTCGAATCAGTGGCTCTAAAAATAACAAGGTGGGTTAAAGGATCCCTAGCAGAAGCGATCATACCCTCCAGCGGTATGCAACCCTCTGCACGCCTCCGAAGAGACGAGGCGCTTCCATGCAAGGTGGTCATCACCTCCACACATGCACTACCTCGACATCCCAGGGGGTTTCCTATGGCTAAAGCTCTCACAATTCTCAGGACTCAGTAGTCAACTAAAGTGCACAGTGAGTGGTGTGGGTGCATCCGAAAATCCTATGAATCTAAAATAGAAAACAGAAACACACTGGTCACACAAATATCCATAAATCCTAGCTTTGGGCTATATAGGTCTTCAAAGATCGGACTTCAATCAATATCAGTGTGTCAGCTTTCTCCAGAATGCTCCCAAACATCAATATAGCCCGTCGTTAGACCCTACTCCTAACCACTAGCTCGGTCAGAGAAACAAACACACACAAGGTCTCACACCTGCAAATGTAAGAACCGAAAGGAAGGAAATGACCGAAACCAGAGGGTTGGAGGTAAGGGGATATATGTGCGACCCACACAGACAAGCAACATGCAATCACACAGGAGAAGAGCAGTCATGCAACAGGCAATCAAGCAAAGCGTAGATACATCATCCATGTCTACATACAAGCTAAACGAGAATATGAAAATCAAGATGAATAGTGATAAAGACAGCATGCTCAAAGATGATTAAGATAATATACAAGCGAGAGAATCAACACATCCAGTCAGAACATATACAACAATGAGTCTACACATGTGAGGTGAACAGAACAATCATGGCAAGATCAAAGTCACTATGCTAAGACAGACAAGATAAACAATCAATGTCATCAACACGTTAATGTCCCAAATGAATATGATAGTCAAGCATAGCAAATCATCACATCAAACTCTCAGTGTGCTATGAACACTCGATCATAGAAAAACACAAAGAGAAAGTATCCATCAATCGACTAATTAAACGCCATATTTGCCTCAACTTAAGTTCGAGCTTGATTTTCTATGAAACCAGAGATTCTGGGTTCGATCCCCAGTGGAGTCACCAATTTGTGGACCCCGCATTTTTAATGATGCGTTCCCACTCGATCGGCGAGACTCGCTTTTCGTTTATTTAGGTGAAAAATATGATTTTTAGAAAAGACTTGGAGTCGCCACTTACTTTTATTTATTTTTGAAGGGGAAAACAAGTAAGAATAAAACCCCTAAATGGACTCCTGATTTTTTTTGGAAAAGCTGTCTGCGAAAAACCTGAGTCTGGGTTCGGGGATCAGGTTACTTATTGGGAAGGTACGGTAAAGACCGTAGCACCCCTCTAAGCCCCTAAAAAAAATGGGTCTCTACTAAATAAGGTGAACCAGACATGACAATTAACTAGAAGATCAATAGATACCAAAACGATCATAGTTCAAAAATAAGTCATGATGACGAAATGATAAACAAAGTGAAAGTGAGAGTGTACCTTAGCAGTAGGTAATAAAGCGCTGTCATGAAAACAAGGTTAGTGTACAATGACAAGTGTAAAAAAAAATCTCACTCAAAACCAAATCAAAATCAAACAAAATGGAGAGTACAACTTACTTGAATTATTTTCGGAAAGAATGTTATGAATGTCGGGCCTCCACCAAAGCCCAATTAATTTTCGCTATGAATTAATTCTCATAAATTTCATTATTTTGGAATTATGAAAACTTATTCATTTCTAAATAAAAAAAATTTGCAAAAAGGAATTTTGAAAATTAAATTTGAAATTTCGGAAGTGTGGAATTTTATTTTATAAAAAAATGAGTTTGAAAATTTTGGAAATCTCTTTGAGAATGGTATTTCAAAATAAATAAATAAATAAATAATTTAAAATAAAAAAATGAATAAATAAATAAATTTTGAATTTTGGAAAATGGAAATTTTGAGAATGGAATTTTGAAAAATTAAATTAAAAAAAATTGAAAATTTGGAAGGATTATTTTTTAAAAATGAAATTTCGGAAAATTAAATTTTACAAATTGGAAATTTGGAAACTTGGGACTTCGAGAATGGAATTTCGGAAAATTAAACTTAAAAAATGAAATTTTGGAAAATTATTTCGAAAATAGAAATTTTTGGAAAATTGGAATTTTTGAAAATCGAAACGTGAAGATCGAAGTTTTGAAAATTATATTTTTGATGTATGAGAATAAAAAAAAATAATGAATAAAAAGATGGTACGTAGTCGATGGGACTCGCATCCCGAAAGTGGCCATGCAAAACGTGGTCCTGGGATGGAATATCTTATAACATAATAATAATAATAATAATAATAATAAAACAATCTCAACCTCACATACTTTAATACTATTTACACATGAAATATTGAAAACTAACAACTGAATATCAGAACATGATAAAATTAATTAAGGGAAACTAATTTTGAAATAAACTTACATTATTAAAATGAAATCTAGGCTTCAAAAACAACTAAACATTAATTAAAGCCAATCTAAACTTAAATTCTTAACACACATGATCAATTATTTTAACAAACTAAAATTTTACCTTAACCACAAATTAAATTAAAAAAAAACTATCTGAGACTAAATTTCTAACCTACAAAATTAAACTCATGATCAAATAGATAAGTTGATGACACAAACAAATAAATATGAATGCAATAACATATGACTGAAACGAAATACGAACTCAAGGAATTAAATAATTTTTATTTTATTTTATTTTATTTTTTATTTTTATAAACTTACATTAGTAAAATAAATTTGAGCTTAACAAATATTTTTATCACTAATCAAGGAAAGTTTGAGATATAATACTTAACACATAAAAATCAATTATTTCGACATACTATAATTTTAACTAAACCTAAAGCCAATTCGAACCACCTTCAATAGATTTTTATTTTTATTTTTTTTTATTTTAAACTAATTTTTTTTTTAACCCATAGGTTCAATCTCATAAATGAATAAATAAATAAATAAGTTACAAAATATTAAATTAATAGCAAATAAATAAATAAACAATTAATAATTAAATGAATCAAAACTAAATTAAATAAAAATCAAACCATATATATATATTATATATTATTTTTATTTTTTTTAAAAGTAAAACTACATAAAAAAAAATTATATTTTCCGAATTTAATATGATAAACCAAAAACTAACCTTAAACACAATTCTCATATTGTCATATTAAAATGAAACAAGTATATGCCGACACTAGTAATAAAATTCAATCCACTTACCTATTATAATAATAATTCCACTAAAGAAAAATATCCAAACTTGCATTATTACATAAACCTAAATAACAATTCTAGTTTTTTTTTTTTTTTTAAACTCATGCTACTATATTCAAAATCAACACGTGCCAGAACTTGTAAAAGTCAAACCACTTACCTTTATAATAATATTTCCACTTAAAAAAATTATTCAAACTTGACATGTAAAAAAAGGGTAAAAATAGTAATAAGAAAAATAATAATAAAATCCACCACATGAGACCACAACTAGGCCACGCAACAGTCACTAATTTATTCAAAAAGAAAACTTGAAGTGCCTGCCACTTATGGGAAATACCATGCCACCATTGACTTTTCATCATAGTTTATTTAAACTTTCTTATGTCCTTAGTGAGTGGCCTCTTCTGGAAGACGGAGAACGAAGCTCCATTTCTCCACTAAAGCAACAGCCCGCAGCCCATGTACACCTGGCAGCACACAAATCACCATGTAGAGCCTCATTCCTCTTCCTAAAAGGCAGCAAGAGACTCGCGACATGCTTAAAAACATCATGATTGGGTGTCACATGGCATTTGCATGGAGCTTCGTTTACGTGGGTATGAATATGGATGGGAAGAAACGGACACAAAATAGGCATGAGCGTGGGATGAGCAAGATGCAGCCATGCATGGAAACATCCAAACCCACTTTCCACCGCCAGGAACATCAAATTTGAAGGTCAAATAACGTGCACTCATTATGCTGAAACTCTACGTGTCGTCTTGATATTTTAAAATCCCACGGGTTGTCCTGACTTGACTCACTAGGCCTTACATTCTTCCACAACACGAATTCAGCGGGATTTCGCTTCCTTGAATCAACATCAACCCGTTTACCAGCCTTATTATTTTCCAACGGGTATGAGTCATGAGAAGTTGGAGCTAGGTATAGGGGGGTATCATATAAGCATGAACCGTTCATTGGACTCCTTAGCAATATGTCACGAAGCGCCTCTTTTACCAAGACTTGAAAAGAAAACTTTCAACCATCAAGCTGGGGAGGGTTCCTCCTGGATCAAAAATTCTCCGAATAACAAAATAAAAATAAAGAAATGAAACAGAGTTGTTCCCAGAAAATTACACGAAGAACAGCCCCCAAATTGACCCGACCATAAACCCCCACAAACCCTAGCCCTAACAAAAGAGACCCAATTGAAGCTAAACAAATCTACAATACGTATAAAACAATGTCGGAAACCCTAGAAAATGGTTCAGAAGAATCCAATTCAAAACAGAGTCACACTAACACCGAGCCAGTCCTCAAGAATGATAGTGAGATCAACAACAACTAAATGTAAAAAATAATCCATAAATCAACCAAGTTCAGTATGTAACCCATCTTACCTACGGCCGCTCCTTTTCTTTGTTATGCTTTCTCCTATCCCTTATTTTTCTGCTGGTTTTTTCTGTCTTTCTACCTCTGCAACTCTTTCCTTCCAAGCATGGACAACTGACCCTCTTAACTCCCCATTTTCTTTTTCTAGCCGATCCTTTCTTCCTCTTCAAGACTTCCCTTCTCTGCATTTTCCCGTGCCAAACTCTTCGAAAACTCCCTCTCACCGTTTTCCCAAGCTTCTCTTCATTCCATGCAGCCTGCTAACCCTTCCAACTTTCCTTCTCTTTTTCCTCTCCAGACTTCACCCTTCAGACTTCCCTATAGCTTCCCTCTTCGGGAAAATACCCCCCACTTTTCTTTCTCTCCAAGAAAATCCCTTTTTCTACTCTCCCTTTCTTTGTTTTTAAAAAATAACAACTTTCTTAATCCCCATGCTTCTTGCTGGCTTTTGACTTTTAATTTTTTTCCACAAAATATCTTTTTTTTTTTTTCTTCTTCTTCTTCTTCTTATTTATGTAGTCCACCGACTCTCCTTTTCTATTGTTTATTTATTTTTTTATATAATAAAAACAAAGTAAATAAGGCAATAAAAAAAACATAATACAATAAAAAAAATGAAAATAAAATGACATAGTAAAAGCATAATATAACTAAATAATAATGGAACTAAGAATAACAAAGGTGATGATAAAAAAAATAATAATAATGATTATAATAATAATAATAATAATAATAATAATAATGATAATAATAAAGACAACTAATAATACTGGTACTAATGATAATATAAGATCCCTAGTCACTTACAATTTTCTGAAAATAAATAAGTGGATCAATGAACAAATAAAGCAGGAAAAATAAATAAATACCACACGCACATAACAATAATTTAAATATTAAACTAAAACACAAATGAAAAAAAATAAAAATAAATAAATAAATGAATAAATAAAAAGATAAAATGAAAATAAAAATAGAACATTAAGCTGATACAATTAAACATCGAAAACTCATCTCAGGCAACCCAAATAAAATAATAAAGAAATATCAAGCTGAATACTCACCTAGTCTCAAAAATTCATCAATCAAGAAACTAATCTTAGAGAATTAAGCTTACCAATAATAATAATAATAATAATAATAAATAAAAAAATAAAAAAATAAATAAAAATCTAAGTGACCTAGGAGTGTACCTACCGGGCCAGGTGTATCTAAATGGGCCTAGGGTGCAAAAGTGGGCCTAAGGTGGTGCCCAATGGGTCATCAGAGAATTATTATAAAGTATCAAACGGACACGTAATAGAACATGTGCTAGTATGACAAAATAGAGGGTCTATAGAGTTTTACTCGTATCTAAAAGAAATTTAAGATACTTAAATTTTATTATGAAAGTTCATGTATGGGGTAAAATCTACCCATTCATAGATAGACATTTTTGTAGAGGTAGTGTAATTTAAAAAAAAATTATTTCATCAAAAATGATTTTGAAATTACCATACATTTTTATTTTAAATATAATTTAATTTTTTAAAGGTGAGTTCACTACAAAAAGTGAGCTAGTAACTTTCTTTTTTATTAGTTATTTGTTTTTATTACTTATAAATTTTAGTATTTATAAATTAAAATTTTAGTACTTAAATTTAATATTTGGCTTTGAGCTTGACTGGCCAACAAGCCTGGTCATACTTGAAACTGAATATCCTCAGGTATGTCATTTTATGCTTGTAGTAAATTTGATTGTAACTTGGTATTTTATTGTTTAGGAGTATATATTACTAACATTCCTTTCCTTTTCATAGGTGTTGGATAAAGGAAAGAAGAAGATAGTGAAGGTAACAATTATTCGAAAATCTAAGCCTCAAAATCATCCGGTCATTAAAATTTTTTAGAAATTTGTGGATGGTTGTCATGGTAATGACAAGACATACCCAATACAGCTCCCCATTTCACTATTTGGTGTTGAATTTCAAACATATATATCTAGAGAGGATTGTGAATACATTATTTCATCTTTAGAGGTGTCATCAAACTGCATCTCCTTCTATTTATGGTGTGCACCTTTTATTTTCATTTGTTTTTATTTTTTTAAATATGAGTTGCCCATGTTGAATGAGATTGAATATGACTAATGATAATTTTCTTTTGGTGTTTTGATATAATAATAGGCACATGCATGATCAACTACATATTGCTAAAAAGGAATCATAATTTATATTTATTAATCCTTTTACAATATCATGAGAAGGCTTTAGTACTCCTCAAACAAAGAAAAGAGCATAATTGTTGTCAAAACGCTTAATAGAGTGCCAAGATACTAAATATGTTTTCATGTCCTACAACCCTGAGTAAGTGACAAATATTATACTTTAATTTGAGGTTTTTATGATTGATTTATATTTCTAATTAGATGTTACTTTTGTTTTTAATGTTTTAGCTTTCATTGGGTCTTGGTAGTGATTGAGCCAAGGAAAATGATAGTCCACTATCTTGACCCTATGCATAACAAACCATGTGAAGACTTAAAGGATATCGTAAACATGTAAGTTCTTCTTATTATTTTTCATAGTATTATTTATAAAAAAAAATACATTCACCTCAAACACATTTTTTTATTATTTATATATATTAAAACCTATAACATTTACCTATTTTAAAAATGTACCCATTGAACTTATTTACATAGGGCTCTTCGAATATCTGTAAAGAAAACATCTAAGAGGGAGCCATCTTAGCAACTAGTGCAGGTGACATCCAAAAATTTTTCTTTACACATTAGCTTTTGCATTTGCACCATTTATATATATGCGTACTAATGTTATTTTATAATTGATCGATTAGTGTCCAAGACAAAAGGAGGTTTCGAATGTGGCTACTTTGTTATGAGATTCATTAAAGAGAATTTTTTATCCTACAATTATTGCTTCAAAGGTATTACTTATTTAATGAATTGTACATAGTTTTAGCCTTCCAAATGTTATGCATTTTAATGTTATTTTCTTATTTGATTTCAGTTTGGTGATAAAAAAATCATATTCTTAAGTAGAATTCGATAAAATTAGAGGAGAATGGGTTACTTTTGTGCTACAACTAATCATGAATCATGTTGATTAATTATGATCACCATGCATGGTGAGTCCCTTAGCTACTATATGAATTTTTCCATAGATATTGTATAGTATTGCTTATTCTTTGAAAAATGTTTCTATTTGAAAAAAAGAAAAAAATAGTTCTTAGATTTGTTCATTTATGATAACATTGATCCATGTTTATTTTCTTCAATAAAAATCTATAAAACTCATTAAACTATGAAATGCAGGTATACACTCTTAGGAGAGTGGAATGGAGAATAAAAAGAAAGAAGAAGGCAACAAGATTTTGGGTTTTTAATTGCAACTCTTATGTCATACGTTGTAGAACATAAACATTACTTTAATTGGTACTGAGAAATTTAGATTTTTAAATGGGACTTTTATGTCATTTTATAGTTTGCCGGTTTTATGCTTATGAAATGGAGGTATACATGAATCTTGGGTTCTTTAACATTTCTAAATCATGTTTTGGTATGTATTCACTCTTCTTTTTTTGTTTTGATGGGTTTGATATGTTGGATGTACTATCTTTTTGTGAACATTTGATATACAAATATTATTAGATGATTAATGTATTATGAGTTATTCCATAAATATTACAGAAAAATGAGTTAAATATAATATGATTGTTATATTTATGGACAAAATATAAACAAGTTAATCTTATTAATTCATAAGCATTACAAAAATCTACAACTAAAACAAATAATATCTTCTACAATAATTTACAATGATGTGACATCATAACTCAAAGGCGATGCATTTAATGTGACATCATAACTCAAAGATGATGCATTTAATGTGACACCCCATCATCACTAGAAATATATGGTGTCACTTCTGAATGGGTCACCATTTATCTACTTTGGTGTCACTTCCAAATACGTCACCAATTGGTACCCTCTATGGTGTCAATGGAGAAGGTGACACTGTGTTGTAGTGACACCCTATGTTTATGGTGACTCATTATAAATGTCACCATATATCTTTTTCCTTGTAGTGGCTCTAAATTCTGTGAACATCTCTAGGTTGTGGATTACATGAGCTACTACGGGTCGTGAGCCCAGGGCTCTTGATGGTATGAATAACTCAAAGTTGCAGATGATATGAATGACTTGGGATCATGTGAACTCAAGCCTTTAGATACTATGAGCAGACAAGGGTTGTGGATGATATAAATGATGCTATGTCATGAGCTTAAGGCTCTATATGTTATTAACAACTTAGGATTATGAATGACATGAATGACTCCAGCTCATGAGCTCAAGCCTTTAGATTCCATAAACAACTAACGATTATGGTTGACATGGAAGACTCTAATTTGTGAGCTCAAGGCTCTAGATATTTTGCACAACTTAAGGCTGTCGATGAAATGAAAGACTCTGACTTGTAAACTCAGGGCTCTAGAAGCTATGAACAACTTAGGGCTATCATTGACATGAATGACTCTAGGTCATGAGCTAAGGCCTCTCCATGCTATTAATAACTCAAGGCCATGGATACATGAACAACTCTAGGTTATGAGCTCAAGTCTCTAGATTTTCTGAACAACTCAAGGTTGTTGTTGACATGAAAGTCTCTTAGACGCGAGTGCAATGCTTTACATGCAGCGAACAGCTCAGGGTTGCGATTGACATGAACGACTATGGGTCATGAGCTCAAGGCTCAAGATGCTATGAAAAATTTAGGGTTATGGATGACATTAACAACTGTGGGTCATGAGATCAAGGTTTTAGATGCTATTAACAACTCAAGGTCTCAAGAGCTGCTTTAGTTGCTCAAAACTCTTCTGACATCTCTCATCCTATACAAATTTAGCATCCTTACCCAATAGTTCACAAAGAGGCTTTGAAGGTTTAGAGAAATCTTTAATAAACCTCCTGTAGAACTGAACATGGCCAAGGAATTGTCTTACTCCTTTTACAATTGTTGGGGATGGAAACTTGATAATAAGTTCCACCTTTGCTTTATCAATTTCAATGTCTTTCTTGGAAATGATGTGGCCAAGGACAATTCCTTGTTGTACCATAAAATGGCATTTCTCCCAATTGAGCACTAAGTCCTTTTCAATGCATCAGTTCAGAACCGCTTCCAAGTTGACTAAGCATTCCTCAAATGTGCTTCCATATATGGTGATATCATCCATAAAAGCCTCTATAATACGCTCCACCATATCACTAAAAATGCTTAACATACATCGTTGGAATGTTGCAGGTGCATTGCATAAACCAAAAGGTATTCTTCAATAGGCATATGTTCCAAATGGACATGTGAAAGTGGTCTTATCCTGGTCTTCAACATCGATTTATATTTGAAAATACCCGAAGTAGTCCTCCAAGAAACAATAGAAAGGATGACCTAAGACTCTCTCCAACACTTGATCAATAAATGACAAAGGAAAATGATCATTCCTTGTCACAACATTTGATTTTCTATAATCAATACACACCCTCCAACCTGAAGTGAGGCGTGTAGTAACTTCTTCTCCCTTTTCGTTTTACACCACTATGATCCTTGATTTCTTTGGTACTGCTTGAGTAGGACTCACCCATGGGCTATCTGATATGGGGTAGATAATACCGGCCTGAAGTAGCTTAAGAACCTCAGCTCGTACCACCTCTTGCATATGAGGATTCAATCTTCTTTGAGGTTGACAAATTAGCTTAGCTTCTTCTTCCATGTATATATGATGTGTACAGACTAAAGGACTGATGCCTTTCAAGTTAGATATTTGCCATCCTATTACTTTCTTACATCTCCTGAGAACTTCAAGTAAACACTCTTCTTGAGGAGTAGTAAGAGATGAAGATATAACAGGTTCTTGTGCCTTCTCTTCATTGAACAAAGGTAGAATTTCTTCTATCCTCCTCCAACCTGGTAGAGTAGCAAGCAAATCTAAGGGTTCAGGCAACCCTTCATCAAGATCCCCAAGACTTTCATTCAACTTCTCTTGTATTTTCTAATTACAATGCTCCTCCACTAAAGTGTCAATAATGCACACCTCTTCTGGACCTTCTTCTTCTTTCGGATTGATTGGCCTCTTGGACATATAGAAGATATTTAGCTCCAATGTCATGTTGCCAAACGTGAGTTGCATGAGTCCATTCCTAAAATTTATGATTGCGTTTGATGTAGGTAGAAATGGTATTCAAAGTATGATAGGAACATAATTAGTTTCCTTGACAATTGGGTTTGTATCAAGAACAACAAAATCCACTAAATAGTAGAAATTGTCAACTTGAACTAAGACATCTTCAATTATCCCTCTTGGAATTTTCACTGATCTATCTTCTAGAGATAGAGTGATTGATGTTGGCTTCAATTCACCAAGTCCCAATTGCTTGTAGACAGAGTATGGTAGCAAATTCACACTTGCCCCCAAGTCCAACAAAGCTTTCTCCACTATAGTTCCTCCAATCATCACTGAGATGGTAGGGCAACCCGAATCTTTGTACTTCACCGGAGACTTGCACTGTATGATGGCGCTTACTTGCTCAGTCAAGAAGGCTTTCTTATTCATATTCAACCCTCTTTTGATAGTGCACAAGTCCTTCAATAATTTTGCATAAGTCGGCACTTGTTTGATCATGTCTAGCAATGGGATGTTGACCTTCACCTGTCTCAATACTTCAAGAATTTTTTATGCATTTCTGATTCCCTTTTTCCCATGCAAAGCTTGAGGAAAAGGTGAAGGTATGTGTTTCTTCATCACATCTCCATTGATAACTATTTTCTCCGGATTTTCATTCACTGTTGAATCATGGTCCTCTTTCCTTCCACTGCTCCATTTCTTCTTTCCTTTGATTTCCTCCATTTTCTCTGTCTCTTCTTCACCCTCTTTTTCATCATGTGGCTTGGGTGTTGGCAGCTCAACCTCTTTACCACTCCTTAGAGTGATCAAGGCTTTGATGTCCCTCACCTGTGAAGATTCTCCCTCATGAGCTTCCACTTCATGGATACCTTTGGGGTTTTGGTGAGGTTGAGAAGGAAACCTTCCCTTCTCTTGCACTGTGTTAAGGTTAGTGAGCCTTGAGATTGAGTATTGGAGATTATCTATCTTCTGAGATAGATCATTTTGCATTCCATCCATCCTTTTATTCAATGTATTCTCTACATTGTCAATTCTTTGACTGAGTTGAGCATTGATGGATTTTTGGTCTCCAACAAAATCTCCCATGACCTTGTTTAGATTCACTATTGCTTGCTCAAGATTTGAATCTTGTTGAGATGCTTGCCTTGGTTGTGTGTATTGAAGTGCTCTTGGCATCTAGGAGAAATTTGGACGGTTCCTCCAATTTGAATTGTAGGTATTTCCATATGAAGCATTGTTATTGGGCTTGAATTGTCCAATGACATTTGCTTGATCTCCAAACATTTCTCTAACAGCTGGAATTGTAGGACACTCCTCCACCAAGTGCACATAAGATTGAAAAATAGAACAAGGCATAACTTACACTGGTGTTTCAAAAACAGCTTGCACTTCATGTATCTTTTTCAATTCTAGCTCCTCCAATCTTCTTGTCACAGCTGCAACTTTTGCTTTCATATCAATATCTCATTTAAGGTATACATGCTAGCCTTAGCATTAAGGGCATTTGATTGAGACTTCGTCTTTCCTACTTCTCCCTTATTTGGTTCATCCCATCCTCTTGAGACTTCAGCAACATAATTCAAGAAATCCATGGCTTCATCCGGATTCTTACTCATGAAATATCCTTCACACATAGTCTCGAGAAGTTGCTTCATTGAGGAAGACATATCATCATAAAAGTAGCTCACCAATAGCCATGTATCAAAACCATGGTGAGGACAAGCATTGATAGCTTCCATGTATCTCTCCCAACACTCATAGAATTTCTCATTCTCCTTAGCTGAGAAGTTTGAAATTTGCCTTTTCAAGCCATTGGTCCTATGAGTAGGGAAAAATTTCTTGAGAAATTCAGCTTGCAAATCAGTCCAAGTTCGGATACTCCTTAACCTTAAAGAATTAATCCAAATCTTGGCCTTATCCTTCAAATTAAAAGTAAATAGCTTTAGCCTCATCAAGTCGATTGAAGCTCCTCCCTCTTGGAATGTATTACAAACATCTTCAAATTCCTTGATATGCGCATAGGGATTCTCACTTTCCATCCCATGGAAAGTATGTAGAAACGACACAATATGCGGTCTGATTACTAGCTGCTCTATAGGAGGTACTATACATGATGGTGCACTCACACGAGGTGGATGTATATGATCCCTCATTGATCTGAATGCATTGGGATTGTCCTGGTGACCATGGTGACTATGCTGATCTTAGGGTGTAGCTTCCATGATGTTCAAGAACAATTCCAACTGTGTTTCATGAGGTGTTTCAATTTTCACAAGTCTTCCTCCTCTATCTCGTATCCAATATGGCATACACAACTACTAACAACTATAACAAAAATAAAGAAAAAAAAGAAAACAATACTTAAAAAAAAAAAAAAAACTAAGATTAACTAAAAACTAAATTAAAAGATAGGCTAAAATATGAACAAGTAGAAGAAACAATTAAAAAGATTTAGTAAAAGAAATAAAAATCACCAAACTTGTGATGAAGATCACAAGTGTTGTGGAAAAGGTTATATCACAGTAAAGTTGGCACCATCCACGGCAACGACGCCATTTGATTCGTGCCCAGTTGGTGTATTCCCTGTTGATTGGTGTTCAATCAACTAGTGTACTTTGAATTCAGTCCTCAGACGGGAGCAATCAACAAAATTTATAAACCTATTTCACCATATACTAGGGTAGCATTAGCTAGCATAGTATAGTGGCTCTTCAAATTACAATTGCTATTAGTTCAAAAACTGAATTGGTGTTTTTTCTTTCCAAGGTTAACTTTAAAAGGAAACATAAAGATGTTTGAAAAGGTTGGTTTTAAGTGAAACCAATAAATACTTACAAAGAAATGTGCTTCTTGGAGTTTCAAATCACTAAGCTCATGTTCGTCATACAAAAAGGGAGTTCCGGTCACTTGAATCTTTTCCTTGCATTAGGGATTTAACATATAGTTATTTCTCAAACCGGTGTGGTACAGATGCTTCCCCTTAATGGGTTAAAACACTAAATCCCTATCACCGAATCATCTTACAATGGTTTATACCTCTCACCTAGTGTTGGCCATTCAAGATGATCCTTAACCTTGGATTACCCGTCAAAAGCTCGCAAGAGATAACTAATGGATGTCTCCTGGGAGTCTAAAAGCTTACCAAGTGTTGGCCATTCTAGAAAATCCTACCTTTAAACCACCTCCCAAAGGCTTGCAAGAGATAAACTAGTGTATCTCAATGGACGAAGACCACTTGCCTTACAAAGTGTTGTCTCTGAGAAAAACTCCCAAGATATCTTTTAAAAGAAAATTACAATAGATTATATAGAGAGGCTATTCACCCCTCCTGCTAACTTCCCAACCAAGGAAACTTGTCATTGGTGGGTTACAAGGAGAAAATAGGGATTTATACACAAATATCTGAAGATAAATATAAAATGGAGTCGGTGCGCAAATATTTCAAATTACAGGTGGATTTTGCAAGTTCAAATGCAACTTGTGAAAATTTCGCAAGTTCAAATGCAACTTGCGAAAATTTCACAAGTTGAAACTATCCATTTCGCAAGTTGCGAAAATCTCATGCAACTCATAAGCTCTCTGTCCTGCAATGATTCCTTTCCCTTTTCTATTTCGCAAGTTGCGAAAATCTCACAAGTTGGATTCCACAACTTGCAAATTTGTTGCATGGGCGATTTCTTCTATGCTTTTCCTCCTTACATCTTCGTTTGGTTTTGGCAAAGGGTTATGAAGCTCCAAAGCTTAGTTTCTTCATGAATTTGAGCTTCAACTCGGTTTTCCTTGAATTATACAAAGATCTTTCTCATTCTTGGATTGCTTTGGTGATAAAAAAAAAAGTTATCCAAAACACCAAAACTTAACACAATTTGATTAGAAACGATTGCAAGGGTCCTTAACATGCCAATTGGGTTAAAAGGTAATAACTACTACTCAAAAGTGTTTAAAAGAATTAATTACAAGCTATAAAATAGCACTTTTGGAGTAGTAATCAGATGACATGACCAACTCCGGGTTATGAGCTTAGAGCTTAAGATATTACGAACAACTCAAGGTAGTGGTTGACATGAAAGACTCTAGATACTAAGCTTAGGGCTCTAGATGGTATGAACAACTTGGGGTTCTGTGAGCTTAGGCCTGTAAATGCTATGAACAACTCTAGGCTGTGGATAATTTGAACAATTTTGTGTCATGAGCTCATGCCACTAGATGTTATGAATTGCTCAGGGTTGTGGAAGATATGAATGACTATGGGTCCTGAGCTTAGGGCTCTAGAAGTTATGAACAACTCAGGGCAGTAATTAACATGAATGACTTTAGGTAGTGAGCTGAAGGCTCTAGATACTACTAACAAGTTATGGTTGTGGATGGCATGAACGACTCTAGTGATTACTACTCAAAAAGTGTTATTTGATAGCTTGTAATTAACTCTTTTAAACAATTTTGAGTAGTAGTTATTGCCTTTTAACCCAATTAACATGTTAAGGACCCTTGCAATCAATTCTAATCAAATTGTGTTAAGTTTTGGTGTTTTGATAGCTTTTTGATCACCAAAGCAATCCAAGATTGAGGAGAGTTATTTGGAATCCATGGAAAAGCTTTTGGAAGCTCAAATTCATGAAGAAACCAAGATTTGGAGCCTCATAGTCCTTTGCCAAAGTCGTTCAAAGTATGCAAGGAAAGAGCACTGGAGAAAGGAAAAACAGAGTGAAGAAAATAGAGGACAGCAGCTGCAGTCTTCTTTCGCACTTTTGGAGCACTTACCGAAGTCCATTTTCTACATTCTATATACCATTTCAAAGCTCAGGAAGTCAAGAATCCAATGCTTCAAACTTTGTGCAATTCGGAGTTGAAATGAAGGAGTTACAGCCATTGTAAGCCGATCACTCTAAGCTGAAGGAAGCATTTTGCAAAGTGTTGCGAAATCACCCTTTTGTTGCGAAGTGATTTCGCAGCCTTTTTGTACACTAGGGTGTATTTCCTCCTGAAGTTGCCCGATATATGCCTCAAGTTGGAAGCTGAGCACCTCAAGATGAAAGCCAACTTCGCAGCCCTGCGAGAATAACCTTTTGCTGCGAAGTGATTTCGCAGCCCTTTTTGTGCATCTGCGAAATCTCGCAGACCTCGTTTTCACCTGTGAAATGGTCCTTAGTGCTTCTCGATATTTGTGCACCGACTCTTTTAGATCTTTTCTTCAGATATTTTTGTATATATTTCCATTCTCTCCTTGTAAGCCACCAATTATAGGATTCCTTAGTTATTAAGTTGAGAAAAGGGGTGAATAACCTCAGATATTTTGTTTTGTAATTTTCTTTATATATAGCTCTCAGGAGCTTGTTCTCAGGGCATCATATATAGAAAGATATATAGATATATCATATATAGAATCAACGAATAGAGCACTTGCTCTATTTTTCATATATATTCTTGTTTTCTCGTTAGTTTTCTTGCTAGCCAAACATTCTCTAAGGATTTTTCCTCAGAGGATGAGAGGCTAGGCTCTTTGTCTCTTGGAGTGAGGAAAGTCGGGTAAGTTTCCACATGCATAATTTGGAAGTTTTGTTGTTTTAGTTTTTAATGAAGAGAAAGTGTGACCCGTTAATGGTTTTTATCTTTTTAGTTAACTTAAAACGCCTTTAAATCACCTGGGCCAACACTTGGTAAGGCAAGTGATCTCCGTCCATGGAGATTCACTAGTTTATCTCTTGCAAGCCTTTGGGAGGTGGTTTGAAGGTAGGATTTTCAAGAATAGCCAACACTTGGTAAGCTTTTGGACTCCAAGGAGACATCCATTAGTTATCTCTTGCGAGCTTTTGACTGGTAATCCAAGGTTAAAGATCACCTTGAATGGCAAGTGCTAGGTGAGAGGTATGAGTCATTGCAAGGTGCATCAGTGAGAGGGATTTAGTGTTTGAACCCATTAATGGGAAGCATCTGTACAATACCGGTTGGAGAATGAACTATATGTTAATTCTCTAATGCGAGGAAAAGAAACAAGTGACCGGAACTCCTTTTTTGTATGAGGAATCTGAGCCCAGTGATCTGAAACTCCAAGAAACACTTTTCTTTATAATTAAAATCAGTTACTATTTTTGGTTAGCTTAAAACCAAACCTTTTTCATTCAAACATATTTATGTTTTCTTTTAAAGCTAACCTTGAAATGAAAAGGTACCAATTCAGCTTTGAATTAATATCATTTGCAAAGTGAAAACCCATCCCAGTGAACGATCCTAGAGCCACTATGCTATAGTAGCTTTGTCTTTGCTACCCTAGTATTTGGTGTAATAGGTTATAAATTTTGTTGATTACTCCCTCAATCAAGGAGCAGCAGCTGGACATGAATCAGTTGAGATACTACTAACAAGTTATGGTTGTGGATGGCATGAACGACTCTAGGTCATGGTGATTCATCCCCAATTGGTGTACTATTTGATTCAGTCCTCAGATGGGAGTTATCAACAAAATTTATAAACCTAATTCACCATACACTAGGGTAGCATAGCTAGAATAGTATAGTGGTTCTAGGATCGTCCACGGGGATGGGTTTTCATATTACAAGTGATATTAGTTAAAGTACTGAAATGGTGCTTTTTCTTTTATGAGTTAGCTTTAAAAGAAAACATAATTTTGGTTGAAAAGGGTTGGTTTTAAGTTAGCCAAAAATAGTAACTGAGATTAATTACAAAGAAAAGGTTTCTTGGAGTTTAGGTCACTAGGTTCAGGTTCCTTAGACAAAAGGGGGAGATTTCGGATCTCGTCGCGTTGGGGATAATAACATAAAGAATGGTTATTTCCCGAACCAATGTGTATTTAGCAACCAAGATTTGATCCCACTGGTCCATGAAAAAATGTAGTTGCTTGCCATTAATGGTTTCAAACACTAAAGACCTCTCATTGTGAATCATCTTTCAATGGCTCGTACATGATAACTAATAGACATCCATGGATTCCATGGAGCCCAAAGAGCTTACCAAGTATTGGCCATTCAAGGTGATCCTAACCTTGGATTACCCTTTAAAGGCTCGTAAGAGATAACTAATGGATCTCCAGGGAGTCCGAAAAGCTTACCAAGTATTAGCCATTCTAGGTGATCCTACCTTTAAACCACCTCCTAGAGGCTGGTAAGAGATAACTAATGGATCTCCAGGGAGTCCGAAAAGCTTACCAAGTATTGGCCCAGGTGATTTTAAGGGATTTTAAGTTAAACCTTAAAATAAAAACCATTAACGGGTAACAACTCTCCTCATTTAAAGCAAGGAAAACTCCCACCTTTGTATCTGAATCCCTTACCTTGCTTCCTTCAGTCCAAGAAACAAAAAACGTAGCCACTCATCCTCTGAGAAAACATCCTTAGAGGTTGTTTGGCTAGAAAGAAAATAAAAACAAAATGAGAAGGCAAGGCAGAGCAAAGCTCTGTGTATTTCTTACTAAAAGAATTTTACAAGTGTTCTCTGGAATTTCTTCCGAGATGTTACAAAACAGATATTTTAAGACATATATAAAGAAATATTTTTAACCCCTCATTTAGCTATCCTAAATATCTAAAAATATCTTCAGTTGATTACAAGGAAAAAATAGGTAATTACGCAAAATATCTCGAGATAAAACTCTAACGGAATCGGTGCAAAAATATTTGAAAATTACAGAGGAGGATTTTCGCAAGGCTTGCGAAATTTTGCACAAAGTGTGAAATTCATTTTTCACAATCTTGCTCTCTGTCCTAGAGCTTGTACTCCTTTTGGAATTTCGCATGCTATGCGAAAATTTCTCATAGCCATGCAAAATTGCTGGATGTTAGATTTCTTCTCTGATTCTCTTCCTTGCATACTTGATTGATTTGGCAAAGGCTACGAAGCTCTCCAAAACTTGGATTCTTCATGTGTTTGATCTACAACTTGCTTTGCCATGGACTATGCAAAATTCTCCCTCATGCTTGGCTAGTTTTAATGATAAAAAAGCTATCAAAAACACCAAAACTTGCTAAAAATTGATTAAAAACATTTGCAAGGGTCTTTAATGTGCCAATTGAGTTAAAAGGTAATAAATATTACTCAAAAGTGTTTAAAAGAGTTTATAACAAGCTATAAAAGAGCACTTGTTGAGTAGTAATCACATAGGCTTAGGCCTCTAGATTCTATGAATGGCTTAAACTTGTGGTTGACATCAAATACTCCTAGTTGTGAGCTTAAGCTTTAGAAGTTATGCACAACTTAAGGTTATCGATGACAAGAAAGACTCTGGGTCATGAGTTGAGGACTCTAGATGTTATATACTGGTTAGGGTTGTCAATGACATGAAAGACTCTAGGTCAAGAGCTCAGGGCTCTAGATACTACGAATATCTCAAGGTTATGGTTGACATGAACAACTCTGGATCATAAGCTTAAGGCTTTATATGCTATGAATAGCTCTGGGCTATGGACACATGAGCCACTCTAGGTCGTGAGACCAAAGCTCTACATGCTATAAAGAGCTCAAAGTTGTGGATGATATGAACAACTCAGGATCCCATGAGCTTAAGCCTCTAGACGTTATGAACTGCTCAAGGTTGTGGATGATATGAATGATTCTGCATCATAAACTAAAGCATCTAGATGATATGAATTCTTAAGGGCTATGGATGACATGAATGACTCTGGGTTTTGAGTTCAGGGATCTAAATACTATGAACAACTCAAGGTGGTGGTTGACATGAAAGACTTTAGGTATTGAGCTTAGGGCTCTAGAAGCTATGAACAACTCATAGTTATGGATGATATGGATGACTTGGGATCCCGTGAACTTAGGCTTGTAGATGTTATGAATTGTTCTAGGTGTGTGGGTGATATGAATGATTCTATTACATGAGCTGAAGCCTCTAGATGCTGTGAACTACTCTAGGCAATGGAAGACATGAGCGATTTTGGGTCGTGAGCTTAGGGCTCTAGATGCTACTAACAAATCAAGGTTGTGGATGACATGAATGATTTTGGGTCAAAGGATTAGATCTCTAGATTTTATGTAAAGCTCAAGGCTATGGTTGACATCAAAGACTGCTAGTTATGAGCTTAGAACTCTAGATGTTATACACAACTTAAGGCTATCGATGGAATGAAAGACTCTAAGGCATAAGTTAAGGGCTCTAGATGCTATACATAGATCAAGGTTGTCGATGACATAAAAGACTCCTGGTCGAGAGCTCAAGGCTCTAGATGTTATGAATAGCTTCGGGCTGTGATTGACATGAACGACTCTAGGTCATGAGCTTAAGGCTCTAGATACTATGAACAACTCTCGGCTATGGATGACATGAGCTACTCCTGGTCATGAGCTTAGGGCTCTAGATGCTATGAAGATCTCAGAGTTATGGATGATATGAATGACCCAATATCCTGTGAGCTTAAGCCTTAAGATCTTATGAATTGCTTAGAGTTATAGATGATGTGATTGATTATGATCATGAGCTTAAGCCTCTAGATGCTATGAATTGCTACGCTACGGATGACATGAACCACTCAAGGTTGTGAGCTTAGGGTTGTAGATGTTATCAACAACTCAACGTTGTGAATAACATGAATGACTCTAGTTCATGAGATCAGACCTCTAGATTCTATGAACAACTCAAGGCTATGATTGACAAGAAAGACTCCGAGTTGTGGGCTTAGGGCTCTAGATGCTATGCACAACTTAAGGCTATCGATGACAAGAAAGACTCCAAGTCGTGAGGCTAGGGCTTTAGATGCTATGAACATCTCAGGGCTATTATTGACATGAATGACTTTGGGTCATGAGCCAAAGGCTCTTGATGCTATGAACAACTAAGGGTTGAGTTTGACATGAACGACTCTATGTCCTGAGCTCAAGGCTCTAGATGCTATAAACAACTCAAGGTTGTGGTTAACATGAATGACTTCAAGTCATGAGCTCAAGGCTCTAGATGCTATGAACAACGTAGGTTTGTGGTTGACATGAAGACTCCAGGTTGTGAGCTTAGGGCTCTAGATGTTCTTAACAAATCAATGTTGGGGATGACATAAATGACACTAATCATGAGCTGAGGCCTCCAGATTCTATGGACAACTCAGGGTTGTGGTTGACATGAAAGAGTCCAAGTGATGAGGTAATGGTTGTAGATGTCATACATAGGTTTGGGTTACCGATCACATGAAAGACTTTGGTTCGTGAGCTCCAAACTCTATATAATATAAATAACTCAAGGTTGTGGTTGACATCAACAAATTCGGGTCATGAAATCAAGGCTCTAGATGCCTTGAATAGCTCAGAGCTCTGAACTACTCAAGGTTGTTGATGACATGAACGACTTCGGGTCATGATCACAAGGCTCTAGATGTTATAAACTACTCATGGCGTTAGTTGACATGAGCAAGTTTGGGTCGTGAGCTCAAGGCTCTAGATGCAATGTACACCTCTGGGTTGTAGTTGACATGAATGACTTTGGGTCATGAGCTAAATCCTTTGAAAACTATGAACAACTCATGGTTGGGGGTGACATGAACAATTCCGGATCGTGAGCTCGGGGGTCTAGGTTCTATGAACTACCTAAGGTTGTTGATGACATGAACTACTCTAGGTCATGAGCTTAGGGCCCTAGATCCTATGAAAAGCTCGGGGCTATTGTGGACAAG
This sequence comes from Vitis vinifera, assembly GCF_030704535.1. Taxonomy (NCBI): domain Eukaryota; kingdom Viridiplantae; phylum Streptophyta; class Magnoliopsida; order Vitales; family Vitaceae; genus Vitis; species Vitis vinifera. The sequence goes on along the minus strand of NC_081816.1, from coordinate 10,218,637 downwards.
AACCACTTTAAGTCATGATCTCAGGCATCTAGATGCTATGAACAACTTAGGGTTATGGTTGGTATGAACGAATCTAGGTCATGAGCTTAGGGCTTTAAATGCTTTTAACAATTCAGGGTTGTGGATGACATGGACGACTTCGGGTAATGGCCTCAAGATTCTATGAATAACTCAGGGTTGTGGTTGATATGGAAGGATCCGGGTCCCAAGCTTAGGGTTCTAGAAGTTATGAATAACTCAAAGTTTTGGATTATATGAACGATTTGGGATCCCATGAGCTTAGTCCTCTAGATTTTATGAACTGATCAGAGCTAGGAAAAATATGAATGATTTTGTGTCATGAACTAAATCCTTTAGATGTTATGAATTGCTCAATGTTGTGGATGACATGAAAGACTCTCAATCTTAAGCTTAGGGCTCAAGATTCTATCAACAACTCAGGGTTGTGGTTGACTTGAACAACTTCGGGTCGTGAACCCAGGGGTCTAGATGTTATGAACTACTCATAGTTGTGTAAGATTTGAATGACTCGGTCTCCTATGACCAAGGAAGAAACTGTCGCGAAATATCGATGATATATCACGTATCGGAGGCGAGCGAAACGATTTTTAGAGTAGATATGTCAGAGGGGCGATTTTTCGCCAAAAATGGCCAAAAAATCGGCGATATATCGCCGATTGGCGATAAATCACCGATTTATTCCAAAAATCGCCTGGGAAGCCATTTTATCGCCGATTTTTTTGGCGATTTTTGGCGAAAAATTGCCTCTCTCTCTTCAGCGTGATCTGACGGCCCAGATCACGCCCGTGTTGATCCGACTGCCAGATTTGTATCCCAACGTTAATAAAGAGATCCAACGGCCAGATTGCTTCCAAATTGTGATCCAACGGCCAAAATTAAATTTCAACGGTAACTTAAGGTTCCAACGGCTATTTTGGCCCAAATTTCGTCTATAAATAGCCCATTTTGCATCAATTTCATCCATTTTTGCTTTGATTATTCATTTGCTCTCTTATTACTCCAATTTTTTCTAAGGTTGCTCAATTATTCAATCATTTTAAGGTATGTTTGTTTGAAATTGTAATTAATTTGTTTGCAATGGTAATTAATTCATGTATTTTTAATTAATTAGTATGTTTGCAAGGATGATTTAATGTTATTTTTACATTCAATTGTAATTAATTTGTATATTTTTATTGAATTAATTTAGGTTAATTTGATTATTTAATTATAAATTGATATATTTATTTTAGATGATTATTTGTGATTTAGATTCACATTTAGAATTACATTAAACTAGTTAACTTAGCTAAATTATTTAATTAATTTAATTAACATGGTAAATTATGTAATTAATTTAATTAACATGAAGTAGTATATTTTGAATACGAAATATGTTCATTTTTATGATTATTGGGATTTATTTTCATATTCAATTATGATTAATTTTTATATTTAGTAAATTTATCATAGAATTACATTTAGATTCAAAAAATTAACTTAATTAAATTATTTAATTAGTTTAATTTACATAAACTACTATATATGGAATATCAAATATGTTCAATTTTTTATATTATCGCGATTTATTTTCATATTCAATTATGATTAATTTCAATATTTAGTAAATTTGTCATAAAATTACATTTAGATTTAAAAAGTTAACTTAGCTAAATTATTTAATTAGTTTAATTAACAGGAACTACTATATATGGAATATTAAATATGCTCAATTTTTTTATCGCGATTTATTTTCATATTCAATTATGATTAATTTCAATATTTAGTAAATTTATCATAGAATTACATTTAGATTAAAAAAAATAACTTAGCTAAATTATTTAATTAGTTTAATTAACATGAACTACTATATATGGAATATTAAATATGCTCAATTTTTTTTATTACTGCGATTTATTTTCATATTCAATTATGATTAATTTCAATATTTAGTAAATTTATCATAGAATTACATTTAGATTTAAAAATTTAACTTAGTTAAATTATTTAATTAGTTTAATTAACATGAACTACTATATATGGAATATTAAATATGCTCAATTTTTTTTATTATCGTGATTTATTTTCATATTCAATTATGATTAATTTCTATATTTAGTAAATTTATCATAGAATAGAATTAAATTTACATTTAAAACATTAACTTAGCCAAATTATTTAATTAGTTTAATTAACATAGATTTAAATTTAAGTGTATTTTTCTTGCAATAGATTTAGCATTGGCTAGTGAAGGTGGTTCCGCCATGCTAGGGCGAGATCCGGCTTGGAAATATTGTTCACCAATTGAGGGTAATCGAAATGGAACAATTTGTAATTTTTTTGGGTTGGTAATGAAAAGTGGAGGCATCACACAATTCAAGTCTCATTTAACACATAAGGACCCGCATAACAACACCAAAAAGTGTCCAAGAGTGCCGCCCGAAGTGAAAGAAGAGATACGATTGTTGGTGCATAACAAACAAAAAGCAAAAGCAAAGAAAAATGTTGATATTGAAGAGATTTGTAGTCAATTACGTGGCACAATGGGGACTCATCATACACATTTGGTAAACGAAGATGATGATGATGAAGATGCTGAGGATGAAGATGTGTATATGTATCTGACAGATATGCACCCAGATGAGCGGGATGCATATCGATTTGTAGTTTGTGCCTCGAAAGCATCTAATTGGGAACGTGAACAACATGAGAATATTGTAGGAAGCAAACGCAAACCGGGAGAGTCTTCTACTGGTATACCGTCGACGATGCGAACATCACAGAGTATGCGACATTCGCATCATTCACCCCCTATTGCCCCTTCGCTTTACAGTTCTGCAGCAAGACAAAAAAATGTCAAAGATATATTCAAGGGTAATGCAATTAAAGAAACGATGGAACGCTTAATCAGCAAATTCTTCATTTATGAGAGTGTCGCACCCGCAAAAGCAAAGTCTCATCACTTCAAGAATATGATTATTGGTGCACAACAAGCAGGTAATTACTAATTTATCAAATGTTATATTATGTTATACTTTTAGTAAGTATAGTATTTTGTGACATTACATATGAAGTGCAGGAATGGGAATCGAACCTCCATCTCCATATGAAATAAAGAACAAATACTTGGAAATGGAGTACAAAGAAATGGAAGCTTATGTGAACCAACAAAGAGAAAAATGGAAAACATATGGGTACACAATAATGTTAGATGGATAGACAGGGCCCACGAAATTAAGTATTATTAATTTCATGGTTTATTCTAAAGAGACCACGGTGTTCCTTAAGTTAGTCGATGCATCAAACTATATCAAATACCACAAGTATATATATGAGCTTTTGAGGACAATTATCAAAGAAGTCGGTAAGGAAAATGTGGTCCAAATTGTCACAGACAATGGGTCGGCATTCATGAAAGCAGGGAAACAATTGATGAAGATGTATAACTTATATTGGACTCCATGTGCGGTGCACGACATCGACTTAATCTTTGAAGACATCAGTAAAAGACCCAGTGTTATCGAGGTGATAAACAATGCTCGCAAGATAACTAACTTCATTTACAATCATGGTTGGTTACTAGCACAAATGAGAAAGTATTGTGGTGGAGACATTGTTCGACCAAGAGCTATAAGGTTTGCTACCAATTATATTGCTCTTGACAGTCTTCTCAAAAAAATGGTTGATTTGAAAAAATTGTTTATGAGTGATGAATGGGCACAACAAAAACTCAGTCGAGCAAAACTTGGACGAGAATTGGAGCAATTATTGTTTGACCATACGTATTGGGACAGATTGACAAATATAGTTTCATTATATGAGCCATTATATGTGGTGCTTCGACTTACGGATTCTGAAGTTGTTCCCACAATGCCATTTGTGTACGAGCTTATGCACGTGATGAAAGAAAACCTTATTCGTCAAGGAGTTGGAGATTGGATGTTTAAAATAATACAAGATTGTTGGGAGAAAACACTAAAACATCCACTTCATGCAGCAGGTACTTAAGTACTATATATCTTTATAAGTTTTTACTTTGTATTTAATTTTCTTTAAAAAAAAAATACTAATTTTACTAAATTTTATTGTAGCATACTTCTTGAATCCAAGATTTCAATATAGGCGTGGAGTTGGTAGTGATCTAGAACTACTTCAAGCTGTCCATGATGTTTTTGCAAAATTAGATCCAACTACTGAATCGCTTGGTCAATTTGGAAATGAGGTGAATAAATTTTTTTATTTTTGTCAATAAAACAATAATTTCATTCATCAATTTATTTGAACGTTTACTAACAAATTAAATGTTAAATATATAGCTTGTACTTTTTCGAGATGCAAAAAAAGGATTCGGTGATCGAGCGGCAATTGCAGTAAGGTCAACCATGGTGCCCGGTGAGTCTTTATAGGAAAAAATTGATTATCATTATTGTAAATTCACCACATAAGTATTTATATGATTATCAAATTTGTTGCAGCTGAATGGTGGTTTATGTATGGGAATCAAACACCTACATTGAGAAAGTTAGCCATCAAATTTCTCTCACAAACTGCGTCATCTTCTGCATATGAGAGAAATTGGAGCACGTTTGCTCTCATCCACACAAAGCAGCGAAATTGTTTGGCTTACCCTCGATTGGAGCAATTAGTTTTTTGTTACTATAATATGAGGCTAAAGTTACATGATATGGAGGTAGAAAATGATCGAGTTGCTAAAAAAGATTACCTTGATCTTCTTGACATTTCAACCGAGGCGGGTAAAGAAGAAGATAATCAATTGTTCCAGTGGGCCTATACACTTGGATGACGAAGTTGGAAATTCTGATCCACAAATTGCCGCTCATGCTCGAGAATTTGGAGTTAATGTTGAATGTGTGTTGTCCGAAGAAGTTCACTCTGAAAGTTTTAGCAAAGATATTGATGATTCACTTCATGCGGCATTGAATTCCCACCAAGAGATTGACTCCACAAGTACTGGCCATAGTAGTAGACTTAGTGCTGCAAGTACTTCTGCTTCTGGTTACGATGGTTTAAGAGGTGGAACTGATGATGGAGGTGATAATGGGGGAGGAGATATTGATGAATGTCGACATAGTCAATATCCAATCAGCCAATTTACTTGTGAAAATGATTTCACACATTGCACACAGGATGAAGACCATGGATCTAGAAGAGCTGGTCCAGGCATAGGAGCTATTAGGAAGCCTTATAGAGGAAGAGAACAAATAATGGAACCATATAACGAGGAGTTACTTTCAGGGAGTTTTGAATCTATGAGTATAGGGACTCAATTTAGTGACTCCTCGAATGAGGCTAACGTCTACCCTCCTCATGTGATGAGTTATGGTCAACCTCCAAGTTCAACAGATGAAGAGTGATTCGTGCCCACTTGGTTTATCAGTTGATTCATGTCCAGCTGGTGCTCCTTGATTGAGGAAGTAATCAACAAAATTTATAACCTATTACACCATGAACTAGGGTAGCAAAGACAAAGCTACTATAGCATAGTGGCTCTAGGATCGTTCACTGGGATGGGTTTTCACTTCACAAATGATATTAATTCAAAGTTGAATTGGTGCCTTTTCATTTCAAGGTTAGCTTTAAAAGAAAATATAAAGATGTTTGAATGAAAAAGGTTTGGTTTTAAACTAACCAAAAATAGCAACTGATTTTACTTACAAAGAAAAATGTTTCTTGGAGTTTCAGGTCACTAGGCTCAGATTCCTCATACAAAAAGGGAGTTCCGGTCACTTGTTTCTTTTCCTCGCATTAGAGAATTAACATATAGTTAATTCTCTAACCGGTGTTGTACAGATGCTTCCCATTAATGGGTTCAAACACTAAATCCCTCTCACTGATGCACCTTGCAATGGCTCATGCCTCTCACCTAACACTTGCCATTCAAGATGATCTTTAACCTTGGATTACTCGTCAAAAGCTCGCAAGAGATAACTAATGGATGTCTCCTTGGAGTCCAAAAGCTTACCAAGTGTTGGCTATTCTAGAAAATCCTACCTTCAAACCACCTCCCAAAGGCTCGTAAGAGATAAACTAGTGAATCTCCATGGACGGAGATCACTTGCCTTACCAAGTGTTGGCCCAGGTGATTTAAAGGCGTTTTAAGTTAACTAAAAAGATAAAAACCATTAACGGGTCACACTTTCTCTTCATTAAAAACTAAAACAACAAAACTTCCAATTTATGCATTCGAAAACTTACCCGGTTACCTTAGCTCCAAGAGACGAAGAGCCTAGCCTCTCATCCTTTGAGGAAAAATCCTCAGAGTTTGATTGGTTAGAAATAAAAATAACGAGAAAACAAAAATGTATAGGAAAAACAGAGCAAGTGCTCTGTAAAATATATTCCTTCCTATTACAAAAGGTTGTCGTCCTTCTCCTCCTCTCGAGAACAGGCTCCCGAGAGCTATATATAAAGACAATTACAAAAAAAAATATCTGAGGTTATTCACCCCTTTTCCAAACTTAATAACTAAGGAATCCTATAATTGGTGGGTTACAAGGAGAAAATGGGGATTTAGACATAAAAATTCTGAAGCAAAATATCCAAAAGTGTTGGTCACAAATATCGGGAAACTTTAGGAGAAATTCCACAGCACTATGCAAAATGGTTGTGAAATCATTTCGTAGCAAAAGGGTGATTTCGCAGCCATGCAAAATTCTTCCTTCAGCTTCGAGTGATCGGCTTCCAATGGTTGTAACTCCTTCATTTCAGCTCTGAATTGTGCACCGTTTGAAGCATTGGATTGTTGACTTCCTGAGCTTCGAAACGAAATATAGCATGCATAAATTAGACTCCAAGAAGTGCTCCAAAAGTGGCTAACATGACTGTCATCAAGAATGCTTCATGGCAGATTTCTCTTTGCTTCCCCTCCTTGCATTCCGGATTTGCTTATGGCAAATGACTTCAAAGCTTCGTTTCTTCATGATTCTGAGCTTTCCATTGCTTTTCCATGGATTCCAAAGAACTCTCCTCAATCTCTTGGATTGCTTTGGTGATCAAAAAGCTATCAAAACACCAAAACTTAACACAATTTGATTAGAATTGATTGCAAGGGTCCTTAACATGCCAATTGAGTTAAAAGGTAATAACTGCTACTCAAAAGTGTTTAAAAGAGTTAATTACAAGCTATCAAATAGCACTTTTTGAGTAGTAATCAAAGAGTATGGTATGTCGCGTTATTCCCCTTCCAGACAAATATCATACCAAGTTCCATATCAGATGGAAGAAGGATTTGGCGTTAACACATGGGTGAACTTTGAGTATCCTATCCATGTAGAGGCAGTAGGCAGGACTCAAGAGATATATGCATGGCAGGTTAGAATTTATAACCAATATTATCGAGGCTCATTGAGTTGGTACCAATATTGTCTCCAACAACAAGCCGGGGTTCCTTCATCTATCAATCCCATTGAACCACATCGATCCTCATTTTGGTACTAAAGGGACATTGCAATGTAATGTGTACAAATTATTGATATTTAATGAAATGAAGTATTTTATGTGACTTTATAATGAGAACAATTATGAAATTAACATTTCTTATAGATCGACATGATATAATTACATCTAATATCACAAATTATATCATATGTATATCAAATTTTTCAATAAAACAACTTTAAAATGTCTATTATACTTCTAATTATATTATTATGAGGTTTTCCTTGCATTTCCATGAGTTTTTAACAATTGTAAGCCTACCGATATTTTTTTCCAGAATATCCGCCGATATATCTCTAATATATCCGATATATTCGTAAAATCGAAGTACCGATATATCCGGTATTATTGATATTTTCATCCTTGCCTATGACCTGAGGCCTTTAGATATTATGAACTTCTTAGGGTTGTGGATGTTAATAACGATTCCACATGATACACTCAAGCCTCTATATGCTATGAACAACTCAAGGTTGTGGATGCTATCAACAACCTTGGTTCATGAGCTCAAGGCTTTAGATGTTATGAATTACTCATGGGTATAGTTTACAAGAAGAAATTCAGGTCATGAGCTCAAGACTCCAGATTCTATGAATAGCTAAGGATTATGGATGACAGAAGCTACTTCGGGTCATGAGATTATAACTTTGGATGCTATGAAGAACTCAAGGTATTGGATGATATGAACAACTCAGGATTTCGTGAGCTTAGTCCTCTAAATGCTATGAACAACTCAAGGCTGAGGATGATATGAAAGATTCTTGGTCATGAGCCCATGGCTCTAAATGATATGAATAGCTTAAGGTTATGAATGACATGAATGACCCCAGGTAGTGAGGTCAGGGCTCTAGATGTTATGAACAATGTAGGGTTATGGTTGACAAGAATAACTCTAGGTTACGAGTTGAATGCTCTAAATGCTATGAATAACTCAAGGATATGAATGACATGAAGAACTCTGGGTCGTGAGTTCACGGCTCTAGATACTATGAACAACCTAGGTTTCTGGTTGACACAAATGAATTTGGGTCATGAGCTCATGACTCTAAATTCTATGAATAGCTCAAAGGTGTGAATGATATTGATTACTACTCAAAAAGTGCTATTTTATAGCTTGTAATTAACTCTTTTAAACACTTTTGAGTAGTAGTTATTACCTTTTAACTCAATTGGCATGTTAAGGACTCTTGCAATCATTTCTAATCAAATTGTGTAACTTTTGGTGCTTTTGATAGTAATTTGATCACCAAAGCAATCCAAGATTGAGGGAGAGCTCGATATAATCCATGGAAAAGCAAATGGAAGCTCATTTACATGAAGAATTCAAGCTTTGGAGCTTAATAGTTCTTTGCCAAAGCCAATCAAGAATGCAAGGAGGAAAAAGAGAGAAATCTAACATGAAGAATTCAAGAGGACAGAAATTGTTGGACACATTTTGAGTACTTCCTGGAGTCCATTTCATGCATACTATATCTCGTTTTGAATCTCGGGATGTCAGGAGTCCAACGCTTTAAACGGTGCGTGAATTGGAGTTGAAACGAAGAAGTTATGGCCAATTGAAAACAACCGCGCAAAGTTGAGCGAATTGAGCTGCGAAAATTTCGCAGGGTGTTTCGTAGCTGCGAAACCACCCCTTGGCACACGAGTGCCATTTCGCAGCTTCACCCCCTCATTTCGCAGCTGTGAAATGGGCTGCAAAATGGCCGTGAAATTGGCCCTTGGCCGCGAAGTGGCCTCCAAGCTGCGAATGAAGTTGTGAATCATCTCCAAATTGCAAATCATCTCCAAGTTGCGGAATCACCTCCAAGTTGCAAAACCAAAGTTCAAACTTGGAAAATGGACAATTCAATGTGCGAAATCCACCTGTGCAATCTCAGATATTTGCTACCGACTAAGTTAGATTTTTTCTCAAGATATTTTGTGTAAATTTCTATTTTCTCCTTGTAATTAGTCAAAGATATTATTAGGATATTTCTTAGAAAATATCTTCTCTATATATATCTTTGAACCAATGTAAAGAAATCATATAGAAATCTTGGAATATATGTAATCTGATGAGACGAAGAAATATATTTTATAGAGCACTTGCTCTGCTTTTCCTTCATATTTTTGTTTTCTTATTATTTTTATTTCTAGCAAATCAAACTTTGAGGATGTTTCCTTAGAGGATGAGTGGCCAGGCTTTTTGTCTCTTGGAGTGAAGAAAGCCGGGTAAGTTTTCAAATGCAAAATTGGAAGTTTTGTTGTTTCAGTTTTTTTCAGTTTTTAATGAAGAGAAAGTGTGACCCGTTAATGGTTTTTATCTTTTTAGTTAACTTAAAACTCCTTAAAATCACCTGGGCCAACACTTGGTAAGGCAAGTGGTCTCCGTCCATTGAGATACACTAGTTTATCTCTTGTGAGCCTTTGGGAGGTGGTTTAAAGGTAGGATTTTCTAGACTAGCCAACACTTGGTGAGCTTTTGGACTCTAAGGAGACATCCATTAGTTATCTCTTGTGAGCTTTTGAAGGGAAATCCAAGGTTAAAGATCACCTTGGATGGCAAATGCTAGGTGAGAGGCATAAGCCATTGCAAGATGCATCAGTGAGAGGGATTTAGTGTTTGAACCCATTAAGAGGAAGCATCTGTACCACACTGATTAGAGAATTAACTATATGTTAATTCTCTAATGCGAGGAAAAGAAACAAGTGACCAGAACTCCCTTTTTGTATAAGGAACCTGAGCCTAGTGATCTGAAACTCCAAGAAACGCTTTTCTTTATTAGTAATTTCAGTTACTATTATTTTTGGTTAGTTTAAAACCAATCTTTTTTTTTCAAACCAAGATTATGTTTTTTTTTAAAGCTAACCTTGAAATGAAAAAGCACCAATTTAGCTTTGAATTGATATCAATTGTGGAGTGAAAACCCATCCTAGTGAATGACCCTAGAGCCACTATGCTATGCTAGCTAAGGCTATCCTAGTACATGGTGTAATAGGTTATAAATTTTGTTGATTACTCCCATTTGAGTACCAAAATCAAGGCACCAGTTGGGCACAGAATCAAATGGCTCTGCTATCGGGGACCATTGAGAGGACATGAATCAGCTGACACACCAATTGGGAACGAATAAGATATAAACTACTCCGGGTCATGAGTTGAGGGCTACGAATGATATGAACATCTAAGCATTATGGATGGATATGAACGACTCAGGATCCCATAAGGTCAAGCCTTTAGATGCTAAGTATAGCTCAAAGTTGTGGATGATATGAATTTATCTACTTCATGAGCTCAGGGTTGTGGATGACTTGAACAACTCTAAATTGTGAGTTCAGAGTTATGGATGATATGAACGACTTAGGATCCCATGAGCCCAAGCTTCTAGATGTTATAAACAACTCAGGGTTGAGGAGAATATGAACAATTCTTGGCTGTGAGCCAATGGATTTAAATGCTTTGAATAGCTCAAGGTTGTGCATCACATGAAAGATTCTAAGTCGTGAGCCTAGGGCTCTATATGTTATGAAAATTTCAGGGTTGTGGTTGACAAGAATGAGTTTGGGTCATGAGCTTAGGGCTCTAGATGCTATAAACAACTCATAGTTGTTAATGACATAAGCTACTTCGGGTAATGAGCTCACAACTTTGGATGCTATGAACAACTCAAGGTTATGGATGATATCAATGGCTCATGATCCTTTGACCTCAACCTCTAGATGCTATGAGCAGCTCAAGATTGTGGATCATATGAATAGTTCATGGTTGTGAGCTCATGGCTCTAAATGCTAGGATAAATTGAGGCCTATGGATGACATGAAGGACTATTGGTAGTGAGCTCAAGGCTCTAGATGCTATGAATAGCTCAAGGCTATACTTGACATCAACAACTCTGGGTCATGAGCTCAGTGCTTTAAATGTTATGAACAACTCAAGGTTATAGTTGATATGAACGAATTTGGGTTATGAGTTGAGGGCTCTAGATGCTATGAGCAACTAAGGGTTGTGGATGACATGAAGGACTCTAGGTCATGAGCTCTGGGCTCTACATAATAGGAAGAGTGTGGGCCATGGCTAACATGAACAACTCCAGGTTACGAGTTAGGGCTCTAGATGCTATGAACAACTTATGCCTATTATTGACATGAACTACTCTGGGTCATGAGCTCAGGTCTCTAGATGCTATGAACAGCTCCATGTTATGGATGATACACACAATTTTGGGTCATGAGCTCAAGGATCTAGATTCTATGAACAACTCAAGGTTATAAATGATTTTGGGTCATGAACTCAAGGCTCTAGACAGAATGAACAAATCAGGGTTAAGGATGAATAAACAACTTAGGGTCGTGAGCTCAGGACCTTGGACATTATGAACACCTCATTATTGTCAATGATATGAATGACTCAGGATCCCATGACCTTAGCCCTCTAAATGCTATGAACAACTTAGGGTTGAGGATGATATGAATGATTCTTGGTCATGAGCTTATGGCTTTAAATGTTATGAAAAGCTAAGGGTGGTGAATGATGTGGAGAACTCCTGGTTGTGAGCTCAGGGCTCTATATGCCATTAACAAATCAGGGTTTTGGTTTACAAGAATGAGTCATAGTTGTGAGCTCAAAGCTTTAGATGCTATGAGCAACTGAAGTATATAGGTGACATGAGGTACTCCAGGTTGTGAGCTTATGGCTCAAGATGCTATGAAGAACTCAGTGTATTGGAAGATATGAATGAATCAAGATCCCATGAGCTCAGACCTCTATATGTTATGAACAACTCAGGGCTGTAGATGATATGAATGATTCTTAGTCATGAGCCATAACTCTAAAATCTATGAACAATATAGGGCTATGGATGACATGAATGACTCTGGGTAGTGAGCTCAAGGCTCTAGATGCTATGAATAACTGAGGGTTATGGTTGACAAAAACAACTTTAGCTCGTGAGCTCAGCATTCTAAATGTTATTAATAGCTCAAGGGTGTGGATGACATGAATGACTTTGGGTCGTGAGCTTAGGGCTCTAGATACTATGAAAAACTTAGGGTTATAATTGACATGAATGACTCTAGGTCATAAGTTCACGACTTTAAATGCTATGAACGACTCAAGGTTGTAGATTATATGAGCTACTCTGGATTGTGAACTCAAGGCTCTAAATGCTATGAACTGCTCAGGGTTGTGGATGACATGAATGACTCCGAGTCGTGAGGTCACAACTCTAGATGCTATGAACAACTCAAAGTTGTGAATGATATGAGCTACTCTAGGTCGTGAACTCAAGGTTTTAGATGCTAGGAATTGCTCAAGGCTATGGATGACATGAATGAATTTGGATCATGAGCTTAAAGCTCTAAATGCTATGAACAACATAGGGTTGTGGATGATATGAACGATTTTGATTCGTGAATAAAATGCTCTAGATGCTATGAATAGCACAAGGCTATGGATGAAATGAACGACTTCAGGTCATGAGCTTAGAGCTCTAAATGCTATGAATAACTTAAAGTTGTGGATGATATGAACGACCTTGGATCTTGTGAGCTTAAGCCTCTAGAAGCTATGAACAATTCAGGTTGAGGATGATATGAACAATTCTTGGTCATGAGCCCATGGCTCTAAATGCTATGAACAACTTAGCATTGTGGATGAGATAAAATACTTTACATCATGAGCAATGGTCTCAAGATGCTATGAACAACCAAGGGTTGTGGATTATATGCATGATTCTATGTTGTGAGCTCAAAGCTTTAGATGTTTTAAACAACTTAGGGATATGGATGTTATGAACTATTCTGGGTTGTGAAATCAAGGTTTTATATGCTATGAGTAGCTTATGGTTGTGGATGACATAAATGGTTTCAAGTGGTGAGCTTAAACCTCTAGATGTTATAAATAGCTCAGAGCATTGGATGATATGAACAATTCTACGTCATGTGCTCAAGCCTCTAGATTCTATGAATAGCTCAAGGTTGTGGATAACATGAATGGCTTCGGGTCATGAGTAGAGGGCTCTAAATGCTCTGAAGAGCTTAGGTTTGTGGTTCACATGAATGACTATGGGTCATGAGCTCAGGGCTCTAAATCCTATGAATAGCTCAGGCCATTCGATGACATGAGCTACTCCAGGTCATTAGCTCATGGCTTTAGATGTTATGAACAACTCAGGGTTATGAATGATGTGAATGAATCAAGATCCTATGAGTTTAGGCCTCTAGATTATACTAAAAACTCAAAACTATGAATCAAATGAATGATTCTTGATCCTAAGCCCAAAGCTTGAAATGTTATGAACAGCTTAAGGTTGTAGCTAACATGAGCGACTCGATTTCGTGAGCTTAGGAATCTAGATACTATGAACAACTTAGGGTTGTGGTTGACATTAACAACTATAGGTCATCGGTTTAGGGCTCTAGATGCTATGAACAATTGAGGGTTGTGGATGATATGAACGACTTCGGGTCATGAGCATAGGGATCTAAATACTATGAATAGGTTAGGGTTGTGGTTCACATGAATATCTCCGGGTCTTGAGCTCAAGGTTGTAGATGCAATGAACAACTTAGGGTTGTTAATGACATGATTTTCGCTTAGGTATCTAGATACTATGTACAAATCACGATGGTGGATGATATGCACGATTATAAGTCGTGAGCTCAATATGGATGATATGAATAGCTCAGGGTTGTGGGTGATATGAACAATTTTGGGTCGTGAATTCAAGGATCTAGATGTTATGAACAATTCAGGGTTGTGAATGAAATAAATGACTACGGGTTGTGAACTAAGGGCTTGAGATGGTATGAATAACTAAGGGTTATGGATAACATGAATGACTTCGGGTCCTAAGCTTAGGGCTATAGATCCTATGAAGAGTTGAGGGTTGTAGATGACATGAATGACATCGGGTGTTGAGCTAAGGGATCTGGATCTTATGAACAGCTTACAACATGGCTGAAATGAATGACTCTAGCTCAGGACATGAGCCTATGGTCTAAATACTATGAATAGCTAAGGGTTGTAGATGACATGAACAATATCGGGTGATTACTACTCAAAAAGTGTTATTTCATAGCTTGTAATTAACTCTTTTAAACACTTTTGAGTAGTAGTTATCACATTTTAACCCAATTAACATATTAAGGACCCTTGCAATCAATTCTAATCAAATTGTGTTAAGTTTTGGTGTTTTGATAGCTTTTTGATCACCAAAGCAATTCGAGATTGAGGAGAGTTCTTTGGAATCCATGGCAAAGATGTTCGGACAGGGCGTCCGGACACACCATTGGAGGGCGGTGGAATGTGGGCTGTAGCATGCTTTCGGAATGAAGTAGCAAGGCTTGCTCGCTTTAGTTAATGATCTAGACAACATATCCGGATAGGATATGCTATCGTCCGGGGTGTGATGTTTACGAGTGTCGTGTGCTGTTCCCTGAGGGAGTCCGGATAGGGGAGCGCGCCACATGTTCTCTTGGGGAATCCGGATGGAGTTGCTTCGGATAGCGATGCGCGCTCCGTGTCATCAGGGGGAAGGGTCCCTACACCTTGCACACGCAGACGGTCCCCCTTGTGACGCGCTGCATAGCTTATTCCACCCGGGGATATCTCTGTTCGATCGACATTCCACCTTCTCCGGATATCTCACATCCGGAGTTATGTCCGGATCCTCTGATCGAATATTTCACATCCGACGCCTGACGTCGGATCGGAGAGAAGGACGTTTCAACTTCCCCAGTTAGACATATCCGGATCCTCTGATCGGATATTTCACATCTGGCGCCTGACGCCGAATGGGAGAGCAGGGCGTTTCAACTTCCCCAATCAGACATATCTGGATCCTCTGATAGCGCTTACCCGGAGAGCATCCGCGACCGATAATTCAGATTCCTCGGACAGCTTAGCTCGTTAGACACTTGTGATTTGTCGAATCCATTTCCGCCCATAATCAAAAAGCAAACTCTGATAATATTGACGACCAAGTCTCCATTTTGCACAGTGCAGCGGAATTTCTCCTGAAGCTTCCTAATATTTCCGACCGACTTTTTGAGATATTTTGCTTTAGATATTTGATGTCTAAATCCCCATACTCTCCTTATAATCCACCTATCATAGGATTCCTTAGTCTTTAAGTAAGAACAAAGGGTGAATAATCCCTTATATATAGTTTGTAATTTCCTTTACACAGAACATCGATGATATATCATCATATCATGTAATCCGACGAGAGGAAGTAATATATTTTTACAGAGCACTTGCTCTGTTTTTCCTTCATATTTTTGTCTTCTCGTTCTTTTTCTTTCTAGCCAATCAAACTCTGAGGATTTTTCCTCAGAGGATGAGAGGCTAAGCTCTTCGTCTTTAGGAGTGAAGAAAGCCGGGTAAGTTTCCACATGCATAAATTGGAAGTTTTGTTGTTTTAGTTTTTAATGAAGAGAAAGTGTGGCCCGTTAATGGTTTTTATCTTTTTAGTTAACTTAAAATGCCTTTAAATCACATGAGCCAACACTTGGTAAGGCAAGTGATCTCCATCCATTGAGATGCACTAGTTTATCTCTTGCGAGCTTTTGGGAGGTGGTTTGAAGGTAGGATTTTCTAGAATAGCCAACGCTAGGTAAGCTTTTGGACTCTAAGGAGACATCCATTAGCTATCTCTTGCGAGATTTTGACGGGTAATCCAAGGTTAAAGATCACCTTGAATGGCAAATGCTAGGTGAGAGGCACGAGCCATTGCAAGTTGCATCAGTGAGAGGGAATTAGTGTTTGAACCTATTAAGGGGAAGCATCTGTACCACACCGGTTAGAGAATTAACTATATGTTAATTCTCTAATGCGAGGAAAAGAAACAAGTGATCGGAACTCCCTTTTTGTACAAGGAATCTAAGCCTAGTGATCTGAAACTCCAAGAAACACTTTTCTTTGTAATTAAAATCAGTTACTATTATTTTTGGTTAGCTTAAAACCAATCCTTTTTCAAACGTCTTTATGTTTTCTTTTAAAGCTAACCTTGAAATGAAAAGACACCAATTCAACTTTGGATTAATATCAATTGTGAAGTGAAAACCTATCCCAGTGAACGACCCCTAGAGCCACTATACTATGCTAGCTAAGGCTATTCTAGTACATGGTGTAATAGGTTATAAATTTTGTTGATTACTCCCTGAGGACCAAAATCAAGGGACACCAACTAAACATGAATCAGCTGAGACACCAATTGGGAACGAATCAAATGGTGTCGTTGCTGGGGATGGTGCCACTTTACAATGATATCACCTTTTCAGAGTACTTGTGATCTTCATCACAAGTTTGGTGACTTTTCTTTTCTTTTTACTAACTCTTTTTATTTGTTTATCTTTCTTTGTTCATATTTTAGTATACCTTTTATTTAGTTTTTAGTTTACCTTAATTTTTTCTTTCTTAAAATTGTTTTTCTTTTGTTTTCTTTTGTTTTCTCTTTTTTTAATGCACAAATTGCTAGTTGTGCATATCATATTGAATACGAGATAGCAGAGGAAGCCATGAACTTCATGAGTTATGTGGCTGAAGTTTCAAGAAGATGGGATGAAGCAAATGCTAAAAATATGGGGAGAATGACGTCTCAACCTAATGCTAAGGGTGAGATGCATATTTTGAATAACGGCATAGACATGAAAGCAAAGAGTGCAGTTATGGCAAGGAGATTGGAAGAGCTAGAAATGAAGAAGATGCAAGAAGTGCAAGCCATCTCTCAGACACCATTGCAAGCTATGCCTTGTGCCATTTGTCTATCTTATGAGCACTTGGTGGAAGAGTGTCCTACCATTCCAACGGTGAGAGAAATGTTTGGTGATTGCAACACCTACAATTCCAATTGGAGGGACCATCCAAATTTCTCTTGGAAACCATAGCCACCTCAGTACAAGCAACCTGCTTAAGCACCTCAGCAAGCCTCGAACCTTGAACAAGCTATGGTGAATCTTAGCAAGGTCATGGGAGACTTTGTTAGAGCTCAAAAATCCATCAATGCTCAACTTAGTCAAAGAATTGACAGTGTAGAGAGTTCATTAAACAAAAAGATGGATGGAGTGCAACATGATCTATCTCAGAAGATAGATAATCTCCAATGTTCAATCTCAAAATTTGCCAACCTCAACACAGTGCAAGAAAAAGGAAACCTTCCTTCTCAACCTTATCAAAATTCCAAGGGTATCCATGAAGCGGAGGCTCAAAAGGAAGAATCTTCAATGGTGAAGGAAGTCAAAGAAGTGATCACTCTAAGGAGTGGTAAAGAGGTTGATCTACCCACATCCAAGCTAGAGCATGATGAAGAGAGTGAAGCAGAGAATGAAAAGAGGGAGGAAATCAAAGGAAAGAGAAAGGGGAAAAGCATAGAGAAAGATGGCTATGATCTTAAATTAGATGAAGAACCATAGAGGATAGTCATCAAGGAAGAAATGATGAAGAAACACATGCATTCGCTTTTCCTCCAAGCTTTGTATGGGAAAATCATACAAACCAAGCCCCAAGTGAGAGATGTAAACTTCATATGGGATCCGGGCAAGCTAAATCAGGATCAAATTTTTTGACGGACTTAGTCTTTTTAAAGACTAGCTAGTCCATACCTTTTTGTTTTACTTATTACTTGTTTTAATTTTGATTTCAATGCTTTAATTCTAATTTGTTTTGATGTAATATAGGTTTTTGGATGATCAAAATCAAGAGGAATGTCAAAAGAGGTGAAAGAAGGAAATTGTGAATCAAGAGGAGCTCAAAAAGCAAGGAGAGAACATGGGCTGCGAAAATTCCCTTCCTCCGCGAAATCCACCCCTCACTGCGGAAATGATTTCCAAGCTTTAAAAGGGGCTGCTAAAATGTTTCTATTTTCTCCATTGGCTGCCAAAATGGCATTTGGCATCAAAATGGGCTGCAAAATTCCACTTTGGCTACGAAATGATTTTGCAGCCCCATAGCTACCCTTTGTGACATTCCCCTTAGGTTGTGGAAAATGTTTTTCTTTTTTCCTTTTGGCTTTGAAATGGCTAAGAAATGGCCTCTAAGCTTTGAAATAATTTGTGATAACACCTTACAAAGCCAAGGGAAGTTGCGAAAATGCCAAGAGAGCCCACAACCATGCATCTAAAGAGGAGAGCCCTCTCTCTAGGATCACACACATGAAGCCTCTCATTCCATTTCTTACCTCCTTAAACCATCAAATCCAATAGCTACCAGCTTAGAGCTCCAGTTGAGGAGACTATGCCATCCAAGGAGACTACCAGAACAGAGGTCAAAGTCCTGATCCAACCCACTCAAGAGGCCACCACAGATGCATCAGCTCCACAGGAGCCTACCATTACTTGATCATCTCTTTACTTTTGTCTTTACATATTATATTAGTATAAATAATTCCATATTTTGATGTCTTATATTTTGGTATTGGATGTATTACTGATGATACATCATATATAGACATCATTTTTTGTTTAAACTTGGCATTTTTTTATTTCCTCTACTCACTAACTCTTTTGTTTTTTTTTAAACATGTGGTTTCTCCAATATGACTCAGACTCCATGTCACTATGAAGGTACCACTCCCTCCCTATTTTTCAATCGCTTTTGTCACATTAAGGACAATGTTCAGCTTGGTTGGGGGAAGAGTTGAGGAAGGGAGTTTTTGTTATTAATGCTAAGTTATTTTGGTAATTTAGTTGTTTTTTGCTTAATTTTTAAAAAATTTTAAAGTTTTTATTCTACTCTCCATGGTTATTAAGGAAAAATTTTCAAAATGAAAATGGAGAAATTGAATTTTTGTTCTTTTTAGTTAACTTAGAGTTTGTATTATGCTTACTAAAGTTGATGAATTGTTGAAACTTCTATTGAATTCAACCTTAGTTCTTCCACTTTAAGCTATTCACACACTGTGCACAATAGGTTCCGATTATAAGATGAAAAACTATTTCCCTCTTGACTTAGGAAAAATTTAGACTTGGTACCTTTGACCTCATTTAATAGTGTTGGGACACCTTGTAAAAGGCCAATGAGCCTTTGAAAAAAAGAATAAAGAAAGAAAGAAAAAAATGTTTGCTTGCCTTGAAACCCGAGCAAGGTCGAAGGGGTATATGGTGAAAATCTTTAAAACCTGGTGCCCTAAGCCTTCATTGGTTGGGAGTCACCGACCTCAATGCTCGTTACAAGGGTGGATAAGTGGAGTTTAACATACTGTAGGTGCATGGGTATTAAAATATATTCTCAAAAGTCCGAGGTAAAATTCGAGGAGTTAGTGGTCAAAAGATCCTTAAAGCTTGATGCCCTAAACCTTAATTGGTTGGGAGTCATCGATGGACCCCCGTTACATGGACAAGTAAGAAAAGAATACCTTTAGCCTTATACTCCTACAATGAAAAAAAAATTTGTGAGAAAAGAGGTGCGTTCTTAGCCTATTGGAGGTTGATTAGTTTGCTAAGCTTTGAAAAAGAACTAGGTTTGGGGGAGAGATTAGTTCAACATACTATATTCGGAAACTAATAAATAGCACTTAGATTTTTGTGGAAGAATGATTCGACTCATGGTAGCTTAGCTTTAAAGGCGTATCAACAAAATTTATACCTTAAATACTATTACTAAAGTAGCCAAGCTATTATAGCATAGTGGTTCTAGGATCGTTCACTGGGATGGGTTTTCACTTCACAAATGATATTAATTCAAAGATGAATTGGTGCCTTTTCATTTCAAGGTTAGCTTTAAAAGAAAACATAAAGATGTAAATGTTTTAGAAAGATTTAAACTAATCTAAGCTAACATTAAAGATTAAAATGAAAGGATGTAAAAACAAGTTTCTCAAAGATAGGATAACTATACTCTGGCTCTTATGCAAATTGGAAATCTCAGGATAGGCTCCTCGCGTTGGGGTTGCAACTATGGTGATGCTTGCTTCCCGAACCGGTATGGATTTAGCAAATCAAGTTTTAATCCTTTAAAATGGCAAAACAGATGGTAGTGAATTTCATCAATGGTTATTCACCTTAGACTTCCTTTGAATGGCTCGTAAGAGATAACTAATGGTCTAAAGCCAAAAGCTTACCAAATATTGGCAACTCAAAGTCATTCCAGGTGATAAACTCACCTTTCAATGGTCATTGAAATTGGTTCTAACAGATTAATGCAAAACTTGGAATTGAAAACCTCACCTTCCAATAGCTCGTAGGAGATAACTAATGGATAAAAATCCAAAAGCTTATTAAGTATTGGCCGTTGGAAGTTGTCCAAAGGAAATAAAAACCAAACTTTGCATTAATGAACCATTAATGAAAAACGACTACCTTACCTTCCAGGTCCGAGAAATTTCCATGGGATTGCATCCAAGTCATCACATAACATCCATACTTTGAGAAACTAAAAGTTTTAGCCAATCATCCTCTGAGGAAAAGCCCTCAGAGGCTGTTTGGCTACTAAGAAAATAGAAATGGGGAAGAACAGGAGAAGAGAGAAAAAATAGAGCAAGGCTCTGTATATTCTATATATTGATCGATATTACATATATGATTCTATATCTATTACAGTGGATGCAAGGGAATATATATAGAGACGTTTTTCCAACCTTCCTAGCTAAGAAATCTTATGGTTGGTGGATTACAAGGAGAAGAATGGAAATTTATACAAAAATATCTGAAGAAAAATATCCAAAAGTGTTGGTCACAACTATAAGGAAGCTTCAGGAGAACACCCGTGCACTGTTCAAAGTGGCTGCGAAATTCTCACAACAAAAGGCTGATTTCGCAGCCATGCAAAAATCTTCCTTCAGCTTGGAGTGATTAGCTTCCAATGGCTTTAACTCCTTCATTTCAACTCCGAATCGCACACCGTTTGAAGCGTTAGATTTTTGACTTCCTGAGCTTTGAAATGGTATATAGCATGTAGAAAATGGACTTCGGAAAGTGCTCCAAAAGTGCGAAAGAAGACTGCAGCTGCTGTCCTCTGTTTTCTTCACTCTGTTTTCCTCTTCTCCATTGCTTGTGCTCGTGTTTCCACTTGAAATTCAAGCCTGTAAACTTCCAAAATCCTTGCTTTAACTTGTCCAAGTAGCTCCTCCATCAATTGGCATGCTTGAATTGGTTCATGAGCTAATAAAAACATGTAAACTTGCCACAAAATGGTTAAAACCAATTACTAAGGACCTTAATGAATTAATTGGGTTAAATGAATATGATTACTACTCAAAGGTGCTTAAAACCATTATAATTAGATCTACAAAATAGCACTTTTTGGTACTAATCACACCCCCCAACCGACTCATTGCTAGTCCCTTAGCAATGGAGAAGATAAAAACTAAGTAAACTATAATAATATACATAAAAGAGATCATGCAAATCACTCCAAAAAATGATATGAGTGGCATGATGGACATCCATGGATCAATAAAGATGTGAAACTAAACCTATAATAAGAGTTGTCAAAGCATTCACTTGATCATAGAGTACAAAGAATGGATATTATGCAAGTTTAAGCATCAAAAGAATTTTCATTCTCAAAAGATCCAAATCAAATTCTTCCACTAAAAGCTAAGTGTTAATGTGATTAGCTTCCGAGTATAGTATGGATAACTATCATCTCCCCCCAACCTAAGTCTTTCTTTAAGCTTAGCAAAATTAACCATCTCTTGATAAGTTAGGAACGCACCTCTTATTCACAATTCTTTTCACTTACTAAACTTAACCAATTCACCCATGTAACAAGCAGAGGATCGGTGACTCCCAACCAATAAAGGCTTAGGGCACTAGGCTTTAAAGGCTTTCGCCACCCCTTCGGACCATGCTCAGGTTTTAAGGCAAGCAAAGAAGTTTATTCTATATATATATATATTTTTTTTTTTCTTTTTCTTTTTCTTTTTTCTATTTTTTTTCAAAGACTCATTGGTCTTTATGAGGTGTCCCAACACTATTAAAGAGAGGTTAAAGGTGTCAAATTATGATTTCTCAAGCTTAAAGGGTGAGATAGTTTCACATCTTATAACCAGAATCTAATGTATGTGTGTACGAATAGCTTAAGGTGGAAGAGATAAGTTTGCATGCAATGGGAGTTTCAACAATTCATCAACTTTTAGAAGAGCATAATACAAACTCTAAGACTCATGTAATCAAGTTGAAACTCGACTTCTCTCATTTAATTTTGAGAGTTAATCCTTAATATCCATGGAGTTTAAAGCAAAAATTTTAAAAATTAAGCAAAAAGCAACTAAATTACCAAAATAACTTAGCATTATTAACAATGCTTACTTCCTCAACTCTCCCCCCAACAAAACTGAACATTGTCCTCAATGTGACAAGAGCGATTGAAAAATAGGGAGGAAGTGGTACCTCCTGAGTGACATGGAGTCTGAGTCGTACAGGAGAAACCACATGTTTCAAAGAAAACATAAGAGTTAGTGAAAATAAAAAAATGCTATGTTTGAACAAAAATGATGTCTATATATGATGCATCATCAGTAATACATCCAATCCCAGAATATAAGACATCAAAACATGGAATTATCTATACTAATATAATATGTAAAGACAAAAATTAAAGAGATGATCAAGTAATGGTAAGGTCCTGTGGAGCTGATGCATCTGTGGTGGCCTCTTGAGTGGATTGGATCAGGACTTTGGCCTCTGTTCTGGTAGTCTCCTTAGGTGGCATAGTCTCCTCAGCTGGAGCTCTCAGCTGGTAGCTATGGGATTTGATGGTTTAAGGAGGTAAGAAATGGAGTAAGAGGCTTCCTGTGTGTGATCTTAGTGAGAGGGCTCTCTTCTTTATATGCATGGTTGCATGGCTCTCTTGGCATTTTTGGAACTTCCCTTGGCTTTGCAAAGTATTTTCGCAAACCTTCCTCCATTTCGTAAGTCAATTTCGAAGCCTGGAGGTGATTTCGCAGCTTGGAGGTCATTTCGCAGCCAAGGGGCATTTTCGCAGACCATTTTGAAGCTTGAAAATCATTTCATAGCCATTTTGAAGCTTGGAGATCATTTCATAGCCATTTGGAAGTTTGAAAATCATTTGGTAGCAAAAGGTCATTTTCGCAGCACATGGAGGATTTGGTAGGGGGTAGCTATGGGGCTGCGAAATCATTTCGCAGCCAAATGGGATTTTCGTAGCTGGGTGGGATTTTCGCAGCCGGGTGCCATTTTCGCAGCCCATTTTGCAGCTGCGAAATGAGGGTACTGTGCTGCGAAATGGCACTCGTGTGCCAAAGGGGTGTTTCGCAGCTGCGAAACACCCTGCGAAATTGGGCTATGGTTGCGAAAATTGGAGATTTCACGCTTTGGGGATTTCGCAGCTGTGAAATGGAGTTACTGTGCTGCGAAATGGCACTTGTGTGCCAAGAGGTGGTTTCGCAGCTGCGAAAATTTTCGTAGAGGGGGGCAATTGGGCTGCGAAATGGTTTCGCAGCAAAGTGGCTTTTTCACAACGACTTCTTGGGGCTGCGAAATAATTTCGTAGCGAAGTGGCAATTTCGCAGGGGGCTATTTTTGGCTGCGAAATTTCGCAGACCCCTGTTTTCCCCCTGTTTTAACATTTTTTCTTGCTCCAAACGACTTTCCTTCAATTTCTTTGCAATTCCTCCTGATTTTGATCATCCAAAAACCTATATTACATCAAAACAAATTAGAATTAAAGCATTGAAATCAAAATTAAAACAAGTAATAAATAAAACAAAAAGATATGGACTAGCTAGTCTTTAAAAAGACTAAGTCCATCAAAAAATTTGATCCTGATTTAGCTTGCCCGGATCCCATATGAAGTTTGCATCCCTCACTTGAGACTTTCTCTGTATGATTTTGGCATACAAAGCTTGGAGGAAAAGTGGAGGCATGTGTTTCTTCATCTCTTCCTTGATGACTATCCTCTGTGGTTCTCCTTCTACATTAAAATCATAGTCATCTTTCTCTGTACTTTCCCCCCTTTTCTTTCCTTTGATTTCCTCCCTCTTTTCTTTCTCTGTTTCATTCTCTACCATATGCTCTAGCTTGGATGTGGGCAGATCAACCTCTTTACCACTCCTCAAAGTAATAATCGTTTTAACTTCCTTCACCATTGAAGATTCTCCCTTTTGAGCTTCCACTTGATGGATACCCTTGGAATTTTGATGAGGTTGAGAAGGAAAGTTTCCTTTTTCTTGCATTGTGTTGAGGTTGGCAAACCTTGATATTGAATCTTGGAGATTATCTATCTTCTGAGATAGATCACTTTGCACTTCATCCATCTTTTTGTTAAATGAACTCTCTACACTGTCAATTCTTTGACTGAGCTAAGCATTGATGGATTTTTTAGCTTCAACAAAGTCTTCCATGACCTTGTTAAGATTCATCATAGCTTGTTCAAGGTTTGAGGCTTGCTGTGGTGCTTGAGCAGGTTGCTGATACTGAGGTGGCTGTGGTTCCCAAGAGAAATTTGGATGGTCCCTCCAATTGGAATTGTAGGTGTTGCAATCACCAAACATTTCCCTCTCGGCTGGAATGGTAGGACACTCATCCACCAAGTGCTCATAAGATAGACAAATGGCACAAGGCATAGCTTGCAATGATGTCTGAGAGATGGCTTGCACTTCTTGCATCTGGTTCATTTCTAGCTCTTCCAATCTCCTTTCCATAGCTGCAATTTCTACCTTCATGTTCATACCATCATTCAAAATATACATCTCACCCTTAGCTTTAGGTTGAGACGTCATTCTTCCCATATCTCGAGCATTTGGTTCATCCCATCCTCTTGAAACTTCAGCCACATAACTCATGAAGTTCATGGCTTTCTCTGCTATCTCGTATTCAATATGGCATGCACAACTGGCAATTTGTGAATTAAAAACAGAGAACACAAAAGAAAACAAAAGAAAAACAATTCAAAGAAAGAAAATTAAGGTAAACTAAAAACTAAATAAAAGGTATACTAAAATATGAACAAAAGAAAAGAAACAAATAAAAAGAGTTAGTAAAAAGAAAAGAAAAGTCACCAAACTTGTGATGAAGATCACAAGTACTCTAGAAAGGTGATATCACTGTAAAGTGGCACCATCCCCGGCAACGACGCCATTTGATTCGACTCATGGTAGCATAGCTTTAAAGGCGTATCAACAAAATTTATATCTTAAATATTATTACTAAAGTAGCCAAGCTACTATAGCATAGTGGTTCTAGGATCGTTCACTGGGATGGGTTTTCACTTCACAAAAGATATTAATTCAAAGATGAATTGGTGCCTTTTCATTTCAAGGTTAGCTTTAAAAGAAAACATAAAGATGTAAATGTTTTAGAAAGATTTAAACTAATCTAAGCTAACATTAAAGATTAAAATGAAAGGGTGTAAAAACAAGTTTCTCAAAGATAGGATAACTATGCTCTGGCTCTTATGCAAATTGGAAATCTCAGGATAGGCTCCTCGCGTTGGGGTTGCAACTATGGTGATGCTTGCTTCCCGAACCGGTATGGATTTAGCAAATCAAGTTTTAATCCTTTAAAATGGCAAAACAGATGGTAGTGAATTTCATCAATGGTTATTCACCTTAGACTTCCTTTGAATGGCTCGTAAGAGATAACTAATGGTCTAAAGCCAAAAGCTTACCAAATATTGGCAACTCAAAGTCATTCCAGGTGATAAACTCACCTTTCAATGGTCATTGAAATTGGTTCTAACAGATTAATGCAAAACTTGGAATTGAAAACCTCACCTTCCAATAGCTCGTAGGAGATAACTAATGGATAAAAATCCAAAAGCTTATCAAGTATTGGCCGTTGGAAGTTGTCCAAAGGAAATAAAAACCAAACTTTGCATTAATGAACCATTAATGAAAAACGACTACCTTACCTTCCAGGTGCAAGAAATTTCCATGGGATTGCATCCAAGTCATCACATAACATCCATACTTTGAGAAACTAAAATTTTTAGCCAATCATCCTCTAAGGAAAAGCCCTCAGAGGCTGTTTGGCTACTAAGAAAATAGAAATGGGGAAGAACAGGAGAAGAGAGAAAAAATAGAGCAAGGCTCTGTATATTCTATATATTGATCGATATTACATATATGATTCTATATCTATTACAGTGGATGCAAGGGAATATATATAGAGACGTTTTTCCAACCTTCCTAGCTAAGAAATCTTATGGTTGGTGGATTACAAGGAGAAGAATGGAAATTTATACAAAAATATCTGAAGAAAAATATCCAAAAGTGTCGGTCGCAACTATCGGGAAGCTTCAGGAGAACACCCGTGCACTGTTCAAAATGGCTGCGAAATTCTCGCAGCAAAAGGCTGATTTCGCAGCCATGCAAAAATCTTCCTTCAGCTTGGAGTGATCATCTTCCAATGGCTTTAACTCCTTCATTTCAACTTCGAATCGCACACCGTTTGAAGCGTTAGATTCTTGACTTCCTGAGCTTTGAAATGGTATATAGCATGTAGAAAATGGACTTCGGGAAGTGCTCCAAAAGTGCGAAAGAAGACTGCAGCTGCTGTCCTCTGTTTTCTTCACTCTGTTTTCCTCTTCTCCATTGCTTGTGCTCGTGTTTCCACTTGAAATTCAAGCCTGTAAACTTCCAAAATCCTTGCTTTAACTTGTCCAAGTAGCTCCTCCATCAATTGGCATGCTTGAATTGGTTCATGAGCTAATAAAAACATGTAAACTTGCCACAAAATGGTTAAAACCAATTACTAAGGACCTTAATGAATTAATTGGGTTAAATGAATATGATTACTACTCAAAGGTGCTTAAAACCATTATAATTATATCTAAAAAATAGCACTTTTTGGTAGTAATCAAAGAGTAAGGTTTGACCATTTGGGAGTGGAAACTCTTTTAAAGCTTAAATTTGCATAATGCCTTCTCTTTAAGAATAGTGATTAGACAAGTTATTTGATAACTCTTCTTGAAGTTTGAGTTTTATTTCTTTAATGTTCCATGCGAGAGTTAGATCATCATGCCACTTGAAAATTGTTTTTTTTTTTTTATCAGCATGATGTTGTAAATAGTAGTACTGTTTATTTTTTTTTTCTCTCCTTCATTGCTAAGGGACTAGCAATATGTCGGTTGGGGGGAGTGATTACTACTCAAAAAGTGTTATTTCATAGCTTGTAATTAACTTTTTAAACACTTTTGAGTAGTAGTTATCACCTTTTAACCCAATTAACATATTAACGACCCTTGCAATCAATTCTAATCAAATTGTGTTAAGTTTTGGTGTTTTGATAGTTTTTTTATCACCAAAGCAATCCGAGATTGAGGAGAGTTCTTTGGAATCCATGGCAAAGATGTCCGGACAGGGCGTCTGGACACACCATTGGAGGGCGGCAGAACGTGGGCTGTGGCAGGCTTTCGGAATGCAGTAGCAAGGCTTTCTCGCTTTAGTTAATGATCAGGACAACATATCCGGATAAGATATGCTATCGTCCGGGGTGTGATATTCACGAGTGTCGTGTGCTTCTCCCTGAGGGAGTCTGGATAGGGGAGCGCGCCACATGTTCTCTTGGGGAATCCGGATGGAGTTGCTCCGGATAGCGATGCACACTCCGTGTCATCAGGGGGAAGGGTCCCTACACCTTGCACACGCAGACGGTCCCCCTTGCAATGCGCAACATAGCTCATTCCACCCGGGGATATCTCTGTTCGACCGACATTCCACCTTCTCCAGATATCTCACATCCGGACTTATGTCCGGTCATACATGTCTGGATCCTCTGATCGGATATTTCACATCCGACACCTGACGCCGGATGGGAGAGCAGGGCATTTCAACTTCCTTGGTCAGACATGTCCGAATCCTCTGATCGGATATTTCACATCCGACGCCAGACACCGGATGGGAGAGAAGGGCGTTTCAACTTCCCCGGTTAGACATATCCGGATCCTCTGATCGGATATTTCACAATTCGGCGCCTGACGCCGGATGGGAGAGCAGGGCGTTTCAACTTCCCCGGTCAGACATATCCGGATCCTCTAATAGCGCTTACCCGGAGAGCATCCGCGGCCGACAATTCAGATTCCCCGGACAGCTTGGCTTGTCAGACGCTTGTGATTCGCCAGATCCATTTTCGCCCACAATCAAAAAGCAAACTCTGATAATACTGACGACCAAGTCTCCATTTTGCACAATGCAGGGGAATTTCTCTTAAAGCTTCCTGATATTTCCGACCGACTTTTTGAGATGTTTTGCTTTAGATATTTGATGTCTAAATCCCCAAACTCTCCTTGTAATCCACCTATCATAGGATTCCTTAGTCTTTAAGTAAGAACAAAGGGTGAATAACCCCTTATATATAGTTTGTAATTTCCTTTACACAGAACATCGATGATATATCATCATATCATGTAATCCGACGAGAGGAAGTAATATATTTTTACAGAGCACTTGCTCTGTTTTTCCTTCATATTTTTGTCTTCTCGTTCTTTTTCTTTCTAGCCAATCAAACTCTGAGGATTTTTCCTCAGAGGATGAGAGGCTAGGCTCTTCGTCTTTAGGAGTGAAGAAAGCCGGGTAAGTTTCCACATGCATAAATTGGAAGTTTTGTTGTTTTAGTTTTTAATGAAGAGAAAGTGTGGCCCGTTAATGGTTTTTATCTTTTTAGTTAACTTAAAACGCCTTTAAATCACCTGAGCCAACACTTGGTAAGGCAAGTGATCTCCATCCATTGAGATGCACTAGTTTATTTCTTGCAAGCTTTTGGGAGGTGGCTTGAAGGTAGGATTTTCTAGAATAACCAACGCCTGGTAAGCTTTTGGACTCTAAGGAGACATCCATTAGTTATCTCTTGCGAGCTTTTGACGGGTAATCCAAGGTTAAAGATCACCTTGAATGGCAAA
Source organism: Vitis vinifera (assembly GCF_030704535.1). NCBI lineage: Eukaryota > Viridiplantae > Streptophyta > Magnoliopsida > Vitales > Vitaceae > Vitis > Vitis vinifera. The sequence continues at coordinate 10,189,401 of NC_081816.1, read as the reverse complement.
TGCTAGGTGAGAGGCACGAGCCATTGCAAGTTGCATCAGTGAGAGGGAATTAGTGTTTGAACCCATTAAGGGGAAGCATCTGTACCACACTGGTTAGAGAATTAACTATATGTTAATTCTCTAATGCTAGGAAAAGAAACAAGTGACCGGAACTCCCTTTTTGTACAAGGAATCTGAGCTTAGTGATCCGAAACTCCAAGAAACACTTTTCTTTGTAATTAAAATCAGTTACTATTATTTTTGGTTAGCTTAAAACCAATCCTTTTTCAAACGTCTTTATGTTTTCTTTTAAAGCTAACCTTGAAATGAAAAGACACCAATTCAACTTTGGATTAATATCAATTGTGAAGTGAAAACTCATCCCAGTGAACGACCCTAGAGCCACTATGCTATGCTAGCTAAGGCTATCCTAGTACATGGTGTAATAGGTTATAAATTTTGTTGATTACTCCCTGAGGACCAAAATCAAGGGACACCAGCTGGACATGAATCAGCTGAGACACCAATTGGGAACGAATCATCGGGCCATGAGATCAAGACTATAAATGCTATGAACATCTCAAGGTTGTGGTTGACAAGAATGAATCTGGGTTGTGAGCTCAGGGCTCTAGATGCTATGAACAACTTAAGGCTATAGATGATATGAACGACTCTAGGTCATGATCTCAAGGCTCTAAATGCTATGAATAGATTAAGGTTGTGGATGACATGAGCTACACTAGGACATGAGCTACACTAGGTCATGAGCTCAACTATATGGATACTATGAATGGCCCAGGTTTTTGGATAATACGAACGACTCGGGATCCCATGAGCTTAGTAATCTAGATGTTATGAACAACTCAGGGTTGTGGATGTAATGGACGATTCTTGGTTGTGAGCCTAGATTGGTATGAACAACTCAGGGTTATAGCTGACATGAACTACTTTAGGTCATGAGCTCGAGCCTCTAGATGCTATGAATAGCTCAAGGTTGTGGTTGACATAAATGAATCTGGGTCATAAGCTCTGGGCTCTTGATGTTATGAATAGATCAATGTTGTAGATGATATGAACGACTCAGGATCCTGTGAGCTAAGGCCTCTAGATTGTATGAATAGCTTAGGCTTATGGATGATATGAACGATTCTACAACATGAGCTCGAGGATGTGGATGATCTTAACAAATTTGGGTCATGAGATTAGGGCTATAGATACTATGAACAATTCAGGGTTATAGTTGACATGAACGACTCGAGGTTGTGAGCTTGAAGCTCTAAAAGCTATGAACAACTAAGGGTTTTTTATGATATGAATGACTTGAGAACCCATGTGCTCAAGGCTCTAGATGTTATCAACAACTTAAGGTTGTGGTTGACATAAACAACTCTAGGTTGTGAGCTCTAAACTCTAGATGTTGTGAACAACTCGGGGTTGTGGATGACATGAATTGGATTCTAAGGGAGCCAGTATTCATATAGAAATAAAACTCAAACTTCAACAAGAGTTATCAAATAACTTGTCTAATCACAATTCATAAAGAGAAGGCATTATGCAAATTTAAGCTTTTAAAAGAGTTTCCACTCCCAAAGGGTCAAACCTTACTCTTCCACAAAAATCTAAGTGTTATTTATTAGTTTCCGAATATAGTATGTTGAACTAATCTCTCCCCCCAACCTAGTTCTTTTTCAAAGCTTAGCAAACTGATCAACCTCCAATAGGCTAAGAACGCACCTCTTGTTTCACAATTTTTTTTTCTTTGTAGGGGTACAAGGCTTAAAGGTATTCTTTTCTAAATTGTCCATGTAACGGGGGTCCATCGATGACTCCCAACCAATTAAGGTTTAGGGCATCAAGCTTTAAGGATCTTTCAACCACTAACTCCTCGGATTTTACCCTGGACTTTTGAGAATGAATTTTTAATACCCAAGCACCTACAGTATGCTAACTCCACCTATCCACCCTTGTAACGAGCATTGAGGTCGGTGACTCCCAACCAATTAAGGCTTAGGGCACCAGGTTTTAAATATTTTCACCATATACCCCTCAGACCTTGCTCGGGTTTCAAGGCAAGCAAACATTTTTCTTTCTTTCTTTTTTTCTTTTTTTCAAAGACTCATTGGCCTTTTACAAGGTGTCCCAACACTATTAAATGAGGTCAAAGGTAACAAGTCTAAAATTTTCCTAAGTCAAGAGGGAAATAGTTTTTCATCTTATAATCGGAACCTATTGTGCACAGTGTGTGAATAGCTTAAAGTGGAAGACATAAGCTTGAATTCAATAGAAACTTCAACAATTCATCAACTTTAATAAACATAATACAAACTCTAAGTCAAGTAAAAAGACAAAAATTCAATTTCTCCCATTTCATTTTTGAGAATTTTTCCTTAATAACCATGGAGAGTAGAATAAAAACTAAAAAAAAAATTAAATTAAGCAAAAAGCAACTAAATTACCAAAATAACTTAGCATTATTAACAATACTTACTTCCTCAACTCTCCCCCCAACCAAGCTGAACATTGTCCTCAATGTGACAAAAGTGATTGAAAAATAGGGAGGAAGTGGTACCTCCTGAGTGACATGGAGTCTGAGTCGTATAGAAGAAACCACATTTTTCAAAGAAAACATAAGAGTTAGTGAGTAGAGGAAATAGAAAAATGTTAAGTTTAAACCAAAATGATGTCTATATATGATGTATCATCAGTAATACATCCAATCCCAGAATATAAGACATCAAAATATGGAATTATTTATACTAATATAATATGTAAATACAAAAAAAATAAAAAGATGATCAAGTAGTGGTAGGGTCATGTGGAGCTAATGCATCTGTGGTAGCCTCTTGAATGGGTTGGATCAGGACTTTGGCCTCTGTTCTGGTAGTCTTCTTAGGTGGCATAGTCTCCTCAGCTGGAGCTATGGGCTCTGATGGTTTAAGGAGGTCAGAAATGGAGTGAGAGGCTTCATGTGTGTGATCTCAGTGAGAGGGCTTTCCTCTTTAGATGCATGGTTGCAGGGCTATGTTGGCATTTTCATAACCTCCCTTGGCTTTTCAAAGTGTTCTTGCAAACCTCTCTTCATTTTGCAAGTCATTTTTATAGCCTGGAGGTCATTTTGTAGCTTGGAGATCATTTTGCAGCCAAAGGGAAAAAAAAAAAACATTTTCGCAACCCATGAAAAAAATAGAAACATTTTCGCAGCCCATTTTGAAGCTTGAAAATCATTTCGTAGCCATTTCAAAGCTTAGAGATCATTTCATAGCCCTTTAGAAGTTTGAAAATCATTTGGCAACAAACAACCATTTTCGCAGCAAATGGAGGATTTGGCAAGGGGTAGCTATGGGGCTGTGAAAACATTTCGCAGCCAAATGGGATTTTCGCAGTCGGGTGCCATTTTTGCAGCCAATTTCACAGCTGTGAAATGGGGTTGGGCGGCTGCGAAATGGCACTCATGTGCCAAAGGGGTGTTTCGCAGCTGTGAAACACCCTGCGAAATGGGGCTTTGGCTGCGAAATTTTCGCTTAGCTTTGCGTGTTTGTCTTCAAATGGCCATAACTTCTTTGTTTCAACTCCAATTTGCACACCTTTTGAAGCGTTAGACTCCTGACTTCCCGAGCTTCGAAACAAGATATAGTATGTATAATTTGAGCTCCAAGAAGTGCTCCAAAATGTGTCCAACAGTTGCCGAAATGGGGGTGCGGCTTCATGGTGTGCGCGCTGAAGGATTTTAAGGCATGGAGGATTTCGCAACCATTTCGAAGCTGAGAAATGAGTGTACGGGGCTGCAAAATGGAACTTGTGTGCCAAAGGGTGGTTTCACAGCTGCGAAACACCTTGCGAAATGGGGCTTTGGCTGCGAAAAGTGGGAGTTTTTACGCTTTGGAGATTTTGCAGCTGCGAAATGGGGGTACTGTGCTGCGAAATGGCACTCTTGTGCCAAGAGGTGGTTTTGCAACTGCGAAAATTTTCACAGAGGGGGGCATGGGGCTGCGAAATCATTTCGCAGCAAAGTGGCATTTTCGCAGCGACTTCTTGGGGATGCGAAATAATTTCGCAGCGAAGTGGCGATTTCGCAAGGGGCTATTTTTGGCTGCGAAATTTCGCAGACCACTGAATTTTCATGCTTTTGAGCTCCTCTTGATTCCCAACTTCCTTCTTTCACTTCTTTTGACATTCCTCTTGATTTGGATCATCCAAAAACCTATATTACATCAAAACAAATTAGAATTAAAGCATTGAAATCAAAATTAAAACAAGTAATAAATAAAACAAAAAGATATGGACTAGCTAGTCTTTAAAAAGACTAAGTCCATCAAAAAATTTGATCCTGATTTAGCTTGCCTAGATCCTATATGAAGTTTGCATCCCTCACTTGAGACTTGGTTTGTATGATTTTGCCATACAAAGCTTGGAGGAAAAGTGGAGGCATGTATTTCTTCATCATTTCCTCCTTGATGACTATCCTTTGTGGATCTCCATCTACATTAACATCATAGCCATCTTTCTCTGTACTTTTCCCCTTTTTCTTTCCTTTGATTTCCTCCCTCTTTTCTTTCTCTGTTTCACTCTCTACCTTATGCTCTAACTTGGATGTGGGCAAATCAACCTCTTTACCACTCCTCAGAGTGATCACTTCTTTGACTTCCCTCTTTTGTGAAGGTTCTCCCTCCTTAGCCTCCATTTCATGGATACTCATGGAATTTTGATAAGGTTGAGAAGGAGAGTTTTCTTTCTCTTGCACTGTGTTGAGGTTGACAAACCTTGAGATTGAATCTTGGAGATTATCTATCTTCTGAGATAGATCATTTTGCACTTCATCCATCTTTTTGTTCAATGAACTCTCTAAATTGTCAATTCTTTGACTGAGCTGAGCATTGATGGATTTTTTAGCTACAACAAAGTCTCCCACGACCTTGCTAAGATTCACCATAGCTTGATCAAGGTTTGAGGCTTGCTGTGGTGCTTGAGCAGGTTGCTTGTACTGAGGTGGTTGTGGTTTCCAAGAGAAATTTGGATGGTCCCTCCAATTAGAATTGTGGGTGTTGCAATCACCAAACATTTCCCTCACAGCTGGAATGGTAGGACACTCTTCCACCAAGTGCTCAAAAGATCGACAAATGGAACAGGGCATAGGTTGCAATGGTGTTTGAGAGATGGCTTGCACTTGTTGCATCTTCTTCATTTCGAGCTCTTCCAATCTCCTTGCCATAGCTGCAATCTTTGCCTTCATGTCTATGCCGTCATTCAAAATATACATCTCACCCTTAGCATTAGGTTGAGACGTCATTCTTCCCATATCTCGAGCATTTGGTTCATCCCATCCTCTTGAGACTTTAGCCACATAACTCATGAAGTTCATGGCTTCCTCTGCTATCTCTTATTCAATATGGCATGCACAACTAGCAATTTGTGAATTAAAAACAGAGAAAACAAAAGAAAAACAATTCAAAGAAAAAAAATTAAGGTAAACTAAAAACTAAATAAAAGGTATACTAAAATATGAACAAAGAAAAAGAAACAAATAAAAAGAGTTAGTAAAAGGAAAAGAAAAGTCACCAAACTTGTGATGAAGATCACAAGTACTCTGAAAATGTCATATCACTGTAAAGTGACACCATCCCCGGCAACGGCGCCATTTGATTCTTGCCCAATTGGTGTATCAGTTGATTCATGTCCAGCTGGTGCTCCTTGATTGAGGAAGTAATCAACAAAATTTATAACCTATTACACCATGAACTAGGGTAGCAAAGACAAAGCCACTATAGCATAGTGGCTCTAGGATCGTTCATTGGGATGGGTTTTCACTTCACAAATGATATTAATTCAAAGTTGAATTGGTGCCTTTTCATTTCAAGTTTAGCTTTAAAAGAAAACATAAAGATGTTTGAATGAAAAAGGTTTGGTTTTAAACTAACCAAAAATAGTAACTGATTTTACTTACAAAGAAAAGTGTTTCTTGGAGTTTCAGATCACTAGGCTCAGATTCCTCATACAAAAAGGGAGTTCCGGTCACTTGTTTCTTTTCCTCGCATTAGAGAATTAACATATAGTTAATTCTCTAACCGGTGTAGTACAGATGCTTCCCATTAATGGGTTCAAACACTAAATCCCTCTCACTGATGCATCTTGCAATGGCTCGTGCCTCTCACCTAGCACTTGCCATTCAAGGTGATCTTTAACCTTGGATTACCCGTCAAAAACTCGCAAGAGATAACTAATGGATGTCTCCTTGGAGTCCAAAAGCTTACCAAGTGTTGGCTATTCTATAAAATCCTACCTTCAAACCACCTCCCAAAAGCTCGCAAGAGGTAAACTAGTGCATCTCCATGGACAGAGATCACTTGCCTTACCAAGTGTTGGCTTAGGTGAATTAAAGGCATTTTAAGTTAACTAAAAAGATAAAAACCATTAACGGGTCACGCTTTTTCTTCATTAAAAACTAAAACAACAAAACTTCCAATTTATACATGTGGAAACTTACCCGGCTTTCTTCACTCCAAGAGACAAAAAACCTAGCCTCTCATCCTCTGAGGAAAAATCCTCAGAGTTTGGTTAGCAAGAAAATGAAAATGAAAGAGAAGGAAAAATAGAGCAAGGCTCTGTATATTCTATATATTTATCTATATATATCACAGTGGATGCAAGGGAATATATATAGAGACGTTTTTCCAACCTTCCTAACTAAGAAATCTTATGGTTGGTGGATTACATGGAGAATAATGGAAATTTATACAAAAATATCTGAAGAAAAATATCCAAAAGTGTCGATCGCAAATATCGGGAAACTTCAGGAGAAATTCCAGAGCACTGTGCAAAATGGCTGCGAAATCATTTCGCAGCAAAAGGGTGATTTCGCAGCCGTGCAACATTCTGCCAATAGCTTGGAGTGATCTGCTTGCAATGGCTGTAACTCCTTCATTTCAACTCAGAATTACACAATGTTTGAAGTATTGGATTGTTGACTTCCTGAGCTTCGAAACGACATATAGCATGCATAAATTGGACTTTAGGAAGTGCTCCAAAAGTGGCTAAAATGACTGTCATCAAGAATGTTTCATGGCAGATTTCTCTTTGCTTCCCCTCCTTGCATTCCGGATTTGCTTATGGCAAAGGACTTCAAAGATTTGGTTCTTTATGTTTCTGAGCTTTCCATTTCTTTGCCATGGATTCCAAATAACTCTCCTCAATCTCATATTGCTTTGGTGATCAAAAAGCTATCAAAACACCAAAACTTAACACAAATTGATTAGAATTGATTGCAAGGGCCCTTAACATACCAATTGAGTTAAAAGGTAATAACTACTACTCAAAAGTGTTGAAAAGAGTTAATTACAAGCTATCAAATAGCATTTTTTGAGTAGTAATCAGGTGTGCTCTGGGCTCTAGATGCTATAACAACTTAGGATTGTGGTGGACATGAATGACTCTGGGTCATGAGCTCAAGACTTCAGATGTTATGAATAGTCAAGGTTAGGGATGACATGAACGACTCTAGATCATGATCTTAGGGCTCTAGATTTTATGAAAAGCTTAGGGCTATAGACGACATGAAATATTTTGAGTCATAGGCTTAGGGGTCTAAATGCTATGAATAGATTAGGCCTGTTGATGACATGAACGACTCTAGGTCCTGTGCTTACAGCTCTAGATGCTATGAACAACTCAAGGCTATGGATGATATGTGCCACTCTGGGTCATGAGCTCAAGGCTATGGGTGCTTTGAACGACTAAGCATTGTGAATGATATGAATTACTTGATATCCCGTGAGCTAAGGCCTCTAGATACTATGAGCAACTTAGGGCTATGTATGATATTAATGATTATGTGTCATCACCTAAGGGTGGTGGATGACATGAATGACTCTGAGTTCTGAGCTCACAACTCATGATACTATGAACAGCTCAAGGCCGTGGTTGACATGAATGACTTCGGATCATGAGCTTAAGGCTCTAGATGCTATGAGTAGCTCACAGTTGTAGATGATATGAATGACTTGTGATCCTGTGAGCTCAGGCCACAAGATACTATGAACAACTTAGAGCTATGGATAATATGAACGATTCTTGGTTGTTAGCTTATGGCTCTAATTTCTATGAATACCTTAGGCTTGTAGATAACATAATGGTTCTGAGTCGTGAGCTCACAACTCGAAATTCTACAAATAGCACAAGGCTTATGATGACATGAACGACTTCAGGTCGTAGGCTTAAGGGTCTAAATGCTATGAGTAGCTTAGGGCTATTAATGGCATGAACAACTCTCCGTCGTGTGCTTAAGGCTCTAGATGCTATGAATAACTTAAGCCTATGGATGATATGTGCCACTCCAGGTCGTGAGCTCAAGTGTATGGATGCTTTGAACAACTCAAGATTGTGGATGATATGAATGACCAAGGATCCTGTGAGCTCAAGCCTCTAGATGTTATGAGCATCTTAGGGCTATAGATGACATGAATGACTCCATGTCATGAGCTTAGGGTTGTGGATAACATGAATGACTCTAGGTCATGAGCTCATGGCTCAAGATACTATGAACACCTCAAGGTTGTGGTTGACATGAACGACTTTGGGTCATGAGATTAGGCCTCTAAATGCCGTGAGCAACTCTGAGTTGTGGATGATATGAACAACTCAAGTTTTAAGATACTATGAATATCTTAGGGCTACGGATGACATTAGAAACTCTAGGTCGTGAGAAGCTTTGAGTTGTGGATGATATGAACAGCTCAAGTTTTAAGATACTATGAATAGCTCAGGGCTACGGATGACATCAGAAACTCTGGGTCATGAGATCAGGGCTCTAAACGCTATGAACAACTATGGGTTATGGTTGACATGAATGACTTTGGGTCGTGAGCTTAGGGCTCATGATACTATGAATAACATAGAGCTATGGTTGACCTAAATGACTCCGGTTCGAGAGCTCAGGGTTTTAGATGCTATGAGCAGCTCAAGGTTGTGGATGACTTGAGCTACTCTGGGTTGTGATTCTCATGCTCTAGATGCTATGAACTACTCTCTATTGTGGTTGACATGAATGACTTAGGGTCATGATCATAGGGCTCTAGATGTTATGAATAGCTCAGGGCTCTGGATGACATGAACTATTCTAGATCATGAGCTCAAGGCTCTAGATGCAATGAACTTTCCCTAGGCGATGGTGGACATGAATGACTCCAGGTCGTGAGCTTTGGGCTCTAGATACTATGTGTAGATCAGGGTTGTTCATGACACCAAATACTTTAGGTCTTGAGCTAAGGGTTCTAGATGCAATGAACAACTCAGGGTTGTGGATGATATGAAAGACTCAGAGTCATGAGCTCGGGGCTTTAGATACTATGAACAGCTCAAGGCTATGGTTGACATGAACGACTTCTGGCCATGAGCTCAAGGCTTTAGATGCTATGAATAGCTCAGGGTCATGTATGGCATGCACTACTCTGGGTCGTGAGCTCAGGGCTTTAGGTGCTATGGACAACTCTGAGGTATGGTTGACATGAACGAATTTAGGTCATGAAGTCAGGGCTCTGGATATTAGGCACAACTCAAGGTTATGGTTCACATGAATGACTTCGTGTCATGAGTTAAGGACCTTAGATGCTATGAATAGCTAAGGTCTAGATGCTATGAATAACTCAAGGTTGTGGATTACATGTACTAATTGAGATTCTGAGCTCAGGGCTATAATTATTATTATCTCAAGGATGTGGACAACATGAACCACTCTACGTCTTCAGCTCAAAGCTCTAGATGTTATGAGCATCTTTAGGATATGGTTAACATGATCGACTCTGGGTCATCAGCTCCAACCTCTAGATGCTATTAATAGCTCAGGTTGTGGATGACATGAGTTACACTATAACGTGACCTGAGAGCTCTAGATGCTATGAACAACTTTAGGTTGTGGTTGACATTAATGACTCCAGGTTGTGTGCTCAGGGCTCTTGATGCTATGAACAACTTAGGCCTATTGATGACATAAAAGACTATAGGTTGTGAGCTTACAACTCTTATTGCTAGTAACATCTTAGTGTTGTGGATGACATGATCCACTCTATGTATGAACAACTCAAGGCTTTAGATGCTATGAATAACTCTAGGTTGTGGTTAACCTAGACAACTCTGAGTCACGAGCTTAAGGCTCTAGATACTATTAACAACTCAGGGTTGTGGATAACATGAGCTACTCTAGGTCTTGAGCTTAGGTTCTATAATAGCTATAGGTTGTGGTTGACAAGAAGGACTACGGGTGTTGAGCTCAATGTTATTTATGCTATGAACATCTTATGGCTATCAATGATATGAAAGACTATGGGTCGTGAGCTCAGGGCTCTTGATCCTATGAACAACTTAGGGTTTGTGGATGACAAGAGTTGCTCTAAGTCGTGAGCCATCGCTCCAAATGCTATGAACAACTAAGGTTTGTGGATGACATGAGCTCCTCTCTGTCGTGAGCTTAGGGCTTTAAATGCTATGAATAACTTTGGGTTGTGGTTGACGAGAACGACTTCGAGTCATCAGCTTAAGGCTATAGATGATACGAATAACTCAAGGCTATGGATGACATGAGCTACTTTGGGTCATGAGCTCAAGGATTTTGATGAGATGAACGACTCTAGGTAGTGGTTGACATGAACGACTCCGGGTCGTGAGCTCAAGGCATTAGATGCTATGAACATCTCAGGGCTATGGATAACATGAACGACTTTGGGTCGTCAACTAAAGGCCCTACATACAATGAAGAGCTCTAGGTTATGGCTGATATGAAGGACTCTGGGTCGTGAGCTCAAGGCATTAGATGCTATGAACATCTTAGGGCTATGGATAACATGAACGACTTTGGGTCGTCAACTAAAGGCCCTACATACAATGAAGAGCTCTAGGTTATGGCTGATATGAAGGACTCCGGGTCGTGAGCCCATGACTTTAGATGCCATGAACAGCTCAAGGTTGCAGATGACATACGCCACTATGGGTCTTAAGCTTAGGGCTCTAGATGCTATGAATAGCTCTAGGTTCTGGCTGGTATGAATTACTTTGGGTCGTAAGCTTTGGGATTTAGATGCGATGAATAGCTCAGGGCTATCAATGACATTACCCACTTTAGGTCCTGAGCCTGCTTTAGATGCTATAAACAACTGTAGGCTATGGTTGACATGAACAACTCTAGGTCGTGGGCTCAGGGCTTTAGATGTTATGAACACCTTAGGGGTTGTTCATAACATGAAAGACTCTGGGGCATGACCTCAAGGCTCAAGATTCTATGAACAACTCAAGTTTGTCGATGACATGAAAAACTTCAGGTCATGAGCTCAAGGCTTTAGATTCTATGAACATTTCAGGATCGTGGATGATATGAATGACTCTTGATCGTGAGCTTAAGGGCCTAGATTCAATGAACAACTCTAGTTTGTGCTTGAAATTAAAACTCTAAATCATGAGCTTAGAGCTCTAGATTCTATGAACTGCTTAGGGTTATGGATGACATGAGCCACTCTAGTTCTTGAGCTCAGGGCTCTAGATCCTATTAACACCTTTAGGTTGTGGTTGACATGAATGACTCTGAGTCACTAGTTCATGCCTTTAGATGCTACGAACAACTCAGGATCGTTGATGACATGAGCCACTATCGGTCGTGAGCTTAGGGCTCTAAATGTTATGAAGTGATCAAGGTTGTCGATGAAAAGAAAGGCTCTAGGTCATGTGCTCAAGACTCTAGATTCTATTAACTACTCAAGGGTGTGGATAACATGAACAAATTTGAGTCATGATCTTAGGGCCCTAGATGCAATGAACAACTCTAGGTTAGGGTTGACATGAAAGAATATAGGTTGTGAGCTCATGGCTCTAGATGCAATGAACAACTTAGGGTTATGGAAGACATCAACCACTCTAGGTCTTAAGCTCAAGGCTCTAAATGCTATGAACAACTCTAGCCTATGGTTGACATGAAAGACTCCGGTTTGTGAGCTCAGGGCTTTAGATGCCATTAACAACTTAGGGTTGTGGATGACATGAGCTACTCTAGGTCATGAGGTCACGGCTCTAGATGCTATGAGCAACTCTAGGTTATGGTTGACATAAATAGTTTCAGGTCGTGGGCTTAGGGTTATTGATGCTATGAATAACTCAAGGTTGTTGATGACATGAAAGACAATGGGTCTTGAGCTCAAGGCTCTAAATTCTATGAACAACTCTAGGTTGTGGTTGAAATGAATGACTCTAAGTTATGTGATCCAACCTCTATATGCTATTAATAGCTCAGGGTTGTGGAAGACATGAGGTACTCTAGGTCATTAGCTCAGGGCTCTAGATGCTATGAACAACTTCGGGCTATGGTTTAGATGAACGACGCGGGGTCATGAGCTCAAGGCTCTTGATGCTATGAACAACTTAGAGTTGTTAATTGATTACTACTCAAAATGTGCTATTTCATAGCTTGTAATTAACTCTTTTAAACACTTTTGAGTAGTAGTTATTGCCTTTTAACCCAATTAACATATTAAGGACCTTTGCAAGCACTTCTAATCAATATGTGTTAAGTTTTTGTGTTTTGATAGCTTTTTGATCACCAAAGCAATCCGAGATTGAGGAGAGTTATGTGGAATCTTTGGCAAAGAAAATTGAAGCTCAGAAACATGAAGAACTAAAGCTTTGAAGTCCTTTGCTGCCATGAGTAAATCCGGAATGTAAGGAGAAGAAGCAAAGAGAAATCTGTCATGAAGCATATTCTTGATGACAGTCATGTCAGCCACTTTTGGAGCACTTCCTGAAGTCTAATTTATGCATACTATATGTCGTTTCGAAGCTCAGGAAGTCAAAAATCCAATGCTTCAAACGGTGCACAATTTGGAGTTGAAATGAAGGAGTTACAGCCATTGCAAGCCGATCACTCCAAGTTGAAGGAAGAATTTTGCACAGCGCTGCGAAATCACCCTTTTGTTGCGAGATGATTTCGCAGCCTTTTTGTACAGTGCTGTGTTTCTCCCTTAAAGTTTCCCATCACGATGGAAGCCTAATACCACAAGTTGAAAGACCACTTCACAGCGTTGCGAAATCAGCCGTTTGCTGCGAAGTGATTTCGCAGCCCTTTTTGTGCATCTGCGATCTCGTTTGCACCTGCGAAATGGCCCCTAGTGCTTCCCGATATTTGCTACCGACATTGGGAGATATTTTTCATCAGATTTTTGTTGTCTAAATCCCAAAATTCTCCTTTAAAGCCACCAATTATAAGATTCCTTAGCTTTTAAGTTAGTAAAAAGAGTAAATATCCATGTAATAATTAGTATTTGTTTTTGTTGATATAAATAGCTCTCGGGAGCCTGTTCTCAGGGAGGAACCCTGATGTAAAAGTTTGAAAGCAAGTAAAATTCAGGACCTTTGTTTTACCTTATCTTCTCACTTTGTATTTTTCATTTTTTCTAAGTTATGCACTCTCTGAGGAAATTTCCCAGAGAATGAGTAACTAAACCTTTAGTTCCTTGGAGCTAAGGTTGCCGGGAAAGGTTCCAAGTGCAAGAATGCAAAGCTTTGTGGTTTCAACCATGAATGAAGAGGAAGTGAAATCCTTTAGTGATTTCTATATTTTTAGTTAACTTAAAACACCTTAGAGTCACCTGGGCCAACACTTGGTAAGGCAAGTGATCTCCAACCATGGAGATGCACTAGTTTACCCCTTGCGAGCCTCTGGGAGGTGACTTGAAGGTAGGATTTTCTGGAATTGCCAACACTTGGTAAGCTTTTAGACTCCAAGGAGACATCCATTAGTTATCTCTTGCGAGCTTGTGAAGGGAAGTCCAAGGTTAAAGATCATCTTAAATGGTAAGTGCTCGTGAGAGGCATGAACCATTGCAAGTTGCATCAGTGTGAGAGAATTAAAGCTGAAATCTAATTAAAGGATGTATCTGTACAACACCGGTTAGAGAATTGACTATATGTTGATTCTCTAATGCGAGGAAATGAACTAACTGACCGGAGCTATGTTTTTGCATGAGGAACCTCCCCAGTGAACCTGACCCTCCAAGGAATGTTTTTCTTCCTAAGTAATTTCCATCACTTTCTTTGTAGCTAGTTTAAATCTAAATCTTTACCAATCAAAGTTTGTGTTTTATTTCTTAAGCTAACCTTGAAATGATACAATACCAATTCACTTTGAATTGGTATCAATGATAATTTGTTAAACCTTCCCAATGAACGATCCTAGAGCCGCTATGCTATAGTAGCTTTGTCTTTACTACCCTAGTATATGGTGTAATAGGTTATAAATTTTTTTTATTACTCCCTCGATCAAGGAGCACCAGCTGGACACGAATCAGCTGAGACACCAATTGGGCACGAATCATTAATGACATGAAAGAATATAGGTCATGAGGTGAGCGTTGTAAATACTATGCACAACTCAGGGTTATGGTTGACATGAACAACTCTCGATCATAAGCTCAAGGCTCTAGTTGCTATGAATAGCTAAGGGTTGTGGATAACATGAGATACTCCTGGTTGTGAGCTCAGGGGTCTAAATGCTATGAGCAACGTTGGGTTATGGTTGAAATGAGTGACTCTGTGTCATGAGCTAAGGGCTCTAGATGATATGAACAACTGATAGTTGTGGATGACATGAAAGACTCTAGGTCATAAGCTTAGGGCCCTAGATTCAATGAACAACTCTAGGTTGTTGTTGACCTGAAAGAATCTGAGTTGTGAGCTCATGGCTCTAGATGCTATGAATAACTTGGGGCTATGGATGAAATTAGCCACTCTAGGTCTTGAGTTGAAGGTTCTAAATGCTATGAACAACTCTAGGTTGTGGTTGACATGAATGACTCCAACTCCTAAGCTTAAGGCTCTAAATGCTATTAATAACTTAGGGTTGTGGAAGACATGAGGTACTTTAGGTCGTGAGCTCAGGGCTTTAGATGCTATGAACATATTTAGGCTATGGTTGAGAAGAAAGGCTTTAGGCCGGTAGCTCAGGGCTATAGATGTTATGAACACTCAAGGTTGTTGATGACATTAGTCACTCTAGGTCTTGTGCTCAAGGCTCTAAATGCTATGAACGACTCTAGGTTATGGTTGACATGAATGACTCTAGGTCATGAGCTTAGGGCTCTAAATGCTATTAATAGCTCAGGGTTGTGGATGAAATGAGCTTCTCTTGCTTGTGAGCTCAAGGCTCAATATGTTATCAACAACTCTAGATTGTGGTTGACATGAACTACTTTGGGTCATGAGCTCAAGGCTCTTGATGCTATGAACAACTTAAGGTTGTCAATGACATGAAAGACTATGGGCATGAGCTCAGGGCTCTAGATATTATGAACAAATTAGAGTTGTGGTTGACATGAATCACTCTTGGTCGTGAGCTCAAGGGACCAGTTGTTATAAATAATTAAGGGCTATGGATAACACGAGCTACTCTAGGTCATTATCTTAGGGCTCTAAATGCAACGAATAGTGTTGGGTTATGGTTAACATGAATGACTCTATGTCATGAGTTCAAGGCTTTAAATGTTATGACCAACTCAAGGCTATTGATGACAATAAAGACTTTAGGTCGTTAGGTCAGGGCTCTAGATGCTATGAATAGCTCTGGGTTATGGTTGACATGAACGAGTCTAGGTCATGAGACGAGAAGTCTAGATGCAAAGAATGGCTCAGGGATGTGGATAACATTAGCTAGTTTTTGGGCTGTGAGCTCAAGACTCAAAATGTTATGAACAACACTTGGTTGTGGTTGACATAAATGACTCTAGATTGTGAGATTATGGCTCTAAATTCTATTAACAGCTCAAGGTTATCAATAACATAAAAGAGTGCAGCTTGTGAACTTAAAGCTCTAGATACTATAAACAACCCATGGTTGTGTTTGACATGAATGACTCTATGTCATGAGCTCCAGGCTCTAGATGCTATGAATAGCTCAAGGTTGTGCATAACATGGGCTACTCTAAGTCGTGAGCTCATGGCTCTAGATACTATTAACAACGTTGGGCTGTGGTTGACATGAACGACTCTATTTCGTGAGTTCTGGGCTCTAGATGCTATGACTAACACTAGGCGGTGGTTTACATGAATGACTCTAAGTCGTCATATAAGGAATTTATATGCTATTAGTAGCTCAAGGCAACAGTTGACATGAATGAGTCCGAGTCGTGAGCTATGGACTTTAGATGTTATGAATAACTCAAGGTTGTTGATGATATGAAAATTCCAAATCACGAGCTTAGGGTTATGGATGACATGAATGACTCGGGTTTTTGAGCTTAGGGTTATAGTTACTGTAACATCTTAAGGTTATGGTTGACATGAATGACTTTAGGTCCTGTATTCATGGCTTTAGATGCTACGAACAGCTCAAGGCTGTCAATGACATGAGCCACTTTGGGTCTTAAGCTTAGGGCTCTAGATGCTATAAATAGCATTAGGTTGTGGTTGATATAAATGACTCTAAGTCATGAGCTCATGACTCTGGATGTTATTAAAAACTCAAGACTATGGATGACATGAGCTACTCTTGTTCATGAGCTCAAGCTACTAGATGTTATCAACAGCTCTTGGCTGTAGCTGACATGAAAGACTTTGGGTCATGAGCTGAGGGCTCTTGATGCTATGAATAGCTTAGGGTTGTCGATGACATAAAAGACTACAGGTCGTGAGCTCAAGGCTCTTGGTGCTATAAACAACCTAGGGCTATAAATGATATGAGCTACTCTAGGTCATGAACTCAAGGCTCTAAATTCTATGAATGGATCAAGCCTGTGGATGACATGAGCTTCTCTTGGTCATGAGTTAAGGTCTCTAAATGCTATGAATAGGTTAGGATTGTGGATGACATGAATGACTTGGGGTCGTGAACTAAAGATTATATATATACTACGAACTTCTCAGGGTTATGGTTGACACAAATGACTCCGGGTCATGAGCTTAGGGCTTTAAATGCTATGAACATCTCAGGGTTGTCGATGACATGTGCCACTTTGGGTTGTGAGCTTAGAGCTTTGGTTGCTACGAACTGCTCTGGGATGTGGTTGATATGAATGACCCTATGGGGTGAGCTCAGGGTTATAGGTGATATGAACAACTCAAGGTTCCTTATGACATGAAAGACTCCAAGTTGTGAGCTCAAGGCTCTAGATTCTATTCGCAACATAGGGTTGTGGATGACATGAATGACTTTAGGTTGGGAGGTTAGGGCCCTATATGTTATGAACAACATTGGGCTATGGTTGACATGAACAACTATCTTTCATGAGTTTAGGGCCTTAGATGCGATGAACAACTCTGGGCGGTGGTTTACATGAACGACTCTAAGCCCTTAGGTTAGGGCTTTATATGCTATTAGCAGCTCTGGGCAATGGTTGACATGAATGAGTGTGGGTCATGAGCTCTGGAGTTTAGATGTTATGAACAACTCAGGGTTGTTAATGACATGAAAGACTTCGAATCATGATCTAAGAGGTTGTGCATGACACGAATGACTCGGGGTTTTGAGCTAACGACTATAGATACTATAACATCTTAAGGTTGTGGTTGACATTAATGGCTTTAGGTTGTGTTTTTAGGGCTTTAGATGCTATGAACAACTTAAGGCTGTGAATGACATGAGCCACTTTGAGTCTTGAGCTTAAAGCTCTAGATGCTATGAATATCACTACGTTTTGGTTGATATAAACGACTTCAGGTCCTGAGCTCACGACTGTAGATGCTATTAAAATATTAAGGCTATTGATGACATGAGCTACTCTTGTTTGTGAGCTCAAGGCACTAGATACTATCAATAGCTATGGTCATGAGCTGAGGGCTCTTGATGCTATGAATAGCTCAGGGTTGTTGATGATATAAAATACTATAGGTTGTGAGCTTAGGGCTCTTAGTACTATGAACAACTTCGAGCTATGGATGACATGAGCTACTTTAGGTCGTGAAATTAAGGCTCTAAATGTTATGAACAACTCAGGCTTGTGGATGACATGAGCTCCTCTTGGTCATGAGTTGAGGTCTCTAAATGCTATGAACTAGTGAGGATTGTGGATGACATGAACGACTTAGGATCATGAACTAAAGGTTATATATATGCTACGAACATCTTAGGGTTGTGGTTGACATGAACGACTCCGGGTCATGAGCTTAGGGCTTTAGATGCTAAGAACAGCTTAGGGTTTTCGATGACTTGTGACACTTTGGATCGTGAGCTTAAGGATTTAGTTGTTATAAACTGCTTTGGGATGTAGTTGACATGAATGACTAAGGGGGGTGAACTTAGGGTTCTAGGTGCTATGAACAACTCAAGGTTCTTGATGACATGAAAGACTCTAGGTCGTGATCTCAAGGCTCTAGATTCTATTTGCAACATAGGGTTATGAATGACAAGAATGACTTTAGGTTGAGAGCTTAGGGCCCTGGATGCTATGAATAGCTATGGGTGGTGGTTTACATGAACAACTCTAAGTTTTCAGGTCAGGGCTCTATCTACTATTAGCAGCTCTGGGCAATGGTTGACATGAATGAGTCTAGGTTGTGAGCTCTGGACTTTTGATGTTATGAACAACTCAGGGTTGTTAATGACATGAACGACTCTGGATTATGACCTTAGGGTTGTGCATGACATGAATGACTCAGGGTTTTGAGTTAACAACTACATATACTATAACATTTTAAGGTTCTGGTTGACATGAATGGCTTTTGGTTGTGTGTTCAGGGTTTTAGATGCTATGAATAGCTCAAGGCTGTGAATGACATGAGCCACTCTGGGTCTTGAGCTTAAGGCTCTAGATGATATGAATAGCACTAGGTTGTAGTTGATATCAATGTCTCTAGGTCATGAGCTCATGACTTTGGATGTTGTTAAAAGCTCTTGGTTGTGAATGACATGAGCTACTCTTGTTCGTCACCTCAAGGCATTAGATGCTACCAACAGCTCTTGGTTGTGGCTGACATAAACAACTTTGGGTCGTGAGGTGAGGGCTCTTAATGCTATGAATAGCTTAGGGTTGTTGATGACATAAAAGACTACAGGTCCTGAGCTTAGGGCTCTTGGTGCTATGAACAACTTAAGGCTATGGATGACATGAGCTACTCTAGGTTGTGAACTCAAGGCTCTAAATGTTATGAATAGCTCAGGCCTGTGGATGACATGAGCTACTCTTGTTCATGAGTTGAGATCTCTAAATACTATGAACAGGTCAGGATTATGGATGACATGAATGACTTGGGGTCATGAACTAAATACTATATATATCCTACAAACATCTCAAGCTGTGGTTGACTGATTCATGCCCAACTGGTGTACGCCCTGTTGATTGGTGTTCAATCAGCTGGTGTGCTTTGATTTTAGTCCTCAGGCGAGAGTAATCAACAAAATTTATAAACCTATTTCACCATATACTAGGGTAGCATTAGCTAGCACAACATAGTGGCTCTAGAATCATTCACTGGGATGGGTTTTCAGATTACAACTAATATTAGTTCAAAAACTGAATTGGTGATTTTTCTTTTCAAGGTTAGCTTTAAAAGAAAACACAAAGATGTTTGAAAAGGTTGGTTTTAAGTGAAACCAATAATAAAGTAACAGAAATTACTTACAAAGAAAAATGCTTCTTGGAGTTTTAGATCACTTGGCTCAGGTTCCTTATACAAAAAGGTAATTTTGGTCACTTTAATCTTTTCCTCACATTGGGGATTTAACATATAGTTATTTCCTGAACCGGTGTGGTACAAATGCTTCCCCTTAATGGGTTTAAACACTAATTCCCTGTCACTGAATCATCTTGCAATGGTTCATACCTCTTACCTAGTATTGGCCATTCAAGGTGATCCTTAACCTTGGATTACCCGTTAAAAGCTCATAAGAGATAACTAATGGATGTCTCCTTGGAGTCCAAAAGCTTACCAAGTGTTGGCTATTCTAGAAAATCCTACCTTTAAACCACCTCCCAGAGGCTTGCAAGAGATAAACTAGTGTATCTCAATGGACGGAGACCACTTGCCTTACCAAGTGTTGGCCCAGGTGATTTTAAGGCATTTTAAGTTAACTAAAAAGATAAAAACCATTAACGGATCACACTTTCTCTTCATTAAAAACTGAAACAACAAAACTTCCAATTTTGCATTCGGAACCTTACCCAGCTTCTTTCACTCCAAGAACCAAAAAGTCTAGCTACTCAACCTCTGGGAAAACATCCATAGAGTTTGATTTGCTAGAAATAAAAATAGAAGAGAAAAAAAATTGAGTAGGTAAAGTAGAGCAAAGCTCTGCGTATTACTTTCTTAAAACTATACAAAAGTGTTCATCTTTGAGAAAAACTCCTAAGCCGCTTTAAAAAGAAAATTATAATAGATTAAATAGAGAGGCTATTCACCCCTCCTACTAACTTCCCAACCAAGGAAACTTGTCATTGGTGGGTTACAAGGATAAAACAGGGATTTATACACAAATATCTGAAGATAAATATCAAACGGAGTCAGTGCGCAAATATCTCAAATTACAAGTGGATTTCGCAAGTTCAATTGCAACTTGTGAAAATTTCGCAAGTTGAAATTATCCATTTCGCAAGTTGCAAAAATCTCCTGCAACTCATGAGCTCTCTGTCCAACAATGATTCCTTTTCTATTTTGCAAGTTGCGAAAATCTCGCAAGTTGGATTCCACAACTTGCAAATTTGTTGCATGGTTTATTTCTTCTGTGTTTTTCCTCCTTGCATCCTCGTTTGGTTTTGGCAAAGGGTTATGAAGCTCCCAAGCTTAGTTTCTTCATGAATTTGAGCTTCAACTCGGTTTGCCTTGAATTATACAAAGATCTGCCTCATTCTTGGATTGCTTTGGTGATAAAAAAGCTATCAAAAACACCAAAACTTAACACAATTTGATTAGAAACGATTGCAAGGGTCCTTAACATGCCAATTGAGTTAAAAGATAATAACTGCTACTCAATAGTGTTTAAAAGAGTTAATTACAAGTTATAAAATAGCACTTTTTGAGTAGTAATCACTCCCCCTAACCGACATGTTGCTAGTCCCTTAGCAATGAAGGAGAGAAAAATAAAAATAAACAGTACTATAATTTACAACATCATGCTGATCACTTCAAAAAATTTCAAGTGGCATGATGATCAAACTCTCACATGGAACATTAAAGATATAAAACTCAAAATTCAATAAGAGTTATCAAATAACTTGCCTAATCACAATTCATAAAGAGAAGGCATTATGCAAATTTAAGCTTTGAAAGAGTTTCCACTCGCAAAGGGTCAATCCTTACTCTTCCATAAAAATCTAAGTGTTACTTATTAGCTTCCGAATATAGTATGTTGAACTAATCTCTCCCCCCAACCTAGTTCTTTTTCAAATCTTAGCAAACTAATCAACCTCCAATAGGCTAAGAACGTACCTCTTTTATTTCACACTTTTTTTTCTTGTAGGAGTACAAAGCTAAAGGTATTTTTTTCTAAATTGTCCATGTAACGGGGGTCCATTGATGAATCCCAACCAATTAAGGTTTAGGGCATCAAGCTTTAAGGATCCTTCAACCACTAACTCCTCGGATTTTACCCCGGACTTTTGAGATTGGAATTCAATACCCAAGCACCTACAGTATGTTAAACTCCACCTATTCACCCTTGTAACGAGTATGTTAAACATTTTTTCTATCTTTCTTTTTTCAAAGGCTCATTGGCCTTTTATAAGGTGTCCCAACACTATTGAAATGAGGTCAAAGGTACCAAGTCTAAATTTTCCTAAGTCAAAGGGGTGAAATAGTTTTTCATCTTATAATCGGAACCTAGTGTGCACAGTGTGTGGTAAGCTTAAAGTGGAAGAAATAAGGTTGAATTCAATAGAAGTTTCAACGATTCATCAACTTTAATAAACATAATACAAATTCTAAGTCAAGTAAAAAGACAAAAATTCAATTTCTCCCATTTCATTTTGAGAATTTTTCCTTGATAACCATAAAGAGTAGAATAAAAACTTTAAAAATTTTAAAAATTAATCAAAAAAACAACTAAATTACCAAAATAACTTAGCATTTATGGCAAAACTTCCTTCCTCAACTCTCTTCCCCCCAACCAAGCTGAACATTGCGCTCAATGTGGCAAGAGCGATTGAAAATACAGGGAGGAAGTGGTGTCTCCTGAGTGGCATGGAGTTTGAGTCGTATAGGAGAAACAACATGATTCAAAAACAACAAAAAAATATGAGTAGAGGAAATAAAATAATAGTATGCCAAGTATACTAAAAAACGACGAATATGTATTACTTTAAGAAAGTACAATTTGAACTATGAACAAGTAATACATCCAATCCCAGTATATAAAACATAAAAAACATGGGATTAAGAGTTCTACTATAATAAATAAATACAAAAAGAGATAGATGATCAGGTAGTGGTGGGAAGATCGTGTGGAGACGATGACTCTGCTGTGGTAGTCTGAGTGCTCTGGATCGGAGTCTCTATCTTTACTGTAGTAGTCTCCTCATGGGGCATAGTCTGCTCTGCTGAAGGAGCCTTCTGAGATGGAGCTATAGGCTCTGATGGACCAGGCATATTATACTCAGGTGGTGACAAAATACCCAAATGCTACTGTATCTGCTAGGATGACAGTATGCAGGGTCTGCATGGCAATAAGCTGATCCTGATGTGCACGTATGACTGCTATCTGTTGGGCAAGAACACTCTGAGTAGTAGTCAATGTCTGCAATGTATGACATAGGCCTCTGAACTCTGAAGCGGATATGGTGATAGTAGACTCAGATGGAGGAGGTGCTGATGTAGCTGGTACGACTGGTGGAGTCTTAGGAGTGGTAGGAGGAGCAAAAGATGTAGCCTCAGGCGTGGGCACTGTAGAAGGTGTTGCAGGGGCAGGTGGTATGATCTTTGTAGGTATCTCAGCTTGTTGTGCCTGCTATGGCTGTTCATCCTTTGGTAACTCTGGAGGTGTTGGCCTAGCTAGGGCTTCTAGAGGTGCAACATAAGCCGTCAAATGATTCCATTTGTCGAAAGTGAATAACTCTTGGCAAATGTGTTGACGCTCAAGCTGAGGCTCAGAATGATAGCCTAAATGCTCTAATGTCTGACAGAGCAACCTAGGAAAAAGTAATGGAATGGTATCTGCTCTCTGTAACTTCTTCTTGTGGACCTTTTCTTCAAAGTAAAGGAGAGAGGTCATAATCAAATGATGAGGGCCAAAGTAAAAACTCTCTGATATCCTGAATAAGACCTCTAATATAGCTCCTCTTCTTTGCACCATATGCTGAAGTGGAAATATGTTAGAGCACAGCACCACATCCAGAAGAAACATCCCAGGAAGAAGCTCATTTCTAAGAAGAAATGAGTGTGTAGATGTCCCCGGGGACAATATACGGACCATGTCCCTCTGAGAACAATGAGCCCACTCTCTGTAATCTGCTAGACTCATAGGCTCATATGGAATGTGCAGGGCCTCTGCAATGTGTCTGGCTCCTAAGATACCATGGCGTCCATCAATAGTGAAGTGGATGATAGTAGGATCTCAGACACGTCGTGTAGTCATAGATTGATAAATGTCTAATGCTACTCGGGGATAGAAGAAATCCCTAGGAGTCATCAGGTGCTCCAAATGGTATCTCCGCAGTAGGTGGAATGAATCTCTAAGCTCCGACTGGTGTCTGAAAGTCTTTATATCAAAGCATAGCTCGGAGTGGAATAGCCTAGCTCGGCAATCCAAATTTCCCTCTATAGGTGGCTGTGTAACCATAGGTCGCCTGATAATCACTTTCGGAGTCATCTTAGAAGGAATCTGAGACTCTGTAGTAGGCAAATGAGGTTGTGAAGGTGCAAATGACTCTCCTAGGCCTGACACTCTGGCTTTCTTTACAGAAGGGCAACGAACTAATTTCTTGGGGCATGAATTGCTTGCCCCAGGTGTAGTGGCTGGTCTTCAAGTCTCGTACTTGCGCTGAGGAGGACTAAGCGGCACTCCACCTTCAAAAAGGGAATGGCAGAGGCATGTGGAGCCTCAGACATGGAATCTCGTGCAGGTGAAGCTCTCGGTCTAGTGTTGCGAGCTAATAGAGACGTGGCTTAGTCTCCTCTCATCTTAGCCATGACTGAAATGGAGAAGCTCGTGTTCCACAGGGTACGCGGAGGTGCGCGGAGTGGTCCTCCTCAGACACACGACTTCTGGGCTTCCTATGGAGGGGATCCTCTGAAATTGTTGGGCTTTGCAACTTGGAGTGGATGTTTCGCAACTTGGAGTGGCTGTGCAGAATGAAAAATGAGAGAATTAGAGGTTTAAAGAGTAATTGAAACTACGGTTGGATTTTCGTAAGTTAGAGGTGATTTCGCAAGTTGCCCCATTTCGCAAGTTGGTTTGCAAGTTGATTCGCAGCTGCGAAATATGATTTTGAACTTGCGAAATGGCACACGTGTGCCTAAGAGGTGTTTCGCAGGCTGCGAAAATTTTCGCAAATTGAATAGTGGACTTGCGAAATTTAGCTTTGAGGATTTCGCAAGTTGGCCCTCATTTTCGCAAGTTGAAATATTGTTATATTTTTCATGCTTTTTCTTCTTTTTTGGTTTTTTATGGCTTTCCTTCAATTCCTTTGAAGTTTCTCCTAATTTTGATCATTCAAAAAGTCTAAGTTATATCAAAATAAAATAAATGAAGGCTAAAATTAAAATTAAAACAATTAATAAAGCTTTTAAATCAACAAACTTAAAACAAAAACATGGACTTTGATTAGTCTTTAGAAAGACTAAGTCCATCTACCCCCTTTTTTGTTAAGATTTCTGTGGCTCAAGGAGACTGACTTCCTCCTTGTCTTGATTGAATGGCTCCATGAATAGTTTGAGACAGTGGCCATTGACTTTGAAAGTGTTCGTGCTGTTGGAATTGAGTAGTTCCACTACTCCATTAAGATGCACTTGGTGAATAACCTATCCACCTTGACTTTAGCTTTCCTGGAAAGATATGGAGCCTAGAGTCATAGAGTAAGACTCTTTGTCCCTTTCAAAATTCTTTGTTGGAGATTAACTAATCATGCCACCTCTTCATCCTCTGTTTTGCAACTTTGAAATTGATGTAGGCATCATTTCTCAATTCCTTCATCTCATTAAGGTCTAAGCACCTTTTCATCCTGGCTCTATTCAAGTCCATGTTTACCCTCTTAATTGCCCACCAAGCCTTGTATTCAACTTCCACAGGGAGATGGCATGCTTTGCCATAGACTAGGCGATAAGGAGATATGCCAAGAATAGTCTTGTAAGCTGTTCTATATGCCCATAGTGAATCATGGAGCTTAACAGACCAATCTCTTCTGCTCGTGTTCACCACCTTCATCAATATATTATTGATTTCCCTGTTTGCTAACCCAACTTGCCCGAAATTCTAAGGGTGGTAAGGTGTAGCTACCTTGTGCTTCACCCCATACTTGGCTAAAGGAGTTTCAAAAGGCTTGCTGCAAAAATGAGTACCCCCATCACTGATTATAGCCTTGGGCACCCCAAATCTTGAGAAGATGTTCTCTTTGAGAAACTTGAGAACAACTCTGTGGTCATTATGTTTACACGGGATTGCCTCAACCCATTTAGAAACATAGTCTACCCCCACCAAAATGTAAGAGTTACCAAAAGACATAGGGAAAGGTCCCATGATGTCAATGCCTCAAACATTGAAGAGATCAACTATTAAAATGGGGTTCATAGGCATTTGGTTTCTACGCGTTAACTTCCCAAGCCTTTGGCATCTATCACAACTCCTACACATGGTGTGAGCATCTTTGAAAAGTGATGGCCAATTGAAACCTGATTGCAACACCTTCATGGTTGTTTTCTGAGAGGTAAAGTGGCCTCCACATGTGTTTTCGTGGCAATGACTGAGGATTCCTTATTGTTCTTGTTCAGGGACACACTTCCTTATTATTTGATTTGCACAATACTTGCAAAGAAAAAGTTATTCCCAATAGTAGGCATGAATTTTTGCAAAGAAGTGCTTCCTGTCTTGTGCTTTCCATTCTCTTGGAACTTCACCAATAACTAGATAGTTAGCAATATGAGCATACCAAGGAGCATCTTCTAACAACATGAGTGACTCCTCCGAAAAATCATCATTAATAGGTAAAACATGGGAATTATGTGTTATAGCCAACCTTGAAAGGTGGTCAACTACCACATTATCCACTTCTTTCTTATCTTTGATTTGGAGATTGAACTCTTATAGTAAGAGAATCCATCTAATCAACCTTGCTTTTGCATCTTGCTTTGCCAATATGTACTTCAATGCGGAGTGGTCAGTGAAAACCACAATGAAAGACCCTACCAGATAAACACGAAATTTGTCGAAGGCAAAAACTACAGCCAACAATTCTTTATCTATGGTTGTGTAGTTTCTTTGCACTTTGTTTAATGCTTTGCTTGCATAGTAGATCACATAGGGCTTTCCATCCTCTCTTTGACCAAGAACAGCTCTTATAGCAAAGTCGTTGGCATCACACATTACTTCAAAAGGTAGTTTCTAGTTAGGAGCCCTCACTATTGGAGCGGTTGTCAAGAACTGCTTTAGTTGCTCAAAACTCTTTTGACATCTCTCATTCCATATAAATTTAGCATCTTTACCCAATAGTTCACAAAGAGGCTTTGAAAGTTTAGAGAAATCTTTAATAAACCTCCTATAGAACCTAGCATGGCATGGGAATTGTCTTACTCCTTTTACAGTTATTGGGGATGGCAATTTGATAATAAGTTCTACCTTTGCTTTATCAACTTCAATGCCTTTCTTGGAGATGATGTGGCCAAGGACAATTCCTTGCTATACCATAAAATGGCATTTCTCCCAGTTAAGCACTAAGTCATTTTCAATGCATCGGTTCAGAACCGCTTCCAAGTTGACTAAGCATTCCTCAAATGTACTTCCATATATGGTGATATCATCCATAAAAATGTCCATAATACACTCTACCATATCACTGAAAATGCTTAACATACATCATTGGAATGTTGCAGGTGCATTGTATAAACCAAAAGGCATTCTTCTATAGGCATATGTTCCAAATGGACATGTGAAAGTGGTCTTCTCCTAGTCTTCAACATCGATTTCTATTTGAAAATACATGGAGTAGCGGTCCAAGAAACAATAGAAAGGATGGTCTAAGACTCTCTCCAACACTTGATCAATAAATGGCAATGGAAAATAATCCTTCCTTGTCACAACATTCAATTTTCTATAATCAATACACACCCTCCAACCTGAAGTGAGGCATGTAGCAACTTCTTCCTCCTTTTCATTTTGCCCAGCCGGGTCTTTTAATCAAAAACATTTATAAAACCTATGACCTTATACTGGCGTAGCAAAGCTACTATAGTATAGCAGTTCTAGGGTCGAACTTAGGGATGGGTTTTCACTCTATCAGTGACAGACTCTAAATTAGAAATTGATTCTGATGATTTCCTTTAGCACAAACTTGAAATTTAAAAGAAAATAAAATTGTTTTGAAAGTGGTGATTTAAACTAAACTCACATAGAACTAAGTAAAAAGTGGAAGAAAGAAAGTCTCCCGGAGCTAAAGGTTGCTAGGTTCAAGTTCCAGATGCAAAGTGGAAAATTCCGGATTTTTCTCCTCGCATTGGGGATTTAACCTATAGTTATTTCCCGAACCGGTATAGGTTTGACAATGAAGTTTTAATCCATAAAAAGTCACTAGAGATGGTGGTCAAGGTCCATTAATGGCTTAAGACACTATGGGCTATCACCTTGAATCACTTTCCAATGGCTCGTACATGATAACTAATGGACTGATATGGATCTAGCAATAAGCATCCATAGAGACCTTAAGCTTACCATGTATTGGCCAGTCAAAGTGATTCGAAGGGATTTAAGGCAAAACCTTGGCTTTAAAAACCATTTATGGACTCCAACTACCTGAATTTAATGCACGGAAACTTTCCATGTTTTAATCTGGACTTTTCACCTAGCTTCCTTTACTCCAAGAAACTAAATGTTTAGCCTCTCATCCTCTGGGAAAACATCCTCAGAGGGTGTTTGGCTTGCAAGAAAATAGAAAATAGAAGAGAGAAAAAGAAAGCAAAAGAGATCTCTGTATTTCACTAAGTATCAAATTTACATCAGTTGGTCTCCTGGAGAAAGCTCCCCGAAGATGATTTTCAGTGATTACAAGAGAATTTATATAGGAAGGTAATTTTACCCTTCCTTGGATGCTTCCTAGCTAAGGAATTACATGAGTGGTTGAATACAAGGAGAAAATGGAAATTTAGACACAAAAATATCAGAAGAAAAAGAGTCGGCAAAAATATCCAATTTTCGCACGCTGGAGTTCCAATTTCTCACTTTGATTTGAGGTGTGCGAAAATTTCGCACAGTGGACTGAGAAATTTGCACCTTGCACAGTGGTGTGCGAAATTGTCCCTCAGCTTGATGCAGTTGTCTTCCGAAGGCCATATCTTTCTCATTTCAGCTCCAAATCGTACATGGTTTGAACCGTTGGATTCTTGACTTTCTGAGCTTTGAAATGGTATATAGAATGTAAAAAATAAACTTCGGGAAGTGCTCCAAAAGAGCGATGAAAGACTGCAGCTGTGTCCCCTGTTTTCATCCCCTGTTTTCCTCTTCTCCATTGTTTCTTCCTTGTATACTTTGAACGAATAAGGCAAAGGATTATGAGGCTCCATAGCTTGATTTCTTCATAAATTTAAGCTTTCAAAAGCTTTGCCATGAACTATAAATAGCTCTCCCTCATTCTTAAATTGCTTTGGTGAGCATAAAGCTATCAAAAAGCACCAAAACTTAACACAATTGTTAGAAACGATTGCAAGGGTCCCTAACATGTTAATTGGGTTAAAAGGTAATAATTACTACTCAAGGGTGTTTAAAAGAGCTAATTACAAGCTACAAAATAGCATGTTTTGAGTAGTAATCACTCCCCCCAACCGACATATTGCTAGTCCCTTAGCAATTAAGGAGAGAAAAACTAAGCAAACGTAATAATATACATAAAAGAGGTCATGCAATTCATTTCCAAAAAATAATTGAGAGGCATGACTGATATCCAAACTCATCTCACCTGGCTAACTAAAGATATGAAGATTCAAAATGCAATAGGAGTTATCAAAGCTTAAAACTTAAACAAAAAGTACAAAGAGTGGAGATTATGCAATTAAGTATCAAAAGAATCTCTACTCTCAAGGTTCCAAATCAAACTCTTCCATAATAAGCTAAGTGTTAACGAGATTAGCTTCCGGATATAGTATATACAACTATCCTGACCCTCCAACCTAAGCTTTTCTCGAACATTGGCAAAATTAATCAACTCTTAATAGGTTAGGAACGCACCTTCTTATTCACAATTCTTTTTACTCACTAATCTTAACCAATTCACCTATGTAGCAAGCAGAGGATCGATGACTCCCAACCAATCAAGGTTTAGGGCATCGGGTTTTGAAGGCTTTCGCCACCCCTTCGGATCATGCTTAGGTTTCAAGGAAAGAATAGAAGCTTATTCTTTTTTTTTTTTTTTTTTTTTTTTTTCAAAGACTCATTGGTCTTTATGAGGTGTCCCAACACTATTAAAGAGAGGTTAAGTAATGATCCAAGTCAAAATTTTTCTAAGCTTAGAAGGTGAGAAAGTTTTACATCATATATCCGGGATCTAGTGTGCACAGTATGTGTAAAGCTTGAAATGGAAGAAGAAAGTTCTAAATCAAAGAGGCTTCAATAGATTATCAACTTTGAAAGCATAAAACAAACTCTAAGACTTAAATAATTAAGTTAAAACTCGACTTATCCTATTTTATTTTTGAGAAATTATCTTTAACAACCATAGAGAATGATTCAAAAAACTTTTAAAAATTTTAAATTTTAAGCAAAAATCAACTAAAATACCAAAATAACTTAGTATTAACAACAAAAATTCCTTTCTCAACTCTCCCCCCAACCACGTTGAACATTGTCCTCAATGTTTCAAGAGCGATTAAAAATAAAGGGAGGAAGTGGTACCTCCTGAGTGAGACAAAGTCTGAGTGTAAAGGAGGTATGGAGTACCTTAAACCACATGTTCCAAGGACAAAAGAGTAATGAGAAAAGGGAATATAATAAAAAAGGATATATATATATATATATATATATATTACTTGTAAAAGAAATATACAATGTATGATTTCAAGTAATACTTCCAATCCCAGTTTATAACACATGCAAAAGATGGGATTTACAAGTCTAAAATAAAAAACAAGTAAAATATAAAAATATCAAATATGAGGAGTGTCATGTGATGGCTCTGCTCTGATCTCCTCCTCTGGTATGGGCTGCTCAGCTGGTAAGCTCTCTGTATCTGGCTCTAGAGGCTCGGATGGTGCAGACCTATCATGCCCAAAAGGTGTCTGCAAACTCAAATGCTGCTGAATCTGATGAAGGATCGTGGTATGTTGGGCCTGAGTAGCAATGATCTGATCCTGGTGTGCCCGAATAGTGGCCATCTGGTGGATAATAGAATCCTGAGCAGTGCTCAGTGTCCGCAATGAACGCTCTAAGCCTCTGAATTCCGTAAGAGAAATGGTGACAGTGGGCTCAGATGAAGGAGGAGGTGCTGGGGTAGCTGGCATGACTGGTGGAGCACCCGAAGTGATAGGAGAAATAGGATGTATAGGCTCAGGAATATGCTCTGAGGGGTGTGCTGCAGGGGCAGGAGGTGTGGTCTCTGTGAGAATCTCATCCTGTTGGGCCTGAGGCATCTGCTCATCTTGGGGTAGCTCTGGAGGTGCAGGCACAGCTGGGGCTCCCTGGGGTGCAAAGTAGGCTACCAAGTGATGCCATTTGTCGAGAGAGAAGTCCTCTCGGCAATGGCGGTGCCTCTTAAGACGGGGCTGTTCAGGATAGCCCAGGTGCTCTAAAATCTGGCAGAGGAGCCTCGGAAATAGTAATGGGATGCCATCTGCCCTTTGAAGCTTCTTCTGATGGACTTTCTCTTCAAAATGAAGAAGAGAAGTCATAATCAAATGATGAGGGCCGAAGAAATAGCCCTCAGAAATCCTAAATAATGCCTCAAGTATAGCTCCTCGCCTCTGAACTTTGTGCTGAAGGGGGAAAAGGTTGGCACGCAAGAGCACATCAATAAGGAGCATCCCAGATGGAAGCTCTCTCCTAGTCAACACTGAGGCTGTAGAAGTCCCCCTGGACAAAATGCGGACCATGTCACTCTGAGAGAATGAGGACCACTCTCTGAAATCTGCCTGAATAACAGGCTCATAAGGTATACGGAGGGCCTCAGCAATGTGGCGAGCTCCAATGGCACCCTGGCGTCCGTCTATGGTAAATTGGATGAGGTTAGGATTGCGGAGGCCTCGAGTAGTCATAGATTGATAAAAATCTATAACTACTCTGGGATAGTAGAATTGCCTAGGAGTGAGAAGATCCTCCATGTGATACCTCTGCAGCAGTCGGAATGAATCTCTGAGCTCTGGCTGCTGTCTGAGGGCCTCTATATCAAAGTAGGTCTCGGAGTGGAAGGATCGATCTCTGCAATCCAAGTTGCCCTCTATCGGTGGTCCGGCTATCATGGGACGCCTGATAAGGGTCTCGGGGGTAATCTCTACAGGAATCCGAGGCTCCTCTATAGGCGGCTCTGCCTGAGGCGCATGGGATGACTCTCCAGGACCCGAGAACTTGGTTCTCTTGGCAGGGGGCCGAGAAGCAGGTCTCTAAGCTCGGTCGGCGGGTGGCACAGGGTCCGTGGGTGGTCTCCTGGTGGGGTATCGGCGCTGAGAAGGGGCTTCCCCCTCAGATGGGGGAATGGCTGGGGCCTGAACAGGTGGCGAAGCTGCGGGGGTAAAATTTTAATTTAAAAGTCCGTTTAAAATTTTTGGAACTTAAAATTTTACCGTGCGAAATTTTCGCACCTTGGCCTGCAAATTTCGCACCTTGAAATTAGGTGTGCGAAAATGGCACCCCTTTAGCTGAGGATTTCGCACCTTAAAATGAGGTGTGCGAAATTTTCGCACCTTGAAATCAGGTGTGCGAAATTTTCGCACCTTGTTTCGCACGGTGCGAAAAGTGGCTTGAGGTGTGCGAAAATGGCACTCGTGTGCCAGGAGGAGATTTCGCACAGTGCGAAAATTTTCGCACCTTGCACAGTGGTGTGCGAAATTGGTTTTTAGGGAATTCGCACCTTGAAATCATTTTTCGCACCTTGAACAAAATTTCGCACCTTGGCTTTGGGGTGTGCGAAAATGGCTCCCTTTGGACCGAGGATTTCGCACCTTGGTTTTGGGGTGTGCGAAATTTTCGCACCTTGAAATCAGGTGCTCTATTTCCTTGGTTTTACTCCCCTGTCTTGCTTTTGAAGAGTTCTCCCCATCTTTCATGATTTTTTTCTGAAATTTATCATCAAAATTGACTTGAATTAAGACAAAATAAACTAAGATTGAGGAAAAATTATAATAAAAAGAAATAAAAATAATGATATAACTATAAAACTATAACAAAAAATTCATGGACTTATTTAGCCCATGATACCCTGCTTTCCCTCAGAGTTGTGGTGGTTCAAGGAGGTTGATCTCCTCCTTGTCTGTACTGTAAGGCTCTATGAATGGCTTGAGACGATGGCCATTAACTTTGAAGGTTTGATTGCCTGTGGGATTGAATACTTCCACCACTCCATTGGGATGCATTTCATGAATTATGAAAGGACCCGTCCACCTGGATTTCAACTTTCCTGGAAAGAGATGAAGTTTAAAGTCATAAAGCAAAACTTTTTGTCCTTTGGTAAAATTTTTCTGATTTACCAACTGATCATGCCATTTTTTCAATCTTGCTTTTGCAATTTTTGAATTGAGGTATGCATCATTCCTCATTTCCTCCAATTCATTCAAATCCAAACATCTCTTTAACCCGGCTCTTGTCAAATCCATGTTGAGCTTTTTGATTGCCCACCATGCTTTATACTCAATCTCTACTGGAAGATGACACGCTTTGCCATAAACAAGGCGATAGGGAGACATTCCTAGAATGGTCTTGTAAGCGGTCCTATAAGCCCATAAGGAATCCAGGAGCTTGATAGACCAATCCTTCCTATTCACATTAACCACCTTCATCAATATATTCTTGATCTCTCGGTTGGCTAACTCAACTTGGCCACTTGTTTGGGGGTGATAAGGTGTAGCTACCTTGTGCTTAACCCCATACTTGGCTAGAAGAGTCTCAAAAGGTTTATTGCAAAAGTGGGTTCCCCCGTCACTTATAATGGCTTTTGGCACTCCAAATCTTGCAAAGATGTGGTCCTTGAGGAATTTAAGTACCACTATATGATCATTGCTCCTACATGGGATTGCTTCTACCCACTTAGAGACATAATCCACTCCTACCAAGATGTAGGAATGTCCAAATGACATTGGAAATGGTCCCATGAAGTCTATACCCAGACATCAAAGATATCCACTATTAAGATGGGGTTCAAGGGCATCATATTTCGGCGTGTTAGCTTACCAAGCCTTTGACACCGATCACATCCCTTGCACATAGAATGGGCATCCTTGAAAAGAGAGGGCCACCAGAAGCCTGATTGGATCACTTTCATAGCTGTTTTCTAGGAGGCAAAATGACCTCCACATGCACTATCATGGAAATGGGAAAGAATTCCCGATTGCTCTTGCTCAGGAACACATTTCCTTATAATTTGATCTGCACAATATTTGAAAAGAAAAGGTTCCTCCCAATAATAGGCATGGATCTTAGCCAAGAAATGTCTCTTGTCTTGAGCACTCCACTCACTTGGTACTTCTCCAATAACCAAAAAGTTTGCAATGTGAGAGTACCATGGAGCTACATTTACTGACATGAGAGACTCCTCAGGGAAGTCATCATTGATAGGCAGACCATGTGAGTCATGTGCTATCACAAGTCTGGACAAGTGGTCAGCTACCACATTCTCTACCCCCTTTTTATCTCTGATTTGGAGATTGAATTCTTGGAGCAAAAGAATCCATCTTATCAATCTTGCCTTGGCATCCTGCTTGGTTAGCAAGTACTTCAAAGCAGAATGGTCAGTGAACACCACTATAGAGGACCCTACCAAATAAGCACGAAACTTATCCAAGGCAAAAACTACCGCCAACAACTCCTTCTCAGTAGTTGTGTAGTTCTTTTGAGCCTCATTCAAAGTTTTGCTTGCATAATAGATCACATAGGGCTTTCCATCCTCTCTTTGCCCCAAAACAGCCCCCATAGCAAGATCACTTGAATCACACATTACCTCAAAAGGTAATTTCCAATTTGGGGCTCT
Source organism: Vitis vinifera (assembly GCF_030704535.1). Classification (NCBI taxonomy): domain Eukaryota; kingdom Viridiplantae; phylum Streptophyta; class Magnoliopsida; order Vitales; family Vitaceae; genus Vitis; species Vitis vinifera. The sequence continues at coordinate 10,155,166 of NC_081816.1, read as the reverse complement.
CACTATTGGTGCAGTTGTGAGGAATTGTTTCAATTCCTCAAAACTTCTCTGACACTTCTCATCCCACACAAACTTGGCATCCTTTACCAAAAGCTCACACAGAGGTTTTGAGATTTTTGAGAAATCCTTAATGAACCTCCTATAGAACCCGGCATGTCCAAGGAATTGCCTAATTCCTTTAACATTTGTGGGAGGTGGCAACTTAACAATCAGCTCCACCTTTGCCTTATCTACCTCAATGCCATTTTTGGAGATGATATATCCTAAGACAATTCCTTTTTGCACCATAAAATGGCACTTCTCCCAATTTAGCACTAGGTCTTTCTCAATACATCTATGGAGAACAGCTTCTAAATGCATCAAACACTCCTCATAAGAACTTCCATATACAGTGATGTCATCCATGAAAACTTCCATGATGCGTTCCACCATATCACTGAAGATGCTTAGCATGCATCTTTGGAAAGTTGCAGGAGCATTACATAGACCAAAGGGCATTCTCCTATATGCAAAAGTACCAAAGGGACAAGTGAAGGTCGTCTTTTCTTGATCTTCCAAATCAATTTCTATTTGGAAGTACCCTGAATAACCATCTAGAAAACAATAGAAAGGATGTCCTGAGACTCTCTCAAGGACTTGGTCCATGAAAGGCAATGGAAAATGGTCCTTCCTAGTCACTGAATTCAACCTCCTATAGTCTATACACACCCTCCATCCTGAGGTAGGACGTGTAGAGACTTCCTCCCCTTTCTCATTCTGGATCACAGTGATTCCAGATTTCTTTGGGACTACTTGGGTGGGACTCACCCACAAGCTGTCTGAGATGGGATATATGATCCCAGCTTGAAGTAGCTTCAAAACTTCATTCCTCACCACTTCTTGCATGTGAGGATTCAGTCTCCTTTGGGGTTGCCTCACTGGTTTTGCATCTTCCTCCATATAAATATGGTGGGTGCACACCAAAGGGCTAATGCCTTTCAAATCAGAAATTTGCCATCCTATGGCTTTCTTACATTTTCTGAGGACTCCTAAAAGACTATCCTCTTGATCACTAGTGAGGGTTGAGGAAACTACCACTGGACATTTCTCATCATCCTCCAAGTATGCATACTTCAAACCCACAGGAAGTGGCTTTAAAATAAGCTTTGGAGGGTCCTCCACAGCAACTCCTTCTGAGTCTTCCTGGTTGAACAGTGGTAAGATCTCTTCTCGTCTCCTCCAAGGAGACATAATGGCTAGCACATCAGAGGGTTCAGGGAACCCATCTTCAAGGACTTCCCGGTTTTCATTCAAGCTCTCCTCTAAACTCTTGTCACAGTGCTCTTCAACCAAAGTGTTGATCAAGCACACCTCCTCAAATCCTTCCTCCTCATCAGGGTAAAGATGCCTCTTACATAAATGGAATATGTTTAATTCCAATGTCATGTTTCCAAATGTGAGCTGCATCACCCCATTCCTACAATTAACAATAGCATTGGAGGTAGCTAGGAAAGGTCTCCCTAGGATGATTGGTACATAATTTTCTTCCTTGACAGTGGAATCAGTATCAAGCACCACAAAATCCACAGGATAGTAGAATTTGTCCACTTGAACTAGAACATCCTCTATCACTCCTCTTGGGATTTTGACCGACCTATCAGCTAAGGAGAGGGTCATGGTTGTGGGCTTTAATCCTCCTAGTCCCAATTGTTTATACACAGAGTATGGGAGCAAATTCACACTTGCTCCCAAATCTAATAAAGCTTTTTCCACATGTGTCCCTCCAATGTTGACTGATATGGTGGGACATCCTGGATCTTTATACTTAACTGGGGACTTACTCTGGATGATAGCACTCACTTGCTCAGTGAGGAATGCATTCTTTATCACCTATAAACCTCTCTTGACTGTGCACAAGTCCTTTAGAAACTTTGCATATGTGGGGACTTGTTTAATCATATCAAGTAAGGGTATATTCACCTTCACTTGTCTCAGAACCTCAAGAATTTCTGATGAATTCTTGATTTCTTTCTTTCCATGTAAAGCTTGAGGAAAAGGGGGAGGCATATGTTTCTTCATCATATCCTCCTTAATCACTATCCTTGGTTCTTCCTCGATGCTTGATTTGGATGCACTCTTCTTCCCACTCTTCTCTTCCTGGTTATTGCCCTCTTTAATCAAGGGTCTCTTTTATATGAGTTCTTCATCATGCCCCACCTTAGGCAGGGGTTGATCAACCTCTTTTCCACTCCTTAAAGTGATCACAGCTTTAACCTCCCTCAAATTTGAAGACTCACCATCTTGGGTTTCAACTTCATGAACACCCTTGGGATTTTGGCTTGGTTGAGAGGGGAACTTTCCCTTCTCAATCACTGTGTTTAGGTTGGTAAGCCTAGAGATGGAGTACTGAATATTATCTATCTTCTGAGATAGATCATTTTGCATCCCCTCCATTCTCTTTATTTGAGAACTCTCAACATTTTCAATCTTTTGATGCAATTGGGAGTTAATTGCCTTTTGTTCACCCACAAAGTCACCCATGACTTTACTCAGGTTTACAATGGCTTGCTCCACTGAAGATGGTTGTTGAGGTACTTGGGTTTGGCCTTGTGGTTGGTATGGAGGTGGCCTTGGTTTCCAAGAAAAATTTGGGTGGTTTCTCCAGCTTGAATTATAGGTGTTTCCATAAGATGCACTGTTGTTGGGCCTAAATTGCCCCACAACATTTACTTGATCACCTAACATCTCTCTCACAGCTGGCATGGTTGGACACTCATCTACCACATGATCACATGATTGGCAAATGGTGCATGGCATAACATGGACTTGGGTATCGAAAATGGCTTGGACTTCATGTATTTTTTTCAATTCAAGTTCTTCCAACCTCCTAGCTAAAGTTGCCACTTTAGCTTTTATGTCCATGTCTTCACTTAACATGTACATTCCAGCCTTTGGATTTTGGGTTTGTTGAGAGGGAAACTTTCCTTTCTCTCTTGAGTTGGGCTCATCCCATCCTCTTGACACCTCAGCCACGTAACTTAAAAAGTCCATGGCTTCTTCAGGATTCTTACTCATAAAATCTCCCCCACACATGGTTTCAAGAATTTGCTTCATGGAAGAAGACATTCCATCATAAAAATAGCTCACTAAGAGCCATGTATCAAAACCATGATGAGGACAAGCATTGATGGCCTCCATATACCTTTCCCAACATTCATGGAACTTCTCATTTTCTTTAGCAGAAAAATTTGAGATTTGTCTCTTCAACCCATTGGTCCTATGGGTGGGGAAAATTTTTTTCAAAAACTCAGCCTGAAGATCAACCCAATTCCTTATGCTTCTTGGCCTTAAAAAATTAAGCCATATTTTTGCCTTGTCCTTCAAAGTGAAAGGGAATAGCTTGAGTCTCATCAAGTCTATTGAAGCTCCTCCCTCTCTAAAGGTATTACACACCTCCTCAAACTCCTTGATGTGAGAATATGGATTCTCACTCTCCATTTCATGGAAAGTTGGTAGGAGGGGCACAATATGGGGCCTTATAACCAACTGCTCAAGTGGGGGCAGGATGCATGAGGGTGCACTCATCCTTAGGGGATGCATTCTATCCCTCATGGATAGGTATGCATTGGGATTACCCCCTTGACCTTGTTGAGAATTCTGATCCTCTAGTGGAGGGTCCATGATATTTACACAGATATCCAACTCTGTGTCTTGAGGATTCTCAATCCTTACTAATCTTCCCTCTTAGTCCCTAATCCAATAGGGCATGCACAAGTTACAATTCCTGTAATATTAAAAACAAAAAGGAAACTAAAGAAAAGGTTAAAGTTAGGAAGAAAATGAAAATAAAATTAACAAAAGGAAAATGAAAGAAAATAAAATTAGTGAAAAAGGAATTCACCCTGGTTGTGATGAAAATCACAAGTAGCCTCTAAAAGGTTGTATCACTGTATTATGGCACCATCCCCGGCAACGGCGCCATTTGATTTATTGCCCAGCCGGGTCTTTTAATCAAAAACATTTATAAAACCTATGACCTTATACTGGCGTAGCAAAGCTACTATAGTATAGCAGTTCTAGGGTCGAACTCAGGGATGGGTTTTCACTCTATCAGTGACAGACTCTAAATTAGAAATTGATTCTGATGATTTCCTTTAGCACAAACTTGAAATTTAAAAGAAAATAAAATTGTTTTGAAAGTGGTGATTTAAACTAAACTCACATAGAACTAAGTAAAAAGTGGAAGAAAGAAAGTCTCCCGGAGCTAAAGGTTGCTAGGTTCAAGTTCCAGATGCAAAGTGGAAAATTCCGGATTTTTCTCCTCGCATTGGGGATTTAACCTATAGTTATTTCCTGAACCGGTATAGGTTTGACAATGAAGTTTTAATCCATAAAAAGTCATTAGAGATGGTGGTCAAGGTCCATTAATGGCTTAAGACACTATGGGCTATCACCTTGAATCACTTTCCAATGGCTCGTACATGATAACTAATGGACTGATATGGATCTAGCAATAAGCATCCACAGAGACCTTAAGCTTACCATGTATTGGCCAGTCAAAGTGATTCGAAGGGATTTAAGGCAAAACCTTGGCTTTAAAAACCATTTATGGACTCCAACTACCTGAATTTAATGCACGGAAACTTTCCATGTTTTAATCTGGACTTTTCACCTAGCTTCCTTTACTCCAAGAAACTAAATGTTTAGCCTCTCATCCTCTGGGAAAACATCCTCAGAGGGTGTTTGGCTTGCAAGAAAATAGAAAATAGAAGAGAGAAAAAGAAAGCAAAAGAGATCTCTGTATTTCACTAAGTATCAAATTTACATCAGTTGGTCTCCTGGAGAAAGCTCCCCGAAGATGATTTTCAGTGATTACAAGAGAATTTATATAGGAAGGTAATTTTACCCTTCCTTGGATACTTCCTAGCTAAGGAATTACATGAGTGGTTGAATACAAGGAGAAAATGGAAATTTAGACACAAAAATATCAGAAGAAAAAGAGTCGGCAAAAATATCCAATTTTCGCACGCTGGAGTTCCAATTTCGCACTTTGATTTGAGGTGTGCGAAAATTTCGCAGAGTGGGCTAAGGAATTCGCACCTTGCACAGTGGTGTGCGAAATTGTCCCTCAGCTTGATGCAGTTGTCTTCCGAAGGCCATATCTTTCTCATTTCAGCTCCAAATCGTACATGGTTTGAACCGTTGGATTCTTGACTTTCTGAGCTTTGAAATGGTATATAGAATGTAAAAAATAAACTTCGGGAAGTGCTCCAAAAGAGCGATGAAAGACTGCAGCTGTGTCCCCTGTTTTCATCCCCTGTTTTCCTCTTCTCCATTGTTTCTTCCTTGTATACTTTGAACGAATAAGGCAAAGGATTATGAGGCTCCATAGCTTGATTTCTTCATAAATTTAAGCTTTCAAAAGCTTTGCCATGAACTATAAATAGCTCTCCCTCATTCTTAAATTGCTTTGGTGAGCATAAAGCTATCAAAAAGCACCAAAACTTAACACAATTGTTAGAAACGATTGCAAGGGTCCCTAACATGTTAATTGGGTTAAAAGGTAATAATTACTACTCAAGGGTGTTTAAAAGAGCTAATTACAAGCTACAAAATAGCATGTTTTGAGTAGTAATCAAGCTTCTTTAACCAATCCTGAGAAGTCTCAATCATCCTCTGCAAGGTCCTCTTAATATTCTTATTCGCAACCTCTACCGTTCTGTTGGTTTGCGGCCTATACGTAGACGATCTATGATGCTGGATACCATATCTTTGTAATAAAGTGTCAACACCTGCTCTAAAATGTACTCCTCTGTCCAAAATCAGCTCATGAGGGACTCCATAACGACAGATAATGTGTGATCTGATGAAACTAGCAACCCCAGATGATGTCAATCTCGCATATGACGCAGCCTCCGCCCACTTGGTGAAGTAATCAATGAAGACCAAGATGAATTCATGGCCATTGGAAGACTTCAGAAAAATCTTCCCAATAATGTCTATGCCCCATTCTAAAAATGGTCATGGCGAAGTCAGTGCATGTAACTCTAAAAGGAGTACGTGAATGAGGTCGTCATGTATTTAACACTCTAGACATCTCTGAACAAACTAGCAATAGTTTGTCTCCATGGTCAATTAAAAATAACCAGTCCTCATGATCTTACGAGCTAACATATGCCCTTCCATATGTGGTCCATAGACTCCCGCATGAACCTCTCTCATTACTCGATCGGTAGAGGCGCGGTCTAAGCACAATAGTAACATCCCATCAGTTGATCGTTTGTATAGTGTCTCCCCACATATCATAAACCGAGTGGCTAACTATCTCAATGCTCTCTTATTCTTGGTTATGGCGACCTCAGGATATATGCCAAGTCTCAAAAATTGATATATGTCATGGTACTAAGGAAAACCATCATCTAACTCTGCCACATCAATCAAGCAACAATAGGCAAGAATTGATCTCGACTCAATTAGTAAAAGGTGAACAATGGTATCAGTAGGAATATCAATCATGGAAGCTAGAGTATCTAAGGCATCAGCACACTGGTTCTGCACTCTAGGCAAATGTGTATAACTCAAATCATCAAATTTCCCAACTAGCAACTCAAAGTATGCATGGTAAGGCCTAAGCTTCACATCTCTAGTCTTCCAATGGCCCTGAATCCATCTCAATACCATATTGGAGTCACCAAACACCTCCATCTATCTAATCTTGAGCTCAAGAGCTGTCTCTAATCCCAGGATACAAGCCTCATACTCAACAATGTTGTTCGTGGCAGGGTGTCGATCAGAGAACCCCAAATGAATAGATCTAGGAATGCGATCACCATGAGGGGATATCAATAGAACACCTATCCTATATCCAGAATGGTTGGCCACATCATCAAAGTACATGTGCCAACTTGACAAACTAGTTGTTGTAGTGATATTCTCATCTGGAAAGTCATCATCAATTGCTTTACCATCAAAAACTGGTAATGAGGTTAAGTGATCTACAATAATGCTCCTTCTAATAGACTTTTGAGTAACATAATGGATATCGAACTCATTCAGAAGTACCAACCATCTCATGAGTCGACCAATCAAAGCAGGCCTGTCAAAAAAATATCTCAAAGGATCTAAATGGGATATCAAGTGCATTGAATACTCCATCATGTAATGTCTCAATCTCCGAGTAGCCTAAACCAATGCCAAGCATAAATGCTCAATCATGACATATCTCGTCTCATAATCAAGCATCCTCTAACTTAAATAATAAATAGCTCGCTCTTTTCCCAAATCATCGAGCTAAGCTAACATGCATCCCAAGGCTATGTCTGAGAGTAACAAGTACAAGAGTTAGGGATGACCTAGTGTAGGAGACACTAGAACTGGAGGCGACAACAAATACCCCATGATCTTCTTGAATGTGTATTGGCACTAATCATCCCAAATAGTAGGCTGACTCTTTCTCAAGAGTCAGAAAATGGGCTCACAAATATTTGTCAATTTGATGATGAATCTATTGATGTACTAAAGTCTACCAAAGAAAACTCTGATCTTTCTCTCAATCCTCGGTGCAGACATGTCAAGGATGACTCTGATCTTATCTGGATCTACTTCTATGCCTCTTTCATTAACCATGCATCCCAGTAGTTTCCTAAAAGTCACACCAAAAGTACACTTATTGGGATTCAGTCTCCATTTGAACTGTTTGATCTTCTCAAAGAATCTCTCTAAAACTGCTAGGTGATCTGCTCTATCTCTGGATTTCACTATCATGTCGTCCACATAGACCTCGACATCCCGATGCATCATGTCATGGAAAAGAGTAGTTGTTGCTCTTTGATAAGTAGCTCCTACATTCTTTAAACCAAATGGCATCACTCTGTAGCAGTAAGTACCCCACTTAGTAATGAAAGACGTCTTCTCCATGTCCTCTGGAGTCATCAGGATCTTACTATACCCGGAAAACTTGTCCATAAAGGACAACATCGAATGACCTATTTGTACTATCAACTAGCATGTTAATGCGTGGGAGAGGAAAATTATCCTTAGGACTAGCCTTGTTGAGATCTCAAAAATCAACGCAGACTCTCACTTTGCCGTCCTTTTTGGGAACAGAGACGACTTTGGCCAACCACTCAGGATACTCAACCACTGATAAGAATCTCACATAGAGCTACTTCTGAATCTCCTCCTTTACTTGTAAACTCTAATGAGGATGTAATCATCTCAACTTCTGCTTAACCAGTTTGGCATGAGGCAGAAGTGGTAAGTGATGTTGGACTATGGATGGATCAAGGCCCAACATGTCCTCATAACACCATGCAAAAACATCTGAATATGATCTGAGCAATTGGGTGAGGCTATCCCTTTCATCTATAGACAAATCCAATCTAATCCTCAGCTCCCTAGGCTGGTTTGTTGTACCAAAATCAACAATCTCGGTGCCTCCCATGGCAGGTGAAACTTTCTAATCACTAGGACTTGAATCAGAAGCAGAAGAAGAGTCCTCATCCGAATCCTGCTGTACAATCTCATCAGTTATATCAAATATCTATGATGTGGGTGAATGAGGTGTAGATAAAGTGATGTCACAAGAGATAGGCAAATACTTAAAAAGACTCATATCCATATATGAAGAAAGAGTCAATACATCATCAGAACAGGAGACAAATCTCGACAGTACATCAAAAGAAAGTGGTGGGTCCACATGCTCGGACTCTACCACGACTGGGCTAGTAACACCCTCAAATACATCATCATCATGAGTAATAGCAGTAAGCAGCCCAGAAGCAAGGACAAGCTGAACATCCTCAACCATCTCGATAGCAAGTACCCCAAACAGATCCAGTGGAGAAACAATTGTTGGCTTAACATCATTAGTAATCTAACTCATGTCTACCATGAGCATCTCATCACTATATTTGTCACTTGGAATAGCCCCATTGATTCAACTCATGGTAGCTTAGCTTTAAAGGCGTATCAACAAAATTTATACCTTGAATACTATTACTAAAGTAGCCAAGCTACTATAGCATAGTGGTTCTAGGATCGTTCACTGGGAAGGGTTTTCGCAAACACAAGTGATATTCAAATTAGGAAAATAGGTGATTTTCTTATGGATGTTAGCTTTAAAAGAAGATGTAAATATTTCAGAAAGATTTAAACTAATCTAAGCTAACATTAAAGACTAAAATGAAAGGGTGTAAAAACAAGTTTCTCAAAGATATGATAGCTATGCTCTGGCTCTTATGCAAATTGGAAATCTCAGGATAGGCTCCTCGCGTTGGGGTTGCAACTATGGTGATGTTTGCTTCCCGAACTAGTATGGATTTAGCAAATCAAGTTTTAATCCTTTAAAATGGCAAAACAGATGGTAGTGAATTTCATCAATGGTTATTCACCTTAGACTTCCTTTGAATGGCTCGTAAGAGATAACTAATGGTTTAAAGCCAAAAGCTTACCAAATATTGGCAACTCAAAGTCATTCCAAGTGATAAACTCACCTTTCAATGGCCATTGAAATTGGTTCTAATGGATTAATGCAAAACTTGGAATTGAAAACCTCACCTTCCAATAGCTCGTAGGAGATAACTAATGGATAGAAATCCAAAAGCTTATCAAGTATTGGCCATTGGAAGTTGTCCAAAGGAAATAAAAACCAAACTTTGCCTTAATGAACCTTTAATGAAAAACGTCTACCTTACCTTCCGGGTGCAAGAAATTTCCATGGGATTGCATCCAAGCCATCACATAACATCCATACTTTGAGAAACTAAAAGTTTTAGCCAATCATCCTCTGAGGAAAAGCCCTTAGAGGCTGTTTGGCTACTAAGAAAATAGAAACGGGAAAGAACAGGAGAAGAGAGAAAAACAGAGCAAGTCTCCGTCTGTATATATGCGTCTATGTCTTCAAGAGGTGATTTCCACCCCTAATATAGTCTTTACAAAAGCAAAAGCTTGTGATTGGTTAGTTACAAGGATAAGAAAGGAAATTACATCACAAATACAAAGAAAAATATCTAAAGTGGAGTCGGCAAAGGCAGAGGAAAATTCGCAACACGCATGGGTTATGTGAATGTTATGCGAATTTCGCATAACACCTTGTGGAATGCGAAATTTTCGCATAACCCGGAGCAGTTGGCTTCCGAAGGCCATATCTTCCTCATTTAAGCTCCAAATCGTGCATGGTTTGAAGTGTTGGATTCTTGACTTCTAGAGCTTTGAAATGGTATATAGTATGCAAAAAATGGACTTCGGGAAGTGCTCCAAAAGTGCGAATGAAGACTTCAGATGTTGTCCTCTTTGCTTCTCTTCACTTTGCTTGCTTTTCCTCTTTGCTTCTCTTTGCTTGTGCTCGTGTTTCCACTTGAAATTCAAGCTTGTAAATGTCCAAAATCCTTGCTGTAACTTGTCCAAGTAGCTCCTCCATCATTTGGCATGCTTGAATCGATTCATAAGCTGATAAAAACATGTAAACTTGCCACAAAATGGTTAAAACCAATTACTAAGGACCTTAATGAATTAATTGGGTTAAATGAATATGATTACTACTCAAAGGTGCTTAAAACCATTATAATTAGGTCTACAAAATAGCACTTTTTGGTAGTAATCACCCATCTATCATGTCTGCAATCTCAACAGATGTCCCATACTCATCAACCTCCTCTAGGAAATAAAGCATCAATAGGCTCGTACAGTTTGGAGATGGAGGAGTAACCAAAAAAAAAGTGGAAGTGCCAGGAGCTCCATCACTCAACTACAACAGATGAACTAGACACTGAAGCTCAGTCTCTTACTCAACACTAAGTCCACTAGTAATCCTCTCTAAATGCATCTGTGTCTCTAGTGCCCTCATAAAATAATCTACTAAGCTCATCCTATATGGGCGAATAGGATAGTGAAATGGCATGTGGAGCAAACAAGCTCTGACTCTCTCCTTGTGCAGAAGCGCCATGTATCTGTAATTGGCCTTTGTAGGAAAAAAAAACCAAGACCGAAAGGAACATCATGATCAACTGCGGCAATGAACTCTCTAGATTCATGCCGACGACACCCTAAACCCAAGCCAAGTAAGAAAGACATAGATCTCATCATGTCCAAAACCACTGTACTACCATTCTCATCAAAAGGAAGCGCCACATGATCTCTATAGAACTACTCAATCTTCACAGTTTGTATCCCATCAAAGGTGAAGCCAGTCAAAAATAGGTCATCGTCGCCATGACTAATCTTTAATACTAGCTCAAAAATAGAATAAGTGTCTCTAGTAGACTGTATAGTAATGACTCTGCCCTCATGTATGAACTTCACCTTCTGATGAAGGGAATATGGTATAGCTCTTACTTTATGGATCCAAGGTCGACCTAATAACAGATTAAAGGATGTGGGAATCCTCAAAACCTAAAATAAAGTAGAAAATGTGATTGGGCCTATTTGCAAATCCAATGTCAACGTACCCAAAACCTCTCTACATGTACTATTATAGGATTAAACTATATGAGAAGATGGCTCAAAGTCTAAAGGTCCAAAGCCGAGAGCAACTACTATAGTTAGCAGGCAAACATTCAAGGTTGAGTCATTGTCCAAAAGGACAGATGGAACTCGATGCCTAGAATAACCAACAAAAATATAGAGGGGTAGAGTATGGTCAGAACCCTTAGGGGGTAAATCGTCAATAAAAAAGACAATGCATGTGGCTTTGTCAGTTGTCAACATATGGATCAATCCCTTAAGGGAAGTAGATGTCTCAACTCATATCTGACTTAACGCCCTGACCAGTGCCTCTCGATGTGATGTAGATGATGCCAAAAGACTCCAAATGGAGATACGGGCCTGAGTGCTCTAAAACTGCCTCAAAATCTCATCGTCCTCTCGTCTGGTCTCCTCTCGAGTGGCATCACTCTCTAAAGGTCTAGCAATTTTGGGAGGCTGCTATTGTACCCCCTGCCTCCACGGATGACATACTGAACATCCTGAGTAACCGTCTCGTTGGGATCTTGACTTAGTATAAACGGAGACTAAATGTTATGGCATGGGTGAATCAACGACCCAACTATAGTCAACTACACTGGTGGTGTGTCAGGAACTAGTCTAAATGGTGCTAACGCTTGTGTGTCTAAGATCACTCCATCAACCTCATAGCTCTTATCTACTACTATAGGCTTTGGCTCAGAATCATCCTAACTAAGCATGTGAATGTGATCATCCGGCTCAGTGAAATCTATGATATGTATGTCGCTGGCTAGCAGAGAGACCGCATGTGAAGTATGAGCTGGTAGAGGGTTAATGGTTACACTTGGTTGACCCAAGTGAACTAAACACTGATCTATCAAGTCTTAGATCATGCTCTGGTCCCTGATGATATGCACAATGTAGATCCATCCTAAACTATGGCGGAATAGGCTGAAGCAAAGGCCTAGGAGCAAGAAGTGTCAATAATCCAGCATCTATGAGCTTCCGAAGAGCCTAGCTCAACAACATACCCAACTGTGAAAATTGTCTAGGTGCCCTCAAAGCAAAAGGAGGAGACGTTTGTGAAGCCTTGGGTCTAGGGTATAAAGCTAGCGGTCTCTCTATAATCTATGCTACATAGAATGGTTGTACTAGAACAGGATATGAGACAGGAGGCCTCTCTATGCCCAGTACAACATCACATGGTTGTACTAGTGTGGGAGGCAAGTAAGTCTGATCAGATGGTTGAGGAGGTGCCTGTGGCCCATATTGGTGAGGTGAATAAGAAGGGTAAGTCCCAACGGGCTGTGGAACTGGCTGATGATGCCTGAGAGGCCTTTAACTAGGAGAAGTAATAGTGTTCACATCTGATCTCTGTCCTCCAATTGGTTTTTTCCTCTTAGCATCAATAGGGGAAGAATCAGACCATAACCCTCTCGAAATGCCATCTTCCACGTCATACAGTGCTGATCAGAGATCCAAAGTCTGTAAAAGGTACTCCAACTACATGTCTAGCAATCCTAGGTTGTAGGCTCCTCAAAATTATCTGTATTTGATCTCTCTCTTATGGTCTATCAACAATCTCTGTTATCTTCCCCCACCAACGAGAGATGAAGGAAGAAATAGACTCATTTGATCTCTGTCTCAAAGCCTCTAGTTCTCTCCTCGTCACATCTATAATAGTGTTAAAAGAAAACTGTCGTAGAAACTCTTGAGCTAGGTCATCTCATGTCTTATGTCGTGAAGAATCCAAATATATGAACCAATACTGGGTTGCGCCTATAGACCCTCAATTTTGTCCCTTTAGCACATGTCTTTAAAATTCGTTTTCAATGCTCCACAATAGTTCCTTGGTGGCCCATAGCTACTCATACCACTTGCCTTTTTTTTAGTCACCTCAGAGACTTTGGTTGAGGGATTATCTGACCCCTTATTGTGACCTTTGGCACCCCTAGTTTAGACTTAGGCTTTTCTTGTTTTTTTTTAGGATAGCTTTTAGATACACTTGGCCCATTAGGCACCACCCTAGGCCCACTTAGTCTCATCATAAGCCGTTTAGGCACACTTGGCCCATTTGGACATTTTTAGTGTGACTTGCATGACTTGCATGGTTACATGGCTTTTGGGCTCGGCTTTTGTTTATTGGTTTATTTTTTATTTTATTTTATTTTATTTTTTAGTTTTAGTTTTATGATTATCATTCACTTTTTATTGGTTATCTTTCTCTTTATATTATTTTGCTTAACTTATTTATTTATTTATTATTTTTATTTATTTATTTATTTTTACCGTTACCTAATTTATTTACTTGCTTATCTATTCATTCAATTATTTAACTTCAAGAATTTCATGTTTTTGCAAGGAAACTTACCATTGGAGTTTAAGGAAGGTGGGACTCTCCTTGGAAGGTTTTGGAGGGGAATTTGAAATTGGGAAGATTGCTTTTGATTGGAAGATTTAAAAAAAAGAAGAGAAGAAGAAAGGAAATAGGAGAATTTTCCTTTTTGGAAACAAATTTAGGTCTTGAGGGGTGATATATATAGGTGAGAAAAGGAAAAGAATAGGAGTGGAGGACACGCATTGGGGCAGCACGCATTGAATGATTGGGAAAAATTCTGAGAATTAGAGGCACGAATAGCAAGGGGATCATCTGGGGGGGAAAAAAACACGTATTGGAGTCTTGGTAGGGAAAGGAATAAAGATAGCAAAAAAAGGATTTTTTCTTTTGAGGAGTACGCTGAAGAAGAGGAAGGAGAGAGGTGATTCACTACTCTGCAGCCGCCTAAAGGTAAGCTCTTCATTACAAAGTATGGACTCCTTTCCAGATTTCTTTTGTTTTGATAGAGACTCGTTGGATGCTTTGGTGTGGTCATCAGAGACATATTTGCTAATCTTCGATTTATTTGGGCTAGGTTATAGTGTTTTCACGTTTCACTTTTATTGATTTTTTTCGTCAAGATCAGTTTGGTACTGCTTTAGTCTCTTTGTGAGTTGTCTTCAGTCATGTTTTGATTTCTATTTGAAATATGTTTGATTCCAATTTGAAATATGTTTGATTCTTTTTATTTGAAATGTGTTTGATTTCACCCACCAATTTAAACCTGTTGATTCGAAACATGAAACATGACTTTTCTTGGTTTCTTTCGTTTATTTTCTCCATGCCCTGTTTTTGGATACCTTCCCCTATTTCTGGTGTTGTTTATGTATGGTGACTATACTGGATATTGTGATGAGAGGCATGGAATGATACTGGTTTATGAATTCATGGAAAACGGGACTCTGAGAGACCATCTATACAAATTGGAATGAGGATTGCACCATGTCGATTCCCTGATCACAACTGTCTTGGGAGGTCTAGCCGAAGATCAGATGCACAATGGTGTCCATGTTCATGTGAAGGATTTGAAGGTGTCAGCAAAGGAAGATAAATTGAAGAGAGATAATTCATCCCAGAAAATGAATGAACCTGAAAGAAATCGATCTTTCCTGAGTTTTCAATCCTTTTCCTGGTTATGGAGAGCTCATAAGCTATCTGAGGACTTTACTCTCTGTTTTGTCTCCTTTCGCAGAGTGCCCACCAGCTCATCCCTTGATCATGAAAAGGTGTAGGGAGTCTCCATGATTGGAAAATCACACACTTTAAGACAGGTCGGTTCTGTCACTACTTTCAAATTCTACTTGTCTCTGAGGCCCCTACTTTTGAAGATTGTCTCGAGGATTGGTTAATTTCCAACAATTGAAGCCATGCAAATGTGGTTATGAGACATGTGTTTAATGCTAGCATCATATAATGAATATGGCTAAGAAGGATGAAACAAAGGGTCAGTGCCCTGCCTGCTATGTTTCTTACACTAAAAAAATTGTAGGGATAGCAGGATACTGCAAGAGGTTGTGGTAGAAATCAATTTGGAGAGAAAAATGAAATCACAAAAGTCAAAGACTGAATTATCTGAAGAAATGAAGCAACTTGGCAGTGTGCAAGTGATTCAACGTAACTAATTTTGGTGCCATCAACGAGAGGGAATGCACTATATGCCTATTTGATTTGCACCCATCAGCAGCAGATTGTCACTATTCTCTGGATAGATATGCATGCCTAAATCACGCAAAACAGTTGTGTTCTTGTGCTTTACACCACTGATTTCCTAATGGATTCTTGAATTCCGAGATGCTGAGCTGAGCATGCAGGGTTTAAATTCCAAACAGATCAAGCAGTCTGCCAATGCAATATCTCAATAGATAAAAGTCACTGCAAGTCCAACAAATGAAAGTTTCTCTGCAAGCCATCAGTCTAACATCTCTACTGCTGCTACTATTGAAGCTGCTCATTCAAAGGCTGACATCATGTCAATATTTGAGGATCTGACACAGGATGATCGAGATTCTGTTAGGTTATTGGTTGTTAAGGATTATGCAGCTCTCGGAAAACTGTTGGAACCTCAAGATTGTGTAGCACATATTCCTCCCATAAATTACGAATTTCTCTCAGGATAAGTCTTGGCGTGTTCGCTATATGGTTGCAAATCAATTATATGAGCTATGTGAAGTTGTTGGTCCTGAGCCTACCAAGTCAGACTTGGTTCCTGCATATGTTCGGTTGCTTCATGACAATGAGGCTGAAGTACGCATAGCAGCTGCAGGAAAAGTAACAAAGTTCTGCTGGATTTTGAACCCAAAACTTGCAATTCCACCGTATCCTTCACATGTTTCATCCATATTCCAGAAGTTCTAAAAAGGAAAAGAAAAATCGATGGTGATTGGAGGCATAAATTAGCAATCTGGGCTAACCAATTTTAGTGGCAGCTTGTGTTCGCTCTATAGAAGCAAGGAGAAGGGTTTTCATGGAGATCAGTAATATACTTAATGACTTTAATGATTTATCCAATGATTTTAGGCCACCCGGTAATGATATCCAAGCTTTTATTGATTTTCTCAATGATGAATTGGTTGCTCGATCACCTACAACTGATCATGTTGAGGGTTGTGATCTATGCCTAGATGATTTTGATGCCCAGTTACAGCTTCTGAACGCAGGCATCAATTGAAGGTCCTGATTCTCTATTTTGTTTGCGTTTAAGATAAGTCATGAATAGGCTCTAGAATGTTAAGAAGCTCTATGCAAGGAGTGGCAGAGAAGCAACTAATGAGCAGGACAAGCTATTAGAGGATGTTGTTGGAGAATTCTACAGGCTTTGAGTTTCAGACGGGGTCATCTTTGAGTCATTCAAAGAGTGGACATGCAAATTCATCTTGAACTCTTACCAATGTGTTGAATTAATGTCTATTATAGATAATTTTCTGAAGCTGAAACATAAAGAGCCTCTCAATAAGGTCGCCTTTGTGAATCTTGCCCAGCATGCTCATGAGAAATCTTGGTGAATTACTCTATTATGCCAGCAACCAGAATACATATTTCCAATGTGCTCGAAGAGAGAAGAATACGGTTCAATGGAGTATAAAAAAAAAATGATTTATGAGTACTATTTATTCTTTGAGGATGAAGTTGTAGATAAAGGGCTGCATTATGAAGGATACCTATCTATCACTTTGTTGTTGATCCTCTTGAAACAACCCTTTTATTTGAGGAATATGGCTCATCTGGAGCAGCTTCTAAATTTATTGAAGGTCGTTTTTTACATGTGGAAAATTGTGAACCTAAGCATCGGTCATACTTTCATAAGCTAGCACAAGGTAGATTTGTTCAAGATGATGTTTCTCTTATGGATCAAGATCATCTTGGATCTTCATCAGTCCTTATAAAGGTCGAAGAAGAAGTATCAAACCCTATTATGGCAAGATGAGGTAGAGGTTGAAAGGCTCGATCGACTGAAGGCTGGCAAGATAAATGAAACTGGTTTGCAAGAGGCAGATTGATTTTGAGGATAACTACTCGTGTTCACATAAAAAAATGAATTCAGAGACTGTTCAAGCAAAGTTTGTGGCGCTTATTGGTCTCGAGAACATCAAATCTTCTAAAGAGAGTTTGTGGTTGCTCCGATGTAAAGCCACGAAACATTTTTGCTACAGATAATTTTCTTCCATCAAAATTGCTAGTTAAGATTTTGAATGAATATCCCCAAGAGTTCAATGGAATGTGCCTTCACCCGTCTTAGAGCCATGAACGAAAGCCCCCACACAATTCAGCAAATGTTTCTTGAATGTCATAGACCTCTTTGATGCAACATTCAGCTTTGAGTGATCCTCTTCATGGGAAAGAAAAAAGGAAATGGCAATTCAGCTTCCTTTGGTACGAATGAAGATGAAGATTTCGATTTTCAGATGATATTCTCAGAGAATGACCCTCCAAATTTTGATATTTATCATGCTCTTGTAATGGTTTGAATGAAGATTATGATATCCAAACAAAGAGTAGTTCACAAACAGAATCCATTTGCCTTCTACAAAGTTCAGAAAAAATTGTGATGAATAATTTAAGGGACATAGGATGGTTCAATCAATTTTGACCTCCTTTATAGCTACCAGAAAATTGCATTACAATTAATAAGAATCCCACTTCACCTAAGGAAACTGATGATGGGAATACTATGCCCTGCGTATCGAAATCCAAGAGAGTCATTCAGATTCTTTAATTTCCCTACCGCCATGTTTTTAAATCTGCACATCTTTGCACCGTGCAAGGCGTTATTTCAGTCTCAGTTTCAAGAGTAAACGGATGTGGTATTTCCAGTACCTCCAATAGTGATTCAAGCTCTTCATCAAGCGATTCAGGCTGAGGCACTTCTTCAAACGGTAAATCAGAATGTGATTCCTCAATTTCGGTAATGGCCCTGTTGAAGATAGCTAATGTGGTCTTATAATGAGAACTCCCTGCTCCGTATAAGAGGAAGGTCTTGATTCAAGGTAGAAAGATGCATGGTTCAATCAGTGACTAAGAGATACTTGGTTTCGAAATGGCTAGGTCCAAACTTTGAAGCTGTCGATAGAGATGTTCTGGCCAGAATTGCATATTCTAAATTATTTGATTGGGTTGTGGGCAAGACAGTTTGTTCTCCTTATGACAGATAGATTGCATTCGAAGATGGATGATCTTTTATAGACTGTGAATTCTGCCATTGACCTCCATAACAAGATGATTAAAATGTGTACCTGATATTAAAACAGAAATGAACTGGTCAGTCCTAGAGATTGAAGGTAACTTAGCTGAGCAAATTGAAGATGCTGGAAACTGCACTCTAGGGGGGAGGCTGCAAGACAAGCTCAGGTAAAAGTTGATGAAATTGCAAAGCTGATGAAAGAAAATGAGCAGCTAAAAATTGTAAATGAGGATTTGAAGAGAAAATCCAATGCAGCAGAAACTGAGTCTCTATGAGAAAAGCAAGTTGCTCCAGAATTTCAGATTGAGAAGTCAAAGGCACATATTAAAGAGTTTGAAGAAGAGAAGAAATGATTGACAACCAAACTACAGGTGGAAGAGAGTAAGGTGGAGAGTATTAAAAAGAGCAAGTGACAGGCAACACAAGTCGAAGTTGCGTTCGTGAGTCAGGGGTTGCAGGGCATCAGTACTTCAGAATTTTAGATTGGAGTTCTTCAGAATAAAGTCTTTGCTGGAACTCGAAATGATTGAAGTCAGGATACTGTCATTATTATTGACACCAGTAAGTGAGAAGTCAGAGGTGAAACAATCATCTATGGATTGAAACACTGCATTAGACTTCAGTTTTGTCCATGTAAATAGTTAAAAGAAGCAAGCCAAGCAAACACCACTGGTGATAAGATCTCAGAATATGAGTCTTTCGAGCTACACCTTGAGATATCTCACAGAGCTAGAGACCCCAAGAAAGTGATCTTTAGTAGATCCTCGCTGTCGTCAAGACAAATTTAATGGCTACATCAACAATACCAAATAGAAACGAAAGACTACTTCAAACACAACAGTATTCCGATTCAGAAACTGAAGTCTTTGCCATAGCTATATCTTTGAACAATAGAAATGGGTCATATAAATGCTAATCAGTGAAACTTCCTCATGCCAGCTATCGATGATCAGTTAGTATTACTGAAGAAGTAAAAGATGAAGTTCATGATGAGCCACAAAGCATAGATTCTGAGCTACAAAAAAATCTAGGAGAAAATTGTGAGAAAATTGACAAATCAGACGAGTTTGTAAGCAAAGAGGCATGAACCTAAGATTCCAAGCTGTTCTTCTTGGAATCACCCCCAATGACCACTCTATACAGAACAAAGCCTTGGAGGAGATGCAAGTTCTAATGGAAAGGCCACGCTATACAGAAAAAGTTGCAGAGGAAGGCCTGTGGACCCCGCATTTCGATCGCTCGAATGCGTTTCCCACTCGATGGCGAGCTCGATTTTTTTATTTTGAAAAATTGATTTTTATTGATTAAAAAAAAATGACTTGGAGTCGCCACTTATTTTTGTTTTATTTTTAAAGGGTAAACAAAATAAGAAAGAAAAACCCTAAGTGTGACTCCTTATTTTGGAAAAGGTGGTCTGTGAAAAACCGGATCGGGTTCGGGGGTCAGGTTACTTATCGGGAAGGTACGGTAAAGACCGTAGCACCCCTCTAAGTCCCTAAGGTCGGGTCTCTACTAATGAGATGAAGCTGACATGACAATCAATGAGAAAATCAATAAATACTCGAATCAATCAGGCACATATGAGAGTCAGAGAATGCATATAAACTAACCAAAGTGGGAATGAGTGTGTACCTGAGCAGCGAGCCACTATGCGCTATCAAGAGAGAGGGTTAGTGCAAAATAAAGAGTATAAACATAGCTCACATGTCACTAAATCGATTACAAAATCATCAAAGGCACGCATGGCACTTCACTCAAAATTCATTTTTATTTTAAAGAAAATTTATTTGATGTTGGGCCCCCACCAAAGCCCATTTATTTTGCACGAATCAATTCCATAAATCTCATCACCTGAGAATTACAAAATTTGATTTTTGGCTTATTTTAAAACGTTTTAAAATCAAAGAAGTTATGAAAGTTGCATGCCGAAGAGAGATGGCAGCAAAGTTTATTAAAAACAGAATTTTGGAACCTAAAGAAAACCTAAGGATGAAAGATGGAAAATATTGAAATTATTTGAAAACCGATGTTTAAAAAGTTATTTGCAAGAAAGGAGTCAGAAAATTATTTTCTAAGCCAAAAGATAGATGGAATGGGAGGTGACACGTGGCATAGGAGTGACTAAGCAAGCCATGCAGACTAGAAGCGTAAACTTGGGGCACTTGAAGCACTGACTGCATATTATTCCATCTCTGCCTGTGAAGAGGATCTCTCGTAATTTCCGGTATGTCCTTAATACCCTTTCCCAAGCATGAACACATGAATAACTCAATCCTCTGCTGATGTTGCTGGAAAACTGAAGCATAGCGACCATCCTTCCCTTGCATTAACATCTCAGCCTTAAAGACCTGAACTCCAACTCACTGGGTGTCCCAAATCTCTGGGGAGTTTAGTAGATCCGGGCAAATAGTGTGAAGGGTGTGCCGTTGATTATCTGTAACAAGATTTCTATGTATTTCTGGAGGCATTGAAGAACTTCTGCTGCAATCAGTACCAGGTGGACTGCTGAATATTATACTAAGGTGCTGCTTGTTTTGCCATTATTGAGATTGATCTGCTGGAACTCAGCTCTCCCATGTTGATTTTCAGCATACATATTGTGTAGTTTCTCTACCTTTTGCAACCCAGAAAAGGTTGCATTGAACCTCACCACCATGACGCTCTGAGGGGCAGATTTCCCTCGGCATATTTAGGTCTTTCCCCCCATCAAAGCTCATATCTCTTAGAATGGTCACAAGTGTATCGATGGTTACAATTATCCGCTCATCTGGATCACTGTTTCCTATGAAACTGTTATGGATAATGATAACAGCAGGTCAGTTAATGAGATTCTCCTTCAGAGCCGAGGACTCAGCAGCAGGCAATACCTTAGGAGACATGATGGTATGCATCACCAAGCCTAATATACCCATGAACTCTTTGGAGTTGTTGCCACATATCATGCACTTTAAACTACTAGCTTTCCCTTGCTCTGGGTATATTCTTTGTTGAGTGGGGTTCTCATTCAGCATCTTAACAAACTTAAAAACACTGTGCTATGCACCTGTTGCTTGAATTCCTCAAAGCCTTCAGGAATCCTCTATATATAAACACGTCCATTGATGCTTGCACTAGCTGGAAAATGAACGTCCTTAGCAAAGCAAACCGTGTCGGCCACTTGGATTGTCCCAGACTTGAACCTTCACTGCTAAAAAAAATGGCAGCTTGTATAGCCGCACCATGAGCAACAGCTTCTGATACCACCTCGGGAAGACTTTCTTTTGGTAGAAGGTTGTTGTTTGTTCTTCATCAACATCCACACCTTCAAGCTTTAAAACATATATTGCCCTTGCCAATGGCTTACTGAGAGTTTGATATGCATCAACTACTCGGGCAGACGGACAGCATACTCTTTTCCTTCCTCAGGTTTCGAATGAACTAGATCAGGGCGCAATTTCTTCTATACTTGCGAGGACCTTTCTCTTTTCATTAGAAAATTCAACACATGAGTGAACGATTACGAGTGCACCCGTGTAGCAAATTGACCTACAGCTTCAGAAATCTGGGTAACTCATCACGCATGGCCTGCAGACAGCGCGACAATTTTATCAATGCCAACAACGTGTTCAGATGGAGCAGCTTCAGTTTTTACCATTGGCTTTACTGGGCAAGACGTCTCAAACGATTCTGAGAAGTTGGGTTGTGTTCCCACTATGTAACGGATTAGGGATCACACTTTCTGATCCTCATTCTTTGCTTGCCATTTCCTTTGAGTTGTCATTTGTTGTACTGACGCCCGCATTCAAATTTCACTGAAGGAATTCCACCATTGTTTACTTTTTCGTCCACTCCAAATGGGATACCGACAGATTTCTCAACGCTGCATGTCGACCGATCCTCCACTTCTGATGTATCAGTCATAGTTTCAATATGATTTACCTTTCCTTCTATACTGAAACTCATTTCTCTGATTCTGTCTTTGCTACCTTGCTGCTTGAAGAGTATAGCTGAACAAGTGATGAGAGAAATCACCGACAACATGATATAGGTCGTCATCGACAGAAGAAGTTGATATATACTGGATGTTTGATAAAGGAATTGGCCTCAGAGGTGGTGACATAACATCTCTAGCCACCTCTGAATTTTGAGGAGCTTATGATGATCCAGGAACACGTGGCATCTTCAGTTTCTGATCACTTGAGGGGGTGAAGAAACTGCGAGGAACAGCTTGCTGAGGGAATGGCAACCGAGATGTTGTACTTGACACCACCAATTTATTTGTATCAGAAAGGTTGGGGATCACTGGCAGCCAAGGGGGCAGAATCGCCTATCAAACCTGAAGGTCTTGAAGGTTTCAAAGTCAAATTGGAAGGGGAGCCTAGGAAGCTCATGAATATCACCATCCGGGACTGATGGAGGCACCAGGTCAGCGGATGGAAGACTTCAGGATGGGCTCGAATTAGATGGAAACCCCCTAAACGCATCCTCAGGGCCAACTGTGTCTCTTGAGATGGAATTGCTTTGGTTGTCACTAAGCAAGTCATGTGACGACTTCCCGGGTCTGGAATACATTGGTGGTGGTGGATAAGGCTTCCATGCACCCAAACTGGAGGTGTAGTCCTCAAGCCTTATCACTGCTTCTGGTGCCTCCTCACACACTTACTGAATAGCATCCTGGAACCTAACCAGTCACTTCTCTTGACAGTATCATGCATGTACTATCTACCGTCATCTTCAGTCATGCATCCCAATGCAGCCTTCATACCATCCTGAGCTTTAACCATGTGTGACCGAGTTAGGAAAATCCTTATAATACAAACAGAGTTGAAACCATGCCCAGGGCAGCTTTAATCTCTGCCCCACCAGTGCATGAGGACCCTTCTTGAAGGATTTGTTTGAGTGAAAGTGGACTCCAAAGCTCTCAAAATCAGGCCACTGACCCCACACTGAAGAGGCACCGACAGAGGATGACAAACTGTCAAAATCCGAAGCAAAAGTTTCTCCGAAAACTGTCCTGAAGCTTCTTGAGAGCTGGTGATGAAGGAGCATTCGGTGCGACTATAGAAGACTTCTCAAACATCAAGTAAGTTGAATAGAACCCCACACCAATCTGTACAATCGTGCCCACATCAGTGCCAGTAGGTGAAGCTTCCATGAGTTCCTCATGAAGGTTACGTGGTGCGAAAAGTATAGGCATGATGGGTTTCAAAGATATGGGCATCTTTAGTGGACCGGGTAGTAGGAGAAATGAATGGGTAGGCATTGGAAGATGGTGGTGATATTAAGAAAGATAAATTGTGGGTGATATTAGTATGAAGAGATGGTCAGTGGGTATGGTGGTGATACAACATAGAGAGATAAAAGATGGTGAGGGATATAGAAGATAGGCAACATAGGTATGCATGGAGATGGGAATAGTGATAGAAACAAGAGAGAGGAAAAGTGGCATGTAGAATATTCCTATAGAGAATCTGCCACATTCGGGTGAGTGCAGATATTTGATTGGAGGTGGGTACTGATGATGAGCAGAGCAGGCATGAAAGATAAGGGTATGGCAAGCTTGGAATTAGTATTCTGACAATCTCCAGTTAACAAAGCACCATTGGAATCGAGTAACCACTCAACTGTCACTCCTTGCATCCTTGAGCCATCTAGCTTCTTGGGTATGTTAAGTTATGATGCTGTGATCCCTGAGAGGATGACCTTCCATAACAGCAAACAGACAGTATAGAAGACGATATTTCACGACTTCTCGAGGGAACATTATTGAGTATTTCAGTAAAAGGCAAGCTCCATAAGTTCAAATAGAAACTGATAGCATCCAGAATATCCCGAGCTGCCTTGCCAAGTAGAGAAAATGTAACGGGCAAGCCAGCTAGAGGGAACTCTAGACTACTATTTGATTCTGGAGGAGTTAAGCCTGGTCTGAAATCATAGGCTTCTTGTTACAGTTGCGGATCTGCATAATAACCAGAGGCATTGCACCACTCACGAGATTTATTGTTATGGATCATATCTGCAGTAGGGTAAGATGCTCTTTGAGGGAAGTAGAGATGAGCAGAACCCAAAACAGACCATAAAAGGGCTCCATCATTCGAAGGAAATGGAACGATACCAGCAGAATGTTGAGCTATTGATGGTGACAAAGTGGACACATATAACTTATAAGAATCAAAAGGAAGGCCTTCACAAGCAAATAGATCGCAGAGTTTCACACAACCCAGAGATGGTGGACCATTACCTACCATGGAACCCCTTCAAGTGACAACTATTTGAGAGTATACTAGATTATATATACTGTCTTGACACTCAAGTCTCAAGGCACCAACACACCTAGTGTCCTTTTTTCTCCAAGATTTCTGCATCTCCTCACAACAATAGATACCCTCCTCTTTTTTTTCTCTGCTCTGTCACCTCAAACTTGCCTCTCAAGTTCCAGAATTCCCCTTGAAAAGACCCGCTCATTCAATATCACAGGTAGGACATCTCAATATTACACAGTCATATCTGGTGTTTCATAACCGTGCATAGATGAGCATAACTCCAGTCAAGACTCGTCAGTCCCATAGTCAAAGAACCCTTTTGCCCAGCAAGATTCTTTTCAAATGATAAGACGACTTTTCTTGTGTTACATGGCAACAGTATCAGGCAACGCATCAACCCAGCAACTGCACACTCAAGACCTCCTTACCCTAATGAACATGTCATCTTTGTGCCTGGGTATCCACCAAGCACTCTCCTACTGGAAATGATCCTCTCTGTAACTCCTTGCTTCCAAAGGTGGAAAGGAGGAAAATAGCACAGTCTAGGTATGGTACCAGAAACAGGGTAGACAACAAAAACAGAGTGCAAGCAATAGGAACAACATGAATTTATACAAGACTCATTTCATATATTAATCAATGAGCTCATATGAGGATGGGTGAAATCAAATGAGTACCAAATAAAAATCAAAACAAGGTTACAAATATCTCATGGGGAAACTGGAACAGAGCCAAACAGGTCCCCAACAAAAATCATTAAAGAAAGAGATACGAGCATGCTTACTCTCAACCAACAAAAATCATCTAAGAATCAATAAAAACAAGAGAAGAAAAACTTACCAGTAGAAGCGAATGAGAAATCCACAATAAACATACCTGAAAATCCTCTCCAGCTAGGTTGGCCAGAAATCAGCAAACCATCTTTCTTCTTCAGCTGACCTCCCTCTCAAGCTAAACGGATACTCTCCCTCTCAAAAACTCAGTCTCAGACCCGCATCCAAAAGCTCTCTCCAGCTCCTCAAAAAGCACCATCCCCTCTCAAAAAAAAAAACTCTAATGGCAGCCCAAACCACCTCTCCTGCAGCTGGCCTGCTACCCTTCCAAAATATCTCTCGCCGTCGTCAATGGAGGCCTCCCCTCTCTCCCCATATCTCTAACGGCTTGCTCTCCAAAAAAAACGCTCCTCCCTACAGCTTCAAAAATCTCTCCTCTGGCAATGGAAGCTCTCCTCTCTCTCATACGCTCCTCACTGCCGTATCTGCAGAGACAGCCACTACCCCTGCACCACTACTCTGCAGCCTTCCCAAAAAAAAAACTCCTCAAACGGCCAGACCACCCCTCCATGCAGCTGGCTTTTTTCCCTCAAATAACAGCCAAAATGATTTTTGTCTGATTCCATGATGACACGTGTCGACCCCGGATTGGCCTTCAAGAGCATCCATGATGGCCAATCAGAGAGTGACACGTGGCCAAATGTGCTGCAGTAGATTAAGCCCCACATGGGGGTCTACAAGGCCTCATCTCAAAATTTGTGATCTCTACTTCTGCAGATCCAGAAAAGCCACTAGTGTTCAGAAAAGACTATCCTATAAATTAAGAACAGTCCAAGATACCATGTAACATATTGTTTGAGATGTTCAAGAATCTTAGATCAGCAAGGTCACATAATTCATGTGGAATCAGTCCATGGAGGAGGTTCTCATAAATGTCCAGGCACTGAAGTTGTGAGAGATGGCCAAAGTATTCGATTATACTACTAGTGAGTCTATTGATATGCAGATCCAAGGAAGTCGGGTAAAGGCCAATAAGGTTAATCAGTTCTGAGAAAGAAGAAATTGAACTAGACAGATGATTGATGCTTAGATCCAGATCAGAAAGGCTTTTTAGCATGCCAATTGAAACGAGTGGTGGGATCTAAGTTGATTTAGAGATTGAAGCAGAATGGTCCACCTTTTTTTTAATAACTAGCAGATTGCAAAGCTATCAACAAGGGTCTTTTCATGCAAGTATCAATAGCTGAATCATTAGCACCTTCATGCTTCCAAACTCTACTTCTAGCATGGCCATCTTGACGCACACCTCTTCCTCCATTTTCTTCATTGAGAATTTACAGTTTTGAATTGATCTTTCAAACCCTTTTTCAACTGAATAAATTTAGCTTTGAAGATTCATCAAAATAACTTTAGTTTTCTTTAAAAGTTCCTTAGGAGCTTCTAGGTATAAAATCCCAACTTTAACATGCTATTCGCTGCCACTTTCCTTCGGGCATGCACTTTCATTGTTTTATTCGATTTTCAACTGATTTTCCTGATTTTTCTCAAATTTTTATCAAGCATGAACAAAATTCATGATTCCAAATAATGGAATTTATAGAATCAACTCATGCAAAATTAATTAGGGCTTTGGAGGGGGGCCCGACATTCATGATATTTCCTCAAATATTTTTTGTTTGATATTTGATTAATTGTGCTTTCTCTTTGAGATACGTGAGATTATTATGCACCTATCATTAAGCAATCTTGTTTCCCATAGAGGCATTTTAGCTTGCTATCCAGGTACGCTCCTGATTACTACCCAAAAAGTGTTATTTTACACCTTTAATGCATTATGTTTTAAGCACTTTTGTGTAGTAGTTCTCCATCTTTAGTCCAATTGGCATGTTAAGGACCTAGCAATGTCTTCTAATCATATTTGTGGCTAGTTTTAATGTTTTGACAGATTTTTGGATCATTAAGACAAGTCAAGCAAAGGAGAGAAGCAAAGAGAAGCAAAGTGAAAAAAATCAAGATGTAGCAGCTGCAGTCTTCTTTCATACTTTTGGAGCACTTTCCGAAGTCCATTTTTTACATGCCATATACCATTTCAAAGCTCTGGAAGTCAAGAATCCAACGCTTCAAACCGTGTACGATTTGGAGCTGAAATGAGGAAGATATGGCTTTCGGAAGCCAACTGCTCCAGGTTATGCGAAAATTTCGCATTCCACAAGGTGTTATGCGAAATTCGCATAACATTCGCATAACATTCGCATAACCCATGCGTGTTGCGAATTTTGCTCTGCCTTTGCCGACTCCACTTTAGATATTTTCCTTTGTATTTTGTGATGTAATTTCCTTTCTTATCCTTGTAACTAACCAATCACAAGCTTTTGCTTTTGTAAAGACTTTATAAGGGGTGGAAATCACCTCTTAAAGAATATAGAATAGAATACGTATTACGTTTTTACACTTAGAATTTTACAGAGCTCTCTCGTTTCTCTTTTCTCTTTATTATTTTCTTTTTCTTGGAAGCCAAACAACCTCTAAGGATGTTTGCCCGGAGAATGAGAGGCTAAACTTTCGGTTTCTTGGAGTAAAGGAAGCTAGGTGAAAAGTCCATATGAAAAGGTGGAAAGCTTCCATGCATTAAATTCAGGTAGTTGGAATTCATAAATGGCTTCTAAATCCAAAGTTTTGCTTTAAACCCCTTAGAATCACTTTGAATGATCATGGTAAGCTTCAGGTCTTTATGGATGCTTATTGCTAGATCCATATTAGTCCATTAGTTATCATGTACGAGTCATTGGAAAGTGATTCAAGGTGAAGACCCATAGTGTCTTAAGCCATTAATGGACCTTGACTACCATTTCTATTGATCTTTTATGGATTAAATCTTCATTGTCAAACCTATACCGGTTCGGGAAATAACTATAGGTTAAATCCCCAATGCGAGGAGAAAAATCCGGAATTTTCCATTTTCTATTCTGAACTTGATCCTAGCAACCCTTAGCTCCGGGAGACTTTCTTTCTTCCATTTTTAATTAGTTTATGTTAATTTAGTTTTAAACACTTTCAAATCAAATTTTATTTTCTTTTAAACTTTAAGTTTTTGATTAAGGAAATCATTAAATACAATTTCTAATTTTGAGTATATCACTGTGATAACCCGACTCTTGGTAGCTTGGCATGTAAGGGTATCAACAAAATTTATACCTAAGGTCCTTACACTAAAGTAGCAAAGCTACTGTAGCATAGTGGCTCTAGGATCGAACACTGGGAAGGGTTTTTACTTTAACTAGTGAAGTTCGGAGGATGGAGTGAACTTTTCTTAATAAAAATTAGGTTAAGATGAAAACATAAAAAAGATGAAGGTGTTGTAAACTAAACTAACATGAAAATAGGTTAAAAGATGGAAAAAGAAGTTTCTCAAAGCTTTGGATAGCCATGCTTAACTCACTGTGTAAAAATGGAGATTTTGGGACTCTTCACCTCGAGTTGGGGAAGCAACTAAGGTGATGCTTACTTCTCGAACCGGTATGAGTTTAACAACTGAGTTTTAGTCCTTGAAAACTTAAAAAAAGGGTAGTTGAACCTCATAAATGCTCTTTTAATGATATAGGTCATCTCCTCGACTTGCAATACAATGGCTCGTAGGAGATAACTAATGAACATCAGTGGATCTAACAATAAGAATCCACTGAGACCAAAAGGTTATCAAGTATTGGCCATTCAAAGCAAGTCAGAGGGATTAAAAGCTTTACTTTGAATGAAAACATTTATGACGCTCAGCTACTTACATTCATGGCTTGGAAATCTCCATCCTGACACGGGAGCTTCACATGGCATCCATTACTTCAAGAAACTAAAAGGTTTTAGCCTCTCATCCTTGGGGATTTCATCCTCCAAGGGTGTTTGGCTACTAAGAAAATGAGAAAGAAAAGAGAAAAGAAGCTTCTGAACAAAAGTGCTCTTATAACTTATAAAGTTACAGGTTACAAGATTAGATGATCATTGTCTGAGGCTCTCCACCTCTAAAGACAATAACAAGCTAAATTACAAGAGCTATTACAAAAGCAACCTATTCATTGGTTGATTACAAGGGTAAAATAGGTAT
This sequence comes from Vitis vinifera, assembly GCF_030704535.1. Classification (NCBI taxonomy): domain Eukaryota; kingdom Viridiplantae; phylum Streptophyta; class Magnoliopsida; order Vitales; family Vitaceae; genus Vitis; species Vitis vinifera. The sequence goes on along the minus strand of NC_081816.1, from coordinate 10,125,579 downwards.
TTACAAAGCTAAAAATCAAGCAAAATATCTTGGAGAACCGGTAGTGGAATAACATCAACAACGTCTCAAAACAGGGGATTCAAAGGAATTTCGCAATGTGCCTAAATCCTCCTTGCAAAATGGCAAAATTTCGCACCATGAAGAAAATCTCCTTGCGAAATTGGTCATTTGACATGAGGCAGTTGCCTTCCAAAGGCTATATCTTCCTCATTTCAGCTCCAAATCATACACGGTTTGAATCTTTGGATTCTTGACTTCCTAAGCTTTCAAATGGTATATAGCATGAAAAAAATGGACTTCGGGAAGTGCTCCAAAAGTTCAAAGGAAGACTGCAGCTGTTTTCTTCACTCTATTTTCCTCTTCTCCATTGCTTGTGCTCGTGTTTCCACTTGAAATTCAAGCCTATAAACGTACAAAATCCTTGCTTAACTTGCCCAAGTAGCTCCTCCATCAATTGGCATGCTTGAATCGATTCATAAGCTGATAAAAACATGTCAACTTTGCCACAAAAAGGTTAAAACCAATTACTAAGGACCTTAATGAATTAATTGGGTTAAATGAATATGATTACTACTCAAAGGTGCTTAAAACCATTATAATTAGGTCTACAAAATAGCACTTTTTGGTAGTAATCACACTGGTAGAATGAAAACCCATCCCAGAGTTCGACCCTAGAGCCACTATACTATAGTAGCTTTGCTACGTTAGTATGAGGTCATAGGTTTTATAAATGTTTTTGATTAAATGACCCATTTAGAGTTACACGCGAATCAGCTCCTTCACACCTATTTTTGAGAATTCTATTGACACATATGTTACTGATGACTATACCCATACATGATGCGATTCTTGGATGTTTTGATATATGCTTGATTTGCTTGGATAAAACACTTTGTGTGATATATCATCTAAACTAAGCATTGATGTTTTATAATAGCGCTCAAGAAGCGGTTCAGGTACGCACCCTCCTTTATTGTGATCTTATCTTGTTTAGCATGCAATTTTTTTGAAATCACCTAGCCCACTTAGGTATCCATAATTAACTGATTAATGGTCACACTTCCCTTAACTTTGTCAATAGAGACCTTTATAGGGCTTAGAGGGGTGCTACCTCTTAGAGGTACCTTCCCAATAGGTAACCTGATCCCCGGACCGAGACTTGGTTTTTCAAAGACATGCTTTTTTCCAAAAATTATGGAGTCATTTTTTAGGGTTTTATTTTCTTGTTTTATTTTCCTTTAAAAATAAAATAAAATAAGTGGCGACTCCAACTTTTTTTCCAAAACTAAATAATTTTTCACAAATAAAAAAGCGAGTCTCGCCGATCGAGTGGGGACGCACGTGAAAAATGCGGGTCCACAGCGCCACTCAGAGATAAATGGAACATGGTGATCATCTTCGACTCGTCTAACCCATAGGCCTCATCACAGTACTATAGAGTCGAAGATGAATACGGGGATAACCAATGCTTGTGTACCTCTCAATGTCAAGCATCCTGAACTTGGTGGTAGACTTGCCATTGTATACTATCAAGATCATCCCAAACAACTAAACTATCAGATACTCTCAACTACCTGATACACTACTCGATACGATCCATGCGTGCGTGAGTATCGTCAGGGATTGTGGTGTGTACTATTGTAGGTGGGACGACCTCAGATTGATCATGTAATAAATAAGGCAAGGCTTGTGGTGTCGTCTGATCAAGTAGTGGTGGAGGCGACAGCGAATCATGAGGCACCTCCTCCTGAACTATAGGTTGTCTACTCTGCTAGCTACCCATCTCCTATCTAAGACTGGTCAAGGCCTCCTGAATGGAAGCCATGGCGGCTGTGAATTGGTCGACTGTAATGAACTGTTGATCCATGTCTGATCTCATGGGAGTGTGAACTAGTTTACCCTCTACTCTGACCCAAGATGGTAAATCCACACTGAGAATGAAGAACCAATCCTACAAAGCATGAAGCACGAGATAAGGTATGGTACGAGGAAGACACGGAAGAAATGGAAGAAACGTTAATCTGAACTGGAAGAAACAAGTCAATACAAAGCGGAAGGGTGGTCCAACTGTAACTTAAACTCATACTGATCTCTAAGCACTCTCAATTGGAGGCTAAATGAGGAAGTACTGGATCCAAATTGTAACTAAAGAGACTCTGAAGGCCCTCAGATGCACCCACCTGTAGAAAAGGAAATCCTGATTGAAGGATCTAAGGCTCAACCTACAAGGTCAAGGTGGCTCTAAAAAGAAGAGATATGAACTTTAAAGGATCCCTAGTAGAAGTGATCATACCCTCCAAAAGTACGCAACCCTCTACATGCCTCCGAAGAGACGGGGTGCTTCCATGCAAGGTGGTCATCACCTCCACACATGCACTACCTCGACATCCCAGGGGGTTTCCTATGGCGAAAGCTCTGGTAACTCTCAACACTTAACAGTCAACTAGAGTGCACAGTGAACGGTGTGGGTGCATTTGAAAATCCTATGAAGCTAAAGCGGAAAATGAAACACATTGGTCACACAACTATCCATGAAACCTAGCTCTAGGTTATACAAGTCTTCAAAGATCAAACTCTAATTAGCATCAATGTGTCGGCCTCCTCTAGAATGCTCCTAAACATCGATATAACCCGTCGCTAGACCCTACTCCTAACCTCTAGCTCAGTTAGAGAAACAAGCACACACAAGGCCTCACGCTTGCAAATGTAAGAATCGAAATGAAGTAAATGATCGAAACTAGGGGGTGGAGGTAAGGGGATAGATGTGCGACCCACATAAACAAGCAACATGCAATCACACAAAAGAAGAGCAGTCATACAACAGGCAGTCAAGCAAAGCGCAGATATATCATCCATGTCCACACACAAGCTAAACGAGAATATAGCAATTAAGATGAATATCAACAAGGATATCATGCTAAAAAATGATCAAGATAATATACAAGCAGAAGAATCAACACATCAAGTCAAATGATATATAACAGTGAGTCTATACATGTGAGATGAGCAGAACAATCATGGCAAGATCAAAGTCACTATGCTAAGACATGCAAGATAATCAATTAATGTAATCAACATGTCAATGTCCCAAATGAATACAATAACCAAGCATGCATCAAGGATAATGATATCAACAACCCTCCATACGTAATCAATAGTCAAGCAAACAAAAGCACAAAGAGAGATGAGTACCCACTGACCGACCAATCAAACGCCACATTTGCCTCATTTTAAGTTCAAGCTTGACCCTCTAGTAATTCCCCAATGGAGTCACCATTTTGTGGACCCCGCATTTTGCACGATGCGTTCCCATTCGATAGCAAAACTCGATTTTTATTTTATTGGTGAAAATATGATTTTTAGAAAAGACTTGGAGTCACCACTTATTTTTGTTTTATTTTTTTAGGGAAAAACAAAATAAGAAATAAAAACCTTAAGTATAACTCCTGAAGGAAAAACAAGCCTTTGAAAAAATGAGTCTGAGTTCGAGGGTCAGGTTACCTATTGGGAAGGTACGGTGATGAGCTGTAAAACCCCTCTAAGTCCCTAAAAATGGGTCTCTACTAAATAAGGTGAAGCAAGTGTGGCGATTAACTAAGAGATCAATGGATACCAAAATGATTATAGATCAAAAACAAGTCAATCATGCAATTCACTTGAATTATTTTTGAAAGAAATGTTAAAAATGTTGTGCTCCCACCAAAGCCCAATTTTTTTGCATGAATTAATCCCACAAATTCCATTATTTTGGAATTATGAAAATCATATTCATGCTTATTGAAAATAGTGAAAAACATGAAACTTATTAAAAACTAAAGAAAAACACAAGATACATGCCTAAATAAAATATGGTAGCAAGTTTATTAAAAATTAAGTTTTGGTGACTTAGGATTTTAATGAAGAAGAGAAAAAACAAATAAATAAATAAAAATAATAAAATAAATAAATAAATAATTATATAAAAGATAAATACATGCATAAATTAAATTGGATAAATAAAAAAATTAATAAATAAATTTAAAAGATTTAAAACTATTTGAAGTACAGATTTTTGAAAATCAAGTTTTGACAATAAGTGTGAGGGATTAAAAAAAAATGAGAACACGTGGCCTTTTGGATTACATGCTGAGGGTGGCCATGCATTCTCATGTGGAAGTAGGGCCTAGGAGGGGATTAAAATTATTTGAAAATCTGGAGTTTTGGAAATTATCTAAAAATTGAAGTTTTGAAATTTTGAAAATTGGAGTTTTGAAAATTATTTGAGAATGGAATTTTTAAGAATTAAATTTGAAAATTGGAATTTTGGAAAATACTTTGAAAATGGAAGTTTTGAAAATTAGAATTTTTGAAGAATTATTTGAGAATGAGATTTCTTAAAAATTAAATTCGAACATTGGAATTTTGAAAATAGAAATTTTGAAAATTAAATTTGAAAATTGGAATTTTGGAAAATTATTTGAGAAAGGGATTTTGAAAATTGGAATTTTGAAGAATGATTTGAGATAGAATTTTTAAAATTAAATTTGAAAATTGGAATTTTGGAAAAATTATTTGAAAATGGAAGTTTTGAAAATTGGAATTTTGAAGAATTATTTGAGAATGAGATTTCTTAAAAATTAAATTTGAAAATTGGAATTTTGGAAAATTATTTCAAATTTGAAATTTTGAAAATTGGAATTTTGGAGAATTATTTGAGAACGGAATTTTTAAAAATTTAAAAAAAAAAAAATCAACATAAAAATGAAGAAACAAGCGGATGATAGAGGAAGCTTGAAGTGCATACCAAAGGGGGCCATGCAGGAGTGGAGTGGGTCCCACATCCAGATTTTTGCCTTGGATCAACATGAATGGGGATATCATCTCCTGTAACTGTTATTTCACGCCGGCAGTGATAGGACTCTATTGATGCACCACTCCTTAGGCCTAAGGATCCTTATCCTCTAACAAAAGACCCTCCATGTCCAGCACCAACAATCCCATTAGGTGGATCATGAGAATGAACTGTCCCACCTTTGGCTAAAGATTTCTTGCTCTGTTATACTTATCATCTTCTTCATTCAGACCATATTCACAATGTTGTCCTTGAGAAGATTGTTGAACTTGAACTGAAGAACTTATGGATGTTGAAGACTTTGGAGGTGGTGCTAAACTTGTATTTGAAGAAGCACCAGGCCTCCCAAGCCTCTCATACTGGGTTACATTGGTCTCTGGATTCTAAAAGTAAAGATACCCTATTTGCCCATCAACCAAGCCTTTCCACGGTTTGGGGAGAGTAGGGCCTTCTGGTACATAACGTAGACCAGTTGCAGTTGTAGCCATACCAACTTCACAATCCAAATGACACCACTTTGAAGGTCGAAGGAAGACGCCAAAGAGGTGGGCGAAGAAGCTGCGAGAAATGCTCCCCTTCTCCTCCTCTCTAAAAATATATTTCCCTCCCTGCCCCCTTGATACGAAACTGGTGGGAGATGAGCAGCTCTCAAATTGCTTTTTCTTTTGAAATTTATTTTCCTCTTTCTTTGTGTCAAGAGTGAGGCTTCAGATGGCAAGTCTAGACCAAGGGTGTATGTTAGATGCATAGACACAAACTAATATCAGGAACAAAGAAAGAAATAACCCAAAACATAGTACCATCTAGAATGATAAACAAGAGACCCATTAAATAGAAACCCATTTCATTTTGAAATCAATGGGCTCCATGATCAGTGGGAAAAAAAACTAAAAGCCATATGCCAACTTATTCTCATATGGAAATCAAAAGAAAATGTGAGAAAAATAGAGCATTAACACACATTCACCACTAAACAAAACAACAATGTTTAGGAACCAAATGAGATGACCAAAAATGAAGCAAGAAGTATAAACAAGGAAGGAAATCACAACAAATGTACATAAATTTCCTCTTCTTTAGCTCTCTGTTTTTGCTCTCTCTTAGGATATCCGTAAACTTACCACTCTCAAGCTCTCCTACTAAAAACCTCTCCCCCATTCCTCTCTCACTAGCTCATTTTTCTCCCTACTCAGTCTAGTTTTTCTTTCTCACATTCTCTCCTTAATGAAGCACCTCTGGACTGCCCCCCGGCTCTCTATTTTTCTCTCTTCTCTTACTCTATTTTCCTTTTTCTTTATATCCCCACTCTTGTTCACCCCTCTCTCTTACAGCTCCCCCATGGTTTTCAAACTCTTCTTCTTAGTTCTCTCTCACTCTCCCTCATGCTCTGTTTCACTCTCGAAATCTTGCTCCTCCCTGAATCCGCAAACCCACAACTCTCTTAATCTCATATTTTCTTCTTACCCATGCTTTTACCAACTCCACTACCCTTGGTTCAACGAAGACGTCACCATCCTAACCACCACGGCAAGGTGGCGACGTCCTTTGCCATGCGTCTCAACATGCAACTTGCCTGGAAATCGTCCCCCACTCCAACAACATGCTGCCAGCTCCTTCCGGGTGTGAAAAAAAAAATATCCCATGAAATGCAAGTAGTGAAAGCAAAAAAAAAAAAAAAAACGAATAGTCCTTGGTCTACAAAAGGGGTCTACACCTCCACTTAATCTAAAACTTTTATTTGCCTCTTGAAGACAAAGATTAAGAAAGTGTTTTCTTTGAATAGGATTAATCTACTTTGTCTTAATACTTTCAACATTTCGAGTCATTTCTCTATTAAAAAAAAAAAAAAAAACCAACAACAACAATAAGAAAAAACAAAAAACCGGTAATAATTATTTTTATTTTTATTCAAAACAAAAAAGCAAATTTGGGACTAAAGATGTGAACAAGCACAACAATAGCTAAGCTAGCAAAAAAACATAAAGAATAGTGTTTATGGAAACCCCTAACATTAATAAAGGGTGCAACCAACTCACATAGATGGTCCAAGGCATCTTTCCCCATCAATTTGTATCTTTTACATCATTGACATGCCATTTATCCTCTATACTTTCACTATTGTAACAAATAAGCATTTCCCCAGTGTATTCCACAAAATACTAGATAGATGATTACTTGTATGCATCGTAAAAGACAATAAGTATATGATCAGTGAAGAGGGCAATATTCAAAGGAAGCTCATTAGGGTTTATAATGCAAACTACCTAAATTTGATAGGGAAACACTAATTCCGAACTCAAGGTTGCTTCAACTTTAATAGATGCTACATAACAAATATTCAAGTAGTGGAAAAGGACATGAAAAACATATAAAAATTCAAGTAAGACTAGGGAATGTCAATTATAAGCTCACATCGACATGAAAAACATATAAAAATTCAAGTAGGATTAGGGAATGTCAATTATAAGCTCATGTGAGCAAATATTTTGGTGGAAAACCCACCAAATAAGTACAAAGGCCTAATTTTGTGATGATTTATCACTCTATAAAGATTGGTTCATAGATTAGTGCTACTGTTTTTTGAAAATAAATATTTTTGAAAATTTTTACAGAATTGCATTATTCAAAACTATAGACCCTCAAACTTAAACCTTAAAAACCCTAAAATCTAAACTATAAGTTCGAAAACCCTAAACCATGTCCTTAAGTTGTTGTTATTGATAAAGCATCTCATTTTGAAGAATAACAATGATTTTAACGTCAGTGATTTGAGTATCCTAATAGATTTCTAATTAAGAAATAAATATTTTTATAAATTTTAAAAAAATAAAATTTATTCAAAACTACAAACCGTCGAACCAAAACTATAAACCATAAACCCTAAATCATAAAACAAGAAATCTAATTTAGTAAGTTTTAAACTTGGAACCCTAAACTCTAAAACAAACTATAAAATTGAAACCATTAAAGTAAACTTTTTAGTTATGTGCAATTTTTGCTTTTTAATTTGTAAATGATCCCTAATTAAAAGTTCTCTCAACAATCCCCTTGTATAAAATATAATATTTTTTATTCTTTATATATTTTTAAAAACCTAGAAACTTTGTTAAGTTTTATTCTAATTTTCCCAATTCAAATAACCCTATTCAGCTATGTTATTTTGTGCAAATACTAAAATATGATGAATTTTTTAGAGTCCGAAAACCAAGAGATGCGGGGGAAAAGGGTTGGCTAGAAAGAGTCGAAAGACAGCCAAAGTAGGACAATGAGGGGCCACTACCGGCGTAGGCTACCGCAGTCGGAAGTAACCTAAGAACTGTAAATCCTAGTTGCTGTTAACTTTTTTTTTTTTTTTTTTGTCTATTGGAACCCTATAAATCTATTCTCAAATTTATGTATGGCATAGTGATTTTGAGTTTTAACCCACACAGTGTTTTAGTTTGTAGTTTCAAGGCGAAGAAGAAGCGGCATGAGAAAGATGGAATGGGCAAGACGACCAAACTATATTGGAGGAATTCCTCAACGGATAGTATTCATGGCGATAGGGGCATTTGCCAAAGCGGTGGCCTCTCTTTTCAGCTCTACCTCCTATCAAAACGCCAATACCCTAATTCATCTCGTTCGATCGTGATCTCCTAGCATTCCTCTCATCACTATTAGCAATCATATGTCAACGTCAGTCACTCTTCTAAACTCCATGTCCTTTTTTCCTTTCCAAGTTTATTTTTATGATTTTTTTTCTTGTTCTTATCCACTTTGACTGTTTAATTGAGATCTTATCTGTAATGCATGAAGTCCAACAAAATTTTTATTTCAAGATCAATTGCTACGCTTTCATTTCTATTCCATTTGAATGTTAATCTATCATGTAAATAGTAAAATGGATTTGACCCCAAAAATCATCAAATGGCAATGAAAGGAAGATCCTTAATGTGGACCTCATACCACATTACTTATAGACCTGGCAAGAAGTTCAGTCATTGATAGGTTAGGATTAGCCCAAATGCTTTGGTTTGGTCAAAGCTGGTCTTTTTGTCTATTCTTTTCCTTTGCGTTAGGTGTTCCTTTCATGCTCCCCATTTACTAAGACTCTGTTTTGGTCTTGTTTGGATATGCAAATGCACTTGTTGGGCTTGTAAAGGAAGCATGATTTAAGTTGGAATGATTTCATTCGACATGCTTTCCAAATGCTCCTTTGGAAGATAGAGTAATAGGGTGTGCCTAGGCTTGCAAGCAAGATTGGAAATTTTTTTGGAAATTGGGTTAGTTTATTAGATTTTTATACTTTAAAACAATGAATACATTTCATCTCATGTTAATTTCTACTACCAAAGAAGATACCAGTAATTGCTTCTCATTCAACGATTTGGATAATTCTTTACTAGGTCCTCACATATAATTTCTGCTATAACAGGTTGGACGACCCAATCATGTGGGGATTCAAAGGTTTTCCCTCAATGGATGCAAAATTGGCACGGTGGGTACTAGCGGCTGAAGATATATGCTTTAAAAATGCATTACTATTATATTTTTTCTGGCTTGGTATGGAATCTCATGCTAATTAGGGGATACTTTTAGTCTTTATATTCTCATGTTGTTATTGTTGGAATTATCAAGTTGTTGGTGGAAGTATGGTCTGACTTCAAATTTTTCTCCAGATTAGTGTCAATATCACTTTGTTACATTTTGAACCAATCCTGAAAAATTTAGTTCAGTAGATATTGCAGACTATGACATGTAAAAGGGGTTTGGGTTCACATGGAAGTACATCTTGTTTGAGGCTAGTTTTGGAGTAGCTGCCATATTTACCAAAAAGGGAAATATGTAGGTTTATTTGGGATTTTCATTGGATTAGAATTATTTTAATTCCATGGGTGTTTTTGTAATTTCAAAGAAAGGGTCCTCTGTTTTAAAAACATATCTATTTCATTTGAATTTTGTCAGGTAGGTCTAGGTTCAATTTCATGTTCTAAAAATATCTATAAAATATTTTTCTCTTTGTTCTTTCTTTCAACACAAAAATGTAGAAATATATTAATAAGGGTGCTTGCAAAAAGAAGGATAAACCCAGGTGCACTGGAATTATGCTAGACGTGTCAAAACCCAAAAATGCAAAGCCAATAAGAAAGCTACCAAAATAGCTTAACCCCTAATGAAATATCAGACAATCTCTAATTAAAGTGTTACTATCAACCAAAAGGTCTCCAAGTCTAGTTTGAACATATAATTGAGGAGAACGTTTTTAGAAGCTAATTCAAGTGGCTCCATGATGTAGGACAACCCTATGATGGTTACCTACACTCAAGGGTAGGTGGGCTAGGGTTTTATTTTTTAGGGTGTAAGAAGAAGAACAAAGAATAAATTTTATGGTAGAGAAAATTATAAGATAAGAAATAGAGAGAAAGAAGAAACAATGAAGAAAAGATGGAAAACCTTAGAGTCTCACTAAGGCCTTCTAGGAGTCTCACTTAAAAGAAAATAAATGGAGTCTCACCATTAAGGGTTGCAACCTTGCAATGAAAGAAAATATAATATTTTTCATATCAAATTCATCCCTTTGATTTACATTGATTAACCTATTTATAAGCTTCTCTAAGAAATCCAAAGTCTACTAGGACTTTAATAACCTATTATGATTCTAATTCTAATTATAACATCCCAAGTATACTAAGACTAATAACCTATCATGACTCAAATTTTAATTATATTATAACTCAACTAGCTAATCTTAATTAGACTCCAACAAATACCAATCCCAATTCAATTCTAATTAATATTAATCCTACTTAAAGTTTACTTAGGTCTTCCCTTTCTTCCTTGAATAAACTTTAAAAGGCTTTTCCCCATCACTCCAAGTCTTCAAAAATCCCCTGGTTCTACTCTCTAAAATGCGTCCAAAAAAAAAAAAAGTGCAATCCTAGACAACTTCTTTGGACCCTCCCTCACAAGTCTTCCATGCCAACCATTTAATGTGTCTTTAACTGAAGAAATGAGAACCCCTAGATACCCCAAACAATGAAAGTTGAAAGCAAGCAATTAAGTGTTTATAGAACCTTCTATTTTGCAAATGAGTCCTATGTGGTATAAGGTTCGTTGTACCAAAAGGAGCAAAGCAAATTAGAGTTTTTATTAATGGAATTTTGGGAGTTTTTATTGTGATATTTAAGGATTATTGTATAGGTTCTCGTTGATTTTTCTACAAGAAGGATGTGAGATCCTTCACAAAGAAAAAAAAACTGAAAATCCTAGGCTACCTAGGGTTCGTTAGTGATAGGGTCCCTTAAAAAAGTGACAATGGATGTAACTAGTCATATTCCAATGTATCTGGCTTTGTTTTATTTGACTTATAAAAGTGACAAACAAAAAACTTTCCTCTATAGATATATGAAAGATGCTACTTGTCCAATCATATCACTAGGTACCTCTACTCTTGTTAGCCCATGAAATTCCCACAATCAAATCCTTTTCCACATTCCAGTTCCAAACCCTACCAGATAATGCATCATTAGGGCCTTCAACTAATGCCAGGATTTTAGTTTTGTAGCCATCTCTATCCCAATTGGTCTAGATAGCTCTTAACTTTATTATCTATATTATGAATTTAACATATTTATGTATTAATCAAATAACATGCAATTGAGACAGTTGCGAGCCCATGTTAGCTATCTTCATCTCAATGAGAAGAAAATTTGTAACCCCAAACTAATTCTTCATTTACATTGCCTTTCTTTTACATTACTCAGATAACATATAATTAATTTACCTTCCTACCTATCCAAACGAGCATGGTAACCTCCAAAAGATTCTGATTGTACTGGTAAGCTAAACCCTTTAGTGTAATTTCTCACTTAAGGCTAGAGCATTGCAGTATAAGAAAGACGTTCTTGTATAACTTTTTTCAACATTTATGTCAATTCTATATATCAATAATTTTAATTAGCCTTTGTTTCTGAAATAGTAAATTACTCAAGGAAATGCATACCAATCACAAAGGATGTTGGAATTTATCAAGAACACATGAACGAAGCTCTTGAGTGCTTAAGTGATAGAGCATGGGTATTTCCTCATTGTCCTACATTTACATTTCAATATTTCCTCATTATCCTACATTCATTACTCCAATACATTTAAGTAACTCCTTTTTTATGAGGTCTAAGTTTTGGAAAGTTTCGATTGCGTACTAGGGTTCCTTCTTCTCCTCTCATCTCTCCTTGTCACCATTGGAGGAAGATTCCTTTTTAGAGGAGTCTATTCTAGAAGTGAACCTTCTTCCTCTAAACTTTTCACCCTTCACAAACTTGTTGAACTTTCTTGTGATGGGGGCTAAGTCTTCATCTTCTTCACTTTCTTTTTCTTCTTCAACTTCTTCTTTCTTAGTAGTAGCCTTGAGAGCAATGCTTTTCTTCTTTTTGTTTTCACCTTCTTGTTACTTCTTTGCCAAAGTGATCTCATATGTCATCAATGATCCTATGAGTTCCTCCAAAGGTAGCTTGGTCAAGTCTTTGGCTTCTTGAATTGTAGTGGCCTTTGCATCCTACTTTGATGAAAGTGACCTTAAGATCTTTATCACCTTCTCCGATTCCTTGTAGGTCTTTCTCAAGGCTTCAAGACCATTGACAATGTCGGTGAACATAGTAATCATTTCAACAATAGTTTCATTATCTTTTATAAATAAAAAAATTATAACTATGAACAAGTAAATTGATTTTTGACTCTTTGACTTGATTTGTTCCTTCATGAGTTACTTCAAGCAATCTCCAAATTTTTGTAGCCAATTTGCATTGACAAACCCTATTGTATTCATTTCTAGCTATAGCACAATGCAAAGTATAAACGACTCTAGCATTCAATTGAACATTTCTTCTACATATGAAAAAAAAATATTGAACAGTTCTTCTATCATGCTCATCCCATTCTTGTTTAGGTTTTGGAATCATGACCCCATCAATAAATTTTGAAGGAATAGTTAGGTCATCTTCAATGACATCCTATAAGTCTAAATCGGTTGATTGTAAAAACCAAGTCATTTTAGTTTTTTAATAGGGATATTCGATTCCCATAAAAAATGGAGGTCTATTGGTTGCAAAACTTTCAATATGAAATGAGCTTGATGGATTAACCATTACTTCTTAGACAATTAAGTTTTAAAAAAAAGGCCTAGCTCTGATAGCAATTGAGAAAATAAGTCTAAAACACTCAAAGTATAGATGGAAACCTCTTAACTTAGCTCAATAAAGGCTTAAATACGACTGAAATGCTATGAAGAATGACAAGGGTGCACTTAAAGAGTATGCAATTGATGATTTAATGCACCAAGGAGAGAATGAGAGCTTTTGGGTGAAAAACGGGTAGTTAAACAATTAAATGTAGGTGTTTTCTTATTCATAAATGAAGTAGAGCTTTCAATTTATAGGTTTCTAGCATCAGGAGCCAAAACTGCCAAAAAATAGCCTCAACCAATCAATATGGCGACCAACCGATTGACTAGCTGTTGGGCCTCGATCAGGCCTCAATTGGACCTTAATTGGGAGGATTTACTCATCCATCGGGAATGCATAGCTACTGGAAGAGAGAAAAGGTTTTTTTTGCATCCCTTGACCGGTTCTCGACCGAGAAAGCTTAATTGGTCGACTGGATCCCTAATCAGTTGTGCCGGTTGACAAATCCTTTGACCAGTTCACCTATTTTGGCCTAAAAACCTATCTTTTTCTATTTCTTTCACTTCTAACACTTAGGTAAGGTCTTTAAGAGCATTAATAAGTCGAATTTAAAACAATTTGCCTAAGGTTCATGTAAGAAAACTCAGGTTTTAATAGAAATTTAACTTTAATGCATAGACCAAGTTTTTTAAAAATGCATGAAAATATATGAAAATCCTAAGCGCACGCATGCATTCATCTTACATATGTTTCCTAAGATTAAAAAGTCTTTTATATGTCTCGATCTTGCATCCATTAGGTCTTTTGATGAATTGCTTGAATATCCTTTTGAATTTCCAAACTAAAACCTAAAATTCTTTTAATTCAAAATGATTAACAACTTAACCATGGTTTGTTATCATCAAAACACGATTAGGAGAACCCTTGGGTTAACAAAAATGTTTTAACTTAAATTATTCTTAAATAGAATTTTAAATTTTTTTTAATTAGAGGTGAAAGCATAATCATAAGCATCCCACATCTTTTAAGTTCAAATATTGAAGTGCATTTTTTTTATTTTGTTAAAAAATAAGTTTAATGAATAAGTTTAAATTCTTCAATTAATGTTTCTAAGAGATGACCCTATATCATATTTTTTTACGTAATAAAGTTGTGGTTGATGAATCCCATTTTGACCTTTTTTTTAAATGGATAAAACCATTATTAAGGTTTTGAATTTAGGTACTCTAGTTCCCATAAATGGACAAATGTCAAAAACTATGATTTTAAATTTAAGTTTAAACCCTAAAAAAACTTAAATGTGAATTTGGACAAAATTGAGATCATCTCGGTGGGGAGAGTGGAGAATGTAGAGGATTTGACTATTGAGTTTGGTTGCAAGGTTAGCACGCTCCTGTCTTCTTACTTGGGTCTTCCTTTGGGTGTTTGTTTCAAGGAGGTGGCAGTTTGGGACGGGGTTGAGGAAAGGCTAAGGAAGAGACTTTCCTTTTGGAAAAGGCAATATATCTCCAAAGGGGGTAGACTGACTTTGATCCGGAGCACTCTGTCTAGTATGCCTATCTACTATATGTCCCTGTTTTATATGCCAAGGGGTGTGAGTTTGAGATTAGAGCGGATCCAAAGGGATTTTCTTTGGGGTGGTGAGGCCTTGGAGAGGAAGCCCCATTTAGTATATTGGTCTATTGTTTGCTTAGATAAACAAAATGGTGGTTAGGGTGTGAGGAATTTGGCATTGTTGAATAAGGCTCTCTTATGTAACTAGGGTTGGCGTTTTGCGGTGGAGAGGAAAGCTTTGTGGAGGCAAGTTATTTGTGCGAAGTATAGGGAAGAAGAGGGTGGATAGAGGTCCTGTGTTGTGAGAAGTAGTTTTGGGGTTGGTCTGTGGAAAGCGATTAGGAGAGTTTGGGATGTGATAGGCGACAATATGGTTTATTCTGTGGGGAATGGTAGAAGGGTTAGATTTTGGAAGGACAGGTGGTGTGGAGACAATCCTTTGTGTATTTCTTTTCCCTCTTTATTTACTATATCCTTGGCTAAGGAGGCTTGGGTGGAGCATGTGTGGAGCCACTCTGGAGGGGGAATGTGGGTTCCTAGGTTCTCTAGGCAGCTTAATGATTAGGAAGTGTTCGATGTGGAACGTTTTATCTTAAGGTTGCAAGAGAGGGGGGTTTATAGTGATGTGGAAGATCAAGTAGTTTGGACAAAGGCAAAGAACAAAAGATTTTTTGTTAAGTCTCTATATAAGGCTTTGGAACCGGAAAGACTAGGGGATTTTCTTGCAAAATTTATTTGGAACTCTTTGGTGCCTTCGAGGGTGAGTTTTTTTGCTTGGGAGGCTACGTGTAAAAAGGTCTTAACCTTAGATCGTATTCGGAGGAGAGGGTTCTCTTTGGTTAATAGATGTTATTTGTGCCTGTTAGAGGAAGAGTCTATTGATCACATCCTCTTGCATTGTGTGTTGGCAAGAAGTTTATGGAACTTACTTTTTCCCCTTTATGGGGTTTCATGGGTGCTCCCCTATTTAGTTAGAGAGACGTTATTGGGGTGGCTTGGGCCTTGTGTGGGAAAGGAGAGGGAAAAAGTGTGGTTTTTATCTCCCTTGTGTCTTTTTTGGATTGTTTGGAAGGAAAGAAATAGTAGGGCTTTTGAAAATGATCGGCATTCAGTTCAAGGGTGTAAATCATTTTTCCTTTGTAATTTTGGGTATGGACTAAGGGGTTTTTTTTTACTTTGGCCCCCCTTCCTTTGTGGATTTTGTAGATTGGTTAGGCTCTGGTTAAGGGGTTCTTTTTTTTCTCTCTTGTATATTACTTGTATACTTTGAGGTGCATCCTTGGTGTGCCTTTTTTCTTTTAATATATTGCTTTTTATTCATCAAAAAAAAAAATTTAAGTTTAAACCCTACTTAATAATTACGATTTTAAAGCTTAAATTCAAAATTGTGGTCACCAATTATGATTTTAAGATTAATATAATGAATTTATTATATTAAAATTTTTTAATAGTATTAAATCAAAATATTTTTATATAAAATTAAAAATACTCAAATTTTTAAAAAATTAAAATCAAAACCTTGTAAAAAAATTAAAAAGGTCTAAAAAAATACATTTCAAAAAGGTTATATGATATATAAAAAACAAATTTTTTGATTTCATTTATTATAAATTTTAAAAATAATGTCATAAAGTTAGTAAGCCCTTATATATTTATAAATATAATAGAAATAATTAATATAATAAATTTTTAATACTAAACTTGTTTTAACAAAAATTTACTAACATATTTTTCAAATAAAACAACAAAACTTTATAAAATTAAATTAAGTTCAAAACCATAGTTGGTCACTATGATTTTGTGATGTTTAAAAATAAAAAATAAAAATCTCATACCAAGTGAGTCACGTGGTTATTAGTTTAAAGGTCACTTTTGTTAGTTTGGGAATTAGTTTGTACGATAATTTATAATATGAATTTATTTTTAAAAATGTATTATTATGAAGAATGTATTGTATAAATGCCAAGTGATCCTCTTCTTCTTTCTTTTAATTCATTACTCATTCGATACATAACACTTTTCTAATCTTTAATTTTAATATGTAAAAAAAAAATGTTATGACATCAATTTAATATCATATAATTTACATATAATGTAAATCATATATTAAACGTAGAAATATATGAGATATATACAAAATAATGGAATTAAAATATAAATAAATTTAAGGGTAGACACCTTTTTGGGCTCCCTTTTGGACTTTTTTTGAGCCCCTTTTGGGACCACCTAGGGACACGTGGCAGGGAGAAAGCTATTTTATTTTCTGGTAAGAGTGTGTTGAGAAGAAGGGGTAGTTTTTTGGCAGCTGGTAGGAGACAGCTTCTGCTGGGAGAGTGGAGAAACAACACTTTTTGGGCCACCTCTGTTAGGTTGGTTTTTAGAGAGAGAGGTCGTCTTGGGGGGAGGCATTCTGATATTCTGGGTTTTTGTGAGAGCTGGAGGAGTAAGAAAAGATTAAAAAAGAGGAAGCAGAACAGGAGGGCGTGGGTGCATTTTTTTGCTGGTCCTTAATGGAGAAGAAGCTCCCAGGTATGAGCACTGTGGATTTCTTGCTTTTCTTTCTCATTACTTTTACTCTTGATGCATTTCTTGTTGTTTCTGGCTTCCATTCGTTGCTTGGACATGGATATTATAGGTCATCTATTCATTGATGTTATTTCTCTAGATTACTGTGATTGTGCTTAGATGATTCATGTCTGCATTTCTTAGACCTTGTTTAAGTATGATTTAGTCTTACTTTAGCTTTCCTGTAGTATGGTTAGCCCCATCTGTACATAAGCCCATTGATTTCAATATGAGATGGGACTTGGTTTTATGATTCTTTGGTTTGCGTGATGCCCTGCTTCTGGGGTGTTTTTTTGTTATGGTTTTGCTTTGTCCTTGGCTCTTGTCCGAATGTAGGGGTCATAAGGAAGGAGATCCGGGTCTGGTTGTAATCCTCTGCGAAGGTACACGTGTTCAGGCTGAAGATGTTATCAGAGAACAGAGCTCTCCTTCACTATGGGTAAACTGAGTTAATATCATCAGTTGGGAATTCGAAGAATGGACTGTTGATGGAGTTGTCTAAACTTTGCTAAGGGATGTGGGAAGGTGTCATCAGGGTCAGAGTTATTTGCTAAAGGGGTGTTGTTACTGTTGAAGAATTGTAGCCTATCATCTCAGGGAAGAGGTCATTTCATCCCAGATTTAGCACAAGGTATCCCAGATTTAGTGATCTTACTGTTGAAGCGGTTCTCTCTTCTGACAATCTGATACTGTGGACCTTGGAGTCTTTGTTGTAGAAATGTGAGTATAAGAATAAGGGAGAGCCCAAGAAAATGCTGTTGATCGAGATGTTAATAACAGATTTTTACAGTATTCAGGAGTATATCCTAATTATATCTGACCTTGCACCTGGAAGGCCAAATGAGGGGAATGTGGGAGTGTCTTCAGGGGATGTTTGAGTCTCATCGATCTGTTACTGTATGGCAACAATCTTCCTGAGCGACTGCCTGGTTATCTGGGAGAGCTTCAACTGATTTTTACACCCATCAATGAGTCAGTTGTAGATGTTGACACCATTTGTGAAGAGCTGACACTCCTTGAATCTGACTATCCTAAGGTAGAATTTCAGCATCATATGACACGCTCATTGTCAGTTCCTGTAAGTGTTAAAGCCAGAGATTTAAGGCAGATGGATTCCACAGGAGGTTACTAAGGACTTGGTAGATCAGTTGTTGGGCATGTAAGCAGAGAGTGGTCCGCCCTGTCATCTTGACTATGGATATCAGCGCTGTTCAGTGGCCTAGATGGCAGAGGTGGCTATACCAATCAAAACTCCCATGGTCTTGTTGACAATACATTGGACTTGCAGAGTTGGTTCTTTGAAGGATGTTGATTAGCCTAGAGTGCAGAAGAGGCTAAAGTTGCAAATCTTAATTCTATCATTCATACAAACTATGCCATTGAGCTTCTTGGTTAACTGGTAAAATGAGACGTCAGGGGCAGTACGCTACTTCAGGTGTCAATGCCCATGTCACTGCTCAGGCACGGCATATGCCTGGTCAGAGGACGGAGCACAAGTCTAGTCATTTCCAAGGACAGTTAGAAGGCTTGAATTCTGAGAAGGAGCATCTGAATGGAACTTCAACAGTGGAGGGACAGTGGAAATGGGAAAGAGTTTTTCCAAAAGTACCAATCCCAATGCTATCCCATGTGCTTAACAGAGATCATAAAAGGCAAAATCCAAGTAGAGACCAGAAGCACTTCCATTTGAAGACACACAGCAATTCAGTGTGGATAACAGATAGCGGGAACGAGGTTCACATGATATCATCCATTCAGAATCCTTAGAAACACCATAAATATGTTTCTTGTGCTCTTGGACTTCCAATGTCAAAAGTAATTTGCAGAACCAAGCAAATCGGTGGTGGATTTGGTGAGCTTTGTGGTTAACAGGTCATGGTGTCCACTGGTTTCTTCAATTTGTGGGCTTGAGCATAACTGAATCTTGAAATAAGTTGTTTGTAAGTAAATGTGTGGTCTGGAAGTCGGTATGGGACTCATTGGATTAGGTTTCTTCATCTTTTACAATGGGACATTGGTGAGCAGGATGTTGCTTAAGCTGAATACTATTGACCTAAATCCAGAGACTCTGCCTGATATAGCAGAAGGGAGAGGATCAAACACAGATGAAATCCATGCCTTCTCATTCTGTTAATCCATCAGATATTTCTCAGCAATTCACCAAGAATTTGAAAAACATCGTTGATCTAATGTCTGCTTCTCAACATCAATGAGTCCAACTTTTCCTCAGATTCTTCCTTCCTAACCAATACAAGTGAACACAGATAGGATGAATGTAGAAACTACAGTTTCATATTCTGGTGACTGCCCCACCATATGCCAGTGGATTTGATCATTTCTTCATAGCAGGTGAAGTACAGTTCAAATGCCATATCCATTCTGACCAGATACTGAAAGAGGACTCTCTCCAGGTGAGAATTCTGATGGTATGAAAAATAGAAAGTCATAATGTAAAGCTGCCCCATCGACTCAGATCAGTGGTTGACAACTTCCTCTTCGAGTGGTGGAATTCAGTAGAGAAGGAGCTCCAAGACATGCTAAATTGCCAAGGGGCCTAGTGAGGGTTATGCTCTATGCCTACATGATGATAGGTCACACAGTTGCAGCTTCTGATGCTGGTACAGCTGCAAAATGGGAACTATATGCCAAAGCTAAGGGCATAAAGAAGCACAGGTTGAGCTCAAATTTGCCAAACAGGGAAGCATGGACTTTAAGGATACTTCACCTCTATCCAGTGATTACAATACCAGTGCACAACATAACCGGAAGGTGAGGGAGAGACTGTGGCATGGTAGTCTTGCAATGCATTCAGGTTTGGTGGAAGAACGACCTTGTTGGATTCTTGGATAAAAGATTCTGTGGTTGAAATGAGAGCCACAGTTGCTGTGGGAGAGAATACAGTATCCAGAAGCTAGCAACCCTGATTGTGTTGTCGCTGGTAAGAAGAAAGCAGCTTGGGTGCAATTCAATATAGCTGCTGGTTCCATTGAACACAGGTCTCATCGTCTCTAACTAGCAACCTGGAAGTGCATTTTCGAGTCTGATTAGTTCTCTCATGGCCCAAGGTTTGATCTCATTGGAAAACTGTCCACAGTTCAGGATTCTTTTGGAGTTAAGAGTTTAATGGTGACCTCCTTAAGGTGCGCCATGAGCCTGTGATAACTGCTCTATAAATCTCAACTAGTGTTCTCTTCTCTCTTCCACTTCTATTGAAACTTTAGTTGAGACATTGGGATCTATTCTGAGATGGTATGGTTTAACTCGCCATTTTTCACGATGGGATTTTGGTGCATCTCTTATGGAAGACCTTGTTCGGGATTGCCTAGGCTTGGCCCGTGACTTGCTGCTATCTGTGTTAATGAAAAGCTCCAGTAGGAGTGTTTTAATCCTTCAAGAGAACAGGTGTCCCGCTTCTGACACATGCATATCTTAGACTTGGAATCAAGCAGTGGGCAATCTTTCCTGCATTATATGAAGATCATATACAGAAAATTCCTACCGCATTTCGGAGTGCCATTCAATGAGCAACAATGAAGCGCACAAACAGTGATTGGGCTCCGCCATTGTCCCGTGAGAAGAAGTTCAGTGATCTGGCAGGCCCAAAGCTGAATAGTAAGCTTGTGAAGGAGAAGCTAAAAAGAATTATCTTGGTTACACAACATACACTCGTCTCTGCTAACAGTAGGCCTAAGAAAAGACCAAGCACTACTGGTTGTTCATGGTATGATCTGGCCCAAGGTAGCTAAGTTGAACATCGGTGATGGCGGTGGGTCAGAAAGGTCAACATGAAAACCAGAAAGAAGTAAATCAAAAAGAGGAAAACAGCCTAAGGAAAATGCAAACAAGTACAGGAGAGTGGCAGTGGTTACAAGAGGAAGAGTATGAGAATTCCACTACTGGTATTGGGCCAATTCTAACAGCCAGATGTGCATCCTAAATGGGCTTAAAGAACTCATAATTCCAATGAAATGGCTAAGCAAGAAGTTTCTGAAATGGAAAAAATGGTGGAATCTCTTAAGGCTTGGGCAAACTGTATAGAGGATTGGTGTTCAGTATCGGGGCAGGAAAGCTAAATGATTGAAGTTGCCTGTGGGGCAGCCAGGTTCAGGAAGTTCGTTGTTCATCTTTGAAGACCAGTGTTATCATCTTAAGCAGTTGTGGTCCTTGTACATGATATGGGTGCAAATTGTGAGCTTGTACGTGATGCTATCAGTAACATTCCCAAGTGTCTTCCGCAAGCCTAAGGAATTTAAGAAGCACACAAGCTGAGTATTGGAGCAATATCATTCTTCCTACCTCTCGTTCAGCAAGTTCTATGACAAGGTGAAGACAATGTGGGCTGCCATTATTATTTGGTTGTATTCCAATGTGAAAGTTGCTGAATTCAGTTGGTATGAAGATGTGATCCTTGATACATGTTGTCAGAATATTGCTTCAAGTGATGAGATATGGGATCCTGTAGTTAAGCACAAAGTTTTTAAAGGCATTTCTTGGGCGTGCCTTGAAGCGCGCCTCAGGGCGAGGCGGGGCCAAAACACCTTGAGGCATAAGAAATAAAATGCAACTCCTGAAAGGCGTACGCCTTTTCCAGTGAGGCGTGACTGAGGCACGCTTTGATCACGCCTTTTACACTCCAAGAAGAAGGCATACGCTTTGTGGGAGCTGATGTGGCCATGAACAAAAATTTAAAAAAAAAAAAAAAAAACTCTTAAGTAATCCTTGAAATAGCAATCCGAGTCCCGATTGAAAACTTTGGCAAACACAAATTGGGAGAAAAGCTCAAAACGAAACCCTACCTCAAATGGTGATGGAGTGCTCAACCTCAGGCAGCGACCAACCGCAGTGCATCTTTTTCAGTGGCGATCCCTCTTGTTCATCTCCAAGTATGTCGCGAACTCATGATCTCCCTCACTTCGTCTCCCATGCTTTCCCCTCTCTTCATCCTTTTCCTCCTCTCGGCTTCATCTCCCATGGTTTTCTCTCTTTTCGTCTCTTTCGGCAGTTGACACAGAGGCTTGTCTCTCTCTCTCGGCAGTCGGCTCTTCATCAATTTTTTTTATTTTATCAAATTAACTCTCAAACGGCCTCTTCATCCAATATATATATTTAAATCATTTTGACCAATTGGAGTTCTAAGCCAACATTGGAGAGCTCTCAGCCAGTAAGTTGTTATCTGTTTCTCCCTTCATCCATTTTTTTAAAAAATATTCTGATAAATTGGTTTAAATATTCTACTTAAAATTATTTTTTTATTTCTGGTTTAATTTTAATTTCCACCCAAACTTTATTTATTTCATTATTAAATTAAAATTAAAATTTATGTGTATAATTTGTAAATTCCTCTAAAAAAATATTGGTTTTTTTAAAATTTAAACCAATTAAATTCTGTATTTCATTTTTAAATTCCTTTCAATTATGTCTTGTTATTATTTTTTAGTCAACTATATTGTTATATAGAAATTTGAAAATTATTATTGGTGTTTTTTTTTTTTTTTTTTTTAGAATGAGTTCCTCCAATTCGAAAAATTCAAGAAAATATTTTGTGTGGAAGTATGTTATTGAAGTTTCCGGGGAGCAATATTTAAGATGTAAATTTTGCAATAAAAGATGAGCGGGAGGGGTGAATAGACTCAAGCATCACTTAGCTAGAACTTATCATGGTATGAAACCATGCAATAAAGTTAGTGAAGATGCTAGATTGGAATGCAAAGAGGCATTGGCCAATTTTAAGGATCAAAAAATGAAAAGAAATGAATTGCTCCAAGAAATTGGTATAGGTCCAACTTCAATGCATGAGAGTGACTTGTCTAAAACAATAGGGACATTAGGGAGTGGGAGTGGGAGTGGGGAACCTATTCCTAGGGGACCCATGGATAAATTTACCATTTCACAACCTAGACAAAGTACTTTGAATTCAAAGTGGAAGTAAGAGGAAAGGAAGTGTGTAGAAAAATTGGTAGGTTTATGTATTCAAAAGGTCTCCCATTTAATACTGTGAATGATCCTTATTGGTTTCCTATGATGGATGTTGTTGCAAATTTTGAGCTTGGGTTTAAACCTCTATCTATGCACGAATTGAGGAGATGGATGCTTAAAGAAGAGGTGAATGACCTAAGTATCATTATGGAAGATCACAAAAAAACTTGGAAATAATATGGATGTTCAATTATGTCAGATGGTTGGACAGATGGAAAGAGTAGGTGTCTTATCAATTTTTTGGTGAATAGTCCTGCTGGCACTTGGTTTATGAAATCAATTGAGGCTTCTGATACAATAATAAAAAATGGGGAATTGATGTTCAAATATGTTGATGAGGTGATTGAAGAAATTGGAGAGGAGAATGTTGTGCAAATCATCACTGATGATGCCTCTAATTATTTAATGTTGGAATGAGGCTTATGGAAAAAATGAGAAGATTGTGGTGGACTCCTTGTGCTGCTCATTGTATTGATTTGATGTTGGAGGATATTGGAAAGCTAAATTTTCATGCTACTACACTTTCTCGAGCTAGGAAAGTAGTGAAGTTCATATATGGGAATACTTGGGTTCTTAGCTTGATGAGAACATTTACAAAAAATCATGAACTTCTTCATCCAGCAATTACACAGTTTGATACTACATTTCTTACTCTCCAAAGTCTTTATAAGCAAAAGCAAGCTTTTATAGCAATGTTCTCCTTAGAAAAATGGTGTTCAAGCACATGGGCGAAAAAGGTAGAAGGTGTGAAAACTCAAAGTACAGTGTTGTTTGATCCAAATTTTTGGCCTCATGTTGCTTTTTGCATAAAGACCACTATTTCATTAGTTAGTGTCTTGAGAGAGGTTGATTCAAAGGAAATACCAACCATGGGTTATATTTATGAGTTGATGGATTCAGGTAAGGAGAATATTGCATTTAGTTGTGGGGACATGGAGAGAAATAATGGCCCAATTTGGAGAAAATTTGATGCAAGATGGACTCTACAACTTCATTGACCTTTACATACAGCAGGTTATTATCTTAATCCTCAATTACGTTATGGAGATAAGTTCTCTAATGTTGATGAGGTGAGGAAGGGATTATTTAAATGCATGGATAGGATGTTGGATTATCAAGAATGTTTAAAAGCTGACATTCAGTTGGACTCATATGACCAAGCAATGGGTGAATTTGGGAGTCATATTGCAATTGATTCTTGAACATTAAGAAGTCCTACAAGTTGGTGGATGCGTTTTGCGGGTTCAACACCGGAGTTGCAAAAGTTTGCTATTCGAGTCCTTAGGCTTACTTATAGTGCTTTGGGATGTGAAAGAAATTGGATCACATTTGAATCCGTAATACTTCTATTTTTGTAAATTTTTATACATATATTTCTATTTCAATGTTAAAGAACTTTATTTCATTTTAACACATAAATTTGTTTCTTTTATTATTTTTAGATTCATACAAAAAAAAAAAAAAAAACTTGAACATCAAAGGTTGAATGCTCTAGTGTATGTAAGGTACAACACTAGATTGAGAGAGCGAAGTATACAAAGGAAACAAAATGTTGATCCGATTTTGGTAGAGGAGATTGATTCGGATGATGAATGGATTGCAGAGAAAGAAGATCCCCTCCTCCCCCTTGATCTTTGTTTGCTTCAAGATAATGAGTTATTCAATGTTGAGACTATTAGAGTTGTGTCATCCAACTCCCAAGAGACTCAAGCATCATCGGATCACATGGTTTCTTCACATTCCTACAAAAGGAAACATAATGAAGTACCAAGTAAGTACTCAAAAATTGAAGTCATAAATTTGATTAAATTTAATAAAAAAACTTATAATATTTACACCTAATTAATACTTTATGCTAGGCAAGTGAAGGCAAAGGCAAATAAAAGGAGTTGAATTTGACACCAATTGATGAAGATAAAGATTTACATGAAATGGGGATACATGATAGTGGACATTTTCCTACTATTGATACATTGGATGAGGGTGATGATGACCTTGGAGAGGAGGATTTAAGTTGAAACAATTTATTCTAGTTGTTATTTCATGACTTAGTTATGGATTTTTTGTAAAAGTTTAGAACTATTATTATGGTTGACTCTATTTTCTATTTCATGACTTAGTTATGGCTTTTTGTAAAAGTTTGAAACTATTAGTATAGTTGAATTTATTTTCTATTTTATTACTCTGTTATGGTTTTTTGTGAAAGTATGGAAATAGTATGTTTTTTTTTTTTTTTTATGATTCTAATGAATTGTTTTCATGTTTTTATTTATGCTATTTTATTTTATATATTTTAAAATATTAATTAATTATATAATGTGAGGCTCAAAAAGCTTACGCCTCGCCTCACGAATACAAAAACGTCTCGCCTTACGCTTTCGCCTTTAAAAACTTTGGTTAAGCATTTCTTGCAAGACTAAGCTGAGGAAATCAACAAACAAAATCCATTAGGAGTGAATGGTGAGCTTGCACTTGAGTTGTTGCAAGAAATTATGGTCCTCTGACTAGACACCAAATGCACCACATGTGTTTAAGGGAAAATTTGCTCGATTGGCTCATCATTTCAGTGGGTATAATCAGTATAATTCTCAAGAACTTCTCGCTTTCTTACTAGATGATCTAGAGCTTACATTTGAGAGTGGGAAGACTCATGGCTAAGCTTTGTGCAGGATTTAATCTGGCTATATAAGAACAAGAGGAAAGTAATATGGTGGATCATCAACATGAACTTGACGAAGTAGAAACAGTCGATGTGGGCTTTTCAATAAAATCTAGATCAATTGCAGGTGACCTTAGTGACTTGGCGCACCAGAGGAAGGAAACTTTTTTAAAAGTAAGGAATGCACTGTTAGTAAAACATCACCATCCAAAGAGTCAAATTTTTGTGCCGGTGACTCATTGTTGCTACTAGTGAGAATGCGGAACCAAAGGCACCAGAAATTGTGGGCACCTCGAATTTTGGGAAGTGTTTGACAACGCCATGCACATAATCTGTCAATGGGTTGCTTGGATATGAAGGTGTGGAAGTCATAAACCTAGAGGAAGGCAAAGAAGTAGAAGAGGAAGACTTCCTGTTTCTCCATGAAGTTGCATTGGGCCCACTTAGCCTCAACATTACCAGGATCTCTCTACTCCCATCCCCACATGTGCTTGTTTTTCCTACGTGCATGGCTATCTTCCCACCTCTTGTATGCTTTCTCTTGTTTTGGTGTGAACCTACAGTTTTTTATTTGAGTTATTCAAAACTGTTTTCCATTCAAATAATTCCAACTTTAAAAGTTCTCTTTAGACTTCTTCTAGAAAATAAAATCCATATTTTCAGTAAACCTGTTTCTTGCCAAATTTCCTTTTTGCATGCATCTTCTTTGTTTCTTTTAATAATTTTCATGATTTTCATTATTTTTAATAAACATGAATAAATTTTATGATTTCAAAAATAAATAAATAAAATTATAGAATTAATTCATGCAAAAATAGATTGGGTTTTGGTGAGGGCTCAATATCAATGATATCTTTTGTAAGAATAATGCAAGTGAATTTGACCTGGATATGCTTTTATGGTGCATGTGAGCATTTTTTATATCTTTTGCTTCCCATTAACCTATTTTCTATGAAGGCATATTGCTCACTACTCAAGTACGCTCTCACTCCTATCTTGTTTATTCGTATCTTTTGTTATCTTGTATGATGTGTTTCTTTCCTATGACATTTGAAATTTGGTATTCATCCATCGATCGATCAATTGTCATCCTTGTCATATTTTAATTAGTAGAGACTTAATTTACAATAAAATGAAAATTATTTTTTTAACATTTTCTTTCTTCTAACTTTTTTTTTTTTTTTTTGAACCCAAACAACATAAAAAGTGTTAGCCCAAGGGTTCTCCTAATCAGGTTTTGATGATAACAACCATGGTTAAGTTACTAATTGGTTTGAATTGTAAAGAATATCAGGTATTAATTTGGAAATTCATCAAATGACCTAATAGATACAAGATCAAGACATTTGAAAGACTTTTAATCATAGGAAACAAATGTAAGATGAATGCATGGGTGCACTTAGGTTTTACATATCATTTCATGCATCATTGAAAACTCAATTTATTCTTTAAAGTACAATTTCATTAAAACCCAAGTTTTATCAAATGTACCTTAGGCAAAACGTTTCAAAATTGGTATATCATTTTACCTAAAGACCTTGCCTAAGTGTTAGAAAGGAAAAGAATAGAAAAATATCGGTTTTTGGGGCAAAAAGGCTGAACCGATCGAGACATTGGCCAACCAGCTCAATTGGCCAGGGAACCGGTCGACCGGTTGCCCTTATCCGATCGAGGTCCGATCGAGGAGTGATGAAAACACTCTCTCTCATCCAGTAGCCTTCCCTACCTAGTTGAAGTATCCTCCTTCATGGTCGACCTCTAATCGAGGTCTGGTCGAAGCAACGGTAACCTACCAAAGCATTAAATGTTCCAAAGCCTAGTGAACCAGTCAACCCCCAGCTTGATTGGTTGAGGCTACTTTTTTTTTTCTTGGCTCCCGAGGTTAGAAACCTATAAATTGAGAGCTCCACTTCATTTATGACATAGAGAACACTTGCATTCAATTATCTACCTACTTATTCTTACCTTAAAAGCTCTCATTTCTTTCTTAGTGCATTAAATCTTCACTTGCATACTTTTTAGTGCACCTTTGTGAGTCATCCTAGCTTTGATTTGTATTTGAGCCATTATTGAGCTAGGTTGAAAGAAGATCATTCTTGTAAATTGAGTGTTAGAGCTTTCAAGTAAGTTGAATCTTGAAGAGATTGTGTAAAAGCCCGTTGGAGACGGAATCCAAGTGTAAAGGAGATTAGAAGCTTGGTTGAAACTTCAAGATAGTGGAACCCTCACTCGGTTAGGAGATTGAGAAGAGTGGATGTAGGCAAGGAAGTGTAGAACCACTATAAAATCTGAGTTTGAATTCTCTAACTCTATTCCTTTATATTTGCTTTTATTTTGCTTGAATTTGTTATATTAAAAAACTTTTTGAAAAACTCAATTCACCCCCCTCTTGGGTGTTTTTCTTATTTAAGTTTAACCTTTATTTTCTCAATTGGTATCATAGCTAGGCCTCTTGTTTAAGACTTAATAGTCTAAGAGAAAATAGTTATTCCATCAAGCTCATCTCAAACTGAAAGTTTTGCAAAAAAATAGAGCTCCATTTTTTACAGGAACCAACTATCCCTATTGGAAAACTAAAATGACTTGGTTTTTATAATCAACTGATTTAGACATATGAGACATCATTGAAGATAGCCCAACTTTTCCTACAAAACTAGTTGATAGGGTCATGGTTCCAAAATCCAAGCAAGAATGGAATGATCTTGATAGAATAAATTTTCAATTAAATGTTAAGGTCATTTTTATTTTGTAATGTGCTATGGATAAAAATGAATATAATAGAATATGTTAATGCAAATCGGCTAAAGAAATTTGGAGATTGCTTGAAATAACTTATCAAGGAACAAATCAAGTGAAAGAGTAAAAAATTAATTTACTTGTTTATAACTATGAATTGTTCTTTATGAAAGAAAGTGAGACTATTGTTGAGATGATCACTAGGTTCACTGACATTGTCAATGGTCTTGAAGCATTGGAAAATACCTACAAGGAATCCGAAAAGGTGATAAAGATATTGAGGTCACTCCCATCAAAGTGGCATATAAAGGTCACCGCAATTCAAGAAGAAAAAGACTTGACCAAGCTACCTATGGAGGAGCTCATAGGGTCATTAATGACATATGAGATTAATTTGGCAAAGAAACTACAAGAAGGTGAAGACAAAAAGAAGAAGAGCATAACCCTCAAAGCTACAACTAAGGAATAAGAAGAAATTGAAGAAGAAAAACAAAATGAAGAGGATGATGATCTATCCCTCATCACAAGAAAGCTCAACAAATACATGAGGAGTGAAAGGTTTAGAGGAAGACGGTTCACCTCTAGAAGAGATCTTTCTAAAAATGAATCTTCATCTCATGGTGACAAGAAGAAATGGGAAGAGAAAAGAGATTTGGTGTGTTTCAAATGCAAAAAACAGGGACACATTAAATATGATTGTCCTCTCTACAAAAGTGAAGCCAAAAGAAGAATGAAAAAGGCAATGATGACCACTTGGAGTGAAAGTGAAGAATCCTTTTTTGAAGAAAATGAGAAAAAAGTGGCAAACATGTGCTTCATGCCAATAGATGAACTTGATGAGGTAAACTCTAACTTTAGTGATGAAGATATTCATGATGTTTTTGAAGAATTGTATGAGGATTTTGAAAAACTTAGTTTAAAAAATATCCCTTAAAAAGAAAATTCAAGAACTTGAAAAAGAACTTGAAGACGTAAAAGAAAATTTTTCAATTGTTGAAATTTCTAAAGCTCATCTTGAAAAAGAAAATGAGATTTTGAGAAAGAAAAATGAATGGTTGACCTCCTCTCTTTCAATATTTTCTTGTGGATAAAAATCTTTTGAAATGATTTTAACTAGCCAAAAATGTGTTTTTGACAAACAAGGGCTATGATTCAAATCTTCAAAAAATCAAAAGTATTTTAAAAACTATTTTGTAAAAAAATCCACAAGTGCAAGTCCTTCCACTACTTGCAACTTTTGTGGAAGAGGTGGGCACA
The DNA here is from genome assembly GCF_030704535.1 of Vitis vinifera. Taxonomy (NCBI): domain Eukaryota; kingdom Viridiplantae; phylum Streptophyta; class Magnoliopsida; order Vitales; family Vitaceae; genus Vitis; species Vitis vinifera. Next base: position 10,095,842 of record NC_081816.1, on the reverse strand, counting down.
TTAGTAGTACATGTCCTTTAAGAAATGGTTCTCAAAAGAATTCAAATGCAAAAGCTAAAAGGTTTGAATTGAAAATTCTAAGGTCTCTAACCCTCAAGGACCCAAAAAGATATGGGTACCTAAATCAACTTGAGTTTTATTTTGTAGGGTTCAAAGAAGGATAAGTGGTTATTGGATAGTAGATGCTCAAGACACATGACCGAAGATAAATCCAAGTTTTTTTTCCTTACAAAAAAAAAAAAAAAAAAAAAGAGGATATGTTACCTTTGGAGACAATGCAAAAGAAAGAATCATTGGTCAATGCAACATTAGTAATAGCACATCCTCTCTTATTGAAAGTGTTTTATTAGTAGATGGTTTAAAACATAACCTTTTAAGCATTAGTCAACTTTATGACAAAGGTTTTAAAGTAATTTTTAAATAATCTCATTGCATCATCAAGGATATTCAAAATGATAAAACCATCTTCATGGGTCATAGATGTGTTTACGCTATAAATATTTCAAAATATGATGGCCATGATAGATGTTTTTCAAGCATGCATGATCAAAGTTGGTTGTGGCATAGGAAGTTGGGACATACTAACATGGACCTCATTTTCCAACTCAACAAAAATGAACTTGTTAGAGGTCTTTCCAAAATTAATTTTCAAAAAGACAAAATTTATGAATCTTGTCAAGTGGGAAAGCAAATCAAAAACTCTTTCAAAAACAAAAACTTTATTTCCACATCTAGGCCACTTGAGTTGTTGCATATGGATTTATTTGGTCCCTCTAGGACACCAAGTCTTGGAGGAAAGTCTTATGCATATGTTATTATGGATGACTTTTCTAGATACACATGAGTCTTGTTTTTAAGTCAAAAGAATGAAACCTTTTATGAGTTTTCAAAGTTTTGCAATAAGGTTCAAAATGAAAAAGGTTTTACAATTACTTGTATAAGAAGTAATCATGGGAGAGAATTTGAAAATATTGATTTTGAAGAATATTGCAATGAGCATGATATTAACCATAATTTTTCGGCTCCTAGAACTCCTCAACAAAATAGTGTAGTTGAAAGGAAAAATAGAACTCTTCAATAAATGGCTAGAACCATACAAAATGAAAACAATTTACCAAAATATTTTTAGGCCGAAGCAGTTAACACTTCTTGTTATGTTTTAAATAGAATATTATTGAGGCCCATTCTTAAGAAAACTGCCTATGAGCTTTGGAAAAACAAGAAACCCAACATTAGCTATTTCAAAGTCTTTGGGTGCAAATTTTTTATATTAAACACCAAAGACAATCTTGGAAATTTTGATGCAAAATCGGATGTTGGAATTTTCCTTGGTTATTCAACTTCAAGTAAAGCTTTTAGAGTTTTTAACAAAAGAATAATGGTTGTGAAGGAATCAATCCATGTTATTTTTTATGAATCTAACAATTCTCTCCAAGAAAGAGAGTTTTGATGATGATTTAGGTTTGGAGACCTCCATGAGAAAATTGCAAATTGAAGATAGAAGGCAACAAGAAAAAATTGGAGAGGATCCCAAGAAAGAAGAATCACCATTGGCACTACCCCCTCCTCAATAAGTGCAAGGTGAATTAAGTCAAGACCTTCCTAAAGATTGGAAGTTTGTCATCAACCACCCACAAGATCAAATTATAGGTAATCCATCTAATGGGGTAAGAACTAGATCATCTCTTAGAAATATTTACAATAATCTTGCTTTTATCTCTCAAATTGAGCCTAAAAATATAAATGATGCTTTAGTTGATGAAAATTGGATGATTGTTATGCAAAATGAGTTAAATCAATTTGAAAGAAGTGGAGTATGGGAATTAGTACCAAGACCTTTAAATTAAAGTGTTATTGGAACTAGATGGGTCTTTAGAAATAAAATGGATAAAAATGGCATAATTGTTAGAAATAAAGCAAGATTGGTAGCCCAAGGTTTTAATCAAGAAAAAGGGAAAGATTATGAAAAAACCTTTGCCCCTGTAGCTAGGTTGGAAGCCATTAGGATGCTACTTGCCTTTGCATGTTTTAAAGACTTTATTTTATATCAAATGGATGTAAAAAGTGTTTTTTTTTAATGGATTTATAAATGAAGAAGTTTATGTTGAACAACCACCCAGTTTTCAAAGTTTTAACTTTCCTAACCATGTTTTTAAACTTAAAAATGCACTTTATGGTTTGAAACAAGCACCTAGAGCATGATTTGAAAGATTGAGTAAATTTCTTTTGAAAGAGGATTTTAAAATGGGAAAAATTGACACAACTTTTTTCATAAAAACCAAAGAAAATGATATGCTCTTAGTTCAAATATATATTGATGATATTATTTTTTAAGCTACTAATGTCTCTCTTTGTGAATAATTTTCTAAGTGCATGCATAGTAAGTTTTGAAATGAGCATGATGGGAGAACTCAAGTTCTTGCTTGGACTTCAAATCAAGCAACTAAAGGAAGGAACCTTCATCAATCAAGAAAAATATACAAGAGATCTTCTCAAAAGGTTCAACATGGAATATGCCAAAACAATGAAGACTCCAATAAGCTCATCCATCAAGCTTGATAAGGATGAGAAATGTAAATCCATTGACTCAACTATGTATAGAGGCATGATAGGTTCTTTGCTATATTTGACTGCTAGTAGACCCGACATTATGTATAGTGTATGCTTGTGCGCTAGATTTCAATCTTGTCCCAAAGAATCTCACTTAAGTGTCGTAAAATGAATTCTTAGATATTTGAAATGGACAATAGACATAGGCTTATGGTATCCTAAGAGTGATAACTTTGAATTAATTGGATTTTCGGATGCCGATTTTGCCGATTGTAGGGTTGAAAGAAAAAACACTAGTGGCACTTATCATTTCCTAGGACACTCACTTGTTTCATGACATAGTAAGAAGCAAAATTCGGTAACCTTGTCAACGACGGAAGCCGAATACATAGTAGCCGGTTTATGTTGTGCACAAATTCTTTGGATGAAACAAACACTTAGTGATTTTGATTTATCTTTTGAGTATGTTCCTATTAAATGTGATAGTACTACTTTCATAAATATTTCAAAACATCTCGTGCAACACTCTAGGATTAAGCATATAGAGATTAGACATCATTTTCTTAGAGACTATGCACAAAAGGGTGAAATAACACTTGAATTTGTAAGCACAAAAGATCAACTTGCCAATATATTTACAAAACCTCTAAGTGAAGAACAATTTTTTTATATTAGAAGACAACTTGGGGTGATTTCTTTATGATCTAATGATTGCTTAATGAATTCTTGATTAATATACCTTCTGATTGCATGAATTTCATGTCATATGCATCATATAGATGTACTTAGATAAATGGTCAAATTTTGACCAAAAATCAAAATTCTCTTGGCATTGGGCATAAAAAATTGGGGATTTCAACTGAAAAGGGTAGGGGGATCAGAAAATGAGAAAATACACAAAAGGTGAAAAGTCAAACCCATTGACCACGTTGACCAAACGGTCGACCTGTTCGTCGGGGCTGGGAATTTAAAGAAACTCCCACACTTCGTTTTCTCCACCATTATCCTCCATTTCTTCAGGTTTTTTCACATTTATGCTTGCAAAGACCAATTTGAGCAAGATTTGGACCAATTGAAGGCTTTGGGTTGGATTTTTGGGAGGATTGGAGGCTAGGGTTTCGGTTTTGGACTGCACATTCTTCCTTCCGTGCGCCACAATCAGGGTTTTCTTCATTCCCGTGCACCTAGGGTTTCGATTGTGAGTGCTCTTCTCTTTACCAGCCTCGTCTCCTTTGTCTCTGTCTTTCTCATGGCTCCTAGGAGAGAGTCGGCTACCTCTAGGGCACAAGGCAAGTGCCCAGCTAAGCCATTTTCAGCCTACTCAAACAGAGGCTCGCCAAAAAGTGAGATTTGACATCGCCCTCTTCAGTTCCATGGAGGATTATCAGAGGTACAAACAAAAATTTGCTCATAGGAAAGTAGTTCTAGGGAGAAGTTTCAATTTCTCCCAACTGCAACATTTCGGGTTTGAGGGCCTTTTTAGTTGGATGGATTGGCTACTCGTAGTGACAATTTCGGAGCCGATTTTCCCGACTCTAGTGCGTGTGTTCTATTCGAGGACTACATATGACATTTGTGGCCCGATTATTTCCACCGTTAGAGGAGTTGAGATTCGGCTAGACCCGGAGAGCATTTGCCACATTTTCGATATTGCTCCGGTTGGACTCAAAGTGTACGAATCCAAGATTTGGCCCATCGTGTCGGGTTTCAAGCCTAAAGAGGCCATTTAGAGGATGTGCGAACTTGCAAATGCCCAGGGGATGGGCAAACCATCGACCCACAGCTTGATCGTGATCAATAGAGTCCTACACCACATGACTTGATTTATCCTGCTACCACGAGGTGGACACCGAGACAAGGTCTCCTATTATGAGTCATTCCTCGTGGACTTTATTCTGACAGGGAGACGGATTCACTTAGGGTATTTGATGATGATGCATATGATTTCATGTTGTGAGAGCATGACCCGCATACTCCCCTATGGCCGCTTCCTCACTAGAGTGTTTAAGGATGCCAGCAACGATTTGAGTAAAGAGATAGATTTTGAGGCCCCTAGTATCCATGATAATAGGATGAGCAGTTTTTAGGGCGGATGAAATTCGAGAAGGCCACCGATGGTTCCTGGATTAGGAAAACAGAGAGACCACCAGCACAGGCCTGGGGACAGGGATAAGTGCATCCCGGAGTAGAGGAGGAGGCCAAGATACGAGAGATGGAGGGTGGAGTAGACCCTTAGAGAGGCTTTCAGTAGAGAGAGCCCGAGCTTGACATTCCTCCACTACAGTCAGATGATGTTCAATTTGAGGCCACATTTTCCGAGCCAATGATGTCTGAGTTGACTTGCACAGCGGGACCATCTTCTCAGCCATCATTCACTGAGCCTCCTCCCACAGAGATACCATCTCATCAGGCACCTCACGCTCCTGATCATGCGTCTTGGATGGATCTATCTGCTCAGATTAGCTCTCTCAGTACTTGTATGAAGGAGCTTGCAGTAGTCAGTGGTACTCGATTATACTCCATGGAGGATCGCATGGATCGGTATCAGTCTGGCTTCACTTCTCAGTTTGAGTATTTGCAGCAAAGATTTGAGCATATGAAGGATTGCATGGATTAGCAACAGGCTATGTTTGAGCATCTCCAATAGAGGATTGAGCGCATTGAGAGTCGCCAGGAGAGTCAGCAAGAGGAGATGATGGCTTACCTACACTCTATGTTTCCACCTCCACCTTCTCAACCGTGATTTCATAGAGACCCCCTTCATTTCTTTTTTATATTGCCAAAAGGGAGAGAGATATTTAGGATCTAGGAGACTTACATGCATATCATTGTCATATCTTTTGTTTGGATCATATATATGATAGGCTTATATGTTTTCATGTACTTCTAACTTATATATGATATGCTATCTGTTTCATGACTTACACAGTTTCCTATTGAAAATTCGCATGTCTTGATTATCTTTGTTTTAACTTCATAAATTTTGATTGATTGATCCATGATTGGTTTGAGGGGGAGATTTTTCTTCTCTTAGATAACCAAGGTTTGTCATCATAAAAAAGGGGGAGATTATTAGCCCAAGGGTTCTCCTAATCATGTTCTGATGATAACAAATCATGGTTAAATTACTAATTGGTTTGAATTGTAAAGAATCTTAGGTATTAATTTGGAAATACATCAAAAGACCTAATGGATACAAGATCAAGACATTTGAAAGACTTTTAATCATAGAAAACAAATATAAGATGAATGTATGGGTGCACTTAGGTTTTACATATCATTTCATGCATCACTGAAAACTAGGTTTATTCTTTAAAGTTACAATTTCATTAAAACCCAAGTTTTATCAAATGTACCTTAAGCAAAACATTTCAAAATTGGCATATTATTTTACCTAAAGACCTTGCCTAAGTGTTAGAAAGAAAAATAACAGAAAAAATAGGTTTTTGGGGCCAAAAGGTTAAACCGGTCAAGGTACTAGCCAACCGGCTCAATCGGCCAGGGAATCGGTCGACCGGTTACCCTTGTCTGATCGAGGTCCAGTTAAGGAGTGCTGAAAACACTCTCTCTCATCCAATAGCCTTCCCTTCTTGGTTGAGATATCCTCCTTCCCTTCTCGGTTGAGGTATCCTCCTTCCCTTCTCGATTGAGGTATCCTCCTTCCCGGTCGACCTCCGGTTGAAGCAACGGTAACCTGCCAAAGTATTAAATGCTTTAACGGCTAGTGAACTGGTCGACCCCCAGCTCAACTGGTTGAGGCTGCTTTTTGTTTTTCTTGGCTTTCGATGTTAAAAACCTATAAATTGAGAGCTCTACTTCATTTATGATATAGAGAACACTTGCATTCAATTGTCTACCTACTTGTTCTTACCTTAAAAGCTCTCATTTCTTTATTAGTGCATTAAATCTTCACTTGCATATCTTTTAGTACACCCTTGTGAATCATCCTAGCTTTTATTTGTATTTAAGCCATTATTGAGCTAAGTTGAGAGAAGATCATTCTTGTAAATTGAGTGTTAGAGTCTTCAACTGAGTTGAATCTTGAAGAGATTTTGTAAGAGCCCATTGGAGCCGGAATTCAAGTGTAAAGGAGATTAAATGTTTGGTTGAAGCTTCAAGATAGTGAAACTCTTACTCAGTTAGGAGATTGAGGAGAGTGGACGTAGGTAAGGAAGTGTCGAATCACTATAAAATCTGAGTTTGAATTCTCGAACTCTATTCCTTTATATTTGTTTTTATTGTGCTTGAATTTGTTGTATTGAAAAAGTTTTTTAAAAACCCAATTCACTCTCCTCTTGGGTGTTTTTCTCATTTAAGTTTAGCCTTTATTTTCTCAAAAAGATTTTTCAATGTAATTTACGTCGGAGAGATGCAATGAGCCTTAAAACAGATTTTTTTTTCTCTTTTTTTTTTAATTCAAAATTTAAAAGTATCTTAATTATTTTTATAGTTGAAAAAATCATAAAAACATTTTAATTTTACACTATCCTATCAAAGTCGATGAATGAAAAAAGAAAAAGAGAGAATGTTCTGAATTTTCTGAAATTTCAGGAAAGCGTGGGCCTCCTTTATGAAATTCAATCCATTAGCCAAAGACAGGCTGTGGTTGTCTTAACAGTTAGCAAAGGAGATGTCTCGGGAATTTGTCCATCATCACCCTCGCATATCCACACCGTCACTCCTACCTACATCTCATCTGATCTCGAATACCAGAAGCCAACTGACGACAGGAATGACAAGCGCGAAGGGGCCAATGGTGCCGCTGAGATGGAGTCGCCGGAGACCATCGACGGCCGTCACCACACCGCGCTTCGCAGCCGTGACAGCTTCGCTTTCACCGCTCGATTTAACAGAAGATAACGTCCGGCAGGTTTTAGCCGATGCTCGAGTGGAGGCAAGTCGACCGCCATTTCGATTTGTTTCTTCCAAAGCAGCATGATTTGAAATTTACATTTGTGCGTTTTTGGTTCGCAGCTTGCGCAGATCTTCGACAATTCAGTTGGAATAACAGGAGAAGCCGAGCTAGCTGAATTGGATGGACCATTTGTGAAGATCAGTCTCAGAGGTCGCTTTTGGCACAAACGTTCCACAGTGTTGGCCAGAGTTGCTAATTACTTGAAGCAGAGAATTCCGGTGAGTCACTCTCTCATATTTATTTATATTCCACCCATTTCAAATAAATTGATCGGTTGGTAAAAGCATAGCTTCTTTCCAACCCTCAGGAAATCTTGGAGGTAGATATAGAGGACGAGAAACAACTGGATGACAGCCCTGAGAATTTTTGATTGAGCTACTTATCCATGCTGTTTTTCTTTTCCTTTTGGTGATTAACATTGGAGATACTTATTCAAAACCTGTACTTGGGAGAACAAGTTTTGAGGTTTGATTATGGTTGATTAATTACTGAAAATTAAAGTTTCATTGAAATTTTGTTGCTTTGTTGACAGCCACAACCATCCAATCCTCAAAATGCATCAGTCCAAGTATTTGTGATCACTCCCACAAATCATGTTTCTCCATTCCACTGTCCAACTCTATCTTTGATCCTGCCATGGTCATAAATTCATAATTAATATAAATACATAAATTATGTTTTTAACCATTTTTTAGAACCCTACAAAATCACTTAAATGATTTGAACAATTACTTGATATGTCATTACTTCAAAAATTATTTTTTTTGTTATATAATATATTACAAAAAAATATTACCAGAGCACCTTTTTGTTTTCTATGTCCAAATCTCAAGTGATTATTTTTAAAAATATTTTTAATGAAAGTGCTATTAATGGAAATGCAAATAATTTATATTATATATATTATGGTAACTAATCATTACTTTTTGATATATTTGCATTCCTTTATCTGAAAGGTCTCCTTTTTTATATATATATTTTTTGAAAGTCACATTCCTTTATTATTTATTTTATATCTTACGAATTGATCTCAATAACTTTTGAAGATTTTTGAGTTTGATATGATACCAAATATGTATAATAGCATTTTCTTTATTAATAGTTAATTATGTGCCTGGTCTTGTGACTCTTGTCTACCTCAACCAATTCGATCAATTCCACATATGCAATTATGACTAGCTTGGTTAATTACATGCCTAGTCTTGTGACTTTTGTCTACCTCTATGATACCATCAATTCTTCATATGTAATCATAACTAATTTTTCAAGGAGTTTTTTTTGTTGTAGTAGTGTATTTTTTTAAAACTCGTAGCATAAAAAATAATTTCAAATTATTCGTAGTTTTTATTTTTGGATTTCATTTTTGAGGTTATGTGCTTTAGAGTGAATTTCTTAACTCAAGGATTCTCATCTAATTGAGATAATCAAGCTTAAAAGTTATTGTTTTATGGGATTGACTTCGAATTAGTTTTATGGGGATTTACGATCAACTGGCAACACATCGAGGCACTCTCTTACACAATCACTACTTTTCTTGCAAGTAGGGAAGACTGAGCTCAACCTAAACTAAATTTGTCACTCTTGACAAAGAAGGGGACAGATGTCTTTTGAAAAATGAATTCAATATAAAAAAGTTTTAAGATAATAAGAGAACTTGTCTTTTAAAAAAAGAAATTCAATAAAAAAAAATGAACGTCTCTTTATAAAAAGCAGTGTTTTAAAAACTGGATCGACTCGATGGTCCAACTGCAGACCGATTACCAATCCAATCCAATTCAATAGTTTGAGTAGGGTTGTCTGTTCTGTTTCCTTTTCTAGTTAGTTCTCTCTCTTTCCTTTTCTTCCCCTTCCCACCTCCAACCCTCCCACTTCATACAATTTTTTTTTAATGTTTTTATATTTTTATTTACTTCATATCCATTATTATTTTATATTTATTATTTTAACTTTATGATTTTTAAAACTTGTGATTTTAATTTACATTTATGAAAACATTATAATTTTAAATAAATTTTTTATTTTAAAATAAGTTTTTCATTTAAAAATAAAATTTAAATTTTCTAATTTTAAATTAAAATTCTGATTTTAATTTAAATTTATAATTTGAAACCAATTTTTTTATATAATTTTTTTATGATTTTCAAATAAAAAATTAATTTTTATATAACATATATATTATTATTTTTATTTATTTTAAATTATAATAATATATAAATTATATATTTGTAACATCGTAATAAACCCTGAACCGATAACTTTTCTAGTTCAATAACATATTCAATTTTAAAAGCATTGATAAAAAGTGAATTCACCCTTTAAGAGTTAAGTACAAAAATTAAATAAGTGATGGTAGAACATCATATTAAAATATTTATTTTTTAAACAATTGTATTTTAATAATATTTTTTTAAAAATAACATTTAAAAGAAAAAAAATCCCTTCTCAAGGTGTAATCGTTTCTGATCTGATCACCATTTCTTATCTTCCCTTGCCGCTCATCCATTTGGAAGTCCTCATCTTAGCCATACGAGAAAGGTAAGTAAGCATTGAATGATGAAGCCCCATGTAAGCATAGATTCTACTAAAAAGAATAAATAAGTTCAAACAGAAATATTGAAACAGCAAAACCCATGCTATGATTCAATTACAGTCTCTCTGCTTTCAAAGTGCATCGTTGAGCAACCAGGATAGAATGATCAATTAGCAACCAGGACTAGATTATGATCGAAGCCTGATGCGACTTGTAGAACCTCAGAGCCTTCCAAATATTCAAGCAAGCTTGGCTCAACCTCATCAGTAGAGCTTCCTAATCCAAGCCTACCACTTTTGCCACAACCCCAAACCCACACCTCTCCCTTAGATGTGAGGGCAATGGAGTGTGCACGTCCTCCTGATACCGCAACTGGTGTTTCCCCTGCCAACCCCTTCACCGCCAATGGGCAGCTCCCGGGCCCTGCCCTCCCAAGCTGAAAAAACTGGTTCCATCCCCATGAAATGATGCTTGTGGCACCTCCTATGGCCTCTGATGATTCAACCTGACAAATTGCCAAAGAATGGCCAAGGCCTGATGATATAGATATCGGAATGAAACTTGTAGTAACTGGTACCATTCCATAGTCTTGTGCCACTCTGCCCAACTGACCATAAATATTGCTCCCACCGCTTAATAGGTTGCCATTAACTGAAGTAAGACAATTAGGATTCACATGAATGCATATTTAAATCCATAGAGGCTGTGGAAAAGTCACTTACCGCAAAGAACTAAGGAATGATCAAGCCCACATGCCACATCTACAATGCCAACACCATTTTCTTCTTCGATCAGACTAGGCTCCCAGATGATAGGCATGTTTTTCTCCTTCTCAATTCCTTTCAAGACCATATTTTCAGCAACTTCCAGCTTCGAACTTGAGAGTTCCCTATCTGCAACTGAATTCAGTGGAAACACCTCCAAAGCTTTCCCAACCTGTCCTAATCTACCGTCTGCTGAATAACCCCACCCAAACAATTTTCCATCCTCAGTTTGTGCCAAAGCATGTCCCCAACCAAGTGAGACCTGTCAGAGAAAGACAGCTCAAGAAATTTTCCCTCCAAAAAAGGCAAGAGATCAATCATACCATACTAGGGCTGTGAATTAATTCCTTGTCCAACTGAGAAATGTCAATTCCAACATCAATTAGCATGTGTTATATATTTCTACCTTAATTACAATGAAGAGACCACCTTAACTATTTTTTCTCTTGCAAGTGCTTCAACTCTGGAAGGTACTACAGTCTCACTGATTCCTTTTCCAAGGCCAAGCTGCCCATGCTTAGACTTTCCCCAGACCCACAAAGAGCCGTCATCTCCAATGGCTGTAGAAATGACACCAGATGCAAATGCAGCTCGAACTTTTACTTGATTCAACCCTTCTACTCTCGTTGGCACATTCCATGAATCTCTGGTATCAATCAAACAATAATCAGTGATTTGCCTTAGACAAAACGCAGAAAACTCAAATGTGTTTGAGAACACTTCACAGAGATTTTTGGAAGAATAGAGTTGCTCTGTTTCTTGTATATTTGGTTCTCTTAAAATAATACACACACACACACACACACACACACACACACACACACACATTAAGGAAGACTCCAGAACTATTACAGTAACTGAAACGGTTAGAGATGGTTACATGGTTAAACTAAAGTGGTTACACTGATGTAACTAAGATTAACAATGTCGCTTAACCTCCCCTTCAAGCACACAGGTCAGGAAAGAACTGTGAGCTTGCTGTGAAATCCCAAGAAGTGTAATGTGGGTAAGGCCTTAGTTATAACAGCTGTAAGCTGCTCAACAGAGGTGATAAACCAAACAACTAGTGTCTTCTGCAAAACATGCTCTTGCACAAACTGATAATCAATCTCTACATGTTTGGCACAAAAATGCAGTACAGGATTAATGGCCAAATAAATTGTACAAAGGTTGTCACAGAGAACGACAGGAATGCAAAAAAGGGGACTATGAAGTTTAAGAAGCAAAGATTGGATCCAAGCAAGCTCAGCTGCAGCATTAGCAAGAACCTGGTATTCACATTCAATGTTGGAATGAGAGACCACCTTCGATTCACAAGTGGACCAGGAGATAAGATTGGCACAAAAAGAAATACAATACCCACTAGTGCTATGCCTATCATCAAGACAACTTGCCCAATCTGCATCATTGTAAGTTAAATCAAGAGATGAAAATAGTTGGAGTGAAAGACCAAAGATGGTAGAGCCCTTAAGATAATGAAGAACACATTTGACTACTTAAAAATGAGTGGATGTAGGAGCATGCATAAACTGACAAAGTTTATTAACTGTACAAGTAATATCAGGTCATGTGATAGTGCAATATTGCAAAGCACCAACCAAGTTGCGGTACAATGTAGGATATTCCAAGGGAGTACCATCAGAAATGGAGAAAACAGTACCAGAAGATATGAGAGTGGCTATAGGCTTGGCATCAGATAAACCAACACGATTAAGAAGATCATGAATATATTTGGCTTGACAAAGATGTAGAGCCAGACCATACAAGTTCAATACGAAGAAAAAAACTGAGAGGTCTCAAGTCCTTTAAAACAAACTGGGTGTTAATAGTAGAAATGAGGTGCTAAATAAGTGAGTCACTACTCTCAGTTACAATAATGTCATACACAGACTAAAACAGACAACATGTGAGAATGCTTCTGATAGATAAACATAGAGGTATCAACTTTGGAGTCACAAAAACCCCATTGGATATGAGCAGTACTGAGCTTGGTAAACCACATGACTATAGCCCGTTTTAAGCCATAAAGAGCTTTGGTCAATTTACACACATAATTGGGTTTGGAAGTGTCCACAAACCCCTCGGGCTGAGTTATAAAGACTTGCTTGGCTAAGTCACCATTGAGAATAGCATTATGCACATTGAGTTGTCAAATACTCCATGCCTTGCTTAAGGCCAAATTAAGAACAATTCGAATGGTAGTTGGCTTGACAGTAGGACTAAATGTTTCAAAATGGTTAAAACCAAGGGTTTGATCAAACCCCTTAGCTACCAAACAAGCTTTATACCGATCAATACTTACCATTAGGCTTATATTTTAACTTGTATATTCACTTACAACCAATGGCATGTTGAGTAGAAGATAAAGGAACCTGATTACTACTCAAAAAGTGATATTTCATAGTTTTTAATTAACTCTTTTAAACACTTTTGAGTAGTAGTTATCACCTTTTAACTCAATTGGCATGTTAAGGATCCTTGCAATTAATTCTAATAAAAAATGTGTTAAGTTTTGGTGTTTTGATAGCATTTTGATCACCAAAGCAATATGAGATTGAGGAGAGTTCTTTGGAATCCATGCAAGGAGTATACCCAGACAGGGCGTCTGGATACACCATCGGAGGGCGTCCGGCCCACATATCCAGATAGGAGCACACCTGACTGCCGCCATGTGCACCCGGATGTGCGCCGCCATTGCATCCGGCTACCGCGTACTTTCCACCCCGGATGTTCACGTCCAAAATTCAGGCGCCAGATAGAAGAGGAGGTGTTTCAACTTCTCCAGAGGGATGTATCCGAATCATCGGATAGCATCTACCCGGATGGGAGAGCAGCCATTCTGCACAGTGCTGCTGTGTTCTCCTGAAGCTTCCTGACATTTGCCACCGATATTTTGGGATATTTTGCTTTAGATATTTTATGTCTAAATTCCCAAAGTCTCCTTGTAACCCACCAATGATAGGATTCCTTAGTTATTAAGTTTGGAAAAAGGGTGAATAAACCCTTATATATAGTTTGTAATTTCCTTTACACAAGATATCGAATATATCATCGATCATATAATATATGGAATCAACGAACAGAGCACTTGCTCTGTTCTTATATATATTTGTTTTCTCGTTCTTTTTCTTTCTAGCCAATCAAACTCTGAGGATTTTTCCTAAGAGGATGAGAGGCTAGGCTTTTTGTCTTTTGGAGTGAAGAAAGCCGGGTAAGTTTCCACATGCAAAAATTGGAAGTTTGGTTGTTTTAATTTTTAATGAAGAGAAAGTGTGACCCGTTAATAGTTTTTATCTTTTTAGTTAACTTAAAACGCCTTCAATTCACCTGAGCCAACACTTGGTAAGGCAAGTGATCTCTGTCCATGGAGATGCACTAGTTTATCTCTTGCGAGCTTTTGGGAGATGGTTTGAAGGTAGGATTTTCTTGAATAACCAATACTTGATAAGCTTTCGGATTCCATGGATTCTTATTGCTTGCAATCTTGCTCCATGGAGGTCTAATTGTTATCTCTTGTTCGCTTTTGACAGATAATCCAAGGTTAAAGATCACCTTGAATGGCAAGTGCTAGGTGAGAGGTATGAGCCATTGCAAGGTGCATCAGTGAGAGGGATTTAGTGTTTGAACCCATTAATGGGAAGCATCTGTACCACACCGGTTAGAGAATTAACTATATGTTAATTTTCTAATGCGAGGAAAAGAAACAAGTGACCGGAACTCTCTGTTTTGTATGAGGAACCTGAGCCTAGTGATCTAAACTCCAAGAAACACTTTTTCTTTGTAAGTAAAATCAGTTACTATTTTTGGTTAGTTTAAAACCAAACCTTTTTCATTCAAACATCTTTATGTTTTCTTTTAAAGCTAACCTTGAAATGAAAAGACACCAATTCAGCTTTGAATTAATATCAATTGTGAAGTGAAAACCCATCCCAGTGAACGATCCTAGAGCCACTATTCTATAGTAGCTTTGTCTTTGCTACCCCAGTTTATGGTGTAATAGGTTATAAATTTTGTTGATTACTCCCGCAATCAAGGATACCAGCTGGACACGAATCAGCTGAGACACTGACTGGGCATGAATCAAATGGCGCCGTTGCCGGGGATGGTGCCACTTTACAGTGATATGACCTCTTCAGAGTACTTGTGATCTTTATCACAAGTTTGGTGATTTTTCTTTTCCCTTTACTAACTCTTTTTATTTATTTATTTTTCTTTGTTCATATTTTAGTATATCTTTTATTTAGCTTTTAGTTAATCTTAATAATTTTCTTTAGAATTTTATTTTCTTTTGTTTTCTCTGTTTTTAATTCACAAATTGCTAGTTGTGCATGCCATTTCTAAAACACTAGTGCAAGCTATGTTGTGTGCCATTTGTCAATCTTTTGAGCACTTGGTGGAGGAGTGTCCTATCCTTCCAGCGGCGAGGGAGATGTTTGGTATGCCATGTGGCATTTGTCAATCTTTTAAGCACTTGGTGGAGGAGTGTCCTACCATTCCAGCCGTGAGGGAAATGTTTGGTGATTGCAACACCTACAATTCCAATTGGAGGGATCATCCAAATTTCTCTTGGAAACCACAGCCACCTCAATATCAACAACCTGCTCAAGCATCACAGCAAACCTCAAACCTTGAACAAGCAATTGTGAACCTTACCAAGGTTGTGGAATTGTAGCATCCCAGAAATCCATCATTGATCAATTCAGGCAAGAAAATGCTCAAGTCAGACAAGAAATTGACAGCCAAGACAGAAATATGGATGGGAGGTTGAATGATCTGTCTCAGAAGACAGACAATCTCGAATACTCAAGCTCAAGGTTTGCCAACCTCAACAAAGTGCAAGAAAAAGGAAACTTTCCTTCTCAACCTTATCAAAATTCCAAGGGTTTCCATCAAGTGGAGACTCAAAAGGGAGAATTATTAATGGTGAAGGAAGTTAAAACGGTTATCACTTTGAGGAGTGGTAAAGAGGTTGAGCTGCCCACATGCAAGCTAGAGCACAAGGAAGAGAGTGAAACAGAGAAAGAAAAGAGGGAGGAAATAAAAGGAAAGAGAAAGGGGAAAAGTACAGAGAAAGATGACTGTATAAATGAAAAATCACAGAAGACAGTCATCAAGGAAGAATTGATGAAGAAACGCATACCTCCACTTTTCCTCCAAGCTTTGTATGGGAAAATCATACAAAGCAAATCCCAAGTGAGGGATGCAAACTTCATATGGGATCCGGGCAAGCTGAACCAGGATCAAATTTTTTGATGGACTTAAGTCTTTTTAAAGACTAGCTAGTCCATACCTTTTTGTTTTATTTATTACTTGTTTGAATTTTGATTTAAATGCTTTAATTTTAATTTGTTTTGATGTAATATAGGTTTTTGGATGATCAAAATCAAGATGACTGTGCAAACAATAACCTGAAATGTCGCAGCTGCACCCTCATTTCGCTACTGTTGGACAGGTTTTTGGAGTACTTCCTGGAGCTCAAATTATGCATACTTTATCTCGTTTCGAAGCTCGGGAAGTCAGGAGTCCAACGCTTCAAACAGTGCACGATTGGATTTGAAACGAAGAAGTATTGGCCGTTTCAAGATGAACTGCGCAAAGCCAAAGCAGAAATTTTTTTTTTTTTATTTCGCAGTCGGGCCCCCATTTCTAAGGGCACACGAGTGCCACTTCGCAGCGCCGTACGCCCATTTCGTAGCTGCGAAATGGGCTGCGAAAATCCCCCTCCTTACCAACAGAGCCCCGCACACCTTGGGATCACACACATGAAGCCTCTCACTTCATTTCTGACCTCCTTAAACCATTAAAGCCCATAGCTCCAGCTGAGAGCTCCAGTTGAGGAGACTATGCCATCCAAGGAGAATACCAGAACAGAGGTCAAAGTCTTGATCCAACCCACTCAGAAGGCCACCACAGATGCATCAGCTCCACAGGACCTTACCATTATTTGATCATCTCTTTACTTTTTGACTTTATATAGTATATATAATTCTATGATTTTGATGTCTTATATTCTGAGATTGGATGTATTACTGATGATGCATCATATATAGACATCAATTCTTATTTAAAACTTGGCATTTTTCTATTTTCTCTACTCACTATTTTTTTTGAAACATGTGGTTTCTCTTATACGACTCAGACTCCATGTCACTTAAGAGGTACCACTTCCTATTTTTTTAATCGCTTTGTCACATTGAGGACAATGTTCAACTTGGTTGGGGGGAGAGTTGAGGAAGGAAGTTTTTGTTATTAATGCTAAGTTATTTTGGTAATTTAGTTGTCTTTTGCTTAATTTTAAAATTTTTAAGTTTTTATTCTACTCTCCATGGTTATTAAGAAAAAATTTTCAAAATGAAATGAGAGAAATTGAATTTTTGCCTTTTCACTTGACTTAGATTTTGTATTATGCTTACTAAAGTTGATGAATTGTTGAAATTTCTATTGAATTCAAGCTTATGTCTTCCACTTTAAGCTATTCACACACTGTGCACAATAGGTTCCGATTATAAGATGAAAAACTATTTCCCTCTTGACTTAGGAAAATTTTAGACTTGGTACCTTTGACCTCATTTAATAGTATTGGGACACCTTATAAAAGGCCAATGAGTCTTTGAAAAGAAGAAAAAGAAAAATGTTTGCTTGCCTTGAAACCCGAGCAAGGTCTGAGGGGTATATGGTGAAAATCTTTAAAATCTGATGCCCTAAGCCTTAATTGGTTGGGAGTCACCGACCTCAATGCTCGTTACAAGGGTGAATGGGTGGAGTTTAACATACTGTAGGTGTTTAGGTATTAAAAATTCATTCTCAAAAGTCCGGGGTAAAATCCGAGGAGTTAGTGGTTGAAAAATCCTTAAAGCTTGATGCCCTAAACCTTAATTGGTTGGGAGTCATCGATGGACCCCCGTTACATGGACAATTTAGAAAAGAATACCCTTAAGCCTTGTACTCCTACAATGAAAAAAAATTGTGAAAAAAGAGGTGCGTTCTTAGCCTATTGGAGGTTGACTAGTTTGCTAAGCTTTGAAAAAGAACTAGGTTGGGGGGAGAGATTAGTTCAACATACTATATTCGGAAACTAATAAATAACACTTAGATTTTTGTGGAAGAGTAAGGTTTGACCATTTGGGAGTGGAAACTCTTTTAAAGCTTAAATTTGCATAATGCCTTCTCTTTAAGAATTGTGATTAGATAAGTTATTTGATAACTCTTGTTGAATTTTGAGTTCTATTTCTTTAATGTTCCATGTGAGAGTTAGATCATCATGCCACTTGATTATTTTTTGGAAGTGATCAGCATGATTTTGTAAATTATAGTGTTGTTTATTTTTATTTTTCTCTCCTTCATTGCTAAGGGACTAAAAATATGTCGGTTGGGGGGAGTGATTACTACTCAAAAAGTGATATTTCATAGCTTTTAATTAACTCTTTTATACACTTTTGAGTAGTAGTTATCACCTTTTAACTCAATTGGCATGTTAAGGACCCTTGCAATCAATTCTAATAAAAAATGTGTTAAGTTTTGGTGTTTTGATAGCTTTTTTATCACCAAAGCAATATGAGATTGAGGAGAGTTCTTTGGAATCCATGCAAGAAGTATACCCGGACAGGGCATCCGGATACACCATCGGAGGGCGTCCGGACCACATATCCAGATAGGAGCACACTCGACTGCCGCCATGTGCACCCGGATGTGCGCCGCCATTGCATCTGGCTGCCGCGTACTTTCCACCCCGGATGTTCACGTCCAGAATTCAAGCGTCGGATAGAAGAGGAAGTGTTTCAACTTCTCCGGACGGATGTATCCGGATCATCGGATAGCGTCTACCCAGATGGGAGAGCAGCCATTCTGCACAGTGCTGCTATGTTCTCCTGAAGCTTCCTGACATTTGCCATCGATATTTTGGGATATTTTGATATATTTTGCTTTAGATATTTTATGTCTAAATTCCCAAAGTCTCCTTGTAACCCACCAATGATAGGATTCCTTAGTTATTAAGTTTGGAAAAATGGTGAATAAACCCTTATATATAGTTTGTAATTTCCTTTACACAAGATATTGAATATATCATCGATCATATAATATATGGAATTAACGAACAGAGCACTTGCTTTGTTCTTATATATATTTGTTTTCTCATTCTTTTTCTTTCTAGTCAATCAAACTCTAAGGATTTTTCCTAAGAGGATGAGAGATTAGGCTTTTTGTCTCTTGGAGTGAAGAAAACCGGGTAATTTTCCACATGCATAAATTGGAAGTTTTTTTGTTTTAATTTTTAATGAAGAGAAAGTGTGACCCGTTAATGGTTTTTATCTTTTTAGTTAACTTAAAACGCCTTCAATTCACCTGAGCCAACACTTGGTAAGGCAAGTGATCTCTGTCCATGGAGATGCACTAGTTTATCTCTTGCGAGCTTTTGGGAGATGGTTTGAAGGTAGGATTTTCTTGAATAGCCAATACTTGGTAAGCTTTCGGATTCCATGGATTCTTATTGCTTGCAATCTTGCTCCATGGAGGTCTAATTGTTATCTCTTGTTCTCTTTTGACGGATAATCCAAGGTTAAAAATCACCTTGAATGGCAAGTGCTAGGTGAGAGGTATGAGTCATTGCAAGGTGCATCAGTGAAAGGGATTTAGTGTTTGAACCCATTAATGGGAAGCATCTGTACCACACCGGTTAGAGAATTAACTATATGTTAATTTTCTAATGCGAGGAAAAGAAACAAGTGACCGGAACTCTCCGTTTTGTATGAGGAACCTGAGCCTAGTGATCTAAACTCCAAGAAACACTTTTTCTTTGTAAGTAAAATCAGTTACTATTTTTGGTTAGTTTAAAACCAAACCTTTTTCATTCAAACATCTTTATGTTTTCTTTTAAAGCTAACCTTGAAATGAAAAGACACCAATTCAGCTTTGAATTAATATCAATTGTGAAGTGAAAACCCATCCCAGTGAACGATCCTAGAGCCACTATGCTATAGTAGCTTTGTCTTTGCTACCCTAGTTCATGGTGTAATAGGTTATAAATTTTGTTGATTACTCCCGCAATCAAGGATACCAGCTGGACGCGAATCAGCTGAGACACCGACTAGGCACGAATCAAAACCAAAATCCAAGTATCATTCTTCATAAGGGCTTCATACTTTTTTTTTTTTTAATAGGTAAAAGAAGATTATACTAATAGAAAAAAGTATACATGACATATACAAAATAACTAGAAGCGCGAAAACACAAAAACTAGCAACCCCGTCCTAAGAAGAGCCTAATCAGTTGTGAAACCAAGGTTTGGTTAATCTCGGTTTTAATGATAACAAAACAAGGTTTAGAACTAATGATTATATTTCAAGTGTAATTAAACAAGACGATTTCTAAAGTGGCAATCACAAAGACAAATCAAGCCAAAGAGAAAACAAAAAGAAGAAAAAGGGCTCAAAGAGAAGTGTTTTTCAAGATCTAAGCTACATAAGATCTCTTTATAAGGTTATTGGTGCACTAGGATTTTCATGCATTAGATTCTTTACTTATACACTAAAATCATCCAAGAGTTATTTTGTTTTAAATATTTTAAAATTGGAAAATTTCATGTTTTCAACTAAAACCTTGTGTAAAATATTTTCCAAACTTGTTTAAAAGGTTTTAAGTTGAAAAAGTTGGTTGTTAAGCCAAAAAACGGCTCAACCGATTGAACCGGATGAGGAACCGGTCGACCCCCAGCTCAACTGGTCAACGGATGCAAAAAAACTCTCTCTCTTCCAGAATGGTTGTTCAACCGATCAAGGTTGAACCTCAACTGGTCGACCCCCACCTCAACTGGTTGAGGTCCGGTCAAGGGTTGATCAAGGTCCAACGGTCACTTGTGAAGCATTAAATGCTAACAGCTAGTCAACTAGTCGACCCCTAGCTAGATCGGTCGAACCCCCAACGGCTAGTTTGACATTTTTCCTCTATAAAAATGCTTCAATCTTCATTGTTTTATGAGCTTAACCTTCCTAAATCTTTCTTGAATATATTTGAGCCTTGAGAGAGTCTTTTTTAGTACACCATTATTCTAAAACTTGCATATTTTTAGTGCGCCATTCAATTTTAGTTTTCTTATATCATTTGAGCCTTAAAGTTTTGTACTAGGATTTTGTGAGATCCTTTATTCATTTGTAAATCTTTAAGAAGAAAAGTCTAAGTGTGAGGAATCACTTAGGGATTCTCAAGTGTGGAGTATCACTTGAGGGGTTGTTCAAGAGTGGGGTATCTCTTAGAAAATGTAAAGGGTGCTTGGAGCCAAAAGTCCAAGAGGGTGGATTGGAACCATAATCCAATTGTATTATTTAAAAGCATGGTTTGGAAGCCTTATATTAGTGGAACCTCAAGCTTGGATTGAAGTTAGAGGAGAGTGGATGTAGGCGGGGTTGCATCGAACCACTATAAAATCTTGTATTTGCATTCCCTCTTCCCTACTCTTTTACTTTATCTGTAATTGTTTTTATATTATTATATTATATATTTGCATATAATTATCTCTTGCACTCATACAATTTAAATTTGTAAAAAGAGACCATTACCCTATTCACCCCCCCTCCCCCCTCCTCCCCCTTTAGGGTGATTACCTTAGATTGGATTAGCCTAAGAACCATAATCCAATTGTATTGCTTGAAGACTTGATTTGGAAGTCTTGCATTAGTGGAACCTCAAGCTTAGGATTAAAGCTAGAGGAGAGTGGATGTAGGTCGGGTTGCGCCGAACCACTATAAAATCTTGTGTTTGCATTCTCTCTTCTCTACTCTTTTACTTTATATGCAATTGTTTTTATATTGTTTTATTATATATTTGCATATAATTGTCTCTTGCACTCATACAATTTAAATTTGCAAAAAGAGATCATTACCCTATTCAGCCTCCCTAGGGTGATTACCTTAAATTGGATTAGCATAATTTTTCTAACACCAGTCTATCATACAATTTAAATTTGCAAAAAGAGACCATTACCCTACTCACCACCCCCCCCAAAGGGTGATTACCTTAGATTGAATTAGCCTAATTTTTCTAACACCAATCTATGAAGTCTAACATCGACAAAGAGTCATCTCCAATGTACAATCCAACCCAATCCTAAAAAAGAAACAAAAAAGAATTTTTAATTACTTGGTCCAAGCTTTTATAATTTTCAAAGGCTCTCCTATTCTTTTTGCTCCAAATATTCCAAAATAAGTTTTTTTTCCCAACAAAGGAGTGCTAACTTAAGAGCATCTCTCTCACTGAGGAGTGCATCATCCATTGTACATCAAATAAAGAAAAAATCAACTGCCGCAAAATGTGTATTTTCGAACAATGTAGGAGGATATGATCACCCATTTCCTCTTCTACTTTGTACATATAACATTTATTCGGCATTGTGGCTTACCACCACCATTTCCGGAAAAATTAAGTCTTGGAAATTAGAAAAATTGTTTCCAAAATTACCTTAGTTGTTACCTCTGTTTGGATTTCCATTGTTATTGGTATAGATGCTATGTCAGCGACAATCAAACTGTTGTTAGTTTAATGACGGTTGGCCCTAATTATGGTTTCCTCCTTGAAACTTGAATTATCCAAACCTTTGATTTATTTTTTTTAGAGTTGTTTCCTTGTGGTTGCAAAGAAGCTACGCTTGCCTGAAGAAGATTTGCCTCATTGGTGGCATTTTGTTGCTCTAAGCGATGCTCTTGTAAGTGAGCAACATATTGTGAATCTTTTCTAGATGCAAGGGTTCATGCCTAAACGTTACAAAGACCACAAAGGAGTTGTGATTAACTCCTAATCCTCGAGCAAGTAAAGAACATGATCTTGTTCAAAAATCGGTTCTCCAATCCCATTAAGATTATCTGCAACAAATTTCACCTTGAGAAGATATTCAATCATATTCAAGCCACCTTTCTTTATAGTCTGGAGTTGAAGGCGAAGTTGCATAATTCTAGCCTTTGAAGTGGCAAAGAAGAATGTCTCAAGAGCATTTCAAATCTCGAAAGTGGAAGTGAGACCGATGATTTGAGACATCACATTTTCAAGGAGGGGTGACTAAATCCACCACATGACTAGACGATTATGTCATTGCCAGATATTAAAATCTGGATTTGTAGTTTCAGAGTTCTTAAGAAGTTTCGGTGGACAAGATCATGACTCATCAATCATCTCCTCGACTCCATTAGCAATTACAATATTCAGCATCTGAGTACACCATTGAAGATAATTTGAGCGATCAAATCTGATGATGAATGCTTTGTTCGGAGATGGCATTATCAAAATTATATTTGGACTTGAACTAGTACCATTGTGGTGAGAACGACCAAGAGTAGAGGATGAGGTATCTTCAGATGCCATGGAAGGAGAGCTTCAAGGATCACAAGCTCTGATACCCAGACAAAATGTAGAAAACTCAAATGTGTTTGAGAGAATGTCACAAAGACAGATTTTGGAAGAAGAGAGTTGCCATGTTTCTTGTATTTCCGGTTCTCTTAAAATACATATCTGTACATTGAGGAAGACTCTAGAATTGCTACAGTAACTGAAATGATTAGAAATGGTTACAAGGTCAAACTAAAGTGCTTACACTGTTGTAACTAAGATTAATGATGCCGCTAAACAGCCTTTTCATCTTTAAATTGATGAACACTATCAGAAGGAATACTCCTTAAGCACATTTCATTCATTATCTGGATATATATCATTGACCCCAGATGAAATGGAAGTTCTTTGTTTATAGAAACAGAACAAAGCATTTTTCTGTTATTTGTTTCTAGGGATTCAGCGTATAGAACTAATGACTTATCCAAAACCATAAAGATCCATCATCTTTGTTGGCTGTAGAAATGATATGAGATGCAAATGCCATTGAAACTTTTACTTGATTCAACCCTTCGACTCTCTTTGCTCAATCCAGAGAATCCATGCCATCAATCAAACTAGAATTGGCACTTTGTCCTTTTAACTTAAATTTGAAAGGCACTACCAGTGATGCTGCCTAAGCACATTTTTCATTCATCACCTGGATATATAACACTAACTCCACGTGAAATGGAAGATAATAAGATATCTTAGAAAAGAAGAACAACACATTTTATCCTGTTGTCGTCTAAGGCTTGAGCATATTTCTACAAACTCCTGGCATGATTGATTTGAGAAAATCTTCTTATTACTGTTCCACAGCTTGTGGAGTCAAGATAAGCAAAATAGAAATCATTTCTAAGTTTGATTTCATAATTTCAGTAAAGCTTATTCTAATTTGCTTCGGCTATGTTTGGTTCCTGGAAAATACTAACAAAAGAAAAAAAATATTAAGGAAAATAATATGCTCATGTTTGGTTTTTACTAGGAAAAAGTTAAATCTATTTTTATTTTCCTTTCAATTTTATTTTCTTCTACATTTCCTTTCTATTTTCTTTCCCTCAAATTTTTGTAAAACCAAGCATAGTTTCGATGTTTTCGACATATCAAAAATTAGATAAACAATAAGCACAAACAAAGGTAGAAAAAAGTAGAAAATGTGGAGAAATCAATGGGGTGCTCGGCAATATTTTTGTCAAAATCCACTCTACAATCACCCCCTTCTATGTGGAATAATATATAGCATTAGAACATCATAGGTCAAGGTCTTAACATTGGATCAGTTAAAGAGGAGGGGGTGGACTCTAGCTAAAAGATGTTTTCTTTGCCTTGTTGAAGAAGAGTGTATAGACCACATCCTAATTCATTGCTTCAAGGCTAAGGTTTTGTGAGAGTTAATTTTTGCTCTCTTTGGGGTGACAGTGGGTTCTTCCTTAATTGGTTAAAGAGACTCTTTTTAATTGGAATGGTTCCTTTGTGGGCAAAAAGCGTCAAAAGGTGTGGAAGACAACTCCTTTATGCCTCTTTTAGATAGTTTGAAAGGAAAGAAACATGATTGCTTTCAAAAATGGGGAGTTTCGGTTTCAAAGATTGAAAAATTCTTTTATTTGTAATCATTGCTCTTGGGGTAAGTTGTTCATAGATGTAAGTCCATTATCATTTATTGACATTTTTTATTGGTTGGGTTCTAAATGAGGGTGGGTAAGTTTTTGTAACCCCTCTTCTTCTTGGCTTTCACCTTGAGTCACCTCTTGTATACTCCAGGTATGCTTTGGGTTGTCCTTTGGGTGCCTTTTTCTCTTTATATATAATATGCTTTTGTCTTTTACTTATACATAAAAAAATAAATAGCATTAGAAACTTTTTCCCCTAACTTCTCCCCCTATATGATGTAAGATATTACAATCACCACATTCAGACACGATGCAATTAGAGTATGTGTCACAAACTTCTTCCTTCACTTTTTTAAAACAATTCTTAAAATCGCTTCGATCTAGTTTTCAAAAACAAAATCTAGTTTTCAATAGAGGTAAGTAAATTAACTTATAGTAATATATTTAAATCACATAATTAGTATATTTGTAATAATTTAACTTCATAACGAGTCTACACTTATAAAATTCATATTTCTTATCGGTCGACACTATATAATTAAATTTAATATCGCAAATCATATCATACATATATTAATTTCTTCAACAAAACAACTTTAAAATGTCTATTATACTTCTAATTTCATTTTTAATAGTTTTTTCTTATATTTTCATAAGTTTTGATGAATTTTTTGTTTATCAATATTTTATGTCAAAATATCCGCCGAGATATATCGGATATATCCCTGATATATCCGATATATCCATAAAATCAAAGTACCAATATGTTCATGATTACTGATATTTTCATCGTTGATTGTACAAGTAAAATACCTTAAATTTTATTGTTTAAAAAAAAGACAACAAAATTTGAAAAAGCTGTTTTCAACCACAACCAAAAAAAAAAAAATATATATATATATATATATATATATATATATACCACGTGTTTTTGAGGATAAAAAAAGTGTTTCTGTTCTAAGTTCTAACAGTTCCCAACCAGTACTATGGCTTTCAACTTCAAACCACTTAGCATTGAATCCAAAAGTTAAAGTACATGCTAAAAGACGGGGGAAATAGAAAAAGGAAATTGGGGGAGGATGAGAATGGTAGAGAGGACCTTGGAGCAAGAAGACCTCTGCCGAGCTGACCTTCATGGTTTCTGCCCCAAGCCCAGACCTCTCCTTGTGCGGTCACGGCGAGGGAGTGGTAGTGGCCGGCACTAACGCTGCAAACATCAGATGGAAGCCCTGGAACGGGCGTGGGTTCGTAAGCGTCGCCCCCTAGGCCAATTAGGGAGGAGGGCAAGCCCAGAGCCCCATGGCTGCCATCCCCAAAACTCATAACTGATCTGGCGCTGCTGCTGAAACATCTCAGACTCTGTTTCTGCCCCATCATAATGAATCGCCGCATCACAAGCGGTTAACCACTGTCCAATCAGAACCCTCTCCCTCCTCCACCGATGACCGGGTTCAGTTTTCAGTAGGTTTGGCCACTTTGGCGTCAATCTAATGGACTTGGGGGAAGTTCCCCTTTCTCCTACCCAAAATATTCGCCAAACTTGTTATTGAATAAAATAAAAAAAGGATACACTTCAATATTTGAACTTAAAAGACTTCGGATGCTTATGATTATTATACTTCCACCTCTAATTATATTTTTTAAAATTCAATATAAAAATTCTATTGAAGAGTAATTTAAGTTAAAACATATTTAGATAAATTTTTTGTTAATAATGCTTTTATTAAAGAAACTCTTCTAAAAGGATGACTTTAAGTTTTGTTTTAATCAACTTTTGAAAAGAAAAAACAAAAAAAAAAAAAAAAAATTAAACTTCATGTGTTTATTGTTTTACTTAATTCTAAATAGAATTTTAATACTTAATAGTGTTAAATATTAAGTTGTTTGTTTTTATAGCATTTTATTTATATTAAATATTAAAAAGTAATGAAAAATCAATATATTATTTTTTCTATTTAGAAAAAGTTACATATTTTGACTTTTTCAATTTAGTAAAAAGTTTATAATAAGTTATGAAAAAATAAAAAAATAAATAACCTAAATTTTGAAAACAAATTGCTTTCAGTAAAAAGCAAAGAAAAACAAACACCACTTGAGTTTCTGTGTTTTCGGTGTTATTGTTGTTGTTGTTGAAAGAACTAATGACTTAAAAAACAAAAAAAATGTTGTCTGTAATTTCCATTTTGACTTTTATAAAAAGTTATTTAATATTTAATAAAATTATTATAATTGCAACATTGCTTTCTAAAAATTATTAGTTTTGTTTTTGCGTTAATTTTCATCTAAAATAAAAGTAGGAAATTGTTCAAATAAGGTGTATAATATCAAATATATTTTTAATATTAATTTTGGTATTGAATTATATAATTAAAAAATTGATTTTTTTGAAGAAAATATTCAAAAACTATATCAAGTGATGCTTTGAATAAGAAAATACTTCAAATCATTAAGAATGTATATTTATTCTCAAAGGAAAAAAAATGATGACTAAAATACAAAGGGGTTTTTTGGGAATTAATTTTAAAAATAGTTTTTCAATTTAGAAAGCTGAATGTAGTTTTTAATAATTTATTTAAAAAATATGATGATTTTTTAAAATAAATTTGACATGATTTTCTATGTTTTTTATTAAGTAATTGAAAATTAATAAAAAAAAATAGGGATAAATAGTTGGGCAAAAATTTGTATCAAAAATAAATTTTTAGGCAAACTCTTGCTTGAAAAAAAATAACATACAAAAAAAAAAACTGAATTTGAAATATTTTTTTTGGAAACCGCTGCTCTTAGGGCATAAAGAGAAGCCCATCTCAAAAACCCAGCCCATTAGAAGAAAGAAAACCAGAATGAGCTCAACCACGGTCCACAGCACAAGATCTAAATCTAACCAGAGTTAAAACGCGATTTTACAGGTGTTGGCATTACCCAGGGACTGTTTGTTTTAGAGGACGAAAAGAAAAGAATTCCTCAGTTGCAGTCGTTGCCCTCCTTCTCGCTTCCGGACCAATCTCCTCTCAATCGATCCGATCCCACCGCTGCCTCTGCCTGAATCACAAGATCTGCTACGGTAGCTTCTTCAATCTCTCGTTATGAGATCCATGTGCTATCCTCTCAATGCTTGACCAATTTTTTTCTGTTTTACTTTTGCTTTTTTGCTTTTTTGCTTTAGTGCTTGTGTCTTTGTCTCCTTTGACCTCTCGTTTGCATAGATCTGTAGTTTGAAATACGAACTGCTTAGGAAAATTGTGCTTCTCCTTGATACTTTTATTTGAAAACATTAACGACTGATTCCAGGATTCTGACGTTAGAGGTTTGTCTTTGTGTAGATTTGGTTTTGTTTACGCCTGGGAGACTAGCTTAGATCAAACAAACTTTCAAAATTTTTATGTATACTCTGTGTGAAATGGCTTCCTGGGCTATATCAGGAAGAAAGACATCTTCAGTGCATTGGGTTTTGTTCTTGGTATTTCTCTTTGCCCATGAATGCAGAGGGTTTTATCTTCCGGGCAGCTATATGCATACATACTCAACAGGCGAACCTATATTAGCTAAAGTGAATTCCTTGACATCTATCGAGACTGAACTTCCTTTCAGCTATTATAGTCTCCCCTACTGCAAACCCGTTGCGGGAATAAAGAAAAGTGCTGAGAATCTTGGAGAGCTCCTTATGGGTGATCAAATTGACAACTCACCTTATCGGTTCCGGATGAATGTCAATGAGACTATCTACCTCTGCACTACAAGTCCTTTGAATGAGCATGACGTAAAGCTCTTAAAACAGAGAACTCGGGATCTGTATCAAGTGAACATGATTCTAGATAACTTGCCTGCAATGAGGTTTGCCAAGCAAAATGGGGTTAACATCCAATGGACTGGATTTCCAGTTGGGTATACGCCCCCACAAAGTAATGATGATTACATCATCAATCACCTCAAGTTCAGAGTTTTGGTTCATGAGTACGAGGGGAGTGGTGTGGAGATAATTGGCACTGGGGAAGAAGGTTTGAACGTAATTTCTGATTCTGATAAGAAAAAGGCATCTGGATTTGAAATAGTTGGTTTTGAAGTTTATCCTTGCAGTGTGAAATTTAACCCTGAGGTGATGTCCAAACACAAAATGTATGACAATCTCACATCTGTTAGCTGCCCAACAGAAATCGAAAAGTCTCAAATAATTAGGGAGCAAGAGAGGGTATCATTCACTTATGAGGTCGAATTTGTGAAAAGCAATATTAAATGGCCATCTAGATGGGATGCTTATCTGAAGATGGAAGGTGCCCGTGTCCACTGGTTCTCAATCCTAAACTCTCTAATGGTGATTTTTTTTCTAGCTGGTATTGTGTTTGTTATATTTTTAAGGACAGTGCGAAGGGATTTAACGAGGTATGAAGAACTGGACAAAGAAGCACAAGCACAGATGAATGAGGAGCTTTCTGGATGGAAGCTTGTTGTGGGAGATGTGTTTAGAGAACCAGATTGCTCAAAGCTACTCTGTGTAATGATTGGTGATGGGGTTCAGATTACAGGCATGGCGGTTGTCACTATTGTTTTTGCTGCCCTGGGATTCATGTCACCAGCCTCCCGAGGAATGCTACTCACAGGGATGATAATTCTTTATCTTTTCCTGGGGATTTTTGCTGGGTATGTTGGCGTACGTCTATGGAGAACTATCAAAGGAACTTCTGAAGGATGGAGGTCGGTTTCCTGGTTGGTTGCATGCTTCTTTCCTGGGACCGTTTTTGTTATTCTTACTGCATTGAATTTCATTCTCTGGGGCAGCAAGAGTACGGGTGCTATTCCCATTTCCTTGTATTTTATACTCTTGTCCCTCTGGTTCTGCATTTCTGTGCCACTGACACTCTTGGGGGGATTCTTGGGAACACAATCTGAGCCTATTCAATACCCTGTGAGAACTAACCAGATCCCTAGAGAAATCCCTGCACGCAAATATCCATCGTGGCTGCTTGTTCTTGGTGCAGGGACCCTTCCTTTTGGAACCCTCTTCATTGAACTTTTTTTCATTCTGTCCAGCATCTGGCTTGGAAGGTTTTATTATGTGTTCGGTTTCCTACTTGTTGTCCTTCTGTTGCTGGTTGTTGTTTGTGCTGAAGTGTCTGTGGTCCTCACCTACATGCATCTCTGCGTGGAGGATTGGCGGTGGTGGTGGAAGGCTTTCTTTGCTTCCGGGTCTGTTGCCCTTTATGTGTTCCTATACTCCATTAATTACTTGGTTTTTGACCTACAGAGTTTAAGTGGACCAGTTTCTGCTATACTTTATCTTGGATATTCTTTGATTATGGCAATTGCGATCATGTTGTCTACTGGCACCATTGGCTTCCTTATCTCTTTCTACTTCGTCCATTACCTTTTCTCATCAGTAAAGATTGACTAAAAGTTACCTCTGGTCCTTTTCATTGGCCAGTTGAAGACTTCCAGCCTGTAAGAGAAGGTTCTCTTAGTCAATGTTTTGCTTTTACTAAATTCCCTTCTGTAGCTGATCATACTGCAATAGGTCAGACAACTCTCAGATTGTTTGCTGACTGCATTGCGGGCCTGTTATATTTTCCATGCTTCTTGAGGTTAGAGGACTCAATAGTTCTAAAGTTGTGATTTTACTATGTTAATTTCTTTGTGTTCTGGAGTTTTTTGGTCTAGTTTTGAGCTACAAACAGATCATGTCTCAAGTATTATTCAACTTGTTCTGGAAATTTGTAATTGGTTGAACTTTCTATCCTTGTATCGTCTTTCACTTTATCATTGAAAAGAAAAGTAGATTAAATGGCTGTCTTCTTTGTCCTCTTAACCCAGCTGACTGTTAGCCATTGTCATGATAAATGCTCTATATATTGACTGTTCACCCCAAAATTAGTGGAAAAGATGGTTTGGCATTCAATATAGCACCGTTTAGAAGCTGGACAGTATAACTTCATTGGTGCTACCGGGTTTCAGTCATACAAACTTGTTATGGCATGCATCTGGAGCTTCAATCATGTAGATTATTTCTTGATTGCAAGTCTTCCTTTTAGAGTTAAATATGCTGGTACACATTCTTTCTTTTAAATTATTGCGTGGCATTTGAGCTTTCTGTGTTCTTGTTTATTTTTCCTTTCA
Source organism: Vitis vinifera (assembly GCF_030704535.1). Taxonomy (NCBI): domain Eukaryota; kingdom Viridiplantae; phylum Streptophyta; class Magnoliopsida; order Vitales; family Vitaceae; genus Vitis; species Vitis vinifera. Next base: position 10,065,011 of record NC_081816.1, on the reverse strand, counting down.
TGAATGGATTTGTTGGGGGTTGGGAACTTCTGAGATTGGGATATGTGAATGACCTAGCAACTATTGTTAGTGAGCGGACTGGACATTTTATCCCATCTTCTCTTGGGCTGTACTTACAGCATGTTATTCAGGTGGATTTGGTTAAACATTTTATGTTTGTTGCCAACCTACCTAGCTTGGGACAGGTAATGTAAAAGCACTGGCAGAGCATCATCTCATGAAGCTGGGTTTTTTACTTGATATTTTTCCATGTTCAGTCTCCTACCTGGAACTCTTATGGGGAAATGACTGAATATGTAAACATACATGGTAACACTTTTGATAAATGGGAGTTGATGATGCTTTGTACAACCTTTTACAGTAGTTTGACTAGAATGTCAAGAAGAACCACTCTACCCAATTAGCTCTAATTGGACAGGCAGGGGCAGGGCTTCAAAGCCTTGGATTTAAGTTGATATTGATAAACAGGAAACTAGCAAAAAGAATCATGAGAAAGGGATTCACCTGAACCAAGCCTTCTAAATACCGTTTAAAGTTTTGGTTGGGCTCTTTTAATTGTTGGGTATCTCAGACATTTTTGCTTGTGATAAGTGTCCTCATACAGAAGGACAAGAGGTTCAGGTTCATATTTAATTATATTCTGTTAAATAGCTGAGACATCAAGCTAAGTATGGTGCCATGATATTATTTCTGCTGCAATCATAGCTAAGCAGCAGTGACATTTCCTCGTCCTAGGGAGAGCCAGGGGAGTTGTGGGGTGCCATGTCAATGATCCCTGTATCATCCAAATTCAGGTATATGCTTGCAGGGTCAACCTCAGTATCCTGGGCAGTTTTGTTCTCTTCACCACCAGCATTGGTTTTAGTCTCCTCACCAGCAATTGTAGGGCAGCCATCAACAGGCAAACCCAAATGATTCTTGAAACTTTCTGAATGCATCTCTGAAGCCAACCAGCCTTGTGTTGATGAAGAATTACCTAGGCCATGGGGCTGAAATCTACCACCACCGGTTCTCACCATGTCACTGGAATGGGCAGGCCATAAGTTGAACTGTTTGATGACGGATGGAAATGGCAGTGTCCTACTTGCTGTAAGTCCTGTCAGGTCGACATCCGCGCCAGCACATCCCAATGTTTCCCTTGCAGCAGCTCGGTGTGCGCTGTCCAGTGCTGCTTTCAGGTATCTCTCTTGTGCACCCTGACAAATGCGAATGTGTTTCTCAATCTTCTGCAACAATGATCCATTAACATCAATAACTGAATTTTTTTAAAGATAAATTAGTAATTTACATGAAAGTAACAAGGTTTTCTCCCGTATTACATCAATTTTCAGATGAGCATTCGATTGATCTTTTGTCTCATCTTCAGCTTTGTCAACCCTGTATGGATAAAAAAGGAGAAAAAGGAAAGCAAATAAAGATGGAAAAAACTTGTGCCAAGTTAGCTTTTAGCTTGCTTAGAAAATGAAATCTGTTGAATTCAAGCGTAATAAGAGACGGTGGAGATGGTGGAGGTTCTTACTCATCTTCTTCTTGTGGCGATGATGAAGTTGCAGCTTCCTTTTGCTGTTCCCCCTCTGTGATCATACAGAAGAGAAGCTACAAATCTGTTTGATAATATTTTGTAAAATAGTTCTGTAAGGTTTTTAAAAACAACTCTTAAAAATTAGTTTCAATTATCTTCATGAACAAAATTCTATTTAAAAAAATGGTTTTCTAGAATTATTTTTGCGAAAACTTAAGAAATATATATATATATTCTTTTAAAAAATGTGTTGTAGAGACATTCTTAAAAAACTATTTTTAATAAAAAAAAATTCAAATTAGAAAACTTTTCTATTTTCAAGAATAATTTACGAAAAGACCCTTAAATGCTGATTCTAGTATGATAGCCATCCTCCTTGTGATTCCTGATCTAATGCTGTTCATCATAGAGTATGGTTTTGCTGTGGGGGCATCCTTTTGAATCTTCTTCATCATAATAATTTTCCTCTAATTACTGTTGAGATAGCAAGGGAACATATACTTCTAGTTCTAGCAAGGTTTTCAACAAGCACACAACGTTATGAGGTCAAATTGCATAATTGCAACAACCATGAAAGGAAGGTTGATTAAACAAAGGGCCTACCTTCTTCGGCTTCCCTTCTTGCAGCCTCCCTTCCTGAAATTATGTTCATCCTGTACTTCTGTAGAACACCAAAAATGCTTGGGTAATTACAAATGGTAGTTTCACTATTATTGTATATTAGAGCATGGTATACATTATTTGTTCAAATCCTAGTAACTTAAATTTTTAGGAAAATTGCTAAACTAACATGGGATTAGAGCTCTGTTTAATATGAGATCTTGAACCTTCCTCTTATTTGTCAGTCCTCCTATGGCCTGTGCCTCTCATGATGGGTATGGGACCCCATGTGTAGGGATAACATGGTAGTTTAACATTATAGACACTGTTGGAGTTAAGCATTTAAATGACATTCAAGTTTAATAATGGAGGAACCTGTAAATGGCTTTTCAAGTGGTAGAGAGTCAATCCCCTTACACGCATTATCTTCATGATAGCCTTTGGGGTGGCCTCTGCAAGTAGAGTGCAAAATATGAGGATGCATTAACAAGAAGCCTTGCTCAGAACAGCTGAAAAAGAAGAGTAAAATAGATCAATTATAAAAACTTTGCAAATAAATCAACGGCTCAGATGATGCATAATAAGTACATAAAAAGGTTTCCCCATTTCTAGCTTTTTTTTTCCTTTCCAAGTTTCTTAATTGTTCATGTCACTATTCATATTTTTCTGGTTTCATACTATTTGCTCTACCTTATCAGACGCCCCTCTCAACTGAGCCTCATCCGAACTATTCTGCTCTATATGGACACTGTAAATATATATATAGTGTCCATCATTTCCTCGAGTAGGGCAGTTATTGGTCTTCAACACCCAAGGCCAAACCAGTAACCAACCTACCATTTGGTGCTGCCTCTACCATCTCATGAATGCATTCTTCTCTAATTATGTTCTAATCTCGCTGCTCACCTCAATCTCCTTTGTCCTCTACAACCAAATTATCATGCGATAGAAGGGAAAGGATCGCTATAAAATAGCGATAAGACTGAATGCGACAAATACCAAAGGCGAATTCAAACACAAGCCACCCATGTGTATCAGAAACAAAGGCGATCAAAGGATTCAAACAACTAAAAAGACATGCTCAAACAATCCAATACATTTATCACATCAGCAGCATCCGCAACAAAAATGACAAGAAAATTCCCATAATATCGCCCAATGATGGTGATGAGTAGCATCAAGCATGGTAAAGAAAGCGAAATAAGCATGTGGAAGAGACTGAAGAATCTCTCCAGAATAGATCATACCAGAACTATAAGAATATAAAAGGAAAGTATTAAGTTATATCCAGTTATCCAACCCACAAGGTTGCCATGACCGGTCATGCATCAATAAACCATGAACTTAGTTCATAGAATGCCACAAGGTAGCAGATCATATATACTTGAAAAGGAAAGAAGTTGAACAAAAACTAAACCAACAAACAGGATACGATCAGTACTCCATCAAAGAGACACCTACATTTGAGAACACTAAGGAATCAACTAAAAATATCCCATGAATCTGCAAGGAGAATAAGAAAAGTGAGATGTGAGAAGCAGTTCAGAGTAGTGCAGACCTCATGAGATTAATAAAAATATAAACAAATTCAGCATGAAAGGAAGAGTGAGAAACACCTCAGCTTGTGCTGAAAAGAACAAAAGTGTGAAAAATGAAGGTAAAATGACTATGCTGATGCAAATGAAAACTATGCATGCTTGGAAAAAAGGAAACAGGAACACAGGAAAGAGACTTGTACATAAAAAATTCAACCATGATTGATGGGGCCTGGCTACCTATAATTGACAAGATCCTGGGAGAGTGAATCGATATGCTAAGAAAATAACCACTGTGGCAAATGCAACCAGAATCCCCCTTCCTTCTGATGCCAGAAATAGAGGTAATTTGCCCAATGACACAGTGCATACAAAGTAGAAGGCATATATTACACAAAAAGGAGTCCAACCAGATGGACGCAGATGTGGGCCTGAAATTGAGCAAATCCCATGTCATACAGTTGAACCAGAAATTAAAACCCCAAAATCACTCCTCCCAAATAGGCGTAAACCGTAAACAAACTAAAGTAAATTGAACCAACCAGCGTACAAAAGAAAGATATAATAGAACCCCATTCTAATATTTCAGAAACCAAAGGAGGCACTGAACAGAAGACGAATTGTTAATTGATAACCTAAGAGAATAAGTGTACTGAAAGTCCTACTTTCATGGCCACCAAGCTGATTAACCGCATCAACGAAAAGAGCGTGAAGTTCTGGTGTCCATTTTAGGCGTGGTTTCAGATCAGAAGACAAGACAATGGAAGGGTGACGGTCCTCTTGGACCTGGACAGGAAAAGCAGTTCGGCCCTCGAACATTCCTTGCTGAGGGTGTTCAGGGAGAAGCATCGGTTGATACAAGTGCTGATAAGGATGGATCGAAGGAACACCCGGTTCTCGCTGTCCTCCTCCTCTTTCTCCTCCAAACATATTTAGATCTTTTTGGATGTGCAGTGATGATGAGCAAGACATGAAAGATCCCCTTAAAACAAAATAGGCACTCCCACACACTGCCACAACTGCTACCACTGCCAAACAAATGGCAATGCCTGCAGTGACAGCGCGAAAAGGGGGGTGATAAAGTCGAGGACCAAGCAAGAGCGACGCTCGCTTGCCAGTGCCGACACATCAGTCCGTATGGATGGTTCTCTGTCGTCCCATGATTTGCTCTCTTCTCATCAAGTGAAGTCTGTTGCACTGCATGTGCATGTAGGAAAACGTGGAGGCCTCCTCCTCTCTCCAGCTTGCTCCCCCTTAATTTTGTTTGTACTTGAGGCCTTCCACTCTCCTTCCTTGAGCACCGGTTCAAGTACTGTCCAGTTTATGTTGAACCCAGATGCCATGTGTCGTCATCTTCCTTCATCTCCGCTGCACTCACCTGTTTCGACGTCAACAAAGCCAACGCTGCTTATAAGAAACCTATATAGCACTAAGGAAAGGCAACCCAATACTCTAGACGTCTAAAAAACCCCGTGCTCTTTTCTCCTTTTCCTTTTCTTCCCATCTATGTGGAATTAATTAAAAAGTGTTGCAATAAAATTCTCCCATCTTCTTTTAAGGGGAAGAGACGTACAATTTGATGATCTTCAGAATATGCGTGTGCGTGTCAAAGGATCTTTATCCTCAAAGTTATTGATCTGATATTATTAGACGATCGAATCGGTCATCATCATCAAATATTATTAATAGCGTCTATTCTAAAATACTAATTATACGAAGATAACTTTGCTTTAAAATGTTGGAACATGAGACAATTCCTCTATTGATATTTCATTATCTTTTACGGTTCTAGTGTGATAGTTTTCCCTTCATAACTTATGTGCTTGACATATTCTAAACCTCCCTATCACTTCCTTATTTACCTTTCTTTTTTCCTTTTCATCCTTTTTCATGCCAAATTCAAATCGTATCATATTAATGGTTTTTATGCATAAGTTTCATGATTGTCTATAATTTACCTTATTTATAAAGTCTATATTTTAGGTTTGACTTTGACAATCCTAAAATAGATTTGACTTTTATTATTGGCTATTTTTTACTTCTCGACAATCCTACTAATTTCCTGTTAATATTTTTTTTAATAGGTAAATAAGAGATTGTATTAGAAAAGCCTAAAAGAGGTGAAAATAGTACGCATGAAGTATACAAGCAACGCCCAAGAAGCTAGGCAAAAAGAAAGAAGGAAACCTTTCTCCTATTTAGTCAAAAGTCACTCTATAAAAATCAATCAAGGACAAAGAATAATCCTCTAAATACATTCTACCCCAATTCACAAAAGTGTACAAAAAAGAAAGTTTTAAAGCTTGGTCAAATCATTCAATGTCATTGAACACTCTTTCATTTCTTTCCTTCCATAAGGTCCACATTAAACAAAGGGGGGCAACCCTCCAAGCCTTTTCCTTTCTCTTACTCACAAAAGCACCATGCCAACCTATCAAATTCCTTTCGATTAAGAAATGCAAGACCCACTACACATCAAAAAGAGAGAAAAGTAAGCTCCATATCATTGTAGCATTCTTACAAAAAGGGATCAAGTGGTCACCGGTTTCCTCTTCCACTTTACACAAGTAACACCTATTTGGCATATTCCAACCCCTTCTTTTGAGCTGATCAATGGTCAAGATTTTGTTCCAAGACGCTTCCCAAGCAAAAAAGTTTACCCTTATGGGAGCCCAAGATCTCTAAATAATATTCCAAGGAAAAGGGTCACTAGAGGCTTTTGTGAGAGAGCGGTAAAGAGATCTAACAGAAAATGAGTTGTTCTTGCTATTCTTCCAACTCAAGACATCCTCCACATCTCTATTCAAAACCAAAGGATGGAGTTTCTGGAGCAAGCCCTCCACCTCTTCCATTTCCCAATCGTTAAAGTGTCTTGAAAACAAAGGATTCTAACTTCCCACTTCTCCACCCTCTTCCCAAGCATCAAACACCCACTAATCCTTGTTGACTGCTAATCGGAACAAGTTAGGGAAAACATCTTTCAAAGCTTGGTCCTCACACCACAAATCCTTCCAATATTTTCTAGAGCAAATGTTTTCCCAATCTTTTCTAATAGCTTTTCATACTCCCACACCATAGGCTCCCCTCACTTCTCTTGAACACCAATCTCCTTCCTCTATCCCAAATTTGTCTATGATGACTTGTTTCCACAAAGAATCCCTCTAGGGCCACATGATTGCGAATACCTAAGTCTCCCTGTCTCATATCAGCACAAACCGCGCTCCAATTCACCAAGTGAGTCTTTTTCTCTAAGGCGCCACCGCCCCACAAGAAGTCTCTTTGGATTTTTTCAAGTCTTGTACACATCTTCTGCGGAATGACAAAGAGAGACATAAAGTAAATTGGGAGACTTGAAAGAGTGTTCTTTATCAAGGTAAGCCTCCCCCCTTTAGAGAGATATTGTCTCTTCCATAAGGACAAACGCTTTCTGAATCTCTCTTCCACTATGTCCCACATCCTTGAGGATTTGAAAAGAGCACCCAATGGTAGACCCAAAGAAGGGAGCTTCCCAATCCTACACCTTAATACCGAAACGATATTCTCCAAAGAATCAATCCTTCCTACAGGGATAGCCTCACTTTTATCCCTGTTCACTTTTAACCCAGAAATCGCCTCAAACCATAAGAACACCCAACTCAAGTATCGCAACTGCTCACTATTGGCCTTGCAGAATAAAAGGGTATCGTCAGCAAACAGAAGATAGAGCAAATCCCTTCCTACTCCACTACTGCTTCTCACCTTAAACCCCTCAATGAAACCCCCGTTTTTTGCTCTGAAAAGTAGTTGGTTGAGAATCTCCATGACTAATAAGAAGAGATAAGGGGATAATGGATCACCTTGTCTCAAACCCCTAGTGCTATGAAAAAAGTCTGAAGAGGTTTCATTAATTAAAATTGAGAAATTAGTTGTGGAGATGCACCATCTAATCCAATTAATCCACCTTTGCCCAAACCCCATCTTAGACATAACTGACAGAAGGCAGTCTCAGTTGACATGATCAAATGCCCTCTCAATGTCCATTTTTAGAAGGAGACTAGGGAGATTATCCTTCAACCTGGAGTCTACAACCTCATTTGCAATGAGCCGACATCCAAAATTTGCTTATTCTGAATGAAGGCATGCTAGTACTCTGAAACCACCTCCACAACAACTAGTTTCAGCCTATTTGCCAAGACTTTGGCGAGTAATTTGTAAAGGCTCCCAGCCAAACTTATCAGTCTGAAATCTTTCAACTCTTCTGTACCCCTACTTTTTGGGATTAGAATGAGAAAAGTGGAGTTTAGACTCATCTGGAAGTGTTAAGGCGGAAAAAATCATCAAAAAATGTCATAATCTCAACTTTGGTAAAATCCTAGGAGAATTGCCAAAATGCCATGGCGAAGCCATCCATACCAAACGTTTTGTTTATGGAGAGGCTGCATAGGGCTTCAAACACTTCTTTTTCTGAGAAAGGCTCCTCTAAACTTCTGGACCTTTCTGTCCCTAAAACATGAAACTATAAATCCCCAATTATCGGTCTGCAATCCTCGATTTCTAATAACAAAGTCCTATAAGCCCTACACACCTCAGACTTGATATCTTCCTCACTAGTAAGAGTGTCCCAATTAATATTCACCTTGGATAAAAAAAATTTCTCGCACTGGCGTTTGCCATCTTATGAAAAAATTTGGTATTTTTGTCACCCTCTTTTAACCAGAGTTTCCTAGATTTTTGCCTCCACAAAGTTTCTTCCATTAAAACGCAATTCTTGTACTTCTCCAAATCCCTCATTCGAGCCTCTGCTTTCTCAAAAGCCAGGGGATTAACACTCTTCTTTGAATCCTAGAACTGAATTCAAGAGAAGGCTTTAGATTTTCTAGCAAAGACATTACCAAAAACTTCTTTATTCCATCTTCTTAGATCTCTTTTGAGAGCTTTCAACTTTTCAGCAAGGCAGTGGTTGTTGGACCCTACAACCGAGTACCCTGTTCACCACGCTCTTATTAGCTCGTTGAACCCATCATATAGAAGCCACATATTCTTAAAGCGCAAGGGAGTCTTGCCTTTTTTAACCTCCCTGTCCTCCAAGGAAATGGGACAATGATCAGAGACTATTCTAGGGAGAGCACATTGAAAGACACCTGAAAAATGATCCTCCCACTCATTAGAGATTAGAAAACTATCCAACCTTGAAGCTGCTTGAGAATTAAAACCACCATACCACGTGAACTAACCACCGAAGGATGGCAGATCCTTTAAACTCAACTCCTCGATGACCTCAAAGAACCTTCTCATATCTGCTATCAGACTAAGACCATTCCTCCTTTCCCTTGAAAATCTAATGGAATTGAAATCCCTTCCCCCATGCACCAGGGATCATCCCATAGGTCTTTAATAGCACCCAATTCTTCCCAAAACTCATGTTTTTTTCCTTGATAAGATTGGGCCATAGACACCAGTGAACACCCAAACAAAGCCATCTTCCACATTCCTGAAGCGACTAAGATGGTGAAACCACCGCACTCTAGCTCCAAGAGTTCTAGAACCCTGTTGTCCCAAAAAATCATAATGCCTCCTGAGACACCCCCAACATTAACTGCACCCCAATCCATAAACCTTCCAGTGCCCAAGCTTTTCACCACCTTTAACGACATCTCTCGCACCTTTGTTTCTAGAAAACAAACTAGATCTGTCTTCTGGGCTCTAACTACCAAATTAATCATCCTCATTTTCTCCCTATTGTTGAGCCCTCTAACATTCCAAAAGAGGATTTTGATCTTCATCAATCCATAGGGATCATTTCCATTTTGTTCTTGTCGCTTTTTCTATTCGCAATCATAGACTCTCCATAGCTAATCATACAATCCAATCTCTTAAGTTCCATTTCAAAGCGTGATGCGGACACCACTTTCTTCTTTCTCTTTTTACAAAGGGTTCTCCTACCAGTCATCTTCTTCAACTTCTTTAGTTGCATAACTATTTTTTCTTCGCACCCCTCAACCGACATTCCCAAAAATCTATTGAAATCTTTGAAATTGGAAAGCTCCTTGTCGGAGGGCGGATCCTTTTCGGAAGAAGCATTCTCAGGGAAAACCACCTTTGACCTATCTTGCAGAACCATATATAGAGTCCTTTTCACAACATCAACCCTTACCTCTAGCGCACCCTCTTCCCACTTAGGGGATCCTCCCCAACGCTTCAAAAAAAGTGTTGTCCCTTTGCGATTCTCGCCCAAAGAAGAAGAATTCGACACCCAAAAAGGAGTAGTAGAAGAAGAAGGCCCTTTCCCCCCAGAAGAAAGGGATGAAGAAAGTGTACCTTGGAATCTGAGAACTTCTAAGAGAGCGATGTCTGCTAGAGGTTTCGTGTTCGCCTCCAAATCCGTAAAAAATGATGCACAAGGGTTAAGGCCTTGGAGATGACCCAACGCCATGGACGAAAATCTAGGGCACCAATCGTGAAGAACTTATCTGGGAGAAGAGTGGAAATTCTCCCTTCTTTTTAAAAGACAGACCCGACCCACTTCTATCTGGGCGTTGCCTAAGGAAAGCCTTTTAAGGTTTCCTCCATAGACAGAGCTCGACAAGGCCTGAGGTACATCAGCAAGGGTCTCTTTCTCTTAGCCCAACAAAGCCCCCAAAGCCCCCGCTCCACAAAGCTCTCTTTTCCTTTCTGTACCTGTAGCCATTCCTGTAACATTAGGAACAATGTCATCTTTTTTTTTTGTAGAGAGCAGCAGGTCAACCAATGACATTGGCCATCTTTTTTCCTAGAGCAAACTTCAGTTATTTTCGAGGGGGCGCATGACCCGACCTCACTCTCATTCTTTCCCTTTTTTCCTCTATAACACCATGAAGGTTGCACATCACTAATCCATGGAGTATTCTCCCACCACAACTAGACCGCGAAACAGGTAGAACCAGCTACTACCTATAAAGAGCTAGGGAAATTCCACCATCTTATCCTGACAAGGACCCTAGTCCACTACAAGTTCTGGCATTCCACCGTGTCCTTGTCAACACCCACAAAGCGACCACAGGCTTCCCCTAAGTTCTTGAAAAAACTCATCCCCCAAATATGCAATGGAAGACCCAGAATTCTTACCCACACCTCTAGGCTCTTCCTATCCTCTATGAGACAACCAATAGAAGGGTTCCACCAATCCAATATGAGACATTTACCTTTAAACCACTTGACCCCTGAGTGCAACACCCTCTCAGCTTCAATGACATCTTCAAACTCAAAGAGGATAAAAGGACCTCCTAAAAGAGCCAAGCAAATATTTCCTTTCAACAATCAACTAGACTGAGCCCAAGACTTAAGGGAGTCGAGGTTTGTGGGTTGATCTAAAAGTCCCCCTCCATCTCCCTGCCATGCTCCTACTCAAGACTTCCTTGTTGCTATTGATTACCCCCTTTTCAATTTTTAACCACACAACATTCCGAAGTTCAACAGAACCAGAAAACTCTGCCTCTACTATTGGGTCCTTCTTTTCGACACTAATGAGACCCCTCCCTCTTGAAGAAGAGGCAGAGAAATCCTCCCCCTTTTGGGACAAAGAGAAACCCTACTTCTTAACTTCCCAACCAAAAATTGTCAACCCCCAACCACACTCCTACCTTTAAGGAAAACCAAGGAGAATTTCTTACATTCCACATCCCAGGTTGTACAAAACAAAAATTATTGTCCTGCTTTGTTAATGCGCAATTCCAACTAATACCTTCTTCCCCCCTCCGCCCAAGATAGTTTGAAATGCTCCCCTACTTTGAGGCAACAACAGGTTTCAGCCCCTTTCAAAAGGAAGGTCAAGCTTTTACCACTGAAACAAACCCAAGAAGAAAAGTTGGGGCCCTTTTCAGAGACTGTTCCGAACACTTTCCCCTTGGCCTCATTGATTGAAATCTTGAAGGTCTTTGAATCCACTCCAAACCAACACTTTCCATTGGGATACACCACAACCATTTGAATCCACTTCTGCTTTTATCTTTTTTCATGGGCCTAGAATTCCAACGCAATAGCATGACCTGTGTGATGACTCCATTGGACAAGAATCAAAGAGCTCAACCTGCATGTCATGCATTTCAATTTTTCCTGTTAATATTATTATCACTTATATTATTTTTAACATCCTAATTAATAACATTTTAATAAGTGAGTTTCCAAATATATATTTCTAAAAATATATTATTTTTATTTCTTACATTAAATTATTATTATTATTATTATTATTATTATTATTATTATTTCATTTTCTCACTTTTTCATTCTCTACTAACACCCTTCCAAGTAACCAAGTACTATTTTATAATTATAAAAATTCTTTGTCTGCTTTTAACCTCCAATTTACACAACATCTTTTTCAAAGACCTTTTCTAGGGTATCCAAAAGCATGTTTTTTTTTTTTTTTTTTTTTTTGAGAAAAATTCGAAACTATTATTTATTTTTTTTCCATTCTACTATCTCACAACCACAACCATTTTTTTTTTTCTAAAATGGCGCCCACACACACAACTACAAACCTAATTTTTTTCCTTGTTTTCCTTTTCTTTTCTGATCTAAAGCTCGTGCAAACTTTTTTTTTTTCATCCAAACCTCAAATTTATTTTTCTCCTATTTATTTATTTATTTAAATCTACTCAAATAAATATTCAAAATTTCCCTATCTATCAATAAATTAATTTACATTCATAAAATTTTAATCTTTTGATATAAAAATTAGATAAATAAAGCTTAATATAGATTGAAAATTTTCAAATAATTTTTTTATTATTTAAAATTTGTTAACGAATTTAAAATATTAATATAAAGATTAAAATCTTATCTAAAAAACTGATCTTTAAACCCTAAGCTTTCAACTCTTTAACCTGTACATTCTTTGATCCTTATGTAACAAAAGTTTTAATTAAAAAAAAAAACAAAAAAGGTAAAAATTTATTTTATACTTAAAGCTTTTAAAAACTAAATGACATTTCTACCTTTATTAAATTTATTAATTTATTTCATTATTTTTAAATTGTAGTTTTACGCCTTAGGTTTAGTTCAGGTATTACTCCTCAAGTTGTAGTTGATATATTTCTTCTTCTCACCTTTCCTTCTTTTTTATATTGCCCATTTGTGTCATGCCATGTGGATAGTCCACGTAACACCGAAACAAAAAGAAAAAAAAAATCTTAATTTTTGTGACAGTTGCACAATTAATAAAATCCGTATATTGAATGTGTAGTCCTTATATTATAATCATTTATACGGTGTATATATATATGTATGTATGTATGTATGTATGTATGTATTCTATCAACATATATTTTATAAAATAGATTTTAATATCAATTTTATGGAAACAAGAAGCTTCGGACACGTTTGGGGATGTTTTATAAAATTTGTTTCTAAAAATTGTGTTCAAAATAGAGAAACAAAAATATTTTTTAAAATTTTTTTTTAATAAAAGTGTTTAGCAAGATGTTTAAAAAAATTAAAACAAAAAACTTGTTTGGATGAAAAAATTTGTATTGTTTTTAAAAGCAATGTCTTACTTTTATTTTATAAAAAATTTATAAATATAATTTATAATAATATAAGATTAAATTCAAGTTAAGTATTATTAAAATGATAAAAAAAATTAAATCTACAATTATGTATGAATTAAAAATAAATAATTTTTTAATTATGAAATAATTTTTTTATTATAGTGAAACAAAAATTACTATAAAATAAAAATAATTTTAATATTCATTTTTAATACAAGTCAAATAAGTATTTTAATTAATTAATTTTTTTAAATTTCTTGCTTGATCATGATTTCTTATGTTTTTTTTTATTTTTTTTTTGAGAAATTGTTTTTAAGTTAAAAAAAACTAATTTCTTTTAATGTTTTATAAAAATAAGGATATTTGGCAAGTTGTTTTTATAAAAGGATTTTTAAAATAAAAAACAAAAAGACTTGTTTGAATTCATTGTTTTTTGTAAAAAAAAAATTGTTTTGATTTTGTAAAAACATTTTAAATTCAATTTATATAACATTAATTAATTAAATTTAATTGAAGTGTTCTTGAAAATGAAAATAATTTTTTAATTACAAATAAATTAAAATATATATAGTTTTTAGTAAAATATAAATAGTAATATTATAATAAAATCATAAATTATATTTTTAATAGAAAATATACTATTTTATTATATGTTAGAAAAATGATATTTTATTATATTCATAAATTTATGGTATTAATAAGTTTATTATTTAAGTTTTAATATTTTTTTTAAAATAATGGACTTGTTAACAAATTCAATGCATTAAGTCTTGTTTAATTTGGAGTTAATTTGTCAAGTGAAAAAAAAATTGAAAAATAGTAATTCAATATAGAAGATAAATAATAGAGTGTGTGTATTTTTTTGTCATTTTTAAAAACTGGTGAAAATAATTTTTACTTGTTCTCTAAAAGTTGCTCTCTATTTTACTTTGCTTCTAAAAACTAGAAATAGAGAACAATAAAAACAAACAATGTTATGAATTTTTAAAAATTGTTTCTATTTTTAAAAAAAGAAAATTGTTTTTAAAAACTTCGCCAAACAGGCTCTTAAGTGTTGTGGTTATTTCTATCTCAAAAAAGGCTTACACTTTGTCTAGCTCCCAAACCATCTAAGATCTTTATCTCATATAATCAATATTGAAATAAGGCGATCTATTGAGGTGTACCAAGCCAATATTGGGCTCCATGAGCTTTATTCCCAACTCAATATGCCATGAAATATCTTAGCATTACACCATTAGAAAACTTCAACAAAAAAAAAAAAGTGCAAAAATATCTTGTATAACAATGAAAATAAGTTTACGAAATCCCCCTCTTCTTTTTTGGAGAGACACATAATTCACAACTCAAGAAAGCAAAGAACATCTTAGCATTATATTATTAAAAAACTTAAAAAAAGAAAAAATGCAAAAAAAATATCTTGTATAGTGATAAGAATATGTTTACATAATCCCTCTCTTATTTTTTGTAAAGACATATATAGAGACAATCTTTAAAAAGCATCCCCCTAATATGTTAAAAAATGTTAGCAAGTAAAAGGTTGTGACAATGATAAAGCAACATTCTCATCACCCACATTAATATATTAGAGGCACCCTCTTCTTCATGCATTTTCTCTATGAGATAAATATATTTATGTATGTTAAAAGTGTAGAAGATGGAACTTCCTTGAGAATTTGCTATTGGTGGGCACCTAACATAAGGAGATCGATGCATTGATCCTTGAACAAATCAATTTTATAAATACAAGCATGTGGATTTTTATCTTGAATAAACTTTTTTCCTATTCTAACAAAGTTTTAACCAATAATGATATTTCATAGCTTGTAGTCACAACTTTATAGATAAAGACAAGTAGTTTATTAATCCAAACATCACCCTTATCCTCATAACTTAGCCAAAGAAAACACACAAGTGGTTAACTCACAAATTCCATCAATGACTATTGCATTGAGTGAGATGACAACTCCACAATCGATTAAGACAATGACCTATTAGCAACACACATCTCAAACCTCCCAAAAAAGACCACACATGAATGTTTTTTACAAAGTCTTTGATTCCCAAGGACTATAAGGTGACTCATTTGTCAACCTCCCCTTTTTAGATCAACTAGTTGCAAATCTAAGACACCTCACATGCTCCAATTTCTTGTTCAACTTGTGCCTATCGACCACTCCTATTTCAAGGATTATATATGTTAAACCACCAACTCTTCCACCTACCAAGATATGGCTCTCATTACCATACTTAAACAAGAGCCCAAGTCTCACAAAATTTCCTTAAAATAGCCTCATTATATGTTGCCATGGAAGAAGAGCTCCAACCTTTTACTTAAACAACGCTTGATGTCTCTTTCCATGCCTTTTCAACATTAATATTATAGGTTCCAAATGGGTCTATAACATCAAATACATGGAAGATGACTTGATAGATCACTACAGGGCACAAGTTGTTACAAGTTTAATCAAATTCCTGAGTTGGACTATGATAAAACTTTTAGCCCCATGATCAAACCCATAACTATTTGCACTATTCTCTCTTTATAGCCACTATCTCTCATTAGACTATTACATAACTTGACGTCAAGAATGCATTTTCACATGGTTTCCTTGAGGAAACTATGTATATGGAACAACTCTCAAGTTTTGTCAATCCATCTCTTTCCAATCATGTTTTCTTGTTAAATGAATCTTTTTATGGTTTAAAACAAGCATATTATGCTTGGTTTGAATGTTGATCTCAATGTTTGTTCATCTTTAGTTTTTGTTATAGCAAAGTCAATTCTTATTTATTATCAGTAATACAATGACAAAATTTTATTTCTCATTAATGTTGATGATGTTATCACGACAATAAGCAACACCACCATCAACATCTATGTTTATGATGTTATCACAAAAATTGCCATTAAAGCACCAAGCCAACCTAATAATCACATACTAGTAAAAGAAATTGAATGTTGGAGCATAGTTAGAGTTTTTCAATGCTTCACCTTTAGTCAACCATATTGGAATATCTAGATCGCTCCATTCCAAGCCCTTGATTATTGGGGTGCATGAAAAACTTTTCTAGGCATCTTTAGATCTACACAACAGAAACATTCAAAATATGAATCTTAGATTTAGGTGCTCAAAAAAATATTATATGTTATATGGATGTTCCTAGATTAATTCTAGTTGATGAAAAAGGTAGTGCTGATTTTGAAAATCTTATGATTTTCCACTCGATGATTTTTTTCTACATTTTGGCACGTGACAACGGTAGAATCCTCTATGTGGAGATGAAGGCTAGGGTTCCTTTCTTTGGAAGACTTAATGACGAAAATTTTAAACCTTAAACCCTTAAGAAGGTTTATATAAACTTACATATGGACTTAAATGACTTGAGCCTATCTTAGGCTTGGGTTACTTAATGTAGTCTAGTGGGTTTTAATTAATTAATTAACTTGATCAAACTCTAATTAATTAATTAGCCAGAGATAAAAGGACCATTGATAAACTCTTGTGTGACTTTGCATATTTTCCAAAACACCTTTATCTATACATATGAATAAAGAACCCAAAGATCCCTAACATAATGTTCCACCAAAGAATATGAGCTCGAGCGGGAACCAATGAGACTCATAGGAAAATATTGACCCCCTAAGAATTCAATTCTGAAGTATACTCAACATCTTACTAAAAAAAGGTCAATTGCACTAAAATATCTTATGATATTAGATTAAGATAGAAAACTTTGGTTCATGACCTACTAACAATTGCATGCAAGCTCCCTATGAACCGAAGTTCGTAATCTAATGGAGTGACTGATCGCTCGGTTTTTGTCGTTTATTGGATCAAAATAAAATTTATAACCTAATTCACTATTCTATAGCAATTTGTACCTGATCAAAAAGTGGTTTTAGTACAAACTACTGTAGTATATTGGTTTTTAGGCATCGTCCACAAGGATGGATTATTCTTGGTAATTAAGGCTTGAATGAGATGATAAGAAATGATTGTGATCAAAAGAAATTGACTTGAAATTGCATGATAAAATTCCAAAATAACAATGTATTCAAATTGAGAGGAAAATGAAGTGTAAAAGAGAAGAAAATTAATAGGAGGTGAAATTCTCGGAGTTAGGATTTTCTAGAAAGCAATTTTCATGGTGAATAGATGTTGAGATCTAATTTTCATCAAGTTAGATCGAAAACCTAAATTTTCATCTGAACTGATTTTTGATTTAGCTTTAGGTCTAGATCTAATTTCTCTTCGAATTAGGTAATCTAATCCAAGAGATCAATTCAAATCATATATTCAATTCATCTTAAATTATCTTCCAATGATTCACACAATGCAATTATTCAATCTCATCAAATCTAGTATTAAGAATTTGATTAATCTACCTAGCTTGCATTGTAGTAATCATCCAAGACAATTTGAAGAGAAAAATCCCCAAATTTCAATTAATCAATTAACTGGATCAAATTACCTTTGCAATTCAAGCTCAATTCTCTAATTCACCATAGATCTTGCCTCTAGATCCTCCCTCCTCCGAGAAAAACGAGATTTAGTCACTCATGCTTGGAGATTTGATATCACAAGACATGTTTGGCTACTGAGAAAATGAGAGAAAATGAAGAAAAGTAGAGAATTATATAGAGAGAAGAAATCTGAAAAGTTCTACAATTAGAAAATGTATCAAAAGTTTTCCAATGAGTCAATCCCATTTCTATTTATAGGCCAAGGTCAAGTGGACACTTGGCATCATCTAAGAGGTCTTCCGAAGGCTTCTTCATCAAGGAATCTGGAGAAAATACATTTTCGCACGAGCCCCAACAATTTCGCATGATGGTGCGAAGTGGAGGATCCATTAGCATTATTTTCGTCTTCCTGGAGCATTTCGCATGACTGTGCGAAAATTTCACATGGTCATGCGAAATTGCTTTTCACTTTTCCCTTAGTATGCTACAACCAAAACCCATTCTGTTTCATTTCGCATGACCGTGCGAAATTTTCGCATGACCGTGCGAAATTTTCGCATGGTCATGCGAAATTGAAAAACATGTTTTTTCGACTCCTCTTTGCAATTTCTCCAATTTCTTTCTCTTAATTCCACTTCAACTACCTTCAAATCAACTCCAAATCTCGGTCCAAACCGATTGCATTGCTTATTTCATTATGCATTTGGATCATCATCAACTTTATTTGTTCTCTTCAATTTTGATTCATCTCTTTTGTCACCAATTTATCAAAATCATACCTTGAAATGACTCCAAAACTTCATCAAACTTGTTAGTAACTCTTGCAAGGGCAATAATATATTAATTGAGTGTTTGAGGCATAATTACTACTCAAAAGATGTGAAACTCATGAGAATTATTATATAAAATATGCTCTTTTTGAGTAGTAATCATTGACTACTATCAACTTCTCAAGATTACTTCTATAATTCTTGAATCTCAAATCCTTTTATTATGTGATTAACTGAAATACTCTAACTTTTTAAGAACATATGTCAATTTCCAATTAAAAAATTGTTGCAGCCACAGATTTCATGATCATATGTCATTAGGATTATCCAATGGGACACACTATTTTAAACTTATGAGATATCATTGTGCCTATATTGAGAATACCTATTGTCACCTGTCTTAATTAGTAATGATCTCATCTAGAGGGAATATATGACCACCTTAGGGTCTTACATATAGGTTAAAGCTACTGAAAAACTCAATATTCTTTCAAGATTGAGAGATCATACGGTATAGCAGCTTGATGAACTCATGACTACCTGATAGCCTTACGTTATAATTCACTATAGGTTTTATCTAATATATAATCATACACTCACCATGGGAAACCCATCTTGAAAACCAAGACCAGTCATCCCTCTAATTAGGAAGTAGTATATTACAACCTTAAATAGATTACCTAAGTCCTCAAACCCAATTGTGAAAAAATCATCTACTTGCAAAGAACTCATAACTTGGATTTTTCATACAACTCTTAATACACCTTAAGTCATGGACAATGCAAAATATGTCAAGACAAAATACTCATAAAATGTTATGCATGAAATATGATAGATATGAATAAGAAACTAGAATCTTATTATAAATAATAAATCCTAGTCTATTACATCATGTCATATTTTTAAGGGTTTTATCCTAACATTTTCCATCTAAGGTTAATAATAGCAAATTGTTTAAATAATCTCCATCAAATTCAATGGCAACACTTCTAACAAAGCTCATACTATTATCTCCACTAGAGTAGGCTAAATTTGCATAAAATACTTTAATAAGCCTTGGATAATTTTTTTGTGTAAAAGGAAGAAGAATTTCTAGCCCATACCTCAGAGGAACTCGAGAATACCAAATTCTATAAAATCAGCAAACTTCACATTTTGACTTAGAAAAATGCTCCAATTAGCAAAGTAATTGACAAATTAGAGTTTGTGACCGTCATTTTCAAAAAGATTATCATCAATCCGTGTCTTCCTTCTTTGCTTCTTGTGTGCATCTTCATAATCCTTTTCCTATTTCCCGTGTCTTTTGGTTTTAGGGGCATTTTGTGAAAATGAGGGTTGAAAATAGGATTAGAAACAAACAAAAAGATGAAGGCATAGAAAATAAAAGAAAATAAGAAGAAGTGGTGGAGATGATGAGATAAAGTTTTAAAGAGAGAAAATAAGGGTCTGAGAAAGGGAGAAAATATAGAGAAAAAAGAAAAAGAAAATAAGGGCATAAATGAGAAGGTGATATTAAAAGATAGAAGGTTGGAAGGTGAAAATGGGTAAAGGAATGGAGAAAGAAAATGAATTTGAGGGAGAAAAGAAGAAAATGGCAATTGGTAAAGAGAGAAGAAAGAGTGGGGAAAAAGAAAAAGATAAGATAGTAGCAAAAAATAAGCTTTTAAAAAAATGATCAATCAAGTAGACAATTGGTTAGTTGTCTGAATATATATATATATATATAGCCCAGATCTAGATGTCTACTTGGAAGACCTTATAAGTAATAAAGGAATTTGGCTATTACTCTTTATTTTAAAAAGCAATGATTTACATGTCATGCAATTTAGCAATTTAACACTGAAAACATCATGCACTTGACCAACTGAACACTAAAGACATCAAACAATTGTAAAATCATGAGATCACAAGAATCTAAATGTCCTTCATGCAATTCACAAATACACTAAACCAAACTCTCTTTTAATTAAATTAAATTGATCTTTACTTGAGAGTTTTGTGAATAAATCATTCAATTGATCAATTGTGCTTACAAACTAAATGGTTATATCATTTTTTTGTGTATGGACTCTCAGAAAGTGATGTCTAATTTCTATGTGTTTAGTTCTTGAGTGTTGAATTGAGTTTTTAAATATATAAATAACACTTGTATTATCACATTTAATAGGCAAAATATTGTACAAGTCAAAATCACTCAAAGTTTGTTTATTCCATAAAATTTGTGCACAACAAAGGTCGATGTCTATGTATACAAGTTCCACCATAGAAGGTGCAATCAAACTTCATTTATTATGATACCAAGAGACCAATGAGTGTCCTAGGAAATGGCATGTTCCACTAGTGGTTTTTCTATCCAATTTGCAACCCACAAAGTCAACGTTTGAATAGCTTATTCGATCTAAATTTAAGCTTTTGTGATACTATAGACCTAGATTAGTTAAACCTTTAATTTATCTAGAAATTATTTTAACTACACTTAAATGAGATTCTTTAGGACAAGACTAAATTTTAACACATAAGCACACACCAAACATTATATTCGGTTTACTAATGGTTAAATAAAGCAAAGAACCAATCATGTCTCTAAATAAGGTAAGATCAATAGGTTTACCTTAATTATCTTTGTCAAGTTTGGTGAAATAGCTCATTAGAGTTCTCATGGTTTTAACATTTTCTATTTTGAATTACTTGAGAAAATATCTTATATACTTTGATTGATGAAGATGTCTTTCTCTATTTACTTAATTTGTAGTAAAAGAGAGAAATTGAGTTCTCTTATTATATTCATCTCAAATTCACTATGCATATATTTAGAAAAATCTTGACAAAGAGATTCATAGATTCATAAATAATATCATCCATATATATTTGTATAATAAGAATATCATAAACAAGGTTGTATCTATCTTTCCCATTTTAAATTTATTATCCAAAAGAAATTTGCTTAGTATTCTATATCAAGCCCTTGAGCTTGTTTTCAACTAAAAACATGATTTGGAAATTTATTATTGGCAAAATTAGGAGGTTGTTCAACCTATACTTCTTCATTAATATACACATTAAGAAAAAAAACTTTTGATATCCACTTGTTATAAAGTAAAATCTTTGAAACATGCAAATACAAGCAACATTCTAATTGCCTCAAGTCTAGCTATAGGTACAAAGGTTTCTTCATAATCAATTATTTCTTCTTGATTAAACACTTAGATTACCAATCTTACTTTATTTCTAACTATTGTACTATTTTCATCCATTTTGTTTCTAAACACTCATTTAGTATGAATTATCAAGTGATTTGATGGTCTAGAAACTAATCCCCAAACTTGATTTCTTTTAAGTTGATTTACTTTTCTTCCATAGCAATTATCCAATATTCATCATTTTTTGCTCCATGAATATTTTTAGGTTCAATTTGAGACAATAAATTAAGATTATTGCAAATGTTTCTTATAGAGGATCTAGTTCCTACTGCATTAGATGGATTACCCATGATTTGGTCTTATGGGTGACTCCTGACAGACAAACTTCTAATCCCTTGATAGCTTTTGACTTTGCTCTTGATGAGGTGGAGGAAGAGCTAGTGAAGATTTTTCTTTTTTTGCTTCAATCTTTTCCATTTCTTGAGTGTCTCCAATTTTCCATTTGATTAAATTCTCTTCAAAACCTATGTCATCATCAAACATTGCTCTTCCTTGAAGACCATGATTAGATTTATAAAAACACTACATGTATTGATTCTTCTACTATACGGGTCTTTTTATATTAAAGATTTTATAAGCCTACCTTGAAGAAAGATCTTAACATTTGATTTTGAGTTAAGTTTTTGTCAAATTGTCTTTAATATTAAGTATAAAGAATTTACAACCAAAGACTTTAAAGTAATAAATGTTGGATTTTTTGTTTTTCTTAAGCTCATAAGGGGTTTTCTTTAAAATAGGCCACATTAAAGCTATATTTAGAACATAATATGCAATATTAATTGTCTTGGCCTAAAAATATTTTGGTAGATTGTTTTCATTAAGCATGATTCTTTCCATTTCTTGCAAAATTTTATTCTTTCTTTAAACAAAGCCATTTTGTTGAGGAGTTTTAGGTGATAAAAAACTTTTTTCAATTTTATGTTTACAAAAGGTTTGAAAATCATAATTTTCAAATTCACCCCATAGTTACTCCTAATACAAGTAATGGTAAAGTCTTTTTTTTTTTTTTTTTTTGAGTTTTTTTACAAAATTTGGAAAATTCAATGAATGCTTCATTTTTATGACTTACAAATAAAACCCAAGTAAATCTAAAGAAGTCATCCACAATTACATAAGCATAATGTTCTTATTGTGATAAAAAAAAATCTTATAGAAAGAAATTCCAAAGGGCTAAGTTGTGATAATGTTTTTATTTTTTAAAAGAGTTTTTAATTTGCTTTCCCATTTGACATGCATCACAAATCTTATATTTTTCAAAAATGATTTTGGGAAGACCTTTAATAAGTTTATATTTGTTGAGTTGTGTAATGAAGTTTATGTTAGCATAACCCAACCTCCTATACCACAACCAACTTTGATCAAGCATGGAAGAAAGACATTTATCATGACCATTGTATTTTTCAATATTAATTGTACAAACATTTTCATTTTTATGTTTTATGAAAATTGTTTTATTATTATGATCAATATCTTAGATAAGGCAATGAGAAGGTTCAAAAATCACTTTAAATCTTTTATCACAAGGTTGTCTAATACTTCAAACCATCAACTAGCAAAACATTTTCAATCAAGGAAGAAGTACCATAACTAATATTTTCATGCCCAATATTCCTTCCTCTTGTAGTACTTCCAAATGTCATAAAACCACTTTTATTTAAGATGAGATTTGCAAACTTTAAAGGATCTTTGATCATATGTCACTACTACAAAAAATAAAAATTAGGATGCTTTATTCCTTAAAGCTTATAAAAAAGATCCATTATTTAGCTTTTGCAAGGGACACTGTGGAAAAAATGGTGAATGATGGTGCGTGAAAGGGACGTTCTAAACCATGGCGTTTTTTTATGGAAGAATAATGGTGCGTATGTTAGCATATGACACTTTCTACAGGTGGCATGATTTTTATTTTATTTTTATCTTTTTTACCTTGTTTTGTATAGATGTCATTAAAAAAAAAAAAAGATATATTAGAACTACCCAAAATTCCTACGACCTGATAATGCGCCACACATTCCCTCCCTTCTTGAAAACCCCACAAACTGGTGAAACCCCGACAAGCCCAAATGTTAGTGAATGGTGAGTGTTCCACTGTACCGACAAAGGCTTCCTGATAGGATTCGGTCATTGGCAAGATTTGATCCTTGGCTTCCAATAGTCTCTTTATCCCATATTTCCAACCCTGAAAAACCCACATCAACCATCGTAAGAGAAGATTTTGGCAAGTTGTTGGCAATCTAATCCTTTTTGTCTTCTATAATAATTTCTTGATTGTTATTACAAAGTCACCTTAATCATTTCCTCCATTCCTCACCTGCAACTTCAACACCAAAATGCCCTAACCTATTGGAGTAGCCCTAATTGACATTCATGGGTTTTTATCACTGGAAAAATCCTCTATTAATCTGTAAGTCCCTTTTTGTCTCAATATATCTTTTTAAGATGATTTATTTAGGGTATTTTTAGGTGTTTTATGAATTTTGTGAAAACTGTGTTTTGTACAATGAATTTCTATGCATCAGAAATTTTATTTTATTTTTCTTAATCATCCAAATAATTATATTTGTCGTACATGAGAAAAGGAAAAGCCTTTGTATAGGCAGGGCTAAACAGAGGGTTGTGCAAAGGCAAGGTAAACATAGATATGTCATTGATCTTTTCATTGTTTTTGTTTTGGTTGGTAGTTTATACACACAAGCTAAGCAAGAAACAAGATAAACAAAATAGGTATACAACAAAAATAAACAATATGTTGAGATAAACAAGATGATACACAATAAAGAGAATCAATCACACCAATATGAATTAGATATACAAAAATGAGAATATACATGCCAAGGTGAGCAATATAATCATACAACAAGAAGAGTCACTATGTTAAAGTAGGCAAAAGAATCAATCGATGTAATCAATATGTCAATATTACAAATGAACATAACAACCAAACATGAATTATAAAGAAAAAAGGTAATCATGCAACACACAATCATATAAAATAGATACATACAAACATAAGAAAATATATACAAACACACATGATAACAAGATTCAATGTATAATAAGGCTCATGCAATACAAATACAAAACAATCATCATGTCAACACTTATATGCCTTAAAATATGCAAATATACAATAAAGGAACAATGAGAGGGTATCCACTGATCCATTAATCAAACGCCACATTTCCCTCAACTCGAGTTCAAGTTTGACCCTCTAAACATCCTTAATGGAGTAGCCATTTTGTGGACCCACATTTTTCACTTGCGTCCCCACTTGACGGCGAGACTCACTTTTCATTTATTTTTTGAAAATTTGATTGTTTTGAAAAAGACTTGGAGTCGCCAATTATTTTTGTTTTTATTTTTTTTAAGGGAAAACAAAATAAGAAAGAAAATCATAAGTGTGACTCCTTATTTGGAAAAAATAGTATGTGGAAAACCAAAGTCGGGTTCGAGTGGCAAGTTACCTATTTGGAAGTTACGGTAGTGAGTTGTAGCACCCCTCTAAGCCTGTGTACGTACGGTCTCTACTAAACAAATTAAGGGAATTGTGGTAATTAACTAATTAATCATGGATACCAAAATTAATAACATAAATCAATATACACAAAAGTGATAACAAAATAAAATTACAAGAATGTACACAAAAAAATGACAATAGAATTATGCAAATTGATTTATTGAACTAATTAAAAAAATATTTGAAAATTTTTGTTTTCCAAAAAATTCAAAGGATTTTATTAAAAACAATTTTGAATGAGTGATTTCAATTTATTTTTTCACAAAAAAAAAAAATCTTCAAGTGATTTGATTCAATTTTCAAAAAAATTTATTTACACTTATTGTATTAAAAGAATTTATTACAAAATTTCAATTTGGTCACAAAAATTATTTTTACTTGTTTTTACTAAAAATGAATGAATTTTTACAATTTTATTTATAAAAAAAATGTATTTCCATTTGTTTTCATTTCAAAAAAGTGATTTATACAAATTATTAAAAAAATATAACTTTATTTGCAAAAGAATTCTTAAATTAAAAATTAATTTTTGGGACAATTTTATTTACAAAACAATTTTTGGACAATTTTATTAAACAAAGAAATTTTTAGACAATTATTATTAAAAACAATTTTTCAAATTCTATTAAAAACAATTTTTATTATTTTTGGATTTTTCTAAAAGCATTTTTTCTGAATTTTTATTAATAAAAAAAATTCTTATATTAAGAATAATATTTTAAAATTACTATTTTATTAAAACATATTGTAGACCCCCTCAGATGGTAGGAATTTTTTTTTTCTTTTTTTCTTTTTACTTCTTCTTTTATTTTATTTATTTATTTTTATTTTTTAAAATTTTATTGTTTTGCCACCCTGAGAATGAGTTGTTCTGGGGCGGCGAGATGGGACTAGAGGCAAGAAAAAATAGAGCTCGGGTGGGCAGTTTTAGAGGCCAGAGGGGACAGAAAGAAAAAGAAAAAGGATAGAGGAAGTGACATAGGGATTTTGGGGTTACGGAAGAGGGATTTTGTTGGAGTAGCAAAGGCAAGAAGCAGAACAAATGAACGGGAAGAGAGAGAGAGGAGCTAGGAAAGAGGGGTTGAAAAAGGATTTTCAGCAGAGGGATTTTCGGGACACCAGGTGCTAATCAGAGAGCATATTTAACTGATTCATGAGTTGCATTGACTGTGCTATGGTTCATTTCGTTTTCTTTGCTTTGGTGTTGTTAGAATTATTTTGTCTCTATTTCATTTGAGTTTGATGCCCGAAAATCATGCTTTTTATTTCTGTTAATTCCACCCGCCCTAGCCATGGATGTTGCCTGAAAATGGGTCTCTCCATCCATAACCAGTCAAGTCCAGTCACATAAACCCACCACCTCTTTTTTGTAAAGCTCAGTAAGACTGTTTCTGGTTTTCTTTTCTTGTTTGTTTGCTTGGAAAATCTTCGTATCAGCTTGTGGACCCCGCATTTCGGCTCAATGCGTTTCCCACTCGATGGCGAGCTCGATTTTTATTTGAAAATTTGATTTTATTGATTATAAAATGACTTGGAGTCGCCACTTATTTTTGTTTTATTTTTAAAGGGTAAACAAAATAAGAAAGAAAAACCCTAAGTGTGACTCCTTACTTTGGAAAAGGTGGTCTGTGAAAAACCGGATCGAGTTCGGGGGTCAGATTACTTATCAGGAAGGTACGGTAAAAACCGTAGCACCCCTCTAAGTCCCTAAAGTCGGGTCTCTACTAATAAAATGAAGCTGACATGGCAATTGATGAGGAAATCAATGAATACCCGGAACTATCATGCACATATGAGAATCAAAGCATGCATATAGAAATACCAGAATGGAAATAGATATGTACCTGGGCGACGAGCCACAATAAGCTTATCAAAAAGTGAGGTTAATGCACAATTAAGAAATAATTTCGAGCATGGATACCAAATGAATATCACTCAAAACAAAAATAACTGAATGAATAGGAGAGACAAAGAATGTACCTGAGTGATGAACCGGTTTACTTCAATGAAAGCGAATGTTAGCAATTAAACACAGAATAATCACATGCATGTCATAGAGTGGAATAAATCAATCGCGCGTGACAAACAAATCAATCATAAAATCACGTATGTGGGGCCCCCACCAAAGCCCGATTGATCTTGCATGAATTAATCTCACAAATTCCATTATTCTGAAATTATGAAAATGACATTCATGCTTATATAAAATTAAGAGAAAAATAAGATTATTTGAAAACCAAAGTGGAATTAAAACTGTTCGAGTGAAAACTGGATTTTTGAAATTTATTTGAAAATTAAAGTCCCGAAGATTATCTGATAATTGGAGTATTGGGAATTAAATTTAAGAATTGGAATTTTGGAAATAAAATTTGAAAATCAAAATTTTGAATAATTGTTTAAAGGTGGAATTTTAAAACAAAGAAATAAAATAATGATGACTAAATAAATTGATGTGAAAATTAGAATTTCGAAAATTGGAATTTAAATTTAGGAATCGAAATTTTGAAGAGTTATTTAAAGATTGAATTTTAATAAATAAACAAGTGAATAAATGAATAAAGTGATAATGATTAAATAAATTGATATAAAAATTGGAATTTCGGAAATTGGAATTAAATTTAAAAATCGGAATTTTAAAGAATTGCTTAAAAGTAGAATTTAGAAAAAATGAACTTGAGAATTGCAACTTAAACAAATATTTGGTGAATGAGATTTTTTAAAGAATTAGATTTTGGAATTGGAAATTTTTAGGAAATTATATGAGATTGGGAGTGAGAGTATGACTATTAGGAAGTTCCAAGTTATTTAAGAAAGACACTAAATTATTAAAACATGAAAACGTGTACACAACATGAGGAATAAACAAATGAAAAAAAAAACCAATGGATAGAAAAGGCCACACAACCCATTTCTCATACCTTTTACCACCATAACCACCATATCCCATACATTTACTAGCATGACCATACCTAGTCAGGTGCACTGTACCCAAAAAGAACCATAAAGTGGGAAACTACCACCTGCAACCCCGCTTACACCACCACCCATGGAGCGGCTTCCAAACACAAACTCAAACGGGTACCACAGATTTCATGAACTCGGATCAGATTAACACTAGAAATAAAATTAAAGCATGCATGATAAAAATAAAAATAAAAGACAGAGAAGAGTACCAGTGGCGGAAAATGTGGGAAACCAAAGCAAGAGCCACCAATCCTTTGGTGGGGTTTTTTTTTTTAATCGATCAAAAAAACACGAAAAACCTCGTTGAAATTAGGGGAAGCGATGCTTGAATCCGAGTGCAGAGCTATTACCGTCTGGGAGGATGTGGGTCAGTTTGTGGATGTGGTGCAGAGGAACGGAGAGAAGGTGAAAATGGTAGAGTAAAAAAAACGAGGGTGTTCATGAGGAGGGTCCATTCAAAAGCCGGGTGCCGATAGCTTTTTCTTCTTCCTTTCCCTTGTGGTGTCTTTCCCCTCGCTGGAGATCTCCTTTCCGCTCCTTCCCGCAAGTCATGGACCTGCTACCCCTCCTTTTCCCCCTTCCCCGATTTTTTTGAAATATCTCCCTTTTTTTTTTAGCCGTCCTCTGCCCTTTCTTGCTCCCCCCTTTTTTAGCCGTTCCTCTCTCTCTTCTCATCTTTCCCAGATTTTTCCCCCTCAAATCTCCCGCTGCTTCCCGTCCTCTCCATCACTTCCAATCTCACCCACTCCCCTAATAAAAAAATAATATTTTTCTCCTCCCTCTCCAGCAAACAAGGGGGTCTATACAGCTGCTTTATTTCCTGGTCATTTTTTAGTGTTTTGGTTTCTCGACTTTTCTCGGGTATTTTCTCCACTAAGACGTCGTTTGGCTGCCGAGAAAGCACAAGAGAATTGTTGCTGTTTGGAGTGAAGCTTTTATTGGGTCTCTAATTTCAAAAAATTTCCTGGAGTCCTAGAGGGAAACGTCTCTTGAATTGAAAAGCTTCCACTTCTTGTAGAAAGTGGTGCAGAATGTCGAAGTCAGCTCTAACTCTGAAAGATTCTTATGCCCTTATCATTTTCATATTATGCTTCTTTCGTCCATCATTCTCTAGTGCAACCCATTCTGGTGACATTAAGTTATTAATTACTCTCAGAAACTCTCTTATCCAAAGAAGAGATGTTATTCCAAGTTGGTTTGACCCAGAGATCCCTACCACGCATACCTCCAACACCGCCTCTTTGAACTTCGCTCTCAGAATAAATCCTCTGCATAGTAGCCCCCTTCACAACCTGCAGATTTTTCTGCTCCTGAATCCACCCCCATCTGCTCCACCTACTGACAATTGTGAGACATTGATGAAGCCTGAGCCCTCGTCCCAGTTTAAACCATTACATAAGATTTTCAAAGTCCAGTGCACTTGCAGTAACCACATGGCCATCTTTTCCTTTAAAAAAAAAAAAAAAACTCTTGATATTAAAAGGTTTTACTTCCCTATTTATTTTATTTATTCTCTTCTTCCTTATATTCTCAAATAACCCTTAAAAATCCCCTAAGATTCCAAAGTTATAAATTTATTTATCTATTCATTTATTTATTTGTTTATTTATTAAAAAATATATACCATTTTCCAAAAAAATCCTCTAAAATTTGATTCTAAATTTAGTCCACACAACTTTAATTCTTGAAATTCAATTTTCCGAAAACTTCATTTTTTTTTTTAATTTAATCATCGAAATAATTTTCTAAGGTTATAATTTTAAATTTAATTTTCCAAGATTCAAATTTTTAAATTTAATTTTCCAAAAATCCCAACATTCCAAATTTAACTTCAAATGAATTTTAGAAACTCCAATTTCTTTCCAATCTAATTTTTCGAAAAGTTCCTTTTCCAAATAATTCTTCAAAATTCCTTTTTTATTTTATTTTCAAATTCTCATTTTCAAATATTTTTTCGAAATTCCGATCCTTAAATTTAATTTTTAAAAATTCAATCTTTAAATAATTTTTCAAATTCCCGGTTTCCAAATTTTAATTCCCAATTTCCAAAATTTCAATTTTCACATTTATTTATTTAATCATTATTATTTTCGTTATTATTATTATTGTTATTATTTATTTATTTTTTTAAATTTCATCTTTAAATAATTCATCAAAGTTTTAATTTCTTATTTAGTCATTATTATTTTCGTTATTATTATTATTCTATTTATTTATTTATTTTTAAATTCCATCTTTAAACAAAATTTCAAAATTCCACAATTTCAAATTTAATTTCCAATTTCAAAAATTCCTATATTCCCGTTCATTTATTTAATTATCATTTTCGTTATTATTATTATTCCATTTATTTATTTATTTATTTTTAAAATTTCATCTTTAAATCATTCTTCAAAACTCCGATTTCCAAATTTAATTCTCAATTTCTGAAATTCCAATTCTCCAATTTCCAAATTCGATTCCTAATTTCCAAAATTCCAATTTTCACATTTATTTATTTAATCATTATTATTTTCGTTATTATTATTATTCTATTTATTTATTTATTTATTTATTTTTAAAATTTTCATCTTTAAATAATTCTTCAAAATTTCGATTTCTAAATTTAAATTTCAATTTTCACATTTATTTTTTTAATCATTATTATTATTTTATTTATTTATTTATTTATTTATTTATTTATTTTTAAAATTTCATCTTTAAATAATTCTTCGAAATTCCTATTTCCAAATTTAATTCTTAATTTCCAAAATTCCAATTTTCCAATTTTCGAATTCAATTTCCAATTCCCGAAATTCCAATTTTCACATTTATTTATTATTATTATTATTATTATTTTATTTTATTTTTAGAAAACCCCATCTTCAAATAATTTCCCATATTCCAATTTTCATAATTTAATTTCCATAGTTCTAATTCTCAAATAATTTTAAAATTTTTAATTTCTTTCAAATTTAATTTCCAAAATTCCAATTCTTAAATTCACTTTTCAAAACTCCAATTCTCAAATAATTTGCTAATATATTTCAAATTTAATTTCCAAAGTTCTCATTCCTTAATTTAATTTTCAAAACTCTAATTCTCAAATAATTTTAAAATTTCCAATTTCTTTCAAATTTAATTTCCAAAATTCCAATTCTTAAATTTAATTCCTAAGACTCTAATTTTCAAATAAATTTCAAAAAATCCAGTTTCCTTTCAAATAGTTTTAATTCCACTCAAGTTCTCAAATAATCTTCTGTTTTTCTTGATTTTACATAAGCATGAATACAATTTTCATAATTCCAGAATAATGGAATTTGTGAGACTAATTCATGCAAGATATATTAGGCTTTGGTGGGGGCCCCACATATGAGTTTTCTCTTTTGATTGTCAATTGTTATACTTGATGAATATTGTCTGATCTTTGTCTTGCTCTTTGATATGCATGTGATGATTTTATACTTGAGCTAACCCTATTTTCATGATAGCACATTATTACTTTATGTTCAAAACTCCAATTCTCAAATAATTTGCTAATTTATTTCAAATTTAATTTCCAAAGTTCTCATTCCTTAATTTAATTTTCAAAACTCTAATTCTCAAATAATTTTAAAATTTCCAATTTCTTTCAAATTTAATTTCCAAAATTCCAATTCTTAAATTTAATTCCTAAGACTCTAATTTTCAAATAAATTTCAAAAAATCCAGTTTTCTCTCAAATAGTTTTAATTCCACTCCGGTTCTCAAATAATCTTCTGTTTTTCTTGATTTTACATAAGCATGAATACAATTTTCATAATTCCAGAATAATGGAATTTGTGAGACTAATTCATGCAAGATATATTGGGCTTTGGTGGGGGCCCCACATATGAGTTTTCTCTTTTGATTGTCAATTGTTATGCTTGATGAGTATTGTCTAATCTTTGCCTTGCTCTTTGATATGCATGTGATGATTTTATACTTGAGCTAACCCTATTTTCATGATAGCGCATTATTACTTGCTGTCAAGGTACGCTTCTACTCCCACTTTGCTTACTTTTACGTGTGATTCGTTTTATTACTTGATCATTTCATTGGTATCCATTGATTTCCTTATCAATTGTCACACTTGTTTGACTTTATTTAGTAGAGACCCATTTTTAGGGGCTTAGAGAGGTGCTACGGTCTTTACCGTACCTTCCCAATGTGTAACTTGACCCTTGAACCCAAACTTGGTTTTTCACAGACCACTTTTTCTAAATAAGAAGTCACACTTAGAGTTTTTCTTTCTTATTTTGTTTACCCTTTAAAAATAAAACAAAAATAAGTGACGACTCCAGGTTTTTTAAAAAAAAAATCAAATTTTCACCAAATAAATAAAAAAACAAGTTTCGTCATCGAGTAGGAACGCATCGTGCCAAAATGCGGGGTCCACACATATTTATCGAATTATTCTTCTTATTTAAACAAAATTTTTAGTTTGTTGGATATCCAATTTTGTATATACTCAATAAATAATTACAAACAAATAATTACAAAAACCAATAAAAATCAAATCAAATAGTAGTGAGAAATAAAAAGTGTACCTAAATAAACTTACAACAAGCTCAATGTCTTCTTACAGCTTTTTTATTCTCACTTTCTTCCATGAAATTTCATACTCCACGTGTCATAAATTTGTACTTAGCTAACAAAATTACAAAATGGGTTCATGCAAAAACAAAAATAGTCTAAATATAAATATCCAAAAATATACAAAGTCCAAAACAAATATTCGAGCCCAAATCCAAACTTCAAATTAGTTCAATAAATTTCACCAATTAAAAATAGGCCCAAATTAGCAAATGTAACCCAACAAAAATATCTCACATATCATAAGCCCTAATATAAAATTTTCAAATTAATAGCCAAAATATAAGCTCAATTAATCAAACCCAAAACATGATAAATTAAAATAAATCTCATTATGCCTAAATTTAATATCTCATAATCCAAGCCCAATTTAATATGCAAATCTGAATCCCCAACCAAAATCAACCCAATATGCAAACTTACATCCAAAATATATTACAATATTATATCATATCCAAATTAAATAATTCAAATGAACACAATCATATAAATTATCAACTAATTTAGCTTAAATTAACAAATTTCAAATTAACAAATTTCAAATTAATTTACCCACAATAAATTAGCCCAAATTTCATATTAATTTTCCAATAATAAATTAACCTAAATTTTATATTAATTAATAAAACTTAAATTTCATATTAATTCAATAATTCAAATCTCACAAACAATAATCACTATTAAAATCAAATCAAGAAAAATAGTCCTAATAATAATAATAATGAAAAATGTATGTGATGGGAAAATGATCGAATGAGAGAATAGAGGAAGGGGTCGCCGACCAGTAGGGGCTTGTCGGCGGCAACTAGTCGGTGATCTCGCCGACGGCGATGAGGGTGGATGGCTTTTTAAAAAATAAAAATAAAATAAAATAAAAAGAAAGGAAGGTAATAATAAAAATTGGAGGAAAAAAAATGGAGAAATGGGATGGAAGGGGCGCCGAAAACGGTGCCGAGGTCATGCCACTGACAGTGGCAACGGAGACTACTAAATATGGGAAGTGGTGTGGAAAAGAAAAGAAAGAGAGAAAAAGGAAAGAAAACATAAAATAATAATAATAATAATAATAATAAAATGAAGGAAGATTGGGAGCGCGTGGCAGTGAGAGTCTTTGGAAATGGCAGTGTAGAGGAAGGAAGAAGAGAAAGGGATGAGGAAAGATGGCTGACCCTTCAGTGGGCGTCTCCCATGGGTTTTGTTTTTTTGGGGGTCACATGATAGCTTAGAAGATAAAGAAGCAGGGAGCCCAAAAATAGTAATGAAAAAAAAAATGAAGAAAAGAAGTTGGGGGGGAGACAGGAGGGTGGGCTAGCCGTGTAGGAGAAGGAAGTGGGTAAGGGGGTAGGTGGAGTGGGTAGGATGGAGAGAAAGAAGAGAGAGGAAAAAATAAATAAAAAAAGAAAAGGAAATTAAGGGAAAAGAAAAAGAAATAAACAATTCGGGTTTGAAATCTAAGATTAATAAAAAATAAATTTATGATAAATGTTGGGATCTACACAAATACTAATTAAATTGGTTTTTAAGTTTTAAATTATTTTTAAAATTAATAAATTTTAATTATCAAGTATAGTTTGATTTGTAATTTATTTGCTTAATAAATTATTTTAGAAAAGTTAAAAGAAATTTAAAAAAATATATATAATTTAAAGAAAGATCATATATCGACATTATACCGTAGAAAGAAGAAGAATAACATCATGTTTAATTTCATTTATTTTTTATGATTTTAAAATTTTTTTATATTTTTTTTATTTTTAAAAGTTGATGAAAATAACTTATACTTATTCTCTAAAAATTATTTTCTATTTTACTTCATTTTAAAAATTGAAAACAGGCAATACCAACCAAACGATGTCATGAATTTTTAAAATATAAAACCCTTTTTTAATCATACCACCAAACAGGCTTCTAGTTTTTCAATTCGAAAAATTGAAAATTTTCAGTTTTTTTAAATGGTGTGTTATGATTAGAAATTGATTTAGTATTGTCCGACCACGTACCTTTAGAAATCAAGAATTGATGATGGAATTATAAGAATGGGATGAATGTGGTCTAGAATCCGAGGAATGATGCAGGGTAAAATCGAGTATGCAATTGATGTTTATGATTTTGAATTTTGAGTTGGTTTTGTTGTTATACAATGAAAATATTTTCGTCCTCAAGCCCAATGGGAACATTTAGAATTTTAGACAATGTTTGAAAACTATTTTTTTAATTAGTTTTTTGTTATTTAGAAAAAAATAGAAAATTATATTTGACATCTAAAAAGCTCTTTTTTATTTTTTATTCTTAAAAACAAAAATAATCTATTTTAAGATAATATCTTTTAATTATTTTATTTGTTTTCATTTATTTTCTTAAAATTGTTTTAAAAAATAATTATATAAATATGTAGCATAATTTAAAATAAAACATTGAATATAAAAAGTATTTTTAAAACATATTTAAAAATATTAAAAATTGGTTAAAAATATTTCAGATTCCTTAACAAAATTTTGTTCTATAAAATATTAAAAAACAATTTTAAAAAATTATTCTTAGAATTTATGTTTCACTATTTTTGAAAACAAATAACAAATAGTCTTAATTGTCCAACTTTGATATCTTTCAACAATCCTTATCATTTTATATTTTATCACCTTTCTTTATTTACACATTTGTATCAATGACATTATTTACGCTTTCAGCACAGTATCCCTTAATAATATAATGTCAATCGATTAAAATTTATAAAAATATTTATATAAAAATAAAGATTAATTAATTAAATGAAACAAAAAAAATTCAAAATGTGTGAAACTAACCGTTATATTTTTGGAACTTGAGGAGTAACCCATTTTTTTTTTATGGAAATACTTTTCAACATTTCGATTATTTACAAGTATCTTTTAAAAGAAAATATTATTTTACAATTAAAAAAAAAAGTAAGAATATTAATAGTAGAATCTTAGTTTTACGAGGAATGATTTCATGTTTTGAATCAAATAACCTAAAAAGGAATTCTTGTATGTCAAATATGCTCCAAAAATTTTCTTTTTGAACTTTCCTCTTTCAAAAAAATAAATTACGGTTATATATATATATATGTGTAACCGGTTATATGTGAAAGCTGGAGAAGTACATTGAAAAAGAGGCCCTTTTGAAAATAATTTTCAAACTAGCCGTTATGATTAAAAAAGTATACCCTGTACCCCGCAACGCTCTCTCCTGCTATCAGCTCGCAAGAATCTGAAAAGAACGACGAAAGGTGATCCTCTTTGAACGAATTCATTTCGGTGACCTTTGTTCTTTCTTCAAGATTTGTAAAAATGTTCACCGAAGGTTTGGATCAAACCGCAATAGACTGGATCAAGCAGGTACTAAAGCCCTTAAACTTTCAGGGTTTTTTAATTCTTTGATCTGTTTCCCATTTTCCTTTTTGGTTCATTTGAATACCCATCTTGCTATATTTTCTAGTTTTGGCTTGTTCACCGATTTTCTTCTGATGGGCTTCTCTGTTTTGTTTCTTTCCTCCTGTAGAAGACGCCCTTTTCTTCTTCTTTTTTTCCCCTGTTTATATCAGTTTCCAGTTTTCTTGGGGTCCGTTTCATTTCATTGAAAGCAGTTTATTATATTTGTTTGACCCAATAACTCGAATCATCCCAACAAAAACCTGCAGGGTTCGGATCTGGAAGAAAAGCATGTTCGATCTCCTTTGACGGAAAAGCTTGCTTGTGATGCATTTCCAAAATCTCCTCTTTCCTATAATACCAACGGTTATGCGTCTCCCCATGTTTTGCCTCCACTGAAATTCCGTTCGGGTTTTCTGGGACCTCATAGTACGGTGACTCTCGGTCTTGATGACCACACGGAGGAGGAGGAGGAGAGTGTGGCTTCAGCTCCAGATGATACAGATGGGAATTACTCTGAGGTATCTGAAGAAGAAGAATTGGAATTGGAAAAGCCATTTGCGCCTTTCTATGATGAAGAAATATTTCATTCATTATCCAGGAGAAACTTGAACCCCAGTGCACTCAACAGATCAGATCACCGTAATGTTTCTTCTATAAATAGAGGAGTGTCAAAGGAGAATCTCAGAATTGAAGTACCAGAAAATTGCAAAAGATTTACTGATGGGGAATTGGGTACCAGGGAAGGTGTTCGGCCAAATTCAGCCCCGCATTGCTACAGTCAAACCGATGAACAAGTTCAGCTGTGCAGTGCTCATGTAGGAATTGTTGTTGCTATTAGTTTTAAAATAATTGAGAGACATGGGACTGTGATGTAGAGTTTCTAGATATCAGAGTAGTTGATCCCAAGTCCCCCTCCCCCCCCTTTTTTTTCTCCCTAATAATCTTTTCTTTCATTTTGATGATAGTTGCAGGGAACTCCTGCTAATGGCAATATGGTCAAGGATCTAGGCGATTTGGGAACTCCCAGTGCACCTCCAATTATGGATATAGCAAGTGAAGGAAAGGTGTTTAGCGTTGAAAGTAAAGAGGAGAGAGCTTCCAGATTTTCTTTAGAGATTGAGCAAAGTGGCAATGGGGCGTGCAGACCCAAAGAATCAGATGTTTTTTGCAGGAGAAAAGAAGGTTTATCAGATGGAAGAACACAATTTCCTAAAAACAGTGAACTTGGTGAAAGGTATTATAACTCGTAGCCTCATTTGTCATCGTGTAAAAAAAATGTCTTTTCTTTGTTTCCTTACAGAGTCTGGGATTTCTCAACATTCTTTCATGTAGGGCAAATAAAAGCATGCATTGGGAGACAGAATCACAGATTCCTCAAGCCACGTTAGATCATTCGCCCTATTATAACACCAGGTGTGATATCTGTCAAACTCCATTTGAGAATGGTCAGATGGTTGTTGGTTTACTTTGGCTGAGTTTTGTGCCACTACCTGAAATATGAATATTGCCTCCACTTTTGGATTCACAAATTTATTATTGCAGTGGACAAAATGCCTGGCAAACTCTAATAGCTTATGATGCATGTATTCGCCTATGCCTGCATGCATGGGCAAGGGGCTGCACAGAGGCACCAGAGTTTCTACGTGATGAGTGCCTGGTTCTTTGGAAGGCCTTCGGGTATGCTACCTTCTGCTCATACAGTTAAAAATCTTAGTCATGCTATTAGAAACTTGTGAGCTTCTTATTCAATTTTAATACAAATTCTCGAGTCTGAATGGGAATTGTCATTTTTCTGATTTTACAGACTACAGAAATTCCTATTGCAACCCAGAGGTACACAACCAATAGAAGGGGGAGCTAAGAATGTGGAACAAACATGTTCTTTGAAGGCAAAGAAGGTAGTTGGAAAGATAAGAGTGGAAGGTAAGGTCTTGATGTTGTAAGTAGACTGCATTTAGAGATTAGCTTATAACTAGTGCATTCAAAGATACTTTCAGCTATTTGGAAGGAAGGGCTTGGAGCTAGTCTTAGTCCAATAAGTATATAGCAACTATGATTTTGAATCTCAATTTGTTTCCTTAAATCCAGTTATCAGTTTCCTTCACAATCATGTGATAATTATGAAAATAGTAATTTATTTTTCGGTTGCTTGCATTGAAATTTTATAAAATATAATAGTTAGCAATCTTGATCATAATGTGGAGCTTGTTCTTACTTCTCTTCACATACTCAGAAGTGCCACCGACCTATTTGTGTTTATCATTTGAAAGGCACCAATTATAGTTGTGATTTGACTTTGGTGATATAACTGTTGGATTATGGCAGTGAGGAAACTTCGAATTATACCAAGGCGGAAACTTAAGAGTACATATTCACAGCGAGGTGCATTTTATGTGCAAGCGGGGGCAGAGTATGTCCGACATGTTTCATCACTTATGAAAACCGGCATCAATTCTCTTCTACTAACCTCATCCTCAGTGACATCAGAAGGTTCAGGTTCGTCTTCAGAAAATTTTTGGGATCTGTTTAGTTTCAGATACATATGGTGCAATTTTGTGGTGCAGAGAATTTTCTGGTGCAATTTTGTCACAACTATATGGGAGGATATCCAAGTTAAAGATCATCCTCCCTAGAAGTTTGTAACAATTTAACAAGTGGCTCTTTTCTTAAATTTCTTGGTGTTAGGATTCTTTTGATGTTGTTGTTCCCACTTTATGTGCATCATTTGTATCTATACTTATAAAAATTATTAGACCAGCACAGATTAGAGACTTTCAATGCTCTATATCACTTCAGTGTATGACAAAATGTCCTGTCATGTTTGCAGAGCAATTCTCATGTTTTTTCCACCTTAAGAGTTCTGCGGAAGATGCTGAAATGGAGCCAGGTTCTGCTATTTGCTTGCACCCTGGAACTGGCGATTACCATGTCTTGTAAGTTGTTAATTCACTTTTCAATTTGGCGGGTAGAGTGTGATTAGGTTGCCCCAAGCTTTTATACAATGGAAGGATTAAAAATTTGTAAAAATAATTATATATGTGGTGGGGTTGCTGCAGTGGGTGCAGGGTCCAAATTGTAACAAAAAGGAATTAATTAATAGTAAAATTTTAACCATGGTGATCTTTTTAAGAGAAGAATTATAGATTGGACCATCAGATCATGTAATTATGTCGTTATTTGATTGAAGGGATGACTTAATTGTGCCTAGAAAATGGCGATTCATCTAACATATATGTACTCCATCTCTGTTCAATGATATCCTTTACTCTGCCATGTGGTCTACAAGAGTAGACCACAGATCAGCCCCTTCAACTTGAGTAAAATTCTTCAACTTCAAGAGATGATGTTGTGCGGCAGACTGTGAGCTACATCTTAAATGTGTATGTTATTTCAGTTTCCCAGAGAGTCAAGGAGATGCTCTTCTATTAGAAGTCCAGGATGCAAAAAAATCTGTCCAAGGTCGATGTACAATTCCAATTTCATCCTTGTCAGATAATCCTGTATGTATCCTTCCTATCTCTTTTAATAACAAATCTTCTGTAAGTTTACTGTGACCTTCATTCCACCTTATCTGTTGTTTGATGTGATTGTTAAAACTATGCAGAGTGAGAGAATTCGGTGGTGGTCCATTTTTCATGATGATCACGAATGTGTTGGGAAAGTGCAGCTTTCAATTGGTAGTACAATTACATTTGATGAGACTAACCATATAAAGGTTTGATTTCTTTGAACTCAGTTTATCTCAATAAAGCCTCATATCTCAACTATTTGAAGTTTGTTTTCTTCTGTTTTTGCTGAAAACATATCCCAACCAGATAAGTCAGCGCAGCTAGGTCTTCAACTCGATTTGTGGAGTTACAAGTCACATATTTATTAAAATTGTTTGAAAATATGCTCTGGTGTTTTATATATACTCGCATTTGTTTTCTTGTAGTATTTTATGATTATCTATGAATATATGAGGGGTAGTTCAGCTGAGAGTATTTGAGATAGAACTGCATTAATATATGGATTAGAAAATCTGTATATCAACTTCTCATACAGTAGCAAATTCCTGGAACATTACTGTACCATTTTATTGTATATAGATGTCTAAAGTTGTTCTGGTAAGTGTATCTTTGAAAGGATCAGATTCATATATGCATCGGGTATGGTAGATATTGAATTCTCATAGAAATTTCAGGAACATTAGCAATCCAGAATTTGATTGGATTTTGCAAGGTGTGCATGGTAATGTGCAATACACACAAACGTTTCCATTTTTAATCTCCAACTCTTCATTAATGCATCCAATGTGAAATAATTCCTGCTCAGGTTTTTATCTGTGTATATCTTGTGCATTTGTGCATGTTCATCAAGAGATCTTAATCTTTCTCTATTTTAACATTTTATAGAGTGGAGCTGTTGTGGAAACTCTTGCTTATGATTTGCTGCTGGAGGCCGCTATGCGCGCACAACATTTTCATTCTCGAAACTTGTGGTTACATGGACCTTGGAAGTGGTTGTTGACTGAATTTGCAGACTATTATGGGGTTTCAGATTCATATACTAAGCTGAGGTAGTTAACATGTATACCTCAAGCCATTATGATATTGTAATATTCCTTTATGTCCCCTTACATTATTTCAACCACTTTGTGTTTTGTGTAGATATCTTTCATATGTCATGAATGTGGCCACTCCTACAAAAGATTGCTTAGAACTTGTACATGAATTGCTGGTGCCCGTTATAAAGGCAAGGAGTGAGAAAAGTTTAACTAGACAAGAGGTAAGCCTATCAGTACCCATTTCACATCCCTTATCTTTACAATTCTCTTAAACGGTCCTCCTCATCATTACCAGAAAACAGTATGGGAGTGAAAACAATTATACTAACAAGGTGCTAAAACCACTCCCAAACATGCCACTTTACATCCTTTATCTTCATAATCATCGGAATGGGGGGCCTATGATTTTCTATGAATATTAAATCCTTGCAATCAAATGGATATAGACAACTCTGAAATCAAATTCCTTGAAAGACCAGACTAGGGTAGTTAGGACTATTGGTAATGGGCCTTCACCAAGCCTTCCTAAACATAGTTGTCAGTTTTGTATTTTGTTATGCATAGGAGACCAAAGACATCTCAGGTATTTGTTTACTCAAGTGCTTTTGGGTGCCAAACTAGGCCCTGACAGCATCTAGATGAAGCACAAGGCCAATATTTTTACATGATTTCTCTCTAGTTCAGGAGGTTTTGCTTCTGGAGAATTGAATATCTTTTCTGAAATAACTTTAAGCTATGCTCAAATAGGATTAAGAGAAGCAATCATGCTACTTGAGGTCATTTGGTGGATTTCTTATTGATTGTTTAGAATTTTCCTTTATAGAAAGTTTTTTCTCCAACTTTGCTTTGGTTCTCAAGAAGTGATATAAGGGCTAACCAGCTGTGGTCATTTAGTGGATTTCTTAGTATTTTTTGGAATTTTCCAGTTAATGAAATTTTTTCTGCAACAGTGCTTTGGTTCCCAAGAAGATAAGGGCTAACCAATTTTCCTAAAATCCTCATATGGTGTAGATAAATGGATGGAGGGAGGATCTGAATCTAAGACCTCCAATTAACTTGAGTTTTGATGCTATGTAGGACAACTAATTTTTCTAAATGCTTAAGTTGGTAGGATTTGACCCACAATATATACCGTGCTCTAGCAAGACACAAAATTTGCCACTCTGCAAATTATCAAGAAAGCACAAATAGTATAAAAGCTAAAAGTTAATCAAACAAGGAGATAAAATGAGATATTTTTTTACCATGAACATATTTTCTATTAGTATTGTCCTTGTCTTAACATGAGCAAGAGAGGTAAAAGATCATATAACAAAATTGCTTTCCTTCTATGGTGATTGTTTGGGAATAGAACTTACATTGTATCCTAATTATACCAAAGGAGTCCAACCTTACAGCATTAAGGGATCAAAAACTAGCTTTTCAAACTGAGTGTTAATATATCAAGTTCCTTATGCCTAGTTGAACTTTAGAATGGAATTTAGCTATCAATTACTTCCTTGCGCTTACCAACTACAATAACACCAAGCAAGTCGCTCTAATAAATGGCATAAAAGCTTCCTTTTTTTAATCCCCAATCATTTGGTCATTAGCACATTTAGAGTATTTGTGGTTAAATTCCAAGACTCACTAAATCCATACAACAAGATTCACACACTAAAGACCATAGGTCATGGTGTTGCCCCTTTGTTGTGCCAAACATGAGTACATGATTTGTAAGATTTGGTTGAATTGCAAGCTTAGGCATCTAAACTAAGAACATGTATGCTAGATAACTCTTTGACAACCAAACTTTACAATGTTCATAGAAATGGAAACTTAGCATTCTAGATGACACTACCACACATTTGTAACCTTTGGTAACGACTATGAGCATTTCAAGATTAGTGCCTCTAAATTGGCTCCAAACATGAAAGAACTTTGACTCTAAGTAAGCTCGTTTAATGTCAATGATGAACTAAAGATGGTTGAGCGCACCATTACTCCCCCTAAAAATTATAAAAGATGGTGGGATGCCTTTAGGCATATATGAGACATAAAATATATTTTAGGGATGTAGAAAATGATGCTCTTTTTTCCGTGACTTTGGCTTTTTATTTTCTTCTAACTCTAATGATATCTCATCTATTCTTTTTGTTATATATTATGTTATTCTTGTTCCTTATTGGAAAAAAAAAAATTCTCAACATATCATCTTTTCTGGTTGTAATTACCTCAATTTATATACACATTTGTGATACAATGCCTAAAGTATGATTTTTTCCAAATTGGTTTGAATGATAATATTGTTTGCATTCTTTATGATTTAAAATCCACTAAGGAAGTTGTTTGGGCAAATAAAAGAGTGCATTAACTTAATTACCATAGGCTTGAGAAAATTGATTACCTTACCAGTCATTTGTTGATTAGTGATTCTCTAAATGGTGCACTATGGTTCTTCTTTAAGGGTTACCATGCAAATCTTGGAATTTGTTATTTCCTTTACTCCTTACACATTTCCATTTTCCATTTGTTGTTGTATGGATTTTGATAAAGCAAATAATGCACTTGGTGGATGTCAATAACTAAGTTTTCATTTGTAATTTTGTAATTTTTTTGGGGGTTTTCCAAGTTCTAACTAGGTTTTAGCCTATGTTATTTCATAATTTTTGTCGAGTTGTTCCAATTTTTGTCAACTCCAAAACTCTCCACCACCCCATCCTGATCCTTAACCCCCTTTCAACACTAGCACCTATGGTAAATCATGTTCAACTTATGAAAACGTTCTTTTTTTCCATTAAGGAATTGGTTTACTGAATGCCTTGGAAAAAAATTTCATCTTTTTTGTAAATGCTTTGTGGAAATAGTTTTAGATATTTTCAATTTGTTATCTTGTAAAAATGGGTCACGATACTTTGGTTTTCTATGAGGTATCTCAAGATCAAATGATTCACTTAAATTGGTTGCTCATGTGGTTTAAAGCAATTTAAGAGATTAAAATAAACCTAGAAAAAAAAAAGTGTTCTCAATTGGTAGGGATAAGGGGTTTCAAACGTAGAAGATTTGGCAATGTAGTTGTGTAAGGTAAGAGAGATTCTATCTACTTTCTTAGGTTTTCCCTTTTTAGATCAATTGCAGTATGAGATGTTGTGGAAAAAAGGTTTTGTAAAAAACTACTAATACGGAAAAGACTATATTTCTAAAGTGGGAGACTTATAAATATGTTGTCAAGCCTACCAATCTATTACATGTCCTTATTTATAATCTCTAGAAAGGTCATACTGAGATTAGAGAAGATTTAAAGAGATTTTCTTAAGGGATGTGGGACTTGCAAGAAAAAGTCTCATTTAGTAAGATGGTCAATTGTTTGCTTGGATAGGAAGAATGGGGAATTGGGCATTAGAAGTCTCTCTCATGTAAATTGGGCTTTCCTTGGTAAATGGAATTGGAGATTTGTATATGAAGAGGATTTTTTGGAAGTAGATTATAGAGCAAAAGTATGAAAAGGAAGAAGCAGGTTGACACTATTTTTAAAGTAAGATATGGTTACGGTGTTGAAGTATGAAAAGCTATATGGAAAGGGTAGGATATTCTCTTTACATGAGCCTTCTTTGAAGTAAGTAATGGTAAGAGGGTTAAGTTTTTGAAGGATAGATGATATGGCAAGGAACCCTTGTATATTTCCTTCCCCTCCTTGTTTTGTGATGGCTTTATCTAAAAAGGATTAGATGGCAAATTTATAGAAGAATTTAGGAGCATGGGGGTTCATTAGAATTTATGCTTCTCTAGGCACTTTAACTATTGAGAATTGAAAATTCTTGAGATTCTTTTCTCTAGATTGCTAGGGAAGTCTATTAGGAGGGAAGAGAAAGAAAAAGTGACTTGGAAGGAGTCTCTATTCAGTTTAAGAACCTAAGAGGCCAATCCCCTCTCCAATGGATATCATTTGGAATCCATGGATCCCCATCCAAAATGAGTTTTTTTTTTTACTTGGGAAGCTAGTTAGGGAAGAATTTTGGCATCAGATCAACTCTAAAAAAGGGAATGACCACAACCACATTAGTAAACAAATATTTTCTTTGTATAAGGAAAAGTCTATTGATTATATTCTACTTCATTGTATAACACAAGGATTCTATGGTCACCTTAAGGTCTCACTTGCATGTCAAAGCCACTGAAGTCCTCAATATCAGCTCAACATTCTCTCAAGGTTGAGCTTTCATGCAACATAGTAGCTTGGTGAAGTCATGACTATCCAATAGCCAATATACACACTAGT
This sequence comes from Vitis vinifera, assembly GCF_030704535.1. Classification (NCBI taxonomy): domain Eukaryota; kingdom Viridiplantae; phylum Streptophyta; class Magnoliopsida; order Vitales; family Vitaceae; genus Vitis; species Vitis vinifera. Next base: position 10,020,140 of record NC_081816.1, on the reverse strand, counting down.
GCACTAACCATGGAAACTCTATCCAGATAATCAAGACAAATCATTCCTCAAATTAGGAGGTACTACACTATACCTTCAGATAGATTGCCTAAGTCCATGAACCAGATATGAACAAGTCATCAACTTGCAGGGAACTAATGACTTAGAAGCTCATACAATATAGTAGTTTGGTGAATTTATGACTAGCCAATAGCCAATGTCATGACTTATCGTAAGTTCTGTATAATGTTTAACCATACACACTAGTGCAGTATCCATGGAAACTCTATCTGAATGACCAAAACAAGTCATCCATCCAATTAGGAAGTATTACACCATAGCCTTAGATGGATTGTCTAAGTCCACGAACTAGATATGAACAAGTCATCAACTTACAAGGAACCTATGACTTGAATCTTTCATGCAACTCTTAAGGCATCCAAACCATGTACCATTAAATGCTCAATATAATGCATAAAGGGAATAATAAAAGTGAAACCGGAGTCATAATATAAATATTAATAAAATCTATTTATTATTACATCATATCATAGTTTTAAGGGCTCTATGGCATCTATTGTTCTCCTTATTCAATGTAGTTTATGTGATCCCCACTTAGGTGAAAGAAACTCTGTTAAGTTGGCATGGCTCCTTTGAATGATCCTCTTTGCATTTTTTGAACAATTTGGGAGGAACGAAATCAAAGAAAAGATTGAACAAAAGTTAAAGACTTTTATTCCTTTACAATCTTTTACTTGGATTAGGATGTACATAAAAGAAAACTCAATGCCATTGTTTAATTTTGTGGACTGGGTGGGGTCTCCTTGAAAGTGAGGATGATTTTTTGTGGCTTCTCTTTTGAGGTCTTTCTTCAACAATTTGACTGCTCATGTGTACTTTAGTGTACTTTTGTGTTCTTACCTTATACATACCTCTCTTCCCCTGTAAATAAAAATAAAAATTGTTCTCTTGCAGAAAAGTATATTATTGGACTGTGAAACACAAGTTGAAAGTCTATTGGCAAATGTTTTTGAGAACTACAAATCATTAGATGAAAACTCTCCAGCTGGTCTAGCAGAACTGTTTGATCCAACACCAGAGTCTGCTGCCCCAGCCCTAGCTCCTGCTGTGCAAATATTCATTCTTTTGCATGATATACTCGCACAAGAAGCACAGACAATGCTGAGAAACTATTTCCAGGTAATATATATTTAACATTATTAGATTATGTATTATTGCATAAATAGACGTGCATATTATACAATGAAAAATAAAATTCTAAACCAAATAGCATTTCCTTACAGACAGCAGCAAAAAAGAGGTGCCGGAAACACATGTTGGACACTGATGAGTTTTTGTCAAGCAATTCTGATGGTTTTCTTATGGACCCCATTACCATCTCCACTGCATATTCAAAGATGAAGAATCTATGTGTTAACATAGGCAATGAAATCCAGGCAGACATCAAGATCCACAACCAGCACATACTCCCTAGGTATTTATCAACAATGCAGATTCAGACTCACATTTGACTCACACAATGATCTATAAGTTTTGAAGTTCCCAATAAAAATGCAGATGCATCCTCAATGTTCACAACTTTCATTCATCAGAAAACTTTATTTATCAACAATGCAGATCCACACTCACATTTGACTCACACAATGATCTATAAGTTTCTAAGTTCAGTCCCTCGATCTAATAATTGTCTGTAGTTCCCGAACAAAATTTTAACAATGAAAACAACTATCGGTTTGACTTTTTCTTTTTCTTTTTCCTTTTTCCTTTTCTTTTTAATAATTCAAGTTTCATAACAAAAACCTTTGTATCTATGTTTCATACTAAAAATTGAATCATTGGATGAGGAATGCTATGTTCTTTGGCTTATCATGTTTATATCCATACATTCTGACACATTTTTTCCTATTTCAGTTCAATTGATCTGTCAAACATCACAGCTGCTGTGTACAGCACTGATTTATCAAACAGACTTACGGGTTTCCTTGCTGCATGGCCTCCATCTAGTCCCTTGCCTCATGTAAATGAACTTTTGATAGCTACTGCAGATTTTGAAAGGAATCTTGAGTCCTGGAATATCAGGTTTGTGGATGAAGCTTCCTATTGGGAGAAAAAGAAATGTTGCCAACTGAGAATGTGAAGGCAGCTAATTTCATAATATATAAAAACTAAAAGCCTTCTTTGTGACATTATATGTTTTTTTGCTTCAGGCCAGTGCAGGGTGGTGTTGACTCAAAGAATTTGTTCCATAATTACATAATGGTGTGGATACAGGATATGCAGCTAAACTTGCTTGAGCTCTGCAAAGCAGAAAAAGTACTTCTCACTCTCCCCTCCCTCTCTCCCTTCCTCCCTCTCCCTTCCTTCCTCTCCCCTCTCTTCACCAACTCCCCATTCAAGGCTCCCATTCAAGGCTCAAACATGCACTATAGTTGAATCTGTCATAAACTTCTTTATTTTTATCACATATTACCTCTTGCAGGTGCCATGGTCCGGAGTGACTACAAATCATTCCACCTCGCCATTTGCTGAGGAAATGTACGAGAAAATCAAAGACACCCTTGTTGAGTATGAGGTGGTGATCAATCGATGGCCTCACTACTCATTGGTTTGGGAAAATGTAAGGTCTAAACTGTTAAAAACAGTCACGATTGTTGATTCTCTCTTCGTATGCACACATCTACATGTACCACTGTTGTGTAAATATGTACATACTTATAATCACAGACATGCATGCATCTATACCTACATCTATATGCAGATCCACAAATATATAAATCCCACATGAGTATTGTAGAACTGTGCCTCATTTACTAACACTTTCAAAAATGCCTTGTTCATCTTTTGGAAGGCTGTTGCAAATGTGGAAAGAGCAATCATAAAAGCACTGGAGAAGCAGTACAATGACATCTTAACTCCTCTGAAAGATAGCATTCCAAAAAGGCTTAATATGCACGTACAGAAGCTGACAAGAAGACAATCTACAGCACTTTATTCTGTTCCTAACCAAGTGAGTGCTCATCATATGAACTATTTCAAAGCATGGTTTTAAAGAACTGTGTGACTAACCAACTGAAATAGGAGTAGAACCCAAGTAGCATCTTAATGATAGATGTGGAATCTGGTTGGAGGAACTTCAATCAAGAAAAAGAAATTTCTGGCAAAATAGAATGGGAAAAGGCAGCTGTTTAAGTATTTCCTTTTTATTAATTTAGGAAAAAGCATAGAAAATCAATTTTAAGAACTTGTGAGTGATAAATTCATAAATTTGAATTTATAAAAAAAAAAAAAGGAAAAGCAAATCCTGGAAACCACATTTTAGAGACAATTTGGTCCATATGGTACTGCACAGTTTGAATATGTGTATGCATGTATGTGTTTGTCTGACTATTTCTCCTTTGCTTTCTTCCTTTTGACAGTTGGGAACTTTTCTGAACACAATCAAGAGAATTCTTGATGTTCTACACTGTAGGATTGAGGACATCCTAAAGTCTTGGGCATCTTATCTGCCTGTCATTGGTGACAGGAAATCACTCTTTGGGGAACAAATGAATGCAATTACAGTTCTATTGAGAACAAAATACAAAAACTACATTCAAGCAACAGTGGGGAAGCTCGTTAACAATGTAAGCACTGCCCAAACTCCAATTGTCTTTGTATTAGTCCCTATTTTAAAATAGAAGCAAAAGATGGTTCCAGTAGTCCATCATCCATTATTTTTCCCACTTACTAATAGGTTAATAGTTCTAGATCACTAGTGTACAAGATTAGCTGAAGAGGAGTTTTTTCTGTAGTACAGCAGGCCAAAATTTTGACTGCTTGGTTAAACTTGGTAAAGAAGCTGTGAGGAAGCCATACCTTAGATGTTCATAATTTACTAGTCAAAAGAATTGCACACTGAGACTCGCATGAATAGTTGATAAAAGACTCTTATCACAATGAAGTAGTATGAAATGCAGGTTGGAAAAAATAAATAAATGAATCATAGAATACTGGTGAAAGCAATAAGAATCAATCCAGAGAACATTCCCCTGAGATTTTGCTAGGAAAGCATATATCCAAACCAAGTGCAAATGTAGAATAGAAAAGATGAACGCTCAATTTTGCTAGTACAAACTAAATTTAGGCATAGAGATAGATACACATGGCCTCAGGGATATTGCAGGTATAATTTCCAGATGCAAACAAATCTAATTGGGATAGACCATTATTTCAGATGCAAGCAAATCGAAGCACCCGGCTTAAAAGGATTCTGGAGGAAACAAATGAAGCAGATGGAGAGGCTGAGGTCCGTGAAAGAATGCAAATGCTTAGTTCACAACTGATTGATTCCATATCCAACTTGCATGAGGTGTTTACAAGCCGAATATTTGTTGCCATATGCCGTGGGTTCTGGGACAGGATGGGCCAGGTACAGAGAAATATAATTTTCAACTAAATTTTTGGTGTGCTTTATTTGTTTTCTGGGAGATGTCAGGGATGAAAAGGAGATGAAAAAATTTGGATCTTCATGTGTTTCTTCATTTTTTAACCAAAGAGAACAATTACCAAAGATCAAATATTTGCCTCAGTTTATTATGAACCAATCTTTTACCCTTGAACCAAAACAGCATAGACATAATTTTACTTTATTCTCTCCCTCAGCTTCCTAAATTCTAATGCATTTAAGCTGTCTGTGTTACCAGATTGTATTGAACTTTTTGGAGGGGAGAAAAGAGAACAGAGTCTGGTATAATGGATCTTACTATGCTCTTGGGGTAAGTCTCTTGATTACTCATGTCTGCATCTCTTCTTACATTCTGTTTGCACCGGCAAATGCTTATTTTATCAACAAAGATCATCAATCCCCAAATACCCAACCAAAAAAAAGACTAAAAAAAAAAAACACACCTTCCATTTTCCTCTAGTGTTGTTTATCAGATTTTTTTTAGCTATAAATGTAGAAACATCGTCATGAAAGATAACCAACTCATCAGAGGAATGTTCCATCTTGCTTTGTAGATTTTGGACGACACTTTCGCTTCCCAGATGCAGAGATTGCAAGGAAATGCACTGCAAGAGAAAGACATTGAGCCCCCTCGTTCCGTAATTGAGGCTCGTTCCATTCTTTGCAGGGACACAACAAATGCAACGGATCCATCAAACTATTTCTATGTCTAGTCGTACTTCGAATGTACCCGGGTCAATGATAAACCTCATCTGCCTAGTCTGTTTCATAATGTTCATCATATTCTTTTAGCTCAGGGCAATTGGTGCCAAATAAGTTTCAGTTTCTGTTCTTTTTGTACATGTTTCTGTGCTATATTTACATGTATGTAACATCCTTCTTTTTTGTAATGTTCTCTGCCTAATAACCATAAAAGCAAAAAGAAAAATTCCAGATATTTTCATTTCTGCATTTTACTTCCAAACCTTTTCCCATTCCTTTTTCACTACCCATAAAGAAAAAAAATGGACTAACCATTGGAACACACGTCCAAGACTAGTGGTCACTGGGGTCAGCATATTTTTTAGGTACGAGGAAGAAAGAAGATAGAATAAGATAACAGTTCTTAAAATCACACACCACTCCTGAACTTCATGGCAAGATATTCATTTTCTCAGACTCCATAAAAATGTCAACAGCTAACATCCTCTGTGCCCTTTCACCACAACCAGCCGCGCCAGCCACAACCAGTAGTAGGTAATCCCCAGGGTATTCAATCAGAGGCAAGAATTGATCCTAGAACCTTGTGCCTCAACCATACATCATGGCATTTTGCACTAACCAATTGGGCACCCTGATGGACTGAGAAGGCAAGATATGAATATACTCGATGCCTTTAAGATGATAATTCATATAATACGGCAGCAGCAATCCCATCTCCTTTCAATCAGTAAACTTGACAATTAATGCCCAATTACCTCCATAATTGATCGAAAAACCATGCAGAGAGGGCTATCATCCCTACAGGACTAAAGATATTTGACACCCTGGCTGAAGCAAAGCGATGCAGTTCCAAGGAAGTTTCCAGTCATGGCGAAATTAAAGCGCCCATCAGGGCTGGTTGGTTCACAGTCCACTGGTATGGACAAAAATGAAAATAGAAGCAATATTGGAGCTGATTAAGATTAAAGATAAGCAGGGTGTTCATTAAACAGAACAAAGCAAAATACAGCCAGTCAAAAGCTAATCAAGAAAACCAAAAAGTTTTATCTGCCATTTCTCCCTTTCGATATCTAGTGCAGACGAAGTCCACTATCTTGTTTGTAGACTAAAACTCCCCTGGATGGCAAACCTCTAAATTTTAGTTTTATGCTTCTGGTCAAGTCCCTTTCCCTTGTTGGATTTGCTGAAGAAGAGCTGCTGCAAGCTGCAATGTGGCTTGCAAGCGTTTCTGTGGATCTGCCTCCACTTCCTCTTGTGTCTCAGTGCTTTGCAGTGGTTGATTCCCCTGAACCCCTGTCTGAACTTCCCTATGACTTGTGTGAGGCATTACAGGCACATTTGGTGTTTGCTGCTGCTGCTGTTGCACTTGACCAAACTGAGATGTTGAAAGCTCAGTAGACACTTGATGATTCTGTAGAGCATATTTCTGAGCTGTCCGAAATGGGTTTTCAGGTGGATTCATTGTGTTCGGCTGCCTAAAATCTTCCCCCCCAGACAACATACTGCTTCCCGATTGCCTCTGCTGCCCAAGTAGAGATGATGCCAACTGTGCCAGTTGTTCTGGTTGCAGGGAAACAGGCATAGGCAATGAAACTGAAGGTTTGATTTCTTGAAGAGGCAATTTGCTGCTTCCAGATAATGGGATGCCAGAATTTCCAGTTTGATAATGACTTGAGCCTGTTCCTTGTACAGCCTTTTGCATAATTGACTGGTAGTCCTGAACCATGGTATCAACAGCACTATTGGTTGCTTGCAAAGGTACATTTCTAGTACCCGAAATTGAATTCTGCAGATGGTGAGGTGACCAGTTTGGTCCCAGTGAAGGGTTCCGCTGATGAAGCAGATATTCAGGACTGTTCTCATTAATGGAATTGGATGCACCACCAACAGCATGGGCAGAGCCTGAAAATGAGGTAGGTGGAGCTGAAGTGGGCACATTCCCTGTATAAGACACATTGCTAACTCCCGATTTACCAAAATTTGGGAAAGATGCCATTGGAGGAAACAGGCCCGATGGTGATGTTGGCTTTGGGTATTGTGTATCCCCATGAAAAGACATGAAACTCGGTGCCTGCGGCTGATCAAGAGAACCAAAATTAGAACCAGGATTCTCTAACCTTAAAACAACACCAGAAATGCTCAATTTCCCTGGCACTTTCAGAACCTTCTCTGAGAATTCTGATGGGGGTACGAGAAACAACGTGGTTCTTTCATCCAATTTAGCCACAGCAGCTCGCTGCTTCTCCCCTAGATAATTCATGAACTCATTATAGTATCCAATATCAGCATCGCTTTCAGGGACAAAGAATACCACCCAAGCACTAGCTGCTTGATAGTAATGCTTTGCAAGCATGTCCAGACCAGTCCTTGCAGTGCAATCTAAAAATTCAGGCCTGCAGCATATGAAGAGTGTTAGTAATTTTTCAAAATGCAAGTCCAGAAGGGAGGTGAAGGAAGAAGATAGGGGACCCTATAATTTGGATAAGGTAGTTTTAATAAGCGTGAAAGTGCTCTCTAAAAGTCTCTCAATCACATGTTAAGTTCTGGTGAAGTGAGTTGCTTTAATTGATTTATTCTATTAGACAAAATGTGAACCCTTGAGGGCTAACAATATGAAGCATTGCATTTCCAAAATAGGATGCCAAAATGCACCCTTGAAGGAGACTGTGATCACTCACATCTAGAAACCTAAAATAATGACAAAAGGAAAGGAGTCATGACTGGAAATTATTAATTAGCAGATGTCCAAGCTGAAAGAGAGGCCGTGGGAATTGCAGGGAAATTACTCCAGAAGAATCTCAAAGTAAAGCACAGGCTACTTACAACATGATGTCCATGACCTTTCCCACAGGAAAGCAGCGAGCACGACAGATGGAAGATCCTCCCTTTGCTATGGTCCCTTCCCATTTCCACTCCCCACTCAAAGAAGATGGATGTGATTCAGGAGTTAATCTTTTCCAATCAACAGGGTTTGAAGACAAAGAACCAGAACCTACCTGAAAACCATCATAGGATGCTTTCCACTGTTCACTCATTTCCCCATGAGGACGGGTCAGATTCATTGGGTGATCAGACATCTGTTTATACCCAAACGATCCAGGCTCATAGTTTTTATCAATGGCCTCAGGTTGGGGATAGTCAGAAAATATTCTTGGCAGTAAATGCTTCTCTTGTTCTGCAACAGAGAAAGGATACTCTGGAAGCTCTTTCTCAGGAGGGAAGGAGCCAGTTTTTAGTTTCTTTGCTCCATGAAATAGGTAGGCATCTTCTGGCAAGTCCCATGGATCTTCATAGAAGGGACTTCTCCGAGGAAATTTCTGGGGAGAAAAATCACGAAAGTGAGCAACCCTGTCTCTTGTAGGACTACTGTGATGCTCATATACGTCTGCTGATGCTCCTAGTTCAGATCCCATGTCTCGGAACCTCCTATGTTCAAATGTACCATTTCCATCTGTCCATAAAGTACTCTTCCTACCAAAATCAATGACATCAGAATCTTCGGTCTCCAAATTTGAGATGAAACGAGGAGATCTGACACTGGGATCTCCAGGGAAGTTCCCAAAATTCCTCTCTTGCCGGAAATTTTCAGAAGATCCAGGGCGACTATTGGACTGAAAATGTGGGGATGGAGGGGCATTCATTGTATTCCTTCCACCGTTTGATGGACCAGGTTCACTCTTTGCAAAACAAATATGCACACGGGGATTGCCAAATAACTTCCCCTGAAGAGTTTCTTTTGCCCTGCAAGCTGCCGTCACACTCCTGAATTGGACAAAGGCATAACTACGACCTGGGAATGAAGTAATCTTCTCAATCTCACCAAATGGTGAAAAGGCCTTCCTTAAAATCGTTTCATCCACCTTCAGTAAGGAGGGAAATCCTATCCATAAAACCTCACAAGGCTCTCCCTTTCTATCACTGATACTAGACTTGTCAGGATAAAATGTGTCAGGACTACCATGACGTGTTCTTGAGTCCCTTTGAGAGAATGGAGATCCTCTTATTGTGGACCGTTGTTCATCCCGTCGTTGCAGGTAGTCTTCATCACGTGATGCTGTTGATGACTTCTCCTGTAATTTAAAATCTCACCAAGATAAGTTCAACACCATTTTACAAAAGGACAATTCCTATGGATTTGACTCATCAATTAAATCAAGAAACAAAATAAATGAACAAAACTAAAGAAGCTAAGCTTCATTATGAACCCACAAGGAAAAGGAACTAGTTATGAGTATGCAGGATGGAGAAAGAGAGAAATAAAGAACAAACAACATAATGCTTGTATAAGCAGAAGGCCATGAATGACTTCATGCACCATCATATTTATTTTGGTCCATTGGTGAGATAATCTTCGAGACATCTTTCACATAACAGATGACAGCTTTAAGGATACAAAAAAATACAAAGGGAAAACAAAAACAAAACAATAGCCCCATTAGCTTGAATGCCACAGTGACCTTCCTTCTAAGCCTCAGTCTGACCGTCAAAAAGTCATCTCTATTTTGTTTTGGGTGGGAAGGGGTTGAGGATTAAAAGAAGAAGGAAATATATATGGTAAATAAGATAAAATAATTAAATGTCACAAGCATGAAGGGGGCACATTCCTAGTACACCAGCAGTGTTTAAGGAGATCAAAAAAGAGAGAAGCAAAAAAACTGGACTTCCAAATCCCTTTAGCTTGTCACAAAAGAACAATAAGAACAGACAGGCTCCTGATCTTTGTTCCACTTCACACCAAAGAATGAAATCAAAGAATTTGTGAACTTTCAACTCCCAATCATGAAAACTCCTATTAGAACAATGGTTTCAGAGACCATGTCCATTCTCCTCCAACCAAAGATCCCCTACTCTAGCATTGATATTAGAGGAATTCTAAACGAGGGGAAACAATCCTTAAGCAAGGACTCATTTCACTACCTATCTAGTTAGAACTTGGTTTTAAACCACTACCAACAAAGATGGTAGTCCTAAGCCAAAACTCTCTCAATCCTCTCCCTATATAGCCTTTCCAAAGTTCTACTCCACAAGGCTTTCCAATGCCTTTGGAGCACCATCCATCACCACTCACTCCAAACGTGCCACCTTCAATACTCTTCCATATACAATTGTCTGTCCTCCGCAGAAAACCTTCACAACCATTTGCCAAGAATGAATCATTGAGAATTTCAAGCCCTCTTAAATCAAGCCCACCCAAATTCTTAGCCTCAAAAACTATGTCCCACTTCACAAGATGAAGCTTATTGCCTGAGGATTTTTTTCCCCAAAGGCTCACCCTTTCAACAAATATTGTTTTTTTCCAAGAGGTCAATCTCTTGTTAAAGCAATCCCACCACATTCCAAACAGCCGGAGATTTAAAGAGGCTCCCAACGGAAGGCCTAGATAGAATGTGGGGATCCCCACCCTACTACCCAAAGCAGCAGCCCACCCCTCAATATCAGTCACCTCCCTTACTTGAATAAGCTTACTCTTCGGCAGACTTTTTCTCAAAATTGCAAGACAATTTGGTAAACGGAAGAACATGATAAGGTGGTTTGGATGGATTAAAAGAGTGGAGTTTTCTCTGTCAAATCTCTCTATTCTGTTTTGGAGCCAAGGAGTTCAATTCCCTTCTCAACAGGCCTAATTTGAAATTCATGGATCCCATCTAAAATGAGTTTTTACTTGGGAAGCTAGTTGCAGAAAGGTGTTGACGCTAGATCAACTTCAAAGGAGAGGATGACCACTAGCATATAGATGTTCTCTCATAGAAATGAAGCGTAATCACATTCTCCTTTACTCAACCAAATCATTTATGGAAATTGTTATTCTCCTTAGTTGGCATGGTTTGGATCATTCCTTCCATGGTCAGAGAGACTCTTTTAAGTTGGCATGGTTCCTTTACATAAGAATGTAATGACCCACTAGGCTATACAATTTTTGGATGATTCGGAGGGAAAAGATTAAAGAACATTTAAAGAGCAGGAGCAATCTGATCAAAAGCTGAAATGTTTATTCCTAAGTAACCTTTTAGTATGGGTTAGGTTGTACAAAAAAGAAGACTCAATGCCTTCGATTAATTTGTAGATTGCTTGGGATTGTGTTGAGGGAGAGGGTTGTTTTTGTGTTCTCTTTTTTGGCATTGCCGTTCATTAACCGTTGCATACATCCTGTACATTTTGGTGTACTGCTTTTTTATCGTATCTATAAATTCTATTGCCTATTAAAAAAATAATAGAAGCAACCACTCTAAATGGACTGGATGATCCACATTTGCAAAACTAATGAGTTTAAATACCATCATGAGCTTTCTCATAACCTCAGCTTTACTTTCAAAAAGTCATCTTTTGAGGATGGGGGTCAGGTGGGATTGAACCAATCATTGGAGCTTTGTGATGATAGAAATGGACAGAATGGAAAGGAATAAATAGCAAGGCAGCAGAAATGCAAAAGAGAGGAGCTTGTCTGTTGAAGTTCACTGTTGATCACTACTTAACTTAAACGCCAATTAAAAGGAAATATAAGAATAAACTACTGCTTAGCTTAAAACACCAATTAAAAGGAAATATCAGAACAAACCCCAAAAAGAACTTCAATCTGCCAAATAATACATCTTGCATGGAAAACTCTACTTGCAAAAGCAGGGGCAACCATTTGGCTTGTCCATCCATTCATCAATGCATAAAATTTTCAGCACAAATCAATATTATGAGGAAAGAGTTTTAAAGGACGAATTTGATATCCATCAGACACAAATCCAAGAGTTCTACTCATCATGAAAGAATTGTTCAACAGTTAACAGACAACTCCCAACTTCACAATTTAGCGCAATCATACTGCTAGCTGAAAGGCAGAGAGAGACAGACAGGAACAATAGTCTCACTATGTCATCATGACAAAGGTTACTACCTCCTCATTTCATGAAGGAACCATCCTCAAGATATTGGCTTGCTACCTTGACCAGGGCTAACATAATATAGGTCTCCTATGATTAAGAAACAGCATGTATGCCTCTCAAAATATGAGAAGATTAACAATCAAATTAAAAATACATTCTTTCAGTTTACTTAAAAACAATGTGAATATGACATGGTATTCAGTTTACTTGAAAATGCCCTTTGAAGCAGAAATTTCCGTACAAAATTGACTAGACATGGAAATAGAAATAGAAATATTTCTTTTGACATCACGGTAGAGGAAAGATAGATGACTGAATTCAAAAGGACGTGACTAAGTTGATAAATGTGCTTCAATTGACATTGGAAAAAAAATGACAAACAAATTCCATCAACTTTTAAAGTAAAAAAGTTCCATCAAAGCTTGGGCAAATTGTGCACATAACAAAAAAATCTTACTGATTATATGGCAAACTTTTGTTAAAGAGCACAAGATCAGGAGGAGGAAGTAGGGTCCTGATTGCAGTTGAATTATTCTATCTTTCCAGACTTCCACTTTCCAAGGCTGGTCAGTAGAGATCCACACACAAGGCAATGGAGTAGATCAGATGCTGATGTGGGTCTCCTGTCACATCAAACTGATGTAAGGAACCCAAAGTAACAGCAGTAACCTTTTCTTTTGATTCCTTTTTTAATTAGAGGTCTTCCTCTTCCAAGATAAACATTTAACTAATGGTTAGCTGGTAATTGAACTAGAACTTTAACCCTCATCTTAAATAGTAGATCAATTTGGATCATCAGAAGATAATTGGAGATTAAAACTGAAGATAGTCATCTCAGAACACTCAAAATTTGTATCACTCTTTTTCTTACCTTTGTCATTCCAAATCAAAGTTTGAAAGAAGTACAGAAATACAAAACCCTAAAGATTTTCCTAAGCATCAAAAGAAGTTTTTAAGGCATGCATCTCAACCAACTCAAATGTGAGAAGAGAGGAAGGAGAGAACAGAAGAAAAGAAAAAACAAGATATAACAAGAGTCATCTTAATAAATTTTTGCAAAAAATCTGCAAGTCTTTACTCTTCACAACAAACTAAATATGACCCAATCAATTCATAATACCATGCTGCTGCAGCAGGATAAAGATAAAAAAACTTCATTAACCAAGTTCTGAAATTTCATAACAAGGACATAGCCTCATTGGTCAAACCAACACATACAAGTGAAAGCTTTACATTTTTAAGTCTCAACATCATGTAGTCTTTGTATACAGCTTTTTTCGCTGCCATGGAATTTCAATGAGAATGAGAAGTACCTATCAAACTTTAGAATAGAAGGCAAAAAAAAAGGTGAACAATTTTTCATTTAGAATCTACCATGGAATTATAAAGCAAGGATGAATAACTGGAATATGATATTAAACAATTTATTATTCAACCAGAAGCTTCTTTCAGATGAAAGCTTTTAGCACATTTCACAAAAATTCCAAAAAGAGTGCATAACTAATAAAAGTAGTCTCCAACAGGAATAAAATTTGAACTGTTGTAGTCCACAGAAGAGCCAAACCTCAGAACCACTGACAGGAGAAACCTTCCAGACAGATTTAATTGATTTCTCAATACAGCACCAAGTTAAAAAATTAAAGGCCCTTCCTTATGGAGTCCTTTCATGATCAAGCCTGGATTGGCTACTTGGGATCAAAACAATGGAACATGATACCTTCAAACATTCATTAGAAGTGCAGAAAATTTGGGACACAAGAAGGTATTCAGTTGGACTGAAGCTGATATTTCCATCTATGATAAGCCATTTTCAGTAGTATGAGTAATTTTCTCCTCCCAACAACATAAACTATGTAATCAAGTAAAATTTCAAATAGAAGAATCATATTATCATAAGATGCATCATTAATTGATATCTAACAGCAATTGTTTGCCATGGTTCTTGCTGGATGAGCAAAGTAAATATCATCTCTTTATACCATACACTTGCATGATGCACATAAAATGATGCAATGCCCAATAATGTTTGGGGTTTATATTTGCAATGCAGGGTGCAAAAGTTAAGAGAAGCAAGGTCATGGGTCCAGCTTTTACAAAGGTACTAGAAGCAGGTGGGAGGATTTGAGGAGGATACTTCATTTGGATGCAGAGAATGGGCAAAGAGCCATTCTGGCAGCATGTGGTGCATGGAGCAGATTTTGAAGCTTAGGTTCCATGAGCTGTATGGCATAACTGAGAATAAGAAAACCAGGGTGACAGATTATTTTACATTGATAGAGGAGGTTAGGAACAGGACCTTGGGTTGAGACAAAATTTCCAGGACCAGGAAGTGGCTGTGTGGTAGACATAATCTCAGTGGTCTAGCACATTGCTAAGTTGGTAAAATTATGCAAGTTCATCCCAAACTGGTGTCACATGTGTAAATGTACATGGTCTTTGGTGGTCTCTTTCTTTCGAGTGTTTTGGATTCTCCCCCAATCAGTTAGAGCTGTATTACTTGCTGGCTTGGAGCATTCACAGGCACCAAGAGAAAAAGATGGTTTGGAGGTCAAATCATGGTTTTCGCAGTCTATTTAGAAGAACACAATAATAGAACCTCTGATGAGTGCACCCATCAATTTTGATTGTGAAGAACTTGTTTCTATACTTTGTTCTTGCATTCAAATGGAGAGATGGAAAATGCTAATCACTCCTGATTTTTTAGATCACTTGGGAGTTGGTTAGCTTAGTGATGGAAGTTGGTTGTTTCAATTCTTTTTCCTTTTGCCTTTGTGCAAACTGTATACATTGTATGTACATGGATTGCATGTTATTACGTGCTTTTATTAATATTTTTATATTTATATCTATTCTGCATATTAAAAAAAATAATGGGGATGTTGCTTAGTATTAGACCTAATTTTGCAACCTAGAATATCATTGACAGCAATTATCTTCAACACTAGAGTAAGGTTGTTGCAATTTTGTGTCTTAAGAGTTATACACATCAAAGAAACCCATTACAGACTAATCATCACTCAAGCTACAAATTGACAAGTTTGTGAATTATACATCAACTAGCTTGTATCTAAGTACTTTGCTTCCCAATCATTGTTCACAAACTTGATATTATCTAGCACAGGCCCCACAAATGGATCACTGTATAAGTATGTATCCTCAAGTTGCAACTGCAGCATAACCAGGAAAATACAGATAAGAGTAGTATTGCCCCATCCTGTATTTCTAAAAATTGTTGTACCACTAAAATTTAATTGAAAAGGAGATGATCAACCTATCATTATATCAAATCAGCCTATTGTCTAACTTAATAAAACCAGAAAATCTATATAATAGTGTAGTCTCTTACAAATTGTTAAAAGTTCAATTGCATGGGCATCAGTTTTGCACAGAGCACCACAGTTCTATTGACTAATATGAAATTTCTGAACATCTTTCCTGAATCAAAAGAGACTCTGGATATATCCTGTTAAGTACGAATATATCCTGTTTAAGTTGAAAATTGAATACTTGGTTCTGCTTATGTTGGTGCACCTCCTTTTAAGTGCTTTTAATATATTTACTCATTTATCTATCAAATAAATAAATAAAAATTGCACACTTGGTTTTCCAAAGCTTAAGAAACCGTAGAAAAATATTGTGCTCACTAGTTGTGACAGGTCTTACTAAACTTGACTTGGTGGTTGATTGTCAACTGCCAACCCAGAAGAAACAACTGAAAGCATATCTATGTTTTCATCCTTCTTCACATAGTTAAGAGTAAATGGAGTGATAACAATCAGTAGGCAGTGGATGTGGAGATATTTAGAGTTGCTGAACCAGCATCTACATTTTTGAATGCAATAAAAATTACTTGTATATTTATTTAGATGGCATTCCTTCACAACCACCCCACACTTGGAAAAACTGGAGGAAATCAAGAAAGAGAAAGAAAGGAAGGATTAATTTGAAATAAGAGTGGATTAACAAATAGATCATTCACTTGATGAACATCCATGAAGATGTGATTCAAATTTGGAATCCTGTAACAAGTGAATACAAATGTTCCAAAATGCTGTAACATACCATAATTGAGTCCTGAACACTGACCAAGACCGTTTGAGATTTTAGATCATTTTCCGGATGTAACATACCATAATAGAGTTCCTAAATACTGACCAAGACTATTTGAGATTTTAGATCATTTGCCAGATGGATTTTGATGGTCTTGGACTAGATGTCCCCAAATTATCCGAGTGGAAGTTCCCAAACAAATTCCTGCATTGTGGAAGGCATCAGTATTGTGACAGGACTTGCTTGTTTCTGGCAATTCTTGCTTTGCATTCAATGGTGAAATATTCAATGGAGAAATTTTTTTGATTAGTAAGCAATAAGACTTCCAGTACAGGGGTTTTGAAATAGTCAATGGAGAAGTCAATAAGGCTTCCAGTACAAGGGTTTTGCATGGCTAAACCTGTGAGTCTTGGTGCACAAATTTCTTTCTGGAGTGGTCCTCAAAGACTGCCTACGACGTGTTTTTTTAAGAGTGCTGAAAGAGGTTCAAATAGAGGAACCAGCTCCAGTTATCATCCTGTGCTTAATGAGATGCATCCTTTCATTTTCACCATGTCGAAGGTCAATTTAGTTGGACTTCCAAAGGATGCCACATAATGAATGGTTTCAGAACAAGTATGGGACTTGCATTTACTCAATTTTAAAAATTTAATGGAGGAAGATGATTGGGAGACACTTAATCCAGTAGCACCTTAGTTTGTTGCATTTTTCATTACCATGCATCGTACAATGCATTCCTTTCTTTTTTCTCTTTTTGGTGCACATATAAAGAAAAATGTAACAATACCAGAAAAATACAAGACGCATGCATAAAGGAAAACAAGCTACATCATCCAAAGAGTCAAGGCCAATCATGAAACATAGGGGGAAACCTAATACAAACACTATACACTGAAGAGTGTTCCCATGCATAAATTCTTTGAAGTAAATAATTGAGGCAATTCAGTGGCTGTGAAATCACATTACAAGGAGACTCATTATGCAAGAAGGAATTATTGTTAGCTCCAAAGGACTTCATTTCCCTAGAGATATTTGAGCTTCTACACAAAGAGACTTACTTTCATTCTCTTATTTTCCAATTTTGGTGGGCCACAAGGGTGTTATGCTATAATGCCTGCTTAGCCATTTGTAGGTTATTTCGGAGGATAGGAAAAATGCAACTTATTAGGTATGTTCTTCCCTTGGTGTGCCATTCGGGGAAGGCTGAAGTCTTCCTCATTTCGAGATATCACAATACCATTAACAGACTGGAAACATGTAACATCTTCTAAACTTTCTAGAAACTTGAATCATATTTCCTCTGGGGCTCTCTCTAATCTGTCTACTTGAAATAGAATGTGAAGTGTTGTTCATTTGGAAACCCAAGTCATATGAATAATCAAGGTATTTTTTATCAGAAATTTGGGATGTATTTGCAAAGATCATGTTGGCAATATTCTGTTTGTCTTCTCAACTTCAGCAAAGGCATATTAGAATATACATGGTAAGTTGCTTGGCCTTCAACAGTTTCCACAAAGTGCTAACCATGCAATAATTTATGTTATGGTGGAAGGTGATAGTGTTGTTGGAATTACTTGCTTTTCTAATTAAACAAATTCCAATGTGGTCTCTTCATAGTTATAGTAGGGTTGTTCATCATGCTTTTGTAGTAGCCCATACTATCAATTGGATTCTCAGGTTCAAAATATCAATGGCAGGTAATTTCATCAGGAAGGACTCTACCACTGTTGAAAATTCGTTGTGAACCTTGTGGCCCTTCAACAAGAAGTACTTCCTTTTGTTCTCCCCTTTCACCTTTTCTTCTTATTCTTAGTTCGTTATTTCAATCAAAGAAGGGGCATTCTTTTTCGCTGTTCTTGTTATATTCTCTTTTTGCATATTTTTACACATTTCATGATCATCAACTCAACAGAACTCAAGACAAGAATATTGTTTTAGTTGTAATTACACTACTGTAACATGCAGAGAGAGAGAGAGAGAGAGAGAGAAGAGTTTCTTCAAGATAGATAGAATAGCATACTATACAGAATAATAAAAATATTCTTTTATAAAAAGCAATGATAATAACAATAATGATAAAAACAATAACAATATCATAAGAAATGAAATTTGAAATATAGAAGACACCTCTTATTAGCTTTCTACTTTTACTATATAGAAATATTAGTATTCCCATCATTGGAGCAAAATTTCACATGAGAATACTGTGGGAAGAAAGAAAGGGGGAGAGAAATGAGGGACGACGTAATTCTGAATACAATAATATGATTGCTTTTTGTTGCTTCTGAATGAATCAATTTAAAGCACTTCTATGACCAATTTTCATAGGGGAAAGGTTTCCTTGAGCATCTTATGATTTCTTTTGTTATGCACATGTTGCAGATGAGTCTTGAAGTTTCACAAATAAGACAACCATTTATATTTCCAAAAAAATAAAGTGAAATAATTTACAAGTTGTTTTGAGAAAGCTAATCATGTTTCATGTGGTTTGGGATGCTCCTCGGGCCTTGGTTTCAGCTAGGGTGCGAGGGGCATTTTTTTTTCTCTCTTGTAATTTTAGCCACTGCTTTGGTGGCTTTTTAATACAATCTCTTTATTTATCAAAAAAAAAAAATGTTTCATATGAGATATACTTTGAATAAGAGAGCCGTACAGACATGTGTCCCTTTATAAAAATAAGTTCTCTAGGTTGATAGGCATCATCAATGATAAATCACACAACTCAGCATGAGCATTTAGCAAGTAAAATCATCACATTTTAATTTAACATCTTTTTCAGTCAACCCTACTAGTTTCAACCCAACATCAGAGAAATGATCATCATAAAGTTATCTCCCAGCCCTCACATGGTCTACACTTCTAATGCCACTACAATCTATACATGGTCCTTTTTTATGTTTATCTTAAAATCTTTCAATTCTAAAGCTTCAAATCTCGAGCTCTCACTTTTAACTGTAACCTGATCAGCCTCTTCAGCAAACAACAAACATCCTTGGACCTCTTCTGGAGTATGCTAATCTACTTATCCATCAGATCCTATATTGCAAATTTACTTGTATCTTCTTCATTACGGTCATGCTATTATCTATCTTATCATACATGGATAGACCAAGTCAAAATATCTAAGTAACAATCCCTTTTACAGGAAATAACACCAATGAGATTTCACGTGACAATCTAATAACCTGTTGGTGAGGACTCAAAAACCTCCTAAAAATTCACTATCAGCTGCTAGCTATCTTATCTTCTGCCATTCTAGAAGCAATAGTTAACCCCTATGTATGCAATACCAACATACACAAAGTGCCCATTCCAGACGACAAGAAGTGCCACCAAAAAATAAAAAATGTGAGCAACATGGGTCAAAATAATTAAAGGGGTTACACTCCACAGTTCCACTTCATTGAGATAAATTTTCCTTTTTGTCTCTCTAAATATTGCAGTTATACATCCATTTCATGGTTTTTTTTAGTTTGTCCCGGTAAATTTTAAGTAAAGCTTCAAAGCAATTATATTTTCCTCATTGTGCCGAAAGATGAGAGGCTTACATAAGTAGTGGAGTAAGGTTTGGCGAATGACTCCACTTTGCTTATTTTGGTGCATTTGAAGAGTGCATAATGACTGAACTTGTTAATGAAGAAGAGAAATCAGATCAAAAGCTGAAGGAGACTTTTTCAAATCCCTTTAGGAGTGGTTGGCTACTTGTCCATTCCAGGACCTTATAAATAGTCTAAATTGTGTATAATAAGTCCTAGGTTTACTGTGTTTTTGGAGGGGTTTGTTCTTTGGAGCTTCTCGTACACCCCTTATGTACATAGGGGCGAACCATTTTTGTTAGGCACCTTCCATATGAATTTTTGTTGGCCTAACCAGAAAAAGAATTACATTTTGCTTGTATCATCGACACTCTTTAGACAAGACTTGTCCTACTCATAATAATAATCAGTAGTTCACCATTAAAAAGCACAAATTGCATGCTTTTCAAGGCATTACTCTTCATTGGATCAGACATGTAGATCTTCAAAATATGCACTTGAGAAACCGAGTGCAAAGCAAGATACTGAATAACCCTTCTGTTCATAATGTAAAAGACCAACTCAATCCAAATACCCAAAGAACATGCGAGATTAAAAAATTTGCACTATTGATGAGATTGTGAACTTAAACACACAGATCATGTGGATATTCCCATGTGCCCCTGTTGCTGAATGAGTTCAAATTTATGCCATGACCTGTTTTTCTTTTCCCTTTCTTTATATTTTTAACTCAAACTTGGGCCAAAATGTTTCAGGCAAAATATGCAATTGTGTTGGCTCAATGTTTGCCAGTGAAAGCTGCTATGCCCTTTATATAAATAATGAATTGAACAACTGATATACACACATATAAACGTACACATGAAACGAAAGGATGGGACAAAACTAACCGCCTTTGCAAACTCAATTTTAAGAGGCATGCCAGCCACAGAAAAACCTTGAAGTGATCTCATGGCATGAATGGCATCTTCTTCCTGCTTGAAATTAATGAAAGCATAGCTACGACCCGGCTGAAAAGCGACAGTGTCGAGCTCTCCGAACTGTAGAAAAGGATCAGTGAGAGTGTTCTCAGAAATGCTGTGCGATAGGTTTCCAACCCATAAGTGTCTCGATGGGGGGTGACTGCTCCGCCCAGAGTGGCTCTTCTCTTCAAATCTCGGAGGGTAATCCCTTCGAAACCTCTCTCTTGCACCTCTCCCAGTCTACACCAATCAATCCATCCATCCATCCATCAATCAATCAACAATCAATCTATCGAACAAAATCGAATTCACCGCAACCAAACAAACCAGGAAAAAAAAATTTTCAAAATCCGAAGTTGGATACAAACTCACCATTTTTTCTTTCTTCTTTTTATCGCCTCAAATGGCGCCGTTGATTCGGATTTCGATATCGCAAAGCATTCGGCAGTTGGGAGTTCAGTCCAGAGAGGTTCACGATTTGGCTCTAGGGTTTGTGAGGAAGGCCCTTATTCTCATTCTTATACACACAAGTATTCCTAATCTGGTTATATTTTCTTTTCAGCCACGAGGCACCTCGGTTTTCCATGTGTCGCCAACACACTCACCCAATGCTACTTTTTTTTTTTTTTCATTTCATTTCCTCGTTAAAATAATAAAAACTGCATATCTTAAAAGAATAATTCCCCGAATAAAATATTAAAATCCCCTCCATGTGTAGGGTTTATTCCAATTTTGCTTATAAAATCACCTAAGAAAAAAACTAAAGAAATGGGGAAATTTAAAAAAAAAAAAAATAGAGATAATTTTAAAAATAAAAATAATTATGATAAATTAAAATTTTTAATTAAAAAAATTATTGCCCGCATTTAAAAAATAATAATAATAAATCACCTTACAGAGTGTACAACTAAACTTCCTCAAAAATAAAAGTTTTATATGAAAATACAAAAATATATGTATATAAATTCATTTTACTTATTCTTTATCTTCTATATAAATTTCTTTTTAATAATTTATATAAAATTTATTACTATTAATGTTAAAAACAGAAACGGGAAGGAAGAAGGAAGAAGTAAATGGGTTAATAAATTAATAATTTTTTTTTTAACATTTAATCAAGCTGGCCCCTTTATTATCATGCCACCCAAGCGCACCCATGGTTATAAAGACTTGACGGGAGTAAAATCAAATAGGGTGGAAGCCCTTATCCTATACACGTGGAGATCAAATGGTGAACAAGAACTAGTCCGAATAAATTAGCCATTTGAGATGAGTTAGCAAGAGAAAATTGGTGTACAACTTGTAAAATTACATTGGAGATACTGCTTTTCCTACTATCTTAAATTCAATATGGAATCTACAGTACACTTTGTATCCAGCCATCTGGGGGAAGCAAGGGAGGATCCACTGGCTGCTCATCAAACAACACCATCCTGAAAGTTGGGAAATGCTTCACTTGTGATGAATGGTCCTTGTGCTTTAGCAGTTCCACCTTTTGAACCCATCAGTTCAGTCAACTCTGGGGATTGTCCTCTGCAAAAACCCCCATTCCCAGTGCAGAAAATGGAGCTTGAGCTTTAGGAGATCCGTTGTCCATGATCCATTGCTGGTTATTTTCTAATGCTTAGAGGGCTTATCCACTGCAAAACCAACCGCATTTCCAGTGAATCCAACAAAATCATTAAGCTTTTGTTTGTTCACTGGTGAACAGTAACTCACCTATAGAAGTTGGATCAATATGTACAAAGAAACTTGCAGCAACTATCAGATAGCAAAAGATGAGCATTATTCCTTTAAAATAGTTGGAAGTTCCCTCCTGCAAGCTCAACATGAAGCTTATACAAAAAGGGTTCATGATAAACCAGAGATGCTATGACAAGGAGGAAAAACAGACCCAAAAATAAACAAATGAATAGATAATTGTTTCATCCATCAGCAATTTGAACTCATTGCTACTACTAAGAAGGATGTGCAAACAGGAAATTTTGGCTTCCCAGTTTTCAAGTCATTCATAGGACCAATATTCAGGCATTCATGTTGAATAAATTTTCTTACAATATGATGGAACTTATGGAGTTAGACAAGGAAAGTTTTCTCCGTGGGCAAACCTGCAACATGAAGGCCACAACTATGACAGTCATGAAAAGGGTGGCTGTCTCGAAAAGCTGAAAATTCAAGTCCATAGGACGTCCCATGATCCACCCAACAACCACACAGAAGGGAATCTGCAGCCATAGCAACAATGAGAGTCTTCACAAAGTAAATAACCCAAAGGGGAAGGCACAAGCAACATAAAGCCCTTGACAGAATATGCCAAAGAAATATAGTAAGAGACATACAAGTTTCTTTATGCATCAAATACAGAATTGATAACATGGCACTAGTGAGGAGGCTCTGATGACAATGATGATGATGCAAGAAGAGTACAAGCTCAATAAGCTCTCAACAGCACCACCATGAACTACAAACCCAACTTACGGGATAAAAGTCAGGCTGAGTATTATGTAACTTGGTGAGAAAGCAGAATAACTTTTCAACGTTCCTCCCCAGATACTAATATATCAAATCAGTTTGGTACATCTTCAACAATCCATAGAACAAGGAAAACAGTTAAAAAAAAAAAAAAAGGCCCCTCCTTTAGCAGCTGGTCACAAAAACACATTCTATTCCACAAAATTAATACTCTTTCTTTTATTTTATTTCCCTTCATGTTATGTATATTGAGGATAATCTTTTTTTGGTAGTTGTCTCCTCAAAGCAAAAATAAAAATAAAATAGTCATACATTGCGAATAAGAATGCAATCCAAGCCATGGGAAAGATGGAAATAAAAAGTAGCTCTAGTCATACAGTCAAGCAGTACTCAAGAGACGTGACAGAGATAAACCTTGAACAAGGAACTATGCTTGTTTGTTGCTAAGATGGCTAACCAAACATGCAAAGACTTCTATATAAAGGAAGGCAGATGGCCAACAAACAGGCAAAAAACTTCTATAGAAAGGAGTCAGCCCTCTCAGACCTTAAAACTAGCTCTCAGTTGTATGAAGTACAAGAAATGGAAAACAGAATTTTTTTTTTCTTGGTGACATCAATCATTTATATGGAACATTATGAAAAGGTTGGGTATGAAACAGTCAGAACATGCACAGAAAGAGAGAGAGACAGGAGCCAACAATGTTCTGTAAGCCTTAAAAAAATGTGACCATTCCTAGTTTGACTGCCAATCAATTTCCTGGATTCGAAATTGACCATATTAAGTGATTTATAACTGGTAATTATCTTTCTTAAGGAAAGCAATCACAGGCATGTTGCTGAAACCCACTGTCTTGGACTTTTTTCCCATTCAAACAAGCTTTTAAAATCTTCAGCTCCACAAAGTATTGGATGCATAAATGCAACCAACACTAGAAATTTTTCAAAACAGATAATAAAATATTTTTCCTCATCCACTGCTCTGAGTTTCCAATGCAACCACATAACATACTATTTAGATTATTTTCCTCTCAGTTACTAGTAGCATACTAACATTGACATTATCTACCTTCCATTTACAACTTAAGAAATAATTTTTTTTTTACGGCACTCATGCATCAAAGATGGCTGTTCATTTGTTGGGTAATAACAAACGACTGCTAGCACAAAAAAAAAAAAAAAAAGCAAAATACTAATTTATTAAACAACACAAAGGCCAGGACTTGCTGGGAGGACCTCCAAGAATGAACTTCCATACAAGTCTGCCAATCAACCATCACTTACAAGTTCATTACCAATGCAACTTCCTACCACATGGAAGTATACTTTAGAGATGTGCAAAGTCTATTCTCTCAGTAACTAATGTGCAATACCAGAAACAGAAAAGGTTGATCTATCTATGATACTGAGGCATCGCTGCATCAGGGACATTCCTTTCAAGGATGGAAAAAGTTTAAAGTTACTCTTTAAACCAGCAGATAGCATTCACCTGAAGCTATGATGCTTATTTAATAAGGCTAACCATTTCATCATAAAGATTCATATTGGAAGCCAAGAAAGAAGATCAGTAATTTTTATGCAGTGCCCCACCATCTCTTCTCCAGGTGTTAACTAAATATTTTAAATTTGATTAAATAAAACTTTCTCTTCTCAAGGATAAAATAGAAAGAAAGCAGTTACAGCACCTATATACCTACAAACTTGAAGCTGATAAAATCACACTCAAAAAGTGTGCCTACACACCGCCACAAGCATACATATTTTCACAGGTAGGCTAGATAGGAACATACACTATGCTCATGGACATATTTAACTGAACTGATCTAACAAGGGAGTGGAATTAGTGAGTGGATGATTCATTAAGGCAAGGTGGAGGTGTGACATGGGATATGAAAGGAGCTGTTAAGTGAGACAGTTAAGGTTATTTGTGGGAGAACTTGAAGAGGAAATCAGCTGTTATTTGAGGGGTGTACTATAGTGTACCGTTATTATTTTAATGGTTTTCCATGGCAGTAAGAAAAGAGGTTATTTGTGCTATTCCATATCTAAGATGGAGATGCACACCAAGGAAAGAGAAGTTGAGCTCTTCAAATAATGTATATTGGAACTACAAGTCAGTGTGAATTTGGATAATACATAGCACCTACCCCAAACATCGATATTTGTGTTGATGAGCCTATTGCCACTCCCAAGGAAATGTCCTAGCAAAAAATTGAATCCATCAAAACAGAAGGATTAGTTAACAATGTCAAATGCAGTTATTAATAGATGCTAGCAGTACAATAACTTACAAGTTTGTCTTTCATGGCAAATATAATTGCACTTGCATGCTCTGCTGCATTCCCAACAATTGGGAGCAGGATAACACTAATAAATGCAATTGGCATTTTCCATGCAACAGATGCCCCCTGCACAGAGGAAGTTTACTATAAAACTGATAACAAAAACTAAAATAAGAGACTGAATTCCCCCCATTATGGTAAATTTAACAAAGAAATTGAATGATATACATCTTTCAATATACAAGAGAACACAAAGAAAACAAAACAATGTACTTTCTTATTCGGAGGATGCATCGGTCCTTGTCCCAGTAATAAAACAGGCATGCCGAGGAATTGATTAGCCAACAGGGTATATAAGAGATTACAAATGAAACGTTTTAGAATTACCTCTATGGCATTAACTAGGTACTCTGAGAGGACTGAAATCCACAAAGTCAAAATAGTTAGCCATATTATGGATTCCCACTTGGAAATTTCAGGAGCTTCATCTTCATCCCCTTCAGTTTGGTCCCCGCCCTGATTGTATACCATTTATCAGATAAAACGATTCACAATAAAGCAGAAAAGGAGAGAATGAGGATTTTTCTCGATATTATTATGATGGAAGATTGAGATGGACTACAGCACTGGAGAAAAAGATGAAAACAGAAACTATATTAACTAATAAATCATATGCAGAATCTAGGGGATATTAATGTTTAATAAAGTGATGTCTCAGGTTCTCCTAATTATCCTGCAAAACAGGGGTGCTAGAGCAGGTTCCTAATGTGAGAAGAAAAATTAGAAGCAGAAGCAGGAAGTATAGCTTGAGAATTGAAAATGAAACGAGGAAGTGGGAAGTGGGGACTTCAGGAAGCAAAGCAGCTAGGATGCATTAGATAACTATGATAGATAGCATAGAACATCATGTTAAAGCATGAAGTTGAGATTTCTGTTTTTTCTTTTTTTGTAGTGTTTGTTTCTGACAGAAATGAGCACTAGAAGACTGTCCTATCTCTACAACATAAGTATTGTTTCCGACAGAAATGAGAACTAGAAGACTGTCCTGTCTCTAAAACATAAGTATTACAGTTATGTATGATATGAAAATTTTGACTATGCAAGGATTAAATGGTTATTGAAGTATGACTAAATTCCATCTTCAACCCAAAAATACTGTGTATACGATCAGTGGATCATAGTATCTATAACTAACCAGAGACAAAAGATAAACAAAACATGACTTATCAAGGAAGAAAAAATGTAGTGGGCTTCTGAAAAACATCAAAGGGCCAACCTCATCGACTGGAACATAAAGGTTTTTCTGACTCTTCAGCTGAAAAACAAGATAGGCAGCATATGCCACAAGCATAATGCAGCTACTAAATCTTGAAAGGGCCAACTCAGAACTCCCAAAATGCAATTCAGTGTGAGTGAAGTGGAGGACAGCTGGAAACAGAAGCCCCATGACTGCCATCAACAGCAACCCTGAGTTCACTCCAGCAGCTGCCTGCCAATAAGATTAGAAACACTCCTATTTTTCAAACCAATATTGAAGGATGGGAGAGAGAGAGAGAGAGCAAAACTAACTATATATTTCTAATTTGGTTTGAAGAGATAACTGTACTTAAAATGGGAAACAGACCTTGCTAAACACCTGTTCCTTCTTAGAAAAAACCATTCCTCCACTGAAAAATGCACATCCAAGCACCAGCAACATGTTCGACAGAATTGAGCCCAATAATGACTGTTGAACAACACGTATCATGCCATTCTTCAGTGCATAAACTGATATTATCAACTCTGTGGCATTTCCAAAGGTGGCATTTAACAAACCCCCAACTGTAAAGCTCAGATCAACACCATTGTAAGTTAGCCACAAAGAAAATGATGATTGAAGTTCCAGGCAAACATGATATGAGCAAATTGACCCCAGTATTCCAGGCAAACTTGTCAGATACATGTGTCATTTACCATTTTGTAAATGAAGAGTTCTTTTAGGACAAAATTAGGAAAGGGGCCAAGGCAACCCCATTCCCAACTTTATCAATGCAACAAACAAAAGCAACCACACCCAACTCAGGCCATATCATCACTGTGGAGTTGTACAGGGCCAACCAATACTGTGACAGAGGCCAATGAACAAACCATATATATTCAAGACAAAAGGACAAAAACATACAAAAGTAAAGGATGAATATGGATTAGAAGAACAAGTAGAAAAGTCAGTCCTCATAGATTGTCCATCAAAATTTCAAAATATTAATTAAGACCCTGATCTTCTATAAAACCTAAAGATCTACATGGAGTGAGGAAAAAAAGACCAACTTTCAAAATTAGCAAGACATTTACCTGTAGGACCAGTGAACAAAGCTAACTGCCTGCATTAAAAGAAAAGATGGATTTATATTAAGCACTCATAAACCCAAGTTCTAGAAGTTCGTAAACAAATTATAATCAATTTTGGCTATATGTACTGGTAAATGAAGTTTTTCTTCCATGTACCCCACCCCAAGGTGAAATAAAGGGCCATGTGAAATATCCATGTCATAACCAGTCCCCACTTCCTCTTATGGACACACTTGTTGGTTACATTTCCAAATTAAATATCCAGAACTCATACCCAAGTAATGCTATCTGACAAAGCGTACTCTACACAAACCAAATTACCCATGTATATAAAGAGAAAATGAATGAATCCTTACTCTGTAGCATAACCCAATCGCTCAGCCAGAGGTATTATGCCCAGTAAACTAAGAAAGAAGACCCAACCCTGAAATACACTCCAAAGAACAAATGAGAACAAGTGGATATTTTTATGTGATGATCCAAAGTGCATGGGCATGTCAAGATAGAATGCAACTCACGTGATTGTTAGTAAACTTATCCACCAAAATTGCCGCGGGGCCAAAGGGCACAAGTAGGTTGATTTTGGTGGAGAAGACCACAACCTTTATGCTATTGAAGATGCTATTACTCATGCATTTAGTACCAGAAGTTTCTGAAGCAGGAGACGGCGCCAATACCAGGGGACCCTCCCGGGAATGTGTCTTTCTAGAAGCTGAGTCTGGGCTAAAAAGACTCTCGTCCTCAAACTCAAGCACTGCTCTTTCCTCTAATGATCCCATCTGGGGAACACACACTCGTCCATCAGATTTTAGTACCAAATGCCAAATGCAATATGCCTTGTAACAAATGTTCAGCAAAGCTCTAAATTTTGATATTTGCAAAGGAGGGGGAAAGAAACTGACTTCGAGATGGGAGTGAATTCCAACTATTTGTGACTTGTGGTTGTCCATACGCCCCAGCTACTGCGACTATGCCCAGAAAGCAACAAGGAACCATCCATCTCCAAGCATGGGCATCACTGCTCATTCAACTTTTCCAATGAATGGAAAAGGGTGGTGCCCAGGAGCATTATCTCGAATTTATTTACCTATTCACCCATTTCAACTTCAATATTCAATACAAATGAACCCCATGAAAAACACAGAGGAAAAAGAAACTGACCTGCTGATAACAATCAAGTGTTAATATGATTGAAATCACATAGATGATGACAATTTCTCGCTTCTGAGCATGGTATGGGATGGGTTCCGTAGTTTTCGTGTTGGGAAATGAAAAATGGTGGATAGAAGTGTAGGTGGTGGGTGGTTATTGGGATTAACGGATGATAAGGGGAACATGGAACGAAGGAAGAAGACCAGACGTTGAAAAAGAAAAACTACACCCATGAATGAAAGCAATAAAAGAAAGAAAGAAGGAAGAAACACGTGGAATGGAAGAGGCAGAAAAAGAACCGCAACCAATGGGTTCCATCATTCTCGGCTATTGTTCCTATCCCATCTCCCCCATTTCCGCATTTCTCTCCCGCTCAACTGTAAACCACCAACAGGAGGGCGTTTAGTTCTCTGCTCTTCTTCTCCCTACAAATAAATAAGTTAACTTTATGTTAAAAATAATTTTATCCCATACATAACTTCTTGTACATTGTAACTTTTTTTAAGCTTTGATTGGAGTTGCATAAAATATAATAACATTTTCAGAAATAGTTATTAATGGAATGGGTGGCGTAAATTAAATAATTAAATTAAAGTTTTTTTTTCACTATGCGAAAAAATTTTATAATTTAAAAAATAAATTTTATGGCATTTTGATTCAAGACAATTTTTTTAGAATATTATATTAATAATACTTTTATAAAAAAAGAAAAAGAAAAAAAAGTCAAAAATACCTTTTTATATTTAAATTTTTAATATTTTTTTTAAAAAATACATTTTTTAAAAATGGGTTCTTTGATAATTATTTTGCAAAATATCATGAAGCTGACCTAAAAACTTTGGTTATTATTTTGTTTTTAGAAATTAGAATAAAGCTAATTCATGGAAATAATGAAATTAAGGTAATTGCGTGTTTTTGTGATGTTTTTAAAACTTTTCTAAGGTGGAATTTAGAAGAATATAAAAAAATTTAAAATAAAAGGTTTTTTTTCTTTTAAATTATTATTGCTCTCTCCTCCCTTTTTTTTTTCCTCCTAAACTTTGCTCCCTCTTAATAGTCTTCAAAAATAAAATTTTATTTAAATATTCAAATATAAAAAATAATTTTTCTATGAGAAAAAAATAATAATAACTATAAAACTTTCAAAATATTCTTATGGTAGTTTCCTTCCACGTGTCCTCCCCAAAATCAAAAACTCTTGATCCGTCCAAGGGTTACAGATGATCTGTCTAGATCCATTCATCTAAAACAAACTCCGTCTGACACAAGACGAAAGAGATTTCCTTCCTTCTAGGTGCCAAACGGAATGGAGAGACCAAGTTAACTGAGATTTCCAGACGGATTAACCAACACAGCCGAAAAATCTAGGCATTGAGCTAATGGATAATCACAATCAGCGTTTGAGTAACAACCTAGACGACATTTACACCTAAAAGTCAATGTCTACTAATTGCTACGCGCAATCTGCGACATTAACAAACTTAAATGCATAGTCAACTACATGGTCCGAGACTCTTGCTCGACAGCCAGCTAATGGCACCAATCAGTGGATTTTGTTTGGTATGATTGCCCAATCCGTGCAGAGGTGATGGCATTGACTCTCTTGCTAAGGCTTGATTTCCACCTTGATGACAATCATCATCACAAAAAAAGCATGAAAGCACCATCAGATTTATGGCGATGGTACCATCTGCTATATAAAAACCCTCATGAGAAGCATGAAACGGGTATGCGCGTACAAAGCCATTCGAAAGGATTATACCCATCCTTATTCTCTTCTGACTTAAGCTTCAAAGGAGCGTGCCCAGACCACCTATCTGAACATCCTTTTGTGCAAGGAAGAAGCATGTCTGACTCTAGAGAAGCTAGACAGACTCATATCTAGTTGGCACTCCACCAACATTGGGAAGAAGTCTGTCTGATTCCAGAGAAGCTAGACAAACTCATACCTAATTGGCATTCCACCAACATTTACGCCATATGTGGGAATTGAAAGAACTAAGGATGTCAACATCCTTCAGAAGTCAATCGTCGGCTATGGGTGGCGAAGATTATTTCGTATGGCCTGAAGGAGTGGAAAGACGTCAACGAGAAAGTGATAGGCAGATGTGGACTCTGATCTGCCAAACCAAATGACTCAAAGAGGATAATGAGGAGTTGCGAGCTCAAATGTTGACGACGGGCCCCTCTCAAAGTTAACACACTTAGAGCTGACACACAACCTCGAGGCGAGTTGCTGAGACATTTTACCTTGGGGGCATAGAGTTCTCCTATGGCAGTTATTCAAGACAATCCAGGGAGGAGTCTTCGTTGGATCGCCAGATGCAGTCGGATGAAGGAACAAGCTCTACCTGGGTATCTAGGAAAACGAGGCGCAACATAAGGTCGCATTTATTATATGCAATACGAGCCCAACTAGGACCTCAAGCACCAAGCGTGGAGGGGCAATCACACATTCCAGAGACTCTGAGGGCCTGTTTAGGTCCCCCAGCCGTTGCACCAATGTCCAAATAGCCTTCTCAACTACCAGGTAGCATACTAAAGTGCCGTCGACACGGGCTCCACCCGATTCTATTAGCCGACGGTTGGATGACATGCTCTCCATGTCGTTCAACCCCCATATAATCAACTACAAACTACCTAGGGGATTTATAGTGCCAAAATTCGCAACATACAACGGAACAAGCAATCCGTTCAATCATATTATGCACTTCAGACAACTCATAACCCTTGACATAGGGAATGATGCATTGATGTGCAAGGTCTTTCCGGCCAGCCTATGCGACCCGACTCTCTCATGGTTTTACCAACTTTCGCCGAATTCCATGAACACGTTCTAGGATACCTCGGAAACCTTTATGGGCCACTACCTATGTTTTGCTTGCCAAAAACAGAACATAAGCACCTTGTAGAATATCAAGTTGTAGGAGAACAAGTCGCTCAGAGACTTCATGAAACGATTCGGGTAAGCAGTACTCCAAGTGGAATCCTGCAGTAAGGATACCATCCTACAAATCTTCAAGCAAAACATCAACTGAAGCACACCATTCTTTGAGTCTCTCGTAAAAAAGCTACCTACAACAATGGATGACGTGTTTAGATGGGCGGACAAATATTCTATGCTCGAAGACGACGTCTAAGCAACGTCTTAATAGGTCTTGGTCACCAATGGCTCGACCAAGAACAATGAGGCTGGGAGTTCTAAGCCCTCGAACCAATCGAGGAAAATTAGCAAGAGGCGAACTAGTCAACAACAGTAACAAGTGAGACTCACCCCCTCGGTATCTCCTACGAAAGACTCCTTCTGATCATTCATGATCTGTCAGACTTCAGATGGTTGGAACCCATCAAGACAGATCTGACTGGACAAGATCGAAACATAAGGTGCTCCTATCATAAGGATCACGACCATACCACCGAGCAATGCAAGAGTCTCCATTACTTGGTGGAGAAACTAATCAAATTCGGACAGCTAAAACAGTATGTCCACACAACTAGCATGCAAAGAAAGACGGCACAAAAGGCAACTGTCCTAGCCCCTGTATCTCCAACAGCCCCTAGAGTTGTCATCAACTACATACATGGAGGCCCCATAGACGATAGACACAATTCCAAGCGATAAAGGTGAATGTTGCTCTGCATGGCATTTGTAAGAGAGCGGGTTAATTCTTTTCAACGCAACTTTTCAGAAAGGAGTGTGCGCCCCATAGACGGTACAGTTACCTTCCCTCCGATAGATGTTAACTGAGTGTTGCAACAACATGAAGATGCCCTAGTCTTAACACTAGGGGTAGGCGAATTTGATGTGAAAAGGATTCTAGTTTATTCAAATATCTTAGCTGGCCTCTTGCAAATGTCAGCCTACAAGCAGATGGGCTACTCACTGTCTGCCTTAGAGAACCCAGGGTGTTTGTTGTCTGGTTTCAATGGAGCTACAACGACTTCATTAGGAGACATTGTATTGCCCATCCAAGCTGGCCCAGTTACCCTGAACGTGCGGTTCCTGGTGGTCGATGACTTGTCCCCATACAATGCCATCATGGAATGTGCATGGCTTCACAGAATAAAAGTCATTCCTTCTACGTACCATAAGGTGGTGAGCTACCTCACAAAAGAGGAACAAGTCAACCTACTAGGTAGCCACTTAGCCATGCACCAATGCTATCAGGTAACACTAGAGGTTGGACACCCGGTCGGTGACAAAATGCGCCCTAAATCATCAAGCGCAAGGGAGCAATAATAGTTACTAAGCCCGGGGGAGAAAGATCCATCTGCAGCTGATTCGCTTCAACCACTACGCCTCTCACATGACACAAATCAAATCACCTATACCAACTCCCTGCTTACGCAAAAGGAATTGGAACTACTGGAAAGCATGCTCAAGTGCAACAAGGACACCTTCGCCTGGACTCACTCGGACATGTCGAGGATTCATCTGTCTATGGCCTCTCACAAACTTAACGTCTCATCCATCTCATGACTTGTCCAGCAAAAGGTCCGACGTTTCCATCAGGACAGACAAAAATCATTTAGGCAAAAATTGACAAATTATTAGCAATCGAATTTATCAAAGAGGTCGAATATTCGGACTGATTGGCAAACGCGGTGATAGTCCTAAAAAATAATGGAAAGTGGCGAGTTTGCATTGATTACACCAACCTAAATGACGCATGTCCAAATGATAACTTTCTCTTACCTCGGATAGACTAGATAGTCGACGCCATTGTCGGACATGAGATGTTTTCCTTTCTAGACGTCTTCTTCGGATACCACCAAATCCCCATGTTCTAGTCAGATGAGGAGAAGACAACCTTTGCTACACCTCAAGGGTTGTACTATTACAAAGTCATGCCATTCGGACTCAAGAACGCTGGTGCTACTTAACAGAGGTTAATGACAAAAATTTTCAAGCCCCTGATTGGCCTAACTATGGAAGTCTACATTGATGACATTGTTGTAAAGAACGAAACTCGAGTTGAGCACACCCAGCACCTAGAAGAAGCATTCTTTATGATGCGAGCATACAACATGAAGCTCAATCCAGCTAAGTGTGCGTTTGGCATCAGTGGGAGGAAGTTTCTAGGGTTTATGGTAACCCAAAGAGGAATTGAAGTTAGCCCAACTCAAGTAAAAGTCGTCCTCAAAATACCCGCTCCAAACAACAAGAAAAAGTTACAACGCCTCATGGGTCGTCTCACAGCTTTGGGACGTTTCATAGCTCGTTTCACAGATAAACTGAGGTCTTTCTTCCTCACACTCAAGGGGACAAGCAGGTTCGACTGGACAAACAAATATGAGTAGACATTTGGAGTAGTCAAGCGCTACCTTGCCAAACCACCCATCCTAAGCAGCCCCAAGTCCAATGAAGAACTCTATATGTATTTAGTTGTATCATACTATGCTGTCAGTGTCGTCATGTTTCATCAGATATGAAACAAAAATCAAAGGCTTGTCTACTATGTGAGCAAGGCAATGGTAGGCGTTGAAACTCAATATTCCCAGGTAGAACAGACTACTCTAGCACTAAAGGATGTCGCTCGAAAGTTCCGCCCATATTTCCAGGCTCACCAAGTGACCATACTAAAAAACTAGCCACTCCGAGTTATCCTGCATAAACCAAACCTGTCTGGACGAATGTTAAAATGGGTCATCGAGTTGAGTGAATACGAAATCAAGTATTAGCCAAAGTTATCATTAAAGGGGCAAGTTATGACCGACTTTATAGTTGAACTCTCTAAAAAACAAGGACATCCGACTGATCGCCCTAGAGAGCAATGGTGGACACTTTATGTAGACGGAGCGTCCAAAGTGTTCGGATCTAGAGTAGGTCTGATTCTACAATCACCAACTGGGAAACTAATGGAGCAATTTATCTATCTCAATTTTTCTGCCTCCAACAACAAAGCAGAATATGAAGCTGTCATAGTTGGGCTAAATCTTGCCCTAATGCTAGTTGCAACTAAGTTAGAAATCAAGAGTGACTCTCAGCTAATTTTCGAACAGATTCAACAAGAGTATGAAGCAAAGGATGAATGCATGGCTCGCTACCTAGCCATGATGGAAGATCACTTGAAAAAATTGGACGAATGGGTTGTTAGACGGGTACCACGAAAGGAGAACGTGAGGCAGATTCACTGGCCGAAATAGCTACCACCCTCCCTATAAAAAAGATAGTGATGTTGCTCGTCTACCTCAAAGCCACACCCTCAATTACATTCGAACCAGTGTGCAGTACCAATGAAGCGAACTCGGGTTGGATGCATGACATCGTGAAATACCTCAAGACTAGGGAATTACTAGAAGACGGGAAGCAAGCACACAGACTCTGCATACAAGCAACACGCTTCACTTTGATTAATGACTAGCTCTATAAGCGATCATTTGGAAGTCCATACCTAAAGTGTTTGAGCGAGTCAAAAGCCAAATATGTCATGGTTGAACTCCATGAAGGCGTTTGCGGCAATCATCCAGGCGGACGAACTTTGGCACCCCGCACCTACACGTAAAGGTATTACTAGCCCACCATGAAACGAGATGTTGAAGGCTATGTTAAGAGATGTGATCGGTGTCAAAGACACGCTCCCATCCCCCATGTACCTTTTGAAGCTCTCAACCCGATCACAAGTCCTTGACCATTTGCACAATGGGGGATGGACATAGTCGGCCCCTTGCCCATTGCAACAACGCAAAAGAAGTTTTTGCTCATTGCAACCGACTATTTTAGCAAGTGGGTGGTAGCATAAGCCTATGCCAGCATCAAAGATAAGGATGTCTCCAAGTTCGTCTGGAAAAACATCGTATGCTGATTCGGAGTTCCAAGAGTGATTGCTACGGAAAATGGGCCACAGTTTGACAGTACTGTCTTTCGAACATTTTGCTTGGAGTTAAACATCAAGAATCTATATTCAATGCCTCGCTATCCACAAAACAACGGATAAGCGGAGGTGACAAACAAAACCATATTGAATGCACTGAAGAAAAATGTTGGAAAAAGCAAAAGGAAAATGGGTGGACGAGTTGCTTGGAGTCTTATGAGCTTACCGAACAACATCCAGACAGCTAATAGGAGATACTCCTTTCGCCCTTGCTCATGGGATGAAGGCTATTATTCCAACTGAAATTGGCATGCCTACTGCAAAAACAGTCGTGCAAGATCAAAGGGACAATGATGAAGAACTCATAAGACAACTAGATTGGGCAAACAAAATGCGAGGAGACGCAGCTATCTGGATGGCTTCTTACCATAAGAGGGCGATCTCTCAATACAACAAAAAGGCACGACCACAGTTTTTTCGACCAGGAACTTTAGTCCTCAAAAAAATCTTTGAGAACACAACCGAAATAGATGCCAAAAAGCTACAAGCTAATTAGGAAGGGTTGCATGTTGTAACTAAGGCTGAAAACTCAAGGGCATACCATCTTCAAACGATAGACAGTGTACCCCTGCTCCGTCCGTGGAATGCAGCCAACTTAAAGCGATACTATCAATAAAGTTTGAGACAAAAATAATATATCAGAGACAAACGACTAAAGCAAGTGTATTCAAATTAATAGAAGTATCCATTGTATTTACAAATTTAGAAATCTAGGCCACAACTAGCCAAAATGAACAAATACAAAGAAAATCAAGTTGGCTCGGCAGATGGACCATCTCCTGAAGTCTGTCCTCCTCCTTGGGTAGAGCCGCCTAAAAACTCATCCTCGTCATCAAAGGGGAAGTTGGGAGTATCCTGGGCGATGTCATGCTTCTTCATACAACATCGGTAGTCATAGAAGAACATATCATCCATCGGCTTTTGGTGGTCTGCCCTCAAGTCTTCTTTATGAGCAGCATATTCTGTCCGGAGATCCTGCAGCTCCTACCTCAGCCGGATAGTTTCTTCTTCAGCCTGGTTCTTGTCAACAAGCATAACTTCTTTCTCTTCAGCTAGTCGATGAGCTTCAGCCTGAACTACCTCATTCTCTTTCTGTCTTTCTTAGTAGACCGACT
Organism: Vitis vinifera; assembly: GCF_030704535.1. NCBI lineage: Eukaryota > Viridiplantae > Streptophyta > Magnoliopsida > Vitales > Vitaceae > Vitis > Vitis vinifera. The sequence goes on along the minus strand of NC_081816.1, from coordinate 9,983,348 downwards.
CCTTCTTCATTAAGCTTCCAAGCAGTAGCGACCTCGCTCTTCGCTGTCTCTAAGCTGGCAAAGAGATCCTTATTTCCATCCATGTTATGGGTAACATATGCCCTTATGGTCCTGACTACTTCCAGTCAGTGGAAAATGTGAGAGCGTTGTCATATAAGGTTTCGGACTCTAGCTATCACCTGGGGGGCAAACAGAGAAATCGTTGTAAAATAAGAGACTAAGGCAAAATAAGTGAAAAAGAGGGAGACGACTTACCACTTCTGTCGTTTCAAAAGTCGTGTAGTCTTGCATATGGAGAATGCAAGCAATAGCGGTGTCTAGAGTACAGTACAAAAATCGTACTATGAAGGATCGATTGGGATTGTCGTCTATCTCGACTCGGATCCATTGCATAACTGGAAAGAGTACCCCATGTTTTGTATTGGGGCTCTTTTTTGGTGAAAGAAGGGATTCGCTTCAGAAGCTTAGATATCTCGTCTCGACTATGGACATATGTTGACTTTGGATGAGGAGGAGAAGAAAAACTAAAGATAATATATATATATATATATATATATATATATATATATATATATATATATATATATATATATATATATATATATATATATATATAAAATTTTAAAATAGTCGTAACGAAAAAATTTATTAAGGATAATTTGTAAAAAAAAATAATTTTCAACTGACAATGGAAAATTGTAAGAAATTTTCCCCACTCCAAAATAAACTTCAAGGAAATTTGGTACAACGTTAAGAAATTTTGGTACATCCATAATTTACACTAAAATTAAAAATAAAAAAACAAAGTTCTAAAATCTCATACTTTTTTTAGTTATGGTTACATGAGTTCTCCTTAAAAATATTTGTGAAACCACAGTTAGTAATTGTGGTTTGAAAGAAAATTATAAAACCACAGTATGTGACTGTGGTTTTAAAGAAAATTGTAAAACCACAATCCATAACCGTGGTTTGAAAGAAAATTGTAAAACCACAATCCGTAACTGTGGTTTTAAAGAAAATTGTAAAACCACCGTCTGTGACTGTGATTTTTATAATATTTTTAAAACCAAAGTTATTAACTATGGTTTTATGGTTATTATGATAAAAAAATATTTTAAAAATAATATTAAAATCGCAATACCATTAAAACGGACGTGGATTAAAAATAATTTTGAAACCACAGTTACTAATTGTAGTTTTAAGAAAAATTGTAAAACCACAGTCTATGACTATGGTTTTAAGGATGTTTCTGCAACTTTTAAAATCACAGTCACCAATAGTGATTTTTTACACTAAAAAAAACCTCATATAAATACTTACGTGATACAAAAGCTTAGTTTTACAAATATTTCGAGACGGTACTTGAAAAAAAAATTCAACCAATGGATTATTTTGGACTTAAACTCGATTTCGTAGGATTACGAAAGAAAAATGAAACAAGGATGAAAAGGAAAGCCAGGGCTGCCAGGGTTTGGACTTCTACAATTCCTCCGAAACCCTCCACACTCGCGATTCCTCTCCACAATCTGGTATTTCTATTCACAGTCACTTGTAATTCCACTTCAATTCACTTAGGTTTGTGTCTATGCCCTTGTTCTTAATTGTTTTCTTTTCTTTGTCCTACATTTCTCACCAACCAAACAGGGATTCAAAAATGAGTGATGTCTTATATTGTTTTGTTTTTCTGGTTGCTTTGATGACTTACATCCCGGACTGTTACGATTATGGGTAAGAGTAGGATTGGGAGTGATAACGATTGAACCACTTTTAGTCTCAAGCTACTTTTATTGGTCGTTTTGAAGGAAAATCACCTAGTTCCAGGAGAAAAGGAAAAAATTTGCTAAGGAAAATTATTAGTAGCACTTTCATTAGTAGAATTTTACTTATTAATACCATTTTTCTTTTTCATGTTTGGTTTACATGAAATGTACGAAAGAAAATTTAAACAAAATCAAATATGATTAAAATTATTTAAAAACTTATGCATTTTCTATTTTCAAATATTTCATCAAAATAATTTATTAACTTTAAATCCATTTTGTATTTTCCTTCACCTCCCTATTTTTCTTCCTTATTTTCTTTGCTCGGCATTCTCTTAAAATTTTCAAAAACCAAACATAAGGTTTTTGTTTGGATATAAGCCAAAAAGCGTTTTGATATTATTTTTAATAATGTGTTATATAACAAAAAAAAAAAAAAAAAGTGATTTTTGAAAAAATTACCTGGGAGGTGATTTCAAATGATTATTTAGATTTTAAAAAATTTGCCAAATACTAATACCTAATTTCTATGGATTAGAAAACACTTATAGCCCTCCTCAAAATCTCTCCCAAGAACACCCAATTTCTACAAAGAATTGCTTCTAAGCATTATAAAGCAATTCCAACACCCTCTCAAAATCACTCCCCCATGGGTTCTATATGTTGTTGTGAATTGCTATATTGTTCTTCATTGAAAAGGTAAAGGAAAAAAAAGTTGCTCATGAAAGTATCCTATCTGCTAATTCACCTGAGATCACTCATTCTGAGAGATCATGCTACGTGTCTACACAGCCCTGCTCCTCTGAAATTAGTCCCGGCTGCTCCCAAGGCAATGCTCGGCCTGAGTGTGCCAATGACAATAGCCTGCATAGCAGTCTGCTTGAAACATCAAGTCACTACAATGGTGAACAAGCTCACCAGTTAGCTCCTAATTCAAGTGGTGAGACTATTGTGGGCACAAAACAGTCAGGTGCTTCAGGCTCTTGGGACATGTCTACTCAAGCTTGGATGGAAATAGAATGGACACAGCAAAGCAAGTGTATAAAGTGTGGTGAAGGTGGAGAGGTTTTGGTTTGTAGTGATCGAGTCTGCCGGTTAGCTGTCCATGAGAAGTGTATGAACTGTTCTGCTGCATTTGATGATATGGGAGATTTCTATTGCCCCTATTGCTGGTATAGGTGTGCAATAGCAAAGTCTAATGAAGCGAGGAAAAGAGCCATGTCCTCAAAGAAAGCTCTATCAACTTTCTTAGACACAAAAGCATTATGTGGCAACCAACAGAAGGAAAAAACTAAGAGTAGCAATGGGAAAAAACCTCCATCTACAAGTGAAAGAAGTTGCAATGAGAATGAGTATAGGTTGGATTATGATGAAGTTTATAATCAGTCTGTACAAGCAGAGAAAGATCAACAAGATGGGTTTGCTCTTGATTTTGAGCAGCATCAGATAGTGGCTCAACATCAATGGCACATGAAGTCCTCTGTTGATGACGGTGATGGCAATTTATATAGTAGAGAAGAAGGGACAACATCAGCTGATGGGTCATTTCAGGGGTTTGTAGCAAACCAAAAATTTGATGGGGTGAAGCAATTGGCAGCTGTAAAAGTAAGAGAGATGATACAAGAAGAGCATTCTAGAGAAGTTGGTGACTGCCAAGATGAGGGAGTTGCTGAAGATCAACAGGAAGCAGAACCTTTGAATGATTGTCACTTGGAAGAAGAAACAACTTTAGATGGTGATTTTAGTGTCTTAACCAAAGGAAAGAAAGTTGATGCAAAGATGACTGAAGAGAATCTTGGCAGAAGAGAGGAAGAAGAACAGATGCAGCCACAAGCACAAGAAACTACCACTGCCATACCCGGAGGAGATCCCGCATCACTGGTGCATGAAAAAGTTAATATTGGGTTTCGAATAATAGATTCATGCAGAGGTGCTAGAACTTTGTTAACACATCAGAGGCATGTTGGACAAAGAGCTAAAAACAAAATGGTGTCTCAAAATGTTGATTCACAAAAGAAATCATCTCCTGATCTACATAATAATGCAGAGAAGAATGCTGGAGACGGGACTAAGGAAGTTATTGTCTCTAGCAAGTCAATACAACCTCGAGGGCCTTCTAAGCAGTTGTGAGTTACTGATTTATCATATATACACACACACACACACACACATTGTTTTGTTATAGTTAGTGGTAGGTGCTAAATTTTGACAATGAAAACTTCTTGTTCAAATTTGCAGAACAAACCAAATATTTCCAAATGAGAGGCGAAAGAAACTACTATGGAAAACTGATGAGGAAGAAATGTTAAAGGTATGAGTTCTGCGTATGGCTTCCTGCCTTGTTTCTGTTACAGGGAAGAGTTTAAAACTATCCTTCTTTCCATTTTAAGTTAGTTTTTCTATCCCCTATAGTGGCTGATTAGTATATTAAAAAACAAAGCAGTTTAATTGAGTTTCTAGGTTATTTTGAAATGTACACATTTGATAGGTAAATAATAAACAATAAAATATATTGCAGTGCAATAAAAAAGAAATGTACAAGATGTACACTAACGAAATACTCTAGCTTTTCAAGGGTTGGGTTGCCTTTGGGGCTTGCTGGGCAATGTTTTTGCATCTTGTCTTTATTTCTGTTTTGACCGTCTGTGCATGGCTTGTATCGATAAATGGGGAAATTCTCTGAGCTTTTGGCATAACTTCATTGAGAATGAAAGGAAAATCAAAGGTAGTTTGATAACAAGAGGCATTTGGTTCAAGATTTGAAGAACTCTTTTCTTAGAAATTTGTTTTCATGGGTGAAGATACACATAGATATAGGTTCTATGTATTTATTTGATTTTGTCGATTGGTTGGGTTCTTGCTAAGAGAGGGAGTTGATATTTGTGTTCTCTCTTGTTGATTATGTTTTTTGGCGCTCTTTATATATGCCCCATGTACTTTGATGGGCTGTCTTTTGGCACTTTTTAATATATCTGCATTATTTGCTTATCAAAAAAGAAAAAAAAAATTAAGTACTTCCCTGCTGCAGGAAGGAGTGCAGAAATTCTCAGCTACTGGAGACAAAAATCTTCCTTGGAGGAAAATTTTGGAATTTGGACGACATGTATTTGATGGGACTCGAACCCCAGTGGACCTTAAGGATAAATGGAGGAAAATGCTGGCCAAAGAATCCTGAAGAGTTAACAGAGGTTTACTTTGATTACATAGTGTCTTAAGCACCCTGATTAATTTCAGCTACAAGGAAGTAGCTCTGAGGCTGCCTGTGACATACAAGCATGATCTTGGAGGATGTGGAACATCCATAAACATTAATTTTTGTTGCCCTGAACAAGTTAAATATTCTGGTTTTCTTTAATGGATGTGTGTGCTGCAATGAGTCTGAATGAGAGGCATACATGAAGAATATTACTACTGTGAATGGTAGAATTCTTTCTAATTGGTGAAAAGTTTTACTCTGTTGGCATAGAAGTTTTAATGAAGATACTTCACCCTAGTTACTCAACAGTCTGGTCACCATGGTCCATGGCCATTCATAGTTGTTGATTTTTGAAAGGGACTTATGACTAATGAATTTGGATCCCATGCAGGTTGACAGCATGTTTTGGTAGCTTTCTGACTAGCCTGCGGTTGAACTGGTTTTGGGTGTTTGGCATCATTGAATTTGTAGTCCTTTTCTAGCTGAAAGCAAAGTGTGGATTCATCTTGCATTCTGCATAATGTACACAGAAGTGAACTGTCAAGACTCGGTCAGTATAGTTTTTGCTATGCCTTCCTTGCATGAGCAGCCTTGAGGATTCATTTCACAGTTGAAGCTCCGGTACATGTTGGAGCAGGGCCTCTGCAAGAGTTTCACTTTCTGTTTGCTCTTTTACTTGACTGTAAGAATATGGGAATTCAGATTGTATTGAACCCAAATGATTGGTGTGAATAACAGTTCATCTGAGATTGTTTTGATAAATGCTAGTCATCTGAAACGCAGAAATGGTGTATCTTCCAACAGTTTTATCTTCTCATTTCTCAGTTATGGGACCGATTTTATTAAAATGAGAATGGGGGGAGGGGAAAGACCAAACTAATATGAGAAGAGATGAGAAAAAGAAAGAAAGAAAAAAAAAAACCTAACCATTCAGGTTCAACAAACGTGGAAATATACAGCAAAATCAAAAGATCGAACTAGCTTCAAGTAAAGCTGCTCTTTCATCACTCAAGCCGGAAAGCAAGGGGAGCATGCTTATTTTGCACCGAGAAAGCGTTCTAGATGATGGTTCCACTAGGAAGCAAGGCATCCTTGATTACCGTGACTATTCCGCTCTTAATGAAATATCCATCCGTTTCCCTTGCCGCTTCTTGCACATTATCACTATTGATGATCTGAAATAACAAATTTCTTCGCTAAATTAAAATCACAACCTCATCATCATAGCAACATTACCAGTAGAAAACGAAATTGATGAAAAATAATCCATGCTAAGTTAATTAAAATCACAACCTTCACATTGTCCCCGATGCGAGCATTCTTGTCGATGATCGCTCTTTTGATGTGAGAGTTCTTACCGATACCAATTGGAACACTACCTTTTGCCATTAGAAACCGCCTGTCAGCATCCGTCTGGAACAAGAAGATTATAAAAAGCCAATTACCCCAATGGCAAAGAGTATTAGAGTATAATCATCAATTGAAACAATTCAAATCCCCAACACTTCAACATATGGGCTATGTTTGGTTCCCGAAAAATCTGATGCAAGGGCAAAAATTAAATAGAATAAAAGGAAACAAAAAGTGAATAAAAATAAAAAATAGGTCTAAAGTCAAAAAACTATTTTTATATGTCATTTCAAACTCATTTCACTTATTTCAACTCATATTTAAAAATGAGTAAGTTTTTAACTAATTTTATTTTCATGTGATTTTTTTTTATATATATATTTTTCATGGTACAACCAAATATGAGAAAATTATTTTCCTTTCCTCGGCACTAATAAGGAACCAAATATAACTACAAGGTATGAAATTCTGAGCAATAGAAACATTCAAAAGGTCAAAAAGTAAAACTTGCCGGTTTTCTCTTAGTACTACCTCATAATAATCTGCTCCCATCAATAGTGTATCTTCTATAATTGCACCCTCTGATATGCAAGATCGGAGCCCTACCACAGAATGATGGATTTTACAGTTCTGCATGCACAGAAAAGGGTGAACAAGGAACTTACTTAACTGCATAATCAACAATTATAAAAAGCCTTCATAAGCATGTGACACCAACTATGAAACACAGCAAGAGACCTGTCTTGCCCATGTGTAACTTACCTTAATCACACAGCCCTCACCAATAACACTATCGGTTACATCAGCATCAAGCATCTTAGATGGGGGCAAATATCGAGGTTGGGTGTAGATTGGAGAGGAACGGTCGTAGAAGCTGCAATTTAAGTTCAAAACCATATTAATATCATAAACTGCATCAGAAATGTGGTAATGAAAGAAACTGTTGAACAGAGATCAAAATTCACAGTATACAGTCTGATGGGCTGTAAAACTACCTGAAATCTGGCACCGGCTTCTTTGTGATCCCCAAATTAGCGTTATAAAAAGCCTCAATTGTACCAATGTCTTCCCAGTAGCCATCATACAAGTAAGCTTGCACCTACAGAGATTATGCAGCAATTTGACTCTATGAAAGTTCTCTTAAGAAGGCAAATGCAGATAAAATAACATTTTGATTATCGGAATTTCCAGTGATCATAAACTATTGACTTGTCAACTGAAGTTTCTTTCCAGTGGATTCAATCAGTTATGTCAGTAAAGGCTTTCAGGCTTTCAGTCAAGAAGCAATAAAACAATATTCAGCTAAAGTTGTCATTTCATATAGAAAATATTCTGTGATATTAGTTAGAAAATAGTTATTAAAAATAAGATTAGCAGTTGAGAAGGAATAGGACTCGGCTGCCTATGACATACCATCATCGCTGTTGGGATGCATACCAATGCAATATGAGTAGGGCTACTAAGTGACTGAAATACCTCTCGACGTAAAGCCCAATACAATGCACATGGTTGACTGGGCGGCTATAGTTACATAAAACAAGAACGATGATGGGTATTTAAGAGGAAATTGTTAAAAGTAAAGGAACACATACTCTCAATCCGAGGGAAGTTGCCCCTGGTATAACTTCACTTCCAAAATCATTGGCCCCAGGAAACTGGTCCCGAAGCAGATCTAACATCACATCTTTGCTGACGACATATATACCCATACTAGCAATGTAAGGCATTTCTTTAGCTCTCTCATCATCAAGACCCAGGATGGTAGTATCGACCTTAAAAGGAACAGTTCAGAAAGGAAAACGTATCAGCCTTCTTAACCAACTTTAAAACTACAAAATTGTAGAATAGAGGAACACAAAAGCATAAATTAATACGAATGTTTATTTCAAATATCATCTACCTTCATAGCTTTCAATTGCTCTCCTTTTGGTTTCTCTGCAAATTCAATTATACGGCCTTCCTCATCAATCTTCATTAGACCAAATGCAGTGGCTCGTTTTTCATCCATTGGCAGTGCGGCCACAGTGATATCAGCATCAGTTTCTCTGTGTGCTTGAATAAATCTCTCATAATCCATTCGATACAAATGGTCCCCAGCAAGAACAAGGAATTCAAGAACATTGTGTTCCTCAAACAGCCATAAATACTGCCTGACAGCATCAGCTGTTCCCTGTAAATCCATAAACCAAATTTCATGTGAAACACCCAGCAAACAAGGGAAAACTTTACAAATAGAGGATTAACCGAAACAATTTTCTAGACAATGCCTGTTTCCATGAAGTATAGAACATCACATATAAACAAGAATATGCGACCGATGTCATGCAAAAATACTAAGGCTTTGGAAGCAAAGGGATATAATTATCCACATCAGGCATATGCAAAAAACCGACATTATACGGAGGCGAAATATGACATTTTGTTGCATTGTCACATGACAAAATCCAAAAAAAGAGTCAATTTTCAACTAGTCTTCTATCAGTACTGGGATACCTAAGTACCCAAAAACAGCATTAAGCAATTGAAAGAAAGGGGGAATGGAATTTTTGAAATCAAACAGAAACAATAGAATTGAAGAGATTGCAGGAATTCCAAAAAATGAGTTTCCAAGCACACCACTGAAGCACGATGTTCTTACCTGAAACCAGTTGGGGTTCTCAGGACTCTGCTGAGCAGCAAGAACTTCAACAAACCCTTCATTCTTGTACCCACCCATGTTACTGGCATAAGCCCGGGAAAGATGGCGATTGAGAGAAGCGGAATTAAATTGGGTGAGAACATATATCTTGGATATGTTACTGTTCAAGCAATTGCTGACGGGAATATCAATGAGCCTATAATTCGCCCCCAGGGGAACCGCAGGCTTCGCCCTCTTCTTGGTAAGAGGGTAGAGCCGCGTGCCTGCTCCACCTCCCAGAATAATCCCAAGAACACTCTGCACAGAGAAGATCGCAAACCAAAACACCCAGACCATTAGAAACATCACAAAACCCCAATAAAACACAAGAGGGTTTGGAAGGTGAGACTGACCCGGCTGGCGTCGGGGTCCAGACATGTCTGCGAATTCCTGGAGTCGGAAACAGCCTTGGGAGATACGATCACGGGAGCCCTGCGGTGGGAACCCAACGACGCTTTCCAGGTGATCTTGTTGCCGGAAATTCTAGAGGAAAAGGAGAGGGTGCGATGTGAGGAAGGCAGATCCCTGGACTTGGAGGAGGTCGGAACCACCCCAGTTACTCCGAGCGCAGACAAGCTCGCCATCGGTACAACCCACCCAAATCACTGCAACCACAATGGAATGGAGTCGATCTGAAGTGAAAGGGAAGACGAAGAATAAGACGGAAGCAGTGATTTGAGTGGATCACAGTGAATCGAACCACAGTGCAGTAGATTACTTTGGAAGAAACGGAAGGAGGAGAACAAATGAAAAGAACACAGTGGAGTTCGATAACAGGAACGAAGAAGAACAAGAGAGGATACGGTGGATACCTTCTCCTCGTCGGAAACCATCAACCACTTGATTTACTATACAATTATGAAATCACGCAACCCAATCTCCTCCCCAGCTGGGCCTATTCTCCACCTATTACATATTTTTCTAATTTCATATTTTCTTTTTCTTTTTTCTTTTTAATTTCGATCTTCTTAATTTAATTAAAAAAAACTGAATTTATTTAATAATAAATACCGCACCAATCACCAATCACTTATGCCCCTATGGGAAAATATCATCTCCATTTCATAAAATAATTTTTTTATTATTAAATCCTTCTTCGTAAAAGTATTATTCTACTAAATTAGCCACTTTAGCAAATATTTATATTATTAAATATTTTTATCAGAAAATACTAGTTTTCTGATATAATAAAATAGAAATTATAATATGGAACCATCTTGAGCAACTTCAAATTAAAACTTTTTATTATTAATTCATAAAATTGAAATTATATATATATATATATATATATATATATATATATATATATATAAATCTCTTTAATTATACACTAGTTAAAACACAAGCTAATTAAAATGAAGTATTTTTATAATTGAATATTTTATTGTAAAATTTAACCTCTTTTTCATAATGAACCACTTATGGAAAAATAAATTAAATTTATTTTATGATAAAAATAAAATTTAACTTGTTTTGAATTACAACTTTTTATTATAAATTGATTAATACAATAAAATCAAAACTACAAAATATGATAGTGTTAGCTCGAGGCTTTTGCTAATCATGTTTTGATGATAACAAATCATGGTTAAGTTATTAATTAATTTGAATTATAAAGATTTTCAGGTGTTAATTTGAAAATTTATCAAAAGATCTAATGAATATAAAATCAAGACTTTTGAAAGACTTTTTAATAGTAAGAAACATATGTTGAATGCATGAGTACACTTAGGATTTTCATATTATTTCATGCATCTTTGAAAACTTGGTTTATGATTTAAAGTTACATTTTCATCATTGGAGCTTGAAGAAAGTAAATGTAAGTAAGGAAGTACCAAATCATTGTAAATCTAACTTTGTTTTTTATAACCTTATCTTTTTATATTTGTACTTCTTGTATTTAATTTTATTGTGTTTAAAAATAAATTTTTTAACTTCAATTCACCCCTAGGATGTTTTTATCTATTTAGATTAGTCCTTTATTTTCTAGATATGAAACAATCTCAATGGTATTTTTTTTTAATTATCAATGTCTTAATATAATAAAATCAAAATTTAAAAAAAATGAAAAAATCTCTTTCCTTCTAAAGCAATTCATTTTTTATTCTAAAAGAATTGACTGATAATTTTATACAGACGTAATTAAATACTTATAGCAAAAAATGAATTTTATTAAATAAATATTTTTATAACCAATCTTTTAATTATAAAATTAAATTTTTTACTATCAATTCGTTGATGTTAAAATTTTTTTTGACTTAATTAACCACTTATAATAAATATTTTTTATAATGAAATTTAACTTTTTTTACATTAAATTATTTTACTATTAAATTCTTTAATACAATAAAATCAAAATCATAAAAAAGGTCGTATAAGTTCAAATGAAAAAAAGTTTCTTTAATTTTAAATTGATTAATTTAGTGCGGACTGACTTTCATCCCTTATATAAATGATTTCTTCTTTGTTTTCGTTTCGTCCCTGTTCATCTCGGCTACTGACTGGCTTACTTACGGACAGGAATGATTGAGGAATTGCTTTCGTTTCGTTTCGCCCCTGTTCATCTCGAAAACTGATTGGCTTCCTTACGGACAGGAATGATTGAGGAATTGCTTTCGTTTCGTCCCTGTTCATCTCAACCTGACTACTGATTGGCTTCCTTAAGGAATGATTGAGGAATTGAATTAAACAAGTGGGTGCCTTAAGGAATGATTTACATGCCTTACATGATTGTACCGAATTTAGTAATAGAGACCGAATTAACAACTTAAAGCAAAATACAGTCCTTATAAAATAAATATTTTGACAGGAGATAGGAGATAGGAGGTAACAGCAAAGTGCAACAAGATGTTGACAGATGGACTAAGATCATAAACAACCCATACCTTCAATTTACAAAAATCATAGAATTAAAATTTACGGAATCAGAAAGGAACCCAAATGGAAGGAATATGAATAAATCATCTTTTTCTTAAATTCAGGCAACACAAATATCACATATTTTAAATGTATCATTATTATTAATACTATTTTCAACTTTTCACTGGTTTGGACTATTGTTGTAATTATGTAACAAGATTCAACCAACAAATGAACAATTGATCCTATTAAAGCACAAAGAAAACAATCATGTGATTTGAGTGATTCTGAGAATGGGTTCCAAGTTTCAACTGCAACAGCCCCCTGCCTGAGAAGAAGAGCCATCTCTGCCTCCTGATGGACCTGGGATACCTCCATATCCAACTTTAATCCCATAGGACTGCAATCACAGACCAGAGCACAAATTTCAGCATTTAGGACTCAAGCCATCCATCCATTAGATAAGCTTCTATGTGGTTAACAATATGACTCAAGTTTTAAATTATAGGGTGTATTACTACAATCACCCACCCTTATACCTTCCCCCATGTCTTAATTTAGTCCCTAAACCTTTTTTTTTCCCAAAGCAATTTCACCCCATACCACGCCCAAATGTCAAATAGGTCATCCTCTTAATATTTTTCATCAGAATTTGATGGAAAAACTCATGGTAATCACATGTACATTTGCATGAGATTTATATCATATGTTTGGGTGCATTCAATTTGTCTACGTGTTTGTCACATGGGTTTCTCTATTCACTTTTAATGAAATCTTAATAAAAAACCCATATGAAATTTGGGCATAGTATGGAGATTACATTACTTGAAAATGAAGTTTAGAGACAAAATTGAAATGTGGATGCAAGTGCAAGGGTGATTTTTGTAATATATCCCAAATTATCACACAAGTTACCAGCAATTCCTATCTTGTGCTCAACGATTCTATTCCGATTTCACGCTGGGTTCTGACATTGGAGTGATCCATTGCACATCTTTATCGATGTCAAGTAGTTAAATCACTGAATTTTGAATGAAAAATTTAATCACAAAAATACCCAGAACCAGTAATCCTATGATTCATTGTTTTATGCCCCAAGCATCTTGGCCCAACCAGCTTCTGAAAACCCAAAAATAAAGCAGGGCCAGTTTCTTCCTTGGGCCTCTACAATGCATGCTGCTTAACAGGTTTTAGATGAGGTAAATCTATCGTCTGAGATGCCTATAAGGTACAAGAGAATGTGTTGAAAAACTTGTACTTATGGGTCTGATAGACAAAATTGATCTCAGCCAAAATTACCATTTCTGGAGATGCTTGGAGAACTAATGCGACCATTGATGAACATACAAGGAGACTAAATTCAGAGATAAGCAAGCAAAGCTAACCTCATTTGATACATCAAAGACTCCTTCCTGAATCTTCTTGTAGATTGTAGAAGCTGTGCTTATGAATGCCTGCAAAAGCTTCTTTATCAGAATGAACATGACTGGAAACAAAACTTCAACTTATGATTGAAGAAATGATCTTATACTACATAACACACATTTTTCACCAAGACAGTAATGCTGTCATACCTCCTCCACATTCTGCGCAGTTTTTGCAGAGGCTTCCATGAATATCAATCCATGTTCCTTGGCAAACAGCTCACCTTCCTCTGTGCTCACAGCCCTTCTATGGGCAAGATCACACTTGTTGCCAATTAGCATAATAGTCATGTTTGCATTTGCATGCTGCCTTGCATCCTCCAACCAGCTGGCAAGGTGATTAAAAGTTTCCCTCCTAGTAATAGAACAAGTAAATCAGCCTTCAGCAGCAGAGACATATTCCAACTACTCAAGGTCATAGGCCAGCAAGGCCAATCCTAACTGTGTGATAGGAAATTCTAAACTTTTTTATCCAATCCAATCTTATTGCTTTCCATATCTTCAATTGGAATGTATAAAGAAAAAAAGGTTATGAATAGATCAACATACTAAATACAGAACACATAACACAAATGGGTTCAAAAAATGACATGTTGTAATACTTCCTAGTTTCTCTCAGTAAATAATATCATATGTTGTTATTTCAAAATTTATCAAAATAATGCAGCACTTGGTCATTAGTCACTTGAACAGAAAACTCTTCTCAATTTCTTGCTAATAGGGTGTGGGGCTCCTGGGTTCCTCTCAGAGTGTGCCTTTTTTTGCCTGGGACAAGTTTACAAACTCGTCAGGATCAGGCAGCCCTTGCTTAAAAGATGCTATTTGTGAAAAGTTTGGAAAGAGTCTATGAACCATATCCTCATTCATTATAGGGAACCCTGAAAACCTTGGGATCTTTAGCTTTCTTTATTTAGGACTCATTGGATGTTCCTGGAGTCGAGTAAAGAGTCATTATTTGGTTGAAATGGCAAAGGAGTGGGAAAGTGGCACGAGAAGGTGTTGATAATAGTCCCTTTTTCTTTGTATTGGTGCATTAAGAGAGGTGCAGTGACACATATATCAAAGAGCAGGAGCATCTTATTAGTCACTAAAACAGCTTTTCCTCAAAACTCTCTTTGTTTGGCCAAGGGTACCTTTGGTTTTTTGATAATCTTGATTGTTTGAATCTTGTGGATGGTTTAAGTAGGGGCTGGTGGGTTGCAGCTTTCCCTTTCCTGTACCTTTGGTGCTCCATAAACATCTGGTGTGCTTGGATCACCTCCTTTTTGTTAGGCGCTCTTTAATCTATTATTTGCCTATAAAAGAAGGTTTTGTGGTTAATCCTATTGTTCTATTTCAGCTGTATTTGAGATAGGGAAAAAAACATCAACCAAGCAGGTTAGGACAACTCCTCCTAATCCCAAACTTAATTATTCTTCTGGAAAAGTCACATCAGTGGAAATACATTGACTAATATTCTCCAAAATTTATTAACTCATATTATTGTTTTTGGAAATGTCTTCTTGCAGGAAATACATTGATTGTTATTATTAATTAAAAGACTCAATAAATAAAACTCTAAGCACAAACCGAATACACATTGCTCAATAAGTAGTGGATACAGATGGCAGTCACATAAAATCAAGCATGTACACAAAACAGATGCCCATCAAAATGGGAACTTTACATGGATCATCAGAAGTTAGGTGGATCACTAGATGCCAATTCCTCTCCTTCTAGATAGTACCAGGACAAAGAACTAAAAACACAGAAACATATATGTACACAAGATCATGTTTATTGTATGTAGGAGATGAATGAAAGTATGTGCGAGAAAAATAAAGTAGGATATCTTTAGATGGTGTTTTTATATAACTAAAGAATTCAAGTTTGAAATGTACCTAGTGATATCATAAACTAGCAGGGCACCAGCAGCCCCTCGGTAGTAGGATCTTGTAATAGATCTGAATGATTCTTGACCCGCCTGACATAGTAAGAAAACATCAGTAATTTGAATTCTAAACCAATTGAAAAGTAACAATATACTTCACAATATGATATCAGAGATCCATGCCATTGGTGAATGATGAATTTAATTGATATAGAATATTGATACAAGAGCAAGCAATGAACATATTCAGCTATAATCAATATGTTGAAGCTCCATACAAAATTAAGTTTCACCAACAGCCAACACAGTATCAACCTGAGATGGTGCCTTTGACTTCTGGCACGATTGTTAGAGTCTTAGAGAGGATTTTGATGGAAGATGACCAGAGAGGGCTGCTTCTCAATTAAATCTTTTTCAAAGGTGTTCCTCCCTTGAGTAGCCGGTTATCCTTCTAGTCATCAGCGCTTTGGTTTTCTAGGCCCTACTCAATATGTTTTTTTTTCCTTTTTTATTTAGTTTTCTATTCCCACAAAATTATTTGTGAGAAGGTCCTCATCATAGATCAACTAATTCAATGGGGCAAGCTTAATTAATTGATGTTGTTTGTATGGATAGACCCACAGTTCCTACATTGGAAGGTGGCAGGAACTTTGTGATTGGTGTGGCCTCTTTCTATGAAGGAAGCTAGATTTAGCTGGAATGATGGTTTTGTCTGAAAAAGGCAGAAAGACTTGGAGGTTGGTGTGGTTAAGCCTGTTTTGGTGCATCTTATAGGAGCAGAATAGGTCTTTAAGGAAGGTGTGGGTAGTCCATGTTAAAGCTCTGTCCAAATACTTTATTTCCATGGTCTAGGTTTTCTAACAGGAAAGGGGATCATTATTTCTTTGAATTTTTAAATAACTTATTATTGGTCTAAGCTTTTATTCTTGTTCTTCATATTTTTGGAGTGTTTCTGTTCATACATCCTGAATGAAAGGTCTGCCATCTATATAGTGCTCTATTTATATATCTATTCCTATTTGCTTGTATAACACATTATTGACAACTAAATGGCTACAGATTTAGGTCCCTTTATTGTTAGATTAAAACCATTAGATAGACCTAATACATTACTTCTGCCCTTTGCATATTAATTACATGGATATTACTTAAATAATGAAAAACACCCAATCTTACCTATCAAAAATAAATAAATAAATGAAAAACACCCAATCCATCTCATCAAGAAACAACTTTACAGTGAATATTATCCTCCTTTTCCCATTAAAAAAAAAAAAAAGACAGATAAGAAACAAGAAAAACAAACCGTGTCCCATATCTGTAGCTTTATTGGTTTGTTGTCAATTGTGATCATTCTGGCTCCAAATTCCACACCAATAGTTAAGTCGTGCACTGGCTGAAACCGCTTGTCAGTAAACTGCAGAAGAAGACATGATTTTCCAACACCTGCATACACAAAGGATCAAAATTGCGTAACTTGCATTAACCATTCAATTACAATCACCCGGACACATAGATTGATCCTATAAGTTATAACAAAGGATTCGAAAAGAAGCTGTAACATGAATGATGCCTAATAAGCTCCATCATCAATGACAAATAGAAGGAAAACTATTTAACTACTTGAACAAATATCAATGTGTGGACCATAATTTAATAGGTTGCTATTTTAGTTATGAACAGGGAATACAAAACAATGAATGTGAAAGATCTCAATGACAAGTACCAAAGTTGATTTCACATTGTCCAAGGTTGTGAAAGAGACACCTTCAACCTATGTCTTCCCAACCAATGTCTTCACAAATGAATTGACTGATATTATAGTAATATTTTCTTCCATAAATATTTTCACTATTATGAATATATCTTCTGAATTTATTGGGAAGAATCATACAACTAATTAACACCCACCTATAATGTTAGGTTACAAGCTTCTTCCTTTCCATTGTTTCCCTTTTTCCCTTCAATTTTTCTGGGGGTGGTGCTTGTGTTCATTCATAATTCGGTTAATTCAATTGTATCTGCTGCAAATAAACAAATGACAAGCATGGATCTACAAACAGGGCGAGACATAATATGATGATCATGGGTAATTTATCTAAGACCCAAATCAAGATCACATCATGCTATGGCAGTATTACATTCGATGAAAAAAGTGATCAAGGACATCAGAAAATCAATCAAGACCCCCAATGAGATTCATACATTTTGTATTCAAATAAAGCCAAGGAGCAAAACCCAGATCAGGAAAAACAAAACAAAGAATTTAAATCAAAAGGCAATTGGGAAACTACCAGTATCTCCGATAATTATGTACTTGAAGAGGTAGGCGTACGACATGGCGGCTCAATCCTGAGATATTATTCGATCAAATTCGGAATTGAAGAAACGAAAAGGAAAAGAAAAAGAGAGACTTGCGTCGTCCTAATTGTTCAAGTCCCCTCTTTCCTTCCCTGATAAATAGTAAATACAGAGAAGCCCAACGTTTAACATTCTCTTGTTCCTTCTTCCTTAAGAATTTCTTCCTCTTCCCCCCTCTCCCACCGCTCCAGCTGTCACTATCCCACCCCCACCCGTGACCCCTCCTCTAGGCCCAAGCCCAAGCCCACCACCACAACCAAGCCCCTTTTCTAACGCTTGGGCTCTGCCTCCACAGTTAACTAACAACTCATATGGGCCTGTTCCCATTATCATTCTTCACTGCAGTCAAGCCCCTTTTGTATTGTACAATGAATCACTTAAATAATATATAATAATAAATGTTAAAAAAAACTCATATTCTGATTTTCATCTCATTTATTTATACTTTGATAATCATACCATATATATTTTATTTGTATGCATTATTATTGAATAGCATAAATGTAAATGATGTGGTAACTACACACATTGAAAATTGGGGAGATACGGGTTTGATACCTTTTAATAATGAGGTATTGAAGAAGAAAAGTAAGGCTGTGCATGGACTTGTTGTGAACGAAATGATTAATACAAGACAAAACCAAGTGGATTGACAAGGTTTGGCAGCTGTGTGACACCTAATTCAGCAACCCACATCTCACAACTTTAATTTATAAAGGGAAAAGTATCACATGATTCATTCCCATTTCAGCTCCATCCATCCATCCAACCAAAACTTGTACCATAGCTTAGCTTTCATTAAAATGTATACCATTTGTGGTGGGGGCAAGCAAATTTGAAGAGGGAGGGTGGGGTTTAACGATGGGGGTGGAGCCCACGAGAGAGCCAAAAGTCATAAGCATTGAGAGGAGGAGAGTGGGGGAGAGGGGTTTCCACTTTCTACTTTCTACTCTCCTTTGACTGATTCCCAACCCCAACCCCAACCCCGCATCCAGCTGGCCTGCAAATTGGCAATGCCTTTACCGCACGCACGCCCACTAGGCCACGGTGCTGACTCTGCTGACTGCGGTACATACCCTTCTTCTGCTACACCTTCTCCTCCCTCCCCCCCACCATAATGATTCTGTGCTCTGGACTCTGGACCACATGCCTCCACGTGCACCCATCTCTCTCTCTCTCTCTCTAACCCTTCATTTGACTGCACTCATTCAAAGACCCTCGCCTTGCCATTCTCCCACTTTTTATCACCTTCAAAATGCAAAGATCAAGGGTACGTTTGAAACAGCTGTTCAAAACATGTTTTCTTTTTTACTGTTTATTTAGAAACTATGTTTGATAAAGTTCGGATAACGATTATTTTTTTGAGAATTTTTAATAAAAATAAAAAATTTATGTTGTACACAGTACAATATCTTTTTTGTTTATAAACTTTTCTATTTTAGTTTACAAATAAAATTTTATTTCCAAAAATGATTTGAAATAACGTTTTCAAGCAACCCCTAATTTTTCATGAATTTAATTTTTTAATTTAAATCTTGTTTTTTTTCTTTTATATTTCTTCATTCACTTAAGTCTTTTCTTTTTATCTCTTCTTTCACCTTACCAAATTTAGCCATACATCTCAATGATCTAAATTTGAAGTTAAATACACACCTGTTCGGTATTAGTCTATTAGTATATTTTCTGATTAAAAATATTTTATCTAAGGATAAAAATATTGGTAATTATGGATATATCGATATTTCGATTTTACAGATATATCAGAGATATATCGATGAATATTTTGAAAAAAAAAAATCAATATGCCTAAAATTGTTAAAAACTCATGAAAATAAAAAAATAAAAAAAACCTCATAACAATATAATTAGAAGTATAATAGACATTTTAAAGTTGTTTTTATTGAAGAATTTGATATATGTATGCTATAATTTGTGATGTTAGATGTAATTATATCATGTTGATCAATAAAAAATGTTAATTTTGTAATTGTATACTCATTATGAAGTTACATAAAATACTTCATTTAATTAAATATCAATACTTTGTACACTAACCATTGCAAAGTCCCTTTAATATCAAAATGAGGATCAATGTGGTTCAATGGAATTGGTAGATGAAGGAACCTCGTCTTGTTGTTGGAAATAATATTGGTACCAACTCAATGAGCCTCGATAATATTTGTTAAAAAATTTAACATGCCATACATATATCTCTTGAGTCTTGCTCACTACCTCTACATGGATAGGATACTCAAGGTTCACCCATGTGTTAATGTCAAATCTTCCTTCCATCTGATATGGAACTTGGTATGATATTTGTGCGGAAGGGGTGTAACTCAACATACCATACTCTTCATTGGTTGAACTTGAAGGTTGACCATAACTCATCATATGAGGAGGGTAGATGTTAGCCTCATTCGAGGAGTCACTAAATTGAGTCCTTAGACTCATAGATTCAAAACTCCTTGAAAGTAACTCCTCGTTATACGATTTCATCGTTCGTTCTCGTCCTCTATAGAGCTTTCCAATAGCTCCTATGCCTGGACCAGCTTTTCTAGAGTCATGGTCTTCATCATGTGTGCAATGTGTGAAATCATTTTCACAGGTAAATTGGCTCATTGGATATTGACTTTGTTGACATTCCCAAATATCCCTTCCCGCATTATCACCTCCCTCATCAATTCCACATCTTGAACCATCGTAACCAAAAGTAGAACTACCTACAACACTAGGTCTACTAATGTGGCTAGCACTTGTGGAGTCAACCTCTTAGTGGGATTCAATGCCATCTGAAATGAATCCTCAATATCTTTGCTAAAGCTTTCAAAGTGAACTTCTTCGAATGACACACGTTCAACATTAACTCCAAATTCTTGAGCATGAGTGGAAATTCGTGGATCAGGATTTCCAACTTTATCATCCAAGTGTATAGGCCTAACCCATTGGAACAACTAATTATCTTCTTCTTTACCCACCTCGGTTGAAATGTTAAGAATATCAAGGTAATTTTTTTCAGCAACTCGATCATTTTTTAATTCCATATTACGTAACTTTAGCCTCATGTTATAGTAACAAAAAACTAATTGCTCCAATCGAGGGTAAGCCAAACGATTTCGTTGCTTTGTGTGGATGAGAGTGAACATGCTCCAATTTCTCTCACAGACAGAAGATAATGCAACTTATGAGAGAACTTTGATGACTTATTTCCTTAATGTAGGTGTTTGATTCCCATACATGAACCACCATTCAACTACAACCAATTTCATAATTATATAAATACTTATGTGGTGAATTTAGAATAATGATAATCAATTTTTTCCTATGAATACTTGCAGGGCACCATGGTTGACCTTGCTGCAACCGTCACTCAATCATTGAATCCTCTTTTTGCATCTCGAAAAAGCACAAGCTATGTATTCAACATTTAATTTGTTAATATCATATTTGTTAGTAAACGTTTAAATAAATTGATGAATGAAATTATTGTTTTATTAAATTGACAAAAATAATAGTTTTTTATTTACCTCATTTCCAAATTGATTAAGTGATTCAGTAGTTGGGTCTAATTTTGCAAAAACGTCATGGACCACTTGAGGTAGTTCCGGATCACTACCAACTCCATGGTTATATTGAAATCTTGGATTCAAGAAGTATGGTACAATTAAATTAAGTAGATTTAGTATTTTGAATCTAGAAAAAATTAAATAAATTAAGAGTAAAAACTTATAAAGATAGATAGTACTTAAATACCTACTACGTGAAGTGGATATTTTAGTGTTTTCTCCCTACGATCTTTTATTATTTTGAAGATCCAATCTCCAATTCCTTTAATAAGGTTCTCTTTCATCATGTGCATAAGCACGTACACAAACGACATTGTGGGAACAACTTCAAAATCCATAAGTCGAAGCACCACGTATAATGACTCATATAATGAAATTATATTTGTCACTTTGTCCCAATACGTATGGTCAAACATTAATTGCTCTAAATCTCGTCCAATTTTTGTCTGACTGAGCTTGTGTTGTGCCCATTCATCACTCATAAACAATATTTTCAAATCGGTTTTTTTTTTAAGAAGACTGTCAAGAGCAATATAATTGGTAGCAAACCTTGTAACTCCTGGTTGAACAATGTCTCCACCACAATACTTTCTCATTTGTGTAAGTAACCAATCATGGTTGTAAATGAAGGTGGTTACCTTGCGAACATTGTTTATTACATCTGTAACACTAGGTCTTTTGCCAATGTCTTCAAAGATTAAGTTGATGTAGTGCACCGCACACGGAGTCCAATAAAAGTTAAACTTCTTCATCAATAGTTTCTCTACTTTCATGAACGCCGACCCGTTATCTATGACAATTTAGACCACATTTTCTTGACCGACTTCTTTGATAACAGTCTTCAATAGCTCGTATATATACTTGTCTTTGATATTGTTCGATGCATCAACTAACTTAAGGAACATCGTGGTCCCTTTTGAATAAACAATGAAATTAATAATACTTAATTTCGTGGGCCTTGTCCATCCATCTGACATTATTGTGCACCATGTGTCTTCCTTTTTTCTTTTTACTCGTTCACATAAGCTTCCATTTCTTAGTACTCCATTTCCAAGTACTTGTTCTTTATTTCATAGAGAGATGGAAGTTCGATTCTCATTCCTGCAATTCATATATAACAAATATTTAAAACATGTCACAAAAGACTATACTTACTAAAAGTCTGAAACAATATAACAATTCAAAAATTATTAATTATTTGCTAGTTGTGCACCAATAATCATATTCTTGAAGTGATGAGAGTTTGTTTTTTGGGTGCGACACTCTCATAAATGAAGAATTTGCTTATTAAGCGTCTCATCATTTCTTTAATTGAACCACCCTTAAATATATCTTTGATATTTTTTTGTCTTGTTATAGAAGACTTGTAGAGCGAAGGGACAATAAGGGGTGATTGGTTCGAATGTCGCATACTTTGTGATTTTCACATCATCGTCAGTGTACTTGTAGGCTATAAGGACTCTCCTGTTTTACATTTGCTTCATACGATGTTCTCATATTGTTGACGCTCTCATTTTGTCACTTTCGAGGCACGAACTGCAAATCGATATGCATCATGCTCATTCGGGTGCATATCTGTTGGATATATATACACATCTTGATCTTCAACATCTTCATCATCATCATCATCATCATCTTCGTCTATCAGATGTGTATCACTAGCCCCCATTGTGCCACGTAATTGAGCACAAATTTCTTGAATATCTGCAGCTTTCTCTGTTTTTGCTTTAATTTTGTCATGCACCATCAATTGTATATCTTCTTTCACTTCGGGAGGCACTCTAGGACACTTTTTGGTGTTTTTATGCAAGTTGTTATGCGTTAAATGCAACTTGAATCGCATAATGCCTCCATTTTTCTACAACAACCTACATAAATTACAAATTGTCCCATTTCTGTTCTCCTATATTGGTGAACAATACTTCCAAGTTGGATCTCGCCCTAGCATGAGAGGACCACCTCTACTTCCACTAGTCATGCTAAATCTATTGCAAAAAAAAAAAAAAACACACTTGAATGTGATTTCAATATAAACAAAAATTAAGAAAACATTTAAATTTAACATGTTGCAATTGAATGTGAAAATAAAATTAAATAATCATGTAAAATGAATATATTCCAAATATACTAATTTATGCTAATAGCTAAATTAATTAAATAATTTAGTTAAGTTAGTTTACTAAATCTAAATCTATAAGAAATCTACAAATATACTAATTAATTATAATTGAATGTGAAAATAAAATTAAATAATCATTTAATATGGAAACTTTATTGAATCTATGAAAAATTTACTAAATATACAAATTAACTATAATTGAATGTGAAAATAAATTACAATAAACATAAAAAATGTTCATATTTGATATTCCAAATATACTAGTTCATGTTAGTTAAATTAATTAAATAATTTAGTTAAGTTAATTTATTGAATCTAAATCTAAATCTATGAAAAATTTACTAAATATACATATTAACTATAATTGAATGGTAAAATAAATTACAATAATCATAAAAAAATGTTCATATTTGATATTCCAAATATACTAGTTCATGTTAGTTAAATTAATTAAATAATTTAGCTAAGTTAATTTATTGAATCTAAATCTAAATCTATGAAAAATTTATTAAATATACACATTAACTATAATTGAATGGTAAAATAAATTACAATAATCATAAAAAAATGTTCATATTTGATATTCCAAATATACTAGTTCATGTTAATTAAATTAATTAAATAATTTAACTCAGTTAATTTATTGAATCCAAATCTAAATCTATGAAATTTTTTCTAAATATAAAAATTAACTATAATTGAATGGTAAAATAAATTACAATAATCATATAAAAAAATGAACATATTTGATATTCAAAATATACTAGTTCATGTTAATTAAATAATTTAGCTAAGTTAATTTATTGAATCTAAATCTAAATCTATGAAAAAATTACTAAATATACAAAATAATTATAATTGAATGTGAAAAGAAATTACAATAATCATAAAAAAATGAACATATTTGATATTTCAAATATACTAGTTCATGTTAATTAAATTAACTAAATAATTTAGCTAAGTTAATTTTTTGAATCTAAATCTAAATCTATGAAAAATTTACTAAATATACAAATTAACTATAATTGAATGTGAAAATAAATTACAATAATCATATAATTAAATGTGAAAATAAACTAGTTGAATCTAATTCTAACTAGATTCAAATTAGCTAGTTGAATCTAATTTTAATTAGATTGAATGTGAAAATAAAATTAAATAATTATCTAAAATAAACATATCCATCTATAATTAAATAATCAAATTAACCTAAGTTAATTCAATGAAATAAAAAATTAATTAAAATTGAATTTAAAAATAACATTAAATCATCCATATAGCAAATATACTAATTAATTGAAAATACATTAATTAATTACAATTTAAAACAAACTTACCTTAAAATAATTGAATAATTGAGCAACCTTAGAAAAATTATGAGCAATGAGACATCAAGTAAAGAATAAATCAAATGTGGATGAAATGAATGCAAAATGAGCTATTTATAGGAAAATTTTGGGCCAAAATAACTGTTGAAAGATGATTTTACCGTTGAAAAATAGTTTTGGTTGTTAGATCAAAATTTGGATGAAATTTGACCATTGGATCGTGAAATAACCATTGGAATATCATCCTAGTCATTGGATCAAACCCAAATTCAATCTAAGGCGTTGGATGGACTGCCACCATGACTGTTGGACTGGCCCAGATCACGCTCAAAAGGAATGCAATTTTCTTCAAAAATTGACGATTTATCACTGTGAGTAGATATATCGTTGATATTTTGATGATATTTCCCGATTTTTCGCCTCCTCAATAAATCCACAAGAAATATCATGTTGAAACCCTTAGATACACGATATATCTCGATATTTTTGTTTATGGTTTTATCAACATAAATAATTAATAAGAGCTTTTACCAGGAACAATTTTGTCTTTATTTTTATACTTTTAGAAATAGAAAGCAGTTCTATAAAATTATCCAAATATAAGTGAAATTAAGTGTTTATTAGTTTTTTTGGGTTTGATTTCGAAATCATCCATGTCAATTTACTTGTGTAAACCCTAATGTTATGTTTAGTTTTTAGAAGATTTGGTGAAAAATGTGAGAAAAAAAAAAGGAATTTTTTAACATTAATAAATATTTTTATATGTTTTTTTTTAAATTTATTTAACTAATTTTGTTCTATTACATAATTTAAAAATGTATTTTCCATCAAATACATTTTCCATCAACATTAATAAATATTTTAACTAATTTTAATTATATTTAATTTCTATCATATTTTTCATGATAAACAAAACAAAATTATTTTTTGTTTTTTTTAATTAGTTTCCTAAAACAAAATATATTGTTGGTATTAGACTTCCAAGGGATTCAAACTGCTCATTTTCTAATCCTTTATTATCGCCTAACAATTATAGAGGCATAATCCTAAGGTTTAGCATTATGGAATGGTGACTATCACAAGCCTCTTAGTACCTCCAGAATCAAAGACAAGGGGTGGAGGATTAGGCTCAAATTCTCTTTGAGTCCCTTTTTTTCAATGCATTCCTTTACAATCCAGTGTTTGCCTTCATAGTTTTCCTTAACTAAACTCTAAATTAGTAGGGGCATGGGTCAAAACTCTCTTTAGAAAGTGGTCGATTGCGAGTCAAACCTCAAGAACTTCATTAGGCTCATCATTGGTTAATTTGACACATGTTAGGTGATACATGGTAGATTCTCAAGGATGTTTTCTACTTATGGGACAAGTAATTTGCTTTGGGATCTGTTCCTCGTATGCATCCATGGATAGGACAATACTTAGTACTCGCACTTTACATGCTTAAGGTCAACTTAGGTGGACCTACTAAATGTTCCTTGTTGAACTATCTCCTTGGATGCTTTGTAAGGGGATTCATTGCATGTGGTGCCCCTTGCTCGCATGTCTTGTTTAGTTGCTACTCTCCTATCTATCTCAAAGAGTGTTCAACTCATTACTAACCCGTTATGCAAGTGCTTGAGGCCTTGATTTGTTTTGCCCAATAACCCATATTTACTGGTTGTTAATACCTACACATATTAGGGTAAAAAAAATAGGCCAGGTTTGATACGACTTAGCTGAGTCATATTCATCTCGACGCTAGTCGCGACGAGTCAGATACCAGATACAAATTTATACCCAAACTCGACCTTAAATTGGTTGGACTTGCATGACTCGGTTGATATTCTGAATTAACTCGACTGACTTAGTTAAAAAAAAAAAAAAACCCAATCAAGAGATTCTCTCTCATTTCCCATCATAATAAAAATCAAATATTTTCATAGAAATCAGAGATTCCTCTGCAAAAGAAAACACCCGTGAATCTGTGATTCATGAACCCAATCTTTCAACCACAACATCAAACAACAATAAGAAAAAAACAAGTTTGAAACAAACCTGTGACTTTTTCAAAAGCCTTTAAAAAGAGAAAAATCAACAAATAATGAGACACGGTTGAAGATTTACTTACTTGACCCTAAATCTACCATTGTCGGAGTATAGATCTTTAGTGCACCATCGGTGTTGCAACGGTGACTGGATGCTGGCAAGGCAATCCTCCCTCCAATTGTGGTTGTGTGGTGTCATGACTGCTACAACCGTGTGACTGTGTGGTAGTGTAGGTGTGCTAAGGAAGGTCCGATAGTCTGCAGAATGTGATGTGTTGGGGAAGATAGCCAGCAAATCGTGGTGTGTTGGGTCCTTGGGGAAGACCAGCTAGCAAAAAGGAAATTTAAGTTATATTGGTAAAGGTAAATTTTGATTTACCTTATTTAAATCAACATACCCACATTGCCACACATAGTCACACCACGTTGAGATTATATTTTTAATTTATTAAATCAAATTATATAAATTGGTAAATTATATTTTCTAACTAATTTGATTCATAATTTGAGATTAAATTAAAAAAAATTACATAATTTGGATCAATTAAAAACATATTTCAAATTTGATTTACCTTATTATGTTGAGATTATATTTTTAATTTATTAAATTATGTAATTTTTTTTACTTTATAATATTAAATTGATTTACATGTATTTAAATTGGTAAAATTAGAAAATTCATATATGTAGTGTAAAGTAATGTTTAGATGTAATGTTATGAAATCGAAGAATTGGAAAGTAATGTTTATATGAAATTGGAAAATTCATAATGATAATATTATGATGATATTAAATATATTTATATGTAATGTTTTTATTTTATATAGAGATTATATTTTAAATTTATTAAATTATGTAATTTTTTATCTTATAATATTAAATTGGTTCACTAAATTATTTTTGTATGGTATTGAAATTATGTTTCTTAATATAAAATATATTTATATGGTATAGATATTGTACTTTTAATTTATGTTTTTATCTTATAATATTGTAAAATTAAATTACATTAGAAAATTAATTATTATTTAAAGCAATTTCTTTTTTCAAATAATCATAACTATAAAAGTAATGATTTAATAATACGGATTGAAGGGTATGCATTTACATGGTATAGAGAAATTACATTTATATTTGAATCAATTTTACTTCATTATATCATATAGATTTTTTATTTTATAATATTCTGAAATTAAATTACAATAGGAAATCAATAATTATCAAAACAATAAATTGGTTCACTAAATTATTTTTGTATGGTATAAAAATTATATTTCTTAATATAAAATACATTTATATGGTAAACTTTATATGATATAGATATTGTACTTTTAATTTATGTTTTTATCTTATAATATTGCAAAATTAAATTATATTAGAAAATTAATAATTATTTAAAACATTTTTTTTCCGAATAATCATAACTAAAAAAGTAATGATTTAATAATACAAATTGAAGGGTATGCATTTACATGGTATAGAGAAATTACATTTATATTTGAATCAATTTTACTTTATTATATCATGTAAATTTTTTGTTTTATAACATTCTACAATTAAATTACAATAGGAAATCAATAATTATCAAAACAAACTTTTTTTTAAAGAATTTTTTTTTTATAAAAATATTCATTTATTTAACTATTATTTATTTTAATTAAAAAAACATATAAATAAGTAGAAAATAAAATATGGTGAACTTAGGTGAGATCGTGATTATTGCCTTTTTAATAGAATTTATTTTTTTATATGGTAACAATATGAAACATATAAGCGAGTGGAAAATTGAATATTATAATTCTTATATAAATGTGTTTATATATATTTAATTTGAAAAGTAAGTTGTTTTCCTTTTATACATGGTTAGAGTAAAATTTCAAAATGACTTCAAAACATGATATTGGTTGGGAGCATGCAAAACCTGTTGGTGGTAGTAGAAGAACCATGAAGTGTAAATATTGTGGGAAAGTTATATATGACAGTATAACAAGATTAAAACAATACATCACACATATATCCGGATAAGTGGAATAATGTCCACGTGTGCCTATAGAAGTGTCACATAGTGTTAGACAACATATGTCTGATACTTCAAAAGAAAAAACACAGTTAAAGAAAAAAATGAACGACTTTTGAGTTCCTTAAATAAAGAAAATTTCTATGAAATTGATGAGTATGATTCTAATAATCAAATTGAGAAAGTTGATAGGAGTGATTTTGAAAGAAGACAAATGAAACAAGCAATGAAAGAAAGTCGTTGAATTTTTTAAGGTAGACAAAAGCATAAGAAGGGTGCTAGTTCCTCACAACCTTCTAATTCTAGGATTAAGCGCACACCGACACGTAACTTCAGTGTAAGAGAGGAGCTAGCATACCTCCAAAAGGAATTGATCCCTACATGTTCCCATTAAAGCATAAATCAATAAAAAGTTTATTTTCTATTGAAGACGTGAAGAAAGTGGGTAAAACTATTTCTAAATTCTTTCTCTTTAATGCAATACCCTTTAATGCAGTTGACGGTGGGCCTTACTATCAATCCATGATTGATACCATAGCAAAAGCAAGTCCAGGCATCAAGGGTCCCACAGGATACCAAATTGGAAATACATATTTGGAAGATGAGGTGCAAGAGCTTGAGGTATGTATAACAACATTGAAAGGTAAATAACCTATATATGGGTGCACAATCATGTGTGATGGTTGGAGTTCTAGGATTAGAAAGCCTATCATCAATTTCATGATTTATTGTGATAGAAGTATGATATACCATTCTTCATTTGACACTACCAACATACCTAAGACAACAAACTACATCTTTTCCCTTATGGATATAGTTGTGGAGGAATTTGGGGAGGAAAATGTTGTTCAAGTAGTCATTGATAATGAGGCAAGTTTTAAGGCAATCAGTATGTTGTTGATGAAGAAGCGGAAGTATTTGTTTTGGTCTCCTTGTGCAGCCCACAGTATTGATTTAATGCTTGAAGATATTGCAAACATGAAGTAGATTAAGGAAATATTAGATCAAGCAAAGATGATCACAAAATTTATTTATAATAGCTTGAAAGTAGTGAATTTGATGAAAGTGTTCACCAAGGATAGAGATCTATTAAGGCCATGAATAACCCGTTTTGCCACTGAATTCATTTCACTTGAGAGTCTTATACGTTATGAGGCTAATTTGAAGAGAATGTGCACAACAAATGAGTGGCGTGAATTCAATAAAAATAGGAGCAAAAAAAGTCTAAGAGATAAAGTATGGAACCTTATCTTAATTGATCGATTTTGGAAGAAAACAGGGGAAGTTCAAACCATCATGGAACCTCTTGTCAAAGTATTGAAATTGGTTTATCAAGATAAAAATCTCACACTATCAATCATTTATGAAACAATGGATAAAGCTAAATTGGTTATCAAGGCATCGGTCAAGCAATGGGAAAAGTATTGGGCAATCATTGATAGAATATGAGAAGGTCAATTGCACAGACATTTGCATGTTGCAGGTAATAAAAAAAATTCTTTATATATATATATATATATATATATATATATATTTTATTTTTTTCAAATACAAATTATTATAAACTAATAATTATTTAACTTATGGCAACATATTTTTTAAATCCAATGTTCCAATATTCAAAGTATTTCTCCAACCATCCAAAAATTAAAATTAGATTAAAGGAGGTTATTAAGATATTAGAGCCAGATTTGGATAGACAAACAAAAGATGTTAAAGAGGTATAATAATAGTTTGTGACCCTTATATAATACATTTTGTATATGTAATGTGCATTAACAAAAAAAAATGTTAATGATGTAGATGAAATTATTTGTTGACGGCCAAGGAGAATTTAGAAGTGCACTTACAAAAAAAGCAATAAATCAATATTTTTCAGGTACTCAATACATTTATGTCTATTACAAATAAGAAATTATCATCATTTTTTGTTAAATAAATCATAGTGATTAATAAGTATGCATTTTCTTTATTATAGCTGAATGGTTGAACAACTATGGCGACGAAAGTCCACATCTACAAAAGATTGTTGTTAAAATTTTAAGCCAAACTTGTTCTTCATCAGGTTGTGAAAGAAATTGGAGCACATGGTCATTGATTCACACAAAGTTGCACAACCATTTGGCAATGAAAAAGTAGCATAAGTTAGTTTATGTGCACTACAATATGCGACGTCGAGTTAAGAATTTGATGTAAGAGAGAAACAATGAAGATTTATACAATCCAATTGATCTGAATCGTATCTTTAGTGATGATGATATATTAGATGAGCGGATATGAGAAGGAGAGGAGCCTATTTTATTATCTGATAATTTGGATTGGTTGGATAAAGGTCATCCTCCTAATGAAGAAGGTAGAGAAACAGTTCATGAAGATGATGGTGCCACAAATTGTAGAGTTAGTAGGTGTACAAGTAATGCTACACAAGAAAGAGATATTGATTCCCGTCATAAAGGTAAGGCTCCTAGAACAATTTTTTCAAGTTTTAGTAGTGATGATGGTGATAATGAGGGTAGTAGGCGGGGTGGTGGCACTAGTGGAGGCAATAGAGGAGTTGGTGGCACTAGTGAGGGTATTGGAGGAGATGGTAGCATTGGTGTTGGTTATGTTAGTCAAGTAGATCCTGGCATGTCATGGGCACAAGGAAATGAAGATTACTATGTCACACAAGATATAGATCATGGATATCGACTAGGGATATGAGGACAACGAAAGCATTTAGAAAGACTAACTACATTTTCCAACAATGATGATTATTCTAGGGGGCATGATTATCATAGATCAAATTATCACCGTATTCATGATGAGCACTTACAAAATTTGTGTATAGGATCAAGGCTATATTTCAGAGGAGTAGATGATAGATCATATCACAACTTTAGAGACCGTGATAGCTCTTCCGGTACTTTTAGTAGAAATTATTTTGATCGATTTCCAATTATGCATCCAGAAGGATATTCAAATACTGGAACACGAGCTAGTGATTCCTATGAATATGTTCAATCTTCTAGTAGCAGTAGCATTGCTTATCGAGGTTTTGCATACTATTAATATGGTGTTGATCCCAAATAGCCTTTGAAACCATATTTTCCTGATTATGGATCATCAAGCCAATCATCTTAGCCAACATATTCGAATTATGAACAACTCTTTCAACCATATCCTCACTATAGGAATTACCATCCCAATTTGTATACTTGTCGTAGGACTGATGATGATGATTTTGAACCCCCTCGTCATTCAACATGTAATTGATTATTGTATTGTATATTTGTTAGTAAAAATGTTATTATATTTAAAATAAAATAATTTTCTTTTATTAGCATTATCATAAATAACTTTGAGCGGATACTTTTATAACTATTTAAATAATGTTAAATGTGAGACAATTTTATTTTATTAATTTTTTGAGCTAATTTAATTATACATATTTTTATGATGATTTACATAATATTTTATAATTTTTTGAATTTTCTAATTAGCTTATTTTACGTATCATCTGATACCAAGTCAATACATCGAGACCGATACGCCTCGGGATCCTCTGAGTCAGTGATTAATACCGTGACTTTGAACCATGACACATGTCATGACTGGAATAGTCAAAAGATGTTGGATACTTAATACTACTCATAAGCCCAAGGATGGATTGCTCAAATAATGATAATGTTGAATATTATAGTAGACTTAACCTGTCTTTACTAAATAACAATTGGTATTTATATGAGATAATCAACGTTCAATCTAATAATTAATAAATTAGTATCATGTTGAAGGAGGAGTTACTGGACATAACAATATCGCCATTAAACTTAATGATAGATAACTCAAATAATAGTGATGTTGACTACCATAAAAAAGCATGTCGAACCCAAACTCTCCTTGACCCAGGCCCTGCAAGAGTAATTCATTGCAGCAAATATACATTTAGTTGGTCAATTGAAGTTGACTGTTATTAAACAAATATGAGAGCGGATAATTTGATACAGTAGCACACAAACAATGAAAGATAATGTTGAATTTCTAGAAGAGCGCACCCGGGTAGTAATTAGCATTCATTTTGATCTTCTGGGCTTTAATAGATAGGGCAGAGCTGCATGTACCTGGAGGCGCCCATGTGGGTATAGCCCTTGCATTGAGCCGAGTCCTAGTGGTCCTATTAACAGGAGGGCCTAGGGGAGGAGGCGCCGACTTAATTCCTACTTTAAGATTTGGATGATGTTTTTAAAAATTATTTTTATAATAGTTTTTAATCATTTTAAAGACCAAATCCTGATTGAGGATTGAAATTTGAAAAATAGCTTTCTTCATTTACTTTTTTTATATTATAAAATCATGTAAATTATATAAAATACAAAAGTTCCTCATTTATGGTCCCTGTGTTTAATTGTTAAAAATACTTCAAATTCATTTTACGAAATCATGTCATTTTTAAAACAAACTCCTAAAAACATTTTTTTAATAAAAAATTCAACAAACACGTTTTCAAGTTATATATATATATATATATATATATATATATATATATATATATATATATATATAAAGTATTACTTGTTTCAAAAATTAAAAAGCTATTGTCAAAAGTAATTTTGGAAGTGATTCCTACGTAAAAATTAATTTCCATCCAAGATATGATGCTATGTCATGAAATGCCCGGTCAAGTCTCTAGACTAATCTTTTTCTACTAAGCTGGTATACAACTTTGCAGAAGGCAAAATCTTCATGAAATGTAGTTGGTTTAAAGATTTGGATAATGCTGCTTGGTTTGAGCTCAAAATACTTTTTCCCTTTTCTTCATTTTTTTATTTTCGTTTTATCCCATATATTTGAACCTAGAGTTGAGTGCGGGAAAAAAAGGAATATCTTAAGAATATCTCATCCTGAGAATGGCATGAAAGGCTATAGTTGTAAATGATCTGCACCTTATACCATACAGTTGAACCTAGAGTTGAGTGCGGAGAACCAAAGGAATATCTCATCCTGAGAATGGCATCACAGTTTATAGTTGTAATGATTTGCACCTAATAGTATAGATATTCTCTATTTTAGATTAAAAAGATTAAGATGAATTTTTATATATATAATGTTAAAAACTTTCTCTCATATCCGATATGAGACATCACAAACCTTCTCCCCCCATACAAACATAATGTCATCATTGTATTCATAAAATTGTGAGATCAAACAAACAAACACCCCTTACAAGACCAAACAAACCTTCATAATATATATATAAAAAAAATGTCTACTTGGTTAAAATGAACTTTTACTTATATAGTGTTAGGAACTTTTTCTTTCTATCCAATGTAGGAATATCTTAAGAATATCTCATCTTGAGAATGACATGACAATCTATAATTGCAATGATTTGCATCTAATTGTGTAGATATTATCTACTTTGAATCCAAATGAGTTTTCACGACTTTAAAATGCATATATAACATTAAGAGGAGTTTCTACATATATAGTGTTAGAATTTTTTTTCTCTCTATCTCTCTCTCTCCCCCTCCCCTCCAATACAAATACAACGTCATCATTGTGTCTCATGAGATTACGAGACTAAAGAAATAAACACCTCCTATAAAGCTAAACAAACTCTCACAATTTTAAAAAAACGTCTACTTGGTTATAAGGAACTTTTACTTATGTAGTGTTATTAACTTTTTCTTTTTATCCAATATAAGATATCACAAACCCACCCCCATACAAATACAACGTGCTTATTGTGTTACATGAGATTGTAGAGTCAAACAGATAAATACCCTCTATGGAGCCAAACCCTCACACCGGGGTCGGGGATCGACTCTAATACTATTTGTAATAACTCACTTCCAACTGTATAGATATTGTTTGTTCTAAGTTCAAAGGGGCTCTCATGGTTTTAAAACGTATTTATAGGGTTAAACAGAGTTCATACTTATATAGCATCAGAAACTTTCCCCCCTATCCAATATGAAATGTTACAGCAGTTGAATGCGTCTTATAGAGGAAATGAAGAAAATTTTCGCCATAGCTGTAATTTTTTAGTTTTTGCACCTTGTATAAGCAAGACTAAAATTGTAGGCCCCAATTCCACGGTTCCTTTTCGAAATCAATTGTTAAAAATATTTCTCATTTATTTTTAAAATAAAATTTTATTGAAAACTCAAATATGAAATAAAGTTTTTAGACTTATTTTAGATTAAAGTATTGTCGTAAGTAGAAGTTTTCTAAGTTTTCGAAATATTCTTCATATTCTCACCTAATATTTTAAATATTATATAAAAACTAATTAAAAATATCTAAAACTTGTTTTAAAAACAAAGAGTTTTATAATAAAATGTTTAAAAATTATTTTTTTTTTAACAAAAGTGCAATAATTAATTTTTTTTAAAAAATTTAAATAAAATTTTCTATTTTAAAGAACATACAAAAAAAAAAAACTATTTGTAAGAACAATTTTCAAACAAAGACATTCTTTTCAATCCAAAATGCATGCTTTTTATCCTAAAACAAGGTTTTTAAATTTTAATTGTTTCATTGTTTGTTATTAGTCTAGCTTTTTTTTTTTTTTTTCTATCTTTTTCAATAATTGAAATTTTGTCCAGCACTTTCTAGGATTGAGATTTAAAGTTTGGTATAAACTAATTCAACAAGGGTAACAATTTTCTATGTCAAAAATAAAAATAGTGATGTTCATGTCCAAGAGAAACTATATAATCGACAATATCTGTGATGGTACGTAATAGACATGTGAAATATAGACGACTTTTTGTTGGTTGCAGGGACGTACATCAGAAATTAGGTGATACATTGAGAAATATATACATATATATAAGTAGGCATGCATGCAGGCATGCATCTTGGGTGAAATGTACATGGAAGTAGTTCAAATCAGTGAAGCTTGACTGGTGATATGGTACGTAAAAATTGTACCAAAATGGATTTGACCAAGCTAGCAACTAGGCTTATATTCTATAAAGTAAATACTCACTCCCACAAGATTCCAAGTAGAAAAGGGCCATTGCGTGTGATGCACGAGCGGGTGTCTCCCCCTCCATTTTTTTTTCTTTTGGTTTTCTCATTTATATATACATGGGGATGATCAGCTTTTTCTTTCTCCGTGTCTGTCCGGAAACAACAAAAGAAAATTAATAAAAGGGGTATGGGAGAGTTGGCTTTGAATTGAATTGGATACCAAAGTGGTACTGTGATGAGTGAGTGATAAGTTGAAGGGGGCATGGGATGGGATGGGGTCTTATGCCTTCTACCTTTTGCCTTTTGCCGCGCGGAGGGATTCAACTTTTGCTTGTCGTGATCAGAAATGGTGGAGAAGAATGGAGTCAAACATTTAAAGATAATACAAGAGCTTGGTCCAACTGACACCTCCTCGTGCTATCTCGAACGATGTGCTGCATGTCTTCGTCTATGTGTCGTGTGTGGGTGCGAGATGTGAGAGAGAAAGAGACAGACTTTAGAATGCATGTCCCATCTCAAGGGAAATTAAGTATAGGAGTAAGGAGTGCAAGATGGGTTTGCAGAATCTCAGACTTGTCCCAACCCTCCCGATCACCTCCAACCACAGTCAATATTTTCATCAACTCTGTTAATTAATTAAGATATGTGTATGTGTATGTGTATGTGTACATATATATATATATATATATATGTCACATGGTAAGAGTAGGAGACTAAGAGTAACTGGAAGGCACAAGGCAGAGGGAAATGGTCCCTTGGAACTAATAATTTTGAGGAACCCAAGAAGAATATATTGCGAAATGTGCTTTGACTAGGGTGGAATCAAAGCCAAAGACATTCAAGTCCTTCTTCCCCTTTCTTTTTCTTGTTTCCTTTTTGACACACACCCCCATCTCCCATACAAAAGCCAATGTCAAATCAGTGGCCACAAACAAGCTGTAGAACCCAACCTTCCCACTTTGCCTGCCGGGTTTGGTTGTTGATGGATGACAGCTTCCCCCTCTTCACTGCATGCCTTTCAACCCCCCAACATAATCCTCCTTTAAATCATTTCCCTCCAACAAAATCAACCCCTCTCAATCGCTTCAACTTACACTACTATCTCAATGACCTGTCTATGTGATCATGAGTACGCATGAGAAGACGACAGCTATTTTATAGCTTGGACTATACTATATGTACCTATATATATAAAATCACAACCCTGGATCATGAATCAGGGAAGCATCAAGATATATGAGTACATCTCTTCCTCTCTCTCTCTCTCTCTCTCTCTCTTTCCTTTAATTCAAAAAGGAGTTTCTCAGCAACCATTTTGGTCAAAGAAAGCTGCCTTGAACCTCTTCCTCTTTTCCCTACTCAGCTGAGTGGCATCAACCATTATAGCTTTGTTATTTGATTCAAGTTACATTTTTAATATAAAATGTTTGGTTTCTCTGTTAATTTGGAACTCCAATGAAAAATATCACATGTGTAGGCATCACCACCATTGAAGTAATTTTCCATGGATCAGTATGTGACTGCTACTGTGATGAACAAGTCCCATAAACTTCCTCACCCCCACCACCATTGCTCTCATCATCACAAACAAAATCCTACCCTTATTATCTCTGAACAACTCTAAATCACCCAGTTTCAAAATGAAGAATCAAAAGGTGGTGGCTTTTTAACTTATACACTAACTTTAAAAAATAATTTTTAAAAAATTGGTAGTTGGAAAAATATTGATAGATTTATGATGTTTTTTTGTCATGTTGAAGGTATCTGTTGAAGATATATCTTTCATAATTTTCAAATTCATGATATACATTTAAAACAAAATAAATTTAAACTAAAATTGTCTCTTCAAAATATCTTCTATAATTCTATAAAATTAGATTTAAATTAAAATTGTCTCTTAAAAAGATTCCTTTTATAATTCTAGAAAATCCAATATATACTAAAGGTATCTTGAATTTTAATTTCCATATTTCACAATTTTAAAAATTTTAATTTATATTATAAATGTCTATTGAATTTAATTTTATATAAAAAAATATATAATTTTTAAAGACGCTTTAAGTATATATTGGATTTTGTGAAATTATGAAAGATGTATCTTGAAAAAATATTTTTAATATAAATCAATTTTTTTTGGAATTATAAAAGATGACTCTTGAAAAACTCTTTTAATATGAAATCAAATTCAATAGACACTTAATAGTATAAATTAAAATTTGTAAAATTATGAAATATGTCTTTTGAAGAAACTCTTCTAATATACATTGGAGTTTGTGGAATGGTATATAAATCCCTTTTTTTTTTTAATTGTAAAATGTGTCTCTTAAATATAAAATCAAATTGAAAAGACACTTGTAGTGCGGGGAATAAAAAATAAACCATTATCTTATTAGATATCTTTAGTATATATTGAATTTTGTGAAATTGTAGATGACTTTTCAAAAAACACTTTTAATATAAATTCAATTTTTTTGAAATTATAAAAAGTGTTTTTTTAATAAATACTTTTTACAAAAAATCAAATTAAAAAAACATTTATAATATAAATTAAAATTTATGAAATTATAAAATATTTTTCTTCAAGAGACACTTTTAATATATATTGGATTTTATGAAATTATAGAAAATGTCTAAAAACATATTGGATATAAAATCAAATTCAAAAGACATGATAAATGAGTTTGTATAAAAAAAATTATTTTTCCACCTTTGCATTCCACATGTACAAAAGCACAGTAGAATTGACATTATTTTCTAATTTATGGTATTTTAAAAAATGATTTATAAAAAAACCGTACATTTGTAAAAAAAATCCTCAAAAGGTGGCTGGTCTTACACTCTTACTTTATTTTCAGTCCTTGCCCATTCTCCAAAGTAAAGTAGCTAGCTAGAATGTTGAAAGGGGGGAGAGAGCACACGTGAATCTATATGATCTTTATTGCCGATGAACTGAAATGCTAAGAGTCTAAATAAATTAATGAGGGCACGGATCAAGTCAATAATACAAAAGAAACAAAATTATGAAAAGTTGATAGCATCCCCAGTGGTGGGTGCACATGTTTGGATTCGGAGCAAACCCAACCTCCCCATCTACCATTTGAATAACTCGGATCAATGCTTTTATGTGGTGGCCGGCGCCTTACTTTGTGATTTTTTTTTTGGGTTCAGCTCCAAGAATGAAGATTAATTTATCATTACTACAGCCGGAGAATATCTTCCTTTCTCTGCATACATGCATGCAGTCAAGAAGATAAATTTATAATCAATGTTATCATATATATTAGAACCCTAACACTTCTACCACATATCGTGGGTCCAAATCCTTAAGGAAGATCAATTATCTAATATCATATGATCAGCTTCTCTAAGCAAATGTAGCTACTAGTCTGTTCTACCTGCTGAGTACTGCAACAGAATGATCCGCAGGGAAATTTGTTTATGGTTTTGCAAGTCAATATTATATCATATATGCATGGAGGAAATTAAAGAAAGCCAAAGAAATGAAAAGAACAGAAAAAAGAACGGAAAGGAAAAGGGTAGATAAGAAAAATGCATGCCTATCCAGTGTCCCATGTGCGTGCATGGGGTCACTCAATCCAGTCCCGTGTACATATACCATCATGGGTTGACAAAAAAGAAAACAAAAATTCATCAAAGAGACAACTAAATTAAAGAATTAATTATGAGTGGGCACTTTTAAAGTGCATAATGAGTAATGCATTGAGGGCTAAATGGGTGAAGGGCCAGCCGAATGTAGTAGAGCTTTTAAACAAAACCAAAGTCTTGATATGTACGAAGGCGAGGTTGAGTTCCTACCTCAGAGTTTTTGGTCAAAATGACCTATTTATTAAAAAAAAAATATAGGATCTAATTATTTTATGAAACTTATGTTTAAATTGATTTTTTTGGTATTACGGAGCCTTGTCATAACCTTAACTTATGTTCAAACACTTGAAAATTCTAAATACACCGAAACTTTACTTCTTACTTCTCATCATTCTTTACTTTTTCTTCATTTTCCTCCCTTCTTATTCCTTTATCTGCTTTTTCTTTTTCTTTTCCCTTCTCCAAGGTTAGGATTTAATTTTTTTTTTCCCTTCTTTAAGATTATGATTTAGGATTTGAAGAAAATGAGGACATGACAACAAATTCACATGTCTTTTTTTTTTTTTCAAAAAATAAAATAAAACAGTATATAGTTTAGGTTCAATTTCTTTTATTGATTTTTAAATAAAAAATGATTAGTATGTCTTTGGTGGCCTAAATAATGACAATAAATTGTAACATTGGTCATAATACTAAACATCAATATGAGCATCAAGTCCCTTGTCTTGGGTGGTAGCATATTCAAAATGGATAAGAATTATTTC
Source organism: Vitis vinifera (assembly GCF_030704535.1). Lineage (NCBI taxonomy): Eukaryota > Viridiplantae > Streptophyta > Magnoliopsida > Vitales > Vitaceae > Vitis > Vitis vinifera. The sequence goes on along the minus strand of NC_081816.1, from coordinate 9,943,470 downwards.
ATCATTCCCTAAATACAAGCTTCTACCTAACGGTTTTCCCATTGACAATTTCTACAACCACATGGAAAAAAAATATTGAAAGGCTATTAAGTAAGTTCCTGAGTTCCAATAACATATATCACATCTAAAAAGATAAGTCAACTAAATCTATTATATAGTTCTTAAAAATTCAAATATGAAATACAATTTGCTCAACTTATTCTTCATAAAATTACTTCATACTTATATATAATACAAAAATTTATAAAATATTTTTAGAAAACTTGAATAGTTAAATTTCAACTTTGAATGTTGGTGAATGCCTACAAAGAAGTTACTTTTTCTAGCAAAAAATGTCACAAATCATGTGAGATATCAATGTTGGGGTGGACTCTTATTCATACGTCTCAACCACTAGACGGATGGACCACCATAAATGTAAGATTGTATCAATGTAGCACTTTTCAAGAACACAACCTTGACCAAATTTCTCAAGCATGGAACACAACTAATAAGTCAAAATAATTTCTCACAAAAATTTCTCACGCATAGAACACAACCTATAAGCCAAAAAAATTTATCACAAATGGAACAAAACTTGTAAGCCAAAAAAAATTCTCACGTATGGAACACAACCAAAAAAATTTCTCACAAATGGAACAGAACTTGTAAGTCAAAAAAAAATTCTCATAAATATTTCTCATACATGGAACACAACTTGTAAGCCAAAAAAAAATTTCTTATAAAAAATTTCTCACAAAAACTTATCACGTACGAAACACAACCTATAAGTCAAAAAAAAAAAAAATTTACGCATAAACTCAAAACCAACCTCAATTTTATAGTTCCAAAAATGTCTCTTACAATGGCCCACTGATCGGGTTAGGGTTTGAAGAGAAACTCTAGAGAGAGCCAACCATGGGATAGGAAACAAATGGGAAATTAAAAAAAATAACATAAAAAAATATTATCTTTGCTTATGTGGACAGATGAGACTATTTTTAACAATAGTTTTACCTTAATCCCAATTTTGGTATTAAGTTTAGGGAGAAGGCCATTTTGGCCCAAAACACCATACCTCATATGATCTAAGTTATCTAACACGACTGATATTATATATAATGTATTATTATGATTTATGAATGCCCTCAGTCTCTCTCTCTTCTGCACCTCCAGTACTAGAGAGTAGTGTGTAGGGGCCTAGATCCTAGACTAGCTAGCTTGATTTCATTTCCTATGCCTTCTGATAAAGTAAATTTCACCTCTGTGGAAAAGCCTGCTTGCTTTCTCCTTGTGATAATAAACATATAAGGTATCTACTTCACTCTCTATATATAGGAATTCGAGGCTATCATTTTGTACCCACAGAAAGTTTCATTGCAGTTTTTCCTTCCACTTACTTCCACGGAAAAATTTGGAGAAAATAAATATTTTATATATAAACACACACACACAACATAACCACCTCCGTCCATGGCTGTAGGTTTTTGGTTTGTTCTTTTAGTTGGTCTGGTTGGGCTTGTCTTGGGTCTCATCTTGAACCACTTTCTGCCCTTGTTCTTCAAGCTTGGGCATGTCCCTAAAGGGACTTTTGGGTGGCCTCTACTGGGTGAAACCCTTTGTTTTTTGAAGCCTCACCCTTCTAATTCTCTTGGTGCATTTCTTCAAGACCGTTGTTCTAGGTAAGTGAACAGTTAGTTGATGCTCTTTTCCTTATATATTTATATATTTTTAACACCAGGCTATTGTCAGTCTGAAATGGGTTTTAGAATGGTGATCGAAGGATAAAATAAGAGTTGGAAGTTTTTGGGATTTCAGGTTTGGCAAAGTGTTCAAATCCCACTTGTTCTTCTCTCCAACTGTGGTATCTTGTGACCAGGAGCTCAACTACTTCATACTTCAGAATGAAGACAAGTTGTTCCAGTGCAGTTATCCAAAGCCCATCCATGGTATTCTCGGGAAGATTTCCATGCTGGTGGCGGTAGGCGACACCCACAAGAGGCTCAGAAACGTGGCTCTCTCACTGGTCACCACTACAAAAACAAAGCCTGAGTTTCTCAACGAGGTGGAGAGGGCGGCCATTCGGGTTCTTGATTCCTGGAAAGATAAACCACAAATCATCTTCTGTGAAGAGGCTAGAAAGGTATTGCTTACAAGAAGAAACCCAAGCAATAATAATAAGTTAGTTAATCACTAGTTATCCAAGAATTCGACAATCTGATGACTTGTTTTTCCTTTTTTATAATTAACGTCTGACTTCATATTCCGCAGTTCACATTCAATGTAATAGTAAAGCAGGTCTTAGGCTTGACACCAGATGATCCACAGACTGCTAAAATTCTTCAAGATTTCCTCACTTTTATGAGAGGACTCATATCTCTCCCACTCTATATTCCCGGAACTCCATACGCAAGAGCTGTTCAGGTGCTCCAACTCTCTAATTTTTTCTCATTTCTCTACCCAAAGAGAAAGCTAAGATATAGCTAGCTTTGTTTAATGCAAAAACAACCATGTTGTTTAATAATTTCAGATAGTTAGCTAGTTCCTTTTCTTCCATAGCCAAAAGGAAGGCATGGGATCACCTTTTCTTTGAACTTTCTTTACAGGCTAGAATTAGGATATCTTCTACTGTCAAAGCAATTATAGAGGAAAGAAGAAGAGATGCTGAGAATTCTAGCAAAAGGGATGATTTCCTTGAGATCCTTTTATGTGTTGATACCTTATCAGAAGATGAAAAAGTGAGCTTCGTTTTGGATTCTCTACTGGGTGGCTATGAAACTACCTCTCTCTTAATGGCCTTGGCTGTGCATTTTCTGGGTAAATCACCCACTGCACTGGAACAGTTAAAGGTAACATTTTCTGTGTACCATATACTTGATCAGGTGGAAACTGAATTCATGGTCAAATTAATTTACCACTTTTCCTTTTCCTTTTCTTGATACATAGCTGGAGCATCAGAAGATAAGAAGCATGAAGCAGAAAGATGACTATTTGAACTGGGATGATTATAAGCGAATGGATTTTACTCAAAATGTAGGATTATTTCCATCATTTGGGTTTCCATCATGTTTACAATGATGATCTGATCATTTAAGTATATATTATTTGGTTCCACATCGTAGGTCATTCATGAAGCTCTCAGATGTGGCAATGTCGTGAAGTTTGTGCACAGAAAGGCTCTCAAAGATGTCAAATTTAGAGGTACTTCTACTCCACCTTGACCCTCCAAGAGATAAGCCATAATAATGCATGCATGAGCTTTTTGTATTGTGTACTTTTCATTCTCTGTATTAAAAAGATCCTCCCCTTTATATTTTCTTTCTCCCAGATTATCTAATTCCATCTGGTTGGAAGGTCCTACCAGTTTTCAGTGCAGTTCATTTGGACCCATCTCTCCATGCAAGTGCTCTCCAGTTCCATCCATGGAGATGGGAGGTAATCACTTCAATCTTAGCTTTCTAATAAAATAACTGTAATTTCAGTATGAGGAGAAGAATTAGATGTGGAACCCAATATAAAAACTGAAAGTCCACAACTTCTTTAGGTTGGAACTCATTGAGTAATTCTATATGCACTTACTTATTAGATATAATTCAGTGGATAAATTCTTTTTCCATTAGGAATGACTTAATTTCCTTAATTAAGAATTGTGGGGGGTTCCATACATGTGTCAATAGTACATGGAAGATCAAACATGCAAGAGAGATGGGAGAGAGAGACATCTTCTATAGCATATGTCATCATTGCTCCTCATGATTAATAATGTGGAAATTGATTTTCTTGATAAAACTCAGGGCCGAGATCAAACATGCAAGAAATTTACTCCCTTTGGTGGAGGGTCAAGATGCTGCCCCGGATCTGAGCTTGCTAAGATACAGGTTGCCTTCTTCCTCCACCACCTTGTACAGAATTTCAGGTGATTCCTTGTATCTTTTCAAGAATATATTTCTGATACAAGCCTAGCTAGTTTTCTTGTTATTTCCTGGGTATCATATATTGTGCAAAATTTGAAGCTTTCCGTCCTTATATTTGTAGATGGAATACCAAGGATGGTGATCAACCCTTTGCATATCCATATGTTGAATTCCAGAGAGGATTGGCACTAAATTTGGATCACTGTTCCACCTGATCAATTTCCAATTTTGCAGACGGTTTCTTTAGGTTTTGTTTTAGGCGGAAGCAATGATCCATGATTTGGTGAAGGCTGAGAGATGAACTACTAGCTAGCATACTAATCTCATCATGCTTCTGAATCAGATGGGGTTTTCATTGGAGGCCTTCCTTTGTTTAAAGACTTCCAAAAGGGTTTTAAGCTATGTAATATTAATTTTCTTTCCCTCCTGTGTCGACCCATACATAATAATCAGTCTCTCATTGAAGGCTAGCTTTAAGCTTCTATATATATATATATACATACTCCTATATTCTATCAGCAAATTATCTTGTACGTACCATTTTCTATCTCCTTAGCAACAGAATTTCTTCTGATCCATGCTCAAAACCATAACAACCCAATACCCACACCGAATGAAAGTACAAATTAAATGAATCAGGGATCAACCTGTTCTCTTTGTGTAACAAGTTTCTTGAGCTTGTTTTTTCTTCCCTTTAATTCATCGATAATCACCATCAAAGCAACAACACAGAAGAAAATTAATTTTGAGAACTAATAAGGCAAGAATAAAACAGAATGCCATACTAAAAGCTTAACTGATCCAATAAGTAAATAAATTATGTTGCTTAAGTGTACCTAGGTAGCTAGGCTGCCTTCACCACAATAGGACTTCTCACAAAATGCTTAGCATCTGACCATATCAACTCTCCAAATACATAGTCCCTTGCTGCACCGGCTCTTTCAGCCTGGAGAGTAAGACTGAAGGTCTTCTCTTCCCCGATCTTATTGAATTTTAAGCTGTCTGGCTTGACTGAAACTGAGATTCCAGTGGGTTTCCGGATGCGTGCTTTGTAGGTTCCGGGAGGACCAACATTCTTAAGAGTTCGAGTCACAGTGATAGAGCCATGGAGCTTAGGGACTGTGATTGAAGGGTAATTGAAGTTGGTGAGACTGATTGGCTTGGGGCATGTATAGGGCCTCTCTGAGAACATTTTGATCAGGGTTTGGTTATACCCCAAGGCACATAGAAAGTTGAGGTAGTCATTAACATTTAAGTCATAAACCAACCCTGGATTCATAGCACGGTTTGGCCGAACATGTCCTGCTCCATAGCTGAATGGTGTTGCCTTGAAATAGGATGCATTGAGTATTGCTTCCATAGAATTGTCCATTGTTCTTGCTGTAAGGTAGAAACAAAAACAAAATCAACTGAAAAGAATGAGAGAAACAGCTGCTAAACAGCATGCATTAGGAAGTTGAAGGGTCTTCTGACCGGTGGTCATCATTGCTGATCTAATAGCAGCAGGACTCCAATCCGGGTGGAGGGTTTTAAGAAGGCCAACAATGCCAGAAACATGAGGGCACGACATTGAAGTGCCTGATACCGAGTTAAATAGAACTCTCCGTTTATCAAAATCTTGATTAGTTGGCCCTTGTGCTTCAGTGTATGCAGCTATTACACTTACTCCAGGTGCGGTTATATCTGGCTGTAGCATGAGAGAAAACAATGAGTTGCCTGAATGATTCAATAGAGAGCAAAGTGAAAAGAGAATGTTGAGTTGCTTGGAAAACCTTAAGGATCTCTGGTGTAATGGTGTTAGGTCCCTTTGATGAAAAAGCTGCCATGAAGGGTGCTGGCTTAGTGCCCAACTCAGTTGTTGAAGGTGTAATATAAGCAATGGGAGACCTGGTTAAAATTATGTTACTACTTGAAACGTAATGAAAGAACAATGGCAGCAATTATAGAAAGCTTATAATTAGGGGGGTCCATATATATATATATATGAATGATCCGTCATGTGATCAATCTGAACTCTACATTTGACAAGCTCTTGGAACAGAGTAGCAGCCAGATCTTGATCCCAAATGGATAGTTAAGACTACATTCTCTTTCTAGTCATTTCATATGTGGGCAATTTCTATGATACTATTGGTATGTCATCTTACTTAGTCGAATTGAGGTAGGTGAAGACAGCAACCCCATCAGTGAAGTTGATATGCGAAGCAGGGAGGACATGGGGATCAGCTATAACTTCATTCCCAGTAAGCTCATTGTTGGCAAGAACCATCCCCACAGCACCAGCCAGAGCAGCTTGCTGGCCCTTGTCCACCCTTGCATTCTCCCCTCGAAGGCACACCAAGATCTTTCCCTTCACCTTGCTATGATCAAGTGTCCCAGCCTTACAAAGCAAACTGCATCATTCAAGAAAATTACCTCTCAGCTATGCAAAATATGTGATGATTTTCCACTGAAGTGACTAAAGCACATGAGATATATCATCAGAAAGCATTTTGTTACAAATGGAAAAATGGATTCTTATTTTGAAATGATAAGATAATGGGCAATTCGCTTCTGAAACTCCATTTTCACAACATTGCTACATAGAAGAGTGTTCAAATAGCGGGTCTATAGAATCAGAATACCAATAGCTTGAGTTGTTCTATCCTTACGCGTCATCAGCTGATGCATTAGCTGCTTTGGCATCTGCAGCACTGATAAGTGGAAAGAACTTGTTGGGTGGCAAGGCTTTAGGTGAAAGACTTCCTCCCTTCCAAAAGAACAAAAAAAAAAAAGTTAAAAAACCAAAAAAGAACATTGGTAAGTTTGTATCCATGGAAGAGGATTTCAGAAAGAAGAGACATGTCAAAAGATTGCCATGCTGATTGCCCCTCAATATTAGCAACAACCAGCGATTCCTTTAGTCCTAGTGAGACTCCAGTCACCAGTCACCAGGGGAAAAATACTAAGGACACGAGTACTTAGCATGCAGCATCACAATTTGAAAAGACCGATTTTGAGGTCAGGAGGGAAACTAACCTCTAAGCGTTTCTTGTTTCCAAGGACAAGATAACTAGGGAACTGGCGATCCATGGTGCTGGCTCCAACGGTGAACTGCCATGGTGAAATGTTTGAAACAGTACCATCAGCGGGTCCAGAATTGCCAGCTGAGCAAACCACCACAATACCATGCTTAACTGCATGGAAGGAACCTATAGAAAGACTATCGTTGAAAAAGGGTGTGGGTAATCCTCCTAGTGAAGCAGATAGCACATCAACTCCATCATGGATGGCTATATCAAACGCTGCCAGTATATCTGCATCAAAGCACTCATTGCCACCCACCGGTGGCCAACACACCTTGTAAGCTGCCACCCGTGCTTTAGGCGACCCACCTTTCGCTGTTCCATTGCCAAAGCCAAAAACACTAGCCCCCTCTACAAAGTTACCACCTGCTGTTGATAAGGTGTGAGACCCATGACCCTCAGTGTCGCGTGGGGTATGGAAGGAAGAGTTGAGTGAGCCTACGGCGGCAGCATATCCTTGGTGGAAGTATCTTGCCCCAATCAGCTTCCTGTAATATTCAACAAACAGTCCATGCATACTACCAATGAAATATAACATAAACTAACACAAGGTGAACACACCGACAATGAAGTCATGAAAAAACCACTCTTCCTTTGTCATTACTGAAGGATTGATGCTAAGTTGGCCTAATGTCACAAGATGCTCCAAATGACCCTTCCCATGGGCTTATATGGAGGTCAGGAAGCTTCTAAAGACTCCTACACTTAGCTATTAGTGGGAAAAGTGTGAGATTCTAGAGATGGCTAGAGACACCCACACTTCTTTATACTAAGGTGGAAGGCATGGGAAGAGTCTAAGGCATTCTAGAGAGTTCCAGAAGTGTCTTGTATATACTTGTACATAAGCTTGTACATATATTAGTTTAAGAGATTCTAGAATATTCATGATTTGTAAAGAACCCTCCAAGGTTCTAAGCACTTGTAAAGCATCCTTAAGAACAATAAAAACTTTCATTCTTTAAGTGTTGCCTACTACACATTTTAAAGCTTCCAAGTTGTATGCATTTTAGCTTAACAAGCCAAGTATAGGGTATAAGGTTGACTTAACAAGATCAAGTATTTTGGCTTGTCTAAGTGCAAACGAGTTTAGGGAAAGACTAAGTCTATGACGATTGGTATCAAAGTGCAGTTGCGAAGCGGGTATAGTAAAGGAAGCATGTCGGGCTCTAACGTCGAGGAGATTAGCGAGCAAACCCGTGGGAAGGAGACCAAGCCTATTGCACGTGGTAGGGGCAGGAAGGATAAGTCTCGTGATTCCTTAACCAGCATGGAGGCAAGACTAGCCATGACGAACACCCGAGAGGGGGTAGACTTGATAGAGCAAGGCATGGAGAAGGGCTTAAAGGATCTAAGAGAGTAGATTCAAGACCTTTGTGAGGGGGTGCTCATCTCACAAGTTTAGCCGGTGTCACATGAGGAGTTCATGTCCATTCAAGACAAAGTTATGAGCATGCTTGCTAGCATGAAGTCAATGATGGAGGCCTTGGCTACATGTATGGAGGCTCAACACCAGGAGGTTCGACAAAAGCTAGCCATCTACAAAACAACCATGTTGGCATGGGTCATGGCCACTCATGAGGCACCAAGGGTGGAGGTGCCAAAGCCACACACGTTCAGTAGTAAGAGGGATTCTAAGGAACTAGACAACTTCTTATGGCACATGGAGAAGTATTTTGAGGCTATCGCACTAATAGATGAAGCCACTAAGGTATGCACCATGACCCTTTACCTCACTGATAATGCTACTCTATGGTAGCATAAGAGGTTTATAGATATAGAAAATGAAACGTGCACCATAAACACATGGGGTGCCTTTAAGTGAGAGATTAAGAGGCAATTTTATCCTAATGATGTGGCCTACTTAGCAAGGAAAAAGATGAAATGTCTCAAGCACATGGGTTCGATCCGTTAGTACGTTTAGGAATTCTCTACACTAATGCTTGAGATTCCCAACATGTCCAAGGAAGAGCTACTATTCAACTTCATGGACAACCCATAAAGCTTGGTCAAGCAAGAGTTAAGGAGACGTGGTGTCAAGACCTAGCCATAGCCATGGTAGTAGTAGAGTCCTTGGTGGAATATAAGAGGGGAAACTTTCCCAAGCCTAAGCCACAGTCCAAGGGTAATCATGCCAAAGGTGGGAGAGATAAAGGATCACGGGGCTACATTCCTAAGGAATGATCAAACAAGGGCCCTAGTTGCAAGGATGGCAAAGACAAGGAAAAATGGAAGGAGTTCACACCTAGGACCAACTACTTCTTATGTGGCGATCCACATTGGACACGAGACTGTCCCAAGAGGAAAGCCTTAAATGCCATGATCGGGGAAAAAGAAAAGGAGGGTGATGTGCACATGGGATCATTGCAACTCCTAAACGCCCTCAAGGTTAAGTCAGTGCCTAAGACACCTTAAAACAAAAGGCTAATGTATGTGGAGACCCTTGTGAATGGAAAGGCCAACAATTCCCTGGTGGACACTGGTGTTACTTGTAACTTTGTCTCGAATGATGAAACAAAGAGATTGGAGCTCCAAACATCTAAGGAGGGAGGTTGGCTCAAGGCAATTAACTCTACTGCTAAGCCATCACATGGTATAGCACATGAGGTGGCTATATACATTGGCTCATGGGAAGGAAGGGTTAACTTCACACTAACACCCATGGATAACTTCAAGTTGGTATTGGGGATGGACTTCCTAAGGAAAGTCAAGGTTATGTCATCGCCCTTTCTACACCAAATGGCTATTTTGGGAGATGGGAAGCTTTGCATGGTTCCTACCATCACTGAAGGTTCGCCCAAGACTCCCATGCTATCAGCTCTTCAAGTGAAGAAGAGGTTGAAAAGAAAGGAGGTGACTTACATAGCCACTCTCAAGGAGGAAAAAGAAAATAGGTTAGGGAAACTCATGCCAAAGGAAATCGAGGAAGTCCTTAATGAGTTCAAGGATGTGATGTTGTCAGAGTTGCCTAAGAGACTCCCACCTAGAAAGGAGGAGGATCATAAGATTGAGTTGGAGTCGGAAACTATCCCCCTACTAGAGAGTCATATAGGATGGCACCACCCGAGTTGGAAGAGCTAAGGAGACAACCTAAGGAATTGCTAGAAATAGGGTTCATCCAACCATCCATGGCTCCCTATGGTGAGCCAGTATTGTTTCAAAAGAAACATGATGAGTCCCTAAGGATGTGTATTGACTACCAAGCACAATATGACGATAAAAAACAAGTACCCCATTCCACTCATTGTTGAACTATTTGATCAACTTGGTATAGTAAGGTACTTCACGAAGTTGGACTTGAGATCGGACTACTACTAAGTGAGTATTGAGGAAGAGGACAAGCCAAAGACTACATGTGTAACTCAGTATGACTCATACAAGTTCTTAGTGATGCCTTTCGGCCTCATCAACGCTCCAATAACATTTTGCACACTCATAAATAAGATCTTCCACCTATATTTAAACAAGTTCGTGGTGGTATACTTGAATGACATAGTCATCTATAATAACACCCTAAAAGAACATGTAGAGCATCTAAGGAAGGTCTTCAAGGTTCTAAGGCAGAACGAGCTATATGTTAAAAAAGAAAAGTGCTCATTTGCTAAGGAAGATGTGAGCTTCTTGGGGCATCACATCAATAATGGCAAGCTGATGATGGATGAAATCAATGTGAAGGTCCTCCAGGAGTGAGATCCACCTATTTAGGTACCTTAGCTAAGGTATTTCCTTGGCTTGGTTAACTATTATCGATGGTTCATCAAGGGTTACTCTACAAGGGTAGCTCCACTCACCAACTTCTCAAGAAAAACAAGGCATGGGAATGGGATGAGAAGTGCCAACAAGCCTTTGAGGATTTGAAAAAATTTGTGACTGAGAAGCTAGTATTGGCACTACCTGACCACACTAAGGTATTTGAAGTACACATGAATGCCTCTAACTTTGCTATTGAAGGGGTTTTTATGCAAAATAGACATCTGATAGCCTTTGAGAGTCGCAAACTCAATGACACCGAGAGACGCTACATGGTATAAGAGAAAGATATGAAAAATGGGCACATTGAGGCATTATCTATTGGGGTCTCACTTCATGGTGAAGACCGACATTGTTGCCACTAGCTACTTCCAAATACAGAAGAAGCTAAGTCCTAAGCAAGCTATGTGGCAAGACTTCCTAACTGAGTTCGACTATACGCTAGAGTATAAAACAGGAAGCACTAATCATGTGGTCAAAGCCCTAAACCACAAAGTGGAGCTATCATCCATGACAAGCCAGCCCCAAAGAGACATCATGGATCTCTTAAGGGAGGGGTTGTAGCATGATCTAGTGGCTAAGGGCCTCATTGCCTTAACCCATGAGGGGAAAAACTAAGTGGTTCTGGGTGGAGGATAACCCACTTTACACCAAGGGGAGACGACTCTACATGCCTAAGTGGGGAAACATGATAAGAAATCTTATCAAAGAGTGTCATGATACTAAGTGGGTTAGGCACCCTGGGCAATGACACATGCGAGCACTACTTGAGTCGGCTTAATACTAGCTTCAGATACAGGATGAAGTTGAGGCCTATGTGAGGACTTGTCTTGTGTGCCAACAAGACAAGGTAGAACAACAACAACCAAGAGGCCTGTTGAAGCTACTACCTATCACGAAACATCCATGGGAGAGTGTCACTATGGACTTTATCATTAGGTTGCCTAAGTTGGAGGGCTACAACTCAATTATAGTGGTAGTAGACAGGTTCTCTAAGTACGCTACTTTCATAGCAGCCCCTATAGACTGTACATGGAGAAGACAACAAGGTTATTCCTTAAGCACGTGGTCAAATATTGGGGGTTGCCTAAGTACATCATCAGCGATCGTGACCTATGCTTCACTAGGAAGTTTTGGATGGAGCTATTCAAGCTTATGGGATCAAAGCTTTACTTCTCTATGAGATTTCACCGACTAACGGATGGGAAAACTGAGAAGATGAACGCCTTATTAGAGTTATACTTGAGGCACTTCGTGAGTGTCAACCAGAAGGATTGGGCTAAGTTGCTAGATGTTGCCCAGTTCTCATACAACTTACAAAGGAGTGAGACGACCAATAAGAGCCCATTTGAGCTAGCCACGAGCCAACAACCATTGACTCCTCACATACTAGCGATGGGCTATATGCGCAGAAGTCTAACGACTTTCAAGTTCATTAAGGGGTGGCACGAGTAAGCCGATATAGCACGCTCATACTTGAATAAGGCCACTAGGAAGATGAAAATATGGGCTAACAAGAAGCGACGCCACACAAAGTACAAGGTCGAGGACATGACACTTGTCAAGCTTCTTTCTCAACAATTCAAGTCACTACAACTAGTGCATAAGGGCCTTGTGAGGAAGTATGAAGGCCTCTTCCCCATACTTAAAAAAGTCGACAAGGTGTCTTACAAAGTTGAGCTGCCACCGATGTTGAAGATTCATCATGTCGTCCACGTAAGCTACTTGAAACCATATAACGAAGACAAGGATGATCCAAGTCAAAGGTTGTTTAAGCGGGCACCTATAGTAGTTGTGACCTCCTATGATAATGAGGTAGAGTACATCATCGCAGACAGAATTGTAAGGAAACAATGTGTGCCTTCTACTATGGAGTACTTGGTGAAATAGAAGGGACTACCAGAGAGCGAGGCCAGATAGAAGCCAACAAACGCTCTATGGTAGTTCCAGAAGCAGATCGAAAGATTCCAGGTTGAAGGTCGAGGACGTATGTGGCTTAGGTGGGGGAGAGTGTCACAAGATGCTCCAAATGACCCTCCTCATGGGCTTATATAGAGACCAAGAAGCTTCTGAAGACTCTTACACTTAGTCATTAGTGGGAAGAGTGTTGAAAATTCTAAAGATAGCTAGAGACACCGACACTTCTCTATACTAAGGTGGAAGGCATAGGAAGAGTCTAAAGCATTTTAGAGAGTTCCAAAAGTGTCTTGTATATACTTGTACATAGGCTTGTACATAGACTAGTGTAGGAGATTCTAGAATATTCATGATTTGTAAGGAACCCTTCAAGATTCTAGAGACTTCTTAAGGTGCCTATAAATAGATGAGACCCTCATTTGGCCAAGGCACCGAGCAAGTGAGCTTCCTAAGAACTTATAAAGCATCCTTAAGAGTAATAAAAGCTTCCATTCTTTAAGTGTTGCTTACTATATCTTCTAAAGTTTTCAAGTCGTGTGTATCTTAGCCTAGGAAGTTAAGCATCAAGAGTAAGACTGACTTAACAAAATCAAGTGTCTTAACTTGTCTAAATGTCGTATGAGTTTAGGGAAAGACTAAGTCCATGACACTAAGCTCAATTAGCTTGAGCACTCGTCAAAAATCAAGCGTCTTATGTGGAGGCAAAAATCAAGCCTCTTATGTGGAGACAAAAATCAAGCCTCTTATGAGAAGCACCGCTAATTTGTCAAAGTTCACATCATAGCCTCAGCAAAAAGTGTCAACTTTTGCTGGCCCTCAGCAAAAAATAATGGGAGCCCCACCACATGTTGAAGGAGATGATGCTAGATCTGAAGCAACATCTATGGATACTGTTTTGCCCACAAGAGATGGAATTTTCAACTCTACCGAACTCTATTTCCATAACAGATTCTAGACTGTTGAGGATGTTGAAGGGACTCAACAAGTGTGGGCGACCTCTAGGCCATTGTACAAACAATAAGTTCTGTTTCCCAAGGAAGAAAGCACATCTGTCTGTAAATAACCATTTACTTAAAAAGAACACATCAAGTTCTCTAGGTAACCGAAAAATGGTTCTCAGTTTGATAGAATCTCTACTTTCATATATGTCAAAAATAATTAAAGAACACTACTTTTTTGGCTCATATTGTTTGGGGTTGTGAATAGATTTTGAAACTAAAACAGAAGATGGGGAAAAAAAAAGATTCTTATTTACAAAAGGTGGGAAGTGGAAGCTGACCTATTGCAGTGAAATCCAGCATCTTTGTCATTTTGGCAGATTCCTCTCCATCTTGATGGAATTGGTCCCATTCCTTCATCACTAAAACTCGCTGATTCAGGCCAGACACCTACCAGAATCTCCATTAACAAAAAGGCCAGACTGAAGAAAGATAGGCATGATAGCAACCAAAAATTGAGACAGTAGTTCATATTCAACCTACACTCATTTCAGTTTTATCGCGATTATTTTTAGGAGTGCAACACAATTTTTGTTCACCAATTCTTTTTCTTTTGAGCATATATACTACTGAAAAATAGATCATCGTCTCCTTTTTAATTTCCTTGTGAATGAGATATATGTTTTACTAACCATCCCTGCTACTTTCTTTCAACTTGCTACCTGATGACAGCATTTTAAATTCTCACCTACAAATTCTCTGTTAATATTATTTCTATTGAATCTAGAATCACTGATCTGGGCCATTTTTGTTACCTGTTGTCATGCAGCTACTTCCTTGAACCCCTAAAGAATGTCTTACCTTATATTTATATTATGAAGTTTGATTTGAACTTAGTAGTTACACCTCTTCAATTATCCAGAGTCTAAATTTACAGACAAGATTCCCGTGTATCGTGCCTATCTTAATTCATAATCAAACTGAAACACAAGAGCTGAAAAACCGATTAATTCAGCACACATTTTTTTAGTCAACAAATGTATCGTGTGGCTCTAAAGAACTAACTGAAATGCATTATCAGCTGAAAAAACCAAGAGAATCTATTGAATTCAAAGCACTGGGGCACCCCACTTGTTTATTTTGTCAAAGATTGAGACTCCTGTAATGACTTAGCACAACCAAGAGGTAGTTAGAATAAATGAACTTTCGTCCCATTCGAATACCAGAGCCAACGAGTCAAAGAAAGCATCCCAACAAGGGAATAAAAATCACAAAAGCCAACCAACCCTTCTAGAGACGTGTAGATTTTTTTAAACAAGAAAGAAGGTTCCGACAGAAAATTAAACTGGGGACCCCTATTTCGGCAAAGATTTTGATTTCACCAAAAAATTACGGGCTGGCTCCAATTGCATTCAACTGTATTCATCTAGAGATGGAGTTGACTTGGCATATATCTGAGATGAAAGATTTAAGGAAAAGGGAAAGGACCAAAAGGGAAAAGAGATGTAAAATTCACCGGTGTCGAGGTTTCCTATGATGGTATCTTGGCCGAATCTCGCCTTCTTCCAGATAGAATTGGAAGGAATTATGCCATCATTCTCCAGACCCAGAAAGTGCCATGATCTTGTTGTGTGTAGTTTCCTTCCCTTGTTCAAGAAAACTGAGACTACTTTGGGATGGTCTGCATTTGTTAATGAGTCAAACACAAATTGAGAAATAGCAGACTAAAAGAGAGTGATGAGAAACAAGAAGAATTGCTCACTGGCTATCTGGGCAGCTTCATGGTCCTGGAGAGTTGCAGCAAAGCCATTGATGTGTCTTGTGTATGAGTAAATAATGGCTTCTTTGGCATTATCACGACTGTGGAAAATAATTCAGAACATGCAGGTGATCAGCTTTGGATAGAATATCAGTTCCTCAAGGAAACAAATGAGGAAAAAAAAACAAAGGAATTCATTACCTTCCCAGGAATGATCCAAGAAACTCATAATGAGACTCAGTAACTTGATCCAGATCATCAGAAGAGGGTTCTGGGCCATGTGAGTGTGCTCCCAAATACACTATGTATGACTACACCAACATCACAACAGATTTACTTGAAAAATGAAACCACCATCACAGCATCACTCACATCTTTTATGAGGAAAACAAAAATGGTAGGTGCTTACCCTTTCAATAGCAAAGGTGGGACTAAGCAATAGAGAGATAAGAAGAAATGACAGGAGGCAAAGGGCTGGACCTGAGAGCCTCATTGCTGCTTTCTCTTAAATGCTTCCCCTGCCCCCTTAGTGATGATATGGTGCAATGCTACAAGGCAGTACTAAATTTATATAAGGAACTAGGACACAGTATTAATGAGAGTTATGCTCTGGGGAGTGTGATGGGTCCATTCATCTCCAGACATAGTGGGTAGGGGGGCTCACTCACCAGCCATTAGAATCTTATTTAAATAATTCAAAAAGTGCAACTTGCAGAAAATCAGTTATGTAGAAAATAAGTTATTTTATTATGAAGATACCCCTTTTTCCAATGATGGAAAAACGTAGGCTGTTATACATGAATGATTGGTGGTATTCAACTCAACCGAATTCAAAATAGACTTAAATCTGAATTTCTTGAGATCTATTATATATGAATCTCAAAAGGAATAGAAGGGTATCTTCTCATAATAGCATGGATGAGGTCTTTTCCTTTTTCTTTCGAGTTCTTTTAAGATGAGAACTCCAAAGAGTAATTAAGATATTAAAATACATTGACATTAGAAGTATGCTCTACACTAGGCAGACAGACTCACTGGCTCATGTATGACAGAGGGAGACACACGGAGGCATTAAGGGAAAAAAAAAAATTACAATAATCAGCTAATCCTTACATGCCTCTAGAGTTCAAATCTGGATCACCTTGTGTAGATAAAAACCTATATTTTAATGCATACTGTTAATATCCATAGATAATTAAGTCTTTAATACATAATATTTGGACTTTGTTTGGTTATAGTCAAATTAAAAAAATTGAGATATCTTATATCGAATAGGAAAACAAATTTTCTAACACTACGTGTATAATGGGTTTCTCCTAACTAATGCACACATTCATAGAGAACGATGTAAATCATTATAAATGGTATTAGAGTCAATACCCAATCCTTGTGTGGGAGTTTGAGTGAGCATTCTAACTAATCTCACAGCTCCATGAAACATGATTATCACGACGCTTTGTCCACATACGGGTAAGAGAAGTTATTGACATTATATTAGACTCTTCTTAACTGTATAAATAGATTTTAAGGTCACGAGGGCCATAGAGTCAACAGTATATACACGAGAGAAGAGGAGTGACCTTACAAAGATGATAACTTATCATTTAAATATCCTTACCCTAACATCACAGATAGTTATAAAATGGTTAACTGACCATTTCAATATCTTTAGTCTAACATCACATTACGTGGCTTCAGACACCTCCTGTATGGTGCACAGTAGCATATAGGCAATGATAGGATTAGGCTTTGTGGATGAGTTAGGGTTCTTCCATGGTTAGGTAAGAATAAAGTTTCACAAGGAATTCAAATTCAATATTAATTGTAAAATTATTCTAATAAAATATTCAGGAACTCTTATTCTGATCTATGAAACTAGAACAAAATTGGGAAGGGATCATCACAGTTGAATGCTCTTTGGTTGAAAGAGTGCGCACAAAAGTGATAAGAGGAAAATAGACTTGCTCCATGAACCATAGCATCTGTGACATTTTTGTGAGATTCCCTTCCACTTCGATGAAATGGTTCCTTTACTCCATCACTAAAGTGATTTGACTTGAGAGTTGGGACAGATGCCTAGCTAGCAGTCAACTCCATTAACAAAAGGTCAGGATAAAGGAGAAGATGCATCATACCTCACACATGTCAGAAAGAGAAAGGAAAACATCAATGTCATACAAAACAGCACTTTTTTAGCTTATATAGCAATTGTTTTGAGTCTGTAACATGATTTTTGTTTTATCAAGTACTTGTTAACAACCTCAATTGGCATGTTGCTACACTAGGTTTAGTTCAATCTTGTTGCTCCTCTCACACAGAATCTTGAACTTCCCTTCCTGTCTGTCCTAATTTCAATAGCTCTGCATTTCAGTTTTGTCTTCTCTTGGGTAATCAGCAAAATGATTTCACTTATTTTGTGGCCATGTCCTTCTGCCCAATGAGTCATCATTTCAAAGGCCCATGACAGTCCATGAGAACATGCAAACTCATAAAAGGCAGTTTCCTGTTCGATTGAGTTTTGCTTTGAACATAAATTAATGAGTCAGTGGTGCGCAAAGAAATATACCACAAGCTGCATCTATTTTCTATATTATGTCTTCAGCCATGGCCATTGATTACCAGCACCCAAACAAGAAGTTGTTTATAAAGATTCTGTGTGAGAAAGTTACCAATTAGGTAAGATTCTTTGTTCTTAATATCCATTTAGGCGGTTACAAACTTTAACACATTTAGTATGTCATATATTCAACTAACTGAAATTCTATGTGAATTACAAGATAGTAGTTGCTTTATTTTCAGTTTGGACACTTGGAGATAAGAGCAATCTGTCACATAGCACAGACTGTGACACAACTTATACGACATGAGCCTATAAATATGCATCAAGTGGCCCAAAGCCTAACCAAGTGGACAAGGTGATAATGGCATGTCAACAACATGAGGCCTCCTGCCATTCTTACCTCCACATGGGGATATGACAATAATCTCAACATCCATTTCTAGTGCCCCGGAATTAATATTAATGCCTAGAACAGATGCCCTTCTTTGGATGGATGCCTGAACTATTGGCATGCTCAAAATTGTAAAGTCACCCCAAAAGTCCATTATTGCAGTGGCTCCCTCACAATAATCCTTAAAGAGTGTCAGCACTCCTGTCCCAGGCAATGATGTAACATTTTTACAAAAGCTTCATCGAAGCGGTTAGAAGTAGAAGAGAATCTTCTCACAACAACAATTTGATAGTCTCCACATGAATATAAAGAACCATGGAATTGTGATAATATTGAGTTAAAACTTTGTCCTAATTGAAGTTCTTGCAAATATTTTAATTCAACTGCGCTTTCATGAATAAGACATGTCTTGAACATTGGTGTCATGTGCCCCTTTGCTGGTAAACTAATAGCTATAGAAAACTGAGAATTGCTCATGGGAAAACAATAATAATAGGATGTTCCCCAAAAGACCATAAGAAAACTTGGAAAAAGCATCCATAGCTAAGCTGTAATTTGTCTCATGCAGTAGCTTTGCCATTGTCTAATACCAGTCCAAATTTTGTTAACCTGCCCCTCACCTCTATTCATACTACAAATTCTGCTGAATCCGCTCCATTGTGTTGCAGTATGAAAGTGGATGGACTGAAAGGAAAAATGGAATTATCGGTACCTTGAATATGAAAAAAAAAAAATTAGAGAAATTGGCATGATGGGTGAGTCACCTTACCTTACCTGAACCCATGACAAAAGAAGCCAAACTTGTGAACCTGCAAAAACCCAGGCTGCTTTTGGCGCTATCTAATGTTATCTATAATAATCTTCAATAAGACAATGATGCGCAAAGTGAAGCCTTCTCTGCCGCCTACTCCAGGTCCTCTGGACTTTCTCTTGTCTCTGCCTCTCATCTCTTTTTCCAACACTTTCTTAAATTTCACTTTTCTCACTTCCAAGTTGGACTTGGGGGGTAAACTTTTAATATGATCTGATAGAGAGAGTTGTAAAACAGTGGGGGGAGACAGAGATCCCTGTTACATGGTTTTTCAACCTCATCCAACTCCTCTCCATCATCATCTTCAGCTTGAAAGTAAGTAAATCTGGACTTGATTATCTTCTAATAGATTAATTATGTAGGTTTTGCCTTCAACCTGGTCTAAAGGCAGGACTGGTTACTTCAAAGCTAATTGAAGTATATTGGATTTACAGTATGTGATAAAGTATAAGAGTACATGGGTTGTTTTCAAAAACTTGGTGAAATTACACTGCTTGAACTGACTACTATGAATGCTTCTTTTAAAGTGCTCTTACTCTCTGTGTGTGTCAAAATGCATACTCAACCTCAGTAATTTGATATGTTGTAATTCTGTTTTGGATCATCTAAATGGATGAATACACCTCCTAAAATCATTGTCTGACCTTTGTGCTTCAGTGGGGTAGTGTTCTGTTTTGCTACTGGTGACTTCATATTCTTGAGTTGGTATAGATTCCTAATTGACAGCAGGGTTGATAACACTTACAATGATGGGTTGGATCTTGTAGGGTGTGGAGGTCAACCCAGATAGCATAAGGATTCACTTCATTCAATGGTCAGGGGTTGATCTGCCTGGCTCCCTGAATGCCATCTAAGAAGCTTGTCAAGGTTGTTGACTCTCTTCCTAGTTGGCATCAGAGGAGTCATGCAGGCCCCAACATTTAGACAATTGGTCTTGATTTCAGGTGTGTTTTTATCTAAACCTTTGCTTAAATTGCTCCTAGTGTTTTTTTGAACATTAACCTAAGCATCATGTACAGAAAATTACCCATGAATTTCCATAATTTTTCTCCAACGTCCTTCCCAAACAATGGGAGAAGGAACAGGAGAGATTGACATGTGCGCACCATATTCATGTCACAAGTTTCATCATATGCAGCATCTTTCTTGCCCCTATTTCTTAATATCATTGTCTCCCAATTTTGAGCTTTCCCTTTATCCTCCTTTTGGGAAAAGGCAGCTTTAAATAATATTCTTATCATACATGCCAACTTGCAAGATTAGCATACATTTGCAATGCACATGGGAGATGTGAAACAAATTAATTTTCTTTTGCTATTATTCAGTGGTTTCAGAGTTGTTCTGTTTCATGGCTAACTAGTTATTTTGACCAACTGGACACTATGCTGGTCATTGTGAACCATTGGGCCAGTTGTCTGATGGATGAAGATGGATTCTGAGAGGCAAAGTTGTAGGCTAAGTAATTTCCAGGCATGTGTTTTCTACTCCTTTGTAGCGATATAGAGATTCATCTTTTGAACATTTGACACAATATTCCAAGATTTTCAATTCATTTAGTAGTGGGATTGAGGCAGATTCCAAAGCAACATCCGACCTAATTTTGGGACAGCACCAGATTGCCAGCTTAATTTTGCAATCATTCAGGCCTGCCACCACTTTGTAGCTTGGCACTGCATCCTTACACTCTCAAGGAAGAAGAGTACTGTTGCCTGACCACTTAAAGCCTTCTGTAGCCAGGAGAACTGTTCTTAACTAGCCTCTTATGGGGCCTCCAGCACTCATTTAACTATCATATTTCAGAGCTGCTAGTGGCCATCTCTTTGAAATTTCCAAATAGAATAGTACCCAAGTTTTTATGCGTTCAGAAAAATAGCACTATGTCATTTGTGGGGATCTTCCAACCCTATTTTTTATCGATAGGATTCTTCTGTACTCAAGTTCAAGACTTCAAGTCCATCTTGTCTCCAGTGTGGATCTGGAGAGTTTGCTATAATGTCAAACACTTCGTTGCTGAAAAGTATTATTGAGACAGATTGCAAAGAAAATCAATTAACTACACAAACCATGAAGTTAAAGCCTCAAATCTTATTCAACAGCATACCCAGATGCTCAAAAATCCAACTACACTTAACAAATCCAATCTTGTTATATAAATTGACAAGACAAGAGGTGGGAAAGCGAAAAAAGTCGCAGAAAACAGAGTAGCACTGCATATCTAACTTGCAGTTTTGATTTACAGAGCAAAGAAGGGAGCCAGCTGAGCCTTAAACTCATCGAGTAGGGCAAGGGGGATTATTTCTATCTTTGAAAATATATGATACGACCCAGTGGCATGAAGATCTGCCGTGAGGTTTGTGCAGTTGCAGTTGCAGGGCATCTATTTCTTTACATGATGGGGCATGAGTCCGGTCGGTCGGTGTATTCCGGGTAATGGTAAATTGGGTAGTGAGTAACACCAATCTCATACGGATATGAATGCCAGGCGTGTACAGTCGGCTCATTTTTCTGTTCCTCTTTCTTCTCCTCTTTCTTTTGCTCTTTCTTCTCTGCAGCGCCCACGCTCACCACCTCTGCATTGCCCACGTTCTTCCGGAGCAAGAAGGTGAGAGCAACAACATCAATTTCCTCCCCTGTTACCTCTATTTCATCCTTCTCTTGACCTTTCAAAGCTGCTGATTCAACCCCTGAAACCCCGACTGCAATCTTCAAGGCCTTGGTGCGTGACTTCTGCCCATTCATAGCCACCTTGATCACCACCTTTTGCTGCAAACAAGAAACAAACCCACCCCATATTAGCATACATTTCTCAACAAACAATAGTAGTATGAACCTGATAAAATTGTAGGAAATCATACCTTCATGGCGTTGATCTGGTTCTGGGTGTTGGAGTAGGGGTGTTGGGAGAGACTGGTGACTCTGAAACTGGGGAGAGTACTGTGCTGTTATTTGCCACTGGCTCTGTGCATAAGCCTTGTTAGGCGCGGTCTCATATTCATAGGACTCCTGTAGGCCGAGCAATAGCCGCGTGTGGGGATTAAAACCCAGGAAATTGGCCTAGTTTATTAGCCCACTGTCCCTTCCGGCAAGCTCACCAAATTCCATTATTAATGAATAAGAGATATGATGTTCATCGGCACGTGATCTGTTGACCTCTCTTTTGTTGTATTAGCTAATGTAGTGAACAGATTTTAAAATCAATGGAAAAAATTGTGGCTCATTTGTATCATGATATTGATAGTTATCTAATGGAGAATTGTTATTGAATTCCAAGAATTACAAGAAACAAAAGACCCAATTCATCCTCAAATGGCTATTCGAGAGGCTATCACTCTCCTACCAGATTCACAGAATATCCAAAACTCACTAATTCCCTCCTTTTTCCTATTTAAACCATCCTAGCCCGTATCTAGATTGTTACCTAACCTATACTAAAACTGTTACAATTAACTGTCAGGTGGCAGTACATTTCTCTTCCCTTTTCTGGTATACACATAACGTATAAGAGGCCTATCATTACCCCCCTCAATGTGAGACACCTTGTCCTTAAGGTGGAAGTCAAGAAAGTGCTCTTTAATGGTGTCAACTAATTCCCATGAAGCTTTAAACTGAGGAAGTCCTTTCCACTGAATAAGTACTTCAATATTAGGCTGATTGTCATTGGGAGACTAGCGAATATCTAAGACCTGATCAGGCTCCACAAGCCATTCCAAATCATTAGCAAGAATAGGGGAAAGTGGATGACATAAATCAGTTGAACTAAGAGCCCGCTTGAATTGTGAAACATGAAACATTGGATGAATAGTTATCGAAGAAGGAAGCTTTAACTTGTACGCCACTGGACCAATTTGTTGCACCACCTTGTAAGGGCCAAAATATCATGGGTAGAGTTTCTCATTGGGTTGCTTGGCAAGGGAACGAAGACAATATGGACAAAGTTTTAGATAAACAAAATCCCCAACTTCAAATTGAACTACACGACGATGAGCATCTGCAGATGACTTCATTTTGGATTGGGCACAATAGAGATGGTCTTTCAATTCATTTAAAATTAGATCACGCTCTTGCAATAACTGATCCACTGCTAGAACAGAGGTGGAATCTGATCCAGAACGTAGCAACGATGGTAGGTCTCACTCGTAAACTGCTCAAAACGATGTCATATTAGTGGAGGAGTGAAAGTGGTATTATACCAGTATTCTGCCCATGGAATCCATGTAGACCAACGTCTAGGTTTGTTATATGAAAAGCATCAAAGGTATGTCTCCACACAATGGTTGACCACTTCTGTTTGTCCATCCGTTTAGGGATGATATGTGGTAATATGGCAGAGAGACGTACCCTGCAACCGAAATAGCTCCGTCCAAAATTGACTAAGAAATATTTTGTCACGGTCACTGATAATGAAATGGGGAATTCCATGTAATTTGACAACATCATGAACAAAGACAGCAAGCACCGTTTGAGCTGTGAAAAGATGTTTGAGTAGTGAGAAGTGAGCATATTTGCTCAATCGATCCACAACAACTAAAATGGAGTTATAATCCTCAAACTTAGGAAGCCCCTCAATAAAGTCTATCGTTACATCATCTTATATTTTTTCTGAAATAGGCAATGGTTGTACTAACCCAGCAGGTGACAAAGTTAGGGCCTTATTTTATTAGCATACTATACACTTTTCCACAAACTCTTTGATGTCATTCTTCATGCCAACCCAAAAAAAATCTCATGTGAGTCGTTTGTAAGTTCATAAGAACCTGGAATACCCTCTAACCACGCTAGCATGACCCTCTTGAAGAAGTATCGTAACAAGGGGTGAGACCTTGGAAAGAACTAGGCGCCCCTTGTAGAGGAGAATGCCATGGTCTAAAGAATACTAAGGATAAGCATCTGGATCAACTAGCAGCCTCCGCCGAATCTTAGCAAGGTGTGGGTCAGCTTCAACTTGTGAACTGATCAACAAAGTGTCTAAGCGACTAGGAACCATGGAGGGCAACTAACTCCATAGAAATGAGGATGCAAGATAAGGCGTCAGCTGCTTTATTCTCCAATCCAGACCGAAACTGAATTTCAAAATCATACCCAAACAGCTTTGCGACCCACTTTTGGTACAACTCATTCACCACTCTTTGCTCTAGTAGAAACTTCAAACTACTTTGATTCGTCCGCACAATAAAATGGCGACCAAGCAGGTAGTGACGCCACTTCTAAACTGCTAAGACAATAGTCATTAACTCTCTTTCATATATGGACTTTTGTCGCTCCCTTGCTGAGAGGACTTGGCTAAAATAAGCCACTAGTCTTTGACTTTGCATCAAAATGGCACCCAAACCATACCCCGAGGCATCTGTCTCTACAATGAAGAGCTAACTGAAGTTCGGCAAAGCCAAAACAGGAATTGTTGTCATAGTTGTTTTCAATTTTTGGAAGGCAGCCTCAACCTCTGGGTTCCAATTAAAAGCATTTTTTTTAGTTGTTAAGTGAGAGGCCAAGAAATAGCTCCATATCCCTTGAAAAATCGATGGTAGTACCCAGTCAATCTGAGAAATTCTCATAGTTTTTTAAGGAATTTGGGTGTGGGCCACTCTACCATGACTGAAATCTTGTTAGGGTCAGCAGCAACCCCTTTGGCAAAAACCAAATAGCCCAAGTATTCGAGCTGCGGTTTAGCAAAGAGGCATTTCTTTCCATTGACATGTAGTTGGTGGTTCGTCAAAATGGACAACACACTTTGAAAATGATCACAATGCTCCTTCAAGTCCTTCCTGTAAACCAATATGTCATAAAAAAATACAAGCACAAGTTCCCGAAGGTGTGGCCAAAATATACGATTCATTAACAATTGGAATGTCGTTGGTGCATTGGTTAGCCCAAAAGGCATCACCAAGAACTCGTAGTGACCTTCATGAGTACGAAATTCATTTGTGTGGATATCTTGTTATCAGACTCAAATTTGGTGGTAGCCCGATTTGAGGTCTAGTTTGGAAAAAAATGGTCGCGCCATGAAGTTCATCAAGTAACTCATCATTCATCGGAATGGGGAACTGATCTAGGACTGTAACTTTGTTGAGAGCACGGTAATCTATACAAAACCTCCATTCTCTTTTTTTTTTTTTAACCAATAACACTGGACTAGAGAGTGGGCTTAAGTTAGGCCGAACCATTCCTATGTCAAACATCTCTTGTACCAATCTCTCTATTTCATTCTTTAGAATATGTGGATACCGATAGGGACAGACGTTGACCAGAGATGCTCCCAGAATTAATTGAATGACATGGTCAATATCACGACTTGGTGGTAACCCTGTTATTGGCCCAAAAACGTGCTGATGTTGAGCTAACACTTCTTTGACTGTTTTTGAGACCTCTTATACTCCTTCACTCAAACCCGAAGTGGTGGAAGTCTGACAGAGTTTCGCCCATACCCCTTGGCTATGGTGTTGCAATGCTCTAGCCAATCCCATAAGAGACACCTCAATCCAACTAAGGCTAAGGTCTCCCTTTAACACTATCGCTATCTTTCCCATTTTGATCTTCATTGTGTCATCTTCCAGTTTACTTTCATGTCTCCTAAAGTCCCTAATCAAGGCATTCCCAGAATTACATCAGTGTTACGTAATTTAAGTGGAAAAAAGTCTTCCACTATAGTAAGCCCCTGCATCAAAATACAAATTCCCCTACAAATACCCTTCCCTTTCACGGATATCTCAGTTCCCATCATCACCCCATAACTGGTTGTTGTAGTTAATGGGAGTGCTAATTGTTGAACCAAATCAAGGGATAAAAAATTGTGGGTAGCCCCACTGTCTACAAGGATGATTACCTCTTTTGACCCGATCATCCCTTTGATTTTCATAGTCTCCGGCGTAGTCAAACCGACCATGGAATTTAGAGATAATTCCATAGCGTCTTTTAGCTCGATAAGTGAAGGTTCTTCGGTTGCTCTACTGTCAAACTGATTATCCTCCTCATCTTCATCTTCATGCACCAATAAAACCCTTAATTCTTTCTTACAACGATGACCAGGTGAGAACTTTTCATCACACTTAAAACAGAGTCCCTTCTCTTTACGGGCTTGAAGCTCCGATTCCATCAGTCTCTTTATTGGAATCTCTCGTTGTTGGTTCATCGTCTTCTCACTAACAGCCACTACCCTAGTCTGAAAATTTTCCCCAATCTTCCATTCACCTCGATTTGTAGATGACAGCATTTTGGTGTTCTTTAGGTCCTTTGGTTCACAGGCCGTCCACAGGGTTAAATTCCTATCTTCGACCCATTGGGCCATTTCCATCAAGTGACCCAACCCATATGGTTGCAAAAGATGTAACTCAGCCCAGATCTTAGGAAGCAGCCCATTCATAAATGTGTTTTCCATTACCTCATCAGAAATCCCTTTCAAGGGAGTCACTATAATCTCGAATTCCCGTCGGTGCGCTGCCACTGTCCCCTGTTGTCGCACCACAAGAAACTGCTCACAAAGCCTCCCTTCTTGAGTTCGACGAAAGTAAAACAACAGTCATCTCTTCAATTTTCCCAACTCCTAAACGTCTCCCTTGAACCAGTCCACTGGCACCAAGAGAGTGCGTCCCCATCTGAACTCATCGCGGTGGTGACTAATTTCTCATATTCCATAAGTCCATACATCGCGAAGTATCGATCGACTCGAAAGATCCAGTCGTCCGGGTTTTCTCCCATAAATATAGGCATCTCCAATTGTCGCTCGCCATGTCATTCCCCGTTTCCGCCTCACCTCGTCTCATCCACCGCTATCCAATTCCCACTGGTTTCCCCAACTCCAGGGATCCATTTTGCATGGTCTTCTCATTGAGCAGTAGTCGTCGTGACCCGCCCCAATGACAACGCCACCATTGCATTCTGTGTCTCTTCCAACGACTGCAGAACTCGCATTACGTTTTGGGCAAGGTTCATAATTGTTTTTTCCATTTCCGGTAAGCGTTGCATCTCATTTCTGATTTCTCCAACTTCCTTTTCTAGAAAATCCACTCAGCCTTCATTTTTTTTCTAAGCCATTTGGATTGATGCTTTGATACCAAGTTGATAGGTATCTAATGGAGAATTGTTATTGAATTTCAAGAATTACAAGAAAAAAAAGACCCAACTGATACTCAGATGGCTATTCGAGAGGCTATCACTCTCGTACCAAATTCATAGAATATCCAATACTCACTAATTCCCTCATTTTTCCTATTTAAACCATCCCAGTCCGTATCCAGATTGTTACCTAACCTATACTAAGACTGTTACAAATAACTGCCAAGTGGCAGTACATTTCTCTTTTCTTTTCTGGTATACACATAACGTATAAGAGGCTTATCAGATATCAAACTTTTGATCTGGGTAGCTCAACTGTGATAAAATCTGAATCATTAGATAAGGATACAAAATAATGAGATCGGGTATAAGATCTAAAACAATGAAACAACAACTACAAAGTAATGGATGCCCATGCAACACCCTCTGCTTAATGATACTTTTATAACATTTGCTACAAGTGAGTACCCTTAATTTATTGAAGAAATGAATGATTATTCATTCAAGAGAAATAAGAACAATTGGATTAAGATCCTACATCATGGTTTAATTATAATATGCATAAAGATTCGATGAGTTTAGAAGCGCTTTTGTATTAAATGAAAGAACAAAAGAAGGAAGAATGACCAAGTCATGACCCCAAAAAAGGGTTTTAGGTGAAGACCCTTTGTGGGTCAAGATTTATCAATAGTTTCATCATGTCATAAAGAGAGCTCTTCAACCATACTTTTAAGCTTAATTTTGCAATTGTGAGTGTTTAGCTAGGTTGGCAATTTTGGACAAAATTCCTATGTGTTTCCTAACTCGGTTTACCAATCCCTCTTTGAACTACTTGACTTTGAAGATTAAAACTTTGCTAAGAGGCCGAGGTTTGTAGTCGAGTGTGTGGTGATTGAATGTGAATCAACCCTGTTTTTCATCTTTAAATGAGTTAAGAAAATTGGGAGAAATAGTTTTTGGTGCAAGGCTTTTATTCCCCTATTTTTGGATCAATCCAGGTGTAGAGGCAAATCAATCCAACTAACCTGATTCTAAGATCAATTTCCAGCCCTTGGATTAAGGGCTTCATTCCCATTTAAAATCAAATGTTCACCCATTTCTGGAGATGGAGAGACTGCAGCAGCCGTTCTTATTCTCCTCATTCCCTTTTCTCTTTAAGGTTGCTTGCTCCAAGAAAATCTCATTCAAGTTTTCCAAGAAATTTTTCTTAAAATGGATTTTTTGAAAATGAACATGGGTTGATTTTTGAAACATTCATATCTCATTCTCCTGGTTTTGTGCAAAAACCCATTTTCTTTTTGTGACAATTCAAGAAGAGGCCAAGATTGAGCTTGGTGCGGACTCCAAGTGTGCTCCGGAAGATGAAGGTGAGAATCTAAAAGTGAAGGTACTAGTCCAGTGGTCCGGAAATGATTGGTTAGCTTGAGCTAGGTACAACCTTGTACTCAGTTTTTATTCTTCATAGTGGAGTTTTTCAATCAATGGTAGGCTCATGGTTTTTTATCTCTTTAGAGATTTTTCACGTAAATTTGTGGTGTCATATTGTCTTTTTTTCTCTTCTTAGCATCAATTTGTTCAATTTCAGCAATTGATTAGAATTTTGATTGTCTACTACTCAATTGATTGATGAAGAGAAATGACTATGAATAATCTTTGAAGTTGTTTCTGATTGTTGATCATTGACATTTTGAGGTATATTGATCTTGCATTTATCTTAATTTAGTTTAAGTTGATTTGAGCTTGGGAGTGTTGGATCATGTGCATGCAAATTGCATTTTAATATTGTTGGGGAGTGTTGTTACATTCATATATGCATGTGATTTATAATTTGTGTTTTTGAGAATGTGTGAAGAGAAGAAGAATATTCAAAAAGTTACAAAGTTTGCAAATTTGAGTTGAGAGTTTTTTTTAATTGGTCAAAACACCTATTCACCTCCCTCTAGATGTATTCCACTATCGAGATTCACCTTTTCACCAACCATTCAGGGCTGCCACTGCTTTGTATGTCTTGGGACTCATCCTTACACACGCTAAAGGAAGAAGAGAAATCGTTCCAGGGCCCTCATTTTACTATCACGTTTCAGAGCTTCTAGGGCCCATCTCTTCGAAATTTGCAAAATATAATAATACCCAAGTTTTTATGTGTTCTTCAGAAAAATTGCACAAAGCTATTTGTGGAGATCATAGCATCCAACCCTATTTTCTATCAAAAGGATTCTTCTGTACTTAAGCTCAAAGGCTTCAAGTCAGTTGGATTCAAATCAGTCCAACTTGGCTCCAGTGTGGATTTCATTGCTGAAAAATATAATTGGGATAGATTGCAAAGAGAATCAATTATTAACCCAAATCAACTACTCAAAAACCGTTGAAGTAAAAGGCAAATCCATTTAATACTCAAAAGGCAGATCATCCTTGGAAACCTCATCTTTATTGAGTGTGAAATCAAAAGGTTTGAAAAGGTGACACAAAACAGAGTTAAGAATGGAGCAGGGCCTCCTCTATAGACATCATCAGATGGGGAAAACGAAACTATCTCCATCTTTGCATAGGCATGAAGACCAGGAGTGAAGTTTATGCAGGCTCAGGGTCTCTAGGCCATAGCTGTGTCCCTTTACATGATGGAACACGAGTCAGGATGGCTGTCGGTGTATTCGTGATAATAGGGTTCGATAGAGGGCATATACACATGCAATGATGGCTCATTTTTCTTTCCTTGGTTGTCTTTCTTTTCCTCTTTCTTCTCTCCCACAACGCTCACGCTCACCAGCTCTGCAAACCCCACTTTCTTCCTGAGCAAGGTGGTGAGAGCAACAGCATCAATTCCCTCCCCTATTACCTCTATTTGATTCTTTTCTTGTCCTTGCAAAGCTGCTGATTCAACCCCTGCAACCCCCACTGCAACCTTCAAGGATTTGGAGCGCGACTTCTCCCCATTCATAGTGACCTTAATCACCATCTTTTTCTGCAACCAATTAAACAAACCAAGTTCATATTAGCATACTTCTCTCACCAATAATTTTATAAACATGACAAACTGCTGCTAAATCATATACATACCTTCATGGTCTCAGTCCCAGACTTGGAATTGGCCTGTTTGGAGACACTTGTGATTGTGCATATGCAGCTGGGAAAGGTGCCCAAGCTTTGTGAGATGTGGTGACTCATTTATAGGACTCTTGGGATGATTACAGAGAAGTATCCCAATGGGACATTTGATGCAGTAAGAAACTGGTATTTTGCCACCGTCAAACAAATGGCAGCCACGTTTTAGTGCAATGTAAACTACGTCACAGCTTCCATGCGGTATCCCAGAAGGAGAAGGCTCTTGCAGTAGTTAGATTTGTTTTTAGCACAAGTCTTCCATGATAACCGTCTTTCCTGAAAAAATATACACCTAATGGCCATGTGCTTAGAGATTGGCCTACAAAGACATTATTCAGCCAAAGTCATTAATTTTATTGTTGAAAGAGGAACAGTAATTGTTACAAAAATAATCACTTCTTCCCTTCCTATACCATCTCTTCATTTCAATTTTGATTAAGATTCTCCAAAGAAACTCTTGACTTGGATGGAACAAAATATATATCCAAGTTGACTAGCCAACTCTTGTATCAACCTCGCTCAAATTCCATTCTAGTATCAACAAGAGAGATACAGGATTACAGACAGGGAATCCGATGATGATTTATATTGAATTGAATGTAACAGGAAAAAAGAAAAAGAAAATTGCAATCCTGGAGAAAACCGTCGCAGTCATTGTGTTATTATGTATGTTTTAGTCCCCCTTTCGTCGTACACAAAAAGAGAATATTGTCTGACTTCCTATAAGTTCTTCGAAGCAATTAAATTTACTCGGTTGTGGAGGGTATATCATCAACTCCTTGTTTTCATCAAAAGAAATTCATGCTTAAGCTTAAGGCTTCAACTCAGTTGGGTTCAAACCAGTGTAACTTTACTGGGGTCTGAACAGTTTACCTATGATGTCAGATGAACTAATCAAACCATTGAAGTTAAAGCCTGAAGTCTTATTGAATAGCGTATCCAGATGCACAGAAAGTTGACTGTACTTACAAATCCAATCTTTGTGACAAGAGAAGAGGTGGGAGAGCGAAAAAAAAAAGTCACAGAAAACAGAGTAGGCACTGCATATTTAACTTGCAGTTTTGATTTTAGTATTTTACAGAGCAAAGAAGGGAGTGAGCTGAGCCTCCTTTGAAGAAATCATCGAGTGGGGAAGGGGAATTATCTCCATCTGTATTCAACACAGTGGCATAAAGACCTGCAGTGAGGTTTATGCAGTTGCAGGATATCAATCTCTTTACATGATGGAGCATGAGTCTGCGCGGTTGTAGACCGGGTAGATTGGGTAATGAGAAACAACAGACTCATAGGGATATGAATTCCAGGCATATACGATCTCATTTTTCTTTTCCTCTTTCTTCTCTGCAGAGCCCACGCTCAACAGCTCTGCATGGCCCACGTTCTTCCGGAGCAAGGAGGTGAGAACAGCAGCATCAATTCCGTCCCCTATTACCTCTACTTCATCCATCTCTTTACCTTTAAAAGCTACTGATTCAACCCCTGAAACAACTGCAATCTTCATGGCCTTGGAGCGTGACTTCTGCCCATTCATAGCCACCTTGATCACCACCTTTTGCTGCAACCAAGTAAACAAACCCACCCCATATCAGCATATAAATCTCCCTCAACAAAATATAGTTTTATAAACTTGACAAAGTTGCAGCAAATCGTACCTTCATGGTCTTGATCTGATTCCGGTTCTGGGTCTGGGTCTTGGAGTCTGGGTGTTGGTGAGACTTGTGACTGTGAACCTGGGGAGAGTGCCGCTGTTATTTGTCGCTGGGAGAGATGCAGAAGACTTGAGAGACGGGTCATATATTTATAGGACTCATGTGGGCCGAGTCATAACCGCGTGTGGGATTAAAAGCTCGACTTAGTCTCCTGCAAGGACAAGGTTCTATACTAGATTAGATTTCGCAATAAGCCCGCCCGCCCACCCACCCAGCCCCCCGTCATAACCGTACTAGATTTTTAAAAAAATAAACTGAACTCAATCCACTCATTTTTTTTTTCTTTTAAGGTTTAAATATTATTAGGTTTATCAGAGAAAAAACCAAAACTTTCAGTTTCTGGGTTATCAACTCTTTAAACCAATGAAAACCCTATGTGATGTGCTACTAGTCAACTACTAGTCAATAATCACTAACCCAACTGGAGTAATAAGGTTGGTTTAGGTTAATTCGAATAAGATCCATCAATGTGATTTCACTCCCACTTCCTAATCCTAACTCTCTTAAAAACAAGTCATCTCTAATGGGCCTACAAAGACGAGCAATCAAATTTGGAGATGGACAGCTTATCAGCATACCTCGACATACACCAAATCATGTTAATATCAATATTTAAAGATGAAAACAACAGCAGATGATGACATGGTTAACACTTGTACTAATCTATGCCATCTCACGAATTTTCAATTTCAACTTGTGTAGCAAGAGGAGGGCGGTGGCCCTTCTGCTTTAATCACCACTGAATCTCTTGACTTGAAATGAAACAAATCAGCCCAGCCTTAATGGCTAACTCTCCTTGTATCAATCTCATTTAATTTCATTATTTGTAAGTATTAGGAATAGCATTGTCGGGTTGACGTGTTGACCTTGTTTATTGTATCAGTTGATGTAGCATAATTACCTTTAAAATCAACGACTACTTTTATTTAAAAGAAATCTCTATCATATCATATCAAATTTTTTATTTGAATCATTGAAATATATGGTAAAATTTGAACCCACCCTTGAGCAAGGTCATAAGCACATGAGATCAAGGAATGAAGTAATAATACCTTTGCTTGTCAATATCTTTTCAATATAAGATCATATAAGCATCATTTGGTGCAAGAAAAGAATGGTCATGCATTCAAGGGAAACGAGCGTCACAGGATTAAGGCCCTATGTCATTGTTTAATATGGGTAAAGATTCAGAGGATTTAGAAGCACTTCTGTATTAAATGAAGTGCTTTGGCTTATTTCTCTGAATGGAAGAACAAAAGAAGGAAGGAAGGAAGACCAAGTCATGACCCCAAAACAGGGGTTTAGGTGAAGACCCTTGGGTTGGCGTATCGATAATTTCATGTCCTGAAAGGAGCTCGCCAAAGTATACTTTTCAGCTTTTCAAACCAGAAGAATAGTAAAGTGGGGTTACAGATGAATTGGAAGTGTGAAAGCAAGCAGTCTCCTTTCCTAACATATACTCGTTGACCATAAATGAGGACGCGGTTTGGCCACGACTTCTTAAGTTCAAAACTTGGCCTTATAAATTGGAGCCTCTTCCTTCCATGCGTCTCATCAGGTTCGGGCCCATCTGATTTCAAGCTCTTGTAAGAGTCAAATATAGAAGCTTCTTCCAAGAAAAGAACAAGGGGGAGTTTGGTAGACTGGAAAATCGTGGTGGAAAATTCTCTTTTCATTTTTTTTTTTTTTTTTTGGGTCCTAAAAACAAGAACAGAAAAGAAGGGGTGGTCACCTCCCTAATGCCCATGTGGCTGTGGCACTCATGGAGTCATGGTAAAATACATCAAAACTAAATTGGGATTTTTTTAAAGAAAATATCTTTAAAAAGGTATGATGTTAAACTAAAAATTGAAATTATCTTTTGAAAAAATAAATCTTCAACTTTTAAAATTTATGTTGCCTTTTTAAAAGATAATTTTGTATAATATAACTATAATGAATTTATTTATTGAAAAAACAAATTCTTATTCTGCACTTCAAAGACAATGGTAAATTTGAGAATAGTTTTAAGACTCCGATACATCCCAAGTTAATTTTAAAAGTATTTATTAAAAAAAATGTATTAAAAAAAATTAAAAGTAAAAAAAAGAAAGGTCCAACTAAATTGGACCTTAGGATTGTGGGCTGGTTCACACTTGATTTCAAGCTCTTGTAAGTCATTCATAGAAGCTTCTTCCAAGAAAAGAAAAAGGGGGAGTTTGGTAGACCGGAAAAACGTGGTGGAAAATTTTCTTTTCTCTTTTTTTTTTTTTTTTTGGGTCCTTTAAACAAGAACAGGAAAGAAGGGGAGGTCACCCCCCTAATGCCCATGTGGCTGTGGCACTCATGGAGTCATGGTAAAATATATCAAAACTAAATTGGGATAATTTTAAAGAAAATATCTTTAAAAAAGTATGATGTTAAACTAAAAATTAAAACTATCTTTTGAAAAAATAAATCTTCAACTTTTAAAATTTATGTTGCCTTTTTAAAAGATAATTTTGTATAATATAACTATAATGAATTTATTTATTGAAAAAACCAATTTCTTATTGACTACCATACATCCCAAGTTAATTTTTAAAATATTTATTAAAAAAATTTAGAAGTAAAAAAAAAAAAAAAGGTCCAACTAAATTGGACCTTAGGATTGTGGGGTGGTTCACACTTGATTGATAGGTTTGGGAAATTAAGCTTCCATTGCTGTCTCCAAATGATTACTAACATTAATTTTCAAAGAATATTGATGAAGGAAAGTGTTCCAGAATTTGGTGCAAACTGAGACAAATAAAGAGTACAAGAGACCAAAAGGGGGTACTTCAATATATGGGAAAATGAATCACAATGGAAACCGGAGAAAACCAGGAAGGAGAATAGCCCAATTAATACACCTTCATCATGGGCTGAAGGCTACCTGATGAACTCAGAATGGGAATGGAGCTGGTGAGTAGGGTGAGCTATCACTGCCTTGCAAGTGAGCAGAGCCTGAGAAAAGTCCAAACGAGGAGAGAGCTAAGCAAGAATATATATCTACATATAATCAGTCCTGAATGCGAATGTTCAATCTCCTCAGCCAGATGGAGTGAATGGTCATGTGGAAAACGTCAAATCTCTGTGGAGCTGCATTCACCATAAAATGCCTTTGGACCTGCTTCACCCTCCTGTACATTCTCAGGTACTGAGTTTGGGATATGCCCATCAGTATCCTCTTGATATTGGCTATGTCTCTCACCTGCACTTGCACTGCAAATGACTTCCAGTTGAGAACATCATTGAAGGGGGGTACATAGTTGTCTGAGATCAATACTGGTACGCACTCAGCATATATAGCTTCCACAACTCTCGGGCTCGCCACTTCATAGCCACTGGGGCACAGGCAAAACCTGCTCTTCTTCAACATTGAGTCATAAGATAAACCATTAGGAAGCTGGTCATACACTTGCAAGTCTTTGTCTTTGTCCTTCCACTGCTCCAGAAGCAGGTACCTGATGTGCCCGTGTAAGCGGCCTGCGAAGAAGCCGAGAATGGGGCGGCGAGATGGGGAGAGACCGCCGAGAGGCCCACTCATTTCTCCAGTCCTAAGATGGATTTCTGGAAATGACACATCTTTAGAGGGATTGAATCCTTCAGAAGTATTAGCATTGCACAGCACTCTGATGGAGTTGTTGTATAGATATGGAACAGAGGTCGATGCCCGCGGTCCCTGGATAGAATTGGAATTCATGTTGAGTATTTATGCATCGAGAAACAAAGAAAATTTAAGAAGCGTACATAATTTGAAAACTTACCCAATCATGGCAAGAGAGCATGAAATGATCAGCACCAAGGCTTCGATTCCAGAAGGGGTGGTTGTGGGATATGAGGTTGATGTAGTCAATGACTGTTTTCTCAATGGCATGTATTTCATGGGAGTCCGGCACATACAGGTACTGAACCATCATCACCACGCTGAAAGGAAGAAAGTAGAGGAGGGCTTGGTCCGGGTCTGTGGTTCGATAAACGCTTCCCTTTTCCATTTCATGGATGAATCTTCCCTCTGTAGAGTAAATGCTCTTGCATGGACCATTGTGAAACATCGGAGGTTCTCCTTCTTCATATACATATATCTTAAACAGCTTCTCCATTTCAAGATAACTCCTACAATATGTAAATGAAATCAGTACTGTATATCACATCAGAACAAACATACATAATATAATTCTAAGGGAAATTTTGAATTGAATTTGTACCTGTGAAAGGCGTTTGCATTCCTGTAAATGGGACCTTGTGGAACATAATCAGGGTCTTCATGTGTTGATTTCAGACTCCCATTTCTAGCAGCTTCTCTTATGGAAGACCGGGCTCTAGCCAAACCTGCCTCAAGTCTCTCTAATTTGCTGTATCTCTTATCTTTCCATGTCTCTTGCTTTTTCTCCTAAGAGTCCACATCATAAAGAAGTCAATATATACAAAGTTCCCCATAGCTAAACGATTAAAAAAGCAACCATCATTGACTAAAGAAGTAAACAAATTCTCACCAATGGAGGTTGAAAATACGGTCCTCCCGAGATGTGCACGTCGGGCAATGAGGCATTGAATGAGGAAGAAGCAGATGAACTTAATGCTGTGGACAGAGGGTTAATCTCTTCCGGGTTCCATGAAAAAGAAAATGAAAACCACGAAGAATTCAAGGCACGGGAAGTACTAGAAACAACCACCAATGTTGAGATCAGAATAAGTAAAGGAATCAGAGATAAAAGAATAAGAATTAATGGTTTGTTAGAACCCAGCTGCATCTTCTCACCATCACAAACCAACCCCCTTCCTACAGTGCAGATTAGACTAGAGAAGGTGTAGGAATAGTGAGTGGGTATATCGTGGATTCATTTCTTCAAAGTAAGTTATTCCTTGCTGCAAGTCAGTATTATTCTGATAAAACATACAATATTCCATAGCAAAAGGCTACTTGGGTGGCTGACTTTTTCATGTAATATATTCATATAATACACTTCCTTTAAAATGAAGTCTCCCAACAGCCTAAGCTTCATGAGTCATTGCTTTATGGGGAGTGAGAGAAAACACGGAAAACTATTCAAATCAGTAGGAATGAAGAAACATATGAAGCTAATCCCAATGAATCGCTACAACCTACAAAGCAATGCATTTGCATTTTGCAACTCAGCAATATGAGAAATTCAAATGCACTTGTGGGGGATCGGGAGATGCCTCGATCGGTTTATTTCCAATGCCCAAAAAAATGGGGCTTGCTTCACGTTCACGCAAAGCCTTGAAATGAGTATTTCTTTTTTTATTGGCTATTAATCTATGCTTTCATGATTAAAACAGAGGTTGTACTTGGGAAGGTAGGCATCAAATCCATTCAGAGATACCAATTTACAGGCTTACATTGTAATTCAAAGGTCCTTCAATAGTATTCATGGCCTTGGAAAACAAAGGAGTGTACTATATTAATTAAATAAAAGCAAACCAAGTACATACGATGTGTATAAAAGAAGAAAAGCAAAGAACCAACATATTAATGATGAAGTTACTTTAGATCTGATCATCAAGAGATTGATATCAGAAAATTTTTGGTTGCTTCAAAAGCCCGTTAAGATCATGAAGTTTATGGACATCTTCACCTGGAAAATACAGTCAAAATAACCAAAACAGCTCCATTTTTGCATCACAAATAGCTTTTTGCAGTGCATTTTGGCAAGCAATTATGAGCCTATGAACTTGTTTTAATCTTACTTTATGTTAGTGACACTGTCCATATTTTATGTTCTGTGTGTATCATCAGCCCCTGCAATATATATACTAGATCAGTCATGCGATTCTAAATGGCTACATTCAATCTTCTAAGCCAAATTGAGTGAATTATCATATGGAAGACGTCAAATCTCTTGGGAGGATTGTTCACCACAAAGTGCTGTTGCACCTGCTTCACTCTCTCCTGCATTCTTATATATCGATCTTGAGGTATTCCAAGTAAGATTTTCTTGAGGTTTGGTATTTCATTCACCGAAACTTGAATCGAGAACGATCCCCAATCAAGAACATCGCTGAAAGGAAGGACATAATGCTGTGAAATCAACACTGGAACACACTCTGCATAAATAGCCTCCACAATTCTCGGGCTTGCAACTTCATGCCCACTTGGGCAAATGCAGTACTTGCTCTTCTTCATCAAGTCAGGATAAGAAAGCCCCTCTGGGAGAGTTTCATAAACTTGTACCTGTTCATCTTTTTCCTTCCAATGCTGAAGAAGTGCAGGCCTAATACGGCCATGTAATCCACCTGCAAAGAACGCTAGAATGGTTCGCTTAGATGGGGGCAAACCACCAGTAAGGCCTATGGTTTCCCCATCTATCAGATTGATTTCAGGAATTGATGCATCTTTCCTTGGATTAAAGCACTCAGACGTGTTGGCGTTGCATAATAATCGGATGGAATTGTAGTATAGCTGAGGGACATACCAGGTTGCTCGAGGCCCCTAAATTCCCAAAAATTTTAACTATATGAGACTAAGGAGAGTAAGGAGAATGTTAGTGAACAATATTCTAACTTACCCAATCATGGCAGGAAAGCATGAAATGATCAGCTCCAAGGCTTCTGTTCCAGTATCGATACTTTTGCGATATAACCTTAACATAATCAGATACAACATGCTTCATGACATATTTGTCGCGAACGATTGGGTCGAATAGGTGGTGAATGATCATGACAACACTGAAGGGAAGGAAATAAACGTGGGCTTCATCAGGGTCCTGGGTCCTGAAGTGAGTGTCTCCTTCCATTAAGCTGAAGAACACTCCTTCTATGGAGTATATGCTCTTACAAGGACCATTGTGAAATAGCGGCGGCTCTCCCTCTTTATAGATGAAGATCTTAAATAGTTTTTCCATTAACAGGTAACTCCTACACAATTGAAACCAATAGGAGTAAAATTAAAAGTCAGAATACCAGATTGAAAGAGAATCATGGAGATGGTAATCCTTCATCCTAAAAGATCTGCAATTACAGTAGCTTTTGTCACCCTTTAAATACATCACAATTCTAGATTGCCATAAGGCCAGGGAACAGGAAAGTGATTATAAAAAGAGTTCTTCTCTTGGTAGCAATGATGGAGAACAATATTTCAAACACTCAAAGCTTGTTTGGAAATATAATTTTGTTTTTAAATCTATTTTTTAAAACTATTCTCAAAAGATGTTTTTTGAGAACTATTTTAAAGAAATGTCACCTTCAATTTTGTAAAGAAGAGAGTAAAAAAGATATGAATGGCTGGATACAAGGACTGGAACTTAAGAAAGTACCATTTTTCCTTGAAAATCTGCATTGCAATCTTCTTGGAAACTGGGGTTTGAGAGTATCTTATTACTCCATTTCTTTCGATTAATTGACTAGGAACTAGGAATTGAAATAGTTTATTCTCGATTTGGAGAATTGATAAGAGGGGTGATCAATACAAGGACATAAAAGATCAGATGTGTACCGATGGAAGGCAGTAGCATTCCTGTAAATGTCGCCTTGTGGAACATAATCTGCACCCACAGGGGCTGAAATACTGCTCCAGTTTGTGGTACCTTCTCTTATCAAAGCTCTTGCTCTTGCAAGACCAGCTTCAACCCTCTCCAATTCTGCATCTCTTGGCCTAAGCCTTTCCCTCACAGATTTCTCATTCAAACCATTTCCCGGATTCATAAATTCCTTCTGCCTCATTGCATCCTGAAAAAAAGCCCCTTAGATTAGAGGCAATGAATCATCAAATACAGAAAGTAGAACATAAATGACAATTGAGGGGAACAGAATTGTGTGATTGGAAAACCACGGAGAAGGAAAGGATGATGAAGAAGTTCTAACAGTAGTCGTCCATGGCCATGGAGGAGACCCCTTCAAGCCCTTTGTTAGAACTAGTGCAGAGACAAGAGCTAAAGAAGCTCCCAAAAAGAGAAGCACATATAAGTTCCTCGTATGAAATTGCCTCATCTCTCTCCCTGATCTTGCAAAACAATCAAATGTCTTTGATTTCCAAGAAAATTCATAGCCCAGTCTGATTAAATGGCATGCTAATGAAAGAATGATACTGAAAAAAAAATCAAATGAAATCAAACCAAAGGCAATTCATATCTAATCAAAACCCTCTCTTCTCTTCTAAATGAGGATGCCGCCAACAGTGGAAAAGAACACCCAAATGCAACCAAGGGTCTCTACTTCTACCCCCAAATGAGTATTTTGCATGAATTGCAACCAACTCTGATCATAGACTAGTGGGTTCTGCAAAGCATCCAAACCCAAGTTGAGTTTGACTAAGGCTTCAAACTTGGTACGTTTTTTTTCTGCCAAACAAAGTGGTGCCAGTTTCAGAAAAAAACCAATTTCATTTGTTGAGTTCTCCAATGATGATTCCATAATTGGGGTGTAGGAAAAAGAAAATTAGGATGTATATAACTAGTATTTTGTCCTGATTTTCTATTTTCTTCTTTCTTTTTCTGTGTGCTTAAAAATGGTATGCCCGTTTATGATGAAGGCCTCACATCATTCAGATGGAAACAACAGCTGGCATAATGAAACTCTTGTAATTCGGCAGTAATTGAGTATTTATGCTAAATTTTCTCATTGGATTTACCATTTGAAACCAAGGTATACTGGTGAGGGGTGACTGCTAACTGAATTCAGTCATTTTCACAATATCATCTTTCTTTTTCTCTTAAGAAAGAACAGTCATTATTGATGGAAACATTTTGTATTTTTCTTCTTTTTGTCATTCAAAGATTTAAAACACTGTAATGAGAACTTTGAGGATATCTTGTATTTCAATCACTAAATGACAGATTCAGCAGTGAAATTAATGGCTCCAGGTCATTAATAAATGCAAACCGCACCATAGAAGTTAAGGAGAAATATAGGCTTTCACACATTGATTTCCATCAGAAATTTTGTTGATCCATCCATTGCCATATGTGCCCTCAGATCATGAGTTTAGTCACATATAGTAACTAGTTATAAGCCTTTGAACCTTGATGTCTTCCATTTCAAGAGTTGAGGAAAAGTTGTCCCTATGTCATTTCTGTGCAGACAGTTTGGATTAAAGGGATGGTCGTATCTATTATTAGTTGTGGATCAAATTGGATTAGTGGGTTCCATTGATTCCTTGCATTATTGCTTATATATGCTTTTACCAAACACAGAAACTAAAGCACCTATGATCATGTTCAGAAGTAGCTCTTTCTAGACAATAATCAAGAACCTCTTGTTTGTGGAGGGGAAGTAATTCTCATCACTGCAACGTTAGATCTTCCGTAAGTCTGTCAACCCATAAACTTGTCATGACATGGTTGTTTGTTACAAAGAAGGCTCACAGAAGATGGTTCTGAGAACAGTCCTCATCAATGTAAAGGATCAGTCCAACCCACTAATTATCAGTAATTAAGCTAATCGATATTTTAGTATTAATTTCACAATGGGACTTTAATTTTTATTATGAAATACTAATTAATATTTGACGATCACATGATTCCAGTCCTCCTAACAATCCATTTTCAACTGGGGCTGGACAGTATATTTTAATTTCTTGATGGTTTTCTTTTCTTCAGCCACCCAGAAGAGTACCAAAACCACACCTTAGTTGTATACTCACTTAAAATGCAGACGGTTCATCACAGGTAATATCCCTTCAATTTCATCACTGAGACGTCCACTAGATACATTGTCCTCATCATCATCATCTTTGCTTTCCCAAGTAATAACAGAGAATTTGAAGGTATAGGAGTCTTTGAGAGGGAATGTTTTGTTACTCTTGATACCACCACCTCTCTTGTTATGATACCCAGGGTAGTCCTTTTGAAATTCTACTTTCTCTTTCAAATAAAGACCGGCTCCCTTGGCTAGTTTCTCCACCTTCCATCTATTATAGGGGAAGTCATCTCTGTGTGTGACATGAACTTCCCCTCCACTGCTCAGCATCTCACTTGCACTCTCAAAGAAAGCCTTCAATAGCTTTCTGTGCATCCTGATTCATTTCCACAAGAAAACATAATAAATCCGAATCAAATAGTGAATGATAACCATAATTAAGCTTGCTGACCTGCAGAATTGTTTGTACCATTTGAGAGAAGCAACTGCACTTACTTGATGAGTTGGACATTTCTTTCACATAACCATGGGAAATGGCCAGCATGAGGGAAGTTAAAGACGATAAAATCAAATTCCATGTGTATTAGGGTGGGATGTCTGCTCATTTCTTTCACATCAACTTCATGCAAAACTAGACACCCTAATCTTTTTAGTTCTTCCAAATGTGTTTCACAGCTCCAATGCTTAGTATACACCATCTCTGCAGTAAGACACCAAAAGAAAGAAGAAAAAAAATGCAAATTAGATGGCATCAATCACAAGCTAACCAGTATGCTTAACTGATAATCCTTTAGGCCAGTATATATGAAACACAAAATATAGAGAGTAGTAAGGGGATTAATGGATGTCAACAGAGTTTCATGTAGAATGAAGAACACCTTCAGGGTCGAGTGAAGTGGCAACCATGTTAACAGCAGAACCAAACTGTCTAGCTAAACAAGCTGAGAATGAAAAGTCGCCTTCGCCCACAAACAGTATCTTCTGAGAGCTGCTGTAGTGCTGTGTCGATCTCTCTTTCTTGTTCATTGTCTTCATATCTCCCTCTCCAACTGTGTTTGTGGGATGTAGAAAAAATAGCAGCTGTGAAGGATTAATGGGAAAGGAGCCCATTAAGTTTGTGAGACTATGGAGTTCGTGTTCCCCAAAAAGACAAACCAAACGTCAAGGATTCAAAGGGATACACATATTTTATATTTAAATATAAAATATCATAAATTCATTCATGTTAATTTATTATTTTAAAATTGTTTGAAAAATTAAGAATAGAAAAACGTTTCATATCTTCACTTCCTAAAGTAAAAAGTAAAAAAAAAAAAAAATGTACTTCGGGTGACATATATTAAAAATATAGTTTTTAAAATTAATTAATTAATTTAAAAAATTAAATAAAAAGAATGGGGTGGTGGAGAAAAGGGCTGTTTTCCGTGAGCGGTTGTTACCGCCCAACGGCGTGAACAGAAAGGGTGTGCCACGTGTCA
Organism: Vitis vinifera; assembly: GCF_030704535.1. Classification (NCBI taxonomy): domain Eukaryota; kingdom Viridiplantae; phylum Streptophyta; class Magnoliopsida; order Vitales; family Vitaceae; genus Vitis; species Vitis vinifera. Next base: position 9,900,454 of record NC_081816.1, on the reverse strand, counting down.
AACCGTACAACCCTTCTCCCGCCACGTATCCCCAGCTTCCATCTTCTTTGATAAAGGGGTTTGATCACTGGTTTTTTTTCCGTTTTACTTCTTCTAAAGTTGGGAGTTTGTGTTTATGAGCTCTCCAAACGAACTCGAGAAGCTAAAATCAACCACTGATGGAGGTTCCAATTGGGTTTCTTGCCATGCTATGGAGCTTTCTCTCCTTCCTTCCCTTCTTCTTCCTCCTGTTAACGCTTGGCCTCCTTAAAGGTATCATCTCATCGCATCTGAGTCATCTCTCTTCTCATTACATTCATCCTAAATTCCTCACATAACTAACAAACCAAAAAACCCATCTATCAGATACATCACAAATCATACAAAGTATCAATGGGTATATAAGGATGGGGTTTTGTTAATGGGTGTTTTGTTGTGCAGGGTCACTCATAGCCCCACTGGTTGTGGGAATTATTGTGTTTGGAAATTCAGCAGTTATAATTGGCCTTTGGCCTGCCCATTTTCTCTGGACTTACTACTGTGTTACAAAGTATTCTATTTTTCCCTTTTCCCTCCTACATTGTTGTGTGTTCTCTTCTTTCTCAAGTTGTTTTTATGTCTTCCTTTTCTATGTTTGTGGGTTTCTTTTATTTCAGGACCAAGAGGCTTGGTCTGGTTGTGAAGGTTTTGGCGCTGATATCATTGCCACTGCCTCTGCTTCTTTGGCCGATCCTTGCCATTGTTGGAAGCCTTTTGGGTGGACTTGGGTATGGCTTTTTTGCCCCCCTTGTTGCTACTTTTGAGGCTGTTGGAGAGACTACTACTGACAAATTCTTCTATTGCTTTATAGTGAGTTCCCCTTTCTCTCCTCTGCCTCTGTTTCTTGAAAGTAGTTTTCTTGCAGAATTGTGTATAACTGGATTAGCAAGTGATACATGAGTTAACTGTTTGTTGAAACTTAGGCATGATTTGGTCTCAGTGGTTCATATGGGTGTCATATATGAATTTTGCATAATTATCAGGATGGTTGTTGGTCCACTATCAACGGAAGCTGTACAGTGGTGCGGGATTTCACGGACTTCTGCTTTCACTCTTACTTCTCTTACATGGATGAACTGAGGGAGCACGTTCCACCAAATGAGAAGCCCGTGGATATAAAGTAGGGTATTTTTCATTTCGATTCTCTGTGACTTGTGGGAGGCAATTTTTTTTTTTTTTTAATTCAGAGGAACCCCATTTTGTTTCTTAGGTTATCAAAGCTGCCAAGCTGTTTGTTGGTGATCGTTCTTGGAGTGCCACTTGATGTGCTTTTGATCACCATTGTTGCTTTGTGGAAAAGTCCTTACATGCTGCTCAAAGGATGGAAAAGACTATTAGAGGACTTGATTGGAAGAGAAGGACCATTCTTGGAGACGGTATGTGTCCCTTTTGCTGGTCTTGCCATCATTTTGTGGCCTATAGCTGTGGTGGTGGCTGTGATAAGTGCTATCATCTCCAGCCTCGTCCTGGGCTTCTACGCCGGAGTTATTGTCCATCAGGTCTCATAATTTCTCATCCCCATCATGTTACTGCCAAGTTCAGCTTATGATCTTGGAAGGTGTTGGACGGTTCTTGTTTTATTGGTTTTAGGTTTTATCTGAACTTGGATTCATATATTCCCAGGAAGACTCCCTTTGGCTGGGACTTGCATACATTGTTTCAGTGGTTTCACTGTTTGAAGAATATGTGAATGACTTACTTTACTTGAGAGAAGGATCCTGCCTTCCCAGGTACCATATGGCACTCTAGTTCTTGCTTCTTGTGTTGAGGAGTGTTGGGAAGGGGGGTGGGCAGCCTCAAATTTGTCATTTTTGTTGATTAATTTTTATTCTGAGACTCCTTCTGACAGCCAGGCCCAATTACCGGAGGAACATGAACCCTCCTGATGGCGATAGGAATGATAGGAAGAATGAAAGTGAAGACTCATACAATTCGAAGCTGCTTTTAGAACGATCAAAAACATTGAAGTTCACAATCCAACAATACAAACCAATGCAAGTAAGGACTCTCAAGTTTATTACAACTTCAAGTTAATATCTGTTTTGCAAAGTGTTAACTCTAAAACCCATTACAGGTATGGGATTGGCTGTTTAAATCTTGTGAGGAGAATAGCCAGATGCTTCTTCGCGAAGGTCTAATAGATGTCAACGACATTGGAGAATGCATTGTAAAGGGAAATTGTAAGAAGTTGAGTGTCAAACTACCTGCCTGGTCCATTTTTCAGTGTCTGCTTGCATCTGCAAAGTCTAACTCATCTGGCTTGGTGATCTGTATGTCTCTTCTTTAACTCACCTTTTGTTCTTACTCTCTATACATTAGAAGAAACAATTTCTAATTATGGTTGTCTAATCAAATATTCCAGCTGATGAAATAGAGTTAACAAAGAATAACTGGCCAAGGGACAAGGTATTAGAGTGGTTCATTGGACCACTTCTGATTATGAAGGAGCAAATAAAGGGACTCCAACTAGATGAAAATGAAGAAGGCTGCCTGAAGAAGCTGGTTATGGATTACAAAAATGAAAAACCAGAGGAGTGGGATGATGCTGGGTTTCCATCAAAAGACAATGTCAGACGAGCACAGTTGCAAGCTATAATCAGGAGGTAGATTGCTTCATATTTTGTTTTAAGTTACAAATCATGATACTACCTCACTAATCCAATTCTTGGTGAGTCACAACAAGGTTAAGACATCTTCCTTCATGACAGATTGCAGGGAATTGTAACTTCCTTATCCAGGATACCAACCTTCAGACGCCGCTTTACTGGTTTGGTGAAGATGCTGTATATGGAGGCAGTACAGAGTGGTGTTCTGGCAAATCAGGTCGTGAATAGCTCAAACTCAGAACGAGGACATGGCAACGAGGGGCCAAGTGACTGTGGGCATGGTAAAGATTCAAGGTCATCAGGAGAAAACTCAGAGCATGAGGCACATGGCATTGGGGATATAGTATAAACATGGAGTATGAACAAGAAGATGAATTTTTTAGGATATGTTGAAAGGTCTGTAAGCACTGGCTGTTAAATGGAGTTGTATCCTTGTATCGATTGTACATGTTGTAGGAAAGTGTTAGATTGGTTGAGAGTTCTGAAAGGAAATTTAACATTGAACTTTGAAATGGAACAAAAGAATCAATACTTGCAAGTGAAAACTGTGTGACACGCCCTCCCATCTATCCATAATGTATGCTAACTTATTAACCTTGGAGAACTTGAACATAAAAAATAGTTTTATTATCTTGTTTCCTGTAAAAGTTTTCTGATGAAGCATGTTGGCTGAGTTTTTTTATGAAAAACTGTTTTCTAGTTATGTTTGGTCTCAAAAAATACTAAGAAAAGAAAAAAAAAAATTTTAAAATGATTTTTCATGTTTGGTTGTCCTATGAAAAATATAAAAGAAAATCAAATATAATTAAAACTAATTAAAATTTATGTAATTTTAAATTATTTAATATTTATATTGATGAGTTAAAATAAATAAAATAAATTTGAAGTAATAAAAAAAATAATTTACGGACTTTTAATCTATTTTTTATTTCCTTCTATTTTTCCTTTATATTTTCTTTCTATTTTTTATTTCCTTCTATTTTTCCTTTATATTTTCTTTCCCTTGCATTTTCCTCAAATTTTATGGAACCAAACATATAGTCATATAGATAAAGCCTTAGGATTTTGATTTTATTTTATTTTTTTGTTTTGTAAGTGGAAGTATGATCATGATTTCATTTAATGCAGAACAAAAAAAAATCATTAATCTGCATTGGAAAATTTTCCTTTTTGACTTCCATCCATAAAAATGCATGGTGGTTTGAAATGAAATTAAGTTTAATTATATTTGTAGCCATATTATTTTTTACTTAGAATAATTTCTTGTAAATTTAATGATCTAACAATTTAGTTGAATCAGATTAATTGACAACATTTTTTATATTTAACTTGCATTATATTTTCAAAAATTGGTTTTAGTAATTTGGTGAAAATAATTAACCCATTAAATAAATGAATAATTAAGAAAAAATAAAAATAAAGAAACCATTCCTAACCATACTAACTGTATATAGTAAAAAGGTGTGATGAGAGGACGCTTTCTTTGCTGCAAACCCAACCGTTTCGGACAGCCCACAGCCACTGGATTGAGTTGGAGTGTTTTCCTCCATAAACACATTTTCTATCTCTTTCCCCTCTCCCAATCCCTCCTCTCTGATTTCCATTTTCTCCTGCAAGTCCAATTATTTTTCTTGTCATATCATCCATCATCCTCCCCATGCAGCTGAGTTTTCCCTGATGAGAAATATCACCAGATTCCTGTTTCTGGGTCAAGTCAGGGTAACTCTGATTCTATTTTCATCTCATGATCAATGAAGAATGAGCATTCATGGAGGTGCCACGCTTGGGCATTCAACAGATCAAATGAGATTATAGCATTGTGTTTGGTTCTGTCACCTTGTGTTTATTACGTATAGAATAAAAGAGGAGAAACGGGAACAATGTCCAACAATATTCGTAATGGTGGGAGAGCGCAATCATTTAGCATTCAAACATCGGCTCCTCCAGCAGAGAGAGTAACCGACGAACCTGTCACATATAAGACCGCTCAGAGCACCGTTACCTGCGCTTATCAGACAAACATTGCTGGTTTCTGGCGAAATGTAACCATCTTGTGGTGCAAGAACATCATGAACCATTCCCTCAGTATAACAGTTGATAGCCTAGATGGTGAAATTCATCACACATGCAAGATTGACCTCAAGCCATGGCACTTTTGGAGCAAAAAGGGGTACAAGTCCTTTGAGTTTGATGGAAACCCAGTGGATGTGTTCTGGGATCTCAGGTCTGCCAAGTTTTCAGGTGGCCCTGAGCCGTCTGCAGACTACTACGTTGCCCTAGTTTCAGATGAAGAGGTGGTGTTGTTGTTGGGGGATCACAAGAAAAAGGCTTATAAGAGGACGAAATCGAGACCAGCACTTGTTGATGCTATACAGTTTTACAAAAAGGAGAACGTATTTGCAAAGAAATGTTTCTCCACCAGAGCCAAGTTTGAAGAGAAGAAAAAGGAACACGACATTGTCGTGGAGAGCTCGACATCAGGGCCTAGAGATCCTGAAATGTGGATTAGCATAGATGGGATTGTGTTGATCCACGTTAAGAACTTGCAGTGGAAGTTCAGAGGGAATCAAACTGTGTTAGTTGATAAACTGCAGGTGCAGGTTTTCTGGGATGTGCATGACTGGTTGTTTAGTAACCCTGGCACAGGTCATGGCTTGTTCATTTTCAAACCAGGTGCCCCAGAAGCAGACAGTGACAGAGATGGGGACAGCAGCCGTGGAGGTGACAGTGACACCAGCACAGGGAGCAGCAGGTATTACAATGCCCGAGCTGCAGCACCAGAATTCAGCCTTTTACTTTATGCCTGGAAGATTGACTGAGACATGAGCCTCATTGATAATGGCTAGCAAAGGCAGAGACTTGAACAGACACTGTCATGGGGGGGTATTTGGGTTAAATGATCATGCTGCAGGAGCAAGGCTATCAAGTCAGTTTCATTAGGTTTAATTGTTGATATTGTAAAATTTGTAGCATGATTAATTTCACCCGTGTGGATGTAATTGACATAATAACCTAAACGCTGAGATTGGATATTCAATACCATACAAGTGTCTAAGATTCTAAACTACGTGTGCATAACTGCTTAATATTCATCGGATGGCTTTGTCTTAGAGGGTTTCTTCCAGTTTCTTCTTTCATTATGTTGTATGCAGGTTGATAGCATGGAGGCTCCCATGATAGAGGGTGATCATTGTGCTTTTATTTTCGTTTCATTTTATCTTCTTTTGGTATAACTAGCATGTTGTCGGTTTCTTTAGATATTAGCCGCTTTGGCCATGCTTTTTAATTAGTTACCTACCTAATCTCCCTTTTTATTTTGTGGCTGGGTGGGGGAAGGGTGGTGGTAGGGGTAAAAGGGAAAAACACTATTTCTATGAATCAGAGGGAGGCGGCATCATATGGGCTTCTTGGATGTGTAGCCTTGAGGGAAGTTGTTCGAGATTAGGTTATTGTCAAGTTGAGTACTACCAACAGATTTATGCACAACCAAGCCCCTTCCTTTCTCCTCAGGGGACACCACCCTACCTCCCACAGACCACACATACTAAGACCGAAGCACCAGGGCATGCAATCAAAACTGTGTTTTTCCATTAGTTTCAAATGGTCTGCTGCCTTATTTTCCCTAGTGTTACTTTAGCAGAAAAATAAAGAAGAGGCAAAATCATAGGAACTACATATAAATCATTTTCTATGTGAACATTGCAGGATCAAAGATGAATACTCATGGTTCTCTCAAGATAAGGTGAATGGACAAAAGTAATATTCCTATACAATTTAGCATAATTCTGGATGATACTAAACAGTGTCTTTGGGGACATTTCAAGCAGAAATATATGAGAATAATTAGTAAAATGAAAAAAAAAATGAAGAAAAACTGATACCACTGTCACCTTCCAAAACATTTCAATATCAAAGAGGTCAGAGTTGAAGACAGAAACTTCATTCCAGCAGATCCTCCAGGGAAGTAGGAAATAGCATAATAAGAGAGCGCAAGGACCTACCAACATTAAGAAGGGATTAAGTTCCACTAAATCAAGTCAAAATAAAATCAGGAAAGAGAAAGAATTCCTTGTATCATCACAGAAGAGATCATGATATGAGATCAATGCTTAAGCCTTTGAGCGAGAAGACAACTTCTTGCAATTTCTTTTTAAAAACACCAAAGAAAGCTTTTCACTTTTCCTTTCTTTGGAAATACATGGGATATGTCTTTGACAAGGTATCAATAATACTAGTGCTCACACAAGAGAATGAGTATTCAGAAGGCATGCCAAGAATCTAACTCTCCAAGTGCCTCAAGCAACCTAAATGGTGATTACAAATGACATGCAGAACAAAAGGCAAAAGAACATGCAAAGTGTAAGGCTATGTTTGGTTCCAAGAAAATTTGAAGGAAAGTTTTTTTGATAGGTAAGATCAGCGAACATATATAAAAAGGGAGGCGCCAAAACAGCGTCCCAAAGTATACAGAAAGTATACGCCAGCTGCCTAACGGCTCACCCAAAAGGAAGAGGGAAAAAAACAAAAAACATCATCTGCCCTCACTTTGAACCTAGCTAATCAATAAAGCTAACAACGGAAGTAGATCTCATACTATAGACACTCTAGACCAGGACCACAAATTACACACAAAAGAATTTTTCTTTCTATGAATCTTACCTAATCAGCATATAAACAGAAAGGAAATACAAGAAAAAAGAGGATTCAATATACCTGTAACACAGAGAAGAGCACAGAAAAAACATAACTGTGAAGCACCATGGAAACATAAATAGTACCCACCATGCTGCTAATGAACCCCAATGTAAATGGAAGCCTCTGAGGAAAAAAAGAAAAAGGAAAAAAGTTGCTAAGCAAAAGGATTTTAAAGTATAAAATAAGTAAAATTGCTATTAAGTTGATCATCAATCATCAAGAAGCTCCGAAAAACCACAATAGTTATCAAGAAAAAAAAAAATGCAAATAGCCTAATTACCTCTCTCGAGAACATGTGAGCAAGCTGATTCTTCGGGCCCTTGAGTGCGAAGAAAGAACCAATAATGAATACACACCCAATTGTAAAGCAGATAGCAAACTTCTGAGGCATCAGCACCATGACCGGAAGGAACATAGCAAAGGCAATAAAGACAAAGAAAATCCCAGCAGCAAGAAGCAAGGAGAAGTACATAAGAGATTTTCCGGAAGGGACATTGGTAGCAGCAGATTGAAAGCTCCCTGGTATATCCCTAACACCCTTTGAGACCCTAAAACCAAGCATCCATATACTGTAATCAGCAACAAAACGATAACACCAAAACCCCACAACTCAATGGTATTCCAATTCATACCCAGTTCAGAAATCAGCCTAATATAGAATAATTACGCAGAACACTGAAACAAAAAGGTATTCATATACTCAACGATGCCCGGCAGATCCATGCAAAAAGTAATGAGCCTCTGGCGGCCAACCTCAAATTGGACATAATTACAAACCCTATTCATGATTTCAATTTTCAATCATACCAATTCCAGAACAACAAATACATGCGAAACCAATTCAAATCGAAAATAGAAAGAGTGCAGAATCAAGAGAGCATGAGAGGTTTACACGTTGAAGGAGCCGGAGACTTTGTCGTTGGCGGTTCTGACGGCAGCTTCGAGATCGAATCCCAAAGCGGAGGAATCAGGCTCTTGGGAAGCTGCGTAAGCGTTCCAATCCGCCAGCAAAGATGCCGGGGATTTCTCCCTACCGCTGCTGCTGCTGGGACCTCCCATGAACCATGCTTGCGCCGTCTTCTGCATATTTTCTCTCACTTTCCCTCGCTTTCTCTCGCGCCAGTGCTGGGAGCTCACTGAGAATCAGCCGTGAGAGGAGATCTGATGGCTTCAGCCCTCACTTAGGCGCATTAACAGAGATTGAAAATGGACTGAATTGTTGTCTTTTTAATTTCACCGTTATTTTTTAAAATAATAAATAAATAAATATATATATATATATATATATAAATTTAATACCACAAAATTAACGAGACAAAGGTAAGAATATTAAAATTAAATTTAATAAAAATAAAATAAAATTAACGAGACAATTGTAAGAATATTAAAATTAAATTTAATAAAAATAATAATAAAATTAATGAGACAATTGTAAGAATATTAAAATTAAATTTAATAAAAATAAAATAAAATTAACGAGACAATTGTAAGAATATTAAAATTAAATTTAATAAAAATAATAATAAAATTAACGAGACAATGGTAAGAATATTAAAATTAAATTTAATAAAATCTAGATATACATATATGAGATTAATTATAATCTATAGATTAAATGTTTATGTAAACAAATCATATATAAAGAAAAAAATCTTTAAAAAAAATAATAAAAAATAAAAAGACAAACATCTAGATGGAGCTATAATTTTTCGCATAGTAAAATTAGTATCCGTTTGGATGTGGCTTAATGTCCGTCTACCTATTAAAAGGAGTAAAAGTCAACAATAGTTATTGTTTTCAAACTCTATCTTGAAAATTTATTTATTAAAACCGAGAATAATTTTAATATTTTTTAAAATAATAATTAAATAAAATCCCGTTTCGAACTAAAAATATTTTTATTGGAATTTTAATTTTATATATATATATATTAAGCTTTAAAATTGTTTTTAACTTTTTACAAGCCAACATCACTTTCTTTTTATCCACCAATTGTGTGACTTGAACTCTCAATCTCAAACAAAATTAAACTCCAAATAGTTTTGTCCTAAGAAAAAAAAAAGTTGTTTACAAAATTTGATTTTAGAATATAAAATATGAAAAAAGAAATTATATATAATTAAAAAAAGGTTTTTTTTTGTGGGGGAATATAATCTCATGAGGTTGTCAAATAAAAAATACAATGAAAACAATTTTGAAGAAAAAAATTAAGAAAACAAGACATAAATGTAAAATTATTATATAATTTTTAAGTACTTTACACTTATTTTATTTATTTTTTTTATTAGGTATAAGGATTAAGTAATTTTAAAATATTATGAAAAACATTTAAAAATATAAGGAATGTGTTAAGCACTGATATCAATAGTAAGTGTATAGAAATTTTACAATAATAAGTTTTCAAAAGTGTTTTATGCATTTGAGTTCCAAACTAAAATATTATATATTAAATTTAGTAAATAATATCAATTAATTTTATAATAATTATATTATTGTATAAGTATAATAGAGAATAGAAAAATGGGTTTTTTGAAGTTTTTTTTGTGAAAATCGGTCTTGAAGGGACAATTTCTTATTTTTTTGTTTTTTCTTTTTTATTTAATAAATTAATAAATTTTTTTAACCCAATTTTTACATAAAATTGACAATAGTTTTTTTTTTAATTCCAAAATGAAAGAAAAAAATAGATAAATGTTATTTACTTTATATTAAATTTAATAAATAAATTTAATTAATTTTATAATATATATTTTTTAATAATTAATTTAGTATATTATTTTTCACAAAAACTATTTTTTATTTATTAAAAATGGGATTTTAGAAATTATGTATTGGAAAAACGATTTTATATATATATATATAATTTTTTTTTAAATGTTATAAATAATCTTTTAAAGAGATGATTTTTTTTTTCTCTTTTCTACTTGACAAAAACTATAATAAATTTGAAGTTATTTTGTCTACCGGTAATTTAAGAATTATTTTTTAAAACTTTCGTGCTATTATCAAAAATCCCTAAATCGCGTATTTAACCATAATCGGAGGCGAACGAAATTATACCTAACCCAAACTGGGTTCATAGAATTAAAGAGGCTATAATGGACTCTGGTGTCTGAAATCTGAAAGTCATAGTTCTACTTTGATTGGAAGAAGAAGAGGAAGAAGAAAGGACAATGAAGGTAGCTCCAAAGATAGTGTTCCTCTTCAACGACTGCCAACCCTTCTTTGATGCTCTCCGCCCTAACCCTAACTCCTCTCTCACCACTCTGTAATATTAATCTCTCCTTCTTCGTCTTCTTTGCTTTTACTCACCTCTTCTTTTCTCCTTAATTACTGTTATCTCTCTCTTCTATCTCCAGAGAAGACGCCTTCCACCTATCACTGGAGCGCTATGGAATCCGAGATCGCAATGCCTCTGGCACCCTTCTTCACTTTGTCGATAATAAGGGCTCTTATCAGGTACCTTTCTTCACATCATTTCCCAAGTATGGCCCACAGCTTCAGGTTTTGTTAGATTTTCTTTCCCTTCTTTTTTTGTGTGTTTCAATTTGAAAGTTAGCAAGGCTATAATTTATGATTCAATTACAATTGGTGGGATTCATAGAATTTAGTATTGTTAGTTTTCCATAGTTTGTCATTCCCAAATGGAGGGGATATCCCATTAATCCCAATTTCTCAATCTATTATTCAGTACACGATATACATTATAGCCTAAATCATAAGAGCTTAACTCCACATTCTGTTTGTCTGAGTCATCTGATTTCACAACAGGTCATCACATAAAATGTGATTTGTTATGGAGCCGCACTTGAGGGAGTGTTAGACCACAATATGCATTAAGGAGTGTTAGACCACAATATACATTAAGGGCTCATGGTGGGCATGGGGCTGCTCGTGAGGGGGTGTTAGAGCATGATATGTATTATGGGCCCAAGTCCTTTGAAGTTCGAATTCTATCTGCTTAAAATTTTAGGAAAGTTGGATTAGTGATGCGGGTATGAAACATTTGTTTCAAACTTACGGTTTTCTTTCCAAAGTTTGTGCCTTTACATCATGTTTGATATTTTCTTTCAGCTGTCAATGGTGCTTCTGCAAAATTATGAACCACCAATTTTGGCCTGTGCTGTCAATGAAGTTCTGGCATCAATAACCGGAGAACAATCATCACCATTGCCCACCTTTTTAGTGCCATCATCAAAACTCAAGTGGGAAATTAAAAATTCAGCGCCTAACCATAAAAATGCACTTTATGGTATGCAAATAGGTCCTGAAACAGAAACAACTCAGGCATTGGCAACCAGAACCAAGAAGCCACCGTCACTTTTGCAGATTCACCATGAACCGTTAGCCATCTTTATTCAGTTGGCCCGAGTATTGAAGCTGCCAACTTTTGTTCTCATTGGGCAGAATGGAAAAGGGGAAGAACTTGAGGTACTTGTTATTTTATTGATTTCTTCCAACTCAAATATGCTAGTTATGATTGCCCCAACACATGTGCAAGTCAATGAACTAAAATACAGAAGCCCCATGATATGATAACATATTTTAGTATAGGAATTTTCACAATGAAATAGATGGAGAAAGGTAGCAGCCTGTGTGTGCTTATTCGTTTGTATATTGCTGTTGGACCATGTCAAATTAACCATGCATATTTTTGAGGTCACTGCCATCTGTTAATTTTAGGTCATGCTATTTCATTCATGATTCATTCTTTTCAAGCCTTCAAATTCATGTTTCACCGTAACTTCTAATTGAAGGCTTCAACAACATACAGAAAAACATTTCTAACCAAATTTGCCTGTTTCTGGATTTGAAATTTGGCAGATTATCAGTTAAAAATAAATTTCTTCTGATTAATTTAGAGTTAGTACATGTTTGTGCCTATTTTTTGTCCTTAAGAAAAATGTTTACTCCTCACCATTGTCCTTTTCAAAGTTATGAACATTCCATTACAATGAAGACCAAGTTATTTCTATTTTTTTTTTCTTCTTTTTGGGACAAGTCAAAATTGTTTAAGACTGGTTTGAAGTTCTTTTCAATGATGGTTGCATAACAATTCATGATACATGTTCCCCTCAAAATTTGGGATTTGCATGCAAATGAGCGTGTTTGTGGAATGTGTTAGAAATGTTCATCTAACTTAACACAAGATGTTTACAGTGAAAAAGAGAAACATTTTTTTTCCATTACAATTTTATTTGGTACTTTCTTTATGGCTATGGATAACAAATGTCACATAGGTCCTTCATATTGGCCCCGGAATAGAAGGAAATTGGACATAATTCAACTGTCTATGTCCTACAATCGGTGTTGGACTTAGCTGCCACCTACATCTAACAGCCACATCCCATGTCTGTTGATCATAGACAATAGTAGATCACCGGTCCTACAAGCTTCCAGGTCACTCATAATAGAGCAATAAGATCACCTAATATATATATAGTGAAAAATTCCTGTAAGGAAGCTTTGATCAAGCTAGAAACCTAGCTTGGCTAATCTTTACATCACTAGTCCTAATGTAATTGGTTTGTATGGGAAGTTAGCATTCCAGCCAAAGGCCAACTGTTCTTATTGTTTTTGGTGGGCAAATTTTGTTACCCATTTCATTTTTCTTGTTTACAAGGTTAGAACATTGGACAGCCAGTTTTTTTTTTCCTGTTTTTCTCTCTACTTTTCCTTTTCCTTTTCTTTCCCCTTTATTTTGCAGCGGTGGGCGATGGTCCAAGAATTGCAAAAGTTTTTATGTCAAAATGAACATAATTTCAGTCATTTTTTTCCTCCAGTTGGTTAAAGTTTTGGCAGTCACTTAGATATTTGATCAGCATCTAATTCTTGGTGGTTTCTTCCCCAGATGCTACACAAGGTAGGAGAGGTTTTAGCTAGCACATCCGGGCTGTGCTTTCTGAGAGAAAGGATCAAGTGGAATCCAACAATGACCTCAAAGGATGTCGGGGAGCCATGGCGGGCATTGTATGGTTGAGCATTAGAGATTATTACCTATGATTATTTCGGGGCTTGCTATGTTTATTGGCTGATTTATACAAGGGCATAATGGCAAAATTCTTATTCTGTCGAAACTTCTTGTCAACAGCTCCAAGTGACTGTCTAAAATTTCATATGAAGAATGATGATCCATTGCAGAAATATCCTTTTTCACCTTTTTTATTTTTCTTCCAGTTCACTTGAGAGTTTAAAGTTTCGACATTCTGAACATACTAGGAAATATTCAGCAAGGTTTGCAGCATTTGAGAGATATCAAGTGATATCAACATTCATTCACTTCTATACCCAAAAGTTCCGGGGCATGGTGCAGGAGTATTTATTGAGAACAATTTGTTGAGAATTTGTCCTTAAGATATGGTGATTTTTTAACACAAATTTGAAGTATTTGTACTTTTTAAACGAAAAAGAAAATCATGGAAACATGAAGAATATTAGTGCTTGTTTGGTTACTGTTTTTGAAAATTATTATGGAAAACAGTTTTTGAAAACAATTTTTAAGAACAGTTTTTTGTGTTTTCAAAATAAAAAATAAAAATTGTGTCTAGGAACTGAATTCTAAAAACAGTTTTTGTTCTCCAAAGCAAAAAAAATATGTTTGGTTAAGTTAATAAATTTTTTTTTTAGAATAAATAAAACAAAAAACATGTTTGAAAGTTTTTTTTTAGTTAATAAAGTGTTTTCTTTCATTAATTTGATATTATAAATATATAAATAAATTTCATATACATAATTCATTTAAAATGAAAAAAAAAATATTCCATTTGAAAATTTTTACACTAGTTATAATTTTCTTAAATGATTAATTTGTAACTATATGTAATTATATTGATTTGAATAATTTAATGAAGAAGAAAGGGTTTGCGGGTAGGAGTGTGGTGGTTGGGTAGAGCTCACCTTCGTGGAAACACAAAAAGCAGCTAAGAAAACACACACACACACAAAACAAGAAAAATAATATATTATTTGAATAGTGAAAAAATAAGGAGAATATCTTTTTATTATTCTAAAAAAAATGGTTTTTGAGAATACGAAAAACACAAAAAACAAAAACACACCCTCTTCCCCAAATAAGTTTTTCGTGTTTTTTGTTTTTAAGAACAGAAAACAGTTTTTGAAAACATGAACCAAATAGGCCTTACTGTTTTGAGAATAAAATAATGCTTAAAACAGTTTTAAAAATCAGTTTTTGAAAATAAAATATGTTATGTCCTTTGATTTTCAGTAAAACAAAAATCCATATGATAATTTAATGTTATTTTCTATGTTTTAAAAATAAATTTTATGTTTAATTATTTTTTATATTTATATTTTAAAACAATTTTCACAAACACAAATAAAAATATAAAATATGTTATCTAAAAACATCTCATTTTTATTTTATATTTATATAATTATTATGAAAAATAATCTTTAAACAATAAATAATATATATATATATATATATATATATATATATATATATATATATATTTTCTTTGAAGATATCATGTTTTATTTTTTTAAAGTAGAAAATTATTTTCGAGAATAGTTAACCAATAAAATTAGCTTTTTATTCAAAATCTTGAAAGTAGTAAAAATTATTCTTAAAAAATGGTTCATGGAAATTATTTTGAAATATTTATAGGCGTGTCCTCAAATGATATTTGGTTGTAGTCTGGTAGATGCTAGAGAGCAAAAATAATATTTGGTTGTAGATACTAGATAGCAAATAAGAAGAGTAAAAGAAGGGCGCAATTTTGAGAAGATTCAGGAGGAAGGAGTGTTTCTTTATTTTCAGAAATAGCAGGGGTGCGTATGAAAATTGAATAGTAAAAAACTTATTTTCATTTTAAACGAGATTTCCCTCCTTCCACTTCGAGGAAAATTAGAACAAACCCTACCCAAGAATTTCAGTTGGTGATACTGGAAGATTCAAAGAAAAAGTTTAAAGTTTGGGAGAAACCCAGAGTCTTAATCCGAGTTTGGAGGATGGGTTCTAAGGATGGGGAAGAACAGTGCAACACGGAAACGGAGGAAGGGACTGTGGCTCGCCAGAAGAAGAGGTCGCGGCGGGTGAGCTTCGCCGCTGAAATCACTTCAGTTCACGTCTTCAACAGAGACGACGAATGCGAAACCCCTCCGGAGTCCAAACCAAGCTCCGACTGCGACACACCCCAATTAGGGCTCCCTGATGCCCCTGTCCTCCGCTTCCTCAAGGATTTAATCGACACTACTGACGACGACGACGACGATAACGGCATCGAAAACGAGGACGATGATGTGCATCAGAGAAAGTCTTTCTTGCGCCCCTTTCAGTCTCCCTCCCCCGGAAGCACCATTGGTTCTGCTTCCTCTAATGATGGCAAGTTACGCTTTCTCTTTCTAATTTTAGCCCTTTCGTTTGGGATTATGTATTACAAATTCATTTTCATTGAGCTAACTACTTGTTGAGGTTATCTTTGCAGCAGACAATTTTTTTGGGCCTGTATCGGCGAGTTTTATTAGACCCGGGAGATTTTCTGACTCTGCAGCTTCAGATGAAAATCATGATATTACTATGGATTCCACAGCATTTTCCATGCACTTTCGTAGTCTTGCAAGATCAGACTCTGGGGGGGAACTCAAGACCCCAACAGGAGTTCGCCTTGCCTTTGATGAGAAGACGCCAACCCAGAATAGCAACCCTGACAATGTAGGTAGTTCCATGGTACTGACAGTGGCTAAGAAGCCAAACTCCCAATCTTTTGATAAAGCGAGTGCTGGTGCTGACTCTAATGAGATGAGTCTTGTAGGAGAAAACCCAAATAGGTATGATTATGGCAGACTGTCCCCTCAATTGGATGCTCTCTTGGCAGAAGGAAACAGGGATTTGCATGTTGTCTCTTTCTCTGATCTTGTTAATAGTCCAAAGTCTCCGAGCTACCTGAACAAGGTGAGGAACACTGGGAGTGGTGCCATGGATCTGAAGGATAATGGAGATATTGACGGAAACAACATTGATACCCATGAGGCGTCTGCTAAGAAAGTTCCTGTTGCTCATATGGAATTGAGTGAAACAAATGCTGGTTTTATGGCTGCTCCTATTGACCAAATCACTTCTGATAGCTCACCTGACACGAATGATGGTCCAGCTACGAATGCCTCCAGTGATCACCAAATCCGTACTCCTAATCAGCCAGCTAAAGTAAGAACTTCTCTTCTTAATGAGGTTTTCGTGACATTGTTTTCCCAGTGCTTTGGTTTTTTGAATTTCATTTCCCTTGAATGGATCCACTTGGACTTTATGAAGAGATTATCTAGTGTATATGTTCGCCATTTGTTTGGGGGCAGTTTTGGACTCCATTTCAATCAATTTTGTTCTACATAGTACAGAATCCTTTTGTGCCTTTTCCCTGAATGTTTGAGGAAACGTTTTGTTTAATGTGGAACTGAATTATGCAGTCTATATAGTCTATTTTTGTGTATATCTTCATCTCAAGTTATTTATGAACATTCTGTATAGACATTGCATTTGACAAGTGGCAACTCATGTCCATCGCAACTGTTAATTATATAGATGGATAGTTTGTGGAGAAGCAGTCTGTCTTCTATTTCTACTTACACAATTGCCTTATTGAAGTTTTTCTATTATGCTAAATTACCAAAAAATGAGTTGTCTATGTGCTTTGTAAATCATGCCCTTTTTTGAGATATTTATATGTTTTTCTTTTCCTTCTGGAGAATCAAGGCAATTGCTTTGTTGTTTCATTTGCAGGCCATGACATTTGGTGAGATGAAGGAGTTTACTAGAGATGCACATGGATTGAGTAGGTCAAAGGTCGAATTCTCTGCCTTGAATAGTGGCACTCTGTCAAAATTGGATAATAAAATTGTTCAGTCAGATTTTTTAATGCAGCATGAATGTGGACATTTAAGTTCCACTGAAGGGTGGGTAAAAGAAAGTTCTCCTAAAGATGGAACTTATAAGAACTCCAATATTGATCGGAACGTTGATCAACGATATAGATCTCCATTGGCAGGGTCCGTACACTTGTTATCTGCTAAAAGACAGCAACAATTTTTGGATAATGCTAATTCACCGAGAAATTCATGGGCTGTTACTCCTTCCAAAAATCAGCATGGCTCATTTTTAAGCAATGATCACATGAGACATGGTGACAGCGAGTCATCCATACAGAAAAGCATTTCTAAGTTGAAAATTCTTGAGGCTTCTTCCTATGGTTCTCTTAGAGATGGAATTGGAGGGTCAAAACTCAGGTCATTAGATTACCTTTCTGCCACTCCTCCCCTAAATGTTATTCTGGAGGAGAATAGCAAAGATCCTCAACACAAACATCTGGATGTTCCCATTGATTCATTAGAAGAGCATTTAGGAAGTGTTGCACAGAAGGATGGGATTCTGACCCCAAAGAACGAAGGAAATTTGAGCCAAACTGATGAGACCACTGGCTTCCTTAAAGATGGCAAATCTCTGCATCATATGTCTATGGGCATTCTTCAAATGGATGAAACTACTACACCAATGGCAGTAGCACTTTCACCCTCTCAGTTTACTTGGTCAGGCCATAAAGTGCTGCAGCATAACTTCACAACAGAAGATACCAGAGATGGGACACTGGTTAGTTCTGGAACTAATTCTCCACTGGGCAAGATCATACTTGATTGTGCTAGAGAAAAGAAAACAAGCAGTACACCTGATCAGTTTGTTTCTTCTCCAATGAAAAGGTTAGAAAAGAAGTTATTGGCATCACCAGAATATCAAGGGAGCCTCTCTAGGGATTTGAAACAGCAGGATCAGCATAATAAATTTAGCTTTGGCTCAGGACAAGATGGAAGCACAATAGAAAATTTTGCCATTACCAGCCATTCAAGTGCAACAGCTAACAAATTGGACTCACCACACTTGGAAAGGAGAGGGCAATCTAGTACACCCTTCATTGAGATTAAGCATTCCAAAGAATTCAGTCAAGTTACAAGGATGAATGACAAAGAGATTAATCTTCATGATCTGCAAAATGAATCTGGGGCATTGATGGACTTTGAAACACCTTCAAGGGATATGGACACCCTTAATCATCAGTCACCAAGCCCAGAAAAGAATCTTCAAACTGGAGAAGAGTCAACTAGGCTTAAGAATGAACTTCCTGGTGGAGGGATAAAAGCTTCTTCTTTTCATTCTCCTTCTCTGTATGCCCATAGAAGCACTATAGAGTCACCTTTCGGAAAGGTGGAGTTTCCCTCTATTCACTCAACACTTTATCACACATGCACATAACTTTCTTGGTTTTATATTTTGCAGCTTTGACCTAGGCTCTGCATAAGGATGGGCCATAGAGGATTTCACACCTTGATTTCAACCTTAGTCCAGTTGTGGACTTGGGTCCATTCCAAATTTGGCAGAAGCCTTATCTTGGTGTGGACCATGGACAACCTTGCTTCTGTCCAGTTCTCTAGGCTGTTCCTAAATGTTAATAATATTTTTTCTCTTCTTTGATACTTCAGAAATCTGACATTCAGACTATGGTGGAAAAACCAAGTCAGGCCCTCCCCCAGAAAAAGCCAACTCAGAGCCCCTCCAAGAAAGAGCCATACAATGCATCACATGTTGATAATTTCCTTCATTTTGTTGGAAAAGGCATATCGTCTCCTCAGGCCAATCAGTTTACAAATGTCCATGGTAGTGGTGATTGCCATCAGGGACTCCACATTTCACAAATGCAATTTTCCAAACAAGATGTTGAGAACTCTCCTGGACGGAAAAGAAGAAGTGAAGAACTAGTTCTCAAGGATGTTGACAATGAACTTGTCAGTATTCAGAGGAGTCCAAAAATTCATAAAGGTGGAGGTCGTGATTCAAGGTCCTTACTGGAACTTTCTGACAGAAGTAACAAACACACAGAGAGGATGGGAGATTATACACCTTTGACGGATTGGGCTGATGTATGTCTACAGTTTACCATGCTGCTATTTTATTATATCATCTTTCTTACATATCTAGTTTGTTGACAGAGCAAGATGTATATCTATATATATAGAGATAGATATTTGTATTTTTTTAATCCGTCTGATTGAATTAATATAAAGTTTACCTTGCAGATTTTCTCAAAATTTTCGGAGGATACAAAACAAATCCTTTCTCCATTGATTGATAACCTGAATTTACGAGCGGTACACTTCTTTATTTTCTCCAATTTTGTAAATAGAAATAAATAACCTTTGTCCTTGGCTTTAAATTTGTTCAATTTTCTGGATCTATAAGCATCTAAACTATCCTAATAACCTTATTACATTCTTATTATCTAACTCTTCCTTTTCTTTTAATTATGTAGATTAGCTTGCTAGAAGATATCTTGCTTGACCTGCAGAAAGTTAGAGCACATGAGATGTTTTTTTCTGAAATCCAATCTCAGGCAGGCAAAATTAACTCGCAGGCTTGTTATTAGTTATATTATGAACAATTGAACGGATCATAATTTTGGGGAAAATTTATTTTTCAGACATGACTAATAAATACTTACTAACCATTTTCCTGCTAACTCTTTTGTATTATCTTCTGCAGAAAATATTAGACCATGCAAGTAACCTTACACATAAAAGGTGATTTCTCACCTTGGTAATGTGACATGGAACTGAATATTAATGGTTCTTATAGATGTCATATAAAAGATCTGGTGTAGCTCCACACATGTTGACATTGATAAATCTAATGCAGAGCAGCTGAAACACGATTTTTGCTGTCTAAAATGGCATATGAACAGGCAAAACAGCAGTTAATGTGTGTGAAGCGAGAGAAATTGCTGGTATTCATCCTAGTTTTTTTATCTCTTCACGTATGCAAATATTTTTTCGTTCTCCATATGCTTATGTTCTCCTACCACCTTCTTGGTATCCTGCATGTAGGAAAGAGTACAACTATTGAGCTCTGGGATTCAGGAGTCTCAGATGTTAAAGATGAATTCTTTCCAATGTCTGTCTCTACCTGGTGCAAGAGATGCTCAAGTTGATGATGGTGGTCATCAGTCTTGTTCAGTTAATTTTGAGGGAAAAATTGAGGTAATATATTAGAATTAAGATGTGAGTTTGTTTATTTGCAGTTTATTCCTGTAAAAGTTGCTCTAACAATTATTTTGGCTACTTTATCACATCATGGACCCCCTGTCCTCTTTTCAGGGCAAAAAAATGTCAAATGTTAAAAATTGCTTAGGGAAAGTACTTCTTGGTGGCAATCACGTATTAATTTATAAACTACATCCAGTCACCAATTCTAAGATGATTCATTCTGTTGATAAAAACTAAGGCAACATCTTTCCAAGACTTAGCCGTTTTGAAGCCCAAATACCCTGTGGAGGGCAAAGAAACTCTTTTTGTTGTTATCAGCAGCCTACTGAGTAAGAATTCCTATGAACTCTTGGGAAAATAAGGATTCCTACTACCTCTACATTTTTCTAAGTAACAAAAATTTCTCATGGAAAAAGAAGAAAGTAGTCATTATTTCCCAAAAAATTGCAGCATAGAAAAACCAAAAATATGGGGTTGATCATCTTTATCCTGCTTCTAATATTTCATACTCCATTCAAAATTAGTTTGCCCAAAGTCGTGAGAACAATTTCTTTTATCATTTTACTATAGGATTGCAATTTGTTTTTATCTCAAATTATAATCTAGTTACATGATAATGACAGCATAATCATCATAGTCATGGGATCTTTCTGGAACTATCATCCAATCTCCTTTCCCTAAGAGAGAAATGCAGCTAATATGCATCTGGAAGGAACATAATCAACAGGCCATTGAAGGGTTTGAGTTGTCTAGATTAAATCTAAAAGCTCTCTTTCAGGTCTTTGTTTTTGCAGTAGAGAGTATCTTTAGAGAAGGGGTACTTGTGTTTTTGGGTTTCATTTACTGTCTACTGTTGGCTTGAGTGTGCTTGGAGCTTTGTTTATCCCCCTTATATCTTTCTTTAGCTCTTTTAACTACTGGTAGGGTTGGTAATGGTTGTGGATGAGCTGTACTGGACTGTAAATTTGTTGGTTTCTTTGTCTCCACATGGATGAATAATAACCTGCCAGGAGGTGTTGTTGGCCGCATTCTTCTGTTGCGATTGAAACCAGAAGAAACAGCAATTTTGACAGTCTATACTGAAAATTTTAGTGGCCATACCAATCAATGCACCTTAATGTTCTTTGGATGAGAAATGCTACCATATGATATTTTCTTCCATGTGCTTGTTAATATCTCAGCACTGCTAATTAATTAATGGAAGTTGGATTTGGCAGGGAATAGCCTACAAAATTGTACTGTAGCCTGATACACTGTTTTCATATTTCTTCATGGTTCATTATTTGTGTTATATTCTTAGTTCATCTTGTATGATTTTTTAGAACATGAAGGGAGCAAATTTTAATCAGTTTCATCTTTCTAATAAAATAAGTGTGATCTGTACTATTGCAGGATGCCTATGATAAAGTGAGTGCAATGAGGCAGGAAATTGAAGCTTCAGATAGAAAAATAAAAAACTTAACCAAATCCTTGCAGAGTTCTTGTAAGACGAAGGGAAAACCAAGTTGTGCAGAAACTATTCTATTAGTTACTGATCATTTAAACCGTAGAACATGTTGCAGGTTCATACGTCAGGATTTGCAGGTTTTTGTTCCTACTTTAATTCTTGTTACCACATACTACTACAAACTATATAATGCTTTCTGTCGCTGACAGAAGTATCCTGTTTGTCATTTGACCAGTTCTGGGAAGTTGATGAATTTGAGAATAGGAATTACCCTCACAGCTTCGTTCTCTGCTATCGTAATTTCATGTTTCAAAGGTCTCTTCTCGTCTAGAATGCTTTATTTGTCTTATAACTGCACCTGGGACTATAAAACATTCTATACGCTTATATTGTCACAATTTTGCTTTTCAATTTGATAATATACAGGTTCTCATTAAATGCTAGTCCTCTTTCAAGCATAATCATTTCCAACAAATTGAATGATACAAAAATTGTGAAGGTATGCAGTCTTTTTTCAGAAGGTATTGTATTAGGCACCATGTGCATTTTTCTAATTCAGTAGTTCTTGTTCATTAGAATTTCCCAAACATGGATGCTTGCACCGCATTTGCATTTGTAATAGATGCTGAGACCACCAAGAAGCATGTTGGTCCAAGAAGTTTGGCACAAGAAACACAAGTAAGTTTCTTCCTCTCTTCCTTCCATTTTATGGCTTCATCACTCCATCTTTTTCTTTTTTCTTTTTTCTTTTTTTTTTTTGGGTCCCTGCTGGGCCTCAAACCTGAAATCTTCCACATTGCCATCCCAAACCCTTGAGCTAGGCCTCAAGGGTTCATTCCTCCATCTTCTTGCTCATTGTTTTGTTCCTGAATTGATTTATATGCATTTGTTTGAAATACCAAAAGACCCTGAGTAGTTAAGATCAATACTTTGTTGAGTTTATTCAATGTAAAGAGCATCAGAAATTGAATATCTTTGCTCCACCATTAAGCTCTAATATACACTTACAAGAAGAATCTTTGGTTGTCTTGTCTTGACTCTGGATTGTGGAACAGGTGATGCTATTTTATTACCTCTGACAAGCCACTACCACTTCTATTACTTGCTGATGTTGCTGGTGGTGCTTGGGGGTAGAAAAAATGATGAGGAGAAAGTGTATTTATTATGTCATTATGATCATTTTTGCCACTGATCACTACCTGCCACATCAGGAGATGGTAAAAGTGCTGGTAGTGATGATGGTGCAAATGGCATTTTTCTTATGAAATTCATGCAACTTTATAAGGTATTGTACTGTAGTAGGGCTTTAGTTACAGATTACCACATTGCTAGTAATCAGGTGCCCTTAAAATCTCAAAAGCAAATTCATTCTCTGAACAGTTGCAAAGGTTTAACTCCCAGCTATTAAAAAAAAAAAAAAAAATCCTGTGGGCCTCCCACTCGTATGGGGCAGGTGAAATAACTACATGGCCGAAGTATTCTGTTCAAAAGAACATGTCTCTTTCATTTGCAACTGGTATTCATGTCTACAGGTACTGCCTATAGGCAGCACTTTGGGACCTAGGTATATTGAACAACTTGTAGTCTAAGTAACTTTGACCTTTATTATTATTTGTGGTGATGGTGCCTAGAGCATTTTCCTTATGGAATTCATGCAACTTTATAAGGTATTGTACTGTTGTAGGGTTTTAGTTACAGATTACTACATTGCTAGTAATCTGGTGCCTTTAAAATCTCAAAAGCAAATTTGTTCTCAGAACAGTTGCAAAGTTTTAATACCCAGCTGTTTAAAAAGAAAGAAAAGATCCTGTGGCCCTCCCACACACGTGGCAGGAGAAATAACTACATGGCCAATCTTCTCTTTTCAAAAGAGCATCCCTCTTTCATTTTCAACTGGTATGCATGTCTGTAGGTACTGCCTACAGCCAGCACATTGGGACCTTGGTATATTTAACAAATTGTAGTCTAAGTATCTTTGATGTTTATTATTATTATTATCGTCATCATTATTTTTTCCTTCATCTTTGAAGGGAGCAAAGCCCTCCTTTAGTTGGACAATTGCACATGGTTATCAGTATCGATTTTGGGACAGTAGAAAAGTTTATAATTCACAGGTGATTTTTTCCTTTCATTATGATAGGCAGCTCCTTTCACCTTGGCATATTCTATTTATGCAGATGACCAGTTCGCTGTTATCTAATCTACTAGATGTGGTTGAGGAAGTACAACTAGCGCGACTAGAGCTTAGAAACCTGAGTAAGACAAGTTTTCATTCTCCATCAGGTAAGATAATTTTGTGACCCTTTTTGTTTTTTGTTTTAATTTGAGACATAATGTTCTAAAGTTGGTTTAACAAAAGTAAGCTTGGTTCCAATCAGCAGGCTCCCAAATTGCATTTGTGCACTCAAATCTTGGTTCAACTCTGCCCTTCCAAAATTATCTAATAAAATTTGACCAGTTAAATTAGAAATTAAATGTTCAACTTTGTCCATTCCATAGGTAAGGAGTAATTTTTAAGGGATTTGATAAAAGTAAACTCCAAATTCTGTGTGATGTACGACAACCCTAGGATGGTTGCCTACACTCAAGGGTAGGTGGGCTAGGGTTTTACTTTTAGGGTGTAAGGAGAGGAACAAAGAATAAATTTGATGGTAGAGAAAATTATAAGATAAGAACTAGAGAGAAAGAAGAAAGAATGAAGAAAAGATGGAAAACCTTAGAGTCTCACTAAGGCCTTCTAGGAGTCTCATCTAGAAGAAAATCAATGGAGTTTCACCATTGAGGGTTGCAACCTTGCAATGAAAGAAAGTATAATATTATTCATAAAATTCATTCCTTTGATTTACATTGATTAGCCTATTTATAGGCTTCTCTAAGAAATCCAAAGTTTACTAGGACTCTAATAACCTATCATGACTCAAATTCTAATTATATTATAACTCAACTAGCTAATCCTAATTAGACTCCAACAAATACCAATCCCAATTCAATTCTAATTAATATTAATCCTACTTAAAGTTTACTTAGGTCTTCCCTTTCTTCCTTGAATAAACTTTAAAAGGCTTTCCCCCATCAATTCTCCCCGGCTTGAAAGAACTCGGCTCCGACGAGTTAGATGCTTGATACAATTCATCGAGATCGGGATTAATCTTCTGAAAATCCGTTGTCGTAATCCATGTATTCTAAGAATGTGGTTTGCCTCGCCATTTCACCAAAAAATTTTGGTATCCACCTTGTCGAGTAGACACAAGTTGATCATCAAGAATATACTCAATCTCAGGACGTGGGCTAAGAGTAGGTGGTAATTGAAGATCCAACTCTTCACTTACATCGTTGTGATGACCATGGTAGATATACAAATCTTCCACATTAAATATTGGACTAAAATGCAAGTTTGAAGAGAGCTCTAACAAATAAGCATTCTCACCCAACCGCTTTAGTTCCCAAAATGGACCCGCTTTCTTAGCTTGAAGCTTTTGATATGTGCTCGGATGAAATTTTTCTAGTCGTAAACGGACAATCACTAGATCACCTTCTTGAAACTGAATATATCTTCGATGTGCATCTGCTGCCTCTTTATAGTTTTCATTGCTGATTTTGATTTTTTCTCGTACCTTTTCATGTATATCTCGTATATGACGTGCAAATGCATCACCATCTTGGCTGGTGCGGACAAAAGTAGGTAATGGTATAAGATCAACAGGTTGCTTAGGTTTCAACCCATATGCCACTTCAAAAGGTGAGTACCCAGTAGTACGATTAGTGGAGCTATTGAAAGCAAATTCGGCTTGTGGTAAGACATTATCCCAATTTCTCAACTGATCTCTCACAATGCATCTCAAAAGATTACCAAGACTGCGATTGACAACTTCTATTTGTCCATCAGTTTGAGGATGAAAAGAACTTGAAAATTTTAATTAAGTACCTAGCTTGGCCCACAAGGTTTTCCAAAAATAGCTTATAAACTTGACATCACAATAAAAAACAATGGATTGTGGTAATCCATGCAATCGAACTACTTCTTTAAAGAATAAGGCAGCAACATAAGAAGCATCCGAAGCCTTCTTACATGGGATAAAATGTGCCATTTTGGAAAATCTATCAACCACAACAAATATAGAATCAAAGCCCCGTTGTGTCCTTGGTAATCCAAGTACAAAATCCATGCTCAAGTCTTCCCAAGGTTTGGATGGAATTGGTAATGGCGTATATAACCCCGTATTTTGCTTTGACCCTTTTCCTACTTGACATGCTCGACATTGTTTGATAACCTTCCAAACATCCTTCTTTAAACTAGGCCAAAAGAAGCGATATTCCACCAAAGCAATGGTCTTATCTCGTTCAAAATGTCCACCCATTCCGCCTCCATAAAGTTCCCATGTGACATGATCATGTAGAGAAGTCCCTGGTAAGCATAAACGATTTTTATAAAACAAGTACCCTTCTAAAATCTGCAAATCAATACATGTTGCTTTTGAACCACTCAAAAGAGAGGAATAAACATCTCCAAAATCAGCATCATTATCATACCAATGCTTTAATTCTTCAATTCCAATTGTAGTGGTTGGCATGTTTACTAGGAGAAGGGTCTTCCTACTAAGGGCATCAACTACTTTATTTTCAATTCCTGCACAATGCTTTAAATTAAAGGTAAACAGCTGAAGAAAACTACTTCATTTTGCAGGTCGAGAGTTAAGCTTCTTTTGAGAATTAAGATATCGCAAGGCTTCATGATCTGAATACAAAACAAATTCCTTGTAACTGAGATAATGTTGCCAATGCCTAATTGCTTGCACCACCGCATAAAATTCAAGATCATATGTGGAGTATTTTTTCTTTGCCCCATTGAGTTTCTCACTAAAGAAAGCCACAAGATGTCCCTCTTGGCTAAAAACTGCTTCAATTCCCACATGGGAAGCATCACAGGCCACCTCAAATACTTTCTCAAAGTCTGGTAGACGTAGGATAGGAGGGTTCACCATCTTGGATTTGATTTCTTCAAATGCCTTGTTGGCCGCCTTAGTCCAAATAAATAAACCAGCTTTCATGCATTCGATAATTGGGGCCATAATAGAGCTGAAATTTCGAATAAATCGTCTATAAAATGTAGTCATTCCATGGAAGCTTCGCACCTCATGGATATTTGTTGGTACTGGCCAATCAACAATAGCTTTAATCTTCTCCAGATCTGTTTCAACACCCTTAGAAGACACAACAAAGCCAAGAAATACAACACTAAGGCTCATGAAAGTACATTTTTTCAAATTAATGTAAAATTTTTCAGCCCTAAGAGTGTGCATTACTTGCTTCAAGTGTTCCTCATGATCTTCACAAGATCGACTATAGATAAGAATATCATCAAAATAGACAACAACAAACCGTCCAATAAAAGGTTTTAATACCTGCGTCATAACCCGCATGAAGGTACTTGGAGCATTGGTTAGTCCAAACGGCATGACTAACCACTCATACAATCCATCCTTAGTTTTGAAAGATGTCTTCCATTCATCTCTTGGTCTAATACGTATTTGATGATATCCACTTCTTAGATCAATCTTTGAGAAGATTACTGATCCAACCATCATATCTAGCATGTCATCAAGTCTTGGAATTGGAAATCGATACTTGATTGTGATTATGTTGATTGCACGACTATCCACACACATCCGCCATGATTCATTCTTCTTTGGTGTTAGTAGGGCAGGAACTCCACAAGGACTTAGGCTTTCACGAATAAAGTCTTTAGTAAGTAATTCATCAACTTGCCTTTTCAATTCAGCATGCTCTGTTGGATTCATTCTGTAGGCTGGTAAATTTGGTAATGATGCATCGGGAATAAAATCAATGGCATGTTGTACGTTACGCATAGGAGGGGTTGATTAGGTAACTCTGTAGGCCATAAGTCAGAAAAGTCATCAAGGATTTTACGTACGTTTGCTGGATATTCCTTATCTTGTTCTTTAAATTCTTCCACATTCCGAGCCATTAAAGCAAAAATAACTTTAGTTTCCTTGCTCTCATTTTCAAATTGACACATAGTAAGTACCTTTTTTGGTTGTGCATCCTCTTTTGACTTCTTAATTGGAGGGACTTCTTTCATTGGACGAAGGATCTTCTTACATTCGTTGTGTATGAGAGCATATGTATTTTCATAGCCGTCATGTTAAACTCTTCTATCAAAGAGCCAAGGTCTTCCAAGTAAAATATGACTTACTTTAATGGGTAAGACCTTACACTATACGAACTCTTCAAAGTCCTTACCAAAAAGGAATGTTACTAAGCAGCGAAAACTTATCGAGATAGAGGTGTCATTAACTCATGCTACTCTGAATGGATTTGGATGTCTCTCTGTTTTAAGGTTTAGCTTCTCAACAAGTTCTTGTGAAGCTATGTTCAAACTGCTACCTCCATCAATGATCATGGTGCATAATCTCCCTTGGCAAGAAATATGTGTTTGGAAAATGCTAGTACGTCGCCAATCTTCTTCTCCTTTTACTTTTGGGACAGTTAATAAAGGTCGTATTACAAGACTATGTCCTTCCGTCATACCATCATAGTAGTCACATTCTTCACTAACTTCATTTTCATTGTAGGTCTCTTCTTCCTTTAGGTAACTTTCCAATTCAAATTCCGGTTCTTCAACACAAAAGTGTAAACCTTTGGTTGGGCATACCACAGCATAATGACCATGCCCACCACACTTAAAGCATAAAGGAGTCACATCTACTTTTCTATCTCCAATACTCATTGAATTTTTACCCTTATTACCATTCTTATGAGCCACATTCGAAGTTTGTTGAGTGTTGCCCCCACCAGTCACATGATTAGAAGTTCTGAAGTTTGATGTGCTTAAAGGTTTGCTTGCTGTCCTGTTGGAGAAAGTGCTCCCAATTTGTGAACTTGGACGCTTGGAAACCCGAAATTTGAGGCCTTCTTCTATTTTGAGGGCTAGTTGATAAACGTCATCTACGGTATAAGTGTGTGCAACTATCATCTCAAGTTGAATCTCCATTCGAAGTCCAGCTTTATAGTGGGCTGCAAGTTGAGCATCACTTTCCCACACTTGATTTCGAATGCTCAATTCATGGAATTCTTCTGTATATTCTTCAACGGAC
This sequence comes from Vitis vinifera, assembly GCF_030704535.1. NCBI lineage: Eukaryota > Viridiplantae > Streptophyta > Magnoliopsida > Vitales > Vitaceae > Vitis > Vitis vinifera. Next base: position 9,871,532 of record NC_081816.1, on the reverse strand, counting down.
TTGGTACCTTATTTAAGGGAAAACAATTTTGTATGCATAAGTTGTTCATAATCAGTTGGGAGAAAGTGCTCCTTCATCTTCAACTTCATCTTGTCCCATGTGTCAATAGGTGGTTGGCTAGTTCTATGAACTTGATTCTTAATATTATTTTTTTTTTGATAGGCAAAAGCAGAAATATATTAGAAAAGGGCACCAAGAGGAAAGCCCAATAGCATACAGGGAGTATACAAAAGGCCCCTTAAGGCACACACAAAAGAAGAGAAAAAACAAACCCGACCCTCATCTAGCGCCTAGCCAATAAAAAAAACTAGGTAAAGTAAGAGGACCTTCATTTACAATTGTTTTTGTCCACACCCAAAGATTACAAACAAAAGAATTTTTCAACCTATGAACCGAAAAGTCCTCATTATCGAAAGCAATCCTGTTTCTTTCCATCCAAACCGCCCAAAAAAGGCATAACGGGGCTGCCTTCCACACCATACTATGCTTCTTGCCCAACATAAAGCCCCTCCATTCAATAAGGGTCTCTCTAGCCGAAGATGGGAGGACCCAACACACTCCAAAGAGGGCGAGCAATAATTCCCATAAAGCTCTTGCCTTGGAGCAATGTATAAGAATATGATCAATTGACTCCTCTTCCTCACAGCACAGAAAACATCTGTTAGCAATAGCCCACCCCCTCTTTTTAAGCTGATCCATAGTAAGCACCTTACCCCAAGAAGCCTCCCAAGCAAAGAAACTCACTTTGGAAGGCACACTAGGGTTCCAAATCAAACCATGAGGGAAAAGACCAGCTCTTCTTGAAGATAGATCATTATAGAGTGATTTAACTGAAAAAATCCCATTCGAATTCACCTTCCACATCATTCTATCTTCCATAAGAGGACTAAGCCTTGCACCTCGGATTGTCAAAAGAAGCCTCTCCACCTCTTCCACCTCCCAATCATTGAAGGGCTTAGAAAATCTAGGACTCCAAGCCCCTTCCCCTCCCAAAGTGTCCCAAAACTCCTCTACCCAGGCCTCCTTAGAGGAGGCAAAAGCATACAAGGAGGGAAAAGAATTGCATAAGGCGAGGTTTCCCCACCATATATCTTTCCAAAATTTTACCCTTCTACCATTCCCCACTAAAAAAGCGACTTTATTTTGCATAAGGGCACCTTCCTTCCTTATTTCCTTCCAAAATCCTACTCCATAACTCTCCCTAACTTCTCTAGAACTCCAACCCCCTTCTTCCTCCCCGAACTTCCTACTAATGACGTGCCTCCAAAAGTTCTCCCTTTCAATCGCAAAACACTTGCAAAGAAGGGCCCTATTAAGGATGGAAAGGCGTCTAACTCCCAAACCCCCCTTCCTTTTATCCATGCAAACGGTATCCCAATTAACTAAGTGAGGCTTCCTCTCCAAAGCACCCCCTCCCCACAAGAAATCCCTTTGAATTTTCTCCAACCTTAGACTAACCACTCTTGGCATTCGAAGTAAAGACATCAAGTATATGAGCATACTTGACAATGTACTCCGAATTAGAGTAATTCTCCCTCCTTTGGAAATAAATTGTCTCTTCCACAAGGCCAGCCGTTTCCGAAATCTCTCTTCCACCCCATCCCAAACAACCACAGACTTGTGATTCGCCCCCAAAGGGATCCCCAAATAAGAAGAAGGCAGCTTGCCCACTTTACAGCCAGCCTCAAGAGCCAAATTCTCCACTCTACCAACCGGCGAAATTTCGTTTTTGTCCAAGTTGATTCTCAAACCTGATATGGCTTCAAACCACATCAACAACCAGCTTAAGTGGACCATCTGATCTTCAGAAGCTTCACAAAACACTAACGTGTCGTCGGCAAACAGCAAATGAGATACCAAAGCCCCATTCCCACCCCTTCCATTAACCCTACAGCCTAATAGGAACCCTCCCCCCATTGCTCTATGGATCAGCCTACTAAGGGCCTCCATTCCTATCACAAAAAGGTAAGGGGATAGGGGGTCCCCCTGACGCAGCCCCCTTGAACTGTTGAAGTAGCCTTCCGGGGTGCCATTGATCAATACTGAAAACGTTGCTGTAGAGATGCACTAGGAGATCCACCTAGTCCACTTCTCCCCAAATCCCATGCTTTGCAATACAAACAACAAAAAATTCCAGTTTATGTGATCGTATGCCTTCTCTAAGTCCAATTTACATAACACCCCACTCTCGTTTCGTTTCAACAAAGAATCTATTGCCTCATTGGCAATAAGGGCAGCATCGAGAATCTGTCTTCCTTCAACAAAAGCGTTTTGAGCTGAGGACACCACTTTGCCCACTACCTTCTTAAGCCTGTTGGCTAACACTTTTGCCAACAGTTTATACAATCCGCCCACCAAATTGATCGGTCTGAAGTCTCTAAGGTCCTCGGCGCCAGCTTTTTTTGGGATTAGGACCAGGAAGGTCGAATTTAAGCTCCTAACAAATCTGCCGCGCTCATGAAATTCTAACAAAAAACCCATGATCTCTTTTTTGACAACATCCCAGCAAAATTGCCAAAACCTAAGGGGGAAGTTGTCTGGACCCGGAGCCTTGTCCCCATTCAGATCTGAAAGAGCCTTGAGGACCTCTTCCTCTGAAAAAACCTCCTCCAATCTAGCTGCATCCTCATCTCCAATTCTATTAAAGTCCAGACCTTCCATAGAAGGGTGCCAGTCCCCCGGGTCAGTCAATTGGTCCTTGAAAGCTTTAACCACCCCTCTCTTTATCTCCTGCTCCTCTGTTAACCATATACCGTCAACTTTAATCTTGGACAGGCAGTTTCTCCTTCTATGGGAGTTAGCCATTTTATGAAAAAAACCTGTGTTTCTATCACCCTCCCTTAGCCAAACTTCTCTTGATTTTTGTCTCCAAGAAACCTCCTCCATTAGAGCCCATTTTTCGAAGTCCCCCTTTGCTACCTTTCTAGCTTCCAATTCCTCCAATGATAAGGGGCGAAGCTTCTCCTGACCATCCCAGAAATTCACCTTGTCCAGGGCCACTTTCTTATTGACACCCACCTGCCCAAAAACATCCTTATTCCACGACTTTAGAATAGCCTTCAAAGCCTTCAACTTCTTAGCAAGGATGAAACTAAACAAACCATTAAAGCTTAGACTCTGCCACCACCCCTTCAACAGATCCTTAAATCCCTCCTCCTTAAGCCACATATTTTCAAAACGGAAAGGAACAGGACCTCTTCTAACCCCTCCCCCATCCAATAGAATAGGGAAGTGGTCGGACACAGGCCTAGGAAGAGTACACTGCACCGCCCCCTTAAAGTGACCCTCCCAATCCTCCGACACCAAGAAACGGTCTATCCTGGTCATAGCTTGATTGTTCAGTCCTCCACTCCAGGTGAATGGACCCCCCTGAAGGGGAAGATCCCTCAAATCCAAGTCGTCAATCACTTCCGAAAATCTTCTCATTGAAGAAGACAATCTTCCCCCTTTTCTACTCTCATTTGGAAATCTGATTGAATTGAAGTCACCTCCGATACACCAAGGATCGCTCCAGAGTCCGCGGATGGCCCCTAGCTCTTCCCAAAACAGCTCTCTATATCTCTTTAAGGTAGGGCCATACACTCTTGAAAAAACCCAATAAAATCCATCTTCATAGTTCTTGAACCGGCAGGAGATGGAGAAAAGGCCCACCTCCATCCCTTCCAGCTCCAACACTCTTTTGTCCCAAAAAACCAGCACCCCTTCAGCTGCCCCCCTCGCATTCAGTACTCCCCAATCTAAAAATCTCCCCACTCCAAGACTTCTCACCACCCCTAAAGACATCTGAGACATTTTAGTCTCTTGCAGGCATACCAAATCCACTTTATGGGATCTGATTAAGGCCTTAATTGAACTTCTCTTATTTCTATCATTCACCCCCCGGACATTCCAAGATAGGATTTTAATTTTCATTTAAGACACAGAGCTCTATCCCCATTTCTTCTATCCGAGCCTTTCTTCCTGCTTTCTCCTTCATAATTAATCGACCATTCCGATTTTTTCACTTCCCTATCAAACCTAGTCATCCCTGCAATTCCTTTCTTCTTGCCTTGATCCCTCCTTGATTTCAGCCTTAACAGTAATTTAAGGACTTCCCCTTCAACGCCAACTGTCGAGAATCCCAAAGTCTTACTGAACTTAGCCAAGCTACTGTCATCCCAACCGCTACCCTAGTCCTCTTCTTCCTCCAGATCCTCACTCTCCTTTGACCTGAAACCCCTGTTCTTTCCCCCCTCTGTACTCGTCTCCCACGGACTACCATCAATCAACACGGCACACAACGGAGCTTGATACCCAACATCTTCGTCAATGACTACCGTACCCCTAACACCCCCCACCACCATAGCCCGATCGCACCCAGAAAGAGTAGAAGAAGAGAAGAAGTCCCGATCCCCCCCAAGAACATCGGTAACGGGCTCGTACCTGGACGCTTCAGCTGACAACGCTTCTTCAGTCATTCGCGCTCTCGCCTTCGCCATTAGAGACTCAGAATCCCTCTAATCTCCTCCTAGGAAGCACGCGATCCCCCCGTCCTCCTTAACTTGGCCACCCGAAGCTTCCATCGTAGCCTTAATCTCCATCCCCCCGACCTCGGCACAAGGAGAAGCCCTATTTCCTTTTATCCCTCCCAACTCAGGCTCAAAACCCATGTCGGCCCTTCCTTCACAGCCCGCAATCGACCCCTTTATGAGGAAGGGCCTATCCTCGCAGCCCATTACCCATCCTTTTAACGTGATGGGCCTGGGCTCACAATCTGGCCCAAATATTTGGGCTCCCACATAGTTTGACTTAATACCATCCTCTCCAAGCCCGCTCCTGACTTGGGCCTCCCAATCGGTCCCAAAAACACAAGCTGCTGGCCCAGATTTAAAACCTCCCAGGTTTGCTAATTTCCCTCCACCTCGACTTCTGATCCCGCAGCTGTCTTCTCCATCAGTTACCTCCTCTCCAAGCCCTCTTTCAGCCAACTCATATGGATAGCCTAAAGCCCCTTTTGAAGAACTACCACAGGGCGGCTCAGTTACTCCCCTCTGCTCCTTTGGCTGTCCAACCTTCACCAGCACGCCTCCTCTACACTCATTACGAGACCCACTCCCTGTAACTTCTACAACCACTACATCCCCTTTCCCAAGGCCACTTCCCGCCGGCACCACCTGAGAGAACCAAGGTGGGGATTCCCACCACAGCTGGACTGAGAAGCACCCCATCTCATCCACAATCTGGACAGAGGAAGGTGTGTTCCTGCCCGCCGATTTCACCAACATTCTAGCCCATTGCAGCTCTGCCATTGAATCTGTCTTGTTATCCACAGCAATGAACCCACCACAACCATCTCCTATCAACTTAAACACCTCTCGATTCTAGCCCATTGCAGCTCTGCCATTGAAGACCTACCACTTTCACCCATACCTCGCTAGCAAAAGCACCATTGCTAAAGCACCCCACCTCCGGGTGCCATCTTTCCATCAATAATACACTGCCTAGAACCTTTCTCTTCCCTCTAGCAAGAACACGCTCGGCCTCACTAATCAATTCGAACTCAAAGAGTATTAGCCCACCTCCAATTACAGCTATGTCCAGCTTGCCTTTGAGGAGCCAAGCGTGGACAACCCAGTTTTTCAGAAAATCCAACGCAGGGGGATGGTTCTCCACCTTATCCCAACTACCCACTAAGCAACGACCCAGCTGCTCTAATCTACTAGGCTTCACCCTCCTTCCCGCTTCCAGCCAAACCTTATCCCCAAGTCTCCCCAATTTCAGTTTTGCTACATCCGCATATGTCCTTTGATCAGGCTCCTTTTCCTTCTTCAGCACCTCAAGAGAAAGAGGGTCCTTTACTCCTCTAAATGGAGCTACCCCAACCTCTCTCAGCTTCTCAGCCAAGATATTCCATCCTCTAGATAGCCTCTTTCCTTCTGGAAAAATTAAGCAAAACCTTTTTGCCTCCAAATCACGAACAGAACAGAGAATGAATCTACCCGCCTCATTTGTACGACGCTCCAATCTATACTTCCTTCCCTCCTCCTCCCATGCGAGGGACCAGTTACTATCATCTCTATCTCTACAGCAGGACTCCACTCCTACCAACAAACTACTGAGACTTGCATCTCCAAATCTGATCCAAGATGATAACCCTTTACATCTCTCCCAAATACATCCTCTCAGCTTTCCTCCTACTTCATCAATCACAAGTTCATAAGCTTTGGATTCCACAGTAAACCGTCTTCTACTTCCTCTAGACATAACCTTCACCATCGTCTAAAAACAGAACCTTTTCTCCATCACTATGCAGCTTATTTGAGGGTTTGTCACAAGCTCTCTCAATATTATGCCACCATAGACGTGCTGCTCCTTTCACCTTTGCCTTCACAAAACAAACTTTTCTATTTTCGGGCATTGCATACCAATCAAAGTAATCTTCCATTGACATAATCCAATCAAGAAAAGCTGTTGGATTTAGTTTTCCATAAAATTCAGAAACTTCAAGACATACCTTTTTAGTCACATCATCATCTAGCTCAAAAAGTCTGGCCTTTCTTTGAGTCCCCATCATAAAATTGTCTTGTTCTTCGTGTGATTGATTTGGCGATTGTCTAAATTGATGACTTGCAATCTCCTCTTCAATTGGTCGTTTTTCTTGACTATTTTCTAATAAATTCATGATCTCATCAAGTTTGCTATTTAGTTGTACTATAGCATCTTGATGGGATTGTTGTGTGGCTGAAATTTCCTCCAAGTGTATTGTAGCGGCATCTAGATTGCTAGAAGTTTTTTTGGAACTCATGCTTGCATAAGTTGCTCCGCTCCTTAATTGCATATGCTTTCAAGCCAAGAACTTTGGCTCTGATACCAAAATTGATGTAGGATAACCCTAGGATGGTTGCCTACACTCAAGGGTAGGTGGGCTAGGGTTTTACTTTTAAGGTGTAAGGAGAGGAACAAAGAATAAATTTGATGGTAGAGAAAATTATAAGATAAGAAATAGAAAGAAAGAAGAAAGAATGAAGAAAAGATGGAAAACCTTAGAGTCTCACTAAGGCCTTCTAGGAGTCTCACCTAGAAGAAAATCAATGGAGTCTCATCATTGAGGGTTGCAACCTTGCAATGAAAGAAAGTATAATATTATTCATCAAATTCATTCCTTTGATTTATATTGATTAGCCTATTTATAGGCTTCTCTAAGAAATCCAAAGTCTACTAGGACTCTAATAACCTATCATGACTCAAATTCTAATTATATTATAACTCAACTAGCTAATCCTAATTAGACTCCAACAAATACCAATCCCAATTCAATTCTAATTAATATTAATCCTACTTAAAGTTTACTTAGGTTTTCCCTTTCTTCCTTGAATAAACTTTAAAAGGATTTCCCCCATCACTGTGCTAGTTTTTTTATTCTTTCTTTCTTCTTTTCTTTTTTTTAATTGAGGAGGGGGGGCAAATTTATCAAAGGGCCTTTATTTCCATATTCAAAGATGTTTTGGAATTAACATTTCAATCTGTCTATGGTTTCTTATTTTCAGTTGGGCAGCTTGATTTGCACCTATGCTTCATCGATTTGAAGAGTGGTAGGAAGGTGACTCTGATTCTTGATGTGACTTGTTTAAAATGGTAAAGTTCTGTCTAGTTTTATTCTTAACTTTTAGTGACTGCTAAAGATTATGCTATGTTTATATTTCACGTGGATGACTTTTGGTTTGTACTTCTTTTGAATTGCTTAAGAGCCCTCAAGGATTCCCTCCTTTCTTGGAGCTTTGAACTGCCTGTATTGAAAAGCTAAGGTGCTCCAGAAGCCTCAATCCAAATTTAGGATATCATATTGCTATATTGTTTGCACATTAAGGTCAATTAATATTTGTATCTTGTTATTCTTATCTGAAGAGCTCATAGAAAGAAGCTTCCATCTAAACAAGTGGATTATGCTTAGTGCACCTACTTAGTGGGGAAACCCACCATTCTGTTGGATTCTTACTGAACATCTTCTAGGTCAAACATTTGATTTGATTAGACTATTCTATGTGAAACTATTGGCATTGTTTTGCTATTTACACTAAGATAATGACCACTGGCTCTACATCCTTCAGGTGGATCTGTGCTGTCTAATTAATTCAGGATTTCTTGGTCGGCACTTTCTCTTGAAAACAATCACCAAGATTTGGATATTACAAAGTTTAAAAACATGACAAGGAGTTGTTGAAATCATTTTAGACTCTCCTTATTGCCATTCCAACCCTTTATATGGCATGTCTCAACCTTCTGAAGTCATGTTACATGATAAGTTCTTTTCTATCTCATTTTACTTACTAAAAGATGAGATTCACATGGAAAGAATGGATTGGTGATTAGATTGGCATGTTGCACATGATTGCCTTATGTGCCACTCGCACATTGGCAAATGCTATAATGCTCAATTGGGAGTCTGATAATAGTAATATGAGTTTTGGCTTTAGCCAATGCAGTTTTGTGATGTGATGGCACTTGTGGGGTCTACTTGCTCACTACCCATGGTACATAATAGGACATGTGGATGATGAGCATGATGTCACTATCTGCATGGCCTACCCAGTAAATCCCTATTGGATGTGTCACACTCACCCCCCCATGTGATGGAAAATTCTGCTGCCATAGAAAATCAATTCTGTCTGTTTGAACTTGCTATCTTGGGTGACTATTTGTTACTGCTCTATGCCTTGGTTATTTCTTTGTTTGTTGATTTTCAATATCTTGGCATTCATGGATAGGCCGGACTGACTGTTTGATAAATTCTATTCTATGGTTATCTTATCTGCACTTGATCAGAAGATTGTGTCATCTTATCAGCATTCTTTATAAATTCTTCCTTTTTACTTTTGGTGGTCAAGATAAAAGGATATCTCAAATGGTTAAAATCATCTAGTTTTGCTCTGTTTTTTGAGCTTATTGACTGTTAAATAAACTGGCTCCATTAGTCCATTCTGTAAATATGCTGGTCTCTGATAGAGTATTCGATAACAAAGAGCTGTCTGTTCAAGGGATTAAACTTGTTCTTCTTTGTAACCTTTGGGCGTGGTCCAAATTGTTTATAATTTCAGGCTTCACCTCTACTATAGATTTTGTGGATTGATTAGGGGCTTGTTGAGGGGTCTCATTTTCTGTTAGTCCCTCTTTATTTTTTGTTGGTGCTGTTAGCACCCTTTGTATACTCTCTGTGTATTTTGGGGCGCCTTTTTGGCGCTGCTCTTCTTAATACACATTATCGTCTTACCTATCAAAAAAAATTGCTGGTCTTTGATGCATATAGACTGCAGTCATCGTCTATTTAATACACATATTATCAGAAGGCCTTCTATATGCAAGTAAATGTCCTTATTATGCATCAAATAATTACATGAACCTGTCTAATCATTTGGTTTTGAAACAGTGGGGTTTATCCTTCGGAGCTCCTCCCATCTCAGATTCAAGCTGCAGCTACTGGTACCCAAAATTCACTAGCTCCATCACTGTCAGCTGAAATCAGAGGTGCTGTTGAGAATCTTAGAGCTGGATATCCTAGGATTCTACGGCTTTCTAGATGTGTTTCCCATGTGATTCATGCTTTAAGTAGGTAACCAAGTAAAGGAAGGAAGAAAGTTTAGAGGTCCAACATTTTGTTGGACTTTTTCTCCAATGCCTTGCTGGGCAATTCTTCTGTTGCTTGAATGTGATTATTTATTCGATTCATTCTATCTGGACATGTATTCCTCCCCCCCACCCGACAGATTTAGACATATGCTTTTATATCTCCAAACTGTCAGTTGTAAAACATTTCTAGCGTGAAAAGGAACGGGATTGTTGTACGGTTGATGAGAATTGAGAATTGAGAACTTGAAAGGTCAAATGTGACTTTGCTTACCTTTAGATGTTTTGAAAGTGACTGTGAAGATGGAATGGCTGTAACCCATTTAGTGTGTGCGTGTGCGCACGCGCGTGTTCAGCAGTAGAGAAGTGGAATGGTGTCTGCACTTCTGAAGAGGGTGGTGTGAAATGGGAATGGGTGGGTAGAGAAGTAGGGGGCGCTGGAAAACATGAGGAGCACGGTGGTTGAAGTTTGGAGGGTTGGGCTGGAGGCCAAAAAGGCTAGAGAAAAAGGCCAAAAGGTCTACACCTTGACTTGGAGAGATGGCAGCTACTAGAGAACGGTCCCCCACACCCACCCTTTTTTGTGGGAATAAGGTGGAGAGTGGAGGGTGTTGTGGTAATCACAACTCAAAAAAGTGAGTCCCTTTTCTCTCTTTTTGAATCTCACATGTCCTGTCACTGCCCCCAGCTGGGCCACCTCCAAGTGGACTCATCACCTCCAATCCAAATATCCCTTATCCCTAACATTTATGTTGAGTATGATTTACACTACCAAATTATCTGAATTCTATATAAATAACTCTCCTTTTCAATACTTTCTCCCCCCCCCCCCCCCCCCCCACCCCCACAAGACAAGATCGCTTTTCCTTTTATTGGAATAATCCCCCTAACAAAAGAATAAAAAAATGCAAAGCACAACCCATGGAAGAAAAAAAGATAAGAAAGGTAAATTATATTATGGAATAAAATATAAAAATACTATTTTTAATTTATTTTTTTCTATCTTTGTCTTATTTCTTGATTATTCTAATTTAATCTTAATCACATGTTTTAGCAATATAAAATTTGGGTTTGATGTGACACTAATTTGTTACCTAATACCCAATAATTAAATTAACTTAACACCTTAACACCTTAACACTTATATTTATTTATTTATGTTATAAATAATTTTAATAAAAACGTTTTAATCATAATTACTTCCAATTCCAATCGGACATGGCGACACGTTTTTCACCCTCAAGTCTCTCTCCGCCATACATCAAGGGCTTCTGCTATTACACTTCCTCTGAAATAGGAGAAAATTAAGAAGAAAAAAAACAACATAATTTACAAGCTGACCTGGGTCTGTTGGCTGGTACAGGGTATGACATGATAATAGGGGCACCGGGCACCGGGCACCAGGCACCAAAAAGAAGAGAAGAAAAGGGTGTGGGGAAGATAATTAAAGAAGGGGCCCATACCTTTTTGCCCTTTCTGCTTTCCGGAGTGCCAGTGTTGGGAGCATTGACAGAAAGGGACACCTCGGAGAATTGGGTCCCTCCCCTCTGCCATAACCCCACCTGGGTTTCTCTCTTAGGCCTGCACTTTTCATGGGTTTAATGCCATAATCATATTCTGAAATCTTTTCATTTCTATAACCTACCCAGTAGAACCGCAATATAGACTTTTTAGTACTGTGTACCCAACTCCCCTTTAAAACAAAAGCGTCTACCTTTTTAGGGTTTTTCATTCAAGATTTCTTCTCCTTCTCTTTCCCTCTCCAGAAGGTATCAGTATCCCCTCTTTCTCTGCTTGTGTTTTTTTTTTTTTTTTCCCGTTTTATTTGGAATGTTTTTCATTGTTTGCGAGCTTTGAGCTTCCTTTCTTCAATTTAATTGCCACTTGCAATATTTGCTTGTCTCAATTCCTCGTTTTTCTTTTCTTTTCTTGCCCCCCAAGACGAATTTTTTTATTTGTAAATTCCATGTTAAAATTGTACTTCTCATCTGCCAGATTCAAACTCCATGATTCATCTTCTTGAATTGAATATATATTTAGGCATAGCTCTTCTGCAACCCTTTTGATTAAATCATTTTCTCTCTCTTATGTTTTCTTCGGGATTTAATTTTGGGGTTGCCGTGGAGCTGGGTAGAAAACCTCTGAGAGTTCACTTTTTGCCCGTCTGCACTTTTTTTTTTTTTTTTCCCTTTTTTGACTCGGGATTCCTGAATCGGAACAGATGTGTTTGTGAATGTGGACGAGGTTTGAAAAAAAATGTGAATTTTGAAGCAATACCCATCTTTTGCCTTTTCAATTCTAAGGAATTTTACACTATTCCCTAATTTTAAAGCGAAATCAATCGATCATACTTTTGTTGTGTTGAGCTGAATTAATTTGCCCATTTTCTGTTGAATGTGTACTTTTAGCTGCAATGATTCTGAATTTTGGTTTCTTTGTGAAATTCTTTCAGGGTTGTGAAGACTTTCGGCTGAATCCCACTTATTCACTGTTGGTTAATACAGCATACACAGTTAGGTGGAGGTGTTGGAATTGGAAGAGTTGTATAGTTTGGTGTTCAAACATGGGTTACATTTGTGATTTCTGTGGAGAACAGAGATCCATAGTGTATTGTAGGTCTGATGCTGCTAGCTTGTGTCTGTCATGTGATCGGCATGTCCATTCTGCTAATGCGCTTTCCAGGCGCCATTCCAGGACCCTTTTATGTGAAAGATGTAATTCTCAACCTGCATTTGTTAGATGTATCGAAGAGAAGATCTCTCTTTGTCAAAATTGTGATTGGACTGGCCATGGTGGATCTACTACCACTTCATCACATAAGAAGGAAACTATCAATTGTTACTCAGGCTGCCCTTCATCCGAAGGGCTTTCTACAATGTGGCCATTTGTTTTAGATTTGCCTTCTACAGGCAATTCCACTTGTGAGCAGGGTTTGAGTTTAATGTGCCTCAACGAGACCAGTGAGATGAACTCTTGGGGCCCTCCAGGAAATAGCAGTAGGCAAGACGCATCTCTCACAGTTGAAGTGAATGATGCTAATAATGTGGATAAGTCGAGCATATTGATTGGTTCCTCTTCAGTTCCTGAACTCAACTCTCCATCCCAAAAGTTAGACCAGCCATCTGGATCTGCTGATTTAACTTTGCCTAAGGTGAGTGCAATTTTTTTACTAAACATTATATTGAATGCTTAAATAAAATTTCCCATAGGAAATCCCAGTGCACTACTTCTCTCTTTCTTGGAGGGTCTAGCAACAGCATAGTGATAAGCATTGCCCACTTTCAGAGAAATGGGTAATGGCTTTGCTTTTTCATCCCCTGTATAACTGCTGGAATGCTGGTGATTGGATAATCAAGAAATTCTGATTCATGAGCATTTTATATCTAAAGTTTTAGGTACTTCTGACTAAATTTATCAACTTCAAGTAACAAGCTTCACGTGGTATTATTTTCTGACTCATGAACATTTTATGTCCACAGTTTTTTATGCTTATAACTAAACCTATCAACTTCTAGCTGGCAAGCAAACTTTGCATTGTATTGTTTTCCCTGGTGAAGGATTCATGTAGAAGTTTCTTGCCGCCAGAGCCACCCTTATGTATTAGAAAATTTACTGTCATTATTTTCACAATTTTTGTCAATCTTACAATTTTCTCTGTGCAAAATGTTTTTCTCAAACAGATTCTGTATTAGCCCTTGCTTTGCATGCTTGCAGATTTCTTTGGTTAGCATAGATTACAATAAACATTTATAGTGATCGTGGTTTTTGTATTCTTGTTTGTTGGTTTGTATACATGTATTTTCATCGACTTGCTAACTCCTTTAGATTGGACAGCAAAGCTAGTTGGGTTATGCTAATGCTTTATGAGTTAGATTCTACCAGAAACTATTGAATGCAACCTCATGTTCTTGTTTGATGGTTCATATAAATGTCATTTCCTTCACATTGGACAGCAGAGCATGCTGGGTTATGACAATCTTATTCTGAGTTCTTACAACTAGAATGTCATTGGGAACTAGCTTGCTTTCTAGTGACTTGAGATGTGAGCTAGTAGGTTTCTGGACCTATTTGGTGTTCTTTCTGTGTACTTCATTTGTTGGTGTCCCTTGTTTATTTCCAATATTTGATTACTTTCAAGAACAAATTCTCTGAGACCCTTAATTACCTCATTCTCTCAGTTGAGAAAAACTCTTCATAAGGAGCGAGGGACCCTTACAAATAAGGGGCCCAAACAGGTTTCTCTTGGAGATATAAAATGAGAATACTTGAGAATAATATTGAATATATCAGAGTCTTGTAGTACCCAAGATCAATAAAATGTTAGTAAAGTTCATTTTCTGATTCTTTATCTGGTTTACCAAATTGGAAATAAATAAATAAATAAATAAAAAATCCAGCTACTAGCTTTGGTTTTATAGTGCTTTATGTTTTTATTAAACATTGGTTGTTTTTCCCATATTTTGATAGTTCCAAATTATTTTGCAGTTACTCTGTCCTGGAACAGATGATCTTGGGTTCTGTGAAGATGATAGTCTGTATGAGGACTTCAATATGGATGAAGTTGATTTGAATCTTGAGAACTATGAAGAACTCTTTGGTGTAGCTCTTAGCCACTCTGAACAGCTTTTTGAGAATGGTGGAATTGATAGCTTGTTTGGGAAAATGGACACATCCGGTGCTGATTCCCACTGTCAGGGTGCAGTTATAGCTGAGGTTCTGTCTTTACATTTCATATTTTCTCATGTTTTTTCTCCTTATCCTTATCGACAATTACCTCCTTATTGATTCTTGGTACTGTTGTCAGTACTTCATTTAGCTTTCTTGATAGTCTCAGTCCATAGTTGTGAATTTTTATCTTCTAATTGCGGGAAAAAATCAACTGTGCTATCTATCTTGTCAAATTAAAAACAAAAAAGAAAAATTAAAAAAGAAAAAAGAAATGGTGCCATAATTTGTTTAAACCAAATGTATGCAGTTCTCTTTATGTTCAATGGTTCAAGGATGTTATTGTGAAAGCAATGAATATATTATTGTTGCTCATTATTAAATATAATGTCTTGGCAGGGAAAAGAAAAAAATGGTTCCATGTCTAGGATCAAGACATATTGTAAGAACTAACACGGCTTGTTGATGATCTTAATTTTTCAGTCACTCAATGTTCAAGCAAATTAATAATTTCATTTTATTCTCAAATGTTAGTTAAAATAGACATTTTTTATGGATGTGATTGCCACTTGGGGTTTCGATGCACTTAGTCGACTAGGAGCTCTCTTTAACTGCATTAATGATGTGGCTATGACACTCAGTCTTCCTATACTCAATGATTTGTAACATGTGCTATGTAAAACCACCCTCATATTGTCATTATATATGTCTCTTATGTGCTTCTCCCATGTTATTCAGATTTGAAAATATATGTCAACCAATTAGATGTGCTTGAGTGTCCTAGTAAGTTTTGTTGTGTCTTTAATGAGAGTGTTGTAAACAAACTTCTTCACTATTGTTTAATACATATTCATGAGTTCATACTCAATGAAAAATTTACTTATTGTCAGATTTGTGTGTCCTTTCCCAGGGGTCGGTCGGACTAGCAAATGCAGTGCAGCCAACTTACAGCAATGCAGCATCTGCTGATTCCATAATGAGCTCTAAAACTGAACCAATCCTTTGTTTCACGGGAAAGCAAGCCCATTCCAGCCTGTCATTTTCTGGCCTCACTGGCGAGAGTAGTGCAGGAGACTATCAAGATTGTGGGGCTTCTCCAACATTTCTCATGGGGGAACCTCCATGGTGTCCCCCAGGACCTGAAAGCTCCTTGCCATCAACTAGCAGGAGTAGTGCTGTTATGCGTTACCGGGAAAAGAAGAAGAATCGCAAGTAAGTACTGTGTAAAATATAGAAATAAAGCATTAGGCCCTCCTATTACTGTGAACATACTACATTTATAAAATGTCCATTAACGTTGAAGGATCAGCTTTTATAGACAGTTTGGTCTCCACCAAAGCGAAAAAACAAAAGAAGCTTTCAGCCTTTGCAACGACAACACCCTATCTTCAAAGGCAATTCTATTTCTTGCATTTCAAACTGACCAAAACAAGCACAGAGGGCTCGTTTTCCACAATTCTGCGCTTTTTGCCCACCCAAGCTCTATCCCAGCCCAAAAGGGTCTTCCTTACCAAGGAAGGAAACTCCTAACACACACCAAACAGGGTAAAAAATAGTTTCCACACCTCCCTCATCTTTTCACAATGGAGGAGAAGATGGTCAATATACTCCTCATAAACTTGGCACAAAAAACATCTATTTGCTAAAGCCCATCACTTCTTCTAAATTTGGTCTAAAGTTAGAGCTTTTCCCCATGAAGCTTCCCAGGCAAACAAACTAATTTTTGGCTACACCCAAGAGTTCCAGATTTTCTTCATTGGGAAGCACACTGATGAATCCGACTCTAAGACTTTGTAAAGGGACTTTACCGAAAAGTTACCATCTTTGGACACCAACCACCTCACCCTATCCTCCTCATCCAACATCACTCTTTCCCCACACAATCGCCCCAGCAGGTTCTCCACCTCATCCAACTCCCAATCATTGAAACGCCTAGTGAATGAGGGTTCCAACTCGCCCCCTTTCCCCACTTGCTGAAGCAGTCCATAAATCACTCACCTAAGCCTCTTTGGCTGTAGTTAACGCAAATAAGGAGGGGAAAGAATCGCACAACGGTAAGGTTCCACACCACTTGTCCTTCCAAAAGCTCACCCTTTGGCCTTTACCCACCACAAAAGATATTCTAGAGCTAACAAGGTAGCCAAGTTTCCTAATTGCTTTTCACAACCTTCCTCCATGCCCCTCCCCTAACCTCACAGGAGCACCACCCACCATGCATTTATAAAATGTCCATGTGTTGCAGGTTTTTATTTTCCTTTCTATGACGTAGGTGCATTTCTGCTTCAGTGTAATTTTGAAGTTGACAAGTTGGTGTTGTAGGTGTTTCTCACTTGCCCAAAATGGGGAAAAATAGAGAATAAACGAATTAAATATGATATCTGATGTTCGCCATTTTATGAATGGACATTGTACCAATCGAAATTAAACTGTTATTATTTTAAAGTTGAATTCAAATGTGCAATCAAGAAAATCAAGGTAGCATTGCAGGGTTGCAGAACACATGAATTATCAGAAGTCCCACATACAGTGTAGAAATGTATGTCTGTATTGCGTTCCTGTTGTTTATTCCTATAATAATAACATATATATGCTTGCTATCCTGGCTGCTATGGTATTAATTTTTTGAACTCTTGTTTTGATTTATAGCCCTTTGGGTTCCTTGTTTTGCAACACTATTCATTTATTTAATCATCATTTTAAACATTTTTAACAGATTTGATAAAAGAGTGAGGTATGCTTCACGGAAGGCAAGGGCTGATGTTAGACAGCGTGTGAAGGGGCGCTTTGTCAAGGCTGGTGAAGCTTATGACTATGACCCAATAAGCGAAACCCGGAGCTTCTGAGATTACAATCTTCAATCATACTTAAAAAGGAGAGAAACACCCCAAATCTCAAACCTGGGAAGAATTGGTTAAGATTGCTTGTGACATGGATAAAATCGATGCATGATTTTCCTGCACAATGAAATATGATTGGGGCCTTGGGTTGTCAACTTGTTATCAGTAGAAATGGGTGGATCAACAAATTCAGAGCCAGGAATCTAATTCTCCTGACCCCGAAAGAACCAATGGATCTTGAGATCGTGACATCTGATAAAAGATGAGGCAATGGCTTTTCACTTACCTTCCCATGTCCTATGACATGCTGAACTTTTTCAGGGAAAGGAGAGTGCTTACTGTTTCTCCAGTCTTCTATTTCTTCCTGTTTTTGTTACTTCCATGAACTAGCTTCCTGTGAGTTGCTAATAGGCCAGACAAAGCTTGCAGTCGTACTTTTTGTATTTGTATAGCGTAGGAGCAGTGTATATGCAGGTGAGTTATACAGTTCGCAGGGGGTTGTACAGCAGATGGTAATTATATATGCTGTTGAAAATTGAGACATTATCGCTTGAGTAACTTAATATAAGATGGGATATTTTAGCTCTTCTTGAGGTTCTGTGGATTTGTCTGAAAAGACAGTAGAGATATTAAGTTAGCTATTTGCAAAACCATTTTGTTATCAGAGTGTTAAGTACCATCTGCCTTGCATTTTTTTCTCCTTTGTACACAAACACTTTACCATACACAAGGCATTTCCGGAGGTTTTGTGCAGACCAAAAGATGGCCCCCAATTATTCTGTTCTGAAAATTCTCACTTAAACCTACCTATCATGCGGATGAAGCATGTTGCACTCACATTTTTCAAGCATTTTTAAGTTAAGAAACAAATGGTCTTAGTTAAAGAGAGGTGAATGCCATGAACAATGGGTTGTAACCATCATCCTCGGATTAATGGACATAGCGAACATCTTCACTGTGATCTAGAGATAAGTGGGCAGAAATTCAAAATTGCCCGAGTAAATTACTAGGTATACCATCCTTTTCAACTCTCGATCAACCAAACATGATATTATATTTAAGTTACAGCAAAAGAATAAGAAACTAAACCCTATCTAGCCTGAACCATTTGAGTTGTTCCGTAGGCCATTACAGAGCTTTGAAAGGGGCATCAATACAAAGACACACTGCTTCAATTTCCCCAGGCTGAGAAAATCCACCCGAGAGCCTGTTGGTCCTGCCGTTCCATGTAATCAATCATCATCAGAGCTATCTAGTGGCATCCTTTCAATCTCATCTTCTGTGATAGAATCCTAAATGCACATTGCAAAGAAATTTCATTAATGGGGGAAGTAAGAAGAGAAAACAATAGCGCAAGGATCTGCTAATCGTGAGTCTTGTGATTTGTGAAGCATTTTTTAGACACTTAATGTAAAATTCTTATGATTTGTGAAGCATTTAACAAGATAATGAAGAAACTCCTTACTGGCATCTTATCCCAGTTCTTCAACTTGGAACTTGTTAGCATATAACTGTCACGCAATGGAGCCCAGGCAGGCCCCTCACCATCCACTGGACCACTCGATCTATGAGCCTGCATGTCATGGTAATTTGTCATTACCTCAATAGCTTGGAACTAGTGGTGCCAACCTCACCAAGTGTCCAATTGCATGGTTTTGATGTATAACCTCATCAAGAAACTAGGAATAATAGATTCTGATAAGATCTCACAGTGGGAGACCAGGAATATTCATTAAAAAAGTAATACCAAAACACCAACCTTGGCAGGAGTGCCAGCTGATGACCATGCTGTCTTCCCCAACTCGGAAAAGAAGGCTTCTTTCCTCCGCTTAATTATTGCTGGCAACATTGAGATAATATTCACCAAAATCAGAATCACATAGGGCTGAAAAGAGAGAAGAAATAAGGGCAGACTAGACCAATAATAACATGGTACAGGTTAAATTAAAATGCTGTTATGTTTGAGTTCAAGCAAAACTTCCAAACCAGAATGCCAATGAAGATAAAACTTCAGATTATGTTATAATAAACCTTCTAGCCCAGGATACCCATATCGATTTTACTAGAGTATGGGCATGCAAAAATGGCTCAGTATACTAGAAGGCAGTTTTCTAAACAGTATGACCACCAAAATATTGCATGACAGTGGCCTTGATCAATATAATGCAGAACATAAAAACAATGCCCATGTCAAGACAGCAAAGATGATTCCATTTCAGTCCTAATCAGAACTGCTTAACAAATAAAAAAACAATACAATTTCCATTCATAGTTCATATCTCAAGCTCAACAAGGAAAAAAAATGGAATAACAAAAAATAAAGGGGATTTCAAATTGTAATCAGGGTCCTTCAAATTACCTTTTTCATCCTTAAATCTTGAAGCATTCAAGCCTTTCTGAGCATTCTGTGCCTTGTTGACCTGTTTAAGAAACCAAACAACCAATGTTTAGATCCAATATGCTTGAATGTAGCAGCAACAGCAAACAATTTCATTATAAACATAGTTAGAAACTACGGACTTTCAAAGGGACACAACAAGGTAAAACATTTGAAGAGAAACTTACAGCATTAAATAACTTGACCACTGAAACTCCAGAGAACACATGGAAAACATGAACCAAGTTAGTTCAGGCAAAAACATGAACCAATTTCAGATATTTTCAGCTAAAAAAACAAACAAACAAAAAAAAAAAATACCTCCTTTTGTAGCAACGCCTATCAGAAACTTTTCATGTGAATCCAAGAAATTGGCAGGCTTCACATGGCCCTTCTCTCCCAGCTATTAGATTAAGAAGCACACAATGAAATAATATAAATGTAATTGCAAAAGAAGTGTAAATTATATTATAGATATTATCACAAATAACTAATAAAATTGTCAAATATTTTTGAACCCAAGATGTTAAAGAGTTATAATGAAATAAAAAGATAAATACCAGGTGTTTTTCCTTTTTGACATCTCCCTTGACCTTCTGGTCAGCTTCCTCTTCAGCAAGTTTTTCTGCAACTAGCTTCTTGTGTCCTGATAATACTGGACCCTGCAATGATATTGATTTTATATAACATTTTATCCTTATTTGCCTACAGAAAAAAGAAGAAAAAACAAATTACAGCCAAGCAACTCACCAGGGAAATATCAGACACGTTCTTCTTTATGATTTTTTTGAATGCTAGCCTGAATGCTCTACAACCTTCTGTGAGCTTTGTAATTCCTGGTTGAATTTCACCTTCTTCATCCTCAGAAATTTCATTTTCTTCATCAATATCCTGGTGGTCCTCTTCTTCTTCTGAAGAATCCTTACCATCCAATGCCACCTCTTTTATAATAGGCACTGCGTTTTCACCTTTGGTTGCAACAGCATACCCACCATCATCCCCCTCATCTTCATCGTCGTCTGAATTATAATCTCTTGCTCTTTTGCGAAACAGCTTTTTCATTCTCCTGTCTATTTTAATCCTCTCTCCACTGCCATCAAACCCTTTTAGTTTCTTTTTTGTCTTATTTCCTTTCTTACGCCCTAATCGCCTCTTTTTTGATAAATTTACAGTTTCTAACTTTTGGGATTCTTCTGCCATGGCCTGGTACACAATTCTATCCTCTACAAGAAATCAAAAGGAATCAGCCCCCAGAGGAAGACAACCTCCATCGATGCAGTTCATGCGTAGGTTTGCTCAATGACAGATAACCTAATATACTGATAGCATGCAATTACACAGCAAACACTAGTATACATAAACTACCCTGATAATATGTTTCATAAATCAAAAAAAAAAAAAATCAAGAACGCAAAGCAACTAATACAAGAACACGGCATAACTCAAAATACCATTCCGACGTTCCCAGAAAAGAGAAAATCAATTCTCACAAAAATGGCAAACAAGCTTCGATTTTTCAGCAGGAAAATAAATAAAAAATAAAAAATAAAAATCAGTTTATTTTGAACTTGTTGGAGTATAAACAAAGGTTTGGAAGCGGTTGGAAGAATACCTCTTGGAAACCCTAGGCGTAGAGAAATTGAAGAGAACAGAAGCGTGAGGCTCTTCTTCTTCTTCTTCTTCTTCAATGAGGCGAAAGGCAAAGAGAGAGAAAGAGCGTGAGGCTCTTCTTCTTCTTCAATGAGGCGAAAGGCAAAGAGAGAGAAAGAGCGCCCTAGCTAATTTTGGGCTTGGGCTTGGGCTATTCTCTTCGAAACCCTAGGCGTAGAGAAATTGAAGAGAACAGAAGGCGTGAGGCTCTTCAATGAGGTGTTCTTCTTCTTCTTCAATGAGGTGAAAGGCAAAGAGAGAGAAAGAGCGCCCTAGCTAATTTTGGGCTTGGGCTTGGGCTTGGAGGTGCAATGGTTCAAAGGCGGGCCCGAACAATGATTCCCAAATTTTCCAGAAGACCAAATCACCCAAGAAAGGAAAAAGAAAATTCCAGAAAGGAAAAAATTCTTACTATTGGTAAGTAATTCTTAATTATTTCTTACAACAAAATTCTACTTAAAAACTTAAAGAATTACTTCTTACAACAAAATTCTACTGAAAAACTTAAATATGAAAAATCATTTTCTTAAGTTAGTCTTTATTAAGGTAATATGCAGTGATGTATAATATCATTTCAAAGACAAAAATGGAAAAACACTTTAAAATTATTGTAAAGAAATAACATGTTTTCAACTCTCTTCTGTTTTAGAGGATAGAGAAGAAGAGAAGTTCCAATATGTTTCTTTCAATCTACATGAATGAATGGGAATGGAATATGTGGAGGGTGGTTTCCAAGGGACCAAATCATCACTTGTCTTTACCTACCTTATAATTTAAGGTTATTAGTTAAGTTATGCCTTCATTTTCAATCTTGATTGATGGGTTTATTATCTTCCAAAATTTGGACAATTCATAATTGGGAGGATATGGGCAATGTGGGTTTCAAATATCCACTCAAAAGAGCCACCCTCAAGCCCAAGTCACATTGATGAATATTCTTAAATCAAATCATAGCCCCCATTATCAGTCAAGTTGTTTGAATCATGTTGAAAGACTCGTATATGGTTGGTGCTCTCCAAGGGTAGTGCTAGTGCCACTTAATCCACAGAGGATGGCTTGATTGAACTTAAAAAAGGGTTTTCAGTTTTTTAGAAATCCATCCAAGTACCTAACAACTTAGTAGTCACTGGGATGGTTTTCAATATCATATATCCATGTTCTTCTAAGGTTTCTTTCCTTTTTCCCTCTGTTGAAAATTTTGCTTCCCCTTCAAGTACTCTAAAGGGGGCTTTTGGGAAATTTCTAAGGTTTCTTCTAAGGAAATTTCTTAAGGGAATGAGGTGGTACCAGCCTACCACACACCCTCTCCTATCCTATCTACCAATCATTCCATTGATAGAATTGCTTGGACTTTACACTCACCAGGGCTTAAAGCGCCTCCTCCTACCTTTATGAATTCAACAATCATATTCTAATTCACATGAAATGAAATTAAGAAAACGATATCAAAAAAGTTACCATCCCGGAATCAACTTGTTCTCCCATTCCTCAGCATATGAAATGTGTTGAGAATTGAGATACATGGCTAGTGTCAAAGACAAAGGGATGTGACAAGTGGAGGGCCCCATTACTTAGAAAAGATAATTTATAAAAGCATATATGGTTATATACATTGATCTTCTTTCAGGTTTTTTTTGTTAGGTAAGAAAAGACAAATCATCAAGCAATTAAGTAACTAGTCTCGTCCTGTCCCACCACTTTTGCCAAACAAATTGTGCCTCTAAACATTTATCATTCGGAGTAAAGGTTGCTTTCATCACTTCAACCAAACAGCCCATTGTTTTTATATCATATCCTGATCAACCCTTCAAAACCCCCCATCTTTCTAAAAATATCGGTGTTTCACCCCTTACCCACTTAGATTTTCCATTGAATTTTCCTTTTCCAAGCTTTGTTTCCTCTCTTTCTCAGTGGTCCAATGACAGAAACTACTCATTCAGCATCATGGGGTGAATTGGATATGGAGACAAACTAGCTTGTTTTTCCTTTTACGCTTTGGCATTCTCTAGACTTGTGTACTCAACCACTCTACACCAACCAAAGCAATGGTGCTGCTTTATTCTCTTCTTCCTTCTGTGAGCTGTTTCAGATTCCATACAAGAAGTTCCTACTAATTACTCTTTAACAACATCACCATTTCCAAATTTTTGTTCGATGAAATTGGAGAAGAATCTAAGAGATGTGAAAGTAGGAGGAAAAAGGACTTATCCAAAGTGATGAAGACATGACTTTGAATGTGATACATTCGAGTCATCATCTTGATTCATTCCTGGCCAAATTTTTGTAGACACTTGCAATAACATGCCACCTGGATATAAAGCAACAACTAGAGGTGCCATCAAGGCCCCCCTTGCCCTGCCATCTTGCCAACACATTGAAGACCACCTCTCAAACTATATATAAATACATGCGCGACAACTCGCGCATGTACATGTGTAGGCATGCATACATAAACACGTGCACATGCATTGAACATAGAAATGATACGCTAGCTGGCTCGTTGGCTCGCGACCATTTGTCAGCCATAGGACAACTTGATCAGAAGATAAACCGGACACTTGTCTATTTGGTGAGTAAGATATGTGGGAGGGGGACACTTCCTAGTTCACAATAGGACATATATGTCACTAGTAACTTGGCATAGCATTCATGTAAGGAGATATATCTCAAATTTAGTGTGGGAATACAAATAGCACTAGTGTTTGTTTTTTTTATCTTCTCTCCAACTTCTTCACAAAGTAGTACAGGGCCGGGCACTATGAGAAAAGTTTGGAGGCTAAAATTGAAAGGGGAAAGGGAGGGGAAAGGAGAAAAGTAATGATATAAAGTAACCATGGTTGGGGCCATAGGGTCCGGAAAAGGCGGAAGGGTTAACCATGGTTGGGGGCATATGGGTGGTAATGATTCATAATTAGTGTGCTATATATAAAGGAGGAAGAGCAGAGGAGTAACCATTGCAGCTCATTAATCGACTTCTGCTGTCAATTCCACATCTTGGGATCCCATGAATTTCTCTGCTGCTGCTGCTTCTTCTCCTTCCTGATCACTCCAACGCCCCCATCATCTTCTCAAGCTCAACCCTGTAAGTCTCATTGCAAAAGAGAATCCATAAAGAAGGAAAAAAGAAAAATTTGTTCTTTGTGTGTTGTTTTGTTTTGCTATCATGCGATAAAATGCTAGATCTCAGACTTTTATCATGGTGGGGTTTTTTCATCACTTTGTGGCACATTTTTTGTGGGGTTGTGTTTGGTTTTGGAAAATGGGTTTGTGTTCCTTTGCTCCTCCATTCTCACCTTGTTTCTGTTTCTAGCTGCTTGTGGTTTTGGCTTCTTCTTTTTTTCCCTTTTTCTGATCACGGTGGATTTGGAAACCTCGTTCCGTTTGATTTTGACTAATGCTCTTATCATATCAGTTCCTCCATTCACTGGATTGCAAGGCTCATCCTTGATTTCCAGTGCTAGTTCCTGGGTAATCTTAATCTGCAAGTCTGCAAGTCTCTTATTTTGGATTTCTGATTCATTTTCTTCAGTTTTTGGTCTCTGATATAATGTTTTGACATCCCTGTTGATGGTCTTTCAGATCAGACCCTCCTTCTCCGCAAATCTAAATCCCAAAACTCCAATTTGGAGCAGCATGGGACTATCGAGTCTCCCAGCCCCATCTGAAGGAGTACTGTGTGTGCTTCTGGTGAACACAGCTCTCTCCATCTCCATCTTCAAGGGCATAGTCCGGGCCATCCTCCATGTCATTGGAATTCACCTCTCCGCAACCCCATCCTCCTCCGACTCCCCTGAACCCACCTCAGAGCCCTTTGAGTTTAGGCGGAACCCATCTGAGACCTGCATGGAGGAATTCAGGAGCAGGAACCCAGCAATCAGGTTTGACACAGTGTGCTCCTGCAAGCGCCCTGAACATGACTGTGCGGTTTGCTTGACTCGATTTGAACCAGACTCTGAGATAAATCACCTGCCTTGTGGCCATTTTTTTCACAAGGTTTGCTTGGAGAAGTGGCTGGACTATTGGAACATCACCTGCCCTCTGTGCAGGACTCCCTTAATGCCGGAAGAGGAAACATCTTGCTTTTGGTAAGCAATATCTGGGAGAATGACAAGTTGAGGAAATATTCAAATATCACTGTACAGCTTATGTATAGGTGTTTTACATGAATATCATCAGCTAGGTGTATCTTTTATTCATATGTTAGTTATATGCTCCAGTTTTATGCCTTTATGTGAAGAATCTATATGATATCAGGGTCACATATCCATGTCTATATATGTATATATATATATTGTACATGTTGTGAGGTTTCTGATGTTTTGTGCATCTTTTCTTCCATCTAAAGCTGTGGGGTTTCCCTTTTTTTGAGATTTGGATGGATGTTTGCCTTTCTCTTCTCCAGAATGCCACTAAACAGGACAAGACTTTGAAAAAGGATGTTTCCTAATTAGCCCAGATGGCTTGCGAGTGGGCATCTATGGTAATGGGTTATGAGTCTCATTTTGGTTGCTAAAATTCATGGAGACGACCTCCTTCAAAGAAGAACAAAAATGAAACGCCCACACAAGTTATGAAGAGAGCAGATTTAGGAAAACCTCTTCAAGTCATAAACAGAAATGAACCCAAGAGTCATTTCTCTTTCCCTGAAAGCAGAGTACTGATTCATTGCCTTTTTTTTTTTTATACTTGGGTGGTTTATCCCAATGATGATTCTAAGAGTTTAGAGTCAATGGCAGTAGGGCGAGTTCCACCAAAAGAATCCAACATGTTTTTGCTTTGGTTATTTCTCCTAAGGCTCAAAGATCCTGGGTGATGGGCCACCAAGCAAGCAACAATGTTGAACAAACACTCTATCCTTTCTGGTTCATCTCCTGGTTTTCATCGGAGAAATGGGTCATTAGCAACGAAGTTATTATATTTTTCATTTTATGAATCATAAAATCTTCCATAATCAATCTGCTTAATGGATTGCAGGTATGTTGTACTTAGAGATTTGGTGTGTTGAAAATCCGGGAAATTTTTGGAAGTGCTAACTAACATGAGCTTTTCCCTTTTATCTTGGAATGGATCCTTGATTTTGGCGGTCATGTTCTCATCATTGCACTTTTCAAGCTATGGCATACATGAGCAAAATCCCCTTCAGATTATTAGTTTTCAGACCACAAATTTTGAAATTTGAAAATTGGTTGATTCACTAGTAAGCCCTTGCTACAAAGGTTTTAAGGGTGGATCATAACAGCATATGGAGGGAACAATAGTATCATAGGTTGACACTTGACACACAAATTCCACCCAAAAACCCTATTTTGAATGCAATTGTACTTGAACTCTTGGATAATCTCATAACATCGTTGCATTGCTCTCATCACTATTGCATAACTGTACATGATATTTTCATTAATATACAGACCAAATGGGTATTATTTATTTATTTATCTTGATATATATGTAGAATAGATAGAGTTAAAATCTACATAAAGGTGCTAGAATTAGATCGAATGGAATTTTGTCTATTATAATATATAATCAAAATAAATAAAAGATATATACCAAGAGTAATCAAATTGTATCATGAATACACTTTAATCATAAGTGTAACGTCATTCTCCTAGACTTGTGCTCTGTGTTTGATTGGTTATGGAATTGATTAACATCTTATACTTTTTATAAAAATAATTTTCAAATATTTAGTTCTACATGATTAAGTATTAGTTTGATTCAATCTTTTTACAGCAGAAAAATAATTAATATCTTATACTTTTTATAAAAATATAGTTGTACCTGATTAAGTATTAGTTTGATTCAGTCGTTTTAAAGCGAAAAAATAATTAAGATCTTATATTTTTTATAAAAATAATTTTCAAATATTTAGTTGTACCTTATTAAGTATTAGTTTGATTCAGTTGTTTTAATTGAAATTGAAAATGATTAAAATCTTATACTTTTTATAAAAATAAATTTCAAATATTTAGTTGTACCTAATTAAGTATTAGTTTAATTTAGTCGTTTTAAAGCGGAAAAATGATTAAGATCTTATACTTTTTATAAAAATAATTTTCAAATATTTAGTTGTACCTTATTATGTACTAGTTTGATTCAGTCGTTTTTTTTTCAAATATTTAGTTATATCTAATTAAGTATTAGTTTGATTCCGTTTTAATTGAATTGAAAATGATTAAGATCAAAATAATTAAGATCTTATACTTTTTATAAAAATAATTTTCAAATATTTAGTTATACCTTATTAAGTATTAGTTTGATTGAGTCGTTTTAAAGCGGAAAAATAATTAAAATCTTATACTTTTTATAAAAATAATTTTTAAGTATTTAGTTATACCTGATTATATAGATCTTATACTTTTTATAAAAATATAGTTGTACCTTATTAAGTATTAGTTTGATTTTTTAAAGCGAAAACATAATTAAGATCTTATACTTTTTATAAAAATAATTTTCAAATATTTAGTTATACCTTATTAAGTATTAGTTTGATTGAGTCGTTTTAAAGCGGAAAAATAATTAAGATCTTATACTTTTTATAAAAATAATTTTTAAATATTTAGTTATACCTGATTATATAGATCTTATACTTTTTATAAAAATATAGTTGTACCTGATTAAGTATTAGTTTGATTTTTTAAAGTGAAAACATAATTAAGATCTTATACTTTTTATAAAAATAATTTTCAAATATTTAGTTGTAAAGCGGAAAAATGATTAAGATCTTATACTTTTTATAAAAATAAATTTCAAATATTTAGTTGTACCTGATTAAGTATTAGTTTGATTTAGTCGCTTTAAAGCGGAAAAATGATCTTATACTTTTTATAAAAATAATTTTCAAATATTTATTTGTAACTGATTATGTATTAGTTTGATACAATCGTTTTTTTTCCAAATATTTAGTTATATCTAATTAAGTATTAGTTTGATTCCATTTTAATTGAAATTGAAAATGATTAAGGTCAAAATAATTAAGATCTTATACTTTTTATAAAAATAATTTTCAAATATTTAGTTATACCTTATTAAGTATTAGTTTGATTAAGTCGTTTTAAAGCAGAAAAATAATTAAAATCTTATACTTTTTATAAAAATAATTTTTAAATATTTAGTTATACCTGATTATATATAGATCTTATACTTTTTATAAAAATATAGTTATACCTTATTAAGTATTAGTTTGATTTTTTAAAGCGAAAACATAATTAAGATCTTATACTTTTTATAAAAATAATTTTCAAATATTTAGTTATACCTTATTAAGTATTAGTTTGATTGAGTCGTTTTAAAGCGGAAAAATAATTAAGATCTTATACTTTTTATAAAAATAATTTTTAAATATTTAGTTATACCTGATTATATAGATCTTATACTTTTTATAAAAATATAGTTGTACCTGATTAAGTATTAGTTTGATTTTTTAAAGCGAAAACATAATTAAGATCTTATACTTTTTATAAAAATAATTTTCAAATATTTAGTTGTAAAGCGGAAAAATGATTAAGATCTTATATTTTTTATAAAAATAAATTTTAAATATTTAGTTGTACCTGATTAAGTATTAGTTTGATTCCGTTTTAATTGAAATTGAAAATGATTAAGATCAAAATAATTAAGATCTTATACTTTTTATCCTTTCTTTTAATGTAATAATATTTTGCATAATGAAAAATTTTTGCAGCTTGGATTTTCCAATTGCTTAATTTTTATTTTATTTTATTTTTGTGGAAATCGTCTCTTGAGATGATTTCCAAAAAAAAAAAAAAAATTCTGATTGTTTATTTATTTTGGAAATCGTCTTTTCAATAGATGATTTCTCATATATATTTTTTAGAAAACAAATGCTATGTTTAGTTAAGAAAAACATCCAAAAGGGGGGTGAATTGGGTTTTTAAAATCTTTTCAATCACAACAAAATTAAACAAAAGATAAGCAAAGTAAAGAGATAGGTTGAGAGAATTCAAACTCAGGTTTATAGTGGTTCGACACTTCCTTGCCTTCGTCCACTCTCCTCAACCTCCTAACCGATTGAGGATTCCACTAACTTGAAGCTTCAATCAAGTTTTCAATCTTCTTACACTTGGATTCTGGCTCCAATGGGCTCTTACACAACCTCTTCAAGATTCAACCCTCTTGAAGGCTTTAACACTCAGATTGTTACAAGATATAATCACTCAACCTAGTTTAAAGATGGTTCAAATACAAGACAAGGCTAGGATGACAAACAAGAGTGCACTAAAGGATATGCAAGTGGTGATTTTAATGCACAATGAAAGGAATGAGAGCTTTTTGATCAAGAACAGGTAGATAGGCTTTGAATGCAATTGTTCTCTTGTCAATAAATGAAGTGGAGCTCTCAATTTATAGGTTTCTAAGCTCGGGAGTCAAAATCAGCAAAAGGCAACCTCGTCCGGTCGAGCTAGGGGTCGACCAGTTCACTAGTCGTTGGACCATTTAATGCATGACAGGTTACCGTTGCCTCAACCGGACCTCAACCGGTAAAGGAATCACCTCGACCAGGAAGAGAAGGCTACTGGGAGAGAGAGAAGGTTTTTAACCTTCCTCAATCGGTTGACCGGTTGACCATAGCCTCGACCGGTTGAGTCTTTTTGGCCCCGAAAAACCTATTTTATGATTCCTTTCTTTTCTAACACTTAGGCAAGGTCTTTAGGTAAATTATTAAGTCAATTTTGAAACATTTTGTGTAAGGTAAATTAGTTAAAAACTCGGGTTTTAATGAAATCGACGTTTTAAAGAATAAACCGAGTTTTCTAAGATGTATGAAAACGTATGAAAATCCTAAGTGCACTCATGCATTCATCTTACATTAGTTTCCTATGATCTCAAATCTTCCAAGCGTCTCAATCTTATATCGATTTGGTCCTTTAATGAATTTTCGAGTTTATACCTGAAATTCTTAAATATTAAACCAATTAGTTACTTAACCATGGTTTGTTATCATCAAAACCCGATTAGGAGAACCCTTGGGCTAACATTTTTTTTTTTGTACAAGTCATCTCTTGAAGAGACGATTTCTCACACTTCTTCATTTTTTTTATTTTTTATTTTTTGAAAATCATCTTTTGAAGAGACGATTTCTTATTTCATTTATTTCTACTTTGAAATTGTGTCCTGGAAAGATGATTTTTTTTTTATATATTTTTTAAAAATTATCTTTTGAAGTCCAATTTATTTCGTCTTTTCTACTTGAACAAAATTATGATAGATTTAAAATTATTTTTCCTATTACGATAATTTAGGAATTATTTTTTAAAACTATGGTACTCTTATCAAAAATCCCTAAATTGGTATCTCGCTTGGCCTACAATACCCCAATTTCAACTTCAACTTCACACGACAGTAAAAATTAAATCTATAATTTACAGAAATAATACTAATTTGAATAAAATGTTAGGGGAAAATATATATATATATAAAAGGGGAAATTAGGAAGGCACATGGGGCAGACTGGGCACGTGCGGGAGCAGGCGCCAAGCGAAACGAGGGGGAGCAAGAAGTTATCTTCTTCTTCTCCATTCAATCACCGTATCCATCCGCACGCAGAGTTGCCAGGAGAAATAGCGCCTCAAATGATGAAATTGTCTCTCCCATGGCTTCCGCTTCTCTAGGCGCAACCCTCATGGACTTCCACGAAGCTCCTTCTCACCGCCGCCACCTCCACCTCCTCTCTCCACGCTCTTCCCTTTTCCCCTCCGACCGCTTGCTATTCCCGTATGTTTTTCCCCTTTTTCCTCCCCTCATCCTCACTCAGTCTGCATTTTCTTAACATTTTCTACTTTAAAAATAAATAAATAAATTGGAGCGGCTACACCAACTCCAAAGATTGAAATTTTCGTTTCGATTATTTTCCTCACTTTTCCAACCATCCAAACGGGGTTTTGTTCACTCCTGAGAAATTCGATCTTTTTTTCTCAATCTATAAGGATAGGGGGTTCCGTTTCTTATCCCCTTTTTCTTTACTACTTTTAGTTAAGTCCTTCAGAATTATGCTCTAAAGCCCTAATGCTTTCTGCTATTGAAGCAGGTACTTTTACCATCACATGCCGCTGGAGAATAATGTGTACAGATTCACTCTTTGTGTAGGCACTCATAATTCAGTCTTAAAGTCATCTATCAAGTCTATGAGGAAAGGTAATTTACACTCTGCCTGTTAGCACGGCATTGAGTTTTGGTACCCTTTATGAAACCACTCATCTCTATGATTTTTGAATTTTTGGATGTATGGCCTCGTCCTTATTTTTCAGGCAACTCCAGCACCGCCTTCAAAGGGTTGTGCAAGGTCATTTGGACCATAGAAGCGGATTTGGAAGATGGGCAGCTTCTGTATATAACTGGGGATCCTAATGTCTTGGGTTGCTGGGAACCGGATATGGCTGTTCTAATGTCTCCTACTGAGCACACTAACTTATGGAAGGCTGAAGTCAAGGTAATCTCATGTTCTTGTTTTGAATGAGTGATTGAGTGGTAACTCTTGAAACATAGAGGGAATGCTGGGTGGGGCATATTATCAGTTCCCAATTCAAAATTTCTTGTACAAAACACCAGTTTACATATAACAGTTATGTGAAGAGAGATTGGAAGAAGCATGTTTAAATGCTGAGTTTGCTTTAGTGAGTCACTCAATTATCTTGTGAAGAACCTTCTGTTTTAGTTCTCGGATGTCCTTTGAGTTCATCAAAGAATCAGGAAAAATAAAAAACCAAGAAAATCTCTCTTAGGGTTTTTTTTCTTTTTTATTTTTTTGTTTGTAATGAGCATTGTAGCCAAGTGTGATATTTGGTAACTCACCCACAACTTTGTCCATACTTCTTCCAATAGAACTAAGGTGGAACTGTGGCAGTTTTTTTTCATGGGACTATCACTTAATTAATATTTACAACAAAATCCTCCTAATCACCTTTTGCATTTTGGCAGATAACTTGTGGGATAAATTTCAAGTATAATTATTTCCTAAAAGGAGATGCATGGCCATCATGTGATATCATTTGGAAACCTGGCCCTGAATTTTCTCTATTGGTACCTCTTCATGGAAAACAAGATAAAAAAATTATGGTGCGGGATTCATGGATGACATCTAATGCCAGAAGGCCTTCAGCTCATATATGGGGGTCATGGATGGAGGATTCATACTTCCCTGCAGAACATTTGATCTCACCTCCCTCTAGAGGTAATCTTTCCATCATGGCATTTTTTTATATGCAACTTCCTCTCCTATTATGTTGCTGAACACTCAAATGCTTCCAGTGCTTTGACAGATGAAGATGAGATTGCCAAATGCCTTAAAAGTGATTCTCTGTCAAAGCTATTCTTAGATGATCTCTCAGTCGAGGATAAATCTTTCTCTGATAATGAGGATACAATTAGTGCTATGAGTAAAGGCTTAGATTCTAATGGAACAGTCTCTATGAGAGATCAGCCAGTTGAGGAGCCTTGGCTGCTCCAATCATCTCTTATTGCATCCAAGGAAGAGATGGTTTCCAACATGTCTAAAAATATAGATGCTGCACAAGTTGAGGTATCTCACTTAAAATTGCTTGATCAGAGTTACCTACATACAGAAAAGCTGTTGCCTGAAGAAGGGACTAATCTAATTTCTAAGGACGACTCTGTTTCTACTGTTATACTGATTAACTCTTCTATATGTACCATGCAAAGAATTGCTGTATTAGAAGACGGAAGTTTGGTTGAGTTATTGCTGGAACCAGTCAAAAGCAATGTGCAATGTGATAGTGTTTATTTAGGGGTTGTCACAAAACTTGTTCCTCACATGGGTGGTGCATTTGTAAATATCGGGAGTTCTAGACCTTCTCTTATGGACATAAAACGGAGTAGGGAACCATTCATATTCCCTCCATTTCATCATGGAACAAAAGAAAAAGACAATGGTTCTGTATTCAACACACTTAGAGAGAATCCTATAGCCCATGAAAATGAACACACATCATATGATGTCGAAGCTGATGATCTCAGAGAAGTTGACTTTCAGGATGATCCAGTACAATTTGCGCATGATGATTTTGAGGAGCATGAAGTTGAGGATGACTTTGATGTTCTTATTAAGAAAGATCTGAATGGCAGCATTGTCGATCATGGTGGGGTGGAAGTTGATTTTGATGACTACTCAGATGGAATAGAGAACCATATAGATAGTGAAACCATTAACAATTTCCTTCCTGTTGAATTAGAGAAAGGTTTTCATGATTCCCAGCTGCCCCCTCTTCTAGAGATGAAGGATTCTAGACAAGCATATACTGTTGAGAATAAGTGGGCACAGGTTCAGAAAGGCACCAAAATAATTGTACAAGTTGTTAAAGAGGGATTGGGTACAA
Organism: Vitis vinifera; assembly: GCF_030704535.1. Lineage (NCBI taxonomy): Eukaryota > Viridiplantae > Streptophyta > Magnoliopsida > Vitales > Vitaceae > Vitis > Vitis vinifera. The sequence goes on along the minus strand of NC_081816.1, from coordinate 9,838,050 downwards.
AAGGTCCCACACTGACAGCTTATCCAAAATTAAGGAGCAGATTCTGGGTATTCCTTTCTTGATGTTCTTCTTTTCAATTAGTTTCTATCTTTATCATATATAACAATCCTTAATATCTTATTTCTCTTTTTGCATTCCCATGGTTTGCAGGTACTGCTTACTTGTTGCAACAGAATTGGAGTCTCAAAGAAAATTTCTGGCGTTGAGCGTACAAGATTGAGAGTCATTGCAAAAACTTTGCAGCCCAAGGGTTTTGGTCTGACTGTAAGGACTGTTGCTGCGGGTCATACCTTAGAGGAATTGCAGAAGGACTTGGAAGGCTTGCTCTCAACTTGGAAAAATATAGTGGAACATGCAAAATCTGCAGCTCTTGCAGCAGATGAAGGTGTGGAAGGGGCAATCCCTGTTATTTTGCATAGGGCAATGGGTCAAACTCTCTCCGTTGTCCAGGATTATTTCAATGAGAAGGTGAACTCATTCTATACATTTTAATTCCCAGTCTTTCATTCATCTATGGCATTTGAATTGAAGTCCTCATACAATCTATTGCTCTCCAATTGTGCTATGTGGCTGTTTTCAGGTTGAGAGCATGGTAGTCGACTCACCAAGGACATATCATGAGGTATGACATCACCTGAATACTAGATATGTTACTTAAGATTTTGTATCAGGAGGCAATCTATGCATATTTAGATTTTTCTTGCCCTCTATTGGGAGGTTGGGTCAAGGGATGTAGGGCAGGTCCTCTCTTCCTGCACATAAGCATGTTGCTGTGAGTGCTAGCCTGCACTACCACTCAGTGTAAGTACTGGGTTGAAAAGTTTATTCAATAATATGATCCATTCCTGGGTGTATGATGAGTTGGATATCTTGGATTTGGCATATTGACTTACAATTGTGGTCCTAATCTTGGAGAACCAACTTAGGTCAAAGCACACTTCCAACCTGAATTTTTAAAAAGGGATTGAAACAGGTTTTTCATTGTGTTTGGTTTTGTTATTTTTTATTTTCCTTTTTTGATCTTGACTCTGAGCTGATGTGGTCCACTTCCATGATAGATGCGGACATGGGAGCTGAACCTGAATCAATCTGAAAACCATTTGAAAATTGAACCTGAACTGAAATGGCTAACATCCAATATGTTGCTATTCCTAGAACCTATCTGATTTTCCTTTCTTTGGGAGACGAGTAAATAATGATCTACTTTGCAGGAAAAGTACACCTGTTAAGTTTCTTTAAATATCCCATAAATACTCAATCTGATGCTAGCAATAGGGCTCCTTGTCTCTCTCGTGTTCAGCTCCAGTGTCAAGCTGCATCTCCTTCCAATTTCTGGTTGTCTTTGGAAGCATCATCTTTAATTTGCTGGTTGGGTGCTGTGTAGAAAGAGTGATGATCTAGTTACTGCTAACAACTAACATGGTTTTTTTTACCTTATAAACATGGAAAATTAAGAAGATAAATTTTTAAAGTTGTCATGTTCCCTGGTAAAAGAGAGGAGTATTAATAGTTTCATATCTATATCTGATATTCGACCAGTTAAATCATTTTTGTATAAGGGAAAAAAGTGAATTTATATAAATATGTGTTTAAGAATCAATATTTATATTAATCAATAAAAAAAATTATCTTCTTTAGTGAAAAAATTGTTTCATTTACTATTGTAGTGACTATTGTACTAGGAGAGTTAAGAAACTACTTATAAAGGAGTTTCAAACAGTTGGACTTTAAACAATATTCTGCAGCTAAGTTATAAGTTGATCGAAAGAATATTTAATTCTTCGCTATTGGTGATAAAATATTCACTTCTGTTTTCTTATTTTCAGGTTACTAACTACCTTCAGGAAATTGCTCCTGATCTTTGTGATCGAGTTGAGTTATACAATAAAAGGGTTCCTCTCTTTGATGAATTCAACATCGAAGAAGAGATCAATAATATTCTAAGTAAAAGGTGAGATTAGTGCCTATTGCTTGTTACGTACTTCTGCAGGAAATATAAATGCAACTATATGGCCTTTGAGGCTTGCTTAAGTTGCAAGGGGTTGGAGTGACGACAGGGAAGGTTTCAGGTTTGATTCCATATAGCAGAACAGATTAGAAAGAAAAAAATAAAAAAGAGCACATAATGAGATACCTGTTGTAAAATAAATTTGTTAACAAAAAGCTGCACTGGGTGTGTCACAATTGAAGATTATTTTGTGATTGGCTCCATAGCAGTATTTCAACACTACAATTTCATACGGAAGTTGTGTATATTATTGCTGTAGTAGCGGTATAGCTGTGATCTAGTAGGTTTTTTGCTACTAAAGGGAACTGGTATATCATTGGAAATACCATTTGGATATTACCTTCGTGTTTTTCGAATACTCAGTTGATATTCATTCACATGAGCCCCTGAACCTTGTTACTAAATCACCATAGGGGGAGCCAAAGTTTCTGTGCCATTTTGAATTTGGTGGTTCTATCCTATGTATCTATCTTCGATTTTTATCTGAGACTGTAAGATACTGTTTCCAGGAAAGTTCACAATTTTTTTTTCCTAGAGTACTCCCATCTTACAAATTAGACTTAGACCATTTCTTGATGTTTTAATTTTAGAATCTTAAGGTCTATTTTTATTGAAACTGATCACATCTCCTCTTACAGGGTCCCACTCCCTAATGGAGGTTCTTTAGTGATTGAACAAACTGAGGCATTAGTCTCTATTGATGTGAATGGTGGGCACGGGATGCTTGGCAATGGCACTTCGCAAGAAAAAGCTATTCTTGATGTCAACCTTGCTGCAGCAAAACAAGTATGTTGAAAATTGAATCATGATCACTATTTTACTTGCACTTCATATGCTTGGTGAAATCTTTGTTTAGATTGGAATTCTTTTTATTTGAATTTTTCAATTCTAGTTTCCATGTAGATATACTCATGAAAAGGTATTAAATATATTCACTTCAATTTTTCTTAGGGTGCGTTTGGGAGTGATTCTAGAAAGCATTTTTAGCATTTCTAACACTTGAATGATAAAAAATATTAAAAGCGCTTCCTAGAATTACCACCAAACGGGCTCTTAGTAATTCATAGAATCATGGCTATCTCACACTTGGTAGGGACTAATGAATATGGTTCAGGCGAATTGGTTGAAATAAGATGAACCTTTGAAAATACTTGGGTTTAATTCTTCTTTGGTGAAAAAAGTGCAAGTAGTTCGTTTAACAACCAGTACCATAATCAGAGAATGCCAAGCTCAAAAATCCTAGATTTTTATGGGAGCATATTGTTTGAGAATCTTGTTTGTTAATTCTAAGGTTGAAAGTTTTGGGTATATGGTTTCCAGTTGGTACCCAGCCGGGAAAAAATTCATACAATTGTTGGAGTACCCTGGTAACTTTTGAATAGCTGAAGAAGAAATGGGACTGTTGACAAGAAATTCTTACACACAGCTCTATCCCTAGAAGTGCATGAACGCTTCCACCTAATTTATATATGCTTTTATCATAGAATAGTGTGATTTTTATATGGTTAAGCAGGTCTTTTGTAGCCAAAAACTGAGTTTTTCTTTTTTTCTTTCCCTTTTCCCCCAGGGGGTAGCTGATGGCCTATTTAGTTTATAACAAATTGAAATGGAAAAGATAAAACAATTTTCTAGTTCCACATATATCATCTATATTGCTTCAGGGATTGCTTTCACCATCTAGTTACTATTGTAAAAACACCCCTTCTTGAGGATTGGGTGAACCAGGGCTCTAGTACAACTTGGAACATTGTGATGTCCCTGTGGTATTGGTATGGTTAGTCGCATATGTGATCATCAAAAGCCTAGACATTAACATTTAGGAGTGACTTGTATAAGTGGCAGTTAAAAGGTATGGACATCTACACTAAAACAAACTCATGAATTTCTAGCAGTTATGCTAAAATGCTTTAGATATTGGATTCTAGTCTATCCTTTTAAAGCTTTAATGTACTAGAGAACTCACTGAAAAAAAAAATTGTTTCAGATTGCAAGGGAGTTACGACTGAGAGATATTGGCGGCATCATCGTAGTAGATTTCATTGATATGTTGGATGACTGTGAGTTCGACTCTGTTTGTATGTGTCTGCACATGCCCATGTTTTGCAAGTCATGCTTCTTTATTTTAATTTAGTGTGCCTATAGTTAAGGCTTCTAAAACTACTACTATTACTACTACAGTCATTGAAGAAGCCTCACCTTACTTTCTTACATACATAATTTCATGATTTTGGCCCCCTTTTTTCATCATTTCTTTTAGTAACTTTGCTTTTTATATTTGTTATGAGTTTATGACTCATGATAGCAAAAATAGTGACACAAGAGAGATATCATGTTTGCTGTGATTGTTACCAAAAGTTCATACCCTTGTTCTAATGGCTTTATTTCAATGCCATGTTATATCATATTTCAGCAAATAAGAGATTGGTGTATGAAGAAGTTAAGAAAGCTGTTGAGAGAGACCGGTCAATGGTGAAAGTTTCTGAATTGTCTAGGCATGGGCTTATGGAAATAACCAGAAAGAGGGTATGTTACTAAGTTATGTGGCTATTTTTTTTTTTTTGGCTTTTAATTCCCAAAAATTATCCTAAAAGTGATTTGGAAACTGCCATACTCAGATATTAAATGTTGCTCCCTACAACCTATGTTGGGGCGGCTAAAAAGTGACATGAAATATTGAATACATAATGATGATTATTCAACTTCCAGATTTCATTTAGGACTTTGTATTTCTACACCTATAGCCACTAGGTCAAAAGGTTGGTGGTATGCTAACTGCAATTTAAAAACCAATGTTGCAAGATATGAAAATACATACTGGTACTTGTTTGATCTGCTAAATGATGATATAATGCTGAGCAGGTTCGACCTAGTGTGACGTTTATGATTAGCGAACCTTGCAGTTGCTGTCACGGTACTGGGAGAGTTGAAGCTTTGGAAACCTCCTTCTCAAAAATTGAACAAGAAATTTGCCGGTTGCTTGTGAGTAACATTTGATGATTTGAGGGATGTTTTCCTTTATCTACCTTATTGCTCTAAAAGATAACTCTAAAACTTCAGCAGAGTTGGATAATGATGGTCCTACTGGAGATGAACAAATAGTTAAAAACTTGCATATGAATTTGGGGGTTGGGCATCATGTTTCCTTGTTCTTTTAAGTCATCAATGATATGATTGTAGTATTCAGAGGATCATAATAGCATGTTTTACTGTCATCACTTACTCTCCTTGTCTTGTCCTGGTTGTAATTCAGTCATCTCTTCTGTTTGTATCAGGCAATGACAGAGGAGAAAGCTGACCCTGAAAATCCTAATTCCTGGCCAAGATTCATCCTGATGGTTGACCGCTTCATGTGTAACTACTTGACTTCAGGGAAAAGGACAAGACTGGCAATCTTGAGTAGTTCTCTCAAAGTCTGGATTCTTCTAAAGGTACGAGCTCAATCAGAAAATGTTTTATAGGTTCATATTCTGGAACTTCCATTTAAGTATTAGAGTAATAGAAAGAAGTCTATAGTAGTGTATTATTCAGAATGTTTAATGCCTAACAGAAATGTTGATCCTTTAGGTTGCCAGAGGTTTCACTAGGGGTGCGTTTGAGGTGAAACCTTTTACAGATGATAAAGTGAACATTAGTTCACATCAAGGTCCCATTTCGATGTTGCGACCAACAGAGGCTGGAACCTACAATCCCAGAAGGAATGTAACCCTCTTTCCAATCAAAAAATGGAAGACTGGTGGGAAATGAAGTTGATAGATTCTCTTCTTTGCAAAACAGCCCAATTTCTCCTTTCCTTGTTCTTCCCTTGTTCCTTCTTTTCTTTCGAGGGGCCGGCAGATTACTGGCATGTAACTTGTTTAGGTCAAATAGTGGGTAATAGTTTTACCCCTTCTGCATTTTTTTGGCTAATGAGTCCTGTTGTGCCAATGCTAAGTTGTCCAATTTTGTTGTTATCAACAATGTTGTTTTTCTCCTAATAATCAATAATCTATAGATTTATTTGCTAGTGTCTTATCAGTTAGAGAAGAATTTGTTTTTTATTTTCATTTTCATATTGCTGCTTGTTTGTGAACTAAGAGCTTGTTCAATAGTAATTCTAAGAAGCATTTCTAGCACTTGCAGTAATTCTTTTGATAAGAATTTTCAAGTGCTAGAAAGGTTAGAAGAGCTTCCTAGAATTACTATCAAATGGATTCTAATTCAGCAGATCTTGAGCTACTTCTAAACATGCCTCAAGCATCCAATACAAAATACAGTGATTGTCAAGCTCAAAGAGTAGAAGACAGTACATCTAGAAAATTATGGGTATTTGCAACATAGAACCGAGTAATTCTAAGAAGCATTTCTAGCACTTGCAGTAATTCTTTTGATAAGAATTTTCAAGTGCTAGAAAGGTTAGAAGAGCTTCCTAGAATTACTATCAAATGGATTCTAATTCAACAGATCTTGAGCTACTTCTAAACATGCCTCAAGCATCCAATACAAAATACAGTGATTGTCAAGCTCAAAGAGTAGAAGACAGTACATTTAGAAAATTATGGGCATTTGCAACATAGAACCGAGTAATTCTAAGAAGCATTTCTAGCACTTGCAGTAATTCTTTTGATAAGAATTTTCAAGTGCTAGAAAGGTTAGAAGAGCTTCCTAGAATTACTATCAAATGGATTCTAATTTGAGCTACTTCTAAACATGCCTCAAGCATCCAATACAAAATACAGTGATTGTCAAGCTCAAAGAGTAGAAGACAGTACATCTAGAAAATTATGGGCATTTGCAACATAGAACCGACAAAACCAATCACAGTTTGTATTATGCTTGGAATGTCAATTTTGATTGTGTCCAGGGAAGGAAAAAAATTGATATAATTCAGAGAAAAAACAAAAGGACATACATGATTATACTCACAAATGGGTACTTCCAGCTGAAGAAATCCATTTTTAAATGGGTTCTCTTTAGCAAGGGTACTAGGGTGTCCACATTTTATTGAAATGAGATGAAGGTAGTTTATTTTGCTATGTAGATGGTTGTGTCCAAACCCTACCTGTAGTTGTAATTACATATAATAACATCATCATGCTGCAACTGATGACAATATATTAGGCATCTTCTAAGCTCTGAAAACCACCTAAAATTCTAGATTATATTACTCAAAATCATAAATGCGTTTATATTTAGACCGTACCAAACAGTACTAATAGCAGAGCAAATAATCATAAAGATCCGAGCAAATAATCATAAAGATCCCATGTAAGAAGTTAATTCATTCATAGTCTCAAACATTGTGTTCTCACTTAGCCATCATTCTCTGTGTTCTTTCAAATGTTCATGAAAAACACCCAAAATAAGAACAAGGAAAATGTTCATCTGATGGCTCACCAAACATTTTCTCACCCATAAATAAGACTGGTTAGCTGGACACCAAAAGATTTATTGCTGGAGTTGGGCTCATGAGTTCTTGAAAGAACATGAAGATTCGAAACAAAAAAAAAAAAAAACCAAGGCAGTACAAGTAGAAGGTACTGTGAGACTGGATACATATTGAAAATGCAATCAAACATTGACCCAACTGCAACAAAAGCATTGGAAGATTCTGAATAATGAAACATTACTTTTCTACCGGGTACAGTACTCGGAACTACTAATTATGAGCTAGAATTTCTCAAAGCAACACAAAATAGCTAAAGGATCACATGATCCCAAAATGTAACAGCTGCAGATTTTCAAACCTCATGAATGGGGAATTAGCTTGCTGCAGTGCTGCAGGTATTAATACCATCCTTGCAATCACTAGTGAGATCATTGAAAGTCTCGATTTGCTTTTTCCCCCTCAAGAACACTTCCGTATCAACTGAAATTCTCATGTAACCATCAAATTGAACAGGAGCTTCATTATTCAGCTTTGTTGTCTCTGTATACCAGTCACTCTTCTCATCCCAAAGATCCTTATAGTCGTCAAGAAAATGAGTTGAATACTTGTCCTTCAAAGGATCAAAGAATGATGTATCAGGTTCATTCGTCGCAATGTATAGGTTCCTCCCATCTTCAATTTTTTCCTGCAGGGATGAGAGGAGTGCATCAGGTGAAGTATCTGTGTCAAGATTAGGCCAAAGGTCCCTGTTCCTCGCCTTCTCCCCTCTCACAACATGAACAGAGTCAAAATCCCAATTCAACCTTGATGCAATCCCCGAAACAATGTCCATCAACCGTTTAGATTTCCATATCAGATGCCACGGCCGCTGAACCACAGATTCAGTCTCTCCCTCACACACCCTATACCAGTAATTATCTGGTTCAACAGACCCAAACTTCCTCATAATCAAAGCATCCTTCACCTCTGCAAGCTTCATAGGCGTGATCCTAAAATCCTCCACCAGATGAAGATTCAACCCATCTTTCTTCTGCCACTTATTCCAATCCGACCAAAATTGAGCTTGATCCAGCACAGATGCCGATTCTTTCAAATGCTCAAAATCAAAGTAAAGTCTGAAATCCTTCCCTTCCTCATCCCTGTTCGATTTAGTATAAATTGAAGACAAACAGAGGGACAAATCCATGATCAGAGTTCGGTTCAAGTACTGAGCCTCGCCCAACGCACACAAGAAACTCCAGAGATAATGATTCATGCTCTTGCATCTATCTCCACCTCCTATATAAACCAAGTACTTCCCTTGACTAAATGAACCCTCGGATTCAACTACAGGGAGCGAATCGTTCACAACTTCCCCAACAACCGGCAATGTAGCAGCAGGCTCTTGCTTCTGAAAACCCGGCTTCTGATTCCGCTTCTTCTTCCTCGCATTGACTCCAGTGTGATAATCCCCAATCCCCAAAACACTCAAAGTGCAATTCTCCGACTTGGAGATGACAAACCTCCTATAATCTTTGTAAAACGACGCCGTTTTCCCCTCCTTAGGCCTGAACCGCCAAGCCATATCACAGGTGGACTCATTAGATCCGCGAACAGGCTTCCCAAAGCGGTAGAAATGAATGTCCCTAAACACCTCAATGGCGGCCCTCATCATCAAATGGAAGACGTCAGGGTCGGAGCAATCGATGGGCTGGTCAACACCGCCCTCGCATTCAGTGGAATCGGGGGTAGGGTTTTGCACATCCGTAATATTGATAAAAGCGGCGATGGCAGTCTCGTTGGGGCGCATGAAATCCTCGCCGGTCTTGACGACGGAGTTGTCGGATTTAAAGGTCGCATTGGAGGTGGAAGTGAGGAAGGTGGTGATCTTGGTAGACGGATGAAACAGCGGATCCTCCGGCTCGTATGTGGCGGCAATGATGGTGAAGATCAGAACTCCGATTACGAATAGAGTAAAACACAGGTTTCCAATCATTACCATAGCATTCTGCCCCAAATTCTCCGGCCGGAAGCTGCCGGTTCTCGACAGTGCGGACCGCCCCAACATCTCCCCAACTCAACACCGATCGAGAATCAAATCCAACAAAAATAAAATAAAATGAAAATCAAGAAATGGAAAATGACGCTTCAGATCTGAGAATTAGCAGAGCTGGAAGCTTCTATTCTGAGACTCGAAGCTCAAATTTGGGAGCTTATGGCGGAAATTTATCACCTTCTCGCACATCAAACCAATGGGAGTGAGTGAGGACGCTGTTGGAGGAAAACAGTGTGGTCAAAAATTGAAGATGACAGACACGGTGAGATTAACGTTATTTATTTAAACTTTAAGGCTTTCTCTTAGAGTGAGCGCGTGGGCACAGTGCTCATATGAGGTTGTGGTGCTGCCACATGGAAGGAGCGACGGTTGGATCTGGTGGTGGTATACTGCGCCTCCAGGCGGAAGTTTTGTTAGCCCCGGATTAGAAACTAGTAAACGTGCGCCGACAGTGGCATAATCGTAATTAATTACGTCTCGAGATGAGTCAAAGTACCACACGACGTCGTTTTGTGCTGGTTGGATGACATCCTGGCATTGCCTGAATTTTGCCAAAAGTCAAAGATGCATTCCCCATCTATTGTTAGGCTTTGTTTAGTTTCGAAAGATGTGAGAGAAAATAGGAGGAAAAAAATAAAAATAAATTTTAAATAAATAGATTATTTTTACATGTTGCTTCAAATTTTATTTACCTCATTTTAATTCTTTTATATAAAACTTAAATAATTAATAAAATAAATAATTTTTTTTAATTATGTTTGATATTTGTATAATAAAATAATTTTCTTTAATGTTTTTTCTTTCTTTTCTTAATAATTTCCAAAAATATAACTTTTTAATATTTGAGGTTATAAGAGAGCTTGGTAAATTAGAAAAATAAAAATACAAAGGAGGGTTTAAAAGCATTGGAATAACAATTTTTAGAAAGCTTCAATTATTAAATATTATGTCCAACCCTAACCCTTTATTTCACGAATATGTTTTTTTTAACTTAAATAAACATACCCCGAGACTCCTATGGATAAATTGAAGTTGTTAGCAATGTATGTCAGAGTGAATTAGACTTTAACCCTAACAAGTACAAACATGGTTCAACAATACAACCTTAAAAAGTGATGTTCACCATATCTGTTGTATGTACATGACCCAACTTCAGATATACAAAGCACCCAATATGGGCATCACAAACAAAACCGCTAGTAGATTTCACCTCCACCCACCAAAAACCAAAAATCTATGTCATTGCTTCACTATATATGTGCATTCCGACTCTCTGGGATTGTGATTTAGCTAATCTAGCACCAGATGAATACTCCCCAAGGCCTTCTTTTTAACTATCTTCATGTGGGGGGAATCTGTGAAGGTGTACAAGATGCAGCCCTGCGCTGGATACGGCCCAGGCTGAGCTCCATGCTTCTGTGAACCATGTCTTGCAGTAACCTCTTTGCAGTTTCAGCAGCTTTATCCGACCCATCAACCCGTGCAGCAATGTCATACGCAATTCTCTCCAAAACTGATGAGGCCAGCCTCTTTTCTGGTGGGGAATCCCTGAGCAGGTCCAGGAGCATCCGGGCTCTCTCCTGGGCTTCTGGGGTGCCCTCCACAGTGAGTCGTAAAAGGCCTGGAATTGCACCTTCCTTTAGAATGAGTTCCCTGTATTTGTTTCTGCAGCTCTGGCATAAGGAAAGCAAAGCTCCAACTGCATGTTCTGTGCTCACCAGAGATCCATCTTCAATGGTCTCGACTAGGGTTAAGATTCCACCATCTGAGTTTGAAATTGCAGTTTGCCCTTCTTCGGATTTAGAAAGGATTTCAAGTAGGGCTGTAGTCTTCTCAGCAAATTTGGAATACTTCTTGCAATCTTTGAGGAGTTTTATGAGAGGGGAAACAGCTCTAGCATCAATGACTGGAGTGGTGGCCTCTGTGCAGCTGGACAGATAGTGAAGTGCTGTGACAGCATCAACTTTTCCTTGAACACTTCCAGAGCTGAGAATCTGAACCAGAAGAGGTGCAGCTCCAGAAGCTGCAATGGTCAGCTTGTTGGGAGCAGCAGCAGACAGTGTCAAGATTGCTGCAATCGCCAATTCCCTTAATCTACCATTTTGGAACTCGAGGAGTTCAACAAGAGGGGGAACAGCCCCAGATGTCACTATCCTGACTTTGTTTCTGAAAAATACAAAAACAAAAAGGACCCAGTATGAGATGAACCAATTCAACATGGAAAAAGTAAATCAATGAACAAAGGGAGGGAAACAAGAACCATGACCTTGAAGCAAGGAGAGGTCAAACAAATAACAGGACAGAAAAGGAAGGTGGGGAGGGGATAGGGGATTTGATTCTCGTTGCTTTTTCTCTTTGGCGGGTTAGGAGAGGGGAGGTACCAGTTGATGCTAGTGTTTGCAGGTGGAGTAATCCATCTTCAGATGGGAACTCTAGTGAGCTAAGGTCACAGATTGTCAGAGGCTCACCTTATCCTAACCAAAATCATCTCTTCACTAAGGGAATTGGGAAAGTTTCTCCCCACATAGACCATGTGCAAAATCTATAGCTATATTTGGCTAAGAAAAGGGAAAAAAATGCTACTGAAAATGATTTTCTCATATTTGGATGTCGCGGAGAAGGGTGAAAGAAAGAAACTAGAAGAAAAGATGAGGGGAAAATACTGCACGATCTTCCTCCCAATTTTCCTTAGATAAAGGTGAGGAATGTTTGGGGAAAATGCATTTCTCAACAATTAATCTTCTTTCACAGTTTCACTCGCAACCAAGCAAGAGAAAGATTTTACAAAAATATCCAGAGCCAAACATGGCCTAAAGAAAAGCACAACTCCATATTTCCAAGACCCACCCTTTCCAGCACTTGTTGAGGATATTGGAAAATGCATTGTTCGATTAAACAAAACTATTCTGGGACTCTTAAAAGAGCTTAATAACAGTCAGCCAAAACCTCACAGCTTCATAAGCTGATCTTCCTATACTATTCAATACCGTACCTTACTAGATTTCTCTTAACAGTTTCTCAATCATCTTCAAGGCTCAAAACTATTTTCTTGGTCTCACTTCCTTTTTCAACCAATAATCACTTCAATAATAGACAAAGCTGATGAGTGATCTTTGAGAAAAATTCAATACCATGAAACACCAAAAACAATTCTGTGTATGCCCTACAACATACAAAAATTTGCCTAAAACTACCAAAAAAAAAAAAAAAAAGGACTATCATAAAGTAAATAAACTCACAGACTGAGTTGTACAGAACTAAAAGCTATCACCTTCCCACCAATTCCAGCAAGAAGAAGAGAAAATCCCCAAAACCCCATTTGGTGAGGGGAAGAAAAGGAAGGCAAAGACAAAAGGAGGAAAGTGGACAAACCGTTCGTTCCTGGCGGCGAGAGTGAGGAGAGCGAGAAGAGAGACTTCAGCAGCGTGTTGGTTGGGAGAGAGGAGCAAGGAGACGAGGGGTTGGATAACGTCGGCGGCGGCCGTGAACTTGGAACGAGTCTTGACGGAGGAGTTCCTGAGAATGTTCCTGATGTCAATGGCAGCTTGTATTTTGGAATCCAGATCTCCATTCAATAGCCTCTCAGCCACTCCATCAATTAGGGTTCGCTTCTGCTGCGTCCATATCTCCCCCTCCTCAGAATCTCCCATTCTCTTCTCAATTCTCATCTTGTCCATCCACCATGCCCATCATCACACCTAATTTTTCTCCTGCACTTGTACTTTTTAGTTCTCTTTAACAAATTATTACGCTATGTTGGGGAATTTGCGGGAAATGGGGAGGGAACATATAAAACTTAAAAATAAAAAAGGGAAAATAAAAGGTCTATTTAAATTAATAAATTATTTTAAATTTATCTTTTTTTATATAAAAACTAATTTATTTGAAAATAAATAAAATTTAAAATAATTTTAATTATATTTGATTTTCTAAAAAAATCAATTTTTTATCCTCGTTAGTATTTTATAGGAACCAAACAATGTATTAGAAAAAACATCATTATCATGCCCAACTCAAAATCTCATCCATTAACTTATATTAAATTAAAGTACAAAGGTTATAAAGAACACGAAACTCTGGAAAATAAAATAAAATAAAATTGGATATAGAAAAATATTAGAACATCATGAATGTACAAAATAAAGGGAAAAGTTTTGGTAGTATGTGACATTTTCTGATTGGAGGGTGGTTTTGGATGTGATATGAATCATTGTCATTTGATTAACATAGTGTTAACCCTAGATTAAATTAACATCTTCCTCTTATTTTGTAGCATGTGTACATAAATTTTACAGGTATGATGTATGAAAGAGGGCAAGTATGTTTGTGTTTGGCTGTTGCGGTTGGCTCTAGGTGTGGAGAAAATGACACCCTTGGAACTTGTACGGTTGTACCTAACTGATTTCATCTTCACCCTTCATTACTTGAATACGATCTCTTTTTCTAGTGTTTTTTTGCTGAGAAAATTTGTTGCATACAAGATGATTGATTTTGAGCCCTGTTGGAACAACATTTCATTCAAGTCATTCGTTGATTGCTGTCAGTGACGGCTGCCATGAAATGACATTTCTTACTCTTCTCATCCTCTGCTGAGACTGAGGATTCAGGGTCATCTTCCTCGGATCCTCGTCTCCATTTCCATTCTTCTGCAAGCCCTCGATGCTGGAAAATCTCATACGGCCGTCCCTACTTTGTGTGTCTGTCTCAGTAGAATAGCTGGCTTCATTTATCACAGGTGAGGCATTCCTGGAGGAGGATTGGGAGGCAAAGGAGTTGCTGGGAAAATCTCCCTTGGGTTTTCTGATTCTCCTTCGCAGCCTCTGCAGAGTCCGACGCGGGACAACGAAGAATTTTTCACCTGGGTTGAGGATCTCATCTGGGTGGACCACAGAATCCCAGGGCCTCCTGAAAACCTCCGGCCTAGCCACCATGAAAGAGGGGCAGGCCTCCATGATCTTCACTGCAGGAACAGCCATGTAGTACTGCTCAATGACGCCACCAGGATGGACGATCTTCAACGGCAACAGGCACTCCTCCACCCCAGCTCTGGCTCCTCCCTTGTGGGGCAGCTTCTGCCGCTGCAAGAGATGGGTGAGTCTTCTAGGACCAAGCAGCTTGTTGAGCATGTCGGTTTGGAGACGACTTGCCCGGACAGTTAAGACTATATAGTCTGAGAGTTCGATGAATAGGCCGTCCATAGTCATATTAATAAGACAAGTTAGAAGGGTGGAAGATAACATCTGAGCAGGCCATGGTATTTGTTCCTATGACTGTGTCAGCATATTCCCAGATAAAGAATACTGGTCTAGAATTACAAACTAGCATGTTTAGCTTTATTCTAAGAGCAAAGCTTTCAAGAGAATCAAGACAATCTCACCAAGTATGAAACTCATGCCTAAGAGAAAACCCGACTATCGTCAGCAGTGATTAATCTCACTGAACACCAATTCATGAATCATGTAGCATCAAAGGCATCCAATGCAGTGTCCAACCAACAGTAGAAAATATAAGACAAATACAGAGTCATGAAGAATTAAGGGGGTTTAACCGAAAAGAAGAGGATGGTCTAGGACCTCGAGAGAAGGGTATTACTATTACCCCATGCTCCTGTATCCTTTTTCACAAGTGATGTATCAGTCAACTGAAACAATAGAAATGATGTTTTTCCTTATACCAATTACAACAGTTGGGTACATCCTTTTCTTGCTATCAAAATTCACTTTACAGGTAAGACAGCAGATAGACAGAAGAAAAAAGGTAGTGAAAAATCCCCCACCATCCTATATCTTACCTTCCAGAGAGTCTATGAAAACCTCGAATAGAAAGAAAGAAAAAAAGGGGAAACAAAGATTCTCAACACTCACAGTAATTCTACAAGAGTTTCACAAGTTTTCAAATTGATGGGGCAGAGGAGAGCCTGGCGGGAATTATGAGGGGAAGAATGGGGGGATACCATATACCACTAGCAAGAAACAGAAGACCTGCAAGTACCTACCTCAACTAACTTAAATGGTCAATATCAGTTACAGGCGGATTTCACCTTTTATATCCTCAAACCAAGCAATCAGAAGATACTACTGGCAAATTTTTGTCCAGGCTCCTTTCATAAATGTACACTCTCAAACCTGGCCAATGTGGTGTCTTCTTGATCTTTCCCTCCATCCAAACTTGCCAGAGTTCCAAAAAGAATCTGAAGATTGGACTTGAATTTCCTGTTTTGTTGGTTCACTATGGAAAATAGGAAGCTTCCCCTCAGTAGTTATTGGGCCAGTTGATTTGTGCATGCTGGGGCTGCTGATAGACACTGCCTGTAGGTCCCACCATATCAACAGCACCGGCCATTGTCTGAGATTGTTGCAGAAGTGGATGAACAGTTGCTGTCACTGCTTGTGCAGGGTGATAGATACCGGCAATTGGGCCATGACCACCCTGTGTTGGGGTGAAAGCTACATGCTGGCTCTGAGGGGGGAGGTTGTAGAAAGAACTTGCCGGCAAGCCAGAAATGTCTCGACCTGGTGCAGCAATCCAGACTGCTGAACCTTCACTCTGTAGAAAATATAAATCCATCAAAATGATTCTTTTTGTCTTCTAAAATAAAAGTTTGTTTAAGAACTTGAAATGTTCTCAACCTGTTTTCTATTATTTCAAATATTTCTTAAAAATAGTTTTTATTTGTAATGCTTTATTTTCAACATTCCCTATATATATATATGTACAATTCACTTTTTAAAAACAAATGAAAACAATTAAAATATGTTCTAACGAATCACCCTACTTTCATGGCAAGTTCTCAAAAAATTGTTTTCTATCAAAAAAAGTACCAAACATGTTTTTGAGTCTAGAAAACAGAAAACAATTTTTTATTTTTAAGAACAGAAAACTATTTTTAAAAATAGTTCCCAAACAGCTTCTATACGTCCATTTGGTTATAAACTTCCTATTTTTTGTTTTTAAAATTATAAGCTTATGTGCAAAAGTAGAGCATCTTGTACAAAAGTACATATTTAGTCTCTGTCTTTAAAAATCACTACCTAAATTTTTAAGCAGCTTTTGAAACCATTATTTTTTCAATATAAGCTTTTAAAAGTTCTCATATCTTATATAAAAGCTACTATGTTCTGATTTTATAAAACAGAAAATAGAAGTGTATCCAGACAGACTTTAAGTGATTAATCTAGAAAAAGAAAAAAAAAAACAGAACACACCAAAGACCCAGGGGTGTTTCAGGACCCATGTTGACTCATAACTTGGTGCTCACTAAGGGCCACAAATATGTTAGATTGGTTAAACAAAGCAGCAGCTATTTTACCCATTTACTCCATTTTCTTATGCGAGACAACATATTATGCATAAATACAAAATAAGCAAATGTCAGGAGTAGACATAAGCCCATAATTACACTATCAATACTTATTTTTATATGACATACTTCCAATTCATTCAGGGCCCTATCAACCTGACTGGGTGGTAACTTGACGCAATTATGAAGCAAACAATGGCATTCAATCATATGTATTAAAAAAAATTAAAAAGAAAAACAATTTATCTTGGTGGCAGTGTGGTGGTGGAGGGACACCAAAGAAAACTTAATCAATGTGAGTGAATTTTTTTTAAAAGGGTAAAAAATAAAACACAATTGCATTGCACAGTACCACCC
Source organism: Vitis vinifera (assembly GCF_030704535.1). NCBI lineage: Eukaryota > Viridiplantae > Streptophyta > Magnoliopsida > Vitales > Vitaceae > Vitis > Vitis vinifera. The sequence continues at coordinate 9,820,985 of NC_081816.1, read as the reverse complement.
TGTTACCCACACACCACGTCCTCTGGCACACTGGCAACACCACCACTGCAAACCATCAGCATCATCCCAAACCATGCAACCAATTTAGTTAAAGAAGCACTAAAACCTCCACCAGCACCACCACACCACGGATATCACATCTACCAATACCAACACTCAGCATAACAATTCTCACTGCTGTCCCACCTCTATCTAACAGTCACATCACAAATTCCAGCAAACATGTTGCATACATATATATATATATATATAGTCTGTACATTAATTAATAAGCTGCTACTTTTTCAAGAATGACAAAACAGCTGCCTAATAAATCAATATGGAAAAGAGGAATAGAAAATAAAAGACAAGAAGAGTGACCTAACAACTCCTAATTCAAAAGCCCAAATAGGATCAAGTTTAAATACCAAAATAAAATAAGATTAATCTTAGTTGATAAATAAAGAAGAGAACAAAATCTAACCTGCTGGCCAGTGATGTAAACACTATTTTCCTTGAACTGGGATGCAGCAATTTCCTCATTAGCAGTTGAGTTCCCAGCTGCTGCAGCTGAGCTAGGATTATAGCCAGCTGGAGAGGAACCATATGGTCCATAGCCACCTGGCATTCCCATGTGGGCTGAGTTTCCAGTATTAGTCCCTGGCTTGTATTGTGGAAGTGAATATTTGACTCCTGCAGCAGCTGCATTGGGTGGAGCTGGATATACACCACCAGCCTGAGGTTGATGAGGAAATGCACCATTGGCTAAAAATTGGTGGATGGCCGGAGGAGGAACATAAAATGGAGAAAAGTAATGGCCATATGGAATGTAATTTGGAGGATAATGGGGTATATGCACGCCAGGCTGTCGGAACACAGGGACTGGTTGTTGAGTCACAGCAATAGAGCTCTGCATGACACCAGCAGACTGAGTTACTAGTGGAGTTGCACCAGCCGTAGACAGAACCAGAGAGTTCCCACCCTGCAATTAAACATATATGAGCATCACAGGTATATATAAGGGTACACCTGCACAACCACACACTTAGGGGCAGACACACACACACACACACGCTTGCACACATGCACACAGAGATTTATGCATGTGCAAATGAGAAAAAACACACATTGAACTACTAGATGCATCATATTATTGTATGCAAATTGGACAAAACACACGTTGCATTACTATATGTAACACATAATTGATTGTAGCAGAATTTCTTTCTCAAAAAAGAAATGACTCTTGTTCCCTGACTTTTGAGAAAGGATGAAATTGTGATGCTCCCTAACTTTTTAATGGAACATCAAGCAGGTCGGAAAAAGCATTAAATAGAGATTTTTCAGTCTACCTGGACCAATGAAAAAAATGGAAGCACTTCTCATGGACTTGTTGAGAATGATTCTATTTTTAAAGCACAGAAAGCATCAGGGAAAGGGAAAAAAGGTAGGAAGAAATCCAAAATCTTTCATTTAGTTTACATAGAAAACACGAAGAAAAATCAAATATGAATTATATAGTGAAAAATATTTAAAAACTTGTACATTTTCAGATTCTTTATTCTTTATGTAGGGAGAAAAGAAGAGATAAATTAGGAAAGCCATCTGAAAATTTTTTATGAAGTTTAAACTTATTTTTTTTATTTTCTTTCACTTTTCCTTCCCTTCAATCTTTCACCTTTATTTTCTTTTGCTCATACTTCCCTCAAACTTTCCAAGATTCAAGTAGAGCCTAAAAGAACTAATACACAAATAAAATAAAATTAAGGCAAATCTAAAATGGGTGCAACCCAGACATATGAGATGTCTACATAGATCACTCCTAAGGCCAAAATAAGAAATAAAAGAGAAAAGGACTCCTCAACTTTAGATAGCATTAACTCTACTAAGGATAGTCATGCATTCCCAACAAATCTCCCAGACCAGCCAAACAAAGAATTCATAAAAACATTTGCTGGTTGCAACTGTGTTTGCTCTCAGACATAAAAAAATGCTTCTATTCAGTTCAATCCATAAGCATCAAAATAAGTAGAGTTGAGCCACATTTCATATTTTTCTCATCCTGTTGCAACTATAACTGCTCTAAGACAACAAATTCTTCTACACTTCAATTCATAAGCATCATAATAAGTATAGTAGAGCCACATTTCATATTTTTCTAATCCCCTTATTCACAAAATTTCCTAAATTTCCTTCCTAACTAAACAAGGCTTCTTTAATCAAATCCTGGAAGAAGCCAACAAAAACCAACTGAAGAAAACAAAAGGGACCATAAACTCCAAGTCATCCCACAATGGATAAGCAAATGATTGACCAATTCCACATTATGATCGCATAAACAACAGAAATTTTCTATCTTCCTACCCATTCATCTAAAAGGTCATTCAAAGTGAGAATTGTCCTTCAAACAGCTTCCTAAAAAAGAAACCAACTTTAGGTGAGGCAAATTATCCCCAAACCCTTCTATGTGGGTATATATCTCAAAAAATCCCCTCAATATAGAGATGTACAGCTAAAACAAAATTTTCAATCTCTTCAACGCATTTATAATTCTAGAAAAAAAGGTATGAAGACTTCCAAATTCTCAAAGCAGGAAAAGACAGGAAGAGTGCCTAAAGTGTGCAAACCTCTTGAGGAGACTGTGAAGTCTGTGGAGATAACACTGCAACATTCCCATTGTACTTGGGTACAACTCCAGGTGACTGAAAGGGAGAAATGCGACCATCACTATCAGAACCAGAGCGGTAAAATTGGGCATAGTAGCTTGCAGGATCAAATTGTGGCTGAACCTAGACATACAAACATTTTATAACCACCCATCATTATATTGGATCCAAAGATTAGTAGCAACAATACAAATCATTAGGGGAAAAAAAGCATCCAGTAATCATATCATAGTTTTAGTTGCATTCCAAACTCAATTTTAAACATGCTAACATATTGAACATTTTCAATTACTGCCAGTGAGCAAAATTACATAAATTCAATTGTGAGGGTGCATCATAGAGCTAGAAGCACAAAAGGACAAAAAACAAATGTTTTAAGGCTTACTACAAAGCTTGGAAGGCGAGTAACATCACGTGCTTGAGACTCAGAACTTTCAAACGGTGCAAGTTGGCTCCCTAAAATTGGCGGCACAAAACCAAAACTGTAGTTTGGAGAAGTATGAACCGTAGAGTATTGATGACCTCCAGGTGGCAATGCTATTTCCTGCTTGGAATCATATTCTGGGGCTGAACTGGATGAGATATCACCCTCTCCAGAAGATATATTTTCTGACACATGTGGAGGTGACTCTGGATGATCTGGATAATCCCCTTCCTCAGCCGTTGCCAATACATTTTGATTGCTGGATCCAATAATAAAAACAAATAAAAATGTGATAAGAAATATTCCAAAAATATACAACTACAGTGCTTCAAATATGGCAGTGTTTGGCTACTACAATACTACATCATGGGTTGAAAAGCTAGGACAAGAAACAGTTCTGTTTTGAAGTTATACACAATAAGCTTCAATAGAATGGTCCAGAAGAGGCTAGGAGCCCAAAGAAGGTAATCCAACCAGAGCATGTTCCCCAAGACCTCCCCTGGTTTTTCCATCTGTCTTCCCTATACAGCCCTAAATAAATGCAAACCCATCAAAGACCAAATCTAGGGCAGTGGACAAACATGTTGCTCAGCTACTCTGATGCAAGGACTTATTCTTTATGAGCTGAGAGAGCCCAGTCCTTGACAGGAAATCAGTTCTATTCTACCAAACAAACCTGATAAAAAGTGTAAGCAAAAATCAACCAACATAACTCAGATTTTCAGTGCACTTCCACTGGACAACTACTGGATTTTGTGCCAAAAATTCAGGCAATAAGATGGCACAATGGTTCCCAAAAGATTTTTCTGTCACAAACTCCAGCCATCATTCCTCTAAACAGTAATAACATGGGCCAATTTTGCATAAATGAACACACATGAAAAAAACTCATGTTTATTGTGACTGCTTAGACCTGGTTGATGCAATTATGTAAAGAGAGAAAAGAACAAAGATACACCAAGATGCTCATCATCAAATTAAAAGCTACTTAAAAAAGAAAGAAATGTTCATTTTTTGAGACCTTGAAGAATGTTCCTCCACAGTTTCTTCTATCCCCTGAGAAGTTTCAGACTGAGGGGTAGAGGTTTTGTCACTCTCAGGATCATAGGCATCAATTAGGGATACTCCAAAACCAGTAGTAAAGCTTCCAAAATTCAACCCGGTTCTTTCAGCTTCAGGAACATGGATATGGTTTGGAATGATAACATGACGACGAGCTCGAGAATGTAACCCCTCTAGCTTTTTCTGCGGTTTTGGATTTGCTTCTTCTGAATCAAGGTCACCTGATACAGGCTGTGTCTGGGTGACAGATTCAGCTGAAACAGAGGGAATCTCAGAAGTAACAGCTGCTCCAGAGCTTTGAACAAGATTAGGGTTTGTTGACTTTGGTTTCCATTCCATACCAGGACCCACTGTTATAAACATATATCATGAATCAGTTATAGACTTCGAGCAAATCATCCAAACATCATTACTAACCAAAAAAAATAATGATATACTTAAAGATTACCCATCTTATTTGTCAAAATAGAACAATTTTCTATATTTTCCTCAAATTACAGTGTGTACTTTGAATTTACCTCAGTTACAATATGTTCCCCTTTCATATGGCAATGATGTTCAAGTACTTAGGCTAGAGGTTCAAGTGGCTTTCACTTCCATGTATTGCAACAAACCACGCAAAGATACAGTGCAAACAAAAGAGAATAAACCAGGCAATAAGGCTAACATACAATATTCATCAAGCCAATAACAGCCTAACCATAATTGATCCTTCTGGTTTCAGCTCAAGGTTCAGAATAATTTCCCCATATTTATGGCACGAAAATCCCTCTGTATAATTTTTTTTTCCTTTGATAGGTGTTTTTTTTTCCCATTTGGATCCTTATAGAATATTTTAAAACCCTAAAATTTCCAGGACTAAACTAATGTCTAGGTGCTTTACATGGGCCAAAACATTCTCACATCCATGAAGATATCTATATTTCCCAAAGGTGCATCAGTAACTTAATACAGGAAGAGGAGGGGGAGACTTATATGTATGAGAATAATCCATCTTGTATTATAAACTCCACAATTATTCTTACAAAACTCTATCAATGAAGTCACAACTTGCTTAAGCTATCCCCAAACTTGCCAATCCCAAAAAAAATAAAAAATAAAAGGCTATCCCTAAAGTTGAACTTTATGGCTCTTACTAAAGTCCATGCACACATCATTGCCTTGGTGTTTGTTTATAAAATCATATTATATGCCTATAAAAATAAAATAAAAATAAAAATAAAAATAAAAAAATAAAAAAAGAATCATTGCATAAGAGCCCCATTCATGTGCTCCTCCATCAAAGTTTCAGGCCCAAACTCCACAGGAATTGAACACGTCCCTCTAGAAGTTTGAGTCCTCTATCCTCATCTTTGGTTAACCAAAGTCACCTTGTCAACTTCGATTAACATGAGTAATCAACTACTAAGGTCATTGGAGCTTTTGAAGGCGGGACCAACTTTAGTTCCCAGCTCAAGGACGTGAGCAATAACTGCAATTCATACCAATATTGTGATGATTAAAGGTGAGAGCTTGTAGAAAATTAATGAAAGCACACTCAAGATAACCTCACCATTTGTCTTCTATAAAACTCAAGACCTTACAGAAAATCTTAGGAATTGCCCAGGTCACCTCTAAACATCTTCAAGCAACATTCCAAACCAAAAACAACAAACAAACAAGTCTAGGAAAAAGTAAAATAACAAATATATACCTTTTTGAGGGCCAATTACTTGTTGCAGCCTGGTATTGTAATTCGATGAAGGCCTATTAACTGAGGAGCCAGCATGTGTCAATGAGGGTGAAGGTTGTGATGACTCAACAAGGTGATTCTTCCCAACTCCTGGGGATTTGCCAGGCATCTTTCCTTGCAAGAAGGAGCTCCCAGTCTCAGAAGCTGCCACTGCCGTCATTGAACAATACACATTTGTGAGTTACATTCAGAGATAAAACTTCATCAACCAAAATAAATTCTATAAAGCTCCAACCTGCAGCTGATCTACTTTCAGCATGGGTAATTTCATTATTTTCAACAGGAGTTCGTTGGCTCCCTACTTCACGCTTAATCGTACCAACAGCATGAGAGATCCGTGAATCATGAGAAGGCACAAGCACAGGATCTGAAGCAGAAAAATAGCCTCCTGAAGAAGATGCTGGAGTTACAGAAGCTGAGCAGTTACTGGAGCCTGGTGTGGGCTGCCCACATGTATCCCCAGTTCCAAATGCAATGCTAGGGTTTTTGTTTGCATCAATAGAAGGCGAAGGTGAATTCCCCAATTTATTAGCATCAGTGGATGCACTCAAATCAGCATGGATGACATCACTCGCTACAGTAGAATGAGAAGTGTGTACAACACTAGTATTCCCAGTGGTGGTAACAGCTGGACCATCGGCCATGACAGTTATAGAGCTTCAAAAGATAATTAAACATGAAACTTGTCAGAACTGTACCTCCACATTTTAATTATGAAAGAAAGGACAGATTTGTAAACTATGGTCACCTTGCTATAGCAGTTGTTTCTTTATTTTTCATCTCCTGAGAGGTTGGTTGAGCAATACCTTTCTCTGAAATTTGACTGATTCCATTTTCCTTTGCAGGAGCAGAATTCCTGCCACCACCTGTATCTGACATGAGGGATACATTATACCAAAATAATTGACATGCAGCAAATCTGCAGCTGCGACCATCAGATAATGTAATATACCACAAATGTAATTCATGCTTGGGAAAAAACGCAGTAAGCCACTATTATTATACCATCGGACTGAAATAGTGCAGAAAGGAATAATTAACTCCTCTGCTTAAACCAAATCCATGGGCATGAGAAAGGAGTTTAAACTAAAGTCCGAAAATGCGGTATTTGTTGAATTTCTACTGAAACAGTTATATTTACACACGGTGGAACTAAGCAAAGAAAAAGCACCAATAAATATATTAAAAACTATGTTTGATAAAATCATGTTGAACAAACAAAGACAAGTAAATGCAACATAATCAATCCTGTAAATATAAAAAGCAAAGAACTGTGGCAGGGCAATCTTTGAAGACTGATTTGAATTATGGTTTACCATGAGATGTATGACGAGATGAATAATTCACTCGACCACCCCTACTTCCTTGCCCCTGCATGCCAGGTCTCCACCGTGGTTCAGCAGAATCTCTGTTGCTTAAATGCTACAAGAGTAAAAAGAGAAGTCCATGAAATATTAGTCAATCCACAAAACTAAATTTGAATAAGAAAATCAACAAAAACTGGTATATTAGCCATGTTGATGAGGACACTACAGAGTACACAAACAGTAAGATGCATCTCCTGTGTAATCAAGTCCACAACTATGTCTAACAGAACCTCAACCAACTTTAAGTACCAAAATCTCGACCATAAAAATCAATATGCAACCAATTTATGCTGAAAAATTGGCTGTCAACAAGCCCAAAATGATTATTCAGACAATAGTTGATTGATTGTAGTGAAATTTGATTTATTCTGTGAACAATAGAAAAGGAAGGAATTGGAAGACTAAAATAAACCTTAGGCAACTAATCCACATACTATGAATGCTCTTTTGAATAAGATATAATTTTTCTTTCTTTCCCTTTTGTAATGTTTTTCTCATTGACAACCATTACTTGGCAACATCTTTTAATTTCCATACATTTATGATGTTATGTGAGTCCAACAAATGTTTTACAACTATCCTACCTTCAAATAATTGAATAGATGAGCAATATGCCCACTAGCATTAGGACTATCAAAACTTACAGGAGTAAAATGAACAACAAAGATCTTTTTCTCTTTCATTTTTTTTTTCTTTTTCAACACATTAACATAAACTAGGAGGCCAAGAATCTCATTTTCCATGAAAATCGTATTCACATTGAGGGTCAATTTTGGTGCTTTAGCAATATAAAAAAATAAATCTTACCTCTTTTCTCTTGTCACGTTTCCTTCTAACCTCATGGAAGGGATCTGTAAAACCATAGCATAACTTGCTTGTCATTCAACTAAATAGATGGATGGATGGATGGACAAATAGATAGATAGATATATAGAGAGATAGAGAGAATGGGAGTATATATATATATATATATATATATATATATAGAGAGAGAGAGAGAGAGAGAGAGAGAAAGAAATAAATACATAGAATAACTACTGGAGCTAAAAAGTTCTCAATAAAGCAGCAGATTGACCATTACATAGCTATTTGCTTCAAACAGAAACAATGGCTAGAAGAATGAAACACAAGAAAAATGCTTAACCCACTAAATCATAGTGCATTTTAAAAGTATACATTGCAAAGAACGTGCCTTTTAGCATCCTACAACAGTGATTAAGCTTTGAAGCTCCCATAACAAGTTGTGCATCAATCATTTAAACCATCGACAAAGCTGTCATTACATGTAAAGCAAGAAAAATCATACTTAACACTAACAAGTTTACAAAGGAGCATTTAAAGTAACCACTGAAGCAGCACTTTCTCTGAATGAACACGCTACAGCCTTACCCAAATGTAGTCACAATATCAGGGTCCCATTTGGTAGTGAAAATGAAAAGTTTTCTGAAACCATTCTCATTTTAAATATGAAAATGACAAACATGTTTCAAAACACAACCCTTTTAGGTTGTTTTCAGTTGACGACAGTTTTCAGAAACTCCCAATTCGTCATCATTTTAGTATTTTATGCTTTGGAAACAATTGTGTCTTTGTGCTTTTTTTGGTAGTTGGGTCTCTTTGTATACACCGTGTATACCTTCTTCTCGTAATTCACTTTTATATTTACCTGTAAAAAAAAAATATTATGCTTTGGAAACAAACAACAGTTCTCATTTTATCCTAAAATTTTGCAAGTGGGTGACATGCACTTGTTTCCCTATATATTTATCAGATTCAGCATTGAACACATCAAATTTGTGTAACCGTGGTAAAAGAAAGTATATAGTTTGACAACCACAGACCGCCAAAATTTTGAAGAACAAAATTCGGATGCAAACATAATCAAGTTACATTGTTGTAGTTCAAAAGTTTATAGGAAAGTCCAAGTCAAATGCACAAATCTTGCATAGGATTTGTTGATGAGAACCAGGAGAGAGATAACAAAAAACTAGCAATTACTTTGGATAGATTGCTCTACAAATTTAATTAGATGGATCAAAAAGTATCAGCCAGCATAACAACAATGTATATCCATTTTTTGACCGGTGGGTTGGTCGTCTACTGTGGTTCAACGCTATTACATTTTAAAACAAGACGAAAAATGTCTTAAATTTAAATGAAACAAAATAAAAAGGATATGATACAAGAGAAGCCATGTCCATCTGAGACAACGGCCTCGACAAATTTGAGGTTTCAGAGCTGAGTCCTGATCTTGTAAAGATCACCATAAATGCCCTGAAAACCATTTTAAAAGTAATAAAGAAATCCAAATTGAGAAAATATCCAAGCTTCGTTGGAGAAACAAACTTAACCTCGTAGAAAAAAAAAAAAAAAAAGAAGGAAAAACTGCATCAACAGTGAAAACCCATAACAGCCAATAATAAACCCAGCTCAATTCCCACAAACCCATGATTTTTCTGACACAAAAATCGCAAATCAAATCACATCCCATGGATTTTCACCATCATTGCCTAAAATTTCTCAGCAGCCAAATAGAGGGGAAAGGGCATAGAAAAAGCACAGATCGCAGGACGAAAAAGGGAAATCAAAGATCAAAACTAAAAGGGGGAAAAGAGAGGCGAATGAAAGAGAAGGAAAAAGAAAGAATACCCTGCATGAGAAGCTTCTGAACGGTTTCATTGGGATCCATGGCACAATCCTTGAGCATTGCATAAATCTCCTCTTCAGTGTGGTCTCCAGTGACCTCCTTAATGTTTTGGATCACCTCCCTCATACTGCTTGAGATTGAAACCCTAAACCCACCTCCGCTCATCTTTGCAGCTCACAAGCCCACAGCTCTGTACCTTATTTATACAAAAATATAGGAGAAAACACCCAAAAGAAAAAATGAGAAAAGAGAAGGCGATAGAAAATATGATGGGAAGTTTTAGAGATTGGGGAATGGACGAAACTATGATTGTTTTGAGGGTTTTTGAATTGATCTATGTCAAGTAAAAAAAAAAGAGAGAGAGAGAGAGAGAGAGAGACAAAGAGAGAGAGAGGGAATAGGGAGGAAGAGATGGACAGAAGAGAGAGAGAGAAAGAGAGAGAGGGAGAGAGAGCAATTGAGACTGTTTAGAGTGTGGGATTTTTTTTTCCCCCTTTTTTTTATATATATTTTTCTTGACCTTCTCCCTTTTTATTTTTTAAATCTATGATTATTTTTTTGTACAATCCATATTTTTATCATTATACTAATTTATTTTAAAGACAAAAAAAAAAAAAAAAAGTAATGCAGCCGAAAGGTTTTTTTGTGGTTCAATACAAATTCCACTAAAAACATTGTGAAAAAACACCTAAATTAAAATATTTTTTAATATGATAATTATAATTTATTTATGCAGAGATAGTTATTTACTCTTACCTTATCAATCATTATTGCCCCTATTTTAGGATATTTTAAAATTATTTTTATTAAAAAACATATTTTTTATGTTTTGAAATTTTTAACTTAAAAAATATATAAATAAATTCTGACATTCAAATATTTAATTTTAATTTATTTTCACTTGAAATTTTCTAAAAGCATGGAATTTCATAAATATACATTTAACATGGTGCTATAAGAAATGTACATAAATTTAATATACAATGATGCAATTGCCTTTTCTACATGATGAACAACTTTGGAAAGAATAAAAAAACGTTTCGATAATGTTAGGTAATTGAGATGAGCCCTTTTTACCATATGATTAGTTGGATACGTATTTGGTTTGACCAACCTATATTACTTACTAGATGAGTTCTCTTCCTTAGGTCAATTGAAAACATGGCCAAGATATTAATGAAATGTGACCCATTGATGGGAGACCGACCATCCGAGGCCCAAAGTGGTGGCTAAGAGGCAGTTGGTGGGCGATAAGGGATGTCCATTGGATGAATTTTGCGTGTGCTTCGTTAGTTGGTGGTGCATGGGGGATGGGAGCAGAATTAACGGCTATAGTGCTAATCTAATCACCATACTTTGACATCCAAACATGATTATTTCACGGCCATTGATTACTCCGATGTAAGGAAATATCATCTCTAACTTTTGAGACAATGGGATTTTATGTTTCCATGGCATACTACGATCACAATGGAATGGGTTAGAGATCTGTCACCTTGGTCTTGATGGGTTATCGGTATTTAAACTTATTCTCATCCTTATAAAATATATAAAAAAAAAAATTTAACAAGTTTTCTTATTTTTAAATTTTTTTAATAATTTTTAATTACTTATAACATAAAATTAATATACAGTTATATATATAAAAAATGAAATGAAAAAATAAATAAATTTAATTAATTATTAATTGTGGCGAGATATGGTACAACGAGAGAAATAAGGTAAACCCAATACATGACAAATAAATAGAAACTCAAACATATTTCTAATGTTTTTATTCTTGTCTTAAACCCGTCTTATTGATATATACATTTACAGAAACTTGTTTGATTGTTATCGCTAATGCACCTTTCAAGATTTTAACTTCATCAATTTTATATGTATTACTAATTAATCAATTTACAATTTCATATTTTAGAGTCAATTGATGGTTATTAGGATTTTCATTCCACATAAGTTAGAAGTTTAAGTGTGATGTTTATCCCTCTGTCAAATAATGTTAGGGTAATTGATTCAGTTTGAGATTTTGAGTGAAATAAGCAGCTCAGCGTTTTATGGTCCATTTCTTTTACAATAGTAAGGTTTATTTTATAGGTTTAGATTAATTCATTTGTATTTTAAATGTATTGTCTTACTTAGCCATTTGAATAATTAATTGCCAACTTATCTAACATTGATTTATAAATGTTTTCTATATTAGGTTTTTTTGTGTTAATTAAAATATTTTTTTATATCCTAATTATAAGTTTTCAAAATTTTGTCAAACGATTTATATCAATTCAATATTATAAGAAACTTTAAAGCTAAATCATTCAAATGTACGATAAAATATAAACCATCAAATGAAAAGCATGTACGATCAAAATATAAAGATTAAATAATAGAATATAAAAGAACAAGAAACTATATAAAAGATATAAAATAACGGAACTACAAATTTTATAAATTTGGTTAAAGATGCATCTTGATTGAAAGCATTTTTTGGTATACCACTAAACTTAAGAAATATTATTTGTAACATTGAAAGCTCTTCAATAGTTATCTGTTCGAATCTTTTTAGAGTTGTTGGAAGATTTACCTGGTTGTTAACTTTAGGGTCCCGTGGGATTAATCAAGCCGTACGTAAACTGACCCAAACACCCAAGATTAAAAAAAAAAAGAAAAAAAAATAATTTGTAACATTGGAAGACTTTACTATTATGTTTGATTATTAATTTTTTTTTAAAATATATATAAATGAAAAGTAGAAGGAAAAAGTTAATGGAAATAAAATACATGTTCAAAGTCAATAAATTACTTTTATATGTCACTTTGAATTTATTTTAACTTTTATATATGAAAAATACATAAGTTTTTTAACTAATTTAATTATATTTCATTTTTTTATAATAAAATAAAACATAAAAGAATTATTTTTCATAATATTTTTTTTAATACTTCCCAAAACCAAACATAACCATCGGTAGGGACATTGAAGACATTTGATTTATACATTACTATAACACTTGGTTTATTTATTTATTATAATTTTTGTTCCCTTGATACCGTATACTACGTGGCATTTTGGTTCGATAGTTTATGATGTTGAGACAATTTTAATATTTAGAATATAAAAGTTCATTAAAAATAAAAAATAAAAATAAAAAAGGAAGTAAAAAAGGAAAAAAAAAAAAAAAAAAAACAGAGGTAAAGAAAAGGAAATTGAGAGATACCCTTTTCCATTGCAGAGTGCTCCTAAAACCCTAACGCTCACTGCTCAGCTCTCCCCAGCTGGGCTGCCTCAACTCCATTGCCAACCACTCCTGAGTCCTGTCTCAGTGCTGTATCTGTCTTCTTCATCTATCACGAGTACATTTCTGGTCTCAGACCTCTGATCTCGAAGCTGCAGGCCATGGGTTCGAGGAAGGCTCCCAAAACTCACTCAGACGACGGAGCCAGTCCAGGGTATGCTCTCTCTACCTCTATTTCCAACCCTCTTTACGTATATATGTATATAAATGGTCAAAGATTAATGGGTTTTTTTTTGTTGTTTTTCACAGAAAGATCTTCGTGGGAGGGCTAGCCAAGGAGACCAACTTGGGTGAGTTTTCAATGGGTTTCTCTTCATTTCTGTGTTTTTTTTTTGTTGTGGGCAGTGTTCAATTTTACTGACCCATGTCATTGTTACAATGTTGGTGGTGGTGGTGAGTGTAGATACTTTCACAAAGTATTTCGAGAAATATGGGGAGATAACCGATTCAGTGGTGATGAAGGATCGGCAAACGGGTCGGCCTAGGGGTTTTGGGTTTATTACATATGCTGATCCTTCTGTTGTTGACGAGGTCATTCAAGAGACCCATATCATCAACGGCAAACAAGTAAGTTTTCTCCTCTGTTTTTTCTATTATTAGTTTCTGTCTCTGGTTCATTGCAAAGAACAAAGGGAAAATAAGAGAAAATGGAAAAGTTGAATCCTCGGACAATCATTCCAATCCCAAAATGTCATGAAGATTGTGTATGCTCATTTCTTTCACCGATTGCCAAAAAAAGGAAAAAAAAAAAAAGTTCTGTCGGGTTGAAGTGAAGTATGTTCATTTCTTTTATGATGGTTATTGACAGCTGATGAAGTTTCTCGGCATTGATAGGCCTCCTGGTTATTAAAATGTCATATATTTTTTATATTATGTTCTAGCAAATTCATTTGAGACTATCTTTTACACAGTCTTTGTCTATTTGCACTGAACTGGTTTCCCTTTAATTAGAAACTGCAGGAAAGGGCCTAATTTTAAATATATTGGTCTGCAAATCCACTGAGGATTTGGAATGAAGTTAAGTTACATATAAAATCCACAAAAGTTGCAGAATGGAAGTAAGATTTGGAATTCCATAAGTGGAATTCCAAACACAATCCAATTCTGTACTAGGTAAGATAGCTTAGAAAAATTATGACTTACAAAATGAATTTTCGAGCAGGTTGAGATCAAAAGAACCATTCCAAGAGGTTCCTCACAATCTAATGATTTCAAAACAAGGAAGATTTTTGTTGGTGGAATTCTAACAAGTGTCTCTGAAGGTTTGAGATATGATTGTTAAAGTTGATATTCTTTTACTATCTGTATCATTTTTTTTTATTAGTATCACTTTTAATGCGAGTATTGTTATTAAATTGTTACTTTTTGTTTGCACTTTGAACAACCAATCGATTAGATGAGTTCAAGAATTTCTTCTCAAAGTATGGGAAGGTGGTGGAACACGAGATTATACATGATCATGTGACCAAACGCTCCCGGGGATTTGGGTTCATTGTATTTGACAACGAACAGGTTGTTGATGATCTGCTGACAAATGGAAATATGATTGATATGGAGGGTACTCAGGTGAGTTCAGTGCAATGCGCATCCCTGATACCGGATGCACACGGGTGCATCTCTTCTTTGTTTAAGACAGCAATACAATTGCATTTTGATTAGTTTTCGGTGGAAATGGGCATGTGTTTCTCAGCTTAATTTTGAAATGCTTAAGATGACTTGTGGTCTTAGATTAATATTAGTTCTCAATATTTAATTAGGCTTCATGGCAGGTTTATTATTTTTCTTCCACCTGACTATCAGCATAATCTGCAGTAAGAAAATCATAGGTTGACTTGCTTCTTTATTGTAGGTTGAGATCAAGAAGGCGGAACCAAAGAAATCCTCCTCAAACCCAGGTCGTGCTCCTTCATTTGGTGGTGATTCTAGGATGCAAATGTACAATGATGGTTTTAGTGGATACGGCAGCGATCCTTATAGTGGTCTGGGCAGTGGTGGCTATGGGCCTGCTTCCTACCGGGCACTAGGAGGTATTGACAGTAGGCTTGGTGATTATGGTGGGTATGGTGGCAGTGGCAGTGAATTTGGGGCCAGTTATGGGGGTTATGGTGGTGGTTATCGGGGAGAGTCCTCATTTGGCCCTTCCAGTCGCTATGGTTCCTATGATGTAGGGTTTGGAGGGGGTTATGGCGGAAGTGGATTTGGCGCATATGGCCGTGGAGGTGGAGGCTATGGGGGTTATGGCGGTTCAGGCTCCAGTGGTGGTTATGATGCAGGTCCTGGTGCTGGCTATGGAGGAGTAGGAGGAGTAGGAGGAGGAGGGGGAGGAGGAGGAGGAGGAGGAGGACTATATGGAGGTAGAACAGGTTACAGTGGCAGCAGCCGATACCATCCTTACGGAAGATAGATACTTGCCGTAGCATTCCTGCAGAAGATGCACACAGGCTTCCTGATACGTAAAGCGCATACTTCAGAGGGCCATTGTCTTGAAGATCATATAAACCATTGGCTAACCGTGGCTGTATTAGCAAGATGTAGAGCTACTATGTTTAATGGTTCCCTGTTTTTTTGTACCCGAGATCTCTACTGAATACTGCCGCTTTATTATATAGTCAGACAGACATCTTTCTTGTTATGAAATATTAACTTGTTGCAACAATTAACAGTTGTGAATATAGGAAACTATGCTAGATGCTCATCGAACTGGACAGCAGGGATGGTTGGCCCCTGGCCTGGTCTGGCCTACCCATCAAAGCAACAAACCCAAGAAATATACTGAATTAGCTAGCAGAATCTATAGATTTTCCTTCATCGAAAAGACTGCAGCATTGGATTCATCAAAGGGGTGCAACAACGTTGGGATACCAGGCATTTAGAAAGCAAAGATGCTGAAGCATAGATCTCTATCCACAAGGGCCTGTGACGAGAGAACCCATTGGCCTGATATTCCCCCACGTTGGGGTTGAAGAAAGGAAAGTGTTTGGTTTAATCTTGTACTACGTATTAAATTATGAAATACAAAAGGGGGCCGTGGATCTAGCCACGCCTTAGGTGGGGAATATGTGGTATAACACAAACCAATCCCAGGTGTTGATATTCATATTGACAGCCTCGGATTAGTAACTCCACTACCCACTTGGTTTAATAATAAGTGAATTTAAATATAGAAATGGGTGCCTTTTAATTGTAGGTGAGTTTTGAAATCGCTTTATTGGATATATTTACACGAGAGGGTGATTGTGAGATTGGAGCGAGCAAAAGAGTTGCAGTTTCTCCCGGCGACGGGTACAAGCAATTTATGATGTCTAATACCGTAACATCAAAAATAATGCGGGGATAGCTCAGTTGGGAGAGCGTCAGACTGAAGATCTGAAGGTCGCGTGTTCGATCCACGCTCACCGCATTTTTATCTATTTTTTTTCACCTTTAATTTTAGTATATAATGTTTTCTGTGGTGTGACATTGTTCTAGAATATGCTTTATTTTTTTCCTTTCTTTTCACCTTTAATTTTAGTATATAATATTTTCTTTGGTGCGAGTCATATGACATTGTTCTAGAATATGCTTTATTTTTTAAAATATTAAGAAAAAGGGGAAAAAATACATAATAAAAATGAGGAGAAAAATTAAACGAATTTTTATTCCTTTTTTTTTATATATATATATATATATATTTAGTGTCAACTTAGATATATCTTTTTTTTTAATATTAGAAAATAATAGAATTTTTTTTAAAACTATTTCAAAATTTAAATTTATTTAAAGTAATTTTTAAAAATATAAGATAAATTTATATTTCTTTTTGGAGAAATTTTACTTTCCCTTTTCTAAAAATTTAGTAATAATTTTTATTTTTAAAAACATAAAATAAAAAGCATATTAAAAAATGGACTTAAATTATATTTAATTTCTAAAAAATATTAAGAAAAAAAATTATAAAAAATATCAATAAAAATCAAATATACTTACAATTAGTTATACACATATATAGATATAAATTATTTTATCTTCTTATAAAAGAGTTAAAATAAATTAAATTGAGTTTTAAATAGAAGATAAAATCAATTTACTTGAATTTCAATCTATTTTTTTGATTTTTTTTAATAAATATCAATACAATGACTTTTAATAATCAAATATAATTATAATAGCTTAATTTTTTTTCCTTTATAACAAAATTAAGAAAATTATAATTTCCTTTTACTTTTTCTTGCATTATATTTTTCATATTCATTTTATTTTCCTTCAAAATTTGGGGAATCAACTTTTATATATATATATTTATTTATTTATTTATTTTGCCAAACCACACCCTAATATTAATGTTTAATACTAAAAAGGTATTTGTTTCTTTGATTTTTTTACTTTTAATATGACTTATTATAAATTTTTTATTGAATAGAAAAAATAAAAATATTTAATTTTTTAAAAATAAAAAAATAAAATATATATTTTTATTTTTTAATATTTAATAAAAATAAAATACTATAAAAAATAAATAACATGATATTTAACACTATTAAACATTAAAGTTCTATTTAAAATTAAATAAAAAACAAACACCATCTTGTCGTCACCTCGCGTCTTTGATGATCCACGTAGTTGCCAGATGGATGTACGCGTGATTTCAACCCATAAAGGTTCTTGATCCAGCCGTTATACCTGCAAGAAGGCATCCGGACAGGGTGTCCGGACGCACCCTCCGATGATCTTGTTAGCCATGGTAAGAGAGAGATATATAAATCAGTTGGCCTTTTACTAGGTATCGGGAGGTTACCAGGGATCCTGCTGCTCTTCGTGCGAAGGCTTCTATATATAGTGCCAGGGACACTGTTCCTCTCATTAATGGTGAGGAGATATTTTATGTTGTTATGATGATAATAGGCGTCAGCAGGAGCATCATTACCCTACGAGCGGCTGTCAGAAACCATGGTAGGTGATGCGACTGTCAGAGATCGTGGGAAGTGATCATGCGGAATGATCGTGAGAAGTGACTTGCTGTCACTTCATCTTGTCTTCTCACTCTGCAGGTGACAGGATGTGGGCCATGGCTGTTTGTTGTGATAGCGTGTAAGACTCGCTTTACTTTAATTGATGATCCGGACGATTATATCCGAATGACATATGCTGATTATCCGGATGTATTGCGGAGCGGATGTATTATGAAGGTTGTTCGGATGTCTATGCTCTGCCAGCGTCGTTTGCTTTTCCTTGGATAAGAGAAGCTGAAACGTCATTTGCCTTTCCTTGAGGCGGTCCGGATAGGAGAACTGCATCATGCATATCTTTAGGGGAATCCGGATGATGATGGTCCGGCTGATAACACGTGCCACGTGTCACTGTGAGATGCGTGCCACGTGTTTCCCAGAGGGAGGGGTCCCTACATTGCCCCCCTTTTTTAACTTGCCTATTTTGCCCAAAAAATGGGCGGGTTAAAAAATAACTGGGTTTTTTTTTTTTTTTTTGAAAACTGAAGAGGTCTCTTCGTCTGACTGGGCCATGTGGCGAGTGGGGGTGCGAGAGCCAAAAAGGCCTTTATGACGAGCCGCCGACCCTGTGTATCCCCAGGCAATATGTCGTTTCAATGATGGCATAGCTGTTCGTTTGGTTTTCCCGAGGGGCTGTCCCCCTATAAATAGCGCACTGTACCTTCTTTTTGCATTTTTTCCTACTGCATTCTCTTGAGAGCCTTTCTTCTTCTTGCTTCTCTTGTGTCCTTTGCTTCTCTGAGTAAAGAACTCGAAAGCTCTTTTGTACCGGTGTTTTTTGTATCGCGACATACGTTTTGCTGCTGGTGATTTTGTATCGAGACAACAACCTTTCTCCTTCAGAGCTTCATTTGGTATGTGTACTTTTGCTATTTTGTTGTTCTTTTTGTTGCGTTTGTTGGTTGATTGAACTTGGTTTCTGGTTTGTTTGGGCATTGTTTTGGGCAAGTCGCTTGCGTCTGTTGTTTGGGTGTTGGCATTTTGTTGGTGTTCTGGGGTTTTTTGAGGGTTTTTTCTGACTGCTTTGGGTTAGGGTTTGTGTATTTTCTGGGTTACTTGTGTTTTTACCCATTGCGCTTCTTTGTATGTAGATTTTGGTTCGTCTTTGTGGTAAGAAATGGCTACAAAAAAGACTGTTTCTTCTACCCGGGCTAGCGGGGTTCGTGAAAAAGCGACAGATAAGCTGGACGCGAAGGAATTTCGGGAACGGTTCTGTATTCCGAATGACGTGGTTATTGAATTGCTGAATGGGAGGGTGCTTGTGCCTACTGAGAAAGCAGAAGAAAAAACCATCATCTTCTCGAAGGAACAATTCAACGTGGGGCTCCGGTTCCCTCTGCCGGCGTTGTTCAAGGAGTTCCTCCATTTCACCCAGATTCCGCCCGTCTTCATTCATCCCAACATCGTCCGGGTGCTGATGGGATGCAGCATCATAAACATGCTATTCAACCTCGACCTCACGCTGCTGGAAGTGTTTTTTGTTTATTCTCTGAAGAAGGTAAAAAATGACATCTTCAGCATGTCCGCACACTTGCCCTCCCTTCAATTGGTGACGGAGCTGCCAGATTCGATAAAGGGAGGGGCGACGGGACACGTGGTGGTCCGGGGTGCATGGGCGGGGTTTTTGGAGCATCCGACGAGGCCTTTCTCTCCAAACTACTCCTTAGTGGTTTCGGGTAGGTTTGCGATTATTGTTCGGCTTTTACTTTGTTGATTTTTTTTTGTTGACTTTTCCGGATGGTATTCTCATCTTTTGTTGCTGTTAATGCAGGTCCGGAATTGAGGGGCCACCTCGTGGATTGGGTGGAAAAGGCGTCTTTTGGCTGTCTCAGCAAGTTATTTGAGATAGACGCCAAAGAGAGGCAGTGCAAGACGCTGCTGACTGCGCAGAACCTGATGGCGGTCGTCCGGGAGCCCCAAGATTATGTCATCAACATTCTCCCCTGGAAGATGCCGAAGGAGGTAGTGCCTGGGGAGCATTACACTGTGAAGGATCTCTCGATCTATCAGGAGGCTAAAGAGGCTGATGTTGAAAAACGCCGAGCGCTTCTGGAGGATCGAGAGAAGAGAAAAAACGAAGGCACTATCCGGGCGGCTCTCGGACAAAAACGCGGCGCAGACTCTCCTCCTAAGAAAACTTCAGCGAAGAAAAAGAAGAAGCTGGTGAAGAAGCATGGAAAGGACGTGAAGGAGCCCACTCCTCCCAAGGAGTTTCCCCCTCCGCCAATTACACATGAGGCGGATGTAATAATAGAGGAGCCAGTGAATGCTGCTCCTCATTCTATCTCAAGCGGCCCCGGACACGTCGCGGGGCTGAACCACTCGAGTACTTCCTTGGCCGCGGTTGTCCGTCTGGCTAATGTGGCTGAGGAAGCTGCTTCCATCAACCATCCGGGCAACCTTAACTCGGATGTTGAAGCAGCTGAAGCCGTTTGTGCGACCCCCATGGAGGAAGCGGGCGCAGAAAGCCAAAGTCAGCCTTCCGACGATCCGGACCGTTTGGCTCTTGTTCCGGCTAAAGGGCCTCCTCTAAAGAGGCCGCGTTCGGTGCGCAATCTGAGATCCGGACTGCTTGGGCGGCTTCAAGATCGTCAGCAAGAAATTGAAGTTAGTTGCGCATCTGCCCACGACGCTCATCCGGAGGGGGGCGAAGTGGAGATGACAACTGAGGTTCCAGCCGCCCCGGTGATAATCTTGAATGAGGATGCGCCCGAAAAGACTCATCCGGCCGAGAATGTTGAGACCCCGCGCCCGGAGCAAAAGTCACCTTCTGTCGCTTCATCCGGGGGGGGGGGGGGGGGGGGGGAACCTGTTAATGACGCAACTTGCACCTCCACTAGCTCTTTTAGCTACGCGGAGTTGGAAGACAAGCTGAAACAAATTCCACTTGGTTTGACCACTATCACGCCTTCAGCCTAGATGTTCGAGATGGTGGAAACGGTAAACTGTTTTCTTGTGCTTTGTGATTCTTTGTCATTCTGATGTGTTTTTGTGGTATGTTTCAAAACTTTGCTTTTCTTGTATGTGTATTTGCCTGCAGCTGGTGAGTGGTCTCCGCGGTATGGCTCAACAACACGATCTTTTTACTGACCTGCTGCGGACCACTGACTACATGAAGACCTTCGCCTCTCGGCGCCAAGATATTGAAAACCAATTGCGCCTGAGGTTGGAAGAGGTTGAAGCTAGTTTGTCCACCTCTCGAAAAGATAATGAAGCCCTCCGGGTGGATTTGGCTGTAGCAAAGAGCCGGGAGGAATCAACGGTCGACCGCCTGCATGAGGCAGAAGATGAGATAGCCCGGCTGAGGGAGGAGGTGAGGCACCTCCGGACAGAGGTTTCTATCGAAAAGAAACAGAGGGAAGATTTGCAGCTGTGCTTGGCTGCACAAAAAGAGGAGCTAGAACGGGAGTTTGCTACAGAGAGGGAGGAACTTGAAGCAGAGTACCAAAAACAAGTGGATGATACGTTCATTTTTGGGTATCGGTGCTGCATGAAGAAGAACGGCATCAAGCGGGACGTCCCTTCAATTCCTCCGGGTGAAGAAAAGAAACTTCATGACAAGCCTACTCCTTGATAGCTTTTCTTTTTGTGGTTTTATCTGTAATCTTCCTTCTGTATTTTTTGTGGTCCGGAGACTTCCTTTGTATATACATTTATACATCAATAAAAATACTTCTTTTTTCATTTGCACTTGTCTTTGCCTTTTTTTTTTATTTATTTATTGATAGTACTGTTTTAAATTAGACACATTCCAAGGTCTAAGTAATGGAGTTCCGTCTAACTTTTGTAAATGATAGGCTCCATTTTCACTTGCCTTAGACACTATGTAGGGTCCTTCCCAGTTGGCCTGGAACTTCCCTGCGCCTGCTTCAGCAGTGTTTTCAAAAACTTTTCTAAGGACTAGCGTACCATTTTTGAAGCTTCTTGGCCTCACTTTGCGATTGTAATGCGCTGATGCCCTTTGTTGATAATTCGCCATCCGGATGGCCGCGTTTTCCCTTACTTCATCTGCCCAATCTAAATTTCTCCCTAATTCCGCGCCTACATCATCTTGCTTTGCCGCGTCAGTCCGGATAGTAGGAAGACCTATTTCAGTAGGAATGACTGCATCCATTCCATACGCGAGGGCGAAAGAAGTGTTTCCTGTTGGCCGTCCCGGTATGGTTCGATAGGCCCATAGGACGCCGGGTAGCTCCTCCACCAACTTCCCTTTAGCTTGCTCAAGCCTTTTCTTTAGGGCGTTGATTAGGGTTTTGTTTGTGGCTTCTGCTTGCCCGTTACTCTGAGGATAGCGCGATGTGGAGTATGAATTCCGGATGTTTAGCTCTGAACAGAAATTCCTAAATGTAATGCTGTCAAATTGCGGGCCATTGTCAGCTATGACTGTTTGGGGGATTCCAAAACGGCAAACAATGTTCTTCCACACGAACTTGGTGACATCTTTGTCTTTGATGCTTGCATATGCTTCAGCTTCTACCCATTTACTAAAGTAATCAGTGGCAACAAGGAGAAATTTCTTCTGGGCAGGCGTTGCTGGGAGGGGTCCCACTATGTCCATGCCCCACTGCGCAAAGGGCCATGGGCCTGAGACTGATTTTAACGTTGCTGACGGCATATGTGGAATGGGAGCATACCTTTGGCATTTACCACATTTTTTAACATATGCTGCTGCGTCCTTCTTCATTGTTGTCCAATAGTATCCTTGTGAATGAGCCCTATGTGCCAGAGATCGTCCTCCCGAATGATTTCCGCATATTCCCTCATGTAATTCAGCTACCACATACTGGGCCTCTGAATGCCCTAGGCACCGAAGGTAAGGTCCTGTGAAGGATCGCTTGTACAGGTGCCCCCCAATCAGGGTGAAACGGGCAGCTTGTACCCGGATTTTGTGTGCTTGTTTGGGATCTCCGGGCAGAGTGCTTGTCTGGAGATATTCTGTGATGTGATACGTCCATTCTTGATCATCCGCTTGATTTGCCTCAATGGTGTTGCAAATGGAAATTTCTGCAACAGAGGGATTGACTTGCACATGTATAGGCAATAGAATGGCTTCTTTGATGGGGAGGGAGGCAGCTATACCGGCCAAGGCGTCAGCGCGCCCATTATTGGCTCGCTTGATTTTTTCGATTGTCCATTCGGTGAATTGTTGCAAGGTGTTTCTTACTTTAGCCAAGTATCGCGCCATGCGTGCGTCCTTAGCCTCATACTCTTTCTGGACGTGTCTTACCACGAGTTGTGAGTCGCTGTAGATCCGGAGTTTGGAGACGGATAGAGCAAGGGCAAGATCCAATCCGGACAAGATGGTCTCATATTCTGCTTCATTGTTAGAGACAGGGAATCCCAGCCGGATGACCTGCTCCAAATGTTCCCCAGTTGGGGACTGTAGTAGGAGCCCAACTCCAGAGCCTGATGAGCGTGAGGCTCCGTCAACTCGCAGAGTCCACCATTCTTGTTTACTTGACTCGTCATGTTCGCTAGGTCTTCGGGAATTTTCTAGCACAAAGTCAGCCATTACTTGGCCTTTCATGGACAATCTGGGTTGGAATTCGATTCCAAATTCGCTCAATTCAATGGCCCATTGCAGCATTCTCCCGGTTAAATCTGGCTTGTGCAGAATGTTGCGAAGGGGCTGGTCAGTTAGTACGATCACTAGATGAGCTTGAAAATAGGGGCGGAGCTTCTGGGCAGCGCTTCGAAGGGCTAAGGCTGTTAGCTCTATTTTTGAATATCTGGTTTCTACGTCTGCCAATGCCCTGCTGACGTAGTAGATAGGTTTCTGCTCCTTGGGTGAGGGGCACCGGAATAGAACGGCGCTGATTGCCCATTCTGATACCGCCAGATACATATACAATTTCTCCTTTGGACTGGGGCTGCTCAAGATGGGTGGTTGCGTAAGACAATGCTTGATCCTTTCGAAAGCGTTTTAGCAACTGTCCGTCCAACCGTGTGCTCCAGCTTTTTGTATTGCCAAAAATAAGGGTCGCAATTCATCAGTGAAGTGGGCTATAAAACGCCCTAGTGCGACGAGCTTGCCTGTGAGCCATTGTAGCTCTTTCTTGTTCCTGGGAGGGGGTGTTTCCATGACTGCCTTGACCTGATCCGGGCTGACTTCTATGCCCCTTTGGCTGACCATAAATCCTAGGAATTTGCCAGCACTTACGCCAAAGGCGCATTTAGAAGGATTTAGTTTCATGTCATACTTTCGTAAGAGGTGAAAAACTTCTTGTAAGTGAAGGACATGTTGCTCTCGGGTTTTGCTTTTAACCACGATATCATCAATATATACCTCTATTGTGTGTGGCCTATCAGAGGTTTGAAGATTTTAATCATCAATCTTTGATAAGTGGCGCCAGCATTTTTGAGTCCGAATGACATGACTTTATAGCAATAGAGGCCGTGTGGCGTTATGAATGCTGTCTTTTCTTCGTCATCCGGGGACATGGGGATTTGATGATATCCGGAGAAGGCATCCAAGAAAGAGAACATCCCTTGCCCGGAAGTGGAATCCACAATTTGATCTATTCGCGATAAGGGAAAACTGTCTTTTGGACATGCATTGTTGAGATTGGTGTAATCTACACAAACTCGCCATTTTCCTTCTTTTTTGGGTACCACCACTACGTTTGCCAACCAATCCGGATAAGATACTTCTCTGATGAATCCGGCCTCTAGTAATTTATCAATCTCATTCCGGATGACTTTTTGTTTGTCCGGATGGAAGCGTCTAATCTTCTGGCGGACGGGTCTGGCAGTTGAAAAGACGTTAAGTTTGTGAGAGGCAATAGAGGGATGGATTCCCTTCATATCAGAATGTGTCCATGCGAAGATGTCATGGTTTTGTCTGAGAATATTTTGCATGCTCTGAGTCTCTTCTTGTGTCATGAGGGAACTGATGTTCGTGAGGTGAGTGTTTTCCTCCGAAATTTGGATTGTTTGCAAGAGGTCTGCTGCCGGAGGATCTTTGTCCGTCGGACCCAATAATTGCTATTGGTCATGTGTATGGCTGGGTTCCAGGGGAGATGCATCCTCCTGGTTGGCCCCTGCTTCTCGTGCTATTTGATAGCATTGGCGAGCGGCTAACTGGCTGCCATATAGGTCGATTTGGCCATTGTTGGTGAGAAAACTCACCATTTGATGATATGTAGAGGGGATAGCTTTCATGTAGTGGAGCCATGTACGCCCCAAAATGACATTGAAGGGTGATAACTCCTGTACTACTGAAAACTGTACGTTGAGAGTGACTGGGCCAGCTTGGACCGACAGTATGATATCTCCCAAGGATGTGGTTGATGATCCGTTGAATCCGGATAAGATTCGTCTGGGGTTTTCAAGGCCCGCGAGACTATGTCCCATGTGGCCAACGACTGATGCTTGCACCAGGTCGACCGAACTGCCTGGGTCGACCAGGATACGTCTTACATCGAAATCTCCTATCTCTAGGGAGAGGATGAGGGCGTCGCGATGTGGCTGCAGTGTCCGGGTGGGATCCACTGGTGGAAAGATGATTGTCCCATCCACGGGGCGAGGGCCTTCTCCAGTTAGACCCGACCGGATGGAATTAACGCGTTCGCGTATTGATGCAGCCCGCAACAATTTCTGCCTTTTCCGCCTGGAGTCATACTCCTCGTGCCCTGCTTTGATGAGCTTCTCGACCAGATATTGGAGAGCGCGACATGTCTCTGTTGTATGGCCATGATCCTTGTGGAAGGCACATCTCTTACTGCGATCCCTTGTAGATGGGTCCGTTCCGATGGGTCTAGGCCATTTGAAGTCGGACGAGCCTTGGATCATTGGGAGAAACTTTTCATATGATATGGAGAGGGGTGTGAGAGGCGGTCTATCCAGGCGACTCGATCCCTCTTGCCTTCGGTCGGACGACCCTGGACGGTCAGGAGGTTTAGCATTTCTTTCCGCGTCATTTCTAGATGCCCGTCCGGCAACCAAAACTTGCTGAGTGGCTGCACGCACGTCATCTTCGAGCATTGAATATTTGTTGGCACGTCTGAACAAATCGTCCATCGTTGTAGGAGGCTTTTTGGCCAGTGATTCGAAAAATGGAGTGCCTGGACAGATGCTTCGTTTGAAGATCTGCAGGACAACATCCATACTGCAAGCCTCTATTTGAAGTACGGCCTGACCAAATCGCTTCACAAACTCCCTCAAGGATTCGTTATCTCGCATCTTTATGTTCTGGAGGGTGCTGATATTCTGCTTGTGCCGAGCGGAGCATAAATATTGTCACACGAAAGCTTCAGACAGATCCCTGAAATTGTCAACAGAGTTAGGAGGTAGGCGATGAAACCATGAGAGGGCCTGCTCTTGTAGGCTGACGGGAAATACTTTGCATAGTAGTGCATCGTTGCCAATATCGAGCGTCATGAGCTGTCGATAGTGCATGATGTGATCGAAGAGATCGTTGGTTCCATCGTATGTGGAAAATTTTGGTACGAGGAATCCCCTTGGGGGCTCGTAATGAATGATATGAGAGCAGAAGGGCGTGGAGAGCATATCATCCAGCCTTTTGCTAATGGAGCCGATGGGTGGCTCGTTTGGGAGGTTTCTCCCAGTCGGTCGTTCCGCTAGGTGCGAGTGAACGTTTCGCATCGCGGGGGCGACTATGGGGTCACGATGCAGAGGTACGTTCTGCACCATTGGAGCGACCCTCGGGTCAGGGCGTGGTGCCCCGGTTGTGGCTACTGGTGGCCTTGATCTCCCAGGCTCTTGTGGGCCCAGTTTTGCGCGCATTGAACTTGACAGCTGTGATTTTTTATCACGCTGTCTTTTTGCTGAAAAATGAGTGGAGTCTGAGCTTTCCTCCCGGGGAGCTCGAGGCATGGGTGTGCATGGCTCATGAGGCCTCGCGTTGCATGCTCCTGGGATAGCTCCTGTTGTCCCAGGATATATTGATTCTGGTTCTTGTTGAGGCCTCGAATTTGCTACTTGGTTCCTTGAACGCTGACGTCGAGGAGGCCCTGATGTCGAGGCCTGGATGCGTAATACAACGTTTTCTTCTTTCAATCTTTCTGTCTCCTGGAGTAGAGCTTTCAGTTGTCTTTCGCTTGCCAACTGTCTCCTTTCGATGGCTAGGCGCCATTCAAAATTATCATCCTCTCCCCTACTAGATGAACGGCTTTGGGAAGGTGTAGCCATCTTTTTTAGTGACTGAATCAAAGTAAAAACTTCCCACAGACGGCGCCAATGTCGTCACCTCGCGTCTTTGATGATCCACGTAGTTGCCAGATGGATGTACGCGTGATTTCAACCCATAAAGGTTCTTGATCCAACCGTTATACCTGCAAGAAGGTATCCGGACAGGGTGTCTGGACGCACCTTCCGATGATCTTGTTAGCCATGGTAAGAGAGAGAGATATAAATCAGTTGGCCTTTTACTAGGTATCGGGAGGTTACCAGGGATCCTGCTGCTCTTCGTGCGAAGGCTTCTATATATAGTGCCAGGGACACTGTTCCTCTCATTAATGGTGAGGAGATATTTTATGTTGTTATGATGATAATAGGCGTCAGCAGGAGCATCATTACCCTACGAGCGGCTGTTAGAAACCATGGTAGGTGATGCGGCTGTCAGAGATCGTGGGAAGTGATCATGCGGAATGATCGTGGGAAGTGACTTGCTGTCACTTCATCTTGTCTTCTCACTCTGTAGGTGATAGGATGTGGGCCATGGCTGTTTGTTGTGATAGCGTGTAAGACTCGCTTTACTTTAATTGATGATCCGAACGATTATATCCGGATGGCATATGCTGATTATTCGGATGTATTGTGGAGCGGATGTATTATGAAGGTTGTCCGGATGTCTATGCTCTGCCAGCGTCGTTTGCTCTTCCTTGGATAGGAGAAGCTGAAACGTCATTTGCCTTTCCTTGAGGCGGTCCGGATAGGAGAACTGCATCATGCATATCTTTAGGGGAATCCGGATGATGATGGTCCGGCTGATAACACGTGCCACGTGTCGCTGTGAGATGCGTGCCACGTGTTTCCTAGCGGGAGGGGTCCCTACACATCTGAAATTTTTTGATCTTCTCAAAGTTTTATAATTTTTGCAATTGATCTTCTCAAAATTTTAATATGATCTATCGTTTTTATATACATTTTGAGTTATAGATGGGATTCATACCTAATAAATTTTGTAACTTAGTCAACTGTTTCTTTTAAATTTTTATATTTTTTATATTTTTATTTTATAAATTATACGTGTCGAGAGGATTCAATGTTGGTCCAGAGACATCAATGCCATTGCCACCACGGCCATTCGTCACAACTGACGCACCCTTGAAGGCCACCTGCCAGTACCATTTTCCGATGCCCACCTTCAGGCTTCACCCTCCTTTAATTAATATAGAATGTTCCATGATCCATTTCCTCTATTTAAAACGACGTCGTTTAGTCAACATTGCCATTCACTCCCGTCGCCATTGTTGCACCCTCCAGGCCTCCACTATAGAGGTGTGTGCCTCGCATGGGACATCAGAATTCTAGCATGCCACCCACCCCACCCCTTACGATGCGCCCCTCCTTCCTCAGCACGCCACGCCATAATTCCCCTCCCCCACTCTAGCCACGTGTGGCATTCCACTGACCGGACACAGTGGCCCACGATAAATCCGGGGGAATCATCTCTACAGTTGAAAAAGGCGCCAGTATCCCCAAACTACCCCTCATCGCAGATTTGGCATCAACTCCAACGGCCATTAAATGTGAGTGGCATTTTCGCAGTTTTTTTGACACCCATAGGGCAAAATCCTCACTCCCCTTCTTGAACACTCGGTTCAGAGCCACGCTTCTCTAGCTTCTTCTTCACTCGTTTTATACATCGATTCTCTCTGCTTTTACGATAGAGCTAAAGCGATTCATCCTTCGCAGGTAAGCGAAAGGCTCTTCTTCCTCTCTGGAACCGGAATTTTCCCGAGAAAACTGAATATTTATCTTTCTTGGGGTGATCGGCTCCGTTTTTCTAGTCTAGGTTGGTTGTGTTTGTCCATGAATTTCTCATTTGACTGAACTTTGCGGTTTCTTGATCGCGTGTTCATGGAGTTTGATATGTGGTTTATGGTAGCTTGATCTTGAGCTTGCTGTAAATTGAATTCATCGTACATGAAGGAGATGCCCTTGCTTGCATCTGGATTTGGTCGCTGGTTCGTCGTTTGTTGTAATCGACGAATTAGGGTTTGTGTAGGACTGTAGTTTCTGATTGTTCTGGAGTTTCATACTTTTGTGACGATCATTGAATTACCGAGTAAAATTGGAGTTTTGTGTCATGAAAAATGTGAGGAAGATGATCATTTGTTCTCTTTATAGCACGTGTTATTAGGGGAAGAAAAAGAAGAGGCGACCGATCTCAATATTAATTTGCATAAAGTCGTTTTGATCTAAAAAGGAAGGCCAAGAGAGTCGATTATTATATTAATTTTCTTTTATTGCGTTGTCAACTTCAATATACCTTTCCTAGATTTTGATTCTTATTGGGACTTTTGAGTAAATATCGGGGCCTGCTAAGGGAAGGCAATTGCAGAAGCTCTCAGATTCCTTCTATTTCTCTAATGAGAGTTTCAGTGTTTTTTTAGCATTAGTATATGCACATTTTGCATGTTGAAGATGCTATGACCCTGCTGTAGCGATGCTCTGTATCACCTATGTGTCAAGATTATTTTTTATCATTTGAATTGTAATTGCTCACTCTATCTTCAAATCCTATTGACAATTATGCTTTTGATGTATTTTGGTTCTGGATAGAATGTTATTGTTGATGCTGGTATGATTTGATGTAATTTTCGCATCCATGTAAAAGCTTTTGGTTGTTTCTTTGCATCAATCACGCTTTTTAACACTGGAAAATTCCACATTGAATTTCTGATCATGTCACTAATAATATTTCTTTGTGATTTCAGGTCCTGTTTTGAAAACGAATGGTATATATAGTCATATAAAAATATACGATGGGGGATTCTGAGGGAGGCTTTTCAAACCCATCAATTCTGGAAAACCTGGTATATGGGGTTGTTGGTGCAGTCGTCTTTGGCGTACTTGTGCCTTTATTGTTTTCCATAATTCTGGTGGGAAAGAAAAAGGTGAAACAAAGAGGGGTTCCAGTAGAAGTTGGTGATGAGCTGGGCTTTGCAATGCGCAACAGTAGATATACTGAACTGGTTGAAGTTCCTTGGGAAGGAGCAACAACTATTGCCGCTCTATTCGAGCAATCTTGTGGAAAGCATTCACGAGATCCATTTCTTGGAACAAGAAAGCTAATCAATAGGGAATTTATCACAGCTGGTGATGGAAGGAAGTTTGAGAAGGTACACTTGGGAGAGTATCAATGGGAAACATATGAAGAGATTTTTAACCGTGCTTGCAACTTTGCATCTGGACTTATTAAATTAGGCCATAATGTAGATAGCCATGTTGCCATTTTTTCTGACACTCAGGCAGAATGGCTCATTGCCTTTCAGGTAGCCTTCCTGATTTTGATCTTTTTTAGTACTTTTCTCTGCTATGTGGTTTAAACATGTGAATGCAGACATAATGCTACCCTTATGTGTTTCTAAAATCAGGGGTGCTTCCGGCAGAATATCACCATTGTTACCATCTATGCTTCCCTGGGGGAGGATGCACTGATCCACTCCCTAAATGAGGTGGGGATATCATTTTCATGTCTATTTTTATAAATTAATTTAGATAGGATTTAGATCTTAACACATGAATAATTGCATTTTGGACGCTATAACTCAGATCATGGATAATCTTCACTCCTTTTTTACAGACCCAAATATCGACCTTGATCTGTGATTCTAAGCAACTGAAAAAGTTGGCTTCGATAAGTTCACGCCTGGAAATGATAAAAAATGTTATTTACTTTGATAATGCCGCAAGTGATTCTGACTTCTCTGGAGATATGAGCAATTGGACAGTCTCAACTTTTTCTGAAGTTGAGAAACTTGGGAAAGAAAATCCTGTTCATCCAAGACTGCCTTCCAAGACTGACATTGCTGTTGTCATGTATACAAGCGGCAGTACCGGTCTGCCAAAGGTTTGTTCTAGATTTTAGTTTCAGTGTCTTGCATATTAGTTATTTACATATTCCAAGCATCAACTCAAATATAAAACATTGTGAGCTTGCTAATTGGCCTTGTGTTGAGCAACGATGAACTTACACTCATGTCTACCAATGCCCAAATAAAAGGGCATCAGATGTGTTGAGTATATGCTTATGCAGCTGTCATTGGAATTTCATTGAACTGAAAAGGAAACATGATTATCTTAATAACTACATCTTTGTGAGTTTTAATGCATATGCTCACATT
Organism: Vitis vinifera; assembly: GCF_030704535.1. Lineage (NCBI taxonomy): Eukaryota > Viridiplantae > Streptophyta > Magnoliopsida > Vitales > Vitaceae > Vitis > Vitis vinifera. Next base: position 9,789,520 of record NC_081816.1, on the reverse strand, counting down.
GATGCTTCTAGGCCACTGCTGACTTGTGAATATTTGCTTACATGAATGTTGCATTGGTAATTGTACTCTTAACATGGTGCTATGTGTGACAATCTAGGGAGTTATGATGACTCATGGGAATATTGTAGCTACCGCAGCAGCAGTTATGACAGTGATACCAGAACTGGGTAGCAAAGATATTTACTTGGCATACCTGCCTCTAGCTCATGTTTTTGAACTGGCAGCTGAGGTACAGTTCCATTGAATTCTTCTGGTTTCCTGCAGTAGTGACAATTACTCTAATAAGTGTAAATATATTATGGTTTCCAGACTGTGATGATGGCTGCGGGTTGTGCAATTGGTTATGGTTCAGCCTTGACTTTGACAGACACGTCTAATAAAATTCAGAAAGGAACAAAAGGAGACGCTTCTATGTTGAAGCCCACTCTCATGGCAACAGTTCCAGCTATTTTAGATCGTGTTCGAGATGGAGTTCTGAAACAGGTTTGATCTGCATCGACATAATTTGTTCTCATAGTTGGTTTTGTGGCTTGGTATTTGATGCATCTCTGTAGGTTTGAGGAAAGTAGATAAACTATTAGCTCCACTCTTACCTAATTATTTTCTCATGCTACAGGTTGAGGCCAAGGGAGGTTTAGTGAAGAAACTTTTCAACATTGGATATAAGCGGCGACTGGCAGCTGTAGAAGGAAGTTGTTTTGGAGCTTGGGGACTGGAGAGAGTTTTCTGGGATGCCATTGTTTTCAAAAAGATCCGCTCTTTACTTGGGGGACACATCCGATTCATGCTCTGTGGTGGAGCTCCTTTATCTGGAGATACACAACGGTTTATCAACATCTGCATGGGGTAATGGTTCTGTCATCTGAATTAGCTTGGTAGTTGGAAGATTTTTTCTGTTTTCTTCTTTTTTTGTTTATATTAATGTGGATGTTGGGATGGGGTTCCTATTGATAATGATGGTGAAAGGTTTAAGTTTCAGGCTAAACTTAAGAGTAAGATGTGCATTGGAGGAGCTCAGTAGTCAAAATGATTCTAATTGTTCTCAATTTTGGTAGAGCCTTATAAAAATGGAAATGATTGAATGTTGACATTTCTAGAAAATTTTATGAAAAGACATTTTTGTTAGACAATCTATTTTCCTAAAAGTTTAAGCTTGTAGGATTTGGGCTTATAATGTATATCATGTACTCCAACACTCTCCCTCATGTGTGACCTGATACCACACAGGTCTGCAAACAAACAAACCACAAACAGCCTCTTTTGGGCTTCATAAAGTGGGGAAATAAACATGGGGTGAGGTTCAAATACATCACCTCCCACCAAATGAGGCTTTGATACCATGTTAGACAAATAATTTTCCTAAAAGGTTTTGTCTAACATTTCTACTTGGGGTAATTAAATTGATAACTTGTTACTTCTTCCCCCCGCCCCCCACCCAAAAAAAAAAAAAACAAAAAAGGAAAAAGAAAAAGCAAAGCTTGTGACAAATTATGCTGTCAGGCCATGTGGTCTCTGAACTATTTTAGGATGTCTGTCTCTGACATGATTTTTCTGGGTGCCATGCTAGTTAATAATTAAATGTAAATGGTCACTTAACAAAGACTCATGAATTTGCATCTAAAAGAAGGAGCATTATTTTATGGTTCAGTGTGATGGAAGCTATCTAGAAGTTTAGAACTATACTAGGTAATTGTCTACCTCTAACAATGGGTATGTGGTTTATATTCTGTATGAATGCTCTTAGGGCTCCTATTGGTCAAGGATATGGTTTGACAGAAACATGTGCTGGAGCTACTTTTACAGAGCCAGATGACCCAAATGTGGGGCATGTTGGACCGCCCCTTCCTTGTGCCTATATCAAGGTATGCCATGGTGCTAATTATGATGAAAAAGATGACTGTGTTCACTATCAGATAACTGTAAATTTCTTAAAGAAGATTATGATTGTCTTTTGGTACCTCTGAATGAGTGGACTTGGATTGCCTATTATTTCCTTTGTAAGTGGTTCCGGTTTGATGAAAACTTGATAATTTCAAGGAAATCAACAGCTTTTAGCAACTTCACCGAACAAAAATTGTACGTTATGTAGATTAGGTTACTCAGTTCCATTACACGCACAATCATGTGCTTGTATATATCGCAAAATGGGAAAAATATTTTTTATTTTACAAATTCCTATATATTTCTTTATGATGGAACTCTGAAATCACCCCCTACTACTTTTTTGTAAAACAAGTGAAACCTAAAAATTGTTTTTATGGTTCCTGCTATATTCATGAATATCTTAAAAACAAAAAACATTTTGGTGTTTATCAGGTGCATTAAGCATTAAACAGAAGTTATTTTGAAAACTTATCAAAACGAAAAAAAGAAGTTATATATTTTGAAAGCTACACTGATGCTTTTGTTTAATTTAATTGATTATATATATATAAAAGAAGAAAATACACTTGGAATCTATGCTATCAGCATTTTTAGTTTTTGTACGCATTCAAGCACAGTAGTGTTTCCAGTTAGAATAATTCGAGGATTGAGAACCATTTTTCTCAATGGACATGTTTGGTTTGACATTGCAGCTTGTTTCTTGGGAAGAAGGTGGGTATAAGACATCTGACAAACCAATGCCCCGAGGAGAGGTTGTAGTCGGGGGGTATAGTATAACTGCTGGCTACTTTAACAATGAAGAAAAAACAAAGGAGGCGTACAAGGTAATAAGTAACTTCTTTTGTGGATAGGTGCCTGTATTGGCATTTGTATTTACTTTTTGTGTATTTATATATATATATATGTGTGTGTATGTATATATACATACACAATACATATATACTTTCTTATAGTGCAACACTTCAACTTGTGAATAGCTGCGTTGGTGACATATCGTCTGCTACAGGTTGATGAGAGGGGCATGCGCTGGTTTTATACTGGTGACATTGGACAGTTTCAACCTAATGGTTGCCTTGAAATAATTGACAGGAAGAAGGATATTGTTAAACTACAGCATGGAGAATATATCTCCCTTGGGAAGGTTTGTACTGGATTTGACTAGTACTTCTTGATTGAGGATACCCCTTCTCATCAGAAGGGATAGCTGTAATCGTTTTTGGAAGTCACTCTTTATGTTTGTCCATGCTTTGCAGGTTGAGGCAGCACTGATGGGAAGTAACTATGTGGATAATATAATGGTATACGCAGATCCCTTGCACAATTATTGTGTAGCTCTGGTGGTCCCTTCACATCAGGTCCTCGAGAAGTGGGCTGAAGCAGCTGGCATCAAATACAAAGATTTTTCTGAGTTGTGTAACAAAGAAGAAACAGTTGGTGAAGTTCAACAATCCCTTTCCAAGGTTAGTCCATTTTCACTGAACCATGGGGATGTGTTCTGGAAACAGCATCATGAGTCCAGAGTTTTCATCCCTTTTTAACATAGATTTCAGAGACGTTGAACCCCCATTACTGTTTTTAGAGGAGGGCATGTAGACCTATACTGACAACTATAGTTCTGCTATTGTCCAGAGTAAAAAAGATAATATTGTTTTGGCAGAAATTTTTTTCCGTTTTATGCCCTTGATGGGCTGGTCTAGTTCACTTGTATCATGCCATTAGTTGAAATGCATCAGCATCCATATTTATTATTTACCACCAGAGTGATACAACTCTCACCTGTAGCGTGGAGTTGGTGAAACATACTTCTTCCTATCTTTTGATATAGACAGGTCCTTTATGGGAAAACAATTTTCATGTCTATTGGATAATTCTTATTGGTTTTTCCAGGTGTAATTTGTAAAGGATATCAAGGGTGATGATTATAATGTATGCTGAAAAATATAACATAAGCACATTGTTTTCTGATTCAGTAAGTTTGTTGCCGAGTGCTGTTTTGTGATTCTGCAAATTCTTTATCACACTTATGTCCATGCAGGTGGCAAAAGCAGCAAAACTCGACAAGTTTGAAACCCCTGCAAAGATCAAGTTGGTGGCAGAGCAATGGACACCCGAGTCTGGGTTAGTTACTGCTGCTCTCAAATTAAAGAGGGAACAAATTAAGACCAAGTTCAAGGATGACCTTGTAAAGTTGTATGAACGAAGCATGTAATGGCTTAATGAGTTTTGCCACCTTTATTTACTTCAGTATTTCTCTGAAAACTGATATTTGTCACACTGAAGTACTTCCTTTCCCATAAAATGACTTATTTGTATGCTTGTACCATTGCGTCTCGTTGAAGCTTGTTTTTCAATGCTAGTTGGTTCACTCTAAATCTGTGTTTGATACAAGTTTAACAATGGGATTTCAAAATTTTCCTGATCAACTTCAATCACACCCTTCTCGGAATGGGAATGGGGAGCCTTGATTCCTTCACTGTGCTGCACACTGGTCTGTAAATACGAAGTTCATTTTTGCTCGGATGAACTTGGGCTCAGTGAAACAGGCATTGCAGACAATGATGGCCGGAGGAGAAGATACAAAGCAGGACCCAAGAATGGAACCAGTGATAAGGGAAGAAGCCAAGAACCTTTGTCATACCTGCAAAGAGACTGTAAGTGAATATCGTGCCAAAGATTTGCTAAATTTATGTAAGTATTATGCACTTGGTTCTGGTAACTTACCATTTTCGAGCAGTCATATCATTGTACACCCAGAAAGGAGCGAATGCAGACAGCAGAGTGAAATCAAGGCTTGTGATATGAATCTATCATATAGCAGTTCAATTTTGGTAAGTTTCAGTTGATTGCAAAATCACTCCATTTATCAAATCATGCACATACACAAACAAGCCTATCGATGAAGAAAATATACACTAGACCACAAATCTGCTGAATGATTAAACCTTGACAATACTTACAAATTTGCTTTCCCTGTAGTACTGGTAAAACTCCTTCCAGTCGTCCCCGCTAGCTAGTCCTGCATAAATTATAATTCCTAGTCCTGCAGCCAGCGATATCTGATGTGTAATGGCGTTAACTTGCATTTTCTCAAGTAGAGAAATCTATTTCACAGACAGATTCATGATTCATCATATAGTATAGTGTTGGAGCCCCTAGTTTCAACAGGTCTTTTCTTAACAGCCCCTAGTATAGTTCAGATCTTTCCCCAAAAGGCATTGAATAGGCAACCTATTTGCTTTTCAATATCAATTCAACTGTGAAATGGCTAGAAATAATTAAACAGAATCTCAAGCATCATATTGAATGTTGACAGATAATCTAACATCATGGTGTCTTCTCAGGTATGATGTGAGTTTTAATAAAGAGTGATAAGGGTTTTTTGATGTGCTATATCATCGAAGGAATCTTCCTTCTGCCTGATCAATAAGATGGGTGATGGATTAACTGCACCATGTGCTTTATGGTGTTATAAGTAATGATTACTTAAAAAGGGTCTAACAAGGGAGACAGTTCCATTTTCAGTGAACAGTTTCTTACCCCAGCAGTTATTTTGGATTCGAGAAAATTTAATGGCCATCTTCTGAGCTCGGTTTCTTCAACTGGAGGTGGTGGTGGACGCCAAAGGACAAAGTAAGGAAGAAGAGCATATACGCCCCCGAAAAATGAAAATGTCAGGAATGGCCAGACAGGGACTTTGCCTTTTGAGCTGCAGATATTAGGATTGGAATCAGGTATACAACTCCATAACTTCAACAAACATTCCCATGAATGTTTTTAAGAACAGTTGTAAAAAAGTAGTTTTTGGTAAGCATTTAAAAAATATTTATTAATTATTTTTGGAATAAATTTGTACTAAAAGTGAAAGTATCATACACTTAATATAGAATGCAAATTTTTTCAAAGTATTTTTTATATTTAAAATATAATTCAAAATACTTAGGTGGTGTTTGTTTTTTTACTTAATTCTAAATAGAACCTTAGTGCTTAATAGTGTTAAAGTTGTTTGCTTTTATAGTATTTTATTTCTATTAATTATTAAAAGTAAAAAAAATCAATATATTATTTTTCTATTTAGAAAAAACTACATATTTTGACTTTTTCTATTTAGTAAAAAGTTTATAATAAGTCATGAAAAAGTAAAAAAACAAACAACCTAAATTCTAAAACTAAATTGCTTTCAACAAAAAGCTAAAAAAACAAACACCACCTTAAACTTTGTGCTAAAAATAATCTGTTTTCACAAAAAATTATTTTTTGTCAAGTTTGTAAAATGTGTTTTTTGAGTTATAAAACTTTTTTATTTTTTATTGTAAGGAAAATAAAACCGTTTTCAATAACAATTTCCTGAATAAAGTGTCCTATGCTTCATGACCAAAAAAAGAAAATATCCATGATATTTTCAACATTTCTATTGAAATATCAAATATCCATAGGTTGGGGCACTGATACTGAAGAAGGGGATCAATATTTTGCTCATATTTGATTATCCTCCGGTATAAATATCATATAGAATTTTGAATATTTCACTCATATATGAATATCCTCCTACACAAATATATATGGAATTTCGAATGTGACACAAAGAGAAATCTAAGTAATTTCTTATAATAAGTACTTGTAAAATCCAATCATTCTTTTCTTCAAAACCGATATTTTCATTTATAAAGAACCTTTCCAGAAGAAAGTAGTTGGACAACAAGTACTCGGCTTGCTTCTTTGGCTGTTGCTCTTATACAATTGCAGTCCAAAATAAAGCCCATTCTAAACTGACCCTATCATTTTGCTAGAACAGAAGAAAACATGTATCAATCAACATATTAGGGGGTCATGGGATTAATGATCAGTGTGCAGAAGGTACCTTCTACCGGTTGGAAGCAGTAGCATGCTATACACCAAGGGCCACAAACCCATGATGTACCACAGAGACACAAGCACATCATTCATCCTGAACCCATCATCTCCCTTCAAGTTCAGCAGCTTTTTCAAGAAATACACATCCCTTGACTGACAGAGGCACAAAACAGTGTGTTACAGTCTTCTTAGAGTGATCAAATTGTGGGGAAGAAAAACGAAAAAGAACATATGGAGCAGGTATATTCATTTCCTCGATCAATTGTACCTCAATGTGTCCCATATAAAATAACTGGTACCATAGAACTATGACTAGAATTTGAAATGGGTTTCTAGCCCTAGTGGTCATGAGGATTTTCCAAATTAATGAATAAGCACAACAACAACAAGAAGAAAACCATATCCCATCAAATTAAACAACCACAAAAGCAAAACAAAAGCACTTCTCTATAGTATGAAATGGTTGCAGTCCGTGGTACCGGAGTCTGGTCAGGAGTGAGGTTGAAAACATAGTAGATGAGTCCAACCCACAACACGAAAAGCAGAGCCGATGTGGTCCAGTCTCCTCCATCCCCACCATCTCCGTTCTCACTCTCCAATTTAGCTCCTTTTTCAGCAGCTGGGTCTTCTGGATTCTGAGTGTTGAAGGAGCTCTGACAGATTTGAAGGCCACCCCTTTTCTGAAATGTGGAAATTGGGTGTTTGGGTTTACTGAGAATTGGAGGGTTTGGGGTTCTGATAAACGAGATTCTGGAGTTGGGGTTGCGGGTTTTGAGAGAAAGGAATGGGAGAGCAGAGAAGTTGCAGGAGATGAGGGTGGTGGTGGCCAACATGCTGGGCCAAGGGTATGGTGAAATTCACACAATATTGATATATACAGAGTGGTCACTGGTGGCCCATCTAAACGGTGTCGTTTCAGCAACGGTCAAAAGTTCAAAACCACCAAAAGTAGTTGGAATTTGGAAAAAAAATCCTCTCCCTGCACTCTCTTGCATTGGGCTTCGAGCAGATAAGGTTTTAAGAGCTCTCTTTCTCTCCACAGTGGCATCCATGGCCGAAGCTTGTAGAATGTTCCACACAGCTCTGACACTCACACTCCCTCCTTCTTTCTCTCAAACCCCATCTCGTCACTCTCAGCCCATCCCCCGGAGACACCCAATTCGGTGCTCAATATCCACCACCGACACCGCCAAAACCTCCGTGACCCAGAAGATCCCCTGGGGCTGCGAGGTGGATTCGTTGGAAAACGCAGCCTTGCTGCAGAAATGGTTGTCGGACTCGGGCCTCCCGCCCCAGAAAATGGGTATTGAAAGAGTTGAAGTCGGGGAGAGGGGGTTAGTTGCTCTCAAGAACATCAGGAAGGGGGAGAAACTGCTCTTTGTGCCTCCCTCACTCGTCATTACTGCAGACTCGGTCAGTTTTTCTAGAAAAATTGCTGTGTTTTTTCTTGGGAAAATTTATGAACGTGGATTCTGCAATGTCACACTGCCAATTGCATCATATATTTTTGGTAGAAATCTACCTTTTTTAGAGTGAAAGGAAGAGTGGTATTGAGTGAATAGAATAGGGTTTTTGTGCTCTCTTCTCAAGTTTCTGCAATCTAAATTCCTTAATTAAAGGTCCCAATTCAAGGTCCACAGTTTGGTTGCTTCATATGCAAATAGGTTTGGCATTCAATTTAAATTTTGCAGTCCTACATCCACAGAAACCATACCCTAGTGAAACAAACTGAATTCCACAGAGATGGTGTTCCAAATTGAAGGCAATTCCATGCACTAAACAAGTCTAAGAAAATTGTAATAATAGTTTCAAATTTATTTATAGGGTTGGTATTGTAATGCCAGGAGTGGAGCTGCACAGAGGCTGGTGAAGTGTTGAAACGGAATTCAGTACCAGATTGGCCATTGCTGGCAACCTACCTCATTGGTGAAGCAAGCTTTATGCAATCTTCAAGATGGAGCAATTATATCTCTGCCTTGCCTCGACAGCCCTATTCACTTCTGTACTGGTAAGCTTTTGGTCCTTCACTGCTTGGGGTCAACTTGGCAGGACATTTCAGGAGTTTTTCTTGTCTTATCACAGAAAGGGTCTACTCTCAGTTCTTTTCCCTACAGCGTTTCTATATCATTTCAGGACACGTGCTGAACTAGATAAGTATTTAGAAGCCTCGCAGATAAGAGAGCGTGCAATTGAAAGGATTAATGATGTTACTGGAACGTATGGTTTGTTCTCCTCATTTTGTTTGCATTTTTTAAGCCTTGTGGTTTCCATGTTTGCGCTATTCTGATGATTGCAAAGCTTATGTTATGCTGTGGATGTGGTCTCATAACTTAGTAATTGTTGAAAACGGATTTCAACATCTTGCAGATACAATGATTTAAGGCTCAGGATATTTTCCAAGCATCCCCATTTATTTCCTGAAGAGGTACTTACTTTATATTACATGACAATGGCTCTGAACACTTGAGCAAGTTTGGACAAAAAACTCCAATCTTCTTGACCTAGTCAAGGACTCAAAATTGATGCTTTAGAAATTCCTAGCATTTTTTACTTCCTGATTAAGTTTTGGGTTTACATTGCCCACTTTTGGAGCTGTCCTTACAAGACAAGGTAGCTCCTTCATAGATTGCCCTAATCTCACCAAAAGTCAGAAGTAAGAATGTCTCTATGACAAATATTATAAATTAGTTGATCCTTATTCCTTCTTATATTACTTCCTTTCTTAAATTCCACCTGTGGATCTTTTCTTTTCTTTTTGGTCCTTAAAATTTACCCATGAGATTTGTATAAAATCTTCCTTAGCTTTTGGTTCAGTATGCATCATATGTTGTTCATCCTATTCAGCAAGATCGGAGAATGCCTATATGTATCAATCATTTTGTTTTATTTTGCAATATTTAACTTACAGGTATTCAATATGGAGACTTTCAAATGGTCATTTGGCATTCTTTTCTCACGATTGGTGAGTAGACTTCTTTAGTAGTTTCATGATCAGTCTTTTGCATTTATATAAATGTAACCACACCAACTGTAAAAATTTGTTATCCAAATGAAGTCATCACCCCAATGTTTAAAAAATGTCACAGTATATTGAAATCCTAAAATCCTTTGCAATCTGCTTTACTCCTTGTACTAATCCTTGCACCCTTGACCTTGAGAACATTCCCCACACGCTTAACCATGGAGCTAGAGAAAGGATCATTCTAGAATCCCTTATTTAATTAGTTTTAAGGAAAGCAAATAAATTTATCTCTAGATATATTGAGGTAAAAAATGAATACTGCCATCCTTGATTGTTATCCAACTTCTCTCTAATTCGATAACTCCCATCCTCATTTTCTTTGAAGCTTAAATTTGGGTGTTCAAAATGGACCTTTGAAACAAATAATTGCTTATAAGAACATGTAATACTGATGACTTTTTCCTTAAATAGGTTCGTTTGCCCTCAATGGATGAAAAGATTGCCTTGGTTCCCTGGGCAGATATGCTGAATCATAGTTGTGAGGTATCCATTATCACCTTTCGGGATATCTGTTGTTAGAAGCATTTTCTCTTTTTTACATTAAGATACGTAATTTAAACTCTATGTACCGTTTTTTAATTAAACTGTTACAGGTTGAAACTTTTTTGGATTATGACAAATCATCACAGGGAGTTGTCTTTACAACTGACCGGACATATCAGCCAAGTGAGCAGGTAAAGAAAATTTTATTATTCTCAGGATTTCATCTAAACAAGACATTACAAATTTCAAAGATTTCTTCTCAGAAGGCAATACAGAAAAAATTTCCAGAATGTTACTGCTCTTTTATATGCATACACGCCTTTAGAGAATCTCTAGGAAAATTAAGAGGTTTTCTGAAGAAGACTTTTTTTTGGCTATTTGTATAATTGATGTATGAATCTTCATGGAGTACATGCAAAATTTCCAAGTTGCTGCAGCTAACTGCAGGCAAGAACCCCTTGAAGCCAAATGTATTTGCACTTTGGTATGGTATGGTATAGAATAGAGGCTATATATCTTCATTTTTTTCTTCTTTGACTTGCAGAAAAGAAAATTTGTCCAAATTGACTAGTCCCTGTTGATTGTGAATCTTTAGCATTTGTATTACCATTGACAGTATTTGACCAACTGTAAACCCTCTGGTTACATCACTTTATATGCAGGTTTTTATATCATATGGCAAGAAATCTAATGGAGAGTTGTTGCTATCATATGGATTTGTTCCAAGGGAAGGCACCAACCCTAATGATAAAGTTGAGTTGCTGTTGTCACTTAAGAAATCTGATAAATGTTATAAGGAGAAGTCGGAAGCTATGAAGAAGCATGGATTGTCAACGTGAGTTACTGATCGTTGATCCCTTAATGGAGTCTTCTTAAGTTGGTTTTCAGCAGTGTTAGATTTATATTAGGTCATTGAACCATTTTGAACTCATATTCTATGAAATCATAAAAAAACTGTATAGCTTTGGCAAGAGTATGGTAGAGTTCTCAAGTTGTTTCATCTTATTCCTAATTTTACTGAATTTTCAGACAAGATTCAATGCCCTGGTTACCCATCATTACCCCCTGAGAATGTTGAATCCTCATACATGAATATATAATATGCACCTCCCTCTTTTGAAAAATGATATTTTCTGTTTATTCTCTTTTCTGGCAGATCTCAATGTTTCCCTATACAAATCACTGGTTGGCCTTTGGAGTTAATGGCCTATGCTTATTTAGTAGTCAGCCCCCCAAGTATGAGCCAACATTTTGAAGAGGTTTGACAGTAATTAACTTCTTACTGTAAAATTTGGTTTTTTGATATCTTATGAGGTATCTCACAGATCTTCATTCCAGATTGCTGCTGTGGCATCAAATAAAACTACATCCAAAAAGGATATCAGATATCCTGAACTAGAGGAACAAGCACTGCAATTTATACTGGATAGTTGTGAAGCAAGCATATCAAAGTACAGCAAGTTCCTGCAGGTAAAGGAATTTCTCTTGTAAGAAGTTATTTAAACCTGCAATTTGTTTTTGTTGATTTACTGGCATGAAGTCAGATCCAATTAGCCAACTTGCTTCAACTACCATGTTCTCAAATCATACTGAGAATTTGAACTTATAATTCTTCCTCCCTTAACCCTTCAGGAAAGTGGGTCTATGGATTTGGATGTAACATCTCCAAAGCAGCTAAACAGAAGAGTGTTTTTAAAACAGCTAGCTGTAGATTTGTGTACCAGTGAGCGGAGGATACTATTCCGCACCCAATATGTAAGTATACATCATACATCTCTTTTGTGTTTGCTGGTTGATTATTTCTCTGAGCTTCTGCCACACATCATACAACCATTACTCAACTACCTCCAACTTTAGGTTCCCTGCCGGGGAATCCAAAATTTCATCAATAGTCTGCTTCTGCATACAGTTTACTAGTATCATGGCTTCTCTCCCTTTAGTGCTTTTCAGATTGTATGGCTAGCACTCACAGTGCTCCACATTATGGTACACAGTTCTCCATCTGATTATGCTTATGTGAATTGTTACCAGATACTCAGGAGGAGATTAAGAGACATAAGAAGCGGTGAACTGAGAGCTCTCAGAATCTTCGATGGCTTCAGGAAGCTCTTCAAATGAGTCTTTCAGGGTCTCGGACAACAAAACCCTCTTGTAATTCCCACGAAGGAACTTGGATCTGTGAAAGCTAATTCAATAGAAATGTTTTCCTGTTCTTAACATTACATAAAAACAGAGGATAACAGAAGATGAATAAAGCTGTTGTTCCACTAACTGAAGAAACTTCTCCTGGGGCTTGAATAAAATGAGTTCTCCTGCACAATGGCTTTGAGTTTCCAGCGTCATTTTCAGTGTATACTTTTTCATCAAGTGGGATGCCCAAAATTAATCAGATTTTCTCAAAAAACGAAAAACACGATTTCCCATGAAAAACACGTGGGTTTTCACCAACCAACAGCCGCCACTTGGCCACATGAATAATTGAATCCATGAAAACCCACATGATTCTCACCAATATGAATATTAGAAAACAGGAGGATACCAGACTATATATGAGTATTAATTCTGAATATGGAAAAAGATCTCAGCAATCATATTGAAAATTACCACGTGTCCTTTTGAATTCTCTTTAATTAGGAAAAATTAGCAATGATAAATCATCCTTGAAGATTTTATCAGATTTTTCTCTTGAAAGGACACCAGCAATAATCTCTCCTATATTTTTTTGAAAATAATGAAATTCCTGGGTGGGCTGTATTTAAGTAAATATCAAATCATACCTGACCAACCCAACGGACAGCTGTTCACCGTTCCTTAAATAACAGTCCAATCCCCTTTCAGTCGCCATTTTTATTTTCTGGGTTTCTATTCTTCACTGGAATAAGAATTGGAAGCAAATGGAGGGGTTGTTTTCATTGAGAGCAACGCCTAGGGTTTTGGTTCCGACCGTTTCGGCTCCAAATCACAAACCCAAGTTCTCGATTTCAGGGACTCGTATGGAAGTGCAGAAAAGCAAGAAACTTTCTGTTGCCTGTGTTCGTGCTCAGCAGGTTCCCAATTGAATCCCTTTGGGTTTTTGTTGTTTTGTCGTTGATTTTTATGCGGGGTATTTGGGTTTTTTTTTTTGTTGACTTTCTGATTTGATTTTGTTTTTTTGGATTCTGTTTTTCAATTTTGCTGTTCCTGTTCAGCTGCATTTTCTTGTATGCTCTAGTTGATAGCTATGGTTTTTTCTCGTTTGGTTTTTTAGTCAAACAAATGGATGTTCTTCAAGGTAGGTTTTATCGATGTTTGAAACTGGTTCTAGTCTAGATTCAGTGTACGTTTGGTAGGACAGAAATGGCATTACAATTCTGAGAAACTCAGAAAATCTCACCTTTTTGTGGGTTTTCTTCCCTTGGGTCGGCGTGAAGGCAATTGATTTCAAGTCCAAATCCATTGGTGTGTGAAGCAATGATACTGTGGATTTGGAGTTGCTGGCCTCTCAGTAAATCGAGTAAAGAGTTTATTGAATCTGCAATGTTTGAGTGTTAAACCGATTTTTTTGGAACTCGAATCTATTCTTATTCTGATGGGTTTTTTGTAGTCTGAATCCAAGGATGGATCCGCCACGGTTTCCCCACTGAGTGATTCACAGGAAAATGCTCTCAAAATTAAGGAGTGGGAAGTGGGGAGGTTCCAAGATGAAATAGCAGCTACCCAGGGTATAAGAATCAGGAGAAGACCACCAACTGGTCCACCATTGCATTATGTGGGCCCTTTTGAGTTTCGGTTACAGAATGAGGGTAACACTCCTCGTAACATTTTGGAAGAAATTGTATGGAACAAGGACAAGGAAGTCTCACAGGTTCTCTTTCTCTGTTTCTCAAACCTTTTGTTATTTGTTTTTTTGTGATGTATTTTGACGTGCGCCCTCTAATGCCCTTGAATTTTGCTTTTCAGTTGAAAGAGAGAAAGCCTCTCGGTATGCTGAAGAAAGCTCTTGAGAATGCCCCTCCCAATAGAGATTTCATTGCGGCTCTTAGGGCTTCCAATCTCCGGACTGGGTTTCCTGGTTTAATTGCTGAAGTGAAAAAGGCTTCTCCAAGCAGAGGAATCCTGAGAGAGGATTTTGATCCGGTAAATATGCTTCTTGTCATCCTATATCAGTGGGCTGAGGACTAAATTAGTTTTGTAGAACATATCTATTACAACATGCCAACGTATTAAAATGTTGCAGTGCCTTGTTTATTGTTCCATATAATTCCTCTAGCAGCCAGAAGATTGATTTCTGTGTCTTGATCTTTAGACAGTTTGCTTTTCTGTACTGGAACTCATGTAAAAATCGATAGGCTAATAGTACTCAACTAGAACTACAGTGTAATGAGCTTCAGAGGAGAATCAAATCTTGAAAACTACAACTCTTATTCTATAACATGAGAGGTGGTGAATTCTATTTATGTTATTTAATTCATCGATTAGTTCAGTAGCATTCCTGTCCATTGGAAGGCTTCATAAAAGAAGTTGACTACCATATCCAGGGTCTATGATGGTTGTTTCCCCCTTAATTCATTTATATCTCCTTTTCTCTATTGTCCTGTGGGTTTGTCATTTTTCTTAATATTTGTTGTGATAGGTTGAAATTGCCCGAGCCTATGAGAAAGGTGGAGCAGCTTGTCTTAGTGTTTTGACTGATGAGAAGTATTTTAAGGTAATAATTTGGCAGTTCTCTTTCTAACTTAATATCACCAGATTTCATTACCTTATTGGTGGTAAGCAGTTGGATATTGGATATAGAAGTAAGCTTTTTTCCCTAACCACCTTTATTTTCTTTTGCTTTATGTTATTCAAGGGAAGCTTTGAAAATCTGGAGTTGATACGAAATGCCGGAGTAAAGGTCTGCTCTTCTAAATTGTTCTCCACTCCTCAATCTATTATTTATAATTTATCCACATGCTTCTATAGAATGGTTTTTTTTTAAAGTTGTGCTTCTAACACAAGGCTCAAATGTAGTGCCCTCTGCTGTGCAAAGAATTTGTCGTAGATGCATGGCAAATCTACTATGCTCGAACCAAAGGGGCAGATGCAATTCTTCTAATTGCTGCTGTTTTACCTGATCTTGACATCAGATACATGACTAAGATTTGCAAGATGCTTGGGTTGGCAGCACTTGTTGAGGTATGAATGCTACTTCTGTCTTAGTTGTTATTTCCATAATGAGTCTAATGACTGCAGAAACTGAAAATGTATGAAATGAAACATATTTGTTTAGTTAATGCCAAGGTTTTTGATACTTGTTTTTAAAATTTTGGACTCTAATTGGTCTAGTCTTTTTCCCATCTTTTTTCAATCCTAGTTCCGTTCCATTTTTATTAGTTTAGATTGAAATTTAGAAAAACTTGTGGTTGCAACCACTCTTGATCTGGATTAATTTTATATCTAGTTGTCATTTCTGTACTTGATCCCCTCAAGGTACATGATGAGAGAGAAATGGATCGTGTTCTTGGAATAGAAGGGATTGAACTTATTGGCATCAATAACCGTAACCTTGGTAAGGCCACCCTAGCTTTTATAAAGAATGGCTTACTGTATGAAACTTGCCTTTTGTTTAAATATATGATTGTGTGCTACTTTGCTTCTAATTTGTGTCTTCTCCTTATTTATTTGTTTTTTTCATCTAAATTTTATGGGGTGAAGACTAGTTCTTCTTCTTTTCTCCTGCTTTAAGCACAGCACTTTGCAAAATGTGCTTCCTGTTAATCCAAAAGTGCTGAAGATTTTTATTAGATTATTTTCCGCATGAAAGTTGATGCATTCACATTGATAAGGAGATATTGATTGATTGTTCCTTCTTTAGAGGGGATGCAGAATGTATGTTCCCTTTGTGGAGTGATACTATTACCATCTTAGCTATGTAGGCAACAGGAAGTAAAAAAAAATGAGGGTCTTGGTTGTGTTTGGTTTGTTGGTTTGTGCTGGCTGGGCAGGGCAGCAAATAAAGCCTGCACCTGCCACCCATATGCCTTGCTTCAATCATTATAAATGACCGACAAGTTTTGTGTTTGCTTTGTTCACCAGCAACATTTGAGGTTGATATTAGCAACACAAAGAAGCTTCTTGAAGGAGAACGTGGTGAAATAATCCGTCAAAAAGATATAATTGTGAGTGACTTTCTTTTATTCATAATCATCCAGTAAACCGTATACATTATTTGCTTGTGCATGCTATGCTTCTTGTGTGAAGGAAAGAATTCATCTTGTTCCCTTCACTTAGTTTTAATTCCGGATCTTCAGGTTGTCGGGGAGTCTGGGCTGTTCACTCCTGCTGATGTTGCTTATGTACAAGAAGCTGGTGTTAAAGCAGTAAGTTTCTTATCTCTGCTAAATGAAAAGAGATTTTTAATTTTGAATGGAAAATATAAATCTTACTGGAAAGTGATTTCTCATTTCAATATCAAAAACCCAACAAGATAATACGGTCTTCTTTATGAGCATGTCCATGAAACAATCACCCTTTCTGCTGATGATCAGTTTGAAAAAGAGATCATGCATGAAATCTTTACTGCAAACATGTGCTTCTCTCAAAAACCCAACAAGATAATGAGGTCTTCTTTGGATTTTGAGTTTCTTATTTTGACATGGACCCATCCAATTCCATTGCAAGTCTTATTTTGAGGTGGAACCAAGCCAAGCTGATTTGGATAAATTGCATCTCGTGCCATGCATGCTTACACAAGCTAAAAACACATACACCTATGCTTCTTTGTGTTTATAATGGATTCTAACGCTAACGACATGGGCATTTCGTAATCCACCCTTGCAGATTTTGGTCGGGGAATCAATTGTCAAACAGAAGGACCCCAGGAGTGGCATAACTGGACTTTTCGGTAAAGATATCTCTGTATGAGTTCAAGAGAGCCTCCTTGTTGTAACTGGCAGCAGATGAAGTTAACTATTATCACAGCCATATGATCCTCCTTCCCTTAACTCCTTTTTGAGTTTATTATACAGTAAGGTTTTGTGTCCAAACCTGCATTGGAGTGGATCACTGTATTCAATAAAATTCTTAAGCATGAATATGTTGAGTGGATAATGAGGTTAAATTAAGCTGTTTACACATGGGTCTTGAATGATGTTGAGACTCCTAGTCAAATTGTTTGGCAAGAAGGATTTGGGTCAGATTTCTGGACTTCACGGTGGGAATGTTTTGATGTTGGTCTTAGCTTGTTGTGGGCTTGGCGTGATTCTCATTTACAGTAGACGGCCCATCAATATCATACTTGGGCCATGGCCAGGTCCGATTAAACAATTTTTTTTTTCCCAAAAAAAAGTTCTTTTTTTTAATGGGCATGAAGCCATAAGATGAATGCAATTAATATTAATTTTTCTATTTCTCTTATTTTCCCAATTTATTATAAGAAACCAAAAAAAAAAATAAAAAACTCATATCACGTTTGGTTTTTGAAAAGCATTTAAGAAAATAAAAAAATATATTAAAAAAACAATCTTCTTGCCATAAAATAATGTGAAAAAAATAATTAAATTACATTTGGTAGTAGTAAAGTACTAAAAAATATGAAGAAAAATGATATCTGTAGATTAAAAAAAATTAGAATATGATCAAAAATTAAATATTTAATTTTTTAAAATCACTTAATGCTTATAAGAGATGGAGACATACAAATTACAATATTTTCTTCTCTCTTTTTTCTATCACTCTCTGCCAGCAGTCAGCACAGCAGTCTCTCTCTCTAGCAGTTTACAAGCACCAAATAGCGCCAAACCTTTGAAATTCCCTTTCTGAAAGAACCTTTGCTCGTCTTCTATTCTTCTGTGAGAGAATGGCCTCCTCAAACCCTAGCTCCGTCGTTGCTCCACCTCTCTCCAAATTCGAATTCCAGGCCGACGACGGTGCCTGGTACAACGTGCTGTTGGAGCTTAACGATGACGCTCTCACCGTCAACTACTGCCTCTTATCCTCCGACGACCACGAAGTCTTCAAGCCCACTCACTTCACGACTCTTGACGACCTCGAAAGTTTCGCGCGGCGGTTTCGCCCGTCGTCTCTGCAGCTTCAGGACGACGAGTGTCAGAAGGTTGTGCCATGCATGAGGGTTTTAGCTGCTTGTCGCTCGGGATACGATGATGTTCGATTCTACGAGGCCATCATCGAAGAGGTTGTTTCAATCTCTCGGCATTGTCTCGCTTTTTGAGCTTCTTCTAATTCCCTGTTTGGTTGCCGAGAAATCACAGCAATAAAAGAAAGGCTTTTATCTATATCGTTTCGTTTTCTTGGCTAGATGTTTTTGATTAAAAAGTTGATTCAATTTTCGTCTGAAAATTTGTTTGAGAAAGTGAGTCTTTACGCTGGTAGTGATATTTCTTTCACCGCACTGCAAGGATAGTACTGATGAAAACGCCCGACATTTTCATTACTGATAGGTCTATTAGGTCTAAATCTTGCATTTTCTGTTTAAGAATAACGTATTATATTACCAAAAAAAAATGATTTTTGAAATAATCACCTATGAAGTGATTGTAATTACTTGAAATGATTTTCTGGATTCTTAAAAGTGAAAACACTATTCAAGCATTAGAAAGCTTTTTTCCCCGTCTCAAATGTTCTCTAAGAACGAGGTAATTGGTCTAATTTGACAACTGCTTGGCCTGGTGTTGTATGAAACTTGTATTTTGAGCAGTTCGACGCCCAAACTTTCTATTTTTGAGAAAACTTCATGTTTTGAGTATTTGTTTTTAATTGATATATTTCCTCTTTTGTGACTTCATTTTCGGTTTGTTTGATAGGTGGAGCGTCAAGATCACACATTTGAAAATGGAATAGAGGTATGCTGCTGCAACTTTTTGCTTCACTGGCTGCATGGTCCCAGTGCAGGGAATTTGACATGTTGCAGAGCTGCAGACATTTGCCTCCTCCAATTTACTGCAGACACTGATCCAAAAGTGGATTCTTTCCTGGAGAGGTCAATGGAGATAATTGGAAAGACCTCATTTTGTCCTGCTTCAACTTCTAGACATGATGCTGCAGCAGGTGCAGGTGATACAGGTCAAAGTAGAATCCATTTCTTGAATCCGGGTGTGTCACCACTTTGTGAACAGAGACTCAAGGTATAGGATATGTTGTTACATGCTGTGAAAAGTTTGAACCAAACTGCACATGGTTTTGTTTGTATAATCCTGTAGCATTTATACTTCCTCTGCCTGTTTGTAGGAAACTCGTTATTTGCAGCAGTGTGAAAACAAGGGAGGTTCTTTTGAAGGTTTGTTCCTGCATGCGATAAATTAATCTTCAATCCTAGAGAGCTTTAAGCCCGACAACTCGGGTTGCTCGTCTCCTTGATTTTTTTCCTTTTCTCTTCTTCCGCCTATTATTTATACATCATCATTGTATATCTTTGGCTCACTGATCCTGACCTTTAAAATCCTTAATATTGTCTAGGTCTCTACCTTTCATTTCTTTATGCTGGCCAGTTCGTACAGGTCTTTTTGTTCTATCATACATGCATGGCACCTAGCTTGTGATGCAGGTCATATTAAGCCTTGGATTTAGCCTCACGTACTCTTTCCTTATATTCCTTTTAGGCAATTTATCATTATATTTTAAAGCTTTTCCTATTCATGCATATCTGTTAATTAGTTCAATTAGTTACACACAAAAACAGCAAGCAGAAATTATTTTATCATATTACAATGCTACAAGATTTCATGGCCTAGTTTTAATTATCTATATTTTTTCTCATTTTTTCTCCCTCCTTTCCTTAATATCAGGGAGGATTAGCAATCTTCACAAAGTGATTGACGATAAATATCTGGTGGGGAGTTCTTTTATGAGAAATATCGAAGAAATTGGCAACCTCGGGAATGCTCTCAATAGCATGGAAGAACTTTTTGGACAATATGTTATAGTAATTGAAAATTTGGAGGAAGAATTATCGTCAGCAAATATTGCAGGCTTCATACGTGAAAAAATACATATATCACCTGAAGTGTACATTTATCAGAGTTTGTTATTAAAGTCATATACATGGGCAGTTGTCATGGGAAATGACAAAGAAGAACTTAAGCAGTTAAGGGATTTTTTGTGTGATCCTAATCAAATCATTATATCCTCAAGAGGAAGGTATATGTTTGCTGCATCTCTGTCTTATTTATGCATCACAATATTACTATTTCTAATCTTGGAAGGGTTTTAATTGTTGGTTTAGAGCTTAATGTTTTTTCAAGGAATTGATTGTCTCATCTACAATGTTTTTTGATCAAATTGAATGGAAGCCGTACTCATCACTCACCAGATGTATGTTTTGGATTGCTTTATTTTGATGCCCTTCAATTCATTAAAACTTTAACCCTTTTGTATTAGTTGTATCTTCTTTTGTCCATCATACTAACACTTCTTGAGCTAATCTATTGATTGAGGTGTATTGTTCTCATGCATGTATTGGTGCTCTCCATGTCAGTTTCTGTACATATTCTACAATTCATTACCGTTTCCTGCTCATATATGTAACTTGCTTGCTTCACTTTTTCAATGACTCTTCTTGAATTTAAAGGTGCCACCTACCTCTTCTTATAACCAATTTGCATTTTTGTTGCTTCATCTTAGATTAATGAGTACTTGTCGTTTCCTTCTTGTTCTGTTTGATTATAGCTGAGAAAAATTTACTTGAAATAATTTTCCTATTATAAATTTTCCTCGTTTTCTATACTAGCTATAGAAATTCTTTATATAGTTTTCCATCATCAAATTTTCTTCATATCAAAAAACAAAATAAGTGTTTAGTTCTAGATGAAAGAAATAGAAGTATATGGGGCTTGATGTTTTAGCTAAAGTTGACAGAGTTGGTTATATATTGCCCTTCCATGTTTCTTTTTCTCAGACACTATATCATTGCTGTACACTTCTGTATCAGGGATTATTTTAAGAAAAAAAATTAGTTACTCATTATAGTACTGGGGAGAAGGTTTAGGCTATGCATATTAGATGAACTGAATTCACTATTGTTTGAGAATTGTAGATATGTTCAGTATAGCATTTAAGACTTATATTTTGCCGAATTAGTTGTGGTTTTAGAATCTTATGTCACTCTCCTACCACATTGTTGAGTGTTTTAGCTTCTACAAGTGGCTCATACTTGCACTTTTGATCCTTCTGATAATAAACTGCCTATGATTTAGCTTTTCCAATCAATTTAACACTTTGTTCATTGTCTTCAGGCCATGGGTGATAACTGATAAAGTACCAAGATTGGGAACATTGACCAGGCTCTTGCTACCAAGATCTGGGGTAAGTTCTGTATCATTATATTATTCTTAATTTGTAGTAGGTGAAGGGTTAAAGTTGTATTGATAGAGGAAATCCTCGCTGTGCTGTTGCATTCCCATTGTACTGCATCTTTTGGTATTACCTTGTTGCTCATCATCATAGGCCATGGTTTACCACTATCCTAGATTAGCTGTATAATGAAATGGACAGCATGTTTACCCTTGGCAATGTGTTCTTATTTGCTCTTCAGGACTGGCCTCACTTGCAGAGCCAGCATGTGCCCAGATGGGGCAAGTGCCCCCCCAGAAAAAATGAAACAACATGTTACTTCAAGTTATGTTTGAACCCAGGCTCTCTGATCTAAAGGCAAAAAAGGCCTAATCATGAAGCTAAATTTTCATTTCAGATAGACAATTGCCCCTAGCTCACCTCCCCCCCCCCCCCCAAAAAAAAAAATAATTATAATAAATTTGTTCTATTTTGCCTTTGCCTCTGCCACTGACTGGCCTGGATGAAGATAAAATGTTATTGGCTCCTCCAGAAAACTCTTTTAATGTCTATGCTAAACAAATTCCATTCTTTTTATTCTAACACTTTTTCAATTAAATATTTCTGGTCACCACTTAATTGGGTTTTGCATTAGTCTCAATGGTTGACCTCAACCTCTATTTCATCAGTCACTAATTTTGACATATACAATTTGCAGAATAGAAATATTAGAAGAGGCATTGGGTTAAAGATTGTCCATTCGAGTAGTGATGAATACCAGAGAGCTAAGCAGCTCAGGGATTCATTCATGGAATTCAAAAACAGTCAAGAGAAACTGAAAAATCACCTAGCTTTGGAGGAAGAAAATTCTGAGCTGTTTGGCTCAGCTGCGAGCTGCAAGTGAAAGATTAAACATTTCAAGTTTTGTCTTAACCAAACGTTCCTGCATTGAGGTAATTGCTCATTTTCTGTTTGGTTTAACAACTGCTGTAATATGGTACTTCCAATCAAGTCAGCACGTGTTCATTGGATTCTCTCTGTTGTGTCTCTTAATACTTGTTCTGCTCATGTTGTGGGATACACAAAAAAGGTGTCTGAGTTCTCGCTGATCCTCTTGGATTGGCAACATGCACTGGATCCAGGAGTCATGTTTTATCAGGGAAAGTATGAAGGGAAAGAGAAACAAAGGAAGTATCTTTTATGTGTATAAGTAGTGAGAGAAATCTCAGGCTCTGGCTCTCCCCTACTCCACAATCAACATGTTGAGAGTAATTGCGCTTGGATTTTGACTAAGGGTACTATATAAGATCACTTGTATAACTAGATATATTACAATTTTACCTAGTACATCTAAACTTGCAAAACCACACTCAATTTGATTTCTTTTTTCTTTTATCACCCTTGTTAGTTTCCTATGTCTCACCATAAACTAAATCAATTTATTCCTCTTCCTGTCATCTTGTCAACTCATATGTTATTATTGAATTTGCTACCACTTTTGTTGTTCTTTTTTGCTTGGCACAATGACCCACAAAGCTAGCTTGCTCCCTCCAAGGACCCCCTTTTCTTGGGGGCTAGACCAAGAGTGAAAATGTCGATATCAATGCAAATATTTTTTTTTTGATAGGTAAGAAAAGATCTAATATAAAAAGAGGTGCCAAAAAAGCGACTCAACGTATACAAAACCTATACACCCACTGCCAAAACGGCCAAAAAAGATATCAATGCAAATATTGATATCGATATTGATGTTGATAAAAAATATGAAAGATTTTGACCTCAAAATATGAAATTTTGGATAAAATTTTGAAATAAATAATGAAACAATCAATAACATATAAATTAAAATTCATTTTTTTTTCACTAAAATAAGATATACTAATAAAGTTAATGTGATTGGTTAATAATATAATGTGCCATAATCACAATTATGAATTTCAAAGTGAATATTAAATATTAATATGGAAGTAAAACTTGTAAAATGCATCTTAATATGGTATGTTATATGATATGATAACTAGATTGTTATGCAATAAATTGAATGAAGTAAAATAATAAAAACAAATGTTATATAATCAGTCAATTAAGATTAGAAGATTAGTAACTTTTTGAGTGGGTGAGAGAGAGAGGGAGATGAAAAGAATTAAGAGGAAAACTAGGCAAGGAAGCCAAATGGGGGAAACATGAGAAATGAGAGTTAAATGAGAGAAGAATAAGAGAGGGGCTTTATTTATATGAATTTGGGCATCAAAATCAGCTGTTGGATGTCAAATTAAGAGGTTAAACTAGCCATTGAATGTCATACTAGTCATTGGAGGACAAATTGGGTGTTGGATGTCAAACTAGCCATTGAAGATCAAAAGTTACCGCCGTAAACAATACTAGTAAGCTCCAATAGTCATGTTGATATTTTCCTTAAATATGTTTGAGGGTTTTTCAATGATGTTTTGTGGAGATTTTGATGATTTTTATCCCTTTTTATATATCATACCTCCATGTTATATATCTATATTTTGGTTAGAATATTAGGGGTATTGTAATTTTGTCATCCTTGGGCTAGGGGTTGGATATTATAGAATAGGTATGTTTACCTTAATGCTCTCAATTATTTTCACTAAAGTTTGCAAATCTCATTCTGAATGTAATTTTCTTGTTCTCTTTTATATCATTGCTATTGTCGCTTTCCCAAATCTCACTCCAAATTTAAGTTTCATCTTATCCAAATTTATAGATATGTTTACCTTTTCTATTGTTATTTTTGTTGCATGTACTACCATTATCATTATTGTTCTCTTTGTTTAATTGATAAAAAAATAGGAGGAGATCGTTTTTCCTTTTAATTGTTTGGGATGGGAATGAGAAATGCTAATTTGGCTTGCTCAATTTTAGATTGAAAAATGGATAATTTTCTATCAAGGTTTGGAAGGGTGCCCCAGTCTCTTGTATTATTGAAGCAATTAAATAATTATCTCAATGAATTTTCATTTTCATTATTTCTAAAAAGATTTAGCTTCTCATTTAGTACACCGCTAATTTAATTCTATGATTTAAATATCATAAAATACAATCTACATAATCCATGTCATTATTGTGCCTATTTGGTAAAGCTTCAAAGAAGGAACAAACAAACAAACAAAAACTTTCCATTAATCTCTCTCTTCCTCTTTCTCTCCCAGGTTTTGCCCCCTCTTCATCTTTCTCCCTCTTAGTATATACAAAATGGCACCTCGAAAATCTACCTCCACCCTATCTTCACAGCAATTCCCCCTTGAATTTCAAGCTGATGATGATGCTTGGTATGCCATCCGTTTACTCCTCCATGGTAAAACTCTGATTATCAAGTATGAGCGCTTTTCTGCCGACTATGATGATTTCTTCAAGGCTGCTGAATTTATGAATCTTGACGATGTTGAGAGCTTTGGATGGAGATTCCGAAAGGTGTCCCTACAGCTTCAGGACAATGAGTGCATTAAGTTTGTGGGGTGCATGACAATTTGTGCTTCTCATGCCTTTGCAGAGGATGATCTTTGCTTCTACGACGCCATTGTGGAAAAGGTATATATGAAGTCCTTGTAGGAAATAAGGACAAAAAGAGGATGAAAAGAATCCCTAAGAATCCTAATTTAGAGGGCATTATAGGGTTAATTAACCATTAATTTCATATTTTCTAAGCTTAATTTTTTGGTAATTTGCTATCATAGGTACAACATAAAGAGCACCAATTTTGAGAGTGGAGAGGAGAAATGCTTGTGCAACTTCATTTTAAACTGGCAACATGGTCCCAATGTTGGGAACCTGACATCTGCTACGGTAGGACACATATGCTTGATCCAACATAGTACTGGTATTGATCCGAAGGTGGCCTCTTTCCAAATCAAGGGACAAAATTGAGACGGCCTACATTAACTCAACTTCCCAAGGTGGGGATGGAGCCAAAGCACAAGGAATATAGCCATGAGATGTACTGCACTTCATCTATTAATTTGTTTGTAGCATATGTTATTGTCTTGCCTCATCTTGTTGTATTCATATTTCCTCTCCCTGTGTTTGTGGGAAACAAATTTTGATTGGGACTGAGGAAATCATCCATGATAATGTTTTCATGGTTTTAGATTTTAACAATTGCTTCCAATGTATCACCGTTCTCTCATTTGAGATATTGTTTATTAAGTTTCAAAATGGAAACTGTAATTTTAAATATGATGACTCATAAGTCTCAGTATAGAATGGAAGATAAATTCTATAGTGATGTACAACTTTTAAGATGAAGATTGATAACTTTTAAATGTAGTAGTAATAAATAACTTCTTTAAGTTGGAAAGAAAAAAAAAAAGAAGATAGAGAGAGAGAGAGAGAGGAAGAGAAAAGGACACTCCTTCAAGTCAGCTTTCCCTCGGTGTCTCTCCGTATCATCTCTGCAAAATGCCACCTCAAGAGCCCACCTCCGCCGCCTCTACGCAGCAGTTTGCCCTGGAATTTCGGGGCGAGGACGACGCCTGGTACGCCGTCCGTTTAGTCCTTCGCGGTGAAACTCTCACGGTCGAGTACGAAGACTTCTCCTCCGACTACAGCGACGTCTTCAAGGCAGGGGAATTCACCACTCTCGCCGACGTCGAGAGCTTCGGACGAAGGTTCCGGCGGGTGTCCTTGCAGCTTCAGGACAGCCAGTGCGGCAAGGTCATCCAGTGCATGACCGTTTGTGCTTCTCATGCCTTCAACGACGACGATGTCCGCTTCTACGACGCTGTTGTGGAAGAGGTTCCCCCGAAATCCCTGTTTGTCTGCCGAGAAATGCTAGGAAAAAAAAAACAAAGATGAAAACAGCATCTGGGGTTTGCATTTATTTATTTATTTTCCTCATGCAGCACCAAATTAAAAAGTCCATCAGGTTGAAAATCGATACAGAATCCCCAACCACTGCATCATACCGAGCATTTCAGTGTCTACTGTCAAGTATTAGCCAATTTCCTCTTTTCTGAGCTCATCTTCTGGGTTTGTTTGGATAGGTAGAAAACAACGAGCATTCATTCGAAGACGGTGAAGAGGAGTGCTTCTGCAACTTTATTCTCTTCTGGAAAGACGGTCCCAATGCTGGGAATTTAACATCTGCCAGAGTCGAAAACATTTGCTTGATTCAACACAGTGACCTTACAGATCCCACGTTGGCCTCTTTCATGAAGAAATCAAGGGAAAAGATTAAGACGCCTTCAATAAATTCAGCTTCTGAAGGTGGAGAAAAAAGAACCATGGTATACAATAACGTGTTAGAATTTTACATATAAGCAATGAAGAAAGCTTAAGTTATACTAACTTCTCATCCTTCCTCTTTCTGTTTGCAGGAAACAAGTTCTGCGAATCAGTCCTTAAGTGTGGATGGGACATATGAAGGTCTGTTCTTAACAAACTCTGAAAAGCTTTAATCCCAACAACTCGAGTTATGCTTAGTTCAGAGAGTACTATGGGAAGGAAAAAAATGTTGAGGATCAGTATTTTCTTATGTTTGTTGTTGATTGTAAGATGTAAAATACAAAAAAATAAAAAAAATAAAAAAAATCAAATAGAATTAAAATTAATTAAAAATTTATATGTTTTTAAATGATTTAATCTTTATACAAATGAGTTAAAATAAGTGAAATGAATTTAAAAGAGTATATAGAAATAACTCATTGACCTTAAATGTGTTTTTTATTTTCCTTCTTTTTTTTTTATATTTTCTTTCTTTCGTATTTTCCCTCACATTTTCCAAGAATCAAACATAGCCTTGGGGTTTTTCCTCCAAAACACCTTTGCTTTATGCATATCATCCTCCTCCTCAAATAAAACCTAGTGATCCTATCATCTAAAACCCTCAAGATTATCTAGCACTAACATGTCAATATCCCTTTATCCTCACCATGAATTGTACCTAGCTGAGGTTTAAGTTTATGCATTTTTTTGAGAGATTTTCTTATTTATGCATAAAAGTGATAGTGTCTCAAATTTTTAATTGGTATATATATATATATATATATATATATATATATATATATATATATTCCTTTTTATAAAGAAAAATTCAAATTATGATGGGTTCAAGAAGACTACACTTAGTAGATAGAGATGTGAGGAAAAGGGGTAGACATCCGGTTGAACGAAGGCTTGTTGTTCAGGGTGTTGAAACAAAACATGAAATGTTTTGGCATAGTTGGCTAAATCACGTTAAAATCTCTTATACCTTTATGTGTGGATTATCTTATTTTTGTGTTCTTGCACTAACATGTTATAATTAAAATTTTCACATACATGACATATTTTGTAATTTGCATGCTGAGCTTTTGATGTTTTTTTTTTCTTCATCTTTTCCTGAATGGCAGGGAGACTGAACAATCATCCTGAAGTGACTGAACCAGATCGAGGGAATACCACTGATACCTATATTGAGGAATTTGATAGACAACAATATCAGATAATAATTGAGAATATGGAGAAAGATTTAGGTTCATTAACAATTGTCCAATTCATATATGAGCAAATTCATTTAACTCCTGAAGTGTACATTGTCCCAAGTTTCTTAACTCATTTCCATCCCAGTGGAATTGTCATTGTGAATGGTAGAGAGGAGCTTAAGAAGTTGAGCAGTTTCTTGAGCAACCCTGATCACATGATCATCTCCCCAAGAGGAAGGTATTTTATATATATATATATTTGTTGATGCAGAAAATAGTCCCATTACTAGTTAAACTAGCAAAGGTTTTAAATGTTGCTTAGGATCAATGTTCTCATGTACAATGGGATTTTACTGAAATTGGATATTTCTGTACCTGACTGCCCACAACCAGGATGTGAATTTTGGGATTGTTATGTTGTAGAGCTCTTGGATTCCTTAAAAAACATTATAACTCTTTCCTGGCAATTTTATTTTTCGTTTGTGCCAACCATATTTAGAAATCCTTACTGATCGAGGTAAGTTGTTTGTCTTGGTGTAGGCAATTGTTTTGTGATGATCATTCTAATGAAGAAATATCTCAATCCATTGAATCATAAGATGAATGTAGCTGATACTATATAATATATATATATATATTTTCCTTTTTTTGTGAACCCTTTTGCCGATTGATCATGTAGTTCTGATTGATCAAAGGATTAAGTATTAGCGAGAACAAGCTTGAGGCTGCAGCTAGATAAACTGAATTTGTGGTAGTTGGACTTTGATCAAACTGATGTTATGTTGTTGTTACTTGTACTTTGATCATTATCTGCAGGCCATGGGTAATGGCTGAAGAACCAAGAAGCATAAAAGAAAAACCATTCATGAACTGGACTCCATTCCCTCAGGTAAGTTGTATTACATTTGTTACTAATTTGGAATAGTGGGAGAAAGGTTTTACGTTATATTGATAAAAGAGGAAATCCCAGATTCTGCATGGAGGAAAATGAAAAGGAAAAAGAACTTTCATGTTTCACTTGCAATTTGCAGGGAGGCAATGCAGTGAAGGTTGTCCATTCAGGTACTGAAGAGTACAAAAGAGCTAAACGGCTTTGGGATCTTTACATGGACTACAGAAAGCAGGTGGCTTTGGAGCACAGGAATTATGAGCGGCTCGTTCAGCGAGTGGCAGCAACTGATTCAGGTTCTTGTGTTAGACAACTGTAGTTTAGGATTTTTCTTCATTGATGACACCTACACTGTGAACTTGAAGTTAGCAACCAAGCATGGGTTTCAATCAAGGTATAGTTTGTAACTTCATATGATCCTATCTTCCTAACAATCAGATCTTGTCCAGATAACAATGAGGGCTGTTGCAGAGTAAGCACATGAATTTGTGAAGAAGAGACAGCAACAGAAGCATAATGCATGAAAATTTTTGTCATGGGCAGTTTCAGGCAGCCAAGTTTTTTTTTTTGTCATATCATTGTGTCCCTCACATGGCCATATATATAATTTGAAGGGGATTAGACTGTTTTCAATATGATGCTCTCTTAGAACATCAAACCAAAAAAAAAAAACCCTTATTCTAAATTATCCCTTTTTCCTCTTGTATGATTTGTCTAAGAGCATACCTACAAGTTATGAAAGAAAAAGTTCTATGAATATTTGTTTTGAAAATTGATTGTTTTTTTGCAATAGATTTTAAATGTTTTAGTTATTCTTTGTAAAGTGCTTTTAGGGAGAATAAACAAAAAAAAGTTATTTTTCATATTTAAGTTTTCAAATAAGATTTTATTCCAAGCAATAAAAGATGATAACTAATGATTTTTGGGTAAACTCTTAAATGACTTTAAATGTTTTATTACCATTTATTTTTTGAACTTAGACGTGATACTAAACTTGTGATTTTAGAGTGTGTTTGAGAGTGATTCTGGAAAACGTTTTTAGTATTTCTAATGCTTGAATCATAAAAAATTTTAAGTATTAGAAATATTAAAAGCGTTTTCTAAAATTATTACAAAACAAACTCTAAGTTATTGGAGTGTTCAGTGAAATATGGATGGAACATTGAATGAATGAAGGTATAAACACAATGTGTATCTATAGAACTAAGGTACAAACCAGTACCTAATATAAACCTAGGTTGGAAGTTGGAATCATTTGCCACTATTCATACTTGAAATACAAATAATAGGATCTAATAGATTAGATATATGATAGTTTTGTCAAACCCTTTAATTTTTTCTCTTAATAACTCAAATGAATAATTTTACTTGATTTCAATGAGTCTTAAATTGATTTTTCATCTAAATTTAGAGAAAACCAGGCTTAATATAACAATGATTAATGAAGTGGATTATGTATACTTATTTCCATTGTTGAAGAAACGACGTCGTTTAGAGAACAAGTGGGCTTCAACTCAGATCGAAACCCAAAAACCTACAAAAATGGGAAGCGGATATTCACGTTGTCTTGGTCAAGACACTTCCAAAAATTTATAATCAAGTCTCCAACTTTTTTTCACCTGTGGCTGTAATCAATAAACATACATTCTCAGATTTTCCAAATCCTAAAGGTAAATTTTTTTTTTTATCTGTGATGGAATTTGATTTTATGCGATCATTCATTGAATGGGAATGTTGTTGGAGTTGCAGAGAGATGGATTTGAGAGATGCAGTGGTAATTGGAATCGGAATTGTGGTGATGTTATTATTATCGGATCTGCAAGGAGTGGTTGGGATTAGGTTCGTGGTGGACAGAGAAGACTGCTTCTCCCACGATGTTCAATACGAAGGCGACACTGTTCATGTCTCCTTCGTCGTTATTAAAGCCGATGCCAGTTGGCATTACGCCGAAGATGGTGTCGATCTCGTCGTAAGTCTTTTCTTTTCTTTTGCTGCTGTCATTTTTGTTTGGATAGAAAGTAATTTGTGGAAAAGTTTTCAGTTTTTTTCCAATGGGGAAAGGTATTTTCCTGGAAATGATGCTTCTTGTATGTTTGGGTATTGCGAATTTTTCTGAATCTGGTGACGGGTTTGCCTTGGACTTGAATTTTGCAGCTTCATGAGCTGGTTATTTGCAGCTATATTTGGACATAGTTATGGTTTTGTGTATTGATCTCAGCCACTATATGAAGAATTCTTGCTAGAACTCAGTTATCAATATTGATATTATGAATTGTAATACCCAAAAATAGAATTTTGTTTCTCAAGAAAAGGAGGAAGGTAAGATGTTATCAAAATTCTCGCTGAAGCAATGAAATGGGGAAGAGAAATAGCTTATTGCATAGTGTGTATGATCAAAACCTTCGCTTTGGTATGTCAAACTACAGTTTGGAATAGCCACTTAGTAGAGAAACATGAACACTAAGTTACATTTATATCTTTTCCATGAGAAGCCTCAGTCTTATACCACGGATTGTGGCTTCTTGAAAATTCAAACACTAAGCCAAAAAAAGGAACCATTTTAATTCAGAATGTGAATGTATAGATAAGATCTTATGAGGCTAGGCGACAAAAAAGGACTCCAAGCCATGTTTTAAATCTTAAATGAATTTGATCCACTTCTTGAGTTATCTGTGTCAGTTTCCTATATCTCGGTAGGACGCATAACGCTGATGGTATGTTACCTGTATTAGTGTCAGGGTCCAAGTTCAACAGGGGTGTGATTTTTTCCTTTTTAGATAGATTTAAAGTAACTGGTTTATAACTCGAGATTGAAGTCTAAACACCCTGTTTATTTTATTTTGAATCAGAAGGCAGCAGAAAGCATACTAGCCTTCTTTTTGCAAATTCATTTTCTTGTTCTGCTTCTTTCTTGACTGTGTGATCTAATGTTGATCCCACAATAATGTTGTGGTGATCAGATAAAGGGACCTTCAGGCGACCAGATTCATGATTTCCGTGACAAGACTAGTGAGAAGTTTGAGTTTGTGGCACAGAAGAAAGGACTTCACCGCTTCTGCTTCACCAACAAGTCTCCTTATCAAGAAACCATAGACTTTGATGTGCATGTGGGGCATTTCACATATTATGATCAGCATGCAAAAGATGGTAAACTTCCATCTAGTTCTTCTTCTACTCATTCCCCTCCTCTTCCTGATGAATTGAATGGAATACTGAAAGTTTTATCAACATTTTGCAGAGCATTTCAATCCGCTGCTGGAACAGATTGCAAAGTTGGAGGAAGCTCTTTACAACATCCAGTTTGAACAGCATTGGTTAGAGGCTCAGACTGACCGCCAGGCAATAGGTACTGTTTTGAAGAATCAAGTTGCCTTTTTAGTCTTTTCCCACTAAATCTTTAGTTTCCCAATTTTAAATGGAAAGGAAGACTTGCATGGCTTGAATTCCTTTCTCTATGAGGTTGAACTGTCAAGAATCTCCAAAATGGACTCTGATTTTTCCTGAATGCTTGTCTTATCCTGTGAAATTAGCTTTAGGACTTCAGCTCTCTGAGATCTCATTTAAGTGTGTTTTGCATGTAATTCTGATAATGCTTGGGCTGCAATGTGAAAAAATATCTTGAATAACTTTCTCTTTTAATCTTTTCCCCCTAAATTTTCAGTTCCTAATTTGAATGGAAACAAAGACTTGCATGGCTTGAATTCATTTCCCTATGTGGT
Source organism: Vitis vinifera (assembly GCF_030704535.1). NCBI lineage: Eukaryota > Viridiplantae > Streptophyta > Magnoliopsida > Vitales > Vitaceae > Vitis > Vitis vinifera. Next base: position 9,757,003 of record NC_081816.1, on the reverse strand, counting down.
TGACCTGTCAGGACTTCCAAAATGGACCCCTGATTTTTGTTGGCTACTACTATTTGTCTTGTGATGTATTTAACTTTTGAAGTAACAATTAACTTTAGGAATTGATTTCATTTATTTGTCTTTTGCTCATAATTCTGATCATGCTATAAGCTGCCATAATGATGGTATCATTCTATTGCAACCTAGCTAACTCATTTTGCATGCCTGCTCAGCTCGAGTTTTATGCATACTCAGTTCATAATAGGATGGTTAATCCAACTTCTCACAACACATGAGTAGACCAGGGTGCTATCTGTGTCCATGTGAACACAAAGGTGCGTGCACATGCACATATGCGCCCATACTCATGCACTCGCATAAACTAGTGTTGTAAAAACGAGGCAACTTCTCTGATGGTCAGGAAGGGTCCTCTAGATTAGAAAGGACTCTTCAGTTGGTGAGGAAATATATTTGAGCTCCACAGAAGATTATGCTTTAAGGAAGTTAATAGCTTTCAACAAATTTATACTTTTGTTTTCCTTTTTCCTTTTTTTATATCCAGTGAAAATGGGTAACAAATTTCCAGCGAAGTTCATTAATCTTGTCTTGTCATGTTCTTCCAACTGGCATGCAGTGAATGAAGGAATGAGCCAGAGAGCAGTCCACAAGGCTATGTTTGAATCTGTAGCATTAGTGGGAGCTAGTGTCCTCCAAATCTACCTCCTGCAACGCCTGTTTGAAAGGAAGCTTGGGATATCCAGAGTTTAGATGTACTGCTGCTGCGGATATTTATTGTTTGTATGATTTACTAACTGAAATCTCGCCTTGGGCATTCGAATTTATTTTATCTACAATAATGTTGTAGCTCATTTCACTAATTCATTTGCTCAGCATGAAAATGTGTACTGCAAAATATTGCCTAGTGGTTTGTCAAAGATGCTAGCATGCAAAGCCATTTGCCACTGAAACTAAAGATGCTGTCCATCACTTTTGTTCTTCAGCTGCCTACATGCCTCTAGCAGGGTTCATCGACCTCTTGAAAATTCATATTACCTTATTATGTGCTTGGTTACATCTTGATGAGCTTTTATATCCTAGCAGCCCTGCCCCAGAATCATGAAATGGCTGCGCCACACCTTCATTCAAGTCCAACTACTCAACTGTAAAAGACACCGGCTTTGGCTTTATGCTAATAGCTTTCTACAAGAACTAGAGTTCATTTTCTTATCCAACCTATCAACCTCAGAATGAGACAAAAGAAAAGTTTAGGTGCATTTTTTTGTTGGTTGAGTTTATTATTTTGGTGATGTTTTCGAAAATATTTTGCAAAAACACAACCACCTCTCCCAATGAAGGCGGGGTTGGACCTTTTGATAAACTCTGGTGTTCAGGTTACTGATTCAATCGTATGACCAACTAATCAGCCAGTACAGAACTTGCAGAGCCATCCCAGCCTGAGATAAATGAGTGGACCACCCTTTGGTGAAACATGGACTCATTTTTGAGAGAGGAGACGCCTATAGGTCAGAGGTAAGCTGGTACACAAGAAATTAAATTCACTTCAAACAACACAGAAAATAGAATATGATAAACAAGCTGCAGGTCATAGTAAAAGATTTAACAGAAGAGAGTAACAGAGTACAACCAACAACACACAGCAGTATACATACAACAAAAGATATATATATTTTTTCATCATATTCTTCATAAAGCTCACATTGTCATCAAGTTCAAAATCACACCAAACAGATTCCAGCAAGACCCATCACAGCTTCTGACTTTAGCTCCAGTCCTCTGGAAAATATGTTGAGCCAGGAGCAGACCCGAATAATGCTTCCTGTTAAGAGCTCGCTACCAGGTGCAAGCAGCCTCAGGACTCAGCATAGGTTGATTGCATGCAGCAAAACCATTTTTTCTACAAAATCAAAGCATTCTTAACATCAAAATGAAGCAAATCTGTCTGCCCATTTGAAATGAAACATATCTAATCTCAGAATTATTCTCCCAAGGATCCCAAGAATGACAATGAGCTGCATGGCTACAATTCAATCATATTAAGCCTAGTTAAAAGTAATCTCTTAGTTGAGATCCTAAGTGATGAAGCCCAATGTGAGAATCTGGGCCAAGTCACGACCATAAAGTGCATCTTGAACCAAAAGCAACATAAATGGGGAATTCCTCTCTGTTAGCTGATAGTTCTGTTTTTATTAAAAATACTCCTAAGACCACAAAACTGCACTGTCGAGAAAACAAAGTATTCGATAACTTAACAAAAAGAAAAATATTTGCCAGCAAAAAGCTGTATCTGAACTCTTGGGAGTCAACAACACAACTCCTTTTTGACCATCCAACTCTATCTAGCATCACATCTTCTGTGACCCCACAAAAGATTATATGAATTCATGTTCATAGAGGCCAGGCTGAAGGTTACATGCTATCAGTTAGCTGAACACAAGCCTCTTTTCTCTGGCATCACAGCATGATATCTGCTGTGTGAAACTGAGAGGCTAACAATGATTCTGCAGGAGTCTTTAAGCAAACTGAAGTAGTTAAATAAGCACAAATCGGAGTTTCAACTTACAGACTGAGGCTTTCCAAGATCTGCTCCATGCTTAAATGCGGAGTCCTCTTTTGCAGGTGAGTCAGGCTTGCCCCCCGTCTTTTTTTCATCCCTAGCTTTGTTGAAGATCATTGTGAACCCATCAGCTGAAGTTGGGTCATTAACGTCCCAGTCACCAAATTTTGGTAATGGTTGACCTTTTTCCTGTGGAAACAAAACATTTTCTTGAGGATTCTTGTAGTTGTCTTAAGGCAGAAAACAGCCACAATTAAAAAAAAATTAAGAACGAATTTCCATATATATGGTCCATTGACAAAGTAAAAATGCATAGAACTTTATAGCAGGTGAAAATTTCATACACTCCTGTATCCTGAGTTTTGATGCTTCCATGCTAAAGAAAGCAAACATGGTAGGCCCAAGGTCATGTTTCAAGTACAGTTCAATTAGATATGCATAACAATAAATTTATAGACTTAGTATGCCTCATTTCACTCAGGAGATTATTGGATGTTTCCAATAGTGACAACATGAAAAAGGTTGTGATATGTAGAAAATCAAAGTTGGATCCTTGTAAGTCAAGAACAGTTTGATCAGACTCAATCAGCCTCTTACTATAGGTGGGAACTCAGCCACGTTTTTTATGGTAACAAATACATATGGGCATACGTTAAAGAATTATCTTGTACCAAACCTGCAGCTCAATGTAATACTACAGGTCATCACATAAGTTTGTAATTACTAAGGTTGCAACCACAAATGATAGCATCTCGAAATCAGTAAACAGAGCCTGATAAAACAAAATAAATGCCCAGAAAGGCTGGCTTAAGAAGATTCTATAGAGAATGAGAAGTTCATGATGACAGAAGAAGAACCGATTCTGTTATATTTAAAGGGGTAATCACCTTCTAAATAAGGAAAAGAAGGATGATTAATCCTGGACAAGTGGGTCAAACTGATCTTTATTTCAGACTAGGGGTACAAATTACGAAATAATGTGTGGTAAAAGTGCTGGCTACTGTTTCAAAGTACAGCTTATGAAACAGAACTGATATACAACCTGGAGAAGATCCAATACACTGGGAGCTGGATGCAGCCAGATGGCATGCACTCAAGTTCCAAGAACCTTTAGGATCAGTGAACCTGACCGAAAAGCTGTGAAAAAACTAAGATATTTCTAGCTGCTTAGTAAAATGTTGATAGAAACTAGTTGATGGTAAAAGCAATTAATAATATATGACATTCCACCAGAAAATACGCTGTATTAATTTCTATCACCATGTGATTTTGATGCCTGGATGAGCTGAAATCAAATAAATTGGCAACTAAACTGAATTCAGGAGACTCATTTCCTTCCTCCTCCTCCTCCTCCTCCTCCTCCACTCCAATATTTCAATGTTGAAAGAAACTATAAGAGAATAACTAGTACCTTGGGGCTTCTTTGTAATTTGATGACCACATGAGCTTCTGAGCAGCATGGCACTCATGAAAATCATGGGCCCTTTTTCATTCATTGATGGTTACACGGGCCTTCATTTTTCTTTGGGTTCTCACCATAAATTTCTCTCCATCACAAACCCATGATCTTCCCTTAAAAGAAACTACCAATGCCCATCAATAACTAGAAACTGTAGCTATATCTTGACAGGCCACCCAACAGGCACTCTCAATAACACAAAAACCCTCCTCAAAATGTTCCAACAACAGTTAATAATGAAAATGGAGACACTAGAAATAAATCAGGTTACAATATATATATATATATATATATATATATATATTTAAGAAAAAATAGAACATCACACATCTAGCAAGTGTAGCACCCATTATTAGCCCTCCTTCGACCTCCAACAATATTAAACCCTTTCACCCACAAGAGACATCCAACACTGAACCTTGGGCAGCTGCCCTAAAATCACCCAAATTTTAATAAAAATTTGCAAAACAATTACCACCCCTTTCCATGCCCTAAACTGGGCAGAACTGTAGCCTTTACTATTAGCTCTCTCCCCACCTCCAACAAAATTAAACACTTTGACCCACAAAAGACACCCAGTACATAATCTCATTCACCCACCCAAAAACCCCAAATTTTGATAAAATTTCGCTAACAGGTACACCCTATCTCCAGGCCATAAACTGGGCAGAAACTATTTCCTTATTATCAGCTCTCCCTCCACCTCCAACAAAATAGAACACTTTGACCCACAAAAGACATACATCCATCACCCAATCAATCTCATTCACCAACCCCCAAACCCCCAAAACTTGGATAAAATCTCTGCCAAAAAAATCGCACCCCATTTCCATTCCATAACTAGTAAATCCACCACACATAATAAATATCCAAACAAACAGTCGACCAGTAAGCAAGCCATACATTCATTTCGGACAAACCCCTGAAAGAGCAAAACCAATCAACAACAATCCAAAACCCTTAACCATATCAGGCATAAAAAAACACAACTGATAAAAAAATCCAAGTTCTTAGGGCTCAACAATACCATAAATCAAAAGAAAAATAAAAACACATGAAGATGAATATAGAAATTGAAGAGCAAAAGAGTAGAGAGACAGATGAGGATTGAAGTCCGTACCGACATGATGGAGAGAGAGAGAGAGAGAGATAGAGAGAGAGAGTGATGTGGCGGTCGTCTGTGTTTTGATTCCTTTCTCCTGTGTGCGTAGGCTATACAAGGGAGAGAGAGAGAGAGAGAGGAGGTGGAGAGGAGAAGAGAGGAGAGAGAGAGAATGGGGAATTGGGCCAATTGGGCCGCTCAGACATGGCATGTGAGACAGTGGGAGTTGGGGCCCACTACAAAACGGCTTAACGGCGCTATCGTAATCCAGCGAAGCGCAAGCCTTTGCCTAGCTGGACCCTGCCTCTCTCTCTCACCCCCCACCCACCAAACTCCCCCATCCAATGCCCTCTCATTTTCTTCCCCTTCTTTAATTTTTAAATCATTTTTGCTTTCTACTCGTTTAATTATTTTCTGACCTCCCATCACTTTTTCCCCTTCTTTTTTCTTTTTCTTTTTAGTTGATAATTGACCAAATTATAAAATTATCAACCCAAAAGCATCATCGCAATCTTTAATAAAAATATATATCTATCAACCCCATCATAATTACTAAATTATTTTATGAAATAAAATCTCTTTTTATTCTCTCTCCAAGGCTGGTTGATTGACCTGATTGTGAAGTTTCTGACATAATCATTTACAAAAATTATAATATTTACACCAATCATCACACCATTGATATTAAAGTCAATCCACAAATTAGAAATTCGGAGATTTTAACTAACGAAAAGTTGTAATTTCTAAAAGTAATATGATTAAGGAAATGGGTCATTTCTAGCATATCATAATCTAAATTGTCTTTTCAAACCTAAGAAAATCTAACAAGTGGTCGGGTCAACAAATTTTACAGTAAGACGCTACCACAGGTGGTTTCAAATTTTAGAACTCTGTTTTGGGTATTTATGGCATTTCTCCGGTGAGAAGCTACCTCTTCAACCACCATAGGCATCAGGCATAGCTTAAGGCTTTATCTTTGATTCTTCTAAAGTACTACAGAAATTATTTTCTTATGTTCAGATATCATGAAAAAAGATAAAAAAAAAAAAAAATTTCCTTCCCATTTTCTTAAAATACATATATATATATTCATGAATTAAACATAAACTAAAGAAAATCAGAAATACATGAATTACCATAGTTTTTTTTTTCTATTATATAAGGTTTTTTGCTAAGTACTAAGGAGAGGAAAAATAGTACCATAAAAAGTTAATTATCTTGTGTCTAGATGATCTAAAAGAAAAGGGAAAAAAATAAAAATAAAATATATATTTAAAGATTTTTTTCTCTTTATTTTTCTAAAAAAATAAAAGAAAAAAATTAAAATACACTTACTAAAAATTTAGCACACCAGAGCCCAAAGGGCAAGGGACCGTGCTCATTTTTCTTTTCTAACCTTTCCATGCACAATCACAAAAATTTTATTTTTTCCTTAATTTTTTGCTTTTTTTTTTTTCTCTCACACAAACATGGCCTTGATGTCTTGTTATTTTGTCCTCTAGCGCCTCACACAATCACAAAAACTTTAAGGTAAGCTGCTCCTTTGAGTCGTGCTTCGGTGGTCATCGCTTTCCAAACATAATTTCAGATCGCAAGATTTTCTGGATAGTTACCATACTTAGTCGGACGGTTTCCTTTTCAACCAGTGACACACACACACACGTGTAGAGAGAGAGAGAGAGAGAGAGATACGGAAGAACAGTTATTATTCTATTTTCTTCTGAAGCTAAGTACATTTTTATTTCTCAGACGACAAACACAAAAAGGCAAAAAGGAAAAAGAAACCGAGATTAAGTTGCACTTCGTCTAACTTGGCGGGTGATGGAGATTCATCTCTCCCAGGCTCCTGCACTCATAACTGGCCTGCAGCAAGGATGGCTATTAGGCATTATTAGTAGATGAACTATTAAAAGCTAGGTTAAGATAAGGTGTTCAATAAATGGTTTCAAACCCAAATATTTTAACTGAAATAAATGGAGAAGTTAATTTTCTGATTACCCTAACCAAGTAGATTTCATCCATTTCCATGTTATTGAAAAAAAAGGCCCTATTTGGCAATATTATCAAAACCATGATCAAAAAACAGTATTTGACAACCGTTCTTACAAACAATTATCAATTGTTTTTATGACTAAAATTCTGTTTAGGAACTCAAATCGGGAAAATGATTTCCTCTTTATGATCCATGGAGTTACTATACATTACAATACAAAAGTTCCTAAAGTATTCTCGTTGCTCGTAATACATTAAAAAATGTGTAAAAATATCTCAAATTTGTTCTAAAATAACAATCTGTTTTGAGAACAATTCCCAAAAAACTGTCTTTTGTCAAAAATTTATCAACTGTATATTCTAAATTAGAAAATTGTTTTCAGGAATAGTTCCCAAGCATGATTATATTAATATGATTATATTCCTTTCCAACATATAGAGACCAAAGATTTATTTTCCATGAAAAGAAGTTCCTTTCCAACAAATGGCTGGAGGAAAAATAAGAACAGAAAAAAAAAGCTGTTTTTATGCCTAGAATGATATGTCTATCCATGATGCAAATTGTTAACTCACAGTACTAGGCTGGAGACTCACCAAATATAACAAGGCTTACACAAGCTCTACAACTAGTGCTGATGCACCACCTCCACCATTGCAAACACCACCGACTCCATATTTCCCATCTTTCTGCCTCAGTACCTGCAACACCATTGTAGTATGAGTATGAGAGTAAAATATAAGAAGAGGTTCTCCTCTATCAATAAAATAAAATAAAATAACAGGGTTATAGCACAAATACACCCAATACATCTGTATGAAAAATCCTAAGGCTGTCCACTTAAATGGTTCTGAAGCAAAAATGGGAAGCTAGAGACAGAGAAAGTAATGTAGTGATGCTTTTTTTTGACAATTTAACTCAGTTGATATTACAGAGCATGTAAAGGTTTCAGCACAAATATACCCCCAAAAGTGTGACCAAGATTCGGGCTCCACTGCAACCTAGAGGATGTCCCAAGGATACAGCACCACCATGCACATTAACTTTTTCCTGCAAGCAAATGGGGTAGGTACTTGTAAAACAAGGTACCGATAGAAATTAAACAATAAGGTGAGGAGTACATGCATGTGACACACACACACACACACACACAGATTTAAGAACTCACGGGACTAAGTCCAAGCAGTTTCTGATTTGCAAGAGCCACAACCTGCAGATCCAATGTGACAAAATAAGATTGTGAATTCATAGATTGAACAAATGAGTTTGTGATTGTGTTGAAGATCAATGCATAAAAACTTACAGCAAAGGCTTCATTTATTTCATAGTAATCAATTTGAGAAGCCTCCAAGCCTGCATTTGAAATAGCTTTTGGAATTGCAAGGGCTGGAGCTGTAGTAAATAATTCTGGTGCCTGCAATGCCAATCTCATATGAATGCCAAGACAAATTACTGGAAGTAAACATGAACCATGACATAAAGGCCTTTTTTCTGACACTTAACAGAGGTCCTACCAACACATTTTTTTTTTTTTTGAGTTTATAATTGGGTAAGTACCTGAGCAGCATCAGCGTATCCTGCAATCTTAGCAATGACTGACAGCCCAAGTTGAAGTGCCTTCTCTCCACTTACCAAAACTAAAGCAGCAGCACCATCACTGTCGATGAGCAATTTCACTTTTCAGTATAAGACAGATAACCAAAATGGATGTCAACCCACATACTTAAATGGAATCATTTTCAATTACAATTTTAATTTATTTTTTTGACAAGTATCTGCACATTTGCAAGAACTATAAAACCAAAACCAAAAAATCTAAGCATTTTATGAGAAAGATTAGAAAACAAAATTATGATGAGTGGTTGATGTAATAAGAAAATAAGTTTCTTATGAGAATTAATTGAGATGCTATGAAAGAGTCTTCATTCCATGGTGAGTCTTGCTAGATTCATAGTGAGTTTATACCGGCAACAAGGACCATAAACACAAGAAGGTACTGGCATCAAACAATAAGTAAATAAAGATGAACAGAAGTATAAATAAGATAATATACCTTATGCTAGAAGCATTGCCTGCAGTGACAGAACCTCCATTCTCCTTAAAACTGGGTCGGAGCTTCTTTAATTTCACAGGGTCAAACTAGCAAAAAGCACAAGAGCAATAGACATTAATGTATATTAACAAAGAAGGTAATATTGATTGATTCTGTATCTATATATTTATTTTCTCAAAGAACTAAAATGTGATCTAAAGATTAAAATAAAAGCTTGATACCAAAAGGAGCAGAAATTAATAATTGATTCCATGCATGACATGAAAAAAAAAATATTGATAAGTTTCCCTCTCCTTTTGTGAGTGCAATATTAGCAATTCAATTTTCAAAAAATAAAGATGGCCAACTTTTCAAGAAAAATAAGATCTCTGATCTAAAAAGAGAAAATTTACGGTGCTATAAAAATTGAAACTGCATAAAGATACTTATATGCACTTACTTTTCCTAGACCTTCATCCTTGTCAACAATAGTTGATGGTCTCCCTCTTCCCCCAGAAACTTCAACCTGCATGGTATCAAATTAAGATATAAGTTAGCAATTTACAACAAAACACATGGGTTGCATGAATTATCTTAGAACCAGATGTCTAACCGGAACAATTTCCCATGCAAAGGCACCACCATCTTGGGCAGCAATACCACGCTCAAAGCTATGAATAGCATAAGCATCCTGTGGCAAATGTGCAGGAACAAGTCACAAAAAATTGTAGGTGTTACTAAAAGCAGATTTAAGATAACGATTATTTTTACAAATGAATTGCAATATGCATGAATAGGGAGGAACTACTGGAAGTTGAAGTGTAAGGTTTCTTGTGAAATTGTTTGCAACACAATATATGGGTACAAAATGATACCTGCTCCTCCCTTGATATTACATGATTATCTGCACATAATTCAGCACAAACACCCATCCCTGTATCACTGTAAACATCCCACAGCCCATCCTTCAGCATTCCATCAACAAGAGAATCATGTCCAAATCGAGATCCCTTCCTGCAATTTTTAGACAATAGAATAAGCACCAGTAAAATTCTTGCTTCTGAAGCAATTGAGAACTGATTATGAGTTATACTCGTGTCAGTATGGTTGGGTAATAAGACTAAAAAATTACTAAGCCTAGTATGCTGTCAAAAAAGTAAGTAAAAGATACACAAGAACATCAATTAGAAACCCACATCACATTTCCATGGGCATGGATATTAGATACCAAATTCCATATAGGTAGAGTGTCAGATTTGAAAAATCTGAAAATTAGGATTTATGACCCATACCATGGCAGGTTACTAAATTTTACCCAAAAAAAAGGAAGGGGAAAAAGAGAGAGAGAAAGAGCATGAACAGAAAAATTTAAAAGCAATGCACTATACGAAATGGTTGTAGGCACCAACATAGTGCATACTCAATGGTAGATCATAGTTACTGGTGATTAATTGAAGAAAATTCAGGTATCTATAAGATTCTATGACTCCAATTTTTTATGCCCACTACATGTATAGTTTGTGATCAATGCATGCTTGGGAGTCTTCAATGAAATTTTGACATAGGTATATCTCTCATTTGGGAGTGTTTATGAAACACAGTCAGGAGCGCACCTGCATGAATAACTCAAAACCTAGCATCTTTTGTATAAATTAATCTTGTAATGCAAAATATACTTTCATTTACCTACTTGCCTATATATAATGTAAACATATATATCTACATCAAGAACAGATTGAACCCCTTCAACAAAATCTATTACCAAAAGAATCTATTCTATGAGCCAAGAACAGATTGAACTCCTTCAACAAAATCTATTACCAAAAGAATCTATTCTATGAACCTCTTATACTCATACAACAGTACAGAAATCATAAAAAATATAGTATAATTTGGTTTTTCAAACTCCAGCCTTGAGCTGGTTTTACGACTTCATCTAGGGCAGACAGAAAAAGAAAACAGGCAGGGCTGCTTCCTGTCCCAAACCCCTTGATATGGATTTGTTGGTTCTCACTTAATCTTCTAGAGCAAAGAAAGGCTCTCACAAAGATGAAGAATTAGATTCCATTCATTAAAAGAAATAGATCTCCACTTAAATAGTTTTACTGTTTTTCAGGAAGATGAATGGGAAATAGATCCTCAATCCAAAAATGAAGATGGGTGTTAAAATTGGATGAGTATCACCCATCAATATCCACCTCTCTTCTGTCATTTAATATTAACATCCCATTTTGAAGCATCTAAAAAAAACAAAAAACAATCTGTGGGCAGTCATGATTTGAATTAATAAAAATTTTAATATAATTAACCATGAATAAGTGGGGAATATTAACCTTGCTTCTGCTAGGTATTTAGGCACATTAGACATGCTTTCCATACCACCAGACACAACAATATCATTGACACCCAACTGGATACTCTGTGCTGCGAGCATTGTTGCTGCAATTACCAGCATTAAAAGAACCATGATATTACACTTTAGTGTCAGTTTTGGGGAAAGAGGAAAAGATGCTGTTTCTGATGATAGAGTGGCACCTTTCATTCCTGATGCACAAACTTTGTTGATGGTGGTACAGACCACTGAATTAGGTATTCCTGCACCTAATGCAGCTTGTCTAGCAGGAGCCTGTCCTAAATTTGCACTGAGAACATTTCCAAAGAAAACTTCTTGTACAAGTGATGCATCAACATTTGCCCTTTTAAGAGCGGCTACAAGTTGACACAAAACAACATTTAAGAACTCCTGCTTTTATAATTAATTTGAGTCCCAAATTGGATGGGGGCAAATGCCTATGAAAATATCAAAACCCATAAATTTTGAAGCAAAAGAGAATAAACCAATGGGGATAAACAAACAAACAAAAAAAGGAGGTTGACTGACCTTCAATGGCTATAGATCCAAGCTTGGTAGCTGATAAAGATGAAAGTGTACCCAAAAAGCCACCCATTGGCGTACGTGCAACACCAACAATGCAAACATCTGTTCATAAACCAAGAAAGCTGAGAAACCCAGGAGCAATTTGGAATTTTAATTTTTGATACATGCAAAGCTTGATGACCCCGTATCCCGAAATCATTACATGTTCCTACCAGGGTAACTAGAACATCCATAGAGTAATCATTAGCTCAATAAAGTTTGTATAACTCATATGAAACAAGAAGGAAAGGAAATTACTGAATCTAAAGCTCTGGAATAGACTCAGTAAAATCACTACAATTTACATCACTGGAACTTTACTTGTTTTAAATTAAGATGGACAAATTGAAATCTTGAGATACAAACATAAATGGCTTCAAGTTGTGCCACACAAGCATGCGTAACACAGAAAAATACAAAGCCCTGCTGCAAATTTTGGCATGACAAAAAACTAGAGACAGCATTGTTCAAACTACAGCATATTTCTTCCAATGAACTTTTTAACACTTTAGACATAACAAATTAAAGAAAACTGAAGAAAACTGCAACTATATGAAAAGTCTATAACAACTATTACAAATGATGCACCCATCCCATATTAGCACCATCTAAGCTTTGCATGAATTTTTGGATTTGTAAAATAGGCAAAAATAAAACACCTCTAGGCTTTATTGAAGCTGCTGCTGCTGGAGCCATCCTACAAAAATGGGGATCTGCAGTATTGTAAAAAGGCAAAATTAGGTTTGAGTTGATATAAAATAAAAAAAGGCAGTACCTAATACATACAGAGCATGCTCAAGAAGTGACCCACACAAAAAGGTCAAAATATTGCTTTTCTTTCAGTTCATAACAAAACCATGAGCTCCTTGACATCAAATTAAAATAGTAACCTTACCTAATTTCAGTCAAATAAAAAAATAAATGAAAATCTTGTTAGGCAACTAAGTGTTTTTTGTGTTCTCTCATTCTTTTGGACGTCTTTTTTTTTGTGTTCTCTCACTCTTTGCAATAAGCAAACATAGAAGAGTCTCTGACTATGAAATCAACAACAACATGACCACACACATGCCTGTGGGTACAAACAGAAATGAAGGATAAAGCTGGAAACAGAAGGATCAAACAAAAGATATGCACTAGGGGAAACGGCAAAGCTAACTCTTTGACATAACTAAAAGTTTTCAATCATATATACTACAAGCTTTTCCTAGTTGTGGTCCAAAATTTCTAATTGATGATTTAAACAAACAATTAACAAGCCAGTAAATATAACTGTCCCCAGGTCCTGGATATAGATGCCGGAATTACTCTAACTTTCAAAAACCGATCAAACACACTCCGTTCAGCTGCAGAGGAAATCAAAAGAAAAGAAGAAATAACTTCACATCTCAGATTTTCAACGTTTCAACTGAGCCTAATACAACTAGAAGTCGAGTGAGCTAAGCAATAATTTTCTCGGACCAACAAAACACAAAAGATAAAATTAAAAAAATTTCTCCTCCCAGTTTTCTCAGCAACCAAAGATTAAAGAAAAAACAAAAGCTAGATCTAACGTGACTAGGTAATCACACATACAACGAACACTCTATCATCACTTTTCCGTCCATCGCTACTGATAATTACAGATCCACCAATCGATACGAATAGCGTATTAGATCTCAACAACACCAAATCGTTGCGAGAACGAAATTACACTAATCGGAAGTCAAAGAGTGAGATTGTGTGAGGAAACTTTGAGAGAATCGCCGAGAAAATGAGACGGAAACAGAGAGAAAATTTACCTCTTCCTACGCTACTGCGAGATGAAAGAGAAATGTCAAGGGAAGGAGATAGTCAGCACAGCAGAAAACCGAAGTGTGATTCACGAAATATATAGCCGCGCAGAGTGTTAAATTGCCGAAAAGCCCCTCACTCCAACTTGATTTACTGGGACCTCCTCCATCCCATTTCTCTTATTTTAATTTATTTCAAACTTAGAAGGAATAAAAATGTGAATATTTTTATTAATTTCTTAATTGTATAATTTCTCGAAAAAATAATATTTAAAAATCGTTCACATATATTTAGTTATTTTCATGAACAAAAATTTTATTAAAAATCTAATATAAAAAATAATATTATTTAAATAAAAAATACAACTTTTCTTACAATTTTCGTACATATAAAAAAATAATATTATTTAAAATTTTATATATAAAAATTAAATATTTTTTTATAGTATAATAAGTCTAAAACTAAAATCACAATGTTTTCCTTTTTTTTTTTTTTAATTTTATACAGGAACTAAGTGTTTTTTTTTAAAAAACTTGGGATTAAAAAAAAAAAAGTAGAATGAAAGCGATAATTTTATTCAGAAAATTGAGATGAAATTAGGATAACAACGGGACAAGTTTGGGACAGATCGTCCCGATCCCAATCATGTCCAATTTATTTAAAATAATTCTCATTTCCATCCAATTTTAAAAAATAAATGGGGCAGGACAGATATGAGAAATTCTCATACCCACCTCCTCACATTTTACTTTTATTTATTTATTTATTGAATTTTTTTAAAATTACTTTTACATTTTAAAATAATTCTCATTTCCCATTTATTTAAAATAATTATCATTTCCATCCAATTTTAAAAATTAAATAGGAAATTTACTTTTTTTATTTATTTTTTGAATTTTTTAAAATTACTTTTACATTTTTTTAATTACATAAAAATAAATGTATTTTATAAATAATTAAATTATTATATTTTGTAACTTATTTTATTTAAAATATTTTATTATTATCTATATATTAAAAACATTAAAATTAAATTAATTTTATATATAATTGAATAGGGTAGGGGTGGGCAAGATAATACTCAAACTCGTCCTGGGTTTTAAAAAAATCTTCAAACCGTTTTAAATTTGTTTAGTTAAAATTGAAACTTGTCCCATTCAGGATGAGATTGACACCTAAAAAAACCCGCCTCATTGCCATTCCTATGTTAAATCAATAACGAGTTTGTGTACTAATGGGTAGGGAAGTCAATTCGAGAGTATGAAATGAGAGGGTATAAATGTATGATACTGCTTGCAGAATATCAGTCAACTTAGGACAGCTAACCATCTTGTGTGCGGGAGGTGGGCACCCACTAGATGCTGTCACATGACCATTTTTCCAATGTCCCATTTCTCAAAAGTTGGCCAAATATTATTATACGCTATATGCTTCAAACCCAAATGCCAAAATTGGTCAGCATTTGCCTCCTCTCTTCCCATTGCCACAAAACAAGCGATGTCATGGACTCTTCCCTTTGCCTTCTCCACTTTAAAATTGATTGTTGGCCCAATAAATGGTGCGAGAGTTCATCATCATGAATCAGGTTATTCAATAACGTCGGTTATTCAATAAATGATTATTTAAACAAGATTATTCAACAAATTCATTTATTTTTTGGATCTAACTTGATTTAAGATCACATTTATTCTCCAAATTATATCAATTTCAGAATTTGATATGATCACATTTAAAGTCGTTGAAAATGACTAAAGCCTTTGTCCTAACTCTGATATCTCCGTTCTATTTAATTTCCTTTTAGGTGCGAGACAAGGGAAATGGTACTTGATGTTGATGCTTGTTTGATTTGGTTAGTTTTCCATTCCAATTTCCAACGGGATGCCAAAAACACATGGCTTGAAGGCGTGAAATGCGTGAAATGGTTGATTGGACGGACGCCTCTTCCCCCATTGAATATGAAAGTTGAGTCACGGCCCCTCCACTGGAATCAATATGATATTGGGGAGCCTTTTCTCGTCTTCAATTATTTTATGTGCCACAAAATTGGACTCATTGGGAAGTGGAGTTCTTTTTATCTTGGTTTAATCCTAGATTTTTTCCATTAGCATATTAATGAGGATTAGTGTGAATCACGAAGTACTTAGAAAAGAGAAAATCGTGGGCCAAGTAGCTTGACAACAACATTCGCAGCAATCACTTCAAAAAATAATGTATTTCAACTACCATTCATGACCAACAAGTGCTTCTATTAACCCCATGACCCATCAAAATTTTAGAGTATGTAAAATATGAAATTTTTAGCTAAATTAGCATTGCTCAGATAAAATACAAGCAATATGCATCATTTTAAAAGTACGTTTGATACTGATTTTAGATGGTGTTTTTAGATTTTTTTATATTTTAAAATTTTTATTTTTTAAATATAAAAAAAACAAAAAACACTTTCTAAAATCGTTACCAAACACACTAAATTATTATTCAAAAAAACTATGTTTAGCTATTTTTCTTTTTTCATTTCATTAATTTACAATGTGTTTGTCAAATAATTGGGTCTTGTTTGTTAGCGGTTTTCATGAACACTTTGTTGTTCTTCATAGCAAAAAAAAAAAAAAGTAGAAAATTATTTTATATTTTTTGTTTTTAAAACATGGTATTTTTAATTACCATGTTTTAATTATTTTCACTTATTTTTAGGATTGTTTTAAGAAATAATTATACAAATATGAAAAATATATATAATGATTAAAGCATTAAATATCAAATTTATTTTAAAACATTAAAAATAAGTTAAAAATATCTCAAATTTCATAACAAACTTTTATCCTACAAAACCTCGTAAAATAATTTTAAAAATTTATTATTGAAAACAATATTATAAAACCATTTTTTAAAACAATTATCAAATAAGACCCGATTTTTCTTTAAAAATAATTTTTATGTTACAAATACTTTATAAAAACACAATCAAACAAACTTTTAATTTATGGTTTTAAAGAACACATTTAAACCATAATTTTAAAATATAATTTCCAAATTTAAATTAAAAATCATAATTTTAAGATGTAGCTTCAAATAAATTTTTGAAGAAAAAAACCCCGACAGAAGTACCATTTTAAATAAATGTTTAAAAAGGGAAGGTGGTGGAAATTTAACATTGGTGACATGCAGAGCCAGCGGAGCAGCTGAGTGGCAGCAGCCACCACCAACCCCCAACCAACTCAAGTTCAAAACTATAAAAATGGAATAATGTGTGGGAGAATGACGTGGGATGCTTCATACCAACGGTCTTTATACGCAGCCAAAGTCGCCTTCTTTCTCTCCACCTCGGTTGTATCTTGCTAAGGTCATCATCCAACGATACCATTGGAAAGTAAAATTCATGTTTTATTATTTAGGGTGTCCCCATAAATGGGGATTTTTTATAATTATACGTTAAATTTTAAATTAATTTTTAAAAATGTAGTTCATTGAAAAATATTTTCAAATCTATTGCACTTTTTGTCACTTTGAAATGTGTCTTTTGAAAAAACATCTTTCGTCATTTTTATATCAATGATACACGTTCCAAAAAATTGGATTTACATTAAAGGTGTTTTTTTTAAGAGACACCTTCTACAATTTTTATATCAATAACATACGTTAAAAAAAATTGAATTTACATTAAAAGTGCCTTTTCAAGAGATATTTTTTTACAAGTCCACAAAATCAAATTTATATTAAGTGTCTTTTAAAGAAACACTTTTCATAATTTTTATATTAGTTGCATAATGAAAAAATTGAATTTATACTAAAGATGTCTTCTTAAGAGACACTTTCAACAATTTCACAAAATTAAATTTATATTAAAGGTGTTTCTTGAAGAGATGTTTTCAACAATTCTTGTATCATCCATTAAAATAATTGAATTTATATTAAAAGTGTCTTTTCAAAAGATACATTCCACAATTCCATAAAATTAAATTTATATTGAAAAGTTTTCCTTCAAGAGACACTTTTAGTATAAATTTAATTTTTTCGATAGGTGACTAATATAAAAATTGTGGAAAGTGTTTATACAAAAGACACATTTAGTATAAATTCAATTTTGTGGAATTATGAGATGCCTTCAATGTAAATTCAATTTTTTTTCATTGTGTAATTGACATGAAAATTGTGCAAGATGTCTATTCAAGAGACACCTTTAATATAAATTTGATTTTATGGTATTGTGGAAATGATATTTATTTAGTATAAATTTAATTTTTTTTTTTAATATGTATGACTAATAAAAAAAATGGAAAAGTGTTTCCAAGAAACACCTTTCAAAGTGGTAAAAAGTGCCGTAAATTTATCAATAGTTTTATAACTACCATATTTTAAGAATTTTTTTTCCAAAGTACCATTTTTTAAGAATTATTTTTTAAAATAGCCATAAAAAAGCCCCCATAAATGGCCATGTGACAATTTTGATAGGAAATGGAAATTTATTTGACCTTTTTTGTTCCTCCTCAAAAGGCTTGATTGGATTGCATTTATGTTTCCCCGTGATGAAATTTGTTTGGTCCAAAAAGAAATTTCACCACATTATTTTCTTGTTTTGACTATGATGATGCATAGGTTATTTCACGATAAATAGATAATATAAGAGATGAGATAACATATTGTAGACCCTTCTCTTTGGACCGGGAAGAGCTAGGTTTTTTTGTTTTCATTTAGAGGAGTGGGTGACAACCCTCACAAGTGTTCAGAACTGCATGAGACGTGTGACAAAGACATGACCACCTTGCCATGGTGGTGGTTGAGCGAGACTTTTTTTCTGAACGGGAAGCAGTGGAATTGGTGGAAGTTGGGAGAGAGGGTGAAAACATGGAGAAAAAGCATATGAGAGGGAGTTCTAGAGAGGGGAGGAGGCCTGAGTAGAGAGTAAGAAGGGAGGAGGGGGGATGAATTCATTAGCCGACATCTTCTAGGAGGTAAGTTCTTCACTATAAAATATCTGCTCCTTTCTACATTTCTTTAATTTGCTATTGTTGAGACTTGTTGGATGTTTTGGTAGCCATCAAAGGCTTATATTGCTTGTCGTTGATTTTTGGTTTGCTTAGGATAGGTTATAGTGTGTTTGTATTTCATTTTCGTTTGGTTTTGTTGAGATTGGTTTGAACTCTGTTTTTTTTTTAAGCTTCATGATAATATCTGGAGACTCTTCCCACCCATCCTTAATATAAGTTTGTTGCTTCTTTGTTTGTGGAACATGGCTTGGTGATTACTCTGCATTTCTCTCTTATTTCTCCTTGTTCGTGTTTACTTTGTTTTTTTGTTTCAACTCTAGTCTGGTCTTCCCTATGTCTTGCGTTTTTAGTACTGCACACCATGTATGCAGATTTCTCATGCTCAACTAGAATCATAAGGGCAAGCAAGATGTCACAACACCATTGCTTGCTCTAGTGACCATTTTTGTATCCTCAAGGATAAGGGTTTGTCGGCTTTGCCATTGGATTTCTTATGGGTATAATCTTTGAGTTTTGACTGTTGCTGTTTCATTGTTCATGGAAATGCTAGGTTTTTCTTCTACCCAGAGGTGGTGATAGCTGTCCCGGGGTATTAATGTTATTTAATGTCTGTTGATGGTTCATGCATCTATGCTACTAGAGCTGAATGAGGGTGATCACCAAAATGGATTATAGCTCAGGAAATTAAATGGGGAACTTCTTCCTAGGAGATGAATTTGAGGGTATGTGAACTGATGAATGCATTTCAGAATGTAATCCATGTCTCCAGTAAAGAAAAGAATAAGGTTGGCCCACTCCACCAGTAGAGTATTTGTAACACCCCAAAATAAACTTTAGAGGCAAAATAGTAAATTATAAATAAATAAATAAATTAATTAAACTCATTAAAGGTAAAAGAGTCCTTTTACAATTAATAATCATTAGTATAAATTAAATTTTCCTCTTGTCTTCTTTATTCAAAAAACTCTATTAACAAAAAATTAGAGAATTTGAGAATGTAGAGCTAAAAGTTTGAAAATCTAGAGTTTGAAGTTCAGATTTTTCTAGGTAAGATTCTAACCTTAGATTAATATATTATATTCGATAGTTAGTTTTGAACACATTAAATATTCTTTATAAAATTTTAATTTAGATTAAGGTTAGTTTAATTAATTTATTTTAAGATCAAAAAATTGAAATTATGAATATAGGTTGTTTCATTGATGAAAATAGGAAAATTTGAAATTTTTTAGATGAATAGATCTAAACAATGAAAATTTAAAAATTAAATGAGTAAATAAATATATGATTATATGTGGCTTAAGGGATTGGAAAATAATAAGAAGAAGAATTGCATGTTTTTGGATTTTGGATTTGAGGTATTGTGTTAGAGTAATAAAAAAAAAAATTAATATGTAACCGTGAGAGGCAAAGGGTGGTAGTGGAATAAATTAAAATAATAATAATGAGTAGAGTTGGTGGGGTTTTTGGAGTTGTTAAAAGTACATGGGGTATTTTGTTAAGTAAGAGGGGACATTGAGATTAATAAGAATAATGATATTAATAATAATAATAATAATAATAATAATAATAATAATAATAATAATAATAATAATAATAATAATAGTAAGAATTGTATGATTTGGATGCTTGTAAGTGACGTAAGAATAATAAGAATAATAATAATAGTTGGGATTAATAAGAATAATGATAATAATGATAATAATAATAATAATAGTAAGAATTGTGTGATTAAGATGCTTGTGAGTGACGTACAATAGGGTTGTTTGGATGTTGTGGGGTATCGAAAAATATAGTAATAATAATTATAATAATAACAACAATAATAATAACTGTTTTTAATAAAAGTTTTAATTTAGTTCAAGTATACAAAAGAAAAAAAATGGTTAGAATAAGATTTGGAAGAAATATGAGTTTATAAAAAATTTGGAAATTCATTAAATTATATTATTATTGTTTAAGAAGTTGAAAATAATATTGGGTGGTAATAATATTAGCATGAGAAATTAATTAGGATCCCTAATACTAAATAAAATATTTTTAAGATTGTCAAATTTTTACCTTTAGATAATTGTGTATAATATTATGTTAGGTGATGAGTAAATTCGTTAAGCTAAATACTTCAAGTTTTTGAGCGCTTCTTTAAGGTAAGGGAAATTAATGCAGATTTTTATAAAAGAAAATAATTTTATTTTTATATTATATTTTGAAATGTGTAAAAATATTAATTTTATTTTTACGCATGGATCTAATATATGTTTTGTATGGAAAGTATATTTGAGCATTTTCTTTGTTTATGAAAAATGAAAAATTGAGGAGATATGATATTTATTTTTGTAAGTTTGAATTAATGAAATAAAATGTTTGACTCTAGATTATATGACCCTAGTCAACGGGTTATAATTGTTGACATTTGGTTTTGTTCACCTTACATGGAACAAATTTGAAACTAGTTACTCAATTGTGAAGTCCCACCTAATTGGGCACCATTTGTTATACGATAACTAGAGTAAAGATATTTTGAATGTATTCGGTTTGGTTTTGATGAGAAATTGTTTTGAAATGGATATGAGAAAGTTTTGTTGAAAAATTTGAATATATTAGCATTTTGAACTCAAATTTTTTTATAAAAATAAGTATATGTTATATCTCCTATTTGCAAACATGATTGAAAATGTTTTATCCATGAAACTGTATTAATGTTCCTTATTGGGCTTTGAGTTCATCCCACTTTGTTGATAATCTTTCAGACAACCTTAGTTTGGGCGATGAGTGACCGTTAGGAGGGAAATTTGGCTTTGTTAGGACATTTGTTTAAACTCTCTTTATCTTGGACATTGTTTAAATGTTAAAACTTAATTCTCGTTTGAATTATTTTGAGTTTGAAGTTATTTGGACAATAACACTTTGGTTGGTGTATTAGTTTTTTTTTAAAGTTGATACTTGGAAATTTTAGAATTTTGTCCTATTGCTTTGAACATGAATTTGGTAATTGGTAAATTTCCAGTTACAATACGAATGTTTGTATCGTTTCCACTTTGAGCTTTTGGGCTTGAGGTGTGAAATGATTGTCATGCCCTTAGAGTGGGTTTTGGGGCGTGACAGTATTGTCTGTCTTGCATGAAGATAAGTTAGGTGGCTTGGGTTATTTTGGTTGCTCTACAACTGATGATTGTCTACACACAAGTTTCTTTCTTCAAATCTTATGCATAGTTGGAATTACAAGTCAATGGAATTGAAAGCAAACAACCTCTAAGCTCGTTTACTGTTCACGAGATTGTACAGGTGACCTGGACCCACCTGGGTACACTATCATTTCTAATGTGGAATAGTTTGTGGTAAAGTTGTGTTTGTAGACGACTATTTGAAAGTAATATGAAAATCAAACTCCAATCAACTGAAATATGAGATTTGACCGTCAAAGGGGAAAATATTATCTTTCTCATGCACTCTTTCTTGACTCATTTATGTTCCTAGATTGCCCTTCCATGCCTTTATGTCAGCTGCAACCTTATCTCCATATTACCAAGAAGCCCTCCATGTCACATGAGATACTGAAAATTTATAAAACAGAAAAATCTGAATTTTAAACCTATGAAAAATTACTCAACCCGACAACCAGTTGTAATTTTCCTAATTTGAAACTTTTCTTCCCTTTGATTTGGGAACATTTCTCTCTTTTTATATCTCTCTCTTGGTTTCATCACCCACACGATCTCGAGACCCATTTTAAAATTCCTAAAAATTGTCTTATTTGAGAGAAAAAAGCCATTAATTCAAAACTCCAACCTGCATGTTTCTCTCTTGTCCACATAAAAGTGCAATGAAATGGAGCATTCCATCTTAAAAACGTCTGGTTAAAAGACGGCTTCAAGAGGCGTATCTATGATTGTGAATTTACTGCAGCAACGCGTATTAGAACAGAAAGGTGGAATCCAAAATATTGGCTTCGTGACCAAGATATCTCGTCCTGTCATTGAGTGGCATTTTGCCCTAACCCCAAACCGAAATCTGAAGGTAAATAATTTTCATTTATTATTTTTTAGTTCATTTATTTGAAATGGAGCACATCAATGATTTTGGAGTCGTTGGTGGACTTGAACTTTTGTGTTGGGTTGTGGGAACCATATTATTCCTAAATAACCATATGACCCACAAGTCGTATTTAATCTAGATGAAACTTACAACATATTTGGTTGGAAGTCGCATTGTTATTTTGGGGATTGTATCATAGGTACTACCTTAATAGCCCTTAGGTACCACCTTAATCTACCTTAGGTACTACCTTAACCGACCTTAGGTACTACCTTAGTTACAGTTGGGTACTACCTATTCGAAGCCTTAGACCTTCCTTTGTGACCCTTAGAGCATACCATTATGTGATTCTTTTGTGTGTTCAATTGGCTCACCTTTGGTTTTTTGTGGACTGTATCTTAGGACTATCTTAATAGCCTTTAGGTACTACCTTAATCTACCTTAGGCACTACCTTAACTGACCTCAGGTACTACCTAGTTAAAGTTGGGTACTACCTATATGAAGCCTTGGATCTTCATTTGTGACCCTTAGAGCATGCCATTATGTGATTGTTTTGTGTGGTCAAATGGTTCACCTTTGGTTTTTGGGGTCTCTACTTTAACTGACCTTAGGTACTACCTTAGTTAAAGTTGGGTTCTACCTATGTGAGGCCTTAGACTTTCCTTTGTAACCCTTAGAGCATGTCATTATGTGATTATTTTGTGTTCGATTGGTTCACTTTTGATTTTTTGCGGATTATACCTTAGGTACTACCTTAATAGCCCTTAGGTACTACCTTAATCTATCTTAGTTATTACCTTAACTAAACTTAGGTACTATCTTAGTTAAAGTTGGGTACTATCTATCCGAAGCCTCAGACCTTGAATCCCAGACATTACTTGTTATATTTTTAATTTTGTAGTTAATCATTATTGTTATTATCCTAAAATGTGGTATATATGTATGAATTATAGACATTTTGTACTATCTTTTTCAATAGTTATTACTTGATTGATTATAAAAAAATAACCAACAACAATTATGTCATCAGCTGACGAACATGCAAACATACTATGCAGTGTTTGTGGATAGTAGACATGGAGTGCACGATTCTTAGGTTGAATGTCAAAAGAATGTGCTCCTTTACAAGGAGAGTGTTTACAAATTATATACTTCTAGAGAGAAAGCTGTCCGAGCTTGGGTGTTCTATGCACCAAGATGGAAGAGAAGTGATGAATGTTCATTAGTTGGCAAACCAAAGTTTTAACTTGCAGTTGATAATCAACATTCCTTGAAAAATATTTCATATACATATGTAATAAGTTTCTTTGCTGGCTTCTTTGTAGCATGTGATTTGCTTATTGTAATATCTAGTTTAACATAGGTTGTGGAAATGTGTTATTAATATCAATGTCTAGAAATGTATTTGTCGTAGTGTTCATAGGTACTATGTGATTATTATTATCAACTTTGTTAAATTGAAAATGATCACTCAAGCATTTGGAGCATAAGACAATTTGTTTGTTAAAGGTCACAACATAAGAGAAATTGAGAATTTTTGACACTTCATAAGCTTTGGAATAAATTTTAGTTGAGATGTAAAGCTAACAACTATATTTAGGGAAATTAAATTTTAGCATTTTTCAAATTTAAATTAAAACTAATATGTACAAATTTTGTCAATATAAGCTAAAATAAATTTCTAATATTTAAATTATGTTTGTTTTTTTTTTTTATAGAAATTATATTTGGATAATGCAAAATTAATTAATTAAAAATTATAAAAAGAGAGAAGAAGGGCTAAGAAAATTTCTGCATCTATAATTTAATCATGGATAATAAAATGATAGGAATTCTTTTTTCTTTATTATTTTTGTGTGAAATTTTTCAAAACCTTTAAAAAAAAAACCCTTTATTGGGAACTTAAATAATGAAAAAACAATTTTATTGACTTATTTTCCCTAAAAGAAACTATACATTTATACAATACACAAATTCTCATCTCATTCTTTATCTTCTAAAAAAATTTATTATACATATTTTCTAAGTAAAAATACTATTTTCTATTTTAAATAATAAGAACTTATTATATAAACAATTTGCATACAAATCCTTAATCTTTCTCGGTGACCTTCACGAGTTAAGGTTTTTTTTTTCTTCAACTCTTATTTGATCTCTCGTTTCCTTGGATCTAGTATTGCATCTATGTTTGGTTCCCAAGAAAGAGAAAGAAATTTTTTTTGAATTTTTGTTTTGTGTTGCATAAAAATGGGTCAACCAAGCTAGACTTGTTTGTATTAGTCATTGATGACTTAAGATTCTAGCCTTTCGTGTGCTAGTGAAAATTAATGATTTGGAGTTCTGTTTTTATTTTTTTTTTATTTTAAATGATTTTCATCTACTATGCAACTAAACAAATGATTGCTTTGAATAGTGGGTCATGGTTTTTTTTTTTTTTTTGCTTCAATCATCATTTCATAGCTTCTGTTTGGTTGCTGAGAAAACAAAGGAAAAGAAGGAGAAAGAAAAGTCTTGAATCTTGTATATTGTGTTGCTTTTGTTTTATTGGAGAAAGTGAACAACTGAACTTTGCTAAACTGTTTTTGTTACTCCCAGTCAATGTTTTCAGAACTGGACCGGTCATCGAACCAGAAAAGTTACCGGTTCACGGTTCACCGGTCGAACCGCTATTGAACCGGTGATGTCATAAATATGCAATTTTTTATTTATATATTATTAAAATTAAAAATAATTATAAAAAATTTAAAATATATATGAATAAATTAAAAATCAATTTTATATCTTTGATATTATCAAATTAAAATTTTAAATTTTATTAGATGAAATATGTATAATATTTAAATGTGAACATATTTGAAAATTTAAACTAATTTTATAATTTTTAAAAATATTATATTATTTTTATTTAATATTATAAAAAATTTTAAAATCTAAAATATATTATTTAGTTTGGCATGGTAGATAACAAAATGGGTATAACCGAGTGGTCTCTTAGGGAGGGTAGTGTACCGGAGGTCCAAGGTTCAAGCTCTTTTGGTGGAGATTGTTATATAATTTTTTCATTGATAATGTTAGCAATCCCACATCGGAAAGTGAGAGGAATAAGGATGCAAATGACTCCTATAAAAGCCATCCTCAGGGCATAGGCATGACCATGATTAATGGGCTCAAGACTCAGCCCAAAATGTGGTTGGGTTGAGTGTGTGGGCTTTGTCATAAGACAAGGCTCAGCATGGGCTTTGGTACAAATCAATTAAATTCAATGGGCCTTCTTGCAAAATGAGGGGCTAATTTGAACTGTTCGGTTCGTTTTGAACCGTCCGGTTCGACCGAGTCACCGGTTTGACCGTCGGTTCAGGTGGTTCGTGTCCGGTCCAATAGCCAAGCGGTTCAATAGAGTGAACCGGACCGGAAACGTGACCAATCGACGGTTGAACCTGCCGGTCCGGTCCGGTTTTTAAAACATCGCTCCCAGTTGATTGAGGATTAGTGTGAATAGTTATGATTTTTAGATGGAAGTTGTTGAGGCCTCGCGTCCCTGGTGATCCACGTAGTTGCCAAATGGGTGGACACACGATCTCAACCAATATAGATTCTTGATTCAATCGTACTACCTGCAAAAGGCGTCCGGACGAGGTGTTCGGACGCACTCTCCGATGGTTTTGTCAGCCATGGTTAGAGAGATAGAGATAAATCAGTTGGCCTTTTACCAGGTATAACAAGCTTACCTTCCTCTTTGTGTGAAGGTTCATATATATAGTATCAGAAACTTTGTTTTTCTCTTTAATGGTAGGGAGATATTTTGTGTTGTCATGATGACACTAGGTGGTGGCAAGGCCATCATCACCCTACGGGCGGCTGACAGAGATCGTGGTAGTTGCTGCGACTGTCAGAAATCGTGGGAAGTGATCGCAGGAAGTGACTTGCTGTCACTTCATTCTTGTCCTTTCACCCTGCAGGTGGCGGAACGTGGGCCATGACAAGCTGTTGTGATAACGTGTAAGACTTGCTTACTTCAGTCAATGATCCGGACAAACATACCCGGATAGTGTATGTCGGTCATCCGGATGCGCTGTAGCAATCGTCCAGATGTTATGTTTGTGAGTGTCGTGTGCCTCTCCTTGAGGGAGTCCGGACAGGAGAAGCGCGCCACGTGTATTCTTGGGGAAATCCGGATGAGAATGTGTGCCATGTGTCAATAGGAGATGTGTGCCATGTGTCAATAGGAGATGTGTGCCACGTGTGGGGAGGGGTCCCTACAATGCCCCCCTTTTTAACTTGCCTATTTTGCCCGAGCAAAATGGGCGGGTTAAAAATAATTGGTCTTTTTGAAACCGCGGTTTACTTTTTGCGCTCATTGGGCCACGTGGCGAGCGGGGGTGAAGAGAGAGGAGGGCATTTATGATGAGCCGTCGTCTCTGGGTATTCCCAAGCAGCGTGTCGTTTCAATGATGGCGTAACTGAGCGTTTGGTATTTCGAGGGGTTGTCGCCCTATAAATAGCATACTATACCTTCTGCTTGCGTTTTTCCTACTACATTTTTCCATTGGTGCTTCTTCTTCTACCTTCTGTGCTCATTTGTGTCCGAGTGAAGCCCTAGGGTTTTCTGCTGGTGATTTTCTCGTCTTGACGGTGACTGCATTGCGCTTTGCAACCATTTTCTTCCATTTTTACACTCGGTACGTATATTTGCTCTTGTCTTTTCGTTGCTGTGCTTTGGTTTTGTTGGTTTGTTTTTGGCTTGTTTGGGCAAGTGTCTTTGCGACTGGGTGTTTGTCAGTGGTTTCGAGGGTTTTTGTTGGCCCCCTGTGTTTTATGTGGGTTAGGGGTTTTTCTTTGGGGTAGAGTCAAGGGTTTTGGGATGGGTATACTAGTGGTGTGAGGTTTTTCTGAGAGTTTCTGTCGTTTAGGGTTTGTGGGGCCGGTTTGCTATGTTTTTGACTATTGGTACTTCCTCCATGCAGATTTCATTTCATCGCGAGGCTAAAAAATGTCTGCGAACCAGGAAGCGACCTCTTTTGGCCCGTCCGGCGCTGCTCATGCTGAGAAGTCTGTGGAAAAATTGAGTGTGAAGGAGTTCCGCGAATGATTCTGCATCCCCAATGGTGTATCTATTGAACTGACTGATGGGGAGGCTGTGTCGATTGAGAAGGGTGACGACCACGCTATTTATTTTAGCAAGGAGCAATTCAACGCTGGGCTCCGATTTCCCCTGCCGTCACTGTTCAAGGAGTTTCTGCACTTCACCCAGATTCCTCCGGCGTATATTCATCCGAATATGGTCCGGGTGCTGATGGGGTGCAGCATCCTAAGTATGTTGTTCAACCTGGACCTCTCGCTGCTGGAGGTTCTTTTCGTCTACTCCCTTAAGAAGGGAAAAAATGATATCTTTAGCATGGCTGCCCACTTGCCCTCCCTTCAACTGGTGACTAAGCTGCCGGACTCAACGAAGGGAGGAGCGAAGGGACATGTGTTGGTCCGGGGTGCCTGGGCTAGTCTTCTAGGGCATCCGGAGAGGCCATTTTCCCCAAACCATTCACTGGAGCTTTCGGGTAAGTCAGCTTGGGGGTCTTGTCCGACATTCATATTGTTGTGCTGGTTGTGAGGTTTATCACTTAGCCTAATATATTTGTTTTGCTGATAATATAGGTCCGGACAAGAGGGGTCGCGTAGTCAAGTGGGTAGAAAAAGCGTCGTTCATTTGGCTGAACAAGTTATTTGAGGTTTCTGCTGCTGAGAGGCATTATGAGACGCTGCTCACTACGCGAAACCTGTCAGCCGTTGTCCGGGAGTCCCAAGTGTATGTCATCAACATTCTCCCCAGGAAATTGCCAAAGAAGGTAGTACCTGGGGAGCATTACATTCTGAAAGACCTCCCTTTCTACAAGGAGGTGCAAAAGGCAGACGCTCAGAAACGCTGATCACTCCTTGACGATCAGGAGAGGAGGAAAAAAGAGGGAACTTTGCGGAAGGCTCCTAGGAAAAAACGCAGCGCAGCCTCCTTTCCAGGTGAAGCTTCAGCAAAAAGGAGGAAGCTGGTTCTTCATAATAAGGGGAAAGAAATAAAACTTCCAACTCCTCCGAAGGAGTTGGTAATTCCTCCTTCAACTTATGTGAATGAGGTAACAATAAGAGAGCCGGAGGTTTCCCCTTTGTCTTCTGTTTCAAGTGGTCCCGGGCATCTCGCGGGTCTGAACCACTCGGGGCCTTCGCAGTCAGTGGTTGAACGCCTGACTCTTCTGGCTGAGGAGGCGACTTCAATAAATTAGCCCGGTTCTCCCCATCTGGATGCGGATGCAGCCGAGGCTTCTTGTGCGGCCGCCTCGCCTCTTTCGGCACCCCCAAGGGAAGAAGTGGGGTTAGAAAGCCAGGGTTTGCCTTCTTGTGGGCCAAGCCCCCTTGCCCTTGTACCGGTGAAGGGGCCATCTAGAAGGAGGTCGCGTTCGGCGCGAGACCTAAAGTCTGGCCTCTTGGGGCGGGTTCAGGATCGGTTCTTGGAAACCATTAAAGTTAGCTGCTCGTCCGCCTAGGATAATCATCCGGAGGAGAGTGAGGCGAAGATGGCAGCAGAGAACCCACCCGCCCCGGTGGTGGTCCCGGATGGGGGCTCACCCAGAGCGACTCAACCGGCCGAGACTGCTGGGGCCCCAGACCCGGAGGAGGAGTCACTCTCCAATGCTTCATCAGGGAGGAATCTCGTTGATGATGCAGCTTGCGCTTTCAGCTACGCGGAGTTGGAAGAGAAGCTGAAACGGATTCCACCCGGCTCAGACGTTGTCATGCCCTCAGCAAAAATGTTCGAAGTGGTGGAATCGGTATAGTTTTACTTCTTCATTTTTCTTGCCATTCTGATATGTTTGTGCGTGGTTTGTAACTTTGTTCTTCGCGGCATGGTCTAACAACATGATCTATTTTCTGACCTGCTGCGGACTGCTGATTACATGAAGGCCTTCGCCTCTCAGCGCAGAGATAGTGAAGATAAGCTGCGTTTGAGACTGGAGGAGGCCGAAGCCAGTTTATCCATCGCTCGAGAGGATAATGAGGCTCTCCGGGCAGAGCTTGCTGAGGCAAAGAGCCGGGAGGAAACTTTGGATGCCCGTCTGCTGAGGCGGAGGATGAGAAGGCTCTTCTGAGGGGCGAGGTGAGGCAACTCCGGACGGAGGTATCTATCGAGAAAAAGCAGAGAGAAGACTTGCAGCTGCGCTTAACATCGCAAAAAAGAGAGCTGGAGAGTGAGTTTGCTGCGGAAAGGGAAGAACTTGAAGCGGACTATCAGAAGCAAGTAGACAACATGTTCTTTTTCGGCTATCGCTGCTGTATGAAGAAACATGGCATCAAGCGGGACGTCCCTTCAATACCCCCAGGCAAGGAGGAAAAGCAGCGCTGCAAGCAAGCTCAATGAGAGCTTTCCTTTTTGTAATATTTTACTGCTATCTTATTTCTGTATCTTGTGGTCCGGAGACCTTTGTGTACATTTTACAGATATCAATAAAACATAAATTTTTCACATTTGTATTATGTCTTTTTCTTTCATTGGTAATACTGCTTTAAATTCGACACATTCCATGGTCTGAGTAATGGTGTTCCGTCTAGCTTTTGCAAATGATAAGCGCCACTTTCACTTGACTTAGATACTATATAGGGGCCTTCCTAGTTGGCTTGAAATTTTCCTGCTCCTGTTTCAGCTGTATTTTCAAAAACTTTTCTAAGGACCAACGTACCATTTTTGAAGCTTCTGGGCTTTGCTTTGCGATTGTAGTGAGCGGATGCCCTTTGTTGATAGTCTGGCATCCGGATGGATGCGGCTTCTCTTACTTTGTCTGCCCAGTCCAAATTTCTTCCTAACTTCGTGTTTGCATCATCCTGTTTCCCTGCCTCAGTCCGGATAGTGGGTAACCCTATTTCGGTAGGAATGATTGCGTCCATACCGTATACGAGGGCGAAGGGTGTGTTTCCCGTCGGACATTCGGGTGTGGTTCGATAAGCCCATAGGACGCCGGGTAGCTCCTCCACCCATTTTCCTTTGGCTTGTTCGAGCCTCTTCTTTAAGGCAGTGATTTGAGTCTTGTTTGTGGCTTCTGCTTGCCCATTACTTTGCGGATAACGCGGTGTGGAGTATGAATTCCGGATGTTTAGTTCCGAACAAAAATTTCGGAAGGCGATGCTATCAAACTGTGGACCATTGTCGGCTATAATGGTTTGGGGGATTCCAAAGCGACAAATGATGTTTTTCCATACAAACTTGGTGACATCCTTGTCTTTGATGCTAGCGTATGCTTCGACTTCCACCCATTTACTGAAGTAATCCGTGGCAACAAGTAAGAATTTCTTCTGGGCGGGAGCGGTTGGGAGGGGTCCTACTATGTCCATGCCCCACTGTGCGAAGGGCCAGGGGCCTGAGATTGGTTTCAATGTCTTCGACGACATATGTGGAATGGGAGCATGCTTTTGACATTTATCACATTTTTTGATATAGGCTGCCGCATCCTTCTTCATGGTGGGTCAATAATATCCTTGCGAATGGGCCCTATGCGTTAGAGACCGTCCTCCAGAATGATTGCCACATACTCCCTCGTGCATTTCAGCTAACACATACAAGGCCTTTGAATGACTTAGGCACCGAAGGTAGGGACCTGTGAAAGAGCGCTTGTACAAGTGCCCCCCAATCAGAGTGAAACGGGTGGCTTGCACCCGGATCTTATGTGCTTGCTTGCGATCTTCGGGCAAAGTGCTTGTCCGGAGGTATTGTATAATGTCGTTTGTCCATTCTTGGCTGTCTGGTTGGCTTGCCTCAATGGCGTTGCAAGTGGAGGTTTCCGCGACGGAAGAATTGGCTTGCACATGTATAGGCAAAAATGTGGTTTCTTTGATGGGGAGGGAGGCAGCTATGCCTGCCAAGGCGTCTGCGCGTCCATTTTCAGTTCGTTTGATTTTTTCGATCGTCCACTTGGTGAATCGTTATAAGGTATCTCTCACCTTAGCTAAGTATTGTGCCATGCACTCATCTTTAGCTTCATATTCTTTCTGGACGTGTCTGACCACGAGTTGAGAATCACTATAGACACGGAGCTTGGAGACGGATAGAGCCAGGGCGAGGGCCAATCCGGATAGGATGGCTTCATATTCTGCTTCATTGTTGGAGGCGGGGAATCCTAGCCCGATGGCTTGCTCCAGATGTTCTCCTGTTGGGGATTGTAGCAGAAGCCCGACTCCGGACCCTGATGATCGTGAGGCTCCATCAACTCGTAAAGTCCACCACTCTTTTTCACTATGTTCCTGGCGTTGGCTAGGCCTTCGGGAGTATTTCAACACGAAGTCAACCATTACTTGGCCTTTCATGGACAATCTAGGTTGGAACTCGATTCTAAATTTGCTTAATTCGATAGCCCATTGAAGCATTCTGCCGGTTAAGTCTGGCTTGTGCAGAATGTTACGGAGGGGTTGGTCAGTTAGCACGACTACCGGGTGGGCTTGGGAAAAGGGGCGGAGCTTCTGGGCGGCGCTCCGAAGGGCCAAGGCTGTTAGCTCCATTTTTGAATATCTGGTTTCTACGTCCGCCAATGCTCTGTTGACGTAGTAGATAGGCTTCTGTTCCTTGGGTGAGGGGCATCGGAACAGAACAGCGTTGATTGCCCACTCTGATACAACCAGATACATATATAATTTTTCTTTAGGAATGGGGCTGCTCAGGATGGGCGGCTGTGTAAGGCAGTGTTTAATTTTTTCAAAAGCATTCTGGCAGCTGTCCATCCATCCGTTTGCTCCAGCTTTTCGTATGACCAAGAAGAAGGGTTGAAGTTCATTAGTGAAGCGGGCTATAAAACGCCCTAGCGCGACGAGCTTGCCTGTGAGGCTTTGTAATTCCTTCTTGCTCCTGGGAGGAGGTGTTTCCATGACCGCCTTGATTTGATCCGGGCTAACTTCTATCCCTCTTTGGCTGACCATAAATCCTAGAAATTTGCCAGCACTTACGCCAAAGACGCATTTAGAAGGATTTAGCTTCATGCTATACTTCCTTAAGAGGTGAAAAACTTCTTGCAAGTGGAGGACATGCTCCTCTCGGGTTTTGCTCTTAACCACGATATCATCAATATATACTTCTACCGTGTGGCCTATCAGAGGTTTGAAGATATTCGTCATTAGTCTCTGATAAGTGGCGCCGGCGTTTTTGAGTCCGAATGGCATGACTCTGTAGCAATAGAGGTCGTGTGGCGTTATGAATGCTGTTTTTTCCTCGTCAGCCGGGGACACGGGGATTTGGTGATATCCGGAGAAGGCATCCAAGAAAGAGAGCATCCCTTGCTTAGCAGTGGAATCTACAATTTGATC
Source organism: Vitis vinifera (assembly GCF_030704535.1). Classification (NCBI taxonomy): domain Eukaryota; kingdom Viridiplantae; phylum Streptophyta; class Magnoliopsida; order Vitales; family Vitaceae; genus Vitis; species Vitis vinifera. Next base: position 9,723,826 of record NC_081816.1, on the reverse strand, counting down.
TATTCACGGTAAAGGAAAACTGTCTTTTGGGCATGCATTATTGAGGTTGGTGTAGTCGACGCATACTCGCCATTTGCCTTCCTTTTTGGGCACCACCACAACATTTGCCAACCAGTCCGGGTGATTACTACCCAAAAAGTGTTATTTTACACCTTTAATTCATTATGTTTTAAGCACTTTTGTGTAGTAGTTCTCCATCTTTATTCCAATTGGCATGTTAAGGACCTAGCAATGACTTCTAATCATATTTGTGGCTAGTTTTAGTGTTTTGACAGCTTTTTGGATCATTAAGACAAGCCAAGTAAAGGAGAGAAGCAAAGAGGAAAAACAAGCAAAGTGAAGAAAACAGAGGACAGCAGCTGCAATCTTCCTTCGCACTTTTGGAGCACTTACCAAAGTCTATTTTCTACATGTTATATACCATTTCAAATCTCAGGAAGTCAAGAATTCAACGCTTCAAACCGTGTACGATTTGGAGCTGAAATGAGGAAGATATGACATTCGGAAGACAACTGCATCAAGCCATGGGAACACCATTTCGCAAGGAGATTTTCTTCATGGTGCGAAATTTGGCCATTTCGCACCATGAAGAACCACCTTGCGAAATTTGGACCCTTCATCTTTTCCCTTGCCAAATTTCCTCTGTTTCTCCACGCACGCACCACTGACTTCCCAGATATTTGTAGCTTGATATTTTCTCGTGTAAATTCCTTTTGTAACCTTGTATTCAGCTGACATAAGGCTTTATCTTGTAATTTCGCTATATATAGAGGTGTACAACACCTCCAAAAGAGATTGGATGATTGGGGGATGGATCCTCTGTACATTAACTTAGAAATATAAAAAGCTCTGTTTTTCTCTCTTCTCCTGTTCTTCCCCATTTCTATTTTCTTAGTAGCCAAACAGCCTCTGAGGGCTTTTCCTCAAAGGATGATTGGCTAAAACTTTTAGTTTCTCAAAGTATGGATGTTATGTGATGGCTTGGATGCAATCCCATGGAAATTTCTCGCACCTGGAAGGTAAGGTAGTCGTTTTTCATTAATGGTTCATTAATGCAAAGTTTGGTTTTTATTTCCTTTGGACAACTTCCAACGGCCAATACTTGATAAGCTTTTGGATTTCTATCCATTAGTTATCTCCTACGAGCTATTGGAAGGTGAGGTTTTCAATTCCAAGTTTTGCATTAATCCGTTAGAACCAATTTCAATGACCATTGAAAGGTGAGTTTATCACCTGGAATAACTTTGAGTTGCCAATATTTGGTAAGCTTTTGGCTTTAGACCATTAGTTATCTCTTACGAGCCATTCAAAGGAAGTCTAAGGTGAATAACCATTGATGAAATTCACTACCATCTGTTTTGCCATTTTAAAGGATTAAAACTTGATTTGCTAAATCCATACCGGTTCGGGAAGCAAGCATCACCATAGTTGCAACCCCAACGCGAGGAGCCTATCCTGAGATTTCCAATTTGCATAAGAGCCAGAGCATAGCTATCCTATCTTTGAGAAACTTGTTTTTACACCCTTTCATTTTAGTCTTTAATGTTAGCTTAGATTAGTTTAAATCTTTCTAAAAAATTTACATCTTCTTTTAAAGCTAACATCCATAAGAAAATCACCTATTTTCCTAATTTGAATATCACTAGTGTTTGCGAAAACCCTTCCCAGTGAACGATCCTAGAACCACTATGCTATAGTAGCTTGGCTACTTTAGTAATAGTATTTAAGGTATAAATTTTGTTGATACGCCTTTAAAGCTAAGCTACCATGTCACGCCCCAAGACCCACTCCAAGGGCGTGACGGTCATTTCACACCTCAAACCCGAAGGCTTAAAGTATAATCTGACCCAAACAATCATAGTGTAACTGGATGATACCAATTACCAAATACCTGTTCAGAGTAGCGGAACAAAATCTAAAATCCTCAAAATTCAATTTCCAAATAACTTCCAAATACCAAAATATCCAAATGAACATAACTAATAGTTAAACAAAATCCAACATAAAATCCTAAGTCAAATCCTAATGATGACCATTCCTCAGCCTAGCCATCACTCCTCACCCGAACTAAGAGTACCTGAAAAATTTTCAACAATTGGGAATGAGCTCACAGCCCAATAAGGAATATTAATGCAATTCATGGATCAAATATTTTCATTTCAAATAGGAGATATCAATTTTTTTTTTCTCATCAAATATCAGAGTTTCAAAAATACCAATATATTCAAAATTCAACCAACCAATTTCATATCAAATTCAAACACTTTCACATCAGACTCAATCAAATCCATTCAATTTTTTTCATTACTCTGGTTATCAAATGTCAAATGCCCAGTTAGGTGGGACTTTTCAAATGGGTGGCTAGCCTCAAATTGTTCCTGGTGGACGGAACCAAACACTACTAGTACTAGTAACCTCTAACCAAACCCCTAGAGGCTGGGGTCCAAATCAATTACATTCCCACCATGAAATGTAAAGGTCAACTATTATATCCCATTGACAGGGCCGAATAGTCAACTATTATATCCTGTTGACAAGGGCCAAATAAACCAGAGTGATGTTTTTTGTTCAAGTATTCAAATTTACACAACATAATATCTCCATATTTTGTGTCATAAATAAAACAAAATATTTCGACATAACATTTAGTGCAAAACAATTTGATCCATGCATGATAACAAAATATCATTTTATTTTCCACAATTCAAAATAACATATAAAATAATTTAATTTTATAAATATTACATTAACTTCCCTTACCTCAAAAGAAGTCCTTGAAAGCTTGGGAGAAGAATAATTCTGAAAAAATATAATCTACTCTTCACCTAATATAACATAAGAGAAACAATTATTACTATTTATCTATAATTTAACTAATCTATTCCTTATTTAAATAAAACTAATAAATTCCCAATTTATTTCTAATAACACACTACTAATTTAATTAAATTACAATTTTATTTCATTATAAAACTCTATATATATATTTTGCTAAATCTATTATTAGTATTATCTTAATTATAAATCTAAAACTAAATATTATTATTTTAATTAATCAATTCAAAAACCACTCAATGTCTCGGGTACACCAAACCAAACAAAAAAAAACAACTTTTTTTTTTTTTTCATTTCCATCATCATGCTTTATTATATATATATATATAAAAAAAAAGGCTCATGTCTCGGGTACACCAAACGAAACAAAAAAAAAAGCAAGTTTAGTTTTTTTTTTTTTTTTTTCCTTTCATTGCCATGCACACGCGTTCTCCCTTTTTTTTTTTTTTTTTTTTTTTTTTTAACATTTTCTAATCTCTTCAACCACAAATAACAATATATTTATTTATTTATTTTTATATAAAATTTACCCTAGCCTAAAATCAAAACCTTCCAAGGAATTTTTTTTTTTTTTCTAATAAAACTTAAGATCTTCCAAATTCCAATATTAAAATCAAAATATTAAATTTTCACTATTTGATATTAAAACAAATTAAAAAAATAATCTAACCCTAATCTAGATTTGGGGTTTTCCAAAAAAAATATATCTAATGCTTGAAATTAACTAATGAATCTAAAATAATAATCTAGGGGTTAGAAACTTACCTATAGAGATCTGTTCTTCAACCCTGAAATCTGACTCCAACCTTACGTTCTCTGAAATTCTGCGAACAGGAACTCTATTCAGAAAAGAAGGGAAAGAATAAAATTTCTAATTTATACCTAGGGTACTTATTCGTAAAATTACACTTTTACCCCTCTTCCACTTTATTAAATTAATTAATCAATTAATTTAATTATTAATAACAATTTCCTAAATTACCCTTAAGAGAAAATGCTTGGGTGTTACATCCTCCCCTCCTTAACAAAAGTTTAGTCCTCTAAACTTGACATACCTGAGTCTTGAAATAATTGAGGATGTTTTTCTCTCATCTCTTCTTCTAACTCCCAAGTAGCTTCACGAACACTATGGTTGCTCCATTGAACCTTTACCAATTTGACAACAGCATGTCGCAGTACCTTATCCATCACATCCACAATTTGAACGGGTACCTCTTCATAGTTCAAGTCCTCAGAAATTTGAATAGGCTCCAACTCCACAACATGAGAGGGATCATAAATATACTTCCTCAAGGTTGAAACATGGAAAACATTATGAATCTTAGATAGACTTGGGGGCAAGGCTACTTTATATGCCAAAGTGCCTACTCTTTCTAATATTTCAAACGGACCCACAAAACGAGGACTAAGTTTTCCTTTTCTCCCAAATCTCATCACAGACTTCATAGGTGAAACTTTCAAGAACACATGATCACCCACCTCAAACTCCAAATCTCGCCTACGATGATCAGCATAACTCTTATGTCTACTTTGAGCTACTTTTAATCTTTCTTTAATCAAAGCAACTTTTTCAACAGTCAACTGCACAAGTTCAGGCCCCAAAAGTTTCCTTTCTCCAACATCATTCCAACAGATAGGAGATCGACATTTCCTACCATACAATGCCTCAAAAGGCGCCATCCCAATGCTAGCTTGAAAACTATTGTTATAGGCAAACTCTACTAAAGGTAAATGATCATCCCAATTACCTTGCAGGTCCAAAATACAAGCTCTCAACAAGTCTTCCAAAACCTGAATTATCCTTTCTGATTGGCCATCAGTTTGAGGATGGAAAGCAGTACTAAAACTCAACTTAGTGCCCAAAGCTTTTTGTAGACTATGCCAGAATCTAGAAGTGAAACGAGGATCTCTGTCAGACACTATAGAAACTGGTACTCCATGCATTCTCACAATCTCCTTCACATAAAGAGAAGCTAAACGATCTAAAGAAAAGTTGACTTTCATAGGCAAAAAGTGAGCAGACTTTGTCAACCGGTCAACAATCACCCAAATAGCATTATTACCCCCTAAGGTTCTTGGCAATCCTATCACAAAATCCATGGTAATATGCTCCCACTTCCACTCAGGAATAGCAAGTGGCTGTAAAGACCCTGCTGGTCGCTGATGTTCAGCCTTCACCTGTTGACACACTAAACACTGAGCCACAAATTGTGCAATATCACGCTTCATACCTGACCACCAATAGTTTTGCCTCAAATCCTTGTACATCTTTGTCACTCCTGGGTGGATTGCAAACTTGGAACAATGAGCTTCCTCTAAAAGCTCCCTCCTTAAGTCTTCATCATTTGGGACACAAAGTCTAGTCCCAAATCTCAAGATCTCATCATCCGACAAAACAAAATCAGGCTTACTGCCCCTCTTAACTTCCTCCATAACTTGCACTAATCGGGAATCATTCTTTTGTAGGGTCTTAATTCTCCCAACTAAGTCTGGTTGTACTCTGAAATTTGCTACAAGTGCTCCTAAGCCCATAACTCGAAAGTGGACTTGTAAACTCCTCAACTCTTCAAGTAACTGCCCTTGACAGCCTCTAATAGCTGCTAGAGAACCAACTGACTTCCTACTCAAGGCATCAGCTACAACATTCGCCTTCCCAGGATGATACTGAATAATACAATCATAGTCCTTAGGTAGTTCAATCCACCTCCTCTGTCTCATGTTCAATTCCTTTTGGGAAAATAAATACTTCAAACTCTTATGATCTGTGAATATCTCACAAGTTTCACCAAAAAGAAAATGTCTCCAGATCTTAAGTGCAAAAACCACAGCAGCTAACTCCAAATCATGAGTAGGGTAGTTCCTTTCATAAGGCTTCAACTGTCTAGAAGCATAAGCTACAACTCTCCCATGCTGCATAAGAACACAACCCAAACCCTGATGAGAGGCATCACTATACACCACAAATCCTCCTGAACCTGAAGGAATAGTCAAAATAGGAGCTGACACTAATCTATTCTTCAACTCTTGGAAGCTACATTCACAATCATCAGACCACTCAAACTTAACTCCCTTTTGTGTCAACTTAGTTAAAGGTAGGGCAATCTTAGAGAACCCTTCTATAAACCGCTTATAGTAACCAGCAAGTCCCAAGAAACTTCGAATCTCAGTCACAGTACTAGGTCTTCTCCAATTAGCTACAGCATCTACCTTGCCAGGGTCAACTGAGATGCCATCATTGCTTACCACATGCCCAAGGAAAGAAATTCGGTCTAACCAAAACTCACACTTCTTCAGTTTAGCATACAACTGCTTATCTCTGAGGGTCTGTAATACAATACTCAAATGGCCCTCATGCTCCTCTCTACTTCTTGAGTATACCAAGATGTCATCTATAAAAACCACCACAAACTGATCTAAATAGAGTTTGAATACCCTATTCATCAAGTCCATAAAAGCAGCAGGTGTATTAGTCAAACCAAAAGGCATAACAAGAAACTCATAGTGCCCATACCTAGTTCGAAAAGCAGTCTTGGGTACATCTTCCCCTCTAACCCTCAACTGGTGATAACCCGATCGAAGATCTATCTTAGAGAACACACAAGCACCTTGTAGCTGATCAAACAAATCATCAATCCGAGGAAGGGGATACTTATTCCTCACTATCACCTTATTCAACTCCCTATAGTCAATGCAAAGTCTCATTGAGCCATCCTTCTTTTTCACAAATAGAACAGGAGCTCCCCAAGGTAAAACACTAGGCCTGATAAAACCCTTGTCTAATAACTCCTGAAGCTGAACTTTCAACTCCTTAAGCTCCACAGGTGCCATCCTGTATGAGGCCTTAGACATATGACCTGTTCCTGGTACCAGATCGATGGTGAACTCCACCTCTCTCTCTGGTGGCAAGCCAAGCAAATCCTCTGGAAAGACATCAGGATACTCCTTTACTATGGGTATGTCTTCCAACTTCAAATCACTTTCATTACTCATCACACTCGCCAAAAATCCTTAGCAACCCTTCTTGAGCAAGCTACTAGCTCGCAAGGCTGAGATCATACGCAGTGGTCTGTCCACATGCTTCCCTTCAAAGCTAAACTTAGGCTGACCAGGAATACTAAACGTCACCCTTTTCTCAAAACAATCAACAGAGGCATGGTAGGAAGCTAACCAATCCATCCCCAAAATCACATCAAAATCCTGAAGGTCAAGGAGTACTAAATCAACTGGCATTTCCCTATAACCAATCATCACAATACAATTTCTAAGCATTCTACTAGCCACAACAGAATCTCCCATAGGAGTAGCAACAATCAAATCAAAGTTCATGCTAGCAACAGGCAAACCCAACAAACCAGCAAAAGATACTGAAACAAAAGAGTGTGTTGATCCAGGATCAATCAAGACTCTAGCAAATAAGGTGTGGATTCGGAGAGTACCTGTCACCACATCAGAAGTGGCCTGAGCATCTCGATGAGTCATAGCAAACACCCGTCCTTGGGCTTTGGGTTTCTGTTTATCCTCCTTATTTTCCTCCTTAGGCTTCCCAGTGATGAACTTCCTATTCTCTGGACAATCTCTGATCAAATGTCCTTGCTTCCCACAACCAAAGCAAGCTCCAGTCTCTCTATAGCATGGCCTACCCCCATGCTTCTTACCACAAGTAGGACAAGCCCCATCTAAATTCTGCGCTGCCTTCCCTTTATTATGATTTCTTCCTGATGTAGACCTTCGCTGTGTTTGATTACCATGAGCACCATCACTCCTATTTCGCTTCCTTTGCTGTTCTCTATACTGATGAAGCTCCTCATTATCTTTCTCTGCTATAAGGGCTCTATCAACAACCTCTGAATAGACACCAAGCTTCAGAATAGATATCTTGTTCTTCAAATAAGGCTTCAATCCATCCTGAAACTTTAATGCCTTTTCCTCCTCTGTAGCAATCAACCGTGGGGAAAAACGTGATAACTTTGTAAATTTGGCCTCATACTGAGCCACAGTCATATCCCCCTGTTCCAAACGAATAAACTCTCCCACCTTCTGCCGCCTAACACTATCAGGGAAATACTTCTTGTAGAAAGCCTCCCTAAATTGTCTCCATGTTATGGGTCCCTGATCCTCCAAAAGTCTCCTAGTCATACGCCACCAATGATCTGCCTCTTTATCTAACATAAAAGCTGCATAAGAGGCTTTTTGCTCCTCAGAGCAATCTATGACACCAAAGAATTTCTCCATCTCACACCTCAAACCCGAAGGCTTAAAGTATAATCTGACCCAAACAATCATAGTGTAACTGGATGATACCAATTACCAAATACCTGTTCAGAGTAGTGGAACAAAATCTAAAATCCTCAAAATTCAATTTCCAAATAACTTCCAAATACCAAAAGATCCAAATGAACATAACTAATAGTTAAACAAAATCCAACATAAAATCCTAAGTCAAATCCTAATGATGACCATTCCTCAGCCTAGCCATCACTCCTCACCCGAACTAAGAGTACCTGAAAAATTTTCAACAATTGGGAATGAGCTCACAGCCCAATAAGGAATATTAATGCAATTCATGGATCAAATATTTTCATTTCAAATAGGAGATATCAATTTTTTTTTTTCTCATCAAATATCAGAGTTTCAAAAATACCAATATATTCAAAATTCAACCAACCAATTTCATATCAAATTCAAACACTTTCACATCAGACTCAATCAAATCCATTCAATTTTTTTCATTACTCTGGTTATCAAATGTCAAATGCCCAGTTAGATGGGACTTTTCAAATGGGTGGCTAGCCTCAAATTGTTCCTGGTGGACGGAACCAAACACTACTAGTACTAGTAACCTCTAACCAAACCCCTAGAGGCTGGGGTCCAAATCAATTACATTCCCACCATGAAATGTAAAGGTCAACTATTATATCCCATTGACAGGGCCGAATAGTCAACTATTATATCCTGTTGACAAGGGCCAAATAAACCAGAGTGATGTTTTTTGTTCAAGTATTCAAATTTACACAACATAATATCTCCATATTTTGTGTCATAAATAAAACAAAATATTCCGACATAACATTTAGTGCAAAACAATTTGATCCATGCATGATAACAAAATATCATTTTATTTTCCACAATTCAAAATAACATATAAAATAATTTAATTTTATAAATATTACATTAACTTCCCTTACCTCAAAAGAAGTCCTTGAAAGCTTGGGAGAAGAATAATTCTGAAAAAATATAATCTACTCTTCACCTAATATAACATAAGAGAAACAATTATTACTATTTATCTATAATTTAACTAATCTATTCCTTATTTAAATAAAACTAATAAATTCCCAATTTATTTCTAATAACACACTACTAATTTAATTAAATTACAATTTTATTTCATTATAAAACTCTATATATATATTTTGCTAAATCTATTATTACTATTATCTTAATTATAAATCTAAAACTAAATATTATTATTTTAATTAATCAATTCAAAAACCACTCAATGTCTCGGGTACACCAAACCAAACCAAAAAAAACAACTTTTTTTTTTTTTTTTTCATTTCCATCATCATGCTTTATTATATATATATATATATATATACATATATATATATAAAAAGGCTCATGTCTCGGGTACACCAAACGAAACAAAAAAAAAAAGCAAGTTTAGTTTTTTTTTTTTTTCCTTTCATTGCCATGCACACGCGTTCTCCCTTTTTTTTTTTTTTTTTTTTTTTTTTTTAACATTTTCTAATCTCTTCAACCACAAATAACAATATATTTATTTATTTATTTTTATATAAAATTTACCCTAGCCTAAAATCAAAACCTTCCAAGGAAATTTTTTTTTTTTTCTAATAAAACTTAAGATCTCCCAAATTCCAATATTAAAATCAAAATATTAAATTTTCACTATTTGATATTAAAACAAATTAAAAAAATAATCTAACCCTAATCTAGATTTGGGGTTTTCCAAAAAAAATATATCTAATGCTTGAAATTAACTAATGAATCTAAAATAATAATCTAGGGGTTAGAAACTTACCTATAGAGATCTGTTCTTCAACCCTGAAATCTGACTCCAACCTTACGTTCTCTGGAATTCTGCGAACAGGAACTCTATTCAGAAAAGAAGGGAAAGAATAAAATTTCTAATTTATACCTAGGGTATTTATTCGTAAAATTACACTTTTACCACTCTTCCACTTTATTAAATTAATTAATCAATTAATTTAATTATTAATAACAATTTCCTAAATTACCCTTAAGAGAAAATGCTTGGGTGTTACATACCATGAGTCGCATCACCGGGTAATCTACTTCTCTGATGAATCCGGCTTCTAGTAATTTGTCAACCTCATTCCGGATAATTGTTTGTATGTCCGGGTGGAAACGTCTAACCTTCTACCGGATGGGTCTGGCTGTTGGCAAGACATTAAGCTTATGAGAAGTAATGGAGGGATGAATTCCCTTCATATCGGAATGTGCCCATGCGAAAATGTCATGGTTTTGTCTGAGGGAGTTTTGCATGCTCCGGGTTTCTTCTGGTGTCAGGAGGGAACTGATATTCGTAAGATGAGTACTTTCTTCCGAAATTTGGATTATTTGCAAGGGATCTGCTGCCGGGGGATCTTTGTCCACCGGACCCAATAATTGCTATTGGTCATGTGCATTGCTGGACTTAGGGAGGGATGCATCCTCCTGACTGGTCCCTGTTTCTCGTGCTATTTGGTAGCATTGGCGAGCGACTAACTGGCTGCCATATAGATCAATTTGGCCATCCTTGGTAAGGAAACTTACCATTTGATGATATGTAGAGGGGATGGCTTTCATGTAGTGTAGCCATGTGCGCCCCAAGATGACATTGAAATGTGATAAATCTTGTACTGCCGAAAATTGTACGTTGAGAGTGATTGGGTCAACTTGGACCGGCAGTACAATGTCTCCCAAGGACATAGTTGATGACCCGTTGAATCCGGATAGGATTCGTCTAGGGTTTTCAAGGTTCGTGAGACTGTGCCCCATGTGGCTAACGACCGATGCTTGCACAAGATTGGCCGAGTTGCCTGGGTAAACCAGAATGCGTCTCATGTTGAAGTCTCTTATCTCTAGGGATAGGATGAGGGCGTCGCGGTGTGGCTGCAATGTCGGGGTGGGGTCTACTGGTGGGAAAATGATTGTTCCATCTATGGAGCGAAGGCCTCCTCCAGTTAGTCCAGGCCGGATGGAGTTGATACGTTCGCGTACTGATGCATCCCGCAACAACTTTTGTCTCTTTCGCTTAGAGTCATACTCCTCGTCAGATGAGCCTCCGTTAATATAGTTTATAACGGCTTTGGGGGCAGCTGAGGCTTTGGGGGCTCCAGAATTATGATTTTGGAAAGCGTCTCTTCCTTTGGTATCTGAGCGGAGGTATTGTTTTAAGTTTCCCGCCCTTATGAGCCTTACGACCAAATAATGGAGGCACCTGCATTCTTCCGTTGTGTGACCATGCTCCTTGTGGAAGACACATCTCTTGCTATGATCTCTTTTGGTTGGGTCCGTTCCGAGGGGTCTAGGCCACCTGAAGTCGGACAGACCTTGGATCATAGGAAGAAGTTTTTCATATGATATGGAAAGAGGCGTGAGGGGTGACCTTTCCGGGCGACTTGGTCCCTTCTGTCTTCGATCGGACGGCCTCGGCCGGTCCGGAAGTTTGGCACTTCTATCCATGCCACTTCTAGATGCTTGCCCAGCAACTAGGACTTGCTGGGTGGCTGCTCGTATGTCATCTTCGAGCATTGAGTATTTGTTTGCACGTCTGAACAAGTCGTTCATCGTTGTAAGAGGCTTTTTAGCTAGCGATTCGAAAAATGGTGTGCCTGGACAGATGCTTCGCTTGAAGATCTGTAGGACAACATCCATACCGCAAGCCTCTACTTGAAGCACGACTTGACCAAACCGCTTCACGAACTCCCTTAAGGATTCGTTGTCCTGCATTTTTATGTTTTGCAGAGTGCTGATGTTCTGCTTGTGTCGAGCGGAGCACAAGTATTGTCCCACGAAAGCTTCGGACAGGTCCCTGAAATTGCCAACAGAATTGGGAGGTAGGCGATGAAACCATGAAAGGGGTCTGCTCTTGTAGACTGGCGGGGAATACTTTGCACAACAGCGCGTCGTTGCCAATATCGAGCGTCATGAGCTGTTGATAATGCATGATATGGTCGAAGGGATCGCTGGACCCATTGTATGTGGAGAATTTTGGTACGAGGAATCCCCTTGGGGGCTCGTAATGAATGATATGAGAGCAGAAAGGCGTGGAGAGCATGTCGTCTAGCCTTTTGCTGATGGAGCCGATGGGTGGCTCGTTTGGGAGGTTTCTCCCATCTTGTCATACCGCTAGGTGCGAGTGAACGTTCCGCACCATGGGGGTGACCATAGGGTCACGGTGCGGGAGCACGTTCTGCACCATGGGGGTGACCATAGGGTCAGGGCGTGCTACCCAGGTTGTGGCTGCTGGTGGCCTTGGTTTCCCAGGCTCTTGTGGGCTTAGTCTCGCTCGCATTGAATTTGACAACTGGGATTTTCTATCGCATTGTCTTTTTGCTGAAAAATGAGTGGAGTCCGAGCTTTCCTCATGGGGAGCCCGGGGCATAGGCGTGTGTGGCTCATGTGGCCTCACGTTGTATGTTTCTGGGATAGCTCCCGCTGTCCCAGGATATATTGACTCTGGTTCTGGCCTCGAGTTTGCTACTTGGCCTCTTGAATGCTGACAACGAGGAGGCCCTGATGTTGAAGCCTAGATGCGTAGTACCACGTTTTCTTTTCTTAATCTTTCTGTCTCCTAGAGGAGAGCTTTTAGTTGTTGCTCTCTTGCCAACTGTCTTCTTTCGATGGCTCGGCGCCATTCAGAATTATCTTCCTCTTCCCTACCAGATGAACGGCTTTGGGAAGGTGTGACCATCTTTGCTGGTGATTGAATCAATGATATTTTCCCACAGAAGGCGCTAATGTTGAGGCCTCGCGTCCCTGGTGATCCACGTAGTTGCCAAATGGGTGGACGCACGATCTCAACCAATATAGATTCTTAATTCAATCGTACTACCTGCAAAAGGCGTTCGGATGAGATGTCCGGACGCACCCTCTGATGGTTTTGTCAGCCATGGTTAGAGAGATAGAGATAAATCAGTTGGCCTTTTACCAGGTATAGCAAGCTTACCTTCCTTTTTGTGTGAAGGTTCATATATATAGTATCAGAAGCTTTGTTTCTCTCTTTAATGGTAGGGAGATATTTTGTGTTGTCATGATGATACTAGGTGGTGGCAGGGCCATCATCACCCTACGGGCGGCTGACAGAGATCGTGGTAGTTGTTGCGACTGTCAGAAATTGTGGGAAGTGATCGCAGAAAGTGACTTGCCGTCACTTCATTCTTGTCCTTTCACCCTGCAGGTGGCGGAACGTGGGCCATGGCAGGCTGTTGTGATAACGTGTAAGACTTGCTTACTTCAGTTAATGATCCGGACAAACATACCCGGATAGTGTATGTCGGTCATCCGGATGCGCTGTGGCAGTCGTCCGGATGTTATGTTTGTGAGTGTCGTGTGCCTCTCCTTGAGGGAGTCCGAACAGGAGAAGCGCGCCACGTGTACTCTTGGGGAAATCCAGATGAGGCTGATCCGAATGAGAATGTGTGTCATGTGTCAATAGGAGATGTGTGCCACGTGTGGGGAGGGGTCCCTACAGAAGTGATTAACTAGTAGTGATAATTGATTTATGACTTAATGTTAGACGATATGTTACGATCCTGATGTTGTGTGCATATTTGGGACTACAATGGGATTAGAATGTGCGTCGTGCTTTTAATTTGGTAGATTTGCTTGATAGAAATAACTTGATGTGATATTTCATTTTCATCTCTATTTTGAATTTTTTTGTAATGAAAATTGACCTTTCAAGTTTATGTTCCAGAATTGCATTGGTTTTCAGAAAATTAAAAAATTGGTCTCAACAAAGGCAAATAGCAAATTTAATGGGCCTAGTTGAATTGAGGTTTTTGTTTCCTCAAGATCTAGATAAGCAAAAATCTGGTGATAAAAGATCTTGTTATCAAAATCTTATGACTGTCATTTCCATTTCATATTTCAACTTTCCAAGCATTCTCTAAGGCATCTCCTCCGACATTCCAGACATTCTTTAAAGCATCTTCTTGTATAGCCTGCATTGTTATGGTTCGCAGAAAAAAGTTCTCTTTGTTTGATCGTCCATGAAAATGTCTAAAAAATAGAAAATTACATTTTCTAGGATATTTTTAAAGGACAATGGGAATAAAATAAACTAGAATAAAATACAAAATATTTTCCTTCCTCTTCCTGTCCTCAATATTTTTTTCACCTTTCTCCATAGGGACCATACTAACATTCATCTAAACATGCTACAAAAAACAAAATAGAATCATCTTGTCCTGAAGAAAGAAAACATAAACACTATACAGAACAACCAAAGAGGTCTTCATTCATGCTTTTCATCCCACCTTCTCTTACTGTGTGTATTTGTCCCATGTATTAGCTATTCCAATTGCATCACTGTAGCTGGTATGAGTTGCTTGGTACAAAAATCATTTGGCTTATTATCACTGATCCACCCACAAAAACATGTGCGCCTTTGCATTAGAGGCTATCTATTGGTGCTGAGGAGTTGATCAAGTGTGGAGGAGAGTGAAGAGGGTTTTGGTCCAAATTGATGTTTCTCTCATTGGTTCTTTCTTCTTCAACTGGTGGATTACAATCTTCACTTCTTGCAAAACAAGTGCTCATACTGTAGTAAAAAATGATGGTCATGAGGGTGTTTGAACTTTGGATGCATTATTTTCAGTTTTTATTTTCAAGGAAATGCATTTTTGTCAAAGATGTTAACTTTTGCTGTTTGGTTGAGTACAAGAAAATTGAAAACAAGGATGTTAACGTTCTTATCAAAGATCCAAACCAATAAAGATTACAAGGGCTAAATCAATTGTAGATAAAATTTAACACAATTACTTGAAAAGATGAGCATATAGTCCAAATTACCTATTTCATTGGTTTGTGATGCTAGGTCTGCAACTCCAGTCTAGGGCATAGCAGCATATGACGTGTCATTATCATCTCTTTCATTAGCTTCTGATTAATCACCCTTCAAAAGTGAATCATTCAACCAAAAAGTAAATGTTAGCTAGGTTTGAAGTAGTTTCTACTTATGCTTCCATAAAGAATATAGGATTCAACATAAAGTCTTTAAGAAAATAGAACAGAGAAATGACACCTCCAAAGCTTGCCTATATGTCTTTGTTGGCTATAGTAAAATATTGTATATTCTTCATTTTGTACATGCTCCTGAATTGTCTACACTTCATTTCACTATGGTGCCTTGTGTCAAAATAGTTCTATTTGTAAATCACATGCTTCTATTTAGCTTTACTTTACATCATTTTTTATTTTGTCCTGCATCATATGGTCATCATCAAATGTCCTTTGATCTCTACATGTTACTAATAATGGATCGATAATGAAACCATGTATCACCTTATTATTGGTCTATCTACAACAAGGATTGGTCATTGAAATAAGAATCTGAAATTGATAAAGAAAGTTTCATAGTTCAAACAATAAATTGTACTATATTGGATTTCAGTTTTTTAGCAAAGTTATAGCACAAGAGAAACATAAAATTAATGAGTATATATCTGTTTTCATTCTTATCAAAGTACCAGGAATCCATTCCAATGACCTTCCTTTCGTTCTATGTGCTCTTTTACTTTTTTTCCTATGGTAAAGAAAGAGCCTAATAAAATGGGTTGCAAACAAAAATAAGGGAAGTGTACAAGACACACCAAAGGCAAAAGAAAAAAAAAAGTATGACCTTCTAGTGGCCAAACACATACCGAAACCCAATCCAGCAACAAAGCCAATAAAGCAAAGATTAGTATTCTTGATTTAACTACAGAAGCATGTGAACAAAGCTTTGATTCTTGGACAATCAACTTCAATTACTTCACCCATCAAAAGTCCTATCTTCTTTTTCCCAATAACCCATAAAAAAACAAATAAAATTAACCATTCTGCAGCCTTTTTGAAGTAACTTACTATTGTTCAAACCACATTAGCCAGGGGCCGACATGGGTGTCATATCAACAAAGTATGAGAGCCACCTAATGCTGATATGGGGAATATATGAGTTTGTTAGCAAAATATGGGTGTCATATCAACAAATAAAATGTTGGTCATTTGGGTTTGTTAACTGAGTTATCAAGGAGGTTTTGGGATTGCTAACTAGGTAATCTATGAGTTTTGTGATAAGATGGTCTAGTTTCTATTGGATATATTTTCAAGATAATGCCATGTCTCATAAATTTTGGGTTTGAAAATGGTTCTTTTTTCAATGAACATTTGTTTCGATGTTCCACTTCTTATTAATTCTTAGACAGTAAACTCAATCTTGGTGTGTTATATTTATCCAATTTGATGGCTTGTTTATTTTCTATGAGAGTAATAGAAAAAAAAAATATAGGAACTTATAAACTATTTTGGATTCAAATTGAGGTCACTATAATGCTTGAAATTTCTTTTCCATTTTATTGGCAGTCAAACAATGATGTTTTTTTTTTCTTGTTAACATCTCAAGGATAGTTCTCCCTTTATTCTAGAGATCACCATGTTTTATGAAAAGAAAAATTTGTTGTTTGAGGTTTCCTAATTATAGGAAAAATAAGTAGAATTTTTGTAAGAATTTGCAGAGAGAGACTATTTTTGCAATGCTTTAAAATTGCCCAACTAAAGAATTGTCTGTACTTTCTTGGTAATCCCTTGTGTTTTGATTAATAACAATCTCAAATTTATGTGTCAATGGGGTATAGGAAAGACGGGAACTACAAAAGTACAGTAATTGCTTGCTTTATACAAGCAGTTTACTT
The DNA here is from genome assembly GCF_030704535.1 of Vitis vinifera. Classification (NCBI taxonomy): domain Eukaryota; kingdom Viridiplantae; phylum Streptophyta; class Magnoliopsida; order Vitales; family Vitaceae; genus Vitis; species Vitis vinifera. Next base: position 9,707,069 of record NC_081816.1, on the reverse strand, counting down.
GCTTGAACTCAATAGACAAGAGAACAGAATAGAAGAGAATGCTCTTGCTCCCAAGTGGTGGATTCCCTTAAAGTACAAGTTGGCACAGACCTTGGTTAATGAAAGAGATGGATCCATATTTGGTGCAATTCTAGAATGGGACAGAATTGCAGCCTTATCTGACTTAATCCTCATTAGACCTAGTGGCGCGCTTATGACTGTTCTAGCAATAAGAGGGACATTACACAAGAGCCCAACAATTAGAAGAGACATTGAGGATGATCTTAGTTTTCTAGCTTGGGAAAGCTTAAAGGGTTCTCTCATATTCAAATGAGCTTTTAAAGCATTAAAATCAATTGTAGACAGGTATGGAAACAACAATGTGTGTGTTGCGGGACATTCCTTAGAAGTTGGGTTTGCCCTCCAAGTGGGGAAAATAGAAAAATGGGTTAAACTCTACTTCTACATGCAATAAGTATGAAAATTTCTTTTACATCCAACAACTACCAAGTATAAAAAACTATGGTGTATGAACAGTCAATGACTGGCTAGCTTTCAATGAGTTGAAAACCAAGTAGTTGATTTTATAGTGTTGAGGCTCTATTGACTTTGCTAAATCGAAAAAACAAATAACAAAAATGCCATCTAAGTGTGACATTCAACGTTTTAAAACGAGCTAGAAGGTAGAATTAGCAAGCTTGGATTGAGTCTCTTTCTAATTACTTATATTATAAGAATTTCCTATGGATCGCTTTGACTTACTTTTAAAAACATAAATGTCTCGAAAAAAATGAAAATGAAACCATAAGCTTTATCAATTAAGATTAACACCTTTGGTATCTTTTTAGGGTGTCAAAAACAGAAAAAAGATATAATATTCTGGTGGCAGAAACCATAGGATCAAGATCAAATACACCCAAGATCCACAGGCACTCCTAAGGCTTGGTGAGCTAGATTGAGTGACTGGGGCGGACTTCTCTTTTATACGAGAGCACCTGTCCCCTTCTTATACTATTAGATAACCTCCTCGAAGCAAGGAAATGAATGAGACAAGAGAGATTGACAAGGTTTCAATAAGAGGTTGCCTAACGTCTTTTGCTTTATCTTATTAGAATTAGAAGAAGGAAGGGATAGGTGGAGGACTAGAAATGGAATCAGCTGTTTCGCACTCATTGGCTGTGATAGAATCTGCCTAACCTTCTGCCTTTACTTAAAGCAAGAAAGTGGCAGCAGTCCTATCATATATTTTATATAAAAGTTTTGCTTGTTCTCTCTTTTCCCGAGTTAGATTACATTCAAATCGTTATTTTTTAAATGTCAAGTTGGTCGTTGTCACACCACTCACTGATGCAAATCTGGGAGGCTGGGTCGACTAGCATTGAATACGAATAAACTCTTCTTTCATTCCTCTTGTTCAAATGCTTTCCCTTGGCTTCGGTGCCAGCTAGGATTGGTAGCATGGTCTTCTCTTAGGGTTTATCTTGGATTCGGAATGGGAGCTGCACGTTAGCAATTTACTTTCTGACTTTTCCGGCATAAGAGGTCTTGGCTCTTGACCATGCAAAGCTACCCATCTTCCTGTGTGTGCTATCTAGAATAAGGAAGACTCGGCAAAGTCCTAGAGTGACCTTTGAGAGTTGCCTACCCTCGAATCACTGAACTGACTTGACGAGATGGCTTTACCTTTCATCTAAGATATGTGAGTTCCTTCTTTCATTCCTCCGATAGCAGTCTTGTGCCATTTGTGGTTTTTAAGGAACCAACTCAACAAGTTCTACTTGAACTGGGGCTATGCATTAATCCGATTCTCTCTCTCCTTTTTGTGTTTACTTCCGTTACTGTCATGATTTAGATTCTAACCTCTTATCTAGCGGTGCTTTTTGTAGGGACTACGATAGACCGATGCCAAGCAAAGCAATGCTACCCGAAGACTCAAATGAATAGCTATCGATGAAAGATCCTGCTTTCTCACTTAATTGAGGAAGTGAAACCGGAAATAGGGATTTATCCTTAAATGAAACTAGTCCTGAAAGAGTCTTCTTCCTTGAAGATTCAGGGAATCAATCCGAAAACTCCTAGAAAAAGAACTCCCGGAAAAGTCCTAGCTACTCAGAGCAGGTTATTTAACTCCTAAATTAAGGCAGTGAACTTGGTTTTCACAAGAATAGGGTGAGAGCTGAAAGCAAGTGGACAGATAGCTTGTTTTTGACGAATACCCTACTGGAGAATGGGGATCATAAAGGTCAAACTCCAAGGAGGTGGGATCGGAGCCTATGGATGCAGATGAAACTTCTTTGCTCTGATTCTATTCTTGATAACCTGAAACCAGGAAAGAGCCAATGATCTTGAAAAGGTTGACTCCTGACACCAGGTATATGGTGTTACCAATTAGGTAATGTTGCATCTTATGTGCTGCGAACATGAGAGCAAGGCATTCCCTTTGAACTGGTTATACCGGTGTTCTGCGGCAGTAAGTGAAGGCAGTCGGTAGCCCATAAAGGATCGAAGTCCAAAAACAAAGGATTCTTGGACTGCGTCCGATGATGTTTTCGAGCAAGATGAATCTGCCTTTCCTTTCATTCTATTTGATGAAAGAGGTGAACGAGACAAACGGCAGGGTCATCAAGGGTAGTCCGACGAGTCAGTCAGTGGAAAGGCGAACTTTGGCCGACCAATGCTTCCATTAAAAAAAAACTTTTTTTTTTCGATGTTTGAGAATCCAATTTGTGTTGATTGCGCATAACCCTTACTATTCAAGTTATCCACCATAAAAGAAGGGATTGGACTTTTCACCGGGAAGTAAAGCACTGACTTGAACTGCGCTTTCCACTTTTGTGGTAGGAAAACCCTATTTCAACCAACAAGCTTTTTCTCCTTCGCTCACCTGAAAAAAATGCTTTATCCCTTGCTAGCTTTCCACCATTTAGACTTATTTACTTCCTACGCTATTCGATTCGTTGGCATGTCCGGTCTCATACAAAGGAAAGGCTGGATGGTCAGTCACTCATGAATTCCTTCTTGAATCACTACTGTAATATAGCTTATAGAAAGAGCAGCTTGAAGCAAGTGACAATGCTAGAAGGGCATTTCTTTCCCAATGGCAGCCTACTTGAGTAGAGCGTTGGATCTATGCTTAGGCAGCTTAATCGAGACTTCACATACGTAGATTGCCATGTCTGTATCCGAATGAAAACACCTTCCTGATGTTCTTGCCCCATCCAAACCAGCCCTTACCAGGCAATTTCCAAAAGAAGAGAAAACAACTGCTTTCGGATAGTGTTCTCGGCGATTTTTTACTGATGGCCCCCTATGTGCATTGGTTCTTGCTACGTTATCTGGGCGGGTTCCATCTTGATTAGTCATAATTGCGTTTTAAGACCTGGTTCATTTTGCCCTAATCCCTGGTTTTTTTTTTTCTCAAAGCCTCCTAAACGCTGCTAGAAGGCTCTCTCCTAGCGACCATGAAAACAATGCATTCGAAGGGCCCGAGGAGACATCATCCAAAGCGGAGAAATTCCCTTATTTATAGAGAGAAGCCTTAGTCTAAAATGAGAAAGAGATTTTTTATCGATACGTTAAGGTTCAAAGCAGGATCGCATCAAACAATAATAGGAATGATTGCCATTGAACTGTTTGATTCAAGCTCTAGCTCTCGTTTTCTTTTTTGCCGAGGTAATCTATAAACTAAAAGAACTAAGAAAGAAAAGAAACCCTTTCTTATTGAGTTGCGTTTGTGTAAACCACGGCTAGAAGCTAGGTTTCATAATCAGGTCATGAAGTAGTGGTCCATGGTATAATCAGAATTAGCAGCGAGAAACCCTATTTCAAGTAGGGCAAGCGGAGCAACCTTCTGGTATAAATGTGTCGAACCAAATCATCTTTATCTGTACAACCGGGCAATGAATAGCCAGCCCCAGCTTCGAAAGAACTCAAGAGCAATGAAGGGGGAAGACTCGGATCGGAGCATCTTACTGTACAAATTCAAGATTCATTAGTGGAAATTGCGTTTTTTTTAAGGCTCTTTCCGAACTCCACTGGGGTAATAGCTATGGTAGCCTCAAATCTCAATACGGAAAAACTTCCTTCTCTGAAGAGGAATTCTCGGCCACCACTAGGAAATTCTTTCATAAAAAATATCAGTGCAAACCCTACTCATCAAGAGTTTTCTTCTTACCAAGGAAGTCTTAGCACATCGTTCTGGATGAAACAAAAAAAGAAAGGAAAAAAAAAAAGAAAAAAAGAAAGGAAGCTAACGAAAGAAAGAAGCGAAGCGAGCAGTAGGAGAAGAAAGAGATCGGGAAAGGGAGAAATTGCAGCTGAAAAGGGACCTCCATAATGCGTTGTGACTTCAATATAGGATGTGGAAGCAAAAATCTCGAGTCAAATACATAGATTGAAAAACTCTTTATACAAAATCCAAGATGACCAACATTCTTTATTAGTACATATTCCAATTCTTTGATAAGTTTAACACCTCCAGCCCCAGGAAAGCCCATTCGGAACTCCTGGAATCGATTCCTCCAGTGGTATCCGAGGATGACAATGCTTTCCTAACTGCTATGCTAGATGAGGACGAGATAAAAAGCACAGTCTTTGAGAAGGATGTCCCCTGGTCCCTCTCAGTAAGGCTTCCCAGAAAGCTTCGTTCGAACCTGTTGGCATATCATAGGCAGCGACGTTTGCAAGGCGATCCAATCCTCTTATTCCCGTGAAGGCTCAATGAATTGCTATTTTATTACTGTAATTCCTAAATAAAGCAATGCTATCTCCATTGATCAGTTTAGAGCTATATTTTATGTTTTGCCAACTTAATCCTCTTCATTATCAAAAAAATCTCGGCGATAAGGTTGCCTTCTATCTAAACTTGTATCTGAGTATCAAGGTGCCTTTATTAAGTTAAGGGCTTTAGTGCCAAACAAAATAATATTGGATTGGCATCGGAGCTTGTTAATTCGTTGCAACTGAAAGCTAGAGGTGGTAACATTCATTAGGTTGAAATTGGACATTCGGAAGGCATATGACACCAATAAATGACACTTTTTATCATAAGTTCTCGCTCACTTTTTTGAGCAAAAATGGTTGGATTATCCTCCTTTCTTGCCACGACGAATATGTCGATTCTTGGTGGTCCATCTGGCTTTTTCTCCTGCTCCCAAAGCCTAATTGAGCCACTGAGCCTTTATTAGGATCAAGGAAAGACCTACACCGAGTGCTCTCCTGTTGTTGGTCGCCGTCCCTGCCCCATGGTTCAAACCTTTGTGCACAGCTCTTCCCCTGGGTCTACCCTAACCGAGTCGGATTGAAGCTCCTACCTTTCAAAGGAAAAAAGAGTTTAACTTAGATTGGGTTTGTGTTCAGCCGACTTTACTACATATCATGCTACAAGCAAAAAGACATAAAACACCCAAGCTTGCTTCTTTCCTTATTCCCTCAGGTTCAGCAGATCCAACTCTAGCTAGTTGCTATATGGGACATCTATCTACACAATTCATTTTGCCTTAGAGCTCTTGACTTGAGTATGGACTTAATTTCTTGTACCGCAAGGATGGACTACGTTCAACTCTCCCGATAGTCCGAGGGGAGTTACATACCTTATCTTTTTAGGCAGATCCACTTTCGAAAGAAAGTTTCTCTTCTATCGAATGATTAGTGAAAGACTGGATAAAAGGCCTTTCTGTCCAGAGCTTGAGTCCATGCCTTTGTCTAAGCCTTTGCCTTTGTAGTCCAACGTTTAGGAGAATTTCCTTCCAGACCTTAGTTCAGCTCTAGTGAGAACTCTATCGTTTCAGAGTTGCTTACTTTATCACTTATCAGCTTCACTTCCTCTCAACCTCTCTTTACTCGCTCCAAGTCTTGAGCTCCTTCCTTCCTATAGCTTTCGCTTCGTAAACGTAGCTCTTACGCTCCGGTCGAGTTGATCTACGAGCAACCTCCTCCTCTCTAGCTCTTTACTTCTCTAGTTATCGTTCCAGGGATGAAGTAGCTGGTCCGATAGGACCAGGGATGAAAGTCACTGGAAAGTAAGGGACGAAGTAACTTGACTTCAAGTAAAGGGATGAAATGGTCTAGTCCTTTAAGGAGCTCGCTCCATCCGCTCTAACCCTCTCTCTACCTCTACAAGTCTTTCGCTCGTTCCCTGTGGGTCTCCTCTAAAAGCGCAAAGAGCCCCTTTCCCACTCTCCTTACGCTCACCCCACTAGACCAATAGTAGGGGCGGGCCTCACCATTGAAGGCTACTTTTGATTTCTTCTCAAAATAGGAGTCAAACTTGACTTGAACTAGGACTTAGGAAAGACTCAAGCTCTACTTGAACTGAAGACGAAAGTCGACCATCTAACGTAAGAAAATTAGCTCACTCTAGAAGATAAGAAGAAGGGTTTGATGGCTATCAAAGTGGACCTTGAGAAGGCCTATGATAGACTTCAATGGGATTTTTTTCATTTTGGTGGAGGTTGGATTACCTATAGGTATGATTGATGTTATTATGAAATATATATATATGCTCCGCGTCCATGCAGGTATTATGGAATGGGGAAGCTACAGAGGAGTTCAAGCCATCTAGAGGGTTCCGACAGGGTGATCCACTATTGCCTTACATTTTTGTTTTGTGTCTTGAAAGATTGGCGCATTTAATTAATGTTAAAGTTGGAAATGGCAAATGGAAGCCGATCCAAATTGGTCGAAATGGCCCTGCATTATCGCATCTTCTATTTGCGGATGATCTTCTACTCTTTGCGGAAGCGTTGGCAAATCAAATTAGAGTGATCTTGGATTGTCTAAATAATGTCTATGCCTCTTCAAGTCAAAAGATTAGTTCAGCCAAAACTCGTATTTTCTGTTCAAAGAATGTTTCTCAAGCCTTTACTTTCTCTCAGTGAAGTTCCTAAATAGGAATATTTGGCATTAGCTTTAACTTTAAACAAGCTCTCGATTCAAAATTTCTCGAGTAAGATGAATGTGTAGCTTCTTCTTAAGTAGTAGCACCGGCAACTCAAACAGTCTTCTATCCAACATCAGTTACTAAAATTTTACAAGAGCTCCTAATGGAACAATTACCTATTCTATCTGATTCGTTGCCAATACCTGTATTCAGATTAAATTGCTATCAGTTCTAAGCCTTAGTCATCTATTCGATCAATGCGGCCTTACTCTAACAAGTAAGCAAGAAAACTACCTTATGATTGTTCTTTAATCAATTATTTTATTTGCCGCCTAGGAAGGAAGAGCTAATTTTTATACTCTACCAGTTTTATGAAATATCGAGTTACCTGCTAATTCATTTGCACAACGCTTATTCATCATCAGGAAAGACAGGAAATCCAGTAATTTGGGTAAGGTAAGAGGCAACTAACATGCTAACAGTAGCCTATTATGATTCAAGTGCAAAACCTTTTTGTCCAATTGCTTTCTATTCCTCGGTAAGCGGTTTTTTCTATTCGCCGACAAGCAGCTATGCGGGGAATCGAGAAAAGAGCTTATTTCAAGAAAGCAGTCCCGCTACTTGCTTTCTTAGTTATCAAATTATCTTCTAGTCCTCCTTCCCGTAACCAAAATTCACTCTCGCTTAACTGACATAGCATTTAACGATTTGCCGACGTCGGGAAATTGAAAATCAGTCTTACCTGTCCGAAGAATAGAAAGTCAGAAAGGTACAAAAGGACGACATAGTCTGTCCCTTAGTGGAAGCGTGAAAGCTCAATCCCATCTATTCATGTTCACAAAGATAGTTGCAAGAATCGGAGGATGCACAAGAATGAATATATGCGGAGAATCCCTTATTACTACTACTAGCACTAAGACTACTAAGACGAATTCTGTCTAGTAAGCCTAGAGGTCTTACAGATGCTATTGAGAATCGTCATTAGGAGAGAAAGGCTGCCCTTTGTGCTCCACAGTCTCATATAACATAGGTAAATGACATCTTTCTTCTGCCTAAGAAGTGCAATCTGGTGAAGGAAAGCAGTAAAGCAGCACGCCGGTAAGAAGCGGAATCGAAAAAAGAGAAATTTGCCATTCCCTAACCTATCTATATATACAAGGGAAAGCCGAAACCTTACTCGGGGGCAAAGGTTCGTAGCGCTTACCATTCTTTGTGATTGCTTATTCAAAGTAGGCCGACTTTCCGCTTAACAGCTCCATCCGGCAAAGAAGCCCTTCAGATTCAATTGCGACAAGAGCGTATTCTTTCCCTTCAAAGCAAAGAGGGCATTCTCGGCATCAAGACTCGTTGCCTTTCTTGCTCTCATTCCCACTTTCTACTAAGGTAATTTATAGCTGACTCTTTAGAGTAAGGAAAGAGCCAACAACTCGAAAGGCGATTCAATCGATTCCTAACATCTGATCGGCGATTGTGAAAAAAGAATAGGAGTCCTTTAGCCTTCAGTCAATAGGAGTAATTCTTTCCTCTAGTGGGTCAGTCAGTCTTTAAATGTGTTCGAAGAGAAACAGTCTCTTTCGAGACCTTCATCTGCCGCTATCTTTCATGCCTTATTTTTTTTTTTTTTTGTTCTAAACCGGTCGTTTGTTAGGATCTTCTCGCCGTAACTAGTAAACGGCTTATCCGCCGTTTCATTCGCATTATCGTGAGCGGGTCTAGCGAACTACCCTTTCACTGGTTCTAGCTACTATTGGATTTGAACCCTAGCTTAGCAGTCCCTCTTGTTATTGTTAGGGATATACTACCCGTCTAATCTTGATTCTCCCTTACAGACCTGTAGACAGACCTAATGTACGCAATTCCTCGATTCATTAACGTGCAAGAGAAAACGATCCACAAAAGGGTTCATTCATCTAACACTTACCCACTATCGGCTTCAAGCAACTATCGATGTAGACTGAGAACCTATTGTATAAGGTTTAACTATGTGTGAGAATTTGTTTACAATTTTTTCACATACTCGATTTACCTAGGAAGTCCTGATAGAGCAACAACAGCTGGAATTGGACCGAGGGGTACTAATCCTTCAGACTTTCTCAATCCAGGTAACTCCTCCTCCATTACTTATTGACAAACGGATCCAGGTAGCTCAGATCTAGCTAGGTTAGACGGTTCGGTGTTGGTGAGTGACATAGGAAAGGGGACCGCAAAATGGCGATCGAAAGTCCCCCCGTAGTATCTCATAAGACATACAGAACAAGACTTCAAATATAGGAAAAAATTTAGCCATCTCGCCTTGCGGTGAAAGAGAACAAGCCAACAGACAAATAAGTACACTGCAATGCACCTTTCCTTGGTTAGCGAACCGAAGGAAGAGGCAAAGGCTATCGGGCAAGGGAGAAAGATTAAGATCTTGTTGTGGCATTCTAACGATCATAATCCTTTTCTCATGGTGCTATTCACATTCATTCATCAGCCTGCTGAAAAAGCCCTTTGCGTTCCTTCGGGTTTGGTTTTCTCTCTTTCTCTTCGAAGATATGTGTATGTTTACCTAGCTTCCGAATCAACTTAGACTGAAACTTTTGAACCACCTTTCTACTAGTCTCACTTGAAAGGAAGTCATTCCCCCTGGGGTAAGGATAAATTAAACCTTGGCAAAGATGCTTTAGAGGCCTTCTTGCTCGGTGCACTAGGGCTGGGTTGGAGCATAGCCCCCTTCTTGCTCAGGTCTGCTTAAGGTGCGACGCATATGCTTTCTATGCCTACATTCACGAGTTATGCCTACAAGTGTTCTTTCTTTCGTTCGTATAATGTAAGGGCAGTCTAAAGTTGATCTCAAATAGCAAGGACGGGCGGTGGGTCAGTAAGAAAAGAGGGGGAATAAATATCATAGCTTAATATCTCGGATTACAATCAACGGATACCATCTCGGGCTGCCTGCTTCTTGGGCTTAAAAAGGAGCTTATACCATAAACGAGATTATCATCGCATCTGATTTACTTAAAAGTAGATGTAGATAGAGATGTGATGATAATACATAGTAGATGCACTTCCCAACGTTAGGACCTTAAAGTTAACCCTCATTCTATAACGAAAGAGATAAGCGGAACCCGAAAAATTCTGCCAAAAAGAGATTTTTTAGATTTAAAAGCCTCAAGCACTAAGCATCTTTTGAAATCAGTGTTCCATTGAGTCAACCCTTTTCCTATTGAATTGTGTTCATTTGTGCAAAACACCAAATATAACAAATGTGCAAACACTGGTTTTTTATTATTTTATTTTTTGGTATTTTTAGCACTTTATAAGGCTATTAGGTAGGCTCCAATAGACTACCCAAATGAAATAATTAATTTCCAACTAATATGTATTCAGAAATCTCACAATATCAAGTTATCAACTTGAAAAATAGATCATGTTTAAACAATAGAGAAATTATACAAATGAACTTCATGAGTGAATGACATACCATGTAAGTTAAATCCTTGAACCTCAATTTCCTTTTCATTCCCTTCAACTGAAGAATTTTTCCCCTTCAACTGTTGTGATAAAAATGAATGTCAAAACAATCAACTTGCACATTTCTATTTGCAACAACCAATCTAGAATCCAATAGATAGAAATCAACAAAAAATCGTACAAAACAGTTGCAATAATACCGACCCATCTTTTGATGACTGGAAAGTCGATTGTCTTGATGATTCCGAGTACGCCTGAACTTATGAAAAGTGAGTTGGAAACAAAAGTTAGTGCAAATATAAGCAATCCAAATTTGGACAATATACTTCAAACTAGAATAGTAAGTGGTAAGAGAACTGAACAGATGTAATACCATTGAATTGTATCATAGAAAAGATCCATAGAGATTTTAATTTTTCCATAATAATTTTAAATAAAAATCAAGATCAAGTGCCAATTTTGAATAGTTTAAATATATTCATATCTCAATTGCCAAAACAAATCAACCCCGACATAGAAGGCCAATCCATGATATTGTTAAGTATTTTTTTTTATTTTTATCACAACTTTAAACACAATTGATGTAGAAACCAGTCTTAAAATACAAACCTGATGTAGATCACTTTGTTATAGTACTTTTTTTTTTTATTTGTTGGGAAGTTAGAGAGACCCATGGTTTTTAGTGACCAAGTATATAAATGGGTGAGAATAAGCTGACAGGGAAACATTAAAGGGCAATTTTGGAAATGCATATGTAAACAGTATATAGTGAAAGAGAAATATAATATTTTCCCCATTAACAGGGAAATCTCATATTTCACTTATGTAGGATTCCAAAACCATATATTTTCCTAATCATAGGTTGGAAACTAAAGTTTCCTTTTTTTTTTTTTTTTTTTTCAAATTCCAACTCATATTTGCTTCACAATTCCCCAAAAAAAAGAAAAAAAAATGAACGGTGTTGTTCGAAGCTTGGTTATCTCAATTGTTTTAGTTTAGTAAACTGTGTGCAAAACATGGTACTATTTTTCTGACTCTGTTTTTTGGTTTCTTGGTTTCTTGGTTTCCTTGATCTATGGAATATGCAGAGAAAGTTGGAGAAAAATAAAGGGAACAAATTTTGTTTATTGAAGACCTTATGTGCCTGTTTTGTCTAATCTACTTGTTTGGGTTCACTAGCTATTGATGCTACTCATTGTTGTGGACATTCTACTACTTTAACTCCATTTTTATTTTATTTTTTTATTTTATGGAAATTCGAATATTCTAGTTGATTCATTCTTGATTTCAATAGCATATGAGATTTTCCAGGAAAGTTGGAGAGAAATTTAGAAACTACCCACAATACAATAGATTAGTTTTTGTTGTTTGATAACATTGGGCTTCCAATCATGGCCACCTAAAGAGAATTTTGTTTTATTTTTATTTTAAATTTTTTTTTAATGGAACTATAGAAGACTGCCAGATATAATGGGTAACAAGTTTTGCAATTGAATAACACCTTACCCCATTGCTTCGTTGCAACTTTGTGCTTTGCTGTTATACTATCTCTTGGACACATCTGAGCCTTGTCACAACACTGTTGAGCGATTTGTGAATCTTATGGCTTAGGCTTGAGTTGCTATAATGGTAGGCAAGGGGGGTGTTAAGGAGAAGACCACTACCCTGAGTTTTTGGTGACTATTATACTCTGCTCCAAATTATTGTTAGGGGTTTTGTCTTTCTTAAGCAGTCTTTAAAAGTACATTGCCCCAAATTGTAACTAACTTTTTTAGTTTGTAATCTACAAACTTTTTCCTAAGTGTTCCTACTTCCCTATTCCTCTTTCCCTAGAGAAACCTAACAAGCCATCAAAGAAGAACATGATTTCATAAGAGATTTGATGACTTCTCTTTCTTGAAGGAAACTAATCTAAAATTATTCCAACTTCGAACAGCTGGGCTATTATGTGAAAAATAGGTTTATTGAAAGAAGATATAGTATAACATAGATTAAATCGTACAAAGTGATAGAAAGCTAAATTGGTAGTTTAGGCCTATCCACTGGCCAGGGCTAATGATTATTGAAAAACTTTGCTCCTATTGCTAGGATGAACTCAATTTAACTCCATCTGGAAATTTCTTTAACCAAAACAAATTTTCTCTTTATTTCATTCATGCGAAAATGAATCAAAATACAATAAACCCTAAAATATAAGACCTTCGGCCCCAATATTTTCTCAATAGCCAAACAAATCCTTAAATGGAAATCTCACCTGTGATTGATTAATCCAAAGCAAGAGGAAGTTGCACTTCGGTTTCCAGAAACCTTAAATTCCACATTTGATGAAAAAATATGAAGATATATCTCGACTTTGGCTTTATTGAATGTTTTCGAAAAATGCCTCTTAGGTTTGGTTGGTCAGCTTGTGAAGAGAGACACATTTGGGTTAGGCCAAAATGAGACGAATATGGCTTTGGGAATATGGGTATCCATCGCCCGGTCAGGACGTCAATAAACAGATTGACTGTCTACCTTCGTGTATCAAACGAGCTATGAAAATGCGAATTTCCTAAGATCGGATTAGAGAAAAACGAGAGGAAGTGACAGAGAGAGTTTCCCCAAATTTCAAATGTTTCTCATGTCGGGTGTTTTGTGGGTTTCAAATTTGATAACTTCAAGTTTTAGATTTTGGTGCTTATTAAATTGCACACCTTCTTGTTGACATGAACACCGATGGCTGCTGACAAGGAAACATTAAAGAGCAATTTTGGAAATGCATATGTAAATAGTATATAGTGCAGGAGAAATATAATATTTTCCCCATTAATAGGGAAATTTGATATTTCACTTATGTAGGATTCCAAAACCATATATTTTCCTAATCATAGGCTAGTAACGTAAGTTTTTGTTTTTTTTTTTTCAAATTCCAACTCATATTTGCTTCACAATTCCTAAAAATAAAAATAAAAATGTATGGTGCTATTCGAAGCTTGGTTATCTCAATTGTTTTAGTTTAGTACTCTGTGTGCAAAACATGGTGCTGTTTTGCTGAGTCTGGTTTTTGGTTTCTTAGTTTCCTGATCTATGGAAGATGCAAAGAAAGTTGGAGAAAAATAAAGGGAACAAAGGTTGTTTATTGAAGACCTTATGTGCCTGTTTTGTTTGATCTACTTGTTTGGGTTCACTAGCTACTGATGCTACTCGTTGTGGAAATTCTACTACTTTAACTCCATTTTTTTTTTTTTGTGAAAATTCAAATATTCTAGTTGATTCATTCTTGATTTCAGTAGCATATGAGATTTTCCAGGAAAGTTGGAGAGGAATTTAGAAACTACCCACAATAAAGTAGATTAGTTCTTGCTGTTTAATAACACTGGGCCTCCAATCACGGCAACCCAAGGAGAATTTTGTTTTATTTTTAATTTTTAATTTTTTTAATGGAACTACAGAATATTGCTAGATATAATGGGTAACAAGTTTTTCAATTGAATAACACCTTACTCCATTGCTTCGTTGCAATTTTGTGTTTTGCTGTTATACTGTCTCTTGGACACATCCGAGCCCTATCACAACACTGTTGAGTGATTTGTGAATCTTATGACTTAGGCTTAGGTTGCTATAATGGTAGGCAATGGGGTGTTAGAGAGAAGGCCACTACCCTGAGTTTTTGGTGACTATTATACTATGCTCCAAATTATTGTTAAGGTTTTTTCTTTCTTAAGCAGTCTTTAAAAGTACATTGCCTTAAATTGTAACTAACTTTTTAGTTTATAATCTACAAACTTTTCCTTAAGTGTTCCTGCTTCCCTATTCCCTTTTCCCTAGAGAAACCTAACAAGCCATCGAAGAAGAACACAATTTCATAGGAGATTAGATGACTTCTCTTTCTTAAGGAAACAAGTCTGAAATTATTCCAACTTCTATCAGTTGGACTATTATGTGAAAAATAGGCTTATTGAAAGAAGATATAGTAAAACATAGATTAAATTGTTCAAAGTGATAGAAAGCTAAATTGGTAGTTTAGGCATTACCACAGGCTAGGGCCATTGATTATTGAAAAACTTTGCTTCTATTGCTAGGATGAACTTGATTTAACTCCATCTGAAAAATTCTTTAACCAAAACAAAATTTCCCTCTATTTCATTTATGCAAAAATGAATCAAAATACAACAAACCCCAAAATATAAGACCTTCGACCCCAATATTTTATCAACAACCAAACGAATCCTTAAATGGAAAACTCATCTGTGATTTATTAATCCAAAGCAAGAAGAAGCTCCATTTTGGTTTCCAGAAACCTTAAAAAAAATTCACCTTTGATAAAGAAATATGAAGATATGCCTCAACTTTGGCTTCATTGAAGGTTTTCGAAAGATGCCTATTGGGTTTGGGTGGTCAGCTCGTGAAGAGAGACACATTAGGGTTAGGCCAAAATGAGACGAAGACGACTTTGGGAAGATGGGTATCCATTGCCTGGTCAGGACGTCAATAAACAGATTGACTGTCTACCTTCGTGTATCAAACGAGGTATGAAAATGCGAATTTCCTGAGATCGGATTAGGAAAAAACAAGAGGAAGTGACACAGAAAGTTTCCCCAAATTTCAAATGTTTCTCGTGTCGGGTGTTTTGTGGGTTTGAAATTTGATAACTTCAAGTTTCAGATTTTGGTGCTTATTAAATTGCACACCTTCCTACTGACATGGACATCGATGGCTACTGACAGGGAAACATTAAAGAGCAATTTTGGAAATGCATATGTAAATAGTATATAGTGCACGAGAAATATAATATTTTCCCCATTAACAGGGAAATCTCATATTTCACTTATGTAGGATTCCAAAACCATATATTTTCCTAATCATAGGTTGGAAACGCAAGTTTTTTTTTTTTTTCAAATTCCAACAAATATTTGCTTCACAATTCCCAAAAAAAGAAAAAAAGAAAAAGAAAAACATTTGGTGTTATTCGAAGCTTGGTTATCTCAATTGTTTTAGTTTAGTAAACTGTGTGCAAAACATGGTGCTGTTTTTCTGAGTTTATTTTCTGGTTTCTTAGTTTCTTTTATCTATGGAAGATGTAGAGAAAGTTGGAGAAAAATAAAGGGAACAAAGGTTTTTTATTGAAGACCTTATGTGCCTGTTTCCCTATTCCCTTTTCCCTAGAGAAACCTAACAAGCCATAAAAAAAGAACACAATTTCATAAGAGATTTGATGATTTTTCTTTCTTGAAGGAAACGAATCCTTAAATGGAAAACTTGATTTAACTCCATTTAAAAATTTCTTTAACCAAAACAAATTTCCCATCTATTTCATTCATGCGAAAATAAATCAAAATACAACAAACCCCAAAATATAAGACATTCGACCCCAGTATTTTCTTAACAACCAAACGAATCCTTAAATGGATAACTCATCTGTGATTGATTAATCCAAAGCAAGAGGAAGCTCCACTTCGGTTTCCATAAACCTTAAAATAATTCCACATTTTATGAAGAAATATGAAGACATGTCTCGACTTTGGCTTCGTTGAAGATTTTCGGAAGATGCCTATTGGGTTTGGGTAGTCAGCTCGTGAAGAGAGACATACTAAGGTTAGGTCAAAAAGAGATGAAGACGACTTTGGGAAGATGGGTATCCATCGCCTAGTTAGGATGTCAATAAACAAATCGACTGCCCACCTTTGTGTATCAAACGAGCTATGAAAATGCGAATTTCTTGAGATCGGATTAGAGCAAAACGAGAGAAAGTGACAGAGAGAGTTTCCTCAAATTTCAAATGTTTCTCGTGTCGAGTGTTTTGTGGGTTTCAAATTTGATAACTTCAAGTTTTAGATTTTGATGCTTATTAAATTGCACACCTTTCTGCTGACATGGACACCAATGGCTGTTAACAAGGAAACATTAAAGGGCAATTTTGGAAATGCATATGTAAACTATATATAGTTCACGAGAAATATAATATTTTCCCCATTAACAGGGAATCTCATATTTCACTTATGTAGGATTCCAAAACCATATATTTTCCTAAGCATAGGCTGGAAACACAAGTTTCCCATAGCTTGTTATAGAAGTCAGCAGGTTGTGAAACTTTGACGTAATTTCTCAAATACAACAAATCATTTGCTCTACCTTCCATAACAACAAGCTACATATGGAAAATCATGATTTGACATTGTGTGGAAGTGCGATGCTATGTGATTTCAACATGGGAACAAACTGACATTATCAAGAGAAAAGCCTGAGTTGAGAGCACCTAAGACCCATGCTGATCATCTATTTAAACAGTTGGAAGTCTTTTTTCGCAAGCTGACAATCATGCTCCGTATTGTTCTTTTGGAATACCCATCTAAAGAAGAAGCTAACTCCAGATTTCAAGGGAAATGATGATCTTTGTTAGGATTAGGGCTTTGAAGGTTATAATCCATGTTCCAAGTCCTCAGAAGTATGTGATATTTTTTAAGCGAATTTGGAAGTTGTTGTCTTGTTCACTCCAAATTTCATTTATACTAAACTTGCATGCTGCTCCATTAGGGAGCAATGCATCATCCCCTCCGAATTTATTTTCAGTTTTAAATTCTCAGAGTCAAGAAGAGCAGAAATAACACGTGGCCAATTTTTTTCCAATCTTCCAGCTTGCTGTTAAGTTTTCTCTGTATTCAAGTCACCACCCATTTCCCATTTGCTACACCACTGATCTCCCATACCACACTCACCCACTCAACTCATCTCTTATTCCATGCTCACCACCATCTCCCTAACAAGTCCACCAAATTCATCACATACTCACCAGTTATTAACCATTCCATGACATATGGATAGCTTACCACCCACCACTCAGAGTGTCATTCTCATTAAACACATAGTAACAAAACCTTTCTCTAAATATCCTTCGTTTGGGTGCTTTGCCGTTCATTACATGCGTTGAATTGTTGCTGCTAGCGATACCAAGAATGTTGAAGGGAAGCGAAAATTGGTCTGGCCCCTTTTCCATTGTTATGAATGATCATTAAGGACGTTGAGGTTGTGGAGTATAGGTATTTCTCCATTGAAGACTACCATGACCCATCGTTGGTGCCGCTTTGTGACTCGATCGAGCCCTACAGAGTGGTCCTTCTACAGGGCTTTATTTGCGGAGTTTATTTCCACATTGCTCTTCTGTCATGACCCAAATTTCGGGCGACCCAAAATTTGACCCGTGACCCCAGGTCAAAGGTTTGACCCTAAGGGTTTCTCCTATTCCACGTTGACAGTCAACTAAAACACTCTGAATTTTTCTTTTTTTTCACATATAAATCCCACTAGGGTTCTCACCAACTAACAATATTTTAAACCTTACTCAAACACATCAAGATTTAATAAACATCATTGCATCCCAAAATTAAAATTTCATAAAATCCCCTTAATCAAATTAAGGTCTTATTACATAATCCATAATTCACTTATTACAAGGTCTCAATACCATAAACACAATAAAAAATAAAACCCTTCCACTAAACCGTTCCAGGGGCATCCTGAAGTCCTCCCTGTCCCATCTGTGGATCCTTAGGAGTGATATCTGCATCTAAAAATATGTAAAAAGAAAGGGGTGAGCATTTCCACGTTGCTCAGTACAGTGCCTAACACCCAAAGGGTTAATGGGGGATTACTAAATTTCAAGAACCCAAACGCAACAGATCACCAATATAAATCAAGTCACACCATTTAACAGTATAATGTTATACTTAATTCCACAACATCCAATCATTAAATGAATGCATATGAGCATGTGACACACAGTCATACAATGCACTATCGTTCTCGGGCTTTCACCGAAGGATACGCGTCCGTACCCAAATATATTCCTCATTCGGAGTCTTCCCGGGGTAAACTTTTGGGTCTTTCACCCTAGGGATCTCTCTCCCTTCTTAGTTTGCCTCACACGGGCTTTCGCTTTTCATCACTATTTTTTTTTTTTCCATTTCATACACTTTTCACAGAGTTTTTTTTTCTTCTTCATACAACCATGATGCAATGAATGCCACAATTTCTAAAATTCCTCAACAATTTCAACATTCTCAATAACTCAATAAAATAAAATTTTCACATTAAAATTCCCGAAAATATACCAACAAATTTTCGTAAATTCACACATCAATATACTTGAATTTATATCACATTTTTAGAAATTTTCAATAATTCTAATAATTCCTAATATTTGAAAATAACTAATTTTTTCACAATAAAATTACGCAAATATTCCAATCAATTTTCAAAATTTCATAAATTACTAGATTTGAAATCTTACCCTAATTCCAGAATTTTCCTACATTTCTAATAATTTTTTTACCACCTAAAACAATTATTTATCAATCATAAGGAATTCCGAAAATTACAAAAAAATCCAAAAAAATCCCAAATCATTCCAGAAAATTCATACAACATCAAAATGACCTATTTAACTCATAATTATCAGATTTATATTTTTTCCCAATGAAAAATATATTAAATTTAAGTTTTAGGGTTATTTTTCCCCTACCTTTGATCTGAAAATTTGGCCGTTAAAAACGAAATCAGCCACCGTAGGCTTGTTCCTCTAGTCGAATAGAGTACTTCCTCCGAATTTGGGCCGAAACAGAGATCGTTTGGCCGTCCAAACGGCCGGTCAAAAATCCGGCGAGTGCCCTAATTCCACAGTAGCCTTTCTCTCTCTCACTGCCCCCGCGTGCGTGCTACTGTCAGTTTTCCCCATGAAAAATATATTAAATTTAAGTTTTAGGGTTAGTTTTCCCCTACCTTAGATCTGAAAATTTGGCCGTTAAAAACGAAATCAGCCATCGTAGGCTTGTTCCTCTAGTCGAATAGAGTACTTCCTCCGAATTTGGGCCGAAACGGAGATCGTTTGGCCGTCCAAACGGCCGATCAAAAATCCGACGAGTGCTCTAATTCCACAGTAGCCTTTCTCTCTCTCACTGCCCCCCCCCCCCCCCCCCCCCCCCCCCCCCCCCCCCCCCCCCCCCGCGTGCGTGCTGCTGCCAGTTTTCCCCACTTCTTCTCTTTTTTCCTTTTTGTTTTTTTTAACAGCCCACTTCACTTGGCAGCCACTTAAGCCCACTTGCTTTTAAAAGCCACCAGCCCACTTAAGCCAAGCCCAACTCAAAATCTAAGCCCAATCCATTATTATTGTTATTATTTTTCTTTTACAACCGGCCAATATTCAAAGCCCAATGAATATTTTTTTTTCTTTTATTTTCTTTTCTTTATTCTAATTGTTTTATTTGATTTCAAATTCATTTTTTTTTCATTTTAACACACAATTTTATTTATTAACACCAAATAAAAACTAATTTTTCTCAATATTATTATTCATCAATTTAATTTAATTAATTTATTTATTTTTCTTAATTAATTCTAATTAATCTTAATTTATTTATTTTTCATTTTCGTTTTCGTTTTTCGTTTCCAGAAATTTCCAATTTCTAAAATCCTAAGAAATTTTCTACCCTAAGGCTGACATGGCATAAAATTTCAACTCGTTTAATTGACCAACACAATAAAACGAAATTCACCAATCCGAAATTGACACGTGTTCTCCAAACACTTTTCTTTTTGACTTTTCAACCATCACATAAAATAAGATTTTTCAAACTAAAATTGCTAACGTGGCATAAAATACCTGGTCATTACATCTTCCTTTATGTTTTGGTGCCAACAATCATCGACTATAAGAGCCAGATTGCCAGAATTGGAATAAACTACCAGCAGAAGCGGCCGCATTTCAGTAGCTTCTCTTTCACTTCGAAAACGGAAATTGGTGAATTACAAGTCACTCGGGACCATACTCAGAAGGGCCTTAAAATGACAAAGTTGAATTGGAGCCATCCCGTTCACCTACAACATATGAGTTCCACCACCATGAAAACTGCCACTCAATATATCTCCAAAGAAGAATGAAAAAAACCCTTCATTCTAACTAAGTTACGTGGGTACCCAAAATTGAAGTCATTGCTTTGCAACGATGGAGTTGATATGTAGTCTCAGTTGGAAGTCTGACGAATGTTTAGGAAGTTTGAGACTAGCTCATCTTCCAATCAGATTCCACAAAGAGCATTGACTGGCAACAAGCTGGTGCAACTAATTGGGAACCACCTCCTGAACCTGCACACGGATGGAAAAACATATGTCCAAATGTGCTAAATCTTTGCACATATGTGAATAACATGCTGGGATTAGCGGATTAGAGCAAAATGCATCCTCTCTCAGTGAATCTATTGATAAGAATACCAATGTCGAGAAGTAGTCGGGAAAAGAAAATTAGGTGAGATTTCCAAGGAAACTACGGAGTTCAGTGGGTACAGATTTCCACTTAATCAATCAAATGTTGTTCTGTGTGGTTGTCAATTAAAGAAGATAGAATGGGTAATTGACATAGTAATGCACGCCACCTACCTCTCCATCAAGCCCTACTCATGCATGGCCACCTTTCAGTGTACCACCCTGAAGTACACGTGCCCGTCATCCTCTTAATTCTTTGGCTTTTGATGTTAAAAAATTAATTTTCAAAACCCTAATTTTCAAAACTCTAATTTTTAAATTTAATTCTCAAAACTTCAATTTTCAAATAATTTTTGGGACTCCAATTTTCAAATTTAATTTTCAAAACTCTAATATTCAAAATTCCAATTTCAAATAATTTTTAGAACTCCATTTTTCAGATAATTTTCAAAACTCTGGTCAAATTTTGATTTTCAAAACTCTAGTTTTCAAATAATTTTCAAAACTCCAGTTTATCTAATAATTTTAATCCCATTCTGGTTTTCGAAATATTTTTCACACCACCTCGTTTTTCCAAATAATTTTAAGTCCTCAATTTTCCTTCCCTCTTTAAGGATTAGGATCACCAAAAATCCCATTTTTTAATAAATTTGCTGTCGTTTTCTTCCAAGCAAGCACCTTCACAAATTTTCTTTAATCTACAAATAATTTTTGATTTTCTCGATTTTTAATAAGCATGAATGCAATTTTCATAATTCCAAAATAATAGAATTTGTGGAATCAATTCATGCAAAATCAATTGGGCTTTGGTGAGGGCCCAACATTTGAGATATTTTCTTTAAAAATGATTTGAGTGAAATACATAATTGTCATTGAGGATTTCTTACTCTGTTTTGTAACACATGCGGTATATTTTGTATTCATGATTGTGCACTAATCCCGTTTCATGATAGTGCATTATTATTTGCTACTAAGGTATAATCTTACTCCCACTTTGTTTATTCTCCATGCATGACTATCTCTTGGTATTAATTGACTTTTTTTATCAATTGTTACACTTGCCTCACCTTATTTAATAGAGATCCATTTTTTAGGACTTAAAGGGTTGCTATGACTCACCACCATACCTTCCCAATAGGTGACCTGACCCTTGGACCCGACTTTGATTTTCCATAAACTATCTTTTCCAAATAATGAGTTACACTTAGGGTTTTTTTTTTTTTTTATTTTGTTTTCCCTTAAAAAAAAATAAAATAAAAATAAGTGGCGACTTCATGTCTTTAAAAAAAAAAAAAAAAAAAATCAAAATTTCACCAAATAAATAAAAAAACAAGTCACGTCATCGAGTGGTAACACATCGTGCAAAATATGAGGTCCACACATATATTATCCTATATTAAGTTGATCAAATCATTTTATCATTTATTGCATTTCATCTTAAATCAAACACCCACAAATCATAGATTTACACTTTTTAAAACAAGTAATTTTTATTTAAAAAAATTAAATTTTTATTTAATAGAAATTTGTTTTTAAAAAATATTTATAAAATATACCATAAAATTGTATTAATATATCTATCATTTATATAACATCTAATTAACAATGTAATATAATATTTTTATTTTGAAATTTAAAATATTTTAATCATTAACAATATTGATAAAAAAAAATAAAAATTATTATCTAAATCATAATATATGAGAGATTTCATGCTTTTTTTATTAGTAAATATTATGGTGCAATATAATTTTTATTTTAAAAATATTAAGGTTTATATTTATTTGTTTTATTTCTTTACAAACTAGATATAATTATATCGTAACATATCTCATTCGATGTAATACTTTATGGTATAACAATCAAACATAACCATGAAAAATTTTACTTGATGCAATGTCATAATCTCCTTTTATCTTAGAATATTTCATAATCCTCCACTCTGCAAATATTCATACCCTAAGGCCTAAGCATGTTATCGGTTCCGCGATCTTTGAGATTTGTTTATCAACAATTATTGAGTTCATCCCATTCAAATCAAAGAAAAAAAAAATCCAATATTTTTAAATTACGATACAATTCATATTTTCTCATCTAAAATCTATAAATGCACACATAAATTACAAATTTTTTGACGTCTACAACAAGTAAAAATAAAAAATAAAAAATTGTTTGGATTTGAAAATAATTTAATTTTTTTATATTAAATAATATAACAAATTCATTAGTTTAATTATTTGTTTCATTGTAATATTAATCACTTATGCTTTCAACTTATGCTGTAGGAAAAAAAAAGTTTTGAATTATGATTAAATGTATGAGTAGGGATGAATTCATGTTGGTGAATCTGTGTTTGTGTCATATTAAAATCTAAATAATATATTTCATACGTTAATCCAAATCCAAAATGAATAATAATTGTATCGAAAACATAAACCCAAATAATATACAATTAGTAGTGTAATTCATTCAATAATACGGTTCTTCTATTCAATAATAAGATTGAATTAGAAGTTTATATGATTGATGTTTCAACTAAACATGTATACTGTTCAATTGACCAAATTATTTAAAAACAAATTTAAAGTAAGTCAAATATGAGTTAAATAATTTTTTTTTATATTTAATAATCGTGGATGTCTGGGCCAGTTTACGCACACCTCGACTAATCCACGAGACCCTGAAGTTAACGACCGAGTAAAAACCTGCAGTGGCCCTGAGGGGGCTCGAACGGGTGATCATTGGGGAGCAAACCCAAGACCAGACAAGTTAATAATTTAAATTATTAAATGATTCGATTCATGTCAAATTCATATCATGCAAGTTGATTTAAAAATTATCTATTTATTAAATAAGTTATATAGAACAACACAAATTTGACTCAAAAACATATCCAATTTGAGTTGTATTAATGAATTGTATCAAATTTTGTCACTCTATATACATAAAGAAGATATATGTTTTTATACTATATTTGGGTTAAGAAAGATACTTGGGAATGGAAAATAATATTCTAAAAATAATTTTTTATATTTAATTTATTATAAAAAATATAAGAGAGAATTAAATATAATTAAAATTATTAAAAATTTATATATATTTAAATTATTTAATTTTTATATAAAATTAAAAAATAAATAAAATAAAATTGAATTACGCAGCCAAAAACCAAATATAGGTTTTATGGTAAGAGATCTTTATTTTATTTTTATTGTTTTAAAAACTATATTTGCAGTTTCAATAATTTGGACCAATTGCAATAAAAGTAAAATTTTAAAATAAAGTAAAATTATGAATTTATGAGCATGTATTTTAACTTACTTTTTTTTTTTTTTTTTCATAATTTAATGAGGAAAAAAAAAAAAACAAAGGCCAAACAACAACAAATAGCAGAGACATGGAAGTGAGAATTTGAGATTTATGGCCAAGGGTTAGGGTTTTGGAAAATCACAGATTCATGGCCTAGGATTTGGTTTATTCACAATCACACAACTTCTTCGAAATTTCTCTCAATCTTCTCTTTCCCTGTTTCCCTTCTTTGTTGAACCCTAACATAGCCGTTTTCCCAAGATGTGGAGGCTCACATGCCGATCTTTCATGGCGAAGCCCAGACCCATTTCTCACAAAGCTGCGAGCTTTTCGTCCTCACAAGCTCTCACCCAAAACGAAGATTCAGTACGAGAAATCACCACCCTGCTCAACTCCCACAACTGGCAAGCCCTCATGGAATCTTCAGACATACCCAAGAAGCTAAACACGGATATAATTCGCTCCGTTATTCTTCAAAACCAGGTGGGTGACCCCAAACGCCTCCTCAATTTCTTCTACTGGTCCCAACACAAAATGGGTACTAGTACTGCCCAACAAGACTTGGATGTGTTGTCAGCCCTTGCTGTTAATCTATGCAACTCTAACTGGTATGGGCCTGCAAGCGATTTGATTAAATGTATCATAAGAAATTCTGACTCCCCATTGGCTGTTTTGGGTTCAATTGTTAAATGTTATAGAAGCTGTAATGGGTCACCCAATTCTGTGATTTTTGATATGTTGATGGATTCTTATAGGAAAATGGGATTTTTGGTTGAAGCTGTTAATGTGTTCTTGGGTCCTAAAAATTTCGAATTTAGGCCCAGTTTGTTGAGCTGCAATTCATTATTGGGAGACTTGTTGAAGGGTAATAAGGTGGAGTTGTTTTGGAAGGTTTTTGATGGGATGTGTGCGCATAAGGTATTGCCCGATGTGTATACTTACACTAATATGATTAGTGCTCACTGTAAGGTTGGAAATGTTAAAGATGCAAAAAGAGTACTTCTGGAGATGGGAGAAAAGGGTTGTAGTCCCAATTTGGTTACCTACAATGTCATTATCGGTGGCTTGTGTCGAGCACGGCTTCTTGATGAAGCTATTGAGCTCAAGAGATCTATGGTTGACAAGGGCTTGGTCCCTGATCTTTATACTTATGATATCCTTATTAATGGTTTTTGCATGGAAAAGAGATCAAGAGAGGCAAAATTAATGTTATTGGAGATGATCGATGTGGGTCTGAAGCCAGAACCAATCACCTATAATGCTTTGATTGATGGGTTCATGAGACAGGGTGATATAGAACAGGCTTTTAGGATTAAGGATGAGATGGTCGCTTGTGGTATTGAGGCAAATTTAATCATATGGAACACGCTTCTTAATGGGGTTTGTAAGGCTGGTAAGATGGAGAAGGCATTAGAAATCATGCAAGAGATGATGGAAAAGGGTGTGGAACCTGATTCCCAAACTTATAGTCTATTGATTGAAGGGCACTGCCGAGGGCAGAACATGGCTCGTGCTTTTGAATTACTGGATGAGATGAAGAAGAGAAAACTGGCACCGACAGTGTTGACTTATAGTGTGATAATTAATGGTCTATGCCGATGTGGAAACCTCCAAGGAACCAATGCTATTTTGCGGGAAATGGTTATGAATGGTTTGAAACCAAATGCCGTTGTGTACACAACTCTTATGACAGCTCACGCCAAGGAAGGTAGAGTTGAAGAGTCAAGAATGATTTTGGAGAGAATGAGGGAGCAAGGAATTCTGCCAGATGTATTTTGCTACAACTCTCTTATAATTGGTTTCTGCAAAGCCAAAAGAATGGAAGAAGCAAGGACTTACTTGATGGAAATGTTGGAAAGAAGATTGAGGCCAAATGCTCATACGTATGGAGCATTTATAGATGGATATAGTAAGGCAGGGGAGATGGAAATTGCAGACAGGTACTTCAATGAAATGCTGAGTTGTGGCGTGCTGCCAAATGTTGGAATTTACACGGCCTTGATAGAAGGGCACTGCAAAGAGGGAAATGTGACAGAAGCCTTCTCAGTATTTAGATTTATTCTTTCACGACGTGTTCTACAAGATGTTCAAACTTACAGTGTGCTCATCCATGGTCTCTCAAGGAATGGAAAAATGCATGAAGCTTTTGGGATCTTCTCTGAACTCCAGGAGAAGGGTCTGCTTCCTAATGCTTTCACTTACAACTCCCTCATCTCTGGTTCTTGTAAACAGGGAAATGTTGATAAGGCTTCACAACTTCTTGAAGAGATGTGCATAAAAGGCATTAATCCAGATATTGTTACTTACAATATCTTGATTGATGGGCTATGTAAGGCTGGTGAAATTGAGAGAGCTAAGAACTTGTTTGATGACATTGAGGGCAGAGGTTTGACACCCAACTGTGTAACATATGCTGCAATGGTAGATGGTTATTGCAAATCTAAGAACCCCACTGCGGCATTTCAGTTACTAGAAGAGATGCTGTTAAGGGGAGTCCCACCAGATGCTTTCATATACAATGTCATTCTCAACTTTTGCTGCAAGGAAGAAAAATTTGAGAAAGCTTTGGATTTATTTCAAGAAATGTTGGAAAAAGGTTTTGCCTCCACTGTCTCTTTCAATACATTAATTGAGGGGTATTGCAAGAGTGGGAAGCTGCAAGAAGCTAACCACCTGTTGGAAGAAATGATAGAAAAACAGTTCATTCCTAATCATGTCACGTACACATCCCTGATTGATCATAATTGCAAGGCAGGAATGATGGGGGAAGCAAAACGACTCTGGCTTGAAATGCAGGAAAGGAATGTGATGCCAACTGCCAAAACTTACACTTCACTCTTACATGGTTACCACAACATAGGGAACATGTCAGAGGTTTCTGCCCTGTTTGAAGAGATGGTGGCAAAGGGAATTGAACCTGATAAAATGACCTATTATGTAATGATTGATGCTTATTGTAGAGAAGGGAATGTGATGGAAGCCTGTAAGTTGAAGGATGAGATATTGGTGAAAGGTATGCCAATGAGTGTAGCTGCATATGATGCTTTAATACAAGCCCTATGCAAGAAAGAAGAATTTTTTGAAGTGTTGAAATTGCTTAATGAAATAGGAGAGAGTGGATTTAGGCTCGGTCTTCCCACATGTAGCGTCATAGCTCGAGGCTTTCAAATAGCAGGGAACATGGATGAAGCTGCAGAGGTTTTGCGAAGCATGGTGAAATTTGGATGGGTTTCAAACACAACTAGTTTAGGTGACTTGGTTGATGGAAACCAAAATGGTGCAAATTCTGAGGATTCTGACAATCTCTTAAAGCAAATGGCTTAGGTGTTTTCTGATTGGGATCAACCCTGATTTCAAACACTTTGATTGATCTCTTTCTGCTGCTTCATATCTGATCATTTAACCTCACTGACGAGCAGAGGCATGAAGAACAACCCTCATCAATGAAGTTAGCAGGTTGTAATTGATGCCACTACTCTATTTCCCACCAAACAGCTGTTTCAAAATTTTCTGCCTCGATAATGGTGGATGCTTACAACCGAGGAATGGCAAATTGAAGGGTTGGAAGGGTAAGATAACCAATTCTGATTTTCCCATAAAAATTTTCTTTTGATAATTGTTGCATGTGCAAACCATTGGCTTAAAACCGATATAATTATATTTTACAGGTTTGAATGGACCAATAAACTCCCCAGTTGCTGGCACCCAAAAGACAAGAATCTTCCTGGCCATTTTGAGGCCAATTCAAGCTTTTGAATCATGAAAGGTAGCAGAAGGCTTTGCTGTTATATTCAAAGAAATCCTTTGAGATACTGACAAATTAGGCTAGATACACTCCTTTGTTTGTTATGTATAGATCTCTAGGCTCCCCTTGCCATGACACAAGCTCAAAAGATGGTCATCCATTCCTTTGAACATCATGTATAGATCTCTGGGCTGTTCTTGACCATGACACAAGTTTGCAACAGCGTCTTTTAAGTTTTCTCTGAAACTGTTTGTTTTGAATTAGGGTTGTTAATTTCCTTGTCCATAACCCAAAAAAAGGGAGAATGCAATAATAATGAAAAAAGAAATCAAAGTTGCTCATTTATTCCATCGATCTCAAGTTCTATTTATGATGCACATTGTATAGAATCGTACAGATTTGGATTTCAGTTGCATGAATTTTTTCATCTTGAATCATTTCCTACATGTAGTGTATACAGCTCCTGTATGCAAATCTGAAAATTTTGGGACAATTATATGTCCAAGAATTGGACATTAAATTATTTAACAACTAAGACAGACTGTCCATGAGTTCCAGGATTGAAAATCATATCATCTTCTCAAATTTATCTAGCCTTTTCACCCTTTGCATGGACCTAATAAACAATACCAAGAAAACACCTGCATTTCAACAAAACCAGATATTTCAGCCACAGGGAAGTTGTGAAGGCAAACTTGAAAATGTCTAGAGGCAAGAGGAAGAAATATTTGAGTGTGAGTTTTTGGGGTTAAAACCAGTTTACCTGCACCAACATACGAACCATTTGCGATAACTTGACTGCCTTGATTGCTTAATGTGACGCCAAGGCTTAGCAGGGTACCTCCTAAAACTGTGTACATGGTAGCCATCTGTAGTATGGTTGCCTTCCGAGCTGCTCTTTCAGACTGTTTTCAATCCCAAACCAAAATAATGTTGAGTTCATCTCATAAGGGTTTGAGCTCTCAAGAACAGTCACTCTTGAGAACTTCCCACAAAGTCTCAAAAAAGGGTAATTATTTCTTCTAAAATATTTAGTGGATGACTACCTCAAGTACTCGAACTCGAAGTTTCAGGTCTCCTGATTCAAGTTGTTTCACAAATTCTTCTATCCTCTGGACACTGTATGGCATGGACATGGTGTAGGTTCTGGCCTGAACATGTTCATAGGGGGAATTTTAGTCTTTTGATAATGTGTATCATATTGTGTCGCAGAATGTGGAAGGAAGAAACATCAATTTTCAGAAGGAACTGAAGTGGGAAGGGAAGAGAGTAGAATACATCGTCTGCTTGTTTCCTTATCTCCTGCACAAATTGTGGTCCAGTTCGCTGCTGCTGTCGTATATCTAAAAGCTCCTGTATACGGTGTGAATCATTAGAGCTAAACTAAAAGCATTAGAGAAGCACGTAAGGAAAAAAGATGCATAAAATTATTAGGGAAATGAATGGAACCTGTGCATAAGGTGCAGCAATCTTCACAAAGGAAAAATCTGGATCAAGTGAGTAGCCAATTCCTACAAGAAAAGTCACATTCAGAAGTGAGAAATTCAATCAGGATCAGTGTGCTCATCTACTCATAGAACATAAACATATGCGCATGCGCACATATCTACACACTTATGTAAGCGTACTTAGAGAAACTTAAAGATGACAGTGGAGTTTCTGAACAGGTGGCATCGAAATCTATTATGAGGAGAAGTGGTATTTGGTGACTTTCTATTTGGAAATGAAGCTATGGGAGCATGTATTTGTATGTGTGCAGGAGAGAGAGAGAGAGAGAGAGAGAGAGAGAGAGAGAGCACCTTCCAGTGTTGAAAATGCCTTTAGAACAAAGGTGATGGTAGATGGAAAACGGATTGGCTGATCTGTGGCTATAGCAAACAAATCCTGAAGTAGTAATAAGAATACAAAGAATAGTTAAAGGACCTAACATCCATTACTTGAAAGCACAAAAAGCTACTAGGATATTGTCTTCTGCCCTCATTCTTTTTTATTCTACCACTTGATACCTAAGAGACAATAATTGATAATGCACTTTCCTCCAATGCAAGAGTCTGATGACCTTCTGATAAGAATTATCATAATCAATTTTTGGTCAATCCAACTATATCTTATATTGCAAATTCTTCTCGTGGTTTTCAATGATGAATGATCCAGCAGAGACCCCTTTATGCCTAATGGCATTTTACCAGTTATGGAAGCATGAGAAGTTTGAATGATCACATGTCTTTGCCTGTGCACTACGAAAAAATTAATTGTTTCAAATAGGAGCTCACATGATTATTCAGTTTTTAGACAAATATTTGCATACCTCACCAATTGCAGCTAAAGTCTGCGGCTGATCTGGCGTCTGACTTAACAAATTGTCCAAGAAAAATTGCACTGATCTCCTCACCTAGGAACAGAATAGAAAAAACTTTCAGAGATGGGCGAATGAATGCCTAGAAAACCTATTTATCACTAGAAGATGATGAAATTGAGCGCTGGACTCTCATCCTGACATTTATAGGTATATACAGTATGAAGATGACATACTGATGACAAGTCTCCTGTGGGTTGCAGTGCTTCAAGATCTGTAAGACTTTGCATAACCTGCACATATCAGCTTGCCAGTTTAAGCCCAATTCATCCAGGCTGACAGTATTTTAAGGATGGGATAATGAAGAAGAGAAGAGAAAGAGACAGGATCAAACAAGGGATATCATAATGAGTGAATGGAGGGATGCAATTCCAATCAACTTAGAGCACTGATTATCATGTTAATATAATCAAAAAATGAAAAAAAAAAAATCAATATTGAGAAAGTAAAAGCAAACCTTTTTTGCATCTTTTTCATAAATTGCATAGAAAAGTTCAAGCAATCTCTCCTGTGTGAAAGATTTGATTTCTCCCATCATACCAAAGTCATAGTAGATAATCGTTTCATCCACATCAATGGCAAGGTTTCCAGGATGAGGATCAGCATGAAAGAAACCCATTTTTAGTATCTAATATATGAGCAAATCCGGAGAGAATTATTCAGTCATAGAGAAAGTGTAAGTGAAATATTCATCAAACAATAGCTTAAATGCATGAGGGTCATTAGGGAACTCATACTTTTCTTTGTGCATATAATCTACACAAGGTATATCACGAGGAACTAGTAACAAGGTTCAGGTTTGATCAAAATCAGACAGGAGATGGCCCTTAACCTGAATTAAGTATGCTTCAATAGCGTGTGATGAAATACGAGAACGATTAAAACCCTGTGCATCTAGCATATCCCGCCGATTTATCTTAATGCCTGTTAAAAAAAGAAACATCAAATCAACTACTACTACAATAAATCAATTCTGTAGCCCTTAAAATCATGAGTTAAGACTGAAACCTGGAACATACTCCAAGGTCAATACCTTTGTGGCAGTATAATCCCAAAACACCAGCTACAAAGAGGAAAGAAAAGGTTCAAAATAAGGATCAGAAAGACTTAAAAGAACAGAATAATTGCTCTGTACACAACTCAATTACACGATAACAAGATTATAATAATAATAAAAAATCCGAGAAAGAAATGAAAGAAAATGAGCATCAACAATCATGAGGTTTTGTAGATGGAAACATACAGGTACTCGAACCCACTTTACATTTCGAAAATCCCTGCGGAATCTATCAGCATTCTTCCCTTCATTCATATAATCAATTTCTTGATACAAAAGCCTGAAGCCAAATAAATACAAGAGTGAGCAGCAGCAACCATAACCTTGCAGCTCATAAAACTTTGAACACACTCTATGGATAGAGGGCAACATTTTCATGATAAAATGTTACCAGCAGAACTACACATTTGCAGCATGTAAAACTATTCTTACCAAAGAAACACACAAAATGACTGATAGATGCTTTGTACTTACGTAGCACATTCTTCATATATACCAATCCAATCTCTTGTTGCTCCACTAAAGGTTTCACTTCTCTGAAAATACTCTGCAATTAGCTTTAAATTTCCTGGAAGGAAGGATCAATTTTGAGTAAACTAACCAAAATTATTGAATTGCAATTTAGGAACCTCAAAGTTCCATCTGGCAGAAAATATAATAGCAGGTCATCTAGTCAGTTTTATGCTTTCTCAACATCTAAAAACGATCATCAGTTAAATGGTAATAGGCTTTTGACTAATTATCCATGATGCCATGAACCAAGTCCAACTATTTGAGGAAAGCAAATGAATGGGAGAGATGGAATTGGAGTCAACTGCATGTCCATATGAAACAAAACTATACTAGCCAAATGATGGTGAGCTTCCAATGCAGTGAGAAATAGACTATTTGAATATTTCATTATCAAAAACAGCCACAAGATAACGATAGGAGAATGATAAAAGTGTGCATCACTTACGTAGGTCGATGTCAAAAAGTTTCTTGAGACCAGGCCTCTGAACTTTCACAACAACTTTCTCTCCATTATGTAGGACAGCCCGATGCACCTAAAAGGACTCTTCAAAATTCAAATCGGCAGAAGGGACAAAAAATTGCAAGAAGGAAATAGTAATATCCAAGATTATCGGTCAGTTCAAATTATCAAGAGTCTAACTTCATCATTCAGCACTTATATGCAACCATCAGCTTGTAGATGTTCTCCTTCATTGCTCTAGCCATGGAGTTTACAACTTTCTACCCTCTATTAGTATTAGTTTTTTCTTTTTCATTTACAACTTGAATAATTTTTTCCTTTTGTTGTATGAAAAAGTTTCTCTCTGAGGTTGTTCTTGATATCATACCACATGGCAAAATAATATCCTTTAAGCTTCATAAGGTCAAGATAGAATGAACAAACATTTCATAATTCTCCAAGGTTGGACCAAAACAGAATGGAATATAAACAAACACAGAGCAAACACCTGACCAAGACTAGCTGCAGCAATTGGCTGGTCTTCAAACTCCTTGAACAATATTTCAATTGAAGCTCCCAGTTCACTCTCAATTAAGTCTCTTGCTTTTTTTGATGAAAAAGCAGGTACCCTATCCTGAGACGTTCATAAAATTATAAGCCAACATGCTTATTGTGAAGGACAAAATTACATATACGCTAGGGAATCCACATCCAGAAGTAGATGAATGCAAGAAAACAGAGCCCACAACAAAGGGATACCTGCAACTTGGCAAGCTCATCCACAAACTCTCTTGGAAACAGATCTGACCTTGTTGAGGATAACTGCCCAAATTTGATAAAAGTTGGACCAAGTTGCAGAACGCGTTCCCGCAACCATGAGGCAGTTTTACGGCTTCTGTTTTTCTGAATGAGAAAGAATTTTATGAGTGAAAAAAGTAAACTAAATATTATGAATCAACATAACCCAGAAATAAATGGAAGAATGGGCATAGTAGACATAATTAAGCAGCAAGTGAAATAGATCTCTATTATCCAACCATGGTTAGGAATTTAACAAGCTGCAAAAGATCACAGCCATAATGGATTAACAAAACTCACCTGCTTATCTTCTGTAAAACCTCCTAAATATGCCCATTTTGCATTGTCCAACAGAATGCGAAGACGTAGAGAAATAACAAAGGACCAAACATCTATAGACCTCTGCCAGGAATTATAATTTTCATTGGCCCAGCTGAAACCTTCATCAGAGGGCAGAACCTTTAGCTCCTCCATTGGTGGGAGATCTCTAGATTCTTTACTTTTTTGTGCCTTAACCAGGGCAGTTGCAGTATCTCTCTTCACTATGCTTGCTCCATTAACAACCCGGCTTGAGCCATTCACTATTTCTACTTTTTTGGTGGGCGGGGTTCTGTTTTTCGCTATCTCACTCGTGGGAACCATTTTAGTAGCTCGTCCATTTGTACCTAAGCTCACGGGAGATTCACTCTTTCGCATCTCTACTTGAAATCTAAAGGATTTATCAGCCATAGGCAGATGACATGTGGGCCTCTCAAACTTTGAGAAATTCTGAGAAGAAATTGAGCTTGAGAAACCGAGATTCTCTACTGCTCTTCCTTGATTCATCAACTCCACATTGCGGCAATAGCAGCTGTGTGAAGCCAGTATTGCCGCCATCTAATAAAAGAACACCTGTAGACCTGGCCATGATTGAACACTAACATAAGCTATAAGCAGAAATGACAAATTAAAATTCATCAAAAAAGAATTATCAAAAGCAAAACTAAATCATTAAAAGAACACATACGATTCAAGTTCAAAAACAAATATCAAGTGTCAAATCAACCAACACTCAATGGCTATGGAACCATAGTTCTTCAATAGTTCTGAATCTTCAACCGAATGCAATATACAAATAATAATCAATCGCTGGAAGAGTTCTCGGTTTAAATCCTAAGAAACAAAATTTCAATCCGCTTAAATCAAACTAGCAAATATTTACTTAAGAAACCAATTTCCAATCGAAGCTTTAAGCTGCGCTTCCCGATCATGAAACTCGAGGAGAAGGAAAGAGGAAAAAAAACTATTCAGTGCTCACATTTTCCCCTGTTTTGGTTCAAACGCCAGCTTAACTACGTTGACTTGTAGACTTTCCGAGGAACCAAACACCAGAAAGAAAACAATAAAATGCAAGGCTTCCAAGTTCCTTTTTTTTAAAAAAAAAACCAAAACTTCCTCAATATTCTCGGAAACCAAACAGAAAAACCACTGAGTGGAACGAAGAAAGATTCAGTAGCGGACCTCCAATAGTAGAACTGAATCGCAGAGGTTGAAGGAGAAAGGAGGGAGTAC
The DNA here is from genome assembly GCF_030704535.1 of Vitis vinifera. Classification (NCBI taxonomy): domain Eukaryota; kingdom Viridiplantae; phylum Streptophyta; class Magnoliopsida; order Vitales; family Vitaceae; genus Vitis; species Vitis vinifera. The sequence continues at coordinate 9,672,756 of NC_081816.1, read as the reverse complement.
GGTGGACGATGCACTAGCGTCACAGACGATTGAAGAGATTCAGTTGTCTGGTACTTGTGTTGCTTGCTGATATTTCGGAGTTTGGTGGGAAAACAGCGTTTTTATAGAAAAAAAAATGTATGATTTAATCCCATGCATGGCATTGGGTCACTCTTTCTTCTTCATGACACTGGTAATTGAGATTTTCGTGTCAATGGAAGTATGACAGTGACTGGCATCCATGCCTTTCTTGAAAATGTTGGATTGTTTATTTTTACAAGTAATTTGGAAAATGGTTGGTTTTAGCTCTATTCACATCTTTGAAATGACAAGCAACCAACTCTTAGAGTCACTTTTAAACAGAGATTTGACATGACAACCAACGCTTAGAGCCATCTCATTAAAAAAAAAAAAAAGGGAGGATTACTAGAAAAAATAATGACTACGAGGACTCACTGTTATAAAAGATAATTTTACTTTTAAATATGTTTTTTATATTATTTATAAATAAATTGAGATTGTCAATTATGTAGGGCCCATACATGATGATAAGTACAGATTGATAAATGTTGTAGGACCCATATATGATGATAAGTACCGGTTGATAGGCAATTAACGATACATTTCTCAATTTGAAAAAATTATTGTCAATTTTGAATAATTAACTGTTTAAAAATTTGCTATTTTTTTTTAAAAAAAAAACTTGAGATTTTTTAAAGAACCTTGTAAAAAAAAAAAAAATATCTCATAAATAAAAACCATATTCTAAAGTTATTATATCGTTTTATATATAAAACATACAATTAAAAACTTTGTTATCATAATATAATAAATAATTATTTTTTACGAACACTCATCAATTGAATAATATATAAATATTCAATTGACTAACACAACACACCTATTAAATGGAATAACTCACAATTATTCATGGGGTAATATAGCACGTGAAAAAATTAAATAAAAATAAATTAAATTATGTTGTAATATATTGTAATGATAGTGTATTTATATTGTAAGTATAATGTATTTATGTTGTACCTATATTTCATTATAAAAGTAATAATTCTAAAAATGTTTATTCATACCCTATTGGTATTAACACATCGTATTAATATATTAACAACATTTATTTAGTGTTTTGAAATTATTTAATAATTTTTGTATATATATATATATATATATATATAAACTACGTGAATTCAAATTAGTATTTCATTTTATTTTAGAAATTATTTATGATATAGGTATGTTGTGAAATATGGTATGATCATATAAATTACCATTTTTATAAAAAAATTCATAAATTTCTTAATTAGGTTTTATTGTAATGTATTGTAATGTAAGTGTATTTATATTGTAATTATAACATATTTTTGTTGTGCTTGTATTTTATAATAAAAGTAATAATATTGAGGATTACCTTTTATACCTTATTAATATTCAACATATCAAATATATTAACATCATTCACCCGATGCATTGAAAAAAAAAATTATATGAAAATTAAAAAAAAAAAACACTATGCAAAGGAAAAAAAATCATATATATTTTTAAATTATTTTATTATAAAAATAAAAGAATGATTAAACATTCTCTATCATTTTCTTATTCTTTTTAGAGAATCTGAATGAAAAATTAAACATTTTATCTTCCTTAAATTTAATACAAAAACATAATTTATCAATTTAAAATATATATAAAAAAATTATCATTTTTATTATATAATAATAAAACTTATTTTTTTCTTCATAAAATTTAAAATTAGAATAAAAATAAAAAAAGGAAAAAAAAACAATAAATGATATTTTGAAAATATTTTTTAAAAGTATTTTTTTTAAATTGTAAATTTAAATAACAAATTATATATAATTGTAAGGGTTAAACCCAAAATTTTGATTTAAAATATAAATATCAATAATTACAATAAATGTGGGACCCATGTACCATAAATGTATTGACAAATCAAGTGAAGTGCTTTAAATGCTTTGAATTTTAAAAGTTTTAGTTAAAGGGCAGTTTTGGTATATTAAGCTTATTAAAGTCCTCCCCAAGAATTATTAAAAGATACCACCCTTTTTAGTAATTATTCTGCCTAGCCTACCCTTTTGGGTAATTCTCCCTTAAAAAAAAAAACCTTAATTCTTAATTGAGATTTGATTTTTGAACTCCAACCTGCTTTACCAATTAAAGATTTAGTTTTTTTATTTTAAAATTTAATTAAAAAATATTAAATTACAAATAACGGTTGAAATTAAAAATATATATCTTAATAATAAAAAAATTATATGTTTAAACTTAACGATCTAGTATACTATTATTTCAATAAAAATAAATTTATCAAAATATAAATAAATTAATTTCTTAAAAATATAATAAATTAAATATCTTAAATTAATAAATTATATAATTTTATATCTTATTTATATGTGATATAACTTTATTGTTTTAAGATTATCAATTTATCTTTATTGAAGTAATACTAGATCTTTAAGTTTAAATATATAAATTTTTTATTATTAAAGTATATATTTTTAATTTCAACAATAATTTGCAATTTAATATTTTTAATTAAATTTTAAAGTAAAAAATAATTAATTGAAATCTTAATTGGCAATTGAGGTTTCGATCAAAAAATGAAGTCTCAATTGTTAATTGCGACTTCAGTTTAAAAGTTTTAGTTGCTAATTGTGGTTTTAATTAAAAAATGAAGTCTCGATTGATAATTGAGGTTTTAATTTAAATTTTGCAAAAAACATATTTTTTATGACATGACTATAACAACCCCAAATTAAACTTTAGGGGCAAAATAGTAAATTATAAATTAATTAATTAAACTCACTAAAGGTAAAATGGTCCTTTTACAATTAATAATCCCTGGTATAAATTAAATTTTTTTCTCTTGCCTTCTGTATTCAAAAAACTTTATTAACCAAAATTCAGAGAATTAGAGAACATAGGGCTAAAGGTTTGAAGGTCTAAAGTTAGAAGTTCAGATTTTTTCTAGGTAAGATTCTAACGCTAGATTAATATATTATATTCGTTAGTTAGTTTTGAACAAATTAAATATTTTTTAGAAAATTTTAATTTAGATTAGGGTTAATTTAGTTAATTTATTTTAAGATCAAAAAATTGAAATTATGAATATAGGTTGTTTCATTGATGAAAATAGGGAAATTTGAATTTTTTTTAGATGAATAGATCTAAACAATGAAATTTTAAAAATTAAATGAGTAAATAAATATATGATATATATGTGGCTTAAGGGATTAAAAAATAATAAGAAGAAGAATTGCATGTTTCTGGATTTTGGATTTGAGGTACTGTGTTGGGTGACAAATAATAATAATAATAGTAATTTGTAACTATGAGAGGCAAAGAGTGGTAGTGGAATAAATTAAAATAATAATAATGAGTAGAGTTGGTGGGGTTGTTGGAGTTGTTAAAATACATGGGGGTATTTTGTTAGGTAAAAGAGGACACTAGGATTAATAAGGATCATGATAATAATGATATTAATAATGATAATAATAATAATAATAATAGTAAGAATTGTGTGATTTAGATGCTTGTAGGTGACGTAAGATTAATAAGAATAATAATAATAATAGTTGGGATTTCATGCTCTTTCATTAAAATATTTGCATACATAGAGCTTTTCGTTGACTCAACCATTGATTTCAATGCTAGCTTTTATTGGCTTAACAAGTGGTATCAAGAGGGCTTTCACATACCCAATGATATAAAACTAAAATATTGGTTTGGTTTAGTTTTTATTAGTTAGTAGACGAAGGAAGTGAAAATTGAATCAATTAGGTTGGTTTTTATAATCCTCAAATAGAACCGAGCTTTGTAATGATTGAAAATTGAACTGATATGGTCAATATTAGTTGAGTTGTATTGGATCCTCATCTGCTCCGACAATGGTGGATGCTTATAACCGAGGAATGACAAATTGAAGGGTTGGAAAGGAAAGATGACCAATTCCTATTTTCCCATAAAAATTTTCTTTTGATAATTGTTGCATGTGCAAACCATTAGCTTAAAACCGATATAATTATATTTTACAGGTTTGAATGGACCAATTAACTCCCCAGTTGCTGGCACCCAAAAGACAAGAATCCTCCTGGCCATTTTGAGGCCAATTCAAGCTTTTGACTCATGGAAGGTAGCAGAAGGCTTTGCTGTTATATTCAGAGAAATCCTTTGAGAAACTAACAAATTAGGTCAGATACACTGCTTTGTTTGTCATATATAGATCTCTAGGCTCCCCTTGGTCATGACACAAACTCAAAAAATAGTCATCCATTCCTTTGAACATCATGTATAGATCTCTGGGCTGTTCTTGACCATGACACAAGTTTCCAACAACACCTTTTAAGTTTTCTCTGAAACTATTTGTCTTGAATCTGGGTTGTTAATTGCCTTGTCCAAAACCTTAAAAAAAAATAAAAATACAATAATAATGAAAAAAGAAAACAAAGTTGCTCATTAATTCCATTGATCTCAAGTTCTGATTATGATATACATTGTATAGAATCATACAGATCTGGATTTCAGTTGCATAGATTTTTTTCATCTTGAATCATTTCCTACGTGTAGTGTATAGAGCTCTTGTATGCAAGTTTGAAAATTTTGGGACAATTATATTACCAAGAATCGGAGGTTAAATTATTTTACAACTAAGAGACTGTCCATGAGTTCTAGGATTGAAAGTCATATCATCTTCTCAAATTTATCTAGCTTTTTCACCCTTTGCATGGACCTAATAAACAATATCAAGAAACGCCTGCATTTTAACAAAACAGGATATTTTAGCCACAGGGAAGTTGATGAAGGCAAACTTGAAAATGTCTAGAGGCAAGAAGAAGAAATATTCGAGTGTGAAAGTTTTTGGGGTTAAATACAGTTTACCTGCACCAACATACGATCCATTTGCAATAACTTGACTGCCTTGATTGGCTAATGTGACGCCAAGGTTTAGCAGGATACCTCCAAAAACTGTGTACATGGTAGCCATCTGTAGTATGGTTGCCTTCCGAGCTGCTCTTTCAGACTGTTTTCAATCCCAAACCAAAATAATGTCGAGTTCATCTCATGAGGGTTTGAGCTCTCAAGAGCAGTCACTCTTGAGAACTTCCCACAAAGTCTAAAAAAAGGGTAATTATTTCTTCTAAAATATTTAGTGGATGAGCTACCTCAAGTACTCGAACTCGAAGTTTCAAGTCTCCTGATTCAAGTTGTTTCACAAATTCTTCTATCCTCTAGACACTATAAGGCAATGACATGGTGTAGGTTCTGGCTTGAACATGTTCATAGGGGAATTTTAGTCTTTTGATAGTGTGTATCATAGTAGTGTTGCAGAATGTGAAAGGAAGAAACATCAATTTTCAGAAGGAACTAAAGTGAGAAGGGAAGAGAGTAGAATACATCATCTACTTGTTTCATTATCTCATGCACAAGTTGTGGTCCAGTTCGCCGTTCCTGTTGTATATATAAAAACTCCTTTATACGGTGTGAATCATTAAAGCTAAACTAAAAGCATTAAAGAGGCATGTGAGGAAAAAAGATGCATAAAATTATTAGGGAAATGAATGGAACCTGTGCATAAGGTGCAACAATCTTCTCAAAGGAAAAATCTGGATCAAGTGAGTATCCAATTCCTACAAGAAAAGTCACATTCAGAAGTGGGCAATTCAATCAGGATGAGTGTGCTCATCTACTCACAGAACATAAACATATGCACACATATATACACACACTTATATAAACGTACTTGGAGAAACTTCAAGATGATAGTGGAGTTTCTGAACAGGTAGCATCAAAATCTATTATGAGGAGAAGTGGTATTTGGTGACTTTCAATTTGGAAATGAAGCTATGGGATCATGTATTTGTATGTGTGCATTAGTGGATTTAAGAGTATGGAAACAAATGACAAGCCCAAAAGATAAAAAAAGAACAAAATTAATAAGAAAAGAAACTTATCGGCTAAGGCGTGATAAACACTGTCCTTGAAATAGATCCATCTTCCTCGAAGATGAACTCGGTGCACTAAGGTACCAGTGGTCTACCTCCAGGATTCAACAGCCAGATTTCGCATCGAGTAGATTTTGTAAGCGAGATGTGTAAATTGAAAAAAATTCCTCTACATAGATGTATGAAAAGACTCTAAAAAACTCTCTTAAAAATTCTCTTAAAAATTGGTATTCGTATTTAGAGAGTGCAGGGTGACTTGCTTTTGTAGGCCACTAAAACAATCGATCTCAATGGGACTGTACTTGTAATCATAATATGACTCAAAGTGGAAGGGGATTCTACTTATAAAAGGAATGAGACTCCACTAGTACAATCATAATAGGACTCTTCTCAAAAATATAAGATTAATAGAATAAAATAAAATAAAATAAAAACAATTCCCATTTGGATTCTTCCCAAAAATATAAGACTAATATAATAAAATAAAATAAAAATTATTTACACTCTTCTTATAGTCCCCCATAGAGTGTAAACACGATTTTTTTTGGAGGAAAAAAGAACCCAATGCATCAGTGCTAGTGCCCAAAGGTTATGAACTAGTTTTAGGACAAATAAGTATTGAATCACAAAACACGGTGAAAATAAATTTCTAGAACCAGTGTTTCTTGATGTAACTCAAGGGACTTTTATCCACATTGGTTTTCTCAACTTCACTATGAGTTGCACAAAACGGGGTGGTACAAATAGGCCATGTGCTCTGCCTAGATATTCATAAGAGCTCAAGAGAATATGCCTAAGTTCTCAAGGAAGCGGCCCCACCTCCACTCTCATATAGGTGAATCCATCAAGTTTGTTCTTACTCTTAGCCTTAGCAATTGCAGCTTGACTATCACAATGCATAGACACAAACGGGGTTGGTCTAGTTCATAAAAGGGATATCTGCAAAGAAGTTTATAAGCCACTTAGCCTCAGAACTTGCCTTTTTTGAAGCAATAAACTCAGCCTATATAGTAGATCGAGTAATATAAGTTTGCTTGGCAGACTTCCAAGAAACTACACTTCTACCAAGGATGAAAACATATCCACTAGTGGATTTCATCTCATCTGAATTCAAGATCCAATTTGCATCACTAAATCCTTCAAGAACACTTGGAAATCCACTAAAGCACAAACCATAGTTAATGGTGCCTCTCAAATACTTAAGGACTCTACAAACAACAATCAAATGGTCCTGATTAGGACTTTGGGTGTACCGACTCAATCTACCTACTGCATAAGCAATGTCAGGTCTGGTACAGTTCATTAAGTACATTAGGTTCCATATGATCTGAGCATACTCTATTTGGGCAACACTATGTTCTCAATTTTTCTTTAGCTGTGAGCTGGGATCATAAGGAGTTGACACTCATTTATAATCAAAGTGTTCAAAGTTCCTTAGGATCTTTTCAACATAGTGCTCTTGAGAGAGTTTAAGCCCATTAGGTGTTCTAGTTATTTTAATTCCTAGAATCACCTCTGCCTCTCCTAGGTCTTTCATATCAAACTTAGAACCTAGGAATTTCTTGGTCTCACATAGAACCTCTAGGCTAGTTCCAAATATCAGCATGTCATCAACATAAAGGCAGATAACTACACATATGTTATCCTCATACTTGCTGTAGATGCACTTATCAACATCATTAATGGAATATCCATTAGTTACTAACATGTGATCAAACTTGTTGTGCCACTGTTTGGGAGCTTATTTTAACCCATATAGTGATTTAACCAACTTACACACCTTTTTCTCCTTTCTTGGAACTACACAACTCTCAGGTTAATCCATATAAATTTCCTTTTCCAAATCCCCATTCAAGAATGCAGTCTTGACATCCATTTGGTGTATCACCAAATTATGAATGGAAGCTAGAACGATCAATACTCTAATTGATGCTATTCTAGTCATAGGGGCAAAGGTGTCAAAGTAATCTGCATCATTCCTTTGTTTAAAGCCTTTGGTAACTAAACGAGCTATATACTTCTCTATGGACCCATCTTGTTTTAACTTTCTTTTAAAGATCTATTTACAACCAATAGTCTTTACACTAGGAGGTAAATCTACTAACTTCTATGTATGGTTATACATGATTAATTCGATTTCACGTTAATGACCTCCTTCCAGAATGGTACATCAAGAGAAGTTATAACTTCTTTGTAGGATCTAGGGTCCTCATCTATTAGGAAGGTGTAGAAACCATCTCCAAGGTTTGTTTCTTTCCTATCTCTTTTACTTATTAAGGTTCAATAGACTTGTCTCTACTTGTTTTTTGAACTTGTTGTTCACCATTTAGTTTCATAGGAAAGATGTTTTCAAAGAAATCTGCATTCTTTGTTTCTATTATAGTATTGACAACTACAAGACTGTTTTCTAACTTAGTAACAAGAAACCTATATGCCGTACTATTCTCAACATAGCCAATGAACATTGCATCAAAGGTTTTAGGACCTAGTTTTCATTTTTTTAGGTTAAGGGATAAGAACTTTAGCTAAACACCCCCACACTTTCAGGTATGCTATCTTAGGTGCATAACCCTTCCACAACTCATAAGGAGTTTTACTAGTTTTCTTATAAGGTATTCTATTTTGAATATGACAAGCAAATAGGATAACTCACCCCCCCCCTCCCACAAGTTCAAGGGTGCTCCTGAACTTACCAACATTGCATTCATCATTTCTTTTAATGTCCTATTTTTCCTTTCTGCTACTCCATTAGACTCAGGGGAATAAGGAGGAGTAGTTTCGTGAATGATCCCATGATCTTCACAAAATGAATTAAAGGGGTTGGACTCATACTCTCCTTCCCTATCATTTCTAAGCCTTTTAATTTTCTTACTTAATTGATTTTCCACTTCATTTTTGTACTTGATGAAAACAACTCTTGCTTCATCTTTGTTTCTAAAAAAATATACCCTTGTATACCTTGAGTAGTCATCTATGAAAGTTATATAGAATCGTTTACCACCTCTAGTCATTGTATTTTTTTAGGTCTCCTAAGTCACTATGTATTAAACTTAGTAAATCTGATCCTCTTTCGACTGATTTGCAAGATTTCTTTATGGTTTTAGATTCTACACAAGATTCACATTTTCTATGGTTTTCTAAGGACGGTTTAGGGATTAAACTTAATTCAAACATTTTCTTCATATATGAAAAGTTCACATGTCCTAGTCTACCATGCCAAATATCACAAGAATCAACTATGTAAGCAGAAGAAGAAGATGCATTATTATTGATAATATCATAAACAAATAAACCATGATTACAATAGTCCTTCCACAAATGCATCATTCTTGGTTAAAACTATTTTATTAGAGTCAAACAAGATTCTCACTCCTATTTTTCCAAGTAGAGATATTGACACCAAGTTCAAGCGGATATCTGGCACATGAAGAACGTCACTAAGGGAAAGCGCTTTTCTAGAGGTTAGCTTGTCTCTTTTCCAATCACTGGAGTAGATCTAGAATCACCCATGAACACTTGTTCCTCTCATTCCTTTACAATGGTATAGGAAGTAAATGCACTTCTATTCCCACAGATGTGCCTGGTAGCCCTAGAGTCTACCACCCAATCCTTCATATTGGTGACCATGCTCACTTCAGAGGAAATTACTGTTGTGATCACCTCTGACTCTACCAGATTTTCCTTTAAATTGGATTTCTTAGTTCTTTTCCTGTGGCGACATTGAGCTGCATGGTGTCCAAACTTGCCACAGACAAAACAATTACCCCGTTTTTTCATAATTGAGTTCTGGACCTTGTTTGATGCATTGGGCTTGGTCCTAGAGTTTTGTTTCCTGGACCTATTGTTTTGGGTTTAGGTTTTTCTTCTACTTCATTAGCCTTAGAAGACAATTCCTTAGCTTTCTCAACATTGTCCCTATTTCGATTTTGTTTCTTAATCCTAATATGGATTATGACATCCTCTAGGGACATTTGTTTCCTTTTATGTTTCATGTTATTTTTATAGTCTTTCCAAGACTTTGGAAGAGTCTTTACTAAATAACCAGTCACAAAAGGTTCGGGTAATTTAATGTCTTCAATAGCTAAGTCATTAATCAATAAGTGGTAGTCATGGATTTGAGATGATACATCTCTATCATCGGTCATTTGGAAAATTTTAAAATTCCCTATGGCATATTTCCGAGTTCCTGTAGCTTCCAAAATATATTTTTTTATTCATTGCATCCCAAATTTCTTTTACAACTTTAAATTGACAATAAATATCAAAAAGTTCATTAGAAAGGGTACTCAGAATAACATGCCTAATTTGTTTATTTCTAGTTTCCCAGGTTGGTAACAAAGGAGAACCATCTTCTAGTTTTGGGTCAGTTAAAATGTGTCTTAAGTTCACTACATTAATAGCAGAGAAAACCCTTTCCTGCCATCTCTTAAAGAATGTCCCATTGAAGGGATCAATTTTAGAGGTGTCAGGACGGGTGTGAACTAGATAAGCTTCCATTTGGATATATTTTAAGATTGTTGGATTTAAGGGTATGAAAACAAATGACTAGCCCAAAAGATATAAACAAAGAATAAAATCAATAAAAAGAAAAACTTATCGGTTGAGGCGTGATAAATACTGTCCTTGAAATAGATCCACCTTCCTCGAAGATGAACTCGGTGCACTAGGGTACCAGTGGTCTACCTCTAGGATTCAACAACCAGATCTCACCTTGGGTACACTCTATAAGCGAGATGTGTACATTGAAAAAAATTCCTCTAGATAGATATATGAAATGACTCTCTAAAAAACTCTCTAAAAAATTCTCTGAAAAATTGGTATTCGTATTTATAGAGTGAGGGGTGACATACTTTTATAGGCCACTAAAACAGTCTCAATGAGACTCTACTTGTAATCAGAGCATGACTCAAAGTGGAAGATGATTCTACTTATAAAAGGAATGGGACTCCATTAGCACAATCCTAATAGGACTCTTCCCAAAAATATAAGACTAAGAAAATAAAATAAAATAAAAATAATTCCCAATAGGATTTTTCCAAAAAATATAAGACTAATAGAATAAAATGAAAATAAAAATTATTTACACTCTTCCTATATGCATGATAGAAAGAGAGAGAGAGAACACCTTCCAGTGTTGAAAATGCCTTTAGAACAAAGGTAATGGTAGATGAAAAATGAATTGGCTGATTTGTGGCTATAGCAAACAAATCCTGAAATAATAAGAAGAGAGGCATCCATGCCTTTCTTGAAAAAGTTGGATTGTTCATTTTTACAACTAATTTGGAAAATAGTTTGTTTTAGCTCTTTTCACATCTTTGAAATGACGTGCAACCAACCCTTAGAGTCACGTTAAACTAGTACTATTATTGTTGCTGGGAGCCATCTCATTAAAAAAAATATATTTTTTTAATAAAATTTTAAGTTGAAACCTTAATTCCCAATTGAGATTTGATTTTTGATCTGAAACCTTAATTACTAATGAAAGATTTAGTTATTTTTTCATTTTCTAATTTAATTAAAAAATATTAAATTATAAATTATCATTGAAATTAAAAATATATACTTTAATAATAATAAAATTATAAGGGGGTCATCCATGAAGCTCAATCTACTTAAATCAAACTAGCAAATATTTACTTAAGAAACCAATTTCCAATTGAAGCTTTAAGTTGCCTTTCCCGACCATGAAGCTCGAGGAAAAGGAGAGAGAAAAAAAAAAAAACATTCAAAGCTGACATTTTCCCATGTTTTGGTTTTGGTTCAAACGCCAGCTTAACTACGTTGACTTGTATACTTTCCCAGAACCAACCACTCGAAAAACACATTTTAAAAAAAAAAAAACCAAAACTTCCTTAATATTCTCGAAAACCAAACAGAAAAACCACTTAGTAGAATGAAGAAAGATTCAGTAGCGAACCTTCAATGGTAGAACTGAATCGGAGAGCTTGAAGGAGAAATGAGGGAGTACGGTGGACGATGTGTGAGCGTCATAGACAATTGAAGAGATTCAGTTGTCTGGTACTTTTGGTGCTCGATGATATTTTGGCACTGGACGTGTGCCACGTAGAGAGTTTTCATTGCTTGGGGCTCGTGCCATGTCAAAACGTTGCGTTTCACTCATCTATTGTCCCTTATTGCTTGTGGTAATCAAGGAGGAAAATGTCGGGATATATCGGCGATATATCGTGTATCGGGAAGGGTCGATACAATATTTCGTGAAGAAAAATTGAATGAGAGATATTTCTGCAAAAATCGCCGATATATCAGTGATATATCGGCTCGGGGAGATAAATTGGCGATTTTGTGAAAAAATCGCTTCTGGTGGCAATAAATCACCGAGATATCGGCGACTAATCGAAGATAAATTGCCAATTTTTTAGCGATTTTTCCCTTTCTTCATGCAGCGTGATCTGAAGGCCTAGATCACGCCCATGTTGATCCGACAGCCCAGATGTGATTCCAATGGTAATATAACGATCCAATGGCCAGATTGCTCCTAGATTTTGATCCAACAGCCAAAATTGATTTTTAACGATAAAATAATGTTCCAATGGTTATTTTGACCCAAATTTCATCCATTTCATCCATTTTTGCTTTCATTCTTCATTTGCTCTCTCATTACTCCAATTTTTGTTAATATTGTCTCTAATAGGAAGACGAGGTTCTTTTATCTATCAATCCCATTGAACCACATCGATCCTCATTTTGGTACTACAGGGACATTGCAATGTAATGTGTACAAATTATTGATATTTAATGAAATGAAGTATTTTATGTAACTTTATAATGAGAACAATTACATAATTAACATTTCTTATAGATCGATATGATATAATTACATCTAATATCACAAATTATATCATATGTATATCAAATTTTTCAATAAAACAACTTTAAAATGTCTATTATACTTTTAATTATATTATTATGAAGTTTTCCTTGTATTTCTATGAGTTTTTAACAATTTTAAGCGTATCGATATTTTTTTCCAAAATATCTGCCGATATATCTTCGATATATCCGTAAAATCGAAATATCGATATATTCGTGATTACCGATATTTTCATCCTTGGTGGTAATAATCCATTGTCCTAATTTTTCAAATTGATTGGGTCACCCATAGGTGAGATTTGTCTATAACCATTGGTTGGGGATGAACCACCTAGCATGATAAAATACCACTTGTACCCTCGTGCAACACCCATTGGATTCTTAATATTTCTCATGGTCCCAAAGTTTTAATCAAACAATTTTTTTTTTTAAAATACATATATCACTTTCAAGAGGATTTTTTCTTACATAAAAATAATTTAAGACAACTCTTTAAATGTTAAAACTTGTTTGGCCAAAAAAAGAAAAACAACTATGTTCGATTTACAAAATAATGGATTAATATTAGATAATTTATACTCCTATTTTTAAGTGAAATAATAATTAACATAAATTTGGAATCATAATGATTTTAAAAAATATTTTTAATATTTAATTTTTTTAATATTAATAACGTTTTTTAAAGTCATTGTCTTATACACTCTTATAAAATTTATCATGCACATGTTATTTTTATTTTAATAAAAATATTTTATATATCTTATAATTTTTACAAAACTAAAGGTATTCATCATTAAATCTTATTAATTAATAAAAAAAAGACAGAATATACCAATTCATGGTCTAAACGCAACCAATCAACGGTTCTGGATCTAATCATGGTCTAGACGCTTTTTGGGCTTTTTTCTTGGTAACCAAACAAGGAAATGGAAAGGAAATTGACGAGGTCAGACCCATTCACTGTAGAGTGCTTGAAAAGAACTTTGACTTTAGATGGAGACTTTGGCCATATGCTTCGGACCTAACATTTTCTCATCAAAACTCCTATGAAATTCAGATATAAAACTGAAATCTTTGGATGACCCTTGCATTGAAGGAAACAAATTATTTAATTTAATTTAATGGGTCCATGATTCAACCCATTTTTTTTTTATATAATTCTAGACCTTGACCATTGGCCTTTTAAGAGAATAAGAGCAAAAAGGACAAAAGCTAGAGGGGGACCGAACCAATTTGAATCAACACCCTCATGAAAATCATGGGAAATATTTCATCCATTTTTCATTTCAATTTGAATAAAAACACGATCAAGTATTTTCAATGAAAGATTAATTCTGATATCATTTACGTTGACCTTTTCTGTTTTTCGCAAAACAATGCTCATGTATTAAAAGCAAGAATTTCTTTCTCTAATTGATATGAGATATCATAATTTTTGTGGACATTGACCATTACATTACTCTTCAATTTTCGTTTCAATGTTTTATTCCTTGCAATGCCGAACTCAAATTAGATTCATTTTGTGTCTATGTGCTCTTAATCAATACCAAGGAAGTTAGAGTTCAAAAGAAATATATTTATGTATTGAAAATTGTTAAGGTACCATAATGATATCCATCAAAATTTAAATATGGACCGTTGAATTTGTATAATTAGACTTAAACCGCTGAATAATAATATAAATAAATAGAATTAAAATATAAAATTATAAGCAAATCATATTAGATTATAAATAATGAGACATGATAGGTATATATATATGGTATCATCTAATTAATGGTGCAATTTGTAAGAAGAGCTTATAGAGTATGTGTTTTAAAGTATTTAAGCTTGTTTTTTCAATAAAAAGAGAAACTTTTAATCTTATAGGCTTGTGGAGAGGTGAGGGGAGTCTAAGGGGCTAATGGTATTTCGGGTAGCTGGTGCCAGAAACCTTTAATGCGTGATATTAGCCAATCAACCTGATAAGTAACATCTTCTATTTTTATTTGTTGTTTGCTTGTTTTGGGGTATTGGTCGAGTTTGCCTATTGACTAGGACCAAGTGACCAACACCTTTTTTATACTACCGTGAAAAGAACGGTACCGCAGATGGCTGTAGAATCGTAGATGGAACCTGACCTATTTTACATGAGTGAAATCCCCCATCGATGAACTACAGAGAGGTGGATGGTGGGCATATGCCGGATCTGTAATTAATTCAGTGGGCATGTGCCAGATCTCTTAACGATTCTTTAACAATTCTTTTGGGTTGCATTACTTGGAGGCCACTAGAATTGGTAAATGGGCTACTCTGCTATTTTGTATAGGGAAAATTGTCATCGTTTTCCGTGAACCCCCACCCAAATTTTCATTTCCAGATATTATTGCTCTGGGTGGACATGATTAAAAACACACCTAGTTAATTAAGGGTGCGTTTGACGTGTTAGGAAATGTTATTACTTTTTTTAACATTGAAATTTTTTATCTTTTAAATATTAAAAATGCTAAAAATACTTCCTATAATCACAATCAAACATATTTTAAAAAAAGTTTATTGTCATGATTAAATACACATCTAATTTAATTAAAAAAAGTTTATTACGTATATCGTAACACTCCAACATTAAGTTTGGGTAAATGTATAATTTAATTATTTTTAAAAAATAAAATCTTGGACTAACTAAATATAATAAGGTTTTAATTTGAGTTTTGGACTTGAATTGTTCAAGTTAATTTAGAGTTTCTAAAAAATAATATATAAATAAATAAATAAAGGTAGGTATATATATATATATTTGTATTTGACTATCTCTTAATATTGTGCTAGTGTTTATGAGGGCTGAATAGGTATTTTTTAGAATCATTCTGAGTTTAGGAGGGGTGAATAGGTATTTTTTAGAATCATTTTGAGATGATACCTCACAAATATTAAGAACTCATATTTTCTTTCAATCTCATCGAAACAAACAAAATACAAACAATAATGAATGTACCAACACTCTCAGAATAAGATAATCAATACAATTTACATGTAAATGAGTCAATACTCTCCAATTAAGAAACCTTCAAACTTAACTTATCTACTTTCTTTTCTTGGAGAATATTTTGAGTCCACATCAAACCTGATCTTGGTCTCTTCTTGAATTCACAAAGAAAAAATTTGGGTAATACCTTAAGTATGATGAATATTAAAGTAGGGATAAAACTTATACCAAATCAACCCATTTTGAAAGAATTTTTTTCATTCAAATGATGATTTTCAGCTCAACACCCACAAAATTTTATTTCAGAGATTCAGTTAGGAGAAACACAATGAGAATCTTGTCCTAGAATTGCTAACACACAAAACGCTTACACATCAAATTTATTGTTTGGATATTTTAATTAATTTTGGATCAAAGATTCATAAACTTTTGAATTATGTTGTGATTGTCAATTGGAGGTAATTAATTATCAACTAGCTACATGATGGATTTGTTAGTCAAGGTCATTTATGTGTTAGGCTCTTGGGTTGGACAACTTTGACATGTGAAATGATGGTAGTACCCTTGACCTTTGGGTTTGAAGTGTCATATATAACATGAAGAACCTAAGCTTTAAAGCTTTATAGTCCTTTGCCATAAGCAAATCATGAATGCAAGGAGGGAAAGCAAAGAGAGAAATCTAACATGAAGAATTCAAGAGGACAGAAATTGTTGGATACTTTTGGAGCACTTTCTGGAGTCCATTTCATGTATACTATATGTCGTTTCAAAGCTCAGGAAGTCAGAAATCCAACGCTTCAAACGGTGCATGAATCGGAGTTGAAATGAAGAAGTTATAGCCATTGGAAGCCAATTACACCAAGCTGAAGGCCAATTTCGCAGTTGCGAAATCACAAGGTGATCGTTGCGAAATGGGCCCTTGGCTGCGAAATGGAGACCTTCAGCTTGTGAAATTTCGCAACCATCTTGCATGCCTACGAAATCCTCCTAAGTGCTTCCAGATATTTGCGACCGACACTTTTATATTTTTTTCTTCAGATATTTGTTGTTTAAATCCCCATTTTCTCCTTGCAATCCACCAATCATAGGATTCCTTAGTTAATAAGTAAGAACAAAGGGTGAATAACCTCATATATATTGTTTGTAATTTTCATTACACAAAGGATCTCTCGGGAGCTTGTTCTCAAAGACAACTTTTTGTATAGTTTTGAAGAAAGTAATATACAGAGCTTTGCTCTGCCTTACTTACTCACTTTGATTGTATTTTTCTTACTAGCCAAATAAGTTCTGAAGATGTTTCCTTATAGAATGAGTGGCTAGACTTTTTGTCTCTTGGAGCTAAGGTAGCTGGGTAAGGTGCCGAATGCAAGAATTGAGAGTTTTGTTGTTTCAACTATTAATGAAGAGAAAGTGTGACCCGTTAATGGTTTCTATGTTTTTAGTTAACTTAAAACGCCTTTAAATCACCTAGGCCAACACTTGGTAAGACAAGTGATCTCCGTTCATTGAGATGCACTAGTTTATCTCTTGCGAGCCTTTGGGAGGTGACTTGAAGGTAGGATTTTCTAGAATTGCCAACACTTGGTAAACTTTTGGACTCTAAGGAGACATCCATTAGTTATCTCTTGCGAGCTTGAAAAGGGAAATCCAAGGTTAATGATCACCTTGAATGGCAAATGCTAGGTGAGAGGCACGAGCCATTGCAAGATGAATCAGTGAGAGGGATTTAGTGTTTGAATCCATAAAAGGGAAGCATCTGTACCACACCGGTTAGAGAAATAACTATATGTTAATTCTCTAATGCGAGGAAAAGATTCAAGTGACCGGAACTCTGTTTTTGCATGAGGAGCCTGACCCTAGTGATCCTAAAACTCCCAAAAACGCTTTTCTTTATAAGTAATTCCCATTACCTTATTTTAGTTAGCTTAAAACTAATCCTTTTTAAACCAAAGTTTATGTTTTCTTTTGAAGCTAACCTTGAAATGAAAAAGCATCAATTCAACTTTGAATTAATGTTAATAGTAAGTTGAAAACCCTTCCCAGTGAACGATCCTAGAGCCATTATGCTATACTAGCTGAGGCTATCCTAGCACATAGTGATATAGGTTATAAATTTTGTTGATTACTCCTGTCTGAGGGCCAAAATCAAGGTACACCAGCTAGGCACGCAATCAAATGGCGCCGTTGCCGGGGAAGGTGTGCCAACTTCACAATGATATTATTTCAGAGTACTTGTGATTTTCATCACAAGTTTGGTGATTTTTCTTTCATTTTACTAACTCTTTTAATTGTTTCTTTTACTTGTTCATATTCTAACATATCCTTTAAATTAGTTTTAGTTAATCTTAGTCTTTTTGTAGTCTTGTTTTCTTTTGTTTTTGTGTTTGTTACAGTTGATACTAGTTGTGTATGCCAAATTGGATACGAGATAGTGGAGAAAGGCTTGTGAAACTTGAAATACCTCATAACAAGGAATTGGAATTGAGCTTAAACATCATGGAAGCTACATATGAAGAGCAGCATAGTCACCATGGTCACCAGGACAATCCCAACGCATTCAGATCAATGAGGGACCGCATGCATCCACCTCGTATGAGTGCACCATCATGTATAGTGCCCCCTACAAAGCAGCTAGTGATTAGACCGCATATTGTTCCACTTCTACCAACTTTCCATGGGATGGAAAGTGAGAATCCCTATGTACATATCAAGGAATTTGAAGATGTTTGTAATACATTCCAAGAAGGAGGAGCTTCAATCGACTTGATGAAGCTTAAGATATTTCCTTTTACTTTAAAGGATAAGGCCAAGATTTGGCTTAATTCTTTAAGGCCAAGGAGTATCCAGACTTGGACTGATTTTCAAGCTGAATTCCTTAAGAAAATTTTCCCTACTCACAGAACAAATGGCTTGAAAAGGAAAATTTCAAACTTCTCAGCTAAAGAGAATGAGAAATTCTATGAGTGTTGGGAAAGATACATGAAAGCCATCAATGTTTGTCCTCACCATGGTTTTGATACATGACTATTGGTGAGTTATTTCTATGATGGGATGTCTTCCTCAATGAAGCAACTCCTTGAGACAATGTGTGGAGGAGATTTCATGAGTAAGAATCCGGAGGAAGCTATGGATTTCTTAAGTTATGTGGCTGAAATATCAAGGGGATGGGATGAAACGAACAAAGGAGAAGTGGGGAAGATGAAGTCTCAACCGAATGCCTTTAATGCTAAGGCTGGGATGTACACCTTGAATGAAGATGTTGATATGAAAGCAAAGTTTGCAGCTATGACAAGAAGATTAGAGGAGCTAGAACTGAAAAAGATACGTGAAGTACAAGCTGTTGTTGAAACACTAGTGCAAGTCAAGCCATGTCCTATTTGTCAATCTTATGAATACTTGGTGGAGGAGTGCCTTACAATTCCAGCTGCTAGGGAAATGTTTGGAGATCAAGCAAATGTCATTGGACAATTCAAGCCCAACAACAATGCTTCGTATGGAAATACTTACAACTCAAGTTGGAGGAACCATCCAAATTTTTCTTAGAAGCCAAGAGCACCTCAGTATGCACAACCAGCTCAACCATCTCAACAAGCTTCAAATCTTGAACAAGCAACAGTGAATCTAATCAAGGTTGTGGGAGATTTTGTTGGAGACCAAAAATCCATCAATGCTCAACTTAGTCAAAGAATTGACAGTGTAGAGAATACATTGAATAAAAGGATGGATGAGATGCAAAATGACTTATCTCAGAAGATAGATAATCTCCAATACTCAATCTCAAGGCTCACTAACCTGAATACAATGCAAGAGAAGGGTAGATTTCCTTCTCAACCTCACCAAAACCCCAAGGGTATCCATGAAGTGGAAACTCATGAGGGAGAGTCCTCACAGGTGAGAGATGTTAAAGCCTTGATCACTCTAAGGAGTGGTAAAAAGGTTGAGCTACCAACACCCAAGCCACATGTTGAAGAGGATGAAGAAGAAGAAGAGACAGAGAAGAGGGAGGAAATCAAAGGAAAGAAGAAAGATACCAGTGAAGGGAAATAGGACCATGATTCAATAGTGAATGCAAATCCAGATAAAGTACTTATCAAGGAAGAAATGATGAAGAAACACACACTTCCACCTTTTCCTCAAGCTTTGCATGGGAGAAAGGGGATCAGAAATGCATCAGAAATTCTTGAAGTATTGAGACAAGTGAAAGTCAATATTCCATTGCTGGATATGATTAAACAAGTTCCAACATATGCAAAATTCCTAAAAGACTTGTGTACTATCAAAAGAGGGTTGAATGTGAATAAGAAAGCCTTTTTGATTGAGCAAGTAAGTGCTATCATACAATGCAAGTCTCCTTTGAAGTACAAAGATTCGGGTTGTCCTACCATTTCAGTCATGATTGGGGGAAAAGTAGTGGAAAAAGCTTTGTTAGACTTGGGAGCAAGTGTGAATTTGCTGCCATACTCTGTCTACAAGCAATTGGGACTTAGTGAATTGAAGCCAACATCAATCACTCTATCTCTAGCAGATAGATCAGTGAAAATTCCAAGGGGGATAATTGAAGATGTCTTAGTTCAAGTTGATAACTTCTACTATCCAATAGATTTTGTTGTTCTTGATACGGACCCCATTGTTAAGGAAACGAATTATGTTCCTATCATCCTTGGAAGGTCATTCCTTGCTACATCAAATGCAATCATAAATTGTAGGAATGGACTCATGTAACTCACATTTGGCAACATGACATTGGAGCTCAATATCTTCTATATGTCCAAAAAGCTAATAACTCCGGAAGAAGAAGAGGGTCTAGAAGAGGTGTGCATAATTGACACTCTAATGGAGGAGCACTATAATAAAAAAATGCAAGATAAGTTGAATGAAAGTCTTGGGGATCTTGAAGAAGGGTTGTCTGAACCCTCAGATGTGCTTGCTACCCTACAAGGTTGGAGGAGGAGAGAAGAAATTCTACTTTTGTTCAATAAAGAGGAGGCACATGAAGCTGCTAAAGAAGAGACCCCAAAGCTCAATCAGCCTCTGCCCACGGAGTTGAAATATACATACCTAGAAGAGAATAAACAATGCCCTGTTGTTATATCTTCATCTCTTACTAGTCCTCAGGAGGTGTGTCTACTTGAAGTTCTCAAGAGGTGTAAGAAAGCAATAGGATGGCAATTATCTGACTTGAAAGACATCAGTCCTTTGGTTTGTACACATCATATATACATGGAGGAAGAAACTAAACCAATTTGTCAACCTCAAAGAAAATTGAATCCTCATTTGCAAGAGGTGGTGCGAACGGAGGTTCTGAAGCTACTTCAAACAGGTATTATATACCCCATATCTGACAGCCCTTGGGTGAGTCCTACTCAAGTGGTACCAAAGAAGTCAGGGATTATGGTGGTTCAAAAAGAAAAGGGAGAAGAAGTTGCTACACGCCTCACTTCAGGTTGGAGGGTGTGTATTGATTATAGAAAATTGAATGTTGTGACAAAGAAGGATCATTTTCCACTGCCATTTATTGATCAAGTGTTGGAGAGAGTCTTTGGCCATCTTTTCTATTGTTTCTTGGACGGCTACTCCAGGTATTTTCAAATTGAAATCGATGTTGAAGATCAGGAGAAGACCACTTTCACATGTCCATTTGGAACATATGCCTATAGAAGAATGTCTTTTGGTTTATGTAATGTACTTGCAACATTCCAACGATGTATGCTAAGTATCTTCAGTGATATGGTGGAGAGAATTATGGAGGTTTTCATGGATGACATCACCATATATGGAGGTACATTTGAAGAATGCTTAGTCAACTTGAAAGCGATTCTTAAAAGATGCATTGAAAAGGACTTGGTGCTCAACTGAGAGAAATGCCATTTTATGGTACAACAAGGAATTGTTGATCACTCGGATTTTGTCGTTTATTGGATCAAAACAAAATTTATAACTTAATTCACTATTCTATAGCAATTTGTACTCGATCAAAAAGTGGTTTTAGTACAAACTACTATAGTATAGTGGTATTTAGGTATCGTCCACAAGAATGGATTATTCTCGGTAATTAAGGCTTGAATGAGATGATAAGAAATGATTGTGATAAAGTGAAATTGACTTGAAATTGCATGATAAAATTTCAAAATAACAATGTATTCAAATTGAGAGAAAAATGAAGTGTAAAAGAGAAGAAAATTAATAAGAGGTGAGATTCTTGGAGTTAGGATTTTCTAGAAGGCAATTTTCATAGTGAATAGGTGTTTTTGAGATATAATTTTCATCAAGTTAGATTGAAAACCTAAATTTTCATCTAAACCAATTTTTGATTTAGCTTTAGATTTAGATCTAATTTCTCTTCAAATTAGGTAATCTAATCCAAGAGATCAATTCAAATCATATATTCGGTTCATCTTAAATTATCTTCCAATGATTCACACAAATGCAACTATTCAATCTCATCAAATCTAACATTAAGAATTTGATGAATCTACCTAGCTTGCATTGTAGTAATCATCCAAGACAATTTGAAGGGAAAAATCCTCAAATTTCAATTAATCAATCAATTGGATCAAATTACCTTTGCAATTCAAGCTCAATTATCTAATTCACCATAGATCTTGCCTCTAGATGCTCCCTTATCCGAGAAAAACGAGATTTAGCCACTCATGCTTGGAGATTTGATCTCACAAGACATGTTTGGCTACCGAGAAAATGAGAGAAAATGAAGGAAAGTAGAGAATTATTTAGAGAGAAGAAACCTTGAAAGTTTTACAATTAGAAAATGTATCCAAAGTCTTTAAATGAGTCAATCACGTTTCTATTTATATGCCAAGGTCAAGTAGACAGTTGGCATCATCTAAGAGGTCTTCCGAAGGCTTCTTCATCAAGGAATCTGGAGAAAATACATTTTGGCATGAGCCCTCAGCAATTTCGCATAATGATGCGAAGTAGAAAATCCATTAGCTATATTTTCGTCTAGCTGGAGTGTTTCGCATGACTGTGCGAAATCACTTTTCACATTTTCCTTATATGCTGCAGCCAAGCCTACTTTGTTTCATTTCGCATGGTCATGCGAAATTGAAAAACATGCTTTTTCGACTCCTCTTTGCAATTTCTCTCATTTCTTTCTCTTGATTCCACTTCAACTATCTCTAAATCAACTCCAAATCCCGATCCAAACCGATTGCATTGCTTCTTTCATTATGCATTTGGATCATCATCAACTTTATTTGTTTTCTTCAATTTGATTCATTTCTTTTGTCACCAATTTATCAAAAACATACCTTGAAATGACTCAAAAACTTCATAAAACTTGTTAGTAACTCTTGCAAGGGCAACAACATGTTAATTGAGTGTTTTAGGCATAATTACTATTCAAAAGACGTGAAACTCATGAGAATTATTATCTAAAATATGCTCTTTTTGAGTAGTAATCAATTGTCCTTGGCCATATCATCTCTGAGAAAGGCATTGAAGTTGATAAAGCAAAGGTGGAACTTATTGTCAAATTGCCATCCCCAACAACTGTAAAAGGAGTAAGGCAATTCCTTGGCCATGCAGGGTTCTACAGGAGGTTTATAAAAGATTTCTCTAAGCTTTCAAAGCCTCTTTGTGAACTTTTGGCTAAGAAAGCCAAGTTTGTATGAGATGAGAGATGTCAAAAGAGTTTTGATCAATTGAAGCAATTCTTGACAACTGCTCCAATAGTGAGGGCTCCCAACTGGCAACTACTTTTTGAAGTGATGTGTGATGCTAGTGACTTTGCTATAGGAGCTGTGCTTGGCCAAAGAGAAGATGGAAAGCCCTATGTGATCTACTATGCAAGCAAGACATTGAACGAAGCTCAAAGGAACTACACAACTACAGAGAAAGAATTATTAGTTGTAGTGTTTGCCTTAGACAAGTTTCGTGCTTATCTAGTAGGGTCTTTCATCATTGTTTTCACTGACCATTCAACCTTGAAGTATTTATTGACAAAGCAAGATGCAAAAGCAAGGTTGATTAGATGGATTCTCTTACTACAAGAGTTTGATCTCCAAATCAGAGATAAGAAAGAAGTGGAGAATGTGGTAGCTGACCACCTTTCAAGGTTGGCTATAGCACACAATTCCCATGTCTTACCTATTAATGATGACTTTCCAGAGGAATCACTTATGTTGCTAGAAAAAACTCCTTGGTATGCTCATATTGCTAACTATCTAGTTACTGGTGAAGTTCCAAGTGAGTGGAAAGCACAAGACAGGAAACACTTTTTTGTAAAGATTCATGCTTATTATTGGGAAGAGCCTTTCCTTTTCAAGTATTGTGCAGATCAAATAATCAGGAAGTGTGTCCCCGAAAAAGAGCAACAAGGAATCCTCAGCCATGGCCATGAGAGTGCATATGGAGGCCACTTTGCCTCTCAGAAAACAGCCATGAAGGTGTTGCAATCAGGGTTTAGTTGCCCATCACTTTTCAAAGATGCCCACACCATGTGTAGCAGCTGTGATAGATGCCAAAGGCTCAGGAAGCTAACAAGAAGAAATCAAATGCCCATGAACCCCATTCTAATAGTTGATTTCTTTGATGTTTGGGGCATTGACTTCATGAGACCTTTCCCAATGTCTTTTGGTAACTCTTATATCTTGATGGGGGTGGATTATGTTTCTAAATGGGTTGAGGCAATCCCCTGTAAATACAATGATCACAGGGTGGTTCTTAAGTTTCTCAAAGAGAACATCTTCTCAAGATTTGAGGTGCCCAAGGCCATAATCAGTGATGGAGGTACTCATTTTTGCAACAAACCTTTTGAAACCCTATTAGCCAAGTATGGGGTGAAGCATAAGGTAGCTACACCTTATCACCCTCAGACTTCCGGGCAAGTTGAGTTAGCAAACAGGGAAATCAAGAATATATTGATGAAGGTGGTGAACACGAGCATAAGAGATTGGTCTATTAAGCTCCATGATTCACTATAGGCATATAGAACAACTTACAAGACTATTCTTGGCATGTCTCCCTATCGCCTAGTCTATGGCAAAGCATGCCATCTCCTTGTGGAAGTTGAATATAAGGCTTGGTGGGCAATCAAGAAGTTAAACATGGACTTGATCAGAGCCGGGGCAAAGAGGTGCTTAGACCTTAATGAGATGGAGGAATTAAGAAATGATGCTTACATCAATTCCAAAGTTGCAAAACAGAGGATGAAGAGGTGGCATGATCAATTAGTCTCCAACAAAGAATTCCGGAAAGGACAAAGAGTCTTACTCTATGACTCAAAGCTCCATATCTTTCCTGGGAAGTTGAAGTCAAGGTGGATAGGCCCTTTCATTATTCACCAAGTGCATCTCAATGAAGTGGTGGAATTACTGAATTCCAATAGCACTGACACCTTTAAAGTCAATGGTCATTGTCCCAAACCATTCATTGAGCCATTCAAGCAAGAAAATGAGGAAATCAATCTCCTTGAGCCCCAGAAAGCCTAATCAGAAAGGGGTTAAATGGACTTGGTTTCACCAAAGTCCATATTTTTTGTTTAATTTTGTTAAAAGAGCTTATTAATTATTTTGACTTTAATTTTGGTTTTAATTTGTGTTATTAATATGTAACTTAGACTTTTTGATTGATCTAATTTAGGAGAAATTGCAAAAGAAATGAAGGAGGTCTCACGGAGCAAAAAAGAGCTCAGGAGCAAGAAAAATTCAAAGGTCTGCGAGATTTCGCAGGCCAAAATAGGCCCCTGCGTAAACGGCCATTTGTTGCGAAATGATTTTGTAGCCACAAGGTGCCCACTGTGAAATCAAGGGATGGCTGCGAAAATGGCCCTCCGCTACAAAATGATTTCGCAGCCCCATAGCCACCCCCTGCGAAAATTTTCGTAGTTGCGAAACCACCCATTGGCACACGAGTGCCATTTCGCAGCCCAAGCCCCATTTCGCAGCTGGTTTCGCAACTGCGAAACCACCCCTTGCCACACGAGTGCCATTTCGTAGCCCCACCCCCTCATTTCGCAGCTGCGAAATGGGCTGCGAAATAGCCCCCGCTGCGAAAACGCCCCTCCTCTGCGAAAATTCTAACCGTCACTTGGCCTCCATTTTAAACATTTTAATTTCCAAATTTCATTTTTAAACCGGTCATTTGAACTTCCCTTTGGTGCGAAATAAGACCCAAGCTAGAGCACCACTTCCAGAGGACCCCTATCTGAGCCCAAGCCGCGCGCGCATCTCCGACCACCTCCTCTGAATCAACCATGGCAAAAACTCAAGGAGCTAAGTCCTCGTCTCCTTCAAGCCGTCTTAGAGTTCCAAGGAAGACCTCTGTGCAAGGCTCCATGACTGAGCCTTCATAGCCACTAGTTGTCCCACCTTCAATTGAGGACGCACCCCTGAGTCCTCATTCGAGGCGATATGAGACGAGGAGACCACCCACCACACTCAGGGCAAGCTCTTCTCGTGCAAAAAAGTCAGGTAGCCGTCCCCTTAAGAAGAAAGCAAGGGTATTAGCTCCACTTGAGCCATCAGAGCCTCCATCAAAGCCTCAGCCGCCTCAGCCACCTGCCATAGAGTCTTAGATTCCCTCTGGGATGACTCCTGAGGTGGTTATCAGGCATTCCATGGTCACTCAGCCACCCATTGAGGGTAATTTGGATTGTCGGGCTAGGCCATTCCACTCAAAGCTTTATTTTGACAGAGCTACCTTCAGGTTTCAACCAGAACTCAAAGATTCCTTCCATCTGCTCCAGAGATACCATATGGAGCACCTGATGACTCCCAGGGATTTCTTCTATCCCTGTGTAGCATTAGACTTTTATTAGTCTATGACTACACATCACGTCCGGGATCCTACTGTCATCCACTTCACCATTGATGGACACCATGGTATCCTGGGAGCCAGACATATAGCAGAGGCCCTATGCATTCCCTACGAGCCAGCACGTCCAGAGGATTATCGAGTCTAGGCTCATCCTTCCCAGAGTGACATGGTCCATATACTGTCCAGAGGGGCATCCACACGACCTTATCTGTTGAGGAAGAAGTTCCCTCCCAGCATGTTCTTTATAGATGCACTCCTGTGCCATAACATCTATCAGTTTCAACATATGGTGCAGAGGAGAGGAGCTTTGCTAGAGGCATTGTTCAGGATATTAGAGGGATTCTTCTTTGGCCATCATCATCTCATTATGGCCGCTCTTTTGTACTTTGAAGAGAAGGTCCATAGGAAGAAGATGCTAAGAGTGGATGCTATTCCACTTCTATTCCCAAGGTTGCTATGTCAGATTTTGGAGCACTTGGGATATCCATCTGAGCCTCAGCTTGAGCGCAGATGCATTTGTTGAGAGATATTCACTCTTGACAAATGGACGAGTATGACAACCTATGATGCAGAGCCAGGAGCCCTAGCTAGACTAAAGAATCCAGAGATTCCACATCCAGAGCATCCAGAGGAGCCATAGCCAATTCAGATACCAGTTGACATGAGAGCACCTGCCCCTACAGTGCCCTCTCCAAGACCTATGCCTGAGGTTGCACCCTCTGCTCCTCCTACCACACCAAGGACTCCGCCTGTTATACCATCTACATCAGAGCCCTCTCCTCTATCTGAGTCTAGGATCGCCATATCCATTTCCAAGTTTAGAGGCCTATGTCACACTTTGCAGACATTGACCACTTCTCAGAGCATCCTCACTCAACAGATGACAACTCTTCGTATCCATCAGGAGCAGATTATAGCCACCCAAACCCATCATATTGCCATTCTTAGGCAGATACAACAACATCTGGGTATTCCATTGCCTCCTGAGCACGCCATTCCTATCCCTTCAGAGCCTACAGATCCATCACAGGTCCCTCATCTCACGGAGCAGACTATGCCCCTTAAGGAGCCGACTACAGGAGAGATAAAGCCATCATCTCCACATGATCCTCCTACCACTATCTAATCATTTACATAGTTTCCTTTCTGTATTTCTTTACTAGTGTAGAACTTGTAATCCCATGCTTTTGATGTTTTTTATATTGGGATTGGTTGTATTACTTGTTTTACTCTATAGTGTATTATCATGAAGTAATACAAATCTATCATTTTTTGAGTACTATTGGCATTATTTTATTTTAATTCCTCTACTCATATCTTTTATTGTTTTTGAAACATGTGGTTTCTCCTATTCTACTAGAACTTCATATCACTCAGGAGGCACCACTTCCTCCCTGTTTTTCAATCGCTCATGCCACATTGAGGACAATGTTCAGCTTAGCTGGGGGGAGAGTTGAGGAAGGAAGTTTTGTTATTAATGCTAAGTTATTTTGGTAATTTAGTTGCTTTTTGCTTAATTTTAAATTTTTTTAAGTTTTTATCTACTCTCCATGGTTATTAAGGAAAAATTTTCAAACTAAAAAGGGAGAAATTGAATTTTTGTCTTTTTACTTGACTTAGAGTTTGTATTATGCCTACTAAAGTTGATGAATTGTTGAAACTTATATTTAATTCAACCTTAGTTCTTCCATTTTAAGCTATTCACACACTGTGCACAATAGGTTCTGATTATAAGATGAAAAACTATTTCACCCCCTTGACTTAGGAAAATTTAGACTTGGTACCTTTGAACTCAATTTAATAGTGTTGGGACACCTTATAAAAGGCCAATGAGCCTTTGAAAAAGAAAGAAAGAAAGAAAGAAAAATGTTTGCTTGC
Organism: Vitis vinifera; assembly: GCF_030704535.1. NCBI lineage: Eukaryota > Viridiplantae > Streptophyta > Magnoliopsida > Vitales > Vitaceae > Vitis > Vitis vinifera. The sequence continues at coordinate 9,644,349 of NC_081816.1, read as the reverse complement.
TTTGAAACCCCCGAGCAAGATTTGAGGGGTATATGGTGAAAATCTTTAAAACCTGGTGCCCTAAGCCTTAATTGGTTGGGAGTCACCGACCTCAATGCTCGTTATAAGGGTGAATAGGTGGAGTTTAACATACTGTAGGTGCTTGGGTATTAAAATTCATTCTCAAAAGTCCGGGGTAAAATACGAGGAGTTAGTGGTTGAAAGATCCTTAAAGCTTGATGCCCTAAACCTTAATTGATTGGGAGTCATCGATGGACCCTCGTTACATGGACAATTTAGAAAAGAATACCTTTAAGCTTTGTACTCCTACAATGAAAAAAATTGTGAAACAAAAGGGTGCGTTCTTAACCTATTAAATTTTGTCAGTTTGCTAAGTGTTGAAAAAAAAAACTAGGTTGGGGGGAGATATTAGTTCAGCATACAATATTCGGAAGCTATCAAGTAACACTTAGATTTTTGTGGAAGAGTAAGGTTTGACCCTTTGGAAGTGGAAATGATTTTAAAGCTTCAATTTGCATAATGTCTTTTCTTTATGAATTGTGATTAGGCAAAGTATTTGATAACTCTTGTTGAAGTTTGAGTTTTATATCTTTAATGTTCCATGTCAGAGTTTGATCATCATGCCACTTAAAATTTTTTGAAGTGATCAACATGATTTTGTAAAGTATATTACTATTTATTTTCCTTTTTCTCTCCTTTTGCTAGGGGACTAGCAATATGTCGGTTGGGGAGAGTGATTACTACTCAAAAAGTGTTATTTTGTAGCTTGTAATTAACTCTTTTAAACACTTTTGAGTAGTAATTATTACCTTTTAACTCAATTAGCAAATTAAGGACCTTTGCAATCGTTTCTAATCAAACTGTGTTAATTTTTGGTGTTTTTGATAGTATTTTGATCACCAAAGCAATCCAAGATTGAGGAGAGTTCTATGGAATCAATGGCAAAGAATTTGGAAGCTCATTAACATGAATAACCTAAGCTTTAAAGCTTTATAGTCCTTTGCCATAAGCAAATCATGAATGCAAGGAGGGAAAGCAAAGAGAGAAATCTAACATGAAGAATTCAAGAGGACAGCAACTGTTGGATACTTTTGGAGCAATTCTTGGAGTCCATTTCATGCATACTATATGTCATTTCGAAGCTCTGGAAGTCAAAAATCCAACGATTTAAACGGTGCGTGAATCGGAGTTGAAATGAAGAAGTTATAGTGATTGGAAGCCAATCACACCAAGCTGAAGGCCAATTTCGTAGCTGTGAAATCACAAGGTGATCGCTGCGAAATGGGCCCTTGGCTGCGAAATGGAGACCTTCAGCTTGCGAAATTTCACAGCCATCTTGCATGCCTGCGAAATCCTCCTGAGTGCTTCTAGATATTTGCGACCGACACTTTTAGATTTTTTTCTTCAGATATTTGTTGTTTAAATCCCCATTTTCTCATTGTAATCCACCAATCATTGGATTCCTTAGTTAATAAGTAAGGACAAAGGGTAAATAACCTCATATATATTGTTTTTAATTTTCATTACACAAAGGATCTCTTGAGAGCTTGTTCTCAGAGACAACTTTTTGTATAGTTTTGAAGAAAGTAATATATAGAGCTTTACTCTGCCTTACCTACTCACTTTGATTGTATTTTTCTTACTAGCCAAACAAGCTCTGAGGATGTTTCCTCAGAGAATGAGTGGCTAGACTTTTTGTCTCTTGGAGCTAAGGTAGCTGGGTAAGGTGCCGAATGCAAGAATTAAGAGTTCTGTTGTTTCAGCTATTAATGAAGAGAAAGTGTGACCCGTTAATGGTTTCTATGTTTTTAGTTAACTTAAAACGCCTTTAAATTACCTGGGCCAACACTTGGTAAGGCAAGTGATCTCCGTTCATTGAGATGCACTAGTTTATCTCTTGCGAGCCTTTGGGAGGTGACTTGAAGGTAGGATTTTCTAGAATTGCCAACACTTAGTAAGCTTTTGGACTCTAAGGAGACATCCATTAGTTATCTCTTATGAGCTTGAGAAGGGAAATCCAAGGTTAATGATCACCTTGAATGGCAAATGCTAGGTGAGAGGCACGAGTCATTGCAAAATGAATCAGTAAGAGAGATTTAGTGTTTGAATCCATAAAAGGGGAGCATCTGTACCACACCGGTTAGAGAAATAACTATATGTTAATTCTCTAATGCGATGAAAAGATTCAAGTGACCAGAACTCTATTTTTGCATGAGGAGCTTGACCCCAATGATCCTAAAACTCCAAGAAACGCTTTTCTTTATAAGTAAATTCCCATTACCTTATTTTAGTTAGCTTAAAACTAATCCTTTTTAAACCAAAGTTTATGTTTTCTTTTGAAGCTAACCTTGAAATGAAAAAGCATCAATTCAACTTTGAATTAATGTCAATAGTAAGTTGAAAACTCTTCCTAGTGAACGATCCTAGAGCCACTATGTTATACTAGTTGATTACTCCTGTTTGAGGGCCAAAATCAAGGTACACTAGCTAGGCACGCAATCAGCTAACATGGACCTCATTTCCCAACTCAACAAAGATGAACTTGTTAGAAGCCTTCCCAAAATAAATTTTCAAAAAGACAAGGTTTGTGAAGCTTGTCAAATGAGAAAGCAAATAAAAAACTCTTTTAAAAACAATTTTTTCATTTCAACAATTAGGTCTCTCAAGTTGTTGCATATGGACTTATTTGGTCCCTCTAGGACACCAAGCCTTGGAGGAAAATCTTACGCATATGTTATTGTGTATGAATTCTCTAGATACACTTGGGTCTTGTTTTTAAGTCAAAAGAATGAAGCCTTTTATGAGTTTTCAAAATTTTGCAATAAGGTTCAAAATGAAAAAGGTTTTACAATTACTTGTATAAGAAGTGATTATGGGAGAGAAATTGAAAATATTAATTTTGAAGACTATTGCAATGAGCATGGTATTAACCACAATTTTTCGGCTCCTAGAACTCCTCAACAAAATGGGGTAGTGGAAAGGAAAAATGGAACCCTTCAAGAAATGGATAGAACCATGCTAAATGAAAACAATTTACCAAAATATTTTTGTGCCTAAGCGGTTAACACTTCTTGTTATGTTTTAAATAGAATATTATTGAGGTCCATTCTTAAGAAAACTCCCTATGAGCTTTGGAAAAACAAGAAACCCAACATTGGCTATTTCAAAGTCTTTGGGTGAAAATGTTTTATATTAAACACCAAAGACAATCTTGGAAATTTTGATGCAAAATTAGATGTTGGAATTTTTCTTGGTTACTCAACTTCAAGTAAAACCTTTAGAGTTTTTAACAAAAGAACCATGGTTGTATAGGAGTCCATCCATGTTATTTTATGAATATAACAATTCTCTCCAAGAAAGAGAGAGTTTTGATGATGATTTAGACTTGGAGACTTTCATGAGAAAATTACAAATTGAAGATAGAAGGCAACAAGAAGAAATTGGAAAGGATCCCAATAAAGAAGAATCACCATTAGCACTACCCTCTCCTCAACAAGTGCAAGGTGAATCAAGCCAAGACCTTCCTAAAGGTTGGAAGTTTGTCATCAACCACCCACAAGATCAAATTATAGGTAATCCATCTAGTGGGGTAAGAACTAGATCTAGATCATTTCTTAGAAATATTTGCAATAATCTTGCTTTTATCTCTCAAATTGAACCTAAAAATATAAATGATGCTCTAGTTGATGAAAATTGGATGATTGCTATGCAAGAAGAGTTAAATCAATTTAAAAGAAGTGAAATATGGGAATTAGTGCCAAGACCTTCAAATCAAAGTGTTATTGGAACTAGATGGGTCTTTAGAAATAAAATGGATGAAAATGGCATAATTGTTAGAAATAAAGCAAGATTGGTAGCCCAAGGTTTTAATCAAGAAGAAGGGATAGATTATGAAGAAACTTTTGCCCTTGTAGCTAGATTGGAAGCCATTAGGATGCTACTTGCCTTTGCATGTTTTAAAGACTTTGTTTTATATCAAATGGATGTAAAAAGTGCTTTCTTAAATGGCTTTATAAATGAAGAAGTATATGTTGAACAACCACCTGGTTTTCAAAGTTTTAACTTTCCTAACCATGTTTTTAAAATTTAAAAAGACACTTTATGATTTGAAACAAGCACCTAGAGCTTGGTATGAAAGATTGAATAAATTTATTTTGAAAAAGGGTTTTAAAATGGGAAAAATTGACACAACTATTTTCATAAAGACCAAAGAAAATGACATGCCCTTAGTTCAAATATATGTTGATGATATTATTTTTGGAGCTACTAATGTATCTCTTTGTGAAGAATTTTCTAAGTGCATGCATAGTGAGTTTGAAATGAGCATAATGGGAAAACTCAACTTCTTCCTTGAACTTCAATCAAACAACAAAAGGAAGGAGCCTTCATCAATCAAGCAAAATATATAAGAGATCTTCTCAAAAGGTTCAACATGGAAGAAGCCAAAACAATGAAGACTCTAATGAGCTCATCCATCAAGCTTGATAAGGATGAGAAAAGTAAATCCATTGAATCAACTATGTATAGAGGCATGATAGGTTCTTTGCCATATTTGACCACTAATAGACCCAACATCATGTATAGTGTATGCTTGTGTGCTAGATTTCAATCTTGTACTAAAGAATCTCACTTAAGTGTCGTAAAACGAATCCTTAGATATTTGAAAGGGACGATGGACATAGACTTATGGTATCCTAAGGGTGATAACTTTGAATTAATTAGATTCTCGGATACCGATTTTTCCGGTTGTAAAGTTGAAAGAAAAAACACTTGTGGCACTTGTCATTTCCTAGGATACTCACTTGTTTCATGGCATAGTAAGAAGCAAAATTCGGCAGCTTTGTCAACGACGGAAGCAGAATACATAGTAGCCGGTTTATGTTGTGCACAAATTCTTTGGATGAAACAAACACTTAGTGATTTCAATTTGTCTTTTGAGCATGTTTCTATTAAATGTGATAACACAAGTGCCATAAATATTTCAAAAAATCCCATGCAACACTCTAGGACTAAGCATATAGAAATTAGACATCATTTTCTTAGAGACCATGTACAAAAGGGTGACATTACACTTGAATTTGTAAGCACAAAAGATCAACTTGCCGATATATTTACGAAACCTCTAAGTGAAGAACAATTTGTTGATATTAGAAGACAACTAGGGGTGATTTCTTTATGATCAAATGATTGCTTGATGAATATACCTTATGATTGCATGAATTTCATATTATATGCAGCATATAGACATATACTTAGGAAAATGGTCAAATTTTGACCAAAAATCAAAATTCCCTTGGCATTGAACGTAAAAAATTGCAGATTTCAACTGAAAATGGCAGGAAAAGGATCAATTTCTCCCAACTTCAGTATTTTGGGTTTGAGGGACTTTTCGGATTGATGGGATGGCTTCCAGTAGTGACTATTTCTGAGCCAATTTTCCTGACTCTGGTGTGTGCATTCTATTCACGAGTGACCTATGGACTTGGAGGACCGATCATTTCCACTATTAGAGGTGTTGAGATCCAGCTGAACCAGGAGAGCATTTTCCATATTTTTGACATTCCTTCGATTGGACTTAGGGTGTATGAGTCCAAGGCTTGGACCACTATGCTGGGTTTCGAGCCTAGAAAGGCTATTCAGAGGATGTGCGGCTTTGCAGACACCTAGGGGATGGGCAAACCATCGACACATAGCCTGACCATGATCAGCCGAGTCCTTCATCACATGATCTGCTCCATCCTATTGCCACGAGGTGGACACCAAGATGAGGTCTCCTATCTTGATGCATTCCTTGTGGACTCCATTCTAACGGGGAGACGAATTCATGTGAGGTATCTGATGATGATGCACATGATATCATGCTGCGAGAGCATGACCCGAGTACTCCCCTACGGTCGCTTCCTTACTAGAGTATTCAAGGATGTCGGGGTTGATTTTAGCAGAGAGATAGACTTCGAGGCCCCTAGTATTTATGACACTTATGATGAGTAGTCCTTGGGGCGGATGAAGTTTGAGAAGGCCCCTGATGGCTCCTGGATTAGGAGAGCTGACCGACCACCAACATAGGTCCGAGGACAGGGATAGGTGCATCCCGGAGCAGAGGAGGAGGCCAAGATTTGTGAGATGGAGGGTGGGTTAAACCTTTAGAGAGGCTTTGAGCAGAGAGAACCTGATCTCGACATTCTTGCACTCCAGTCAGAGGGTGTTCAATTTGAGGCCACATTCTTTGAGCCTATGATGTTTGAGCCGACTTACACAACGGGACCATCCTCTTAGCCATCTTTCACTGAGCTTCCTTACACAGAGATACCATCTCATCAGACACCTCACGCTCTTGATCATGCGCCTTTGATGGATTTATCTGCTTAGATCAGTTTACTTGGCACTCATATGGAGGAGCTCGCAGTAGTCATTGATACCGGATTCTATTCTATAGAGGATCGCATTGATCACTATCAAACTGGCTTCTCATCTCAGTTTGAACATCTGTAGTAGGGATTTGAGCATATAAAGGATCGTATGGATCAGTAGTAGGCTACATTTGAGCATCTTCAGTAGAGGATTGAGTGCATTGAGAGTTGCCAGGAGAGTTAGCATGAGGAGATGATGGCTTATCTACACTCAGTGTTTCCACTTCCACCTCCTCAACCTTGATTTCATCGAGACCCATTTCTTTTCTTTTTTGATGTTGCCAAAGGGGGAGAGATATTTAGGATCTAGGAGACCTATACATGCATATCATTATCATATCATCTATTTGGATGTTTCGTGTACATTTGACTTTACTATATATGATATGCTATTTTCATGATTTACATTGTTTCCTATTGAAAATTCGCATGTTCTGATTATCTCGATTTTAAATTCATAAATTTTGAATTAATTGATCCATGATTAGTTTGATGGGGAGATTTCTTTTTCTCCTAGATAACCAAGATTTGTCATCATAAAAAAGAGGGAGATTGTTAGCCCAAGGGTTCCCCCAATCGGATTTTGATGATAACAAACCATGGTTAAGTGACTAATTGGTTTGAATGATAAAGAATCTCAAGTATAAATTCGGAAATTCATCAAAGGACCAAAGGGATACAAGATTGAGACTATTGGAAGAATTTTGATAATAGGAAACGAATGTAAGATTAATGCATGGGTGCACTTAGGTTTTTCATACCTTTTCATGCATATTTGAAAACTCGGTTTATTCTTTAAAATTTCGATTTCATTAAAACCCAAGTTTTATCAAATGTATCTTAGGCAAAATGTTTTAAAATTGGCTTATTAATTTACCTAAAGACCTTGCTTAAGTGTTAGAAAAGAAAGGGATTGAAAATGATAGGTTTTCAGGGCCAAAAGGCTGAACTGGTCGAGGCTCTGGCCAACCGACTCAACCGGTTAGGGAACCGGTCGACCGATTGCCCTTGTCAGATTGAGGTCGGGTCGAGGAATGCCAAAAATACTCTCTCTCATCCAATAGCTTCTTCTTCCCGATTGAGGTTCACTTATTCCCGGTCGACCTTTGGTCGAGGCAACGGTAACCTACCAAAGCATTAAATGCTTCAACGGCTAGTAAACCAGTCGACCCCCAGCTCGACCGGTCGAGGCTGCCTTTTGCTGTTTTTGGCTCTCGAGTTTAGAAACCTATAAATTGAGAGCTCCACTTCATTTATGACATAGAGAACACCTACAATCAATTGTCTACCTACCTGTTCTTGGATTAAAAGTTCTCATTTATTTCTTAGTGCATTAAACCATCACTTGCATATTTTTTAGTGCACCATTGTGAGTCATCCTAGCTTTGTTTTGTATTTGAGCTAGGTTGAGGGATTCTTTCTTGTAAAACTTGAGTGTTAAAGACTTCAAGAGGTTTGAATCTTGAAGATATTGTGTAAAAGCCCATTAGAGTCAGAATCCAAATGTAAAGGATTGGAAGCTTGGTTGAAGCTTCAAGCTAGTGAAACCCTCACTTGGTTAGGAGATTGAGGAGAGTGGACGTAGGCAAAGAAGTGTCGAACCACTATAAAATCTGAGTTTGAATTCTCTAACTCTATCTCTTTATTTCTTGTTTATATTGTGCTTGAATTTGTTGTATTGAAAAAGTTTTTTGAAAAACCCAATTCACCCCCCTCTTGGGTGTTTTTCTCCTTTAAGCATAGCTTTTATTTTCTAACATATTTTTTATGACATGGTTGTAACACCCAAAAATAAATTTTAGGGGCAAAATAGTAAATTATAAATTAATTAATTAATTAATTAAACTCATTAAAGATAAAAGAGTCATTTTACAATTAATAACCCGTAGTATAAATTAGATTTTTCATCTTGCCTTCTTTATTCAGAAAACTCTATTAACAAAAAAAAAAAACAAAAAAAACAAAATCAGAGAATTGGAAAACATAGAGTTAAAGATTTGAAGGTCTAAAGTTTGAAGTTGAAATTTTTTCTAAATAAGATTCTAACCCTAAATTAATATATTATATTTGTTAGTTAGTTTTGAATACATTAAATATTCTTTAGAAAATTTTAATTTAGATTAGAGTTAGTTTAGTTAATTTATTTTAAGATCAAAAATTTGAAATTATGAATATAGGTTGTTTCATTGATGAAAATAAGGAAATTCGAATTTTTTTTAAATGAATAGATGATTCGACTCATGGTAGCTTAGCTTTAAAGGCGTATCAACAAAATTTATACCTTGAATACTATTACTAAAGTAGTCAAGCTACTATAGCATAGTGGTTCTAGGATCGTTCACTGGGAAGGGTTTTCGCAAACACTAGTGATATTCAAATTAGGAAAATAGGTGATTTTCTTATGGATGTTAGCTTTAAAAGAAGATGTAAATGTTTTAGAAAGATTTAAACTAATCTAAGCTAACATTAAAGACTAAAATGAAAGGGTGTAAAAACAAGTTTCTCAAAGATAGGATAGCTATGCTCTGGCTCTTATGCAAATTGGAAATCTCAGGATAGGCTCCTCGCGTTGGGGTTGCAACTATGGTGATGCTTGCTTCCCGAACCGGTATGGATTTAGCAAATCAAGTTTTAATCCTTTAAAATGACAAAACAGATGGTAGTGAATTTCATCAATGGTTATTCACCTTAGACTTCCTTTGAATGGCTCGTAAGAGATAACTAATGGTCTAAAGCCAAAAGCTTACCAAATATTGGCAACTTAAAGTCATTCTAGGTGATAAACTCACCTTTCAATGGCCATTGAAGTTGGTTCTAACGGATTAATACAAAACTTAGAATTGAAAACCTCACCTTCCAATAGCTCGTAGGAGATAACTAATGGATAGAAATCCAAAAGCTTATCAAGTATTGGCCGTTGGAAGTTGTCCAAAGGAAATAAAAACCAAACTTTGCATTAATGAACCTTTAATGAAAAACGACTACCTTACCTTCCGGGTGTGAGAAATTTCCATGGGATTGCATCCAAGCCATCACATAACATCCATACTTTGAGAAACTAAAAGTTTTAGCCAATCATCCTCTGAGGAAAAGCCCTTAGAGGCTGTTTGGCTACTAAGAAAATAGAAACGGGAGAGCTCTGTAAATATTCTAAGTGTCAAACGTAATATATATTATCTATATTCCAAGAGGTGATTTCCACCCCTTATATAGTCTTTACAAAAGCAAAAGCTTGTGATTGGTTAGTTACAAGGATAAGAAAGGAAATTACATCACAAAATACAAAGGAAAATATCTAAAGTGGAGTCAGCAAAAACAGAGGAAAATTCGCAACACGCATGGGTTATGCGAATTTTGAAGGTGTTATGTGAAATTTTCGCATAACCTGGAGCAGTTGGCTTCCGAAGGCCATATCTTCCTCATTTCAACTCCAAATCATGCACGGTTTGAAGTGTTGGATTTTTTACTTCCAGAGCTTTGAAATGGTATATAGTATGTAAAAAATTGACTTCGGGAAGTGCTCCAAAAGTGCGAAAGAAGACTACAGCTGCTGTCCTCTCTTTTCTTCACTTTGTTTTCCTCTTCTCCATTGTTCTTTCCTTGCATACTTTGAACGACTTTGGAAAAGGGCTATGGAGCTCCAAAGCTTGGTTCTTCATGAATTTGAGCTTCTAAAAGCTTTGCCATAACTTGTCCAAGTAGCTCCTCCATCATTTGGCATGCTTGAATTGATTCATAAGCTGATAAAAACATGTAAACTTGCCACAAAATGGTTAAAACCAATTACTAAGGACCTTAATGAATTAATTGGGTTAAATGAATATGATTACTAGTCAAAGGTGCTTAAAACCATTATAATTAGGTCTACAAAATAGCACTTTTTGGTAGTAATCAATAGATTTAAACAATGAAATTTTAAAAATTAAATGAGTAAATAAATATATGATTATATGTGGCTTAAGGGATTGAAAAATAATAATAAGAAGAATTGTATGATTCTGGATTTTGGATTTGAGGCACTGTGTTGGGGTGACAAAATAATAATAATAATAATAATAATAATAATAGGTCACCGTGAGAGGCAAAGAGTGGTAGTGGAATAAATTAAAATAATAATAATGAGTAGAGTTGGTGGGGTTGTTAAAAGTACCTGGGGTATTTTGTTAAGTAAGAAAGGACATTGGGATTAATAAAAATAATGATAATAATAATAATAATATTAATAATAATAATAGTAAGAATTGTGTAATTTGGATGCTTGTAGGTGACGTAAGATTAATAAGAATAATAATAATAATAATAGTTGGGATTAATAAGAATAATGATAATAGTAAGAATTGTGTGATTTGGATGCTTGTAGGTGACGTAAGATTAATAATAATAATAATAATAATAATAATAATAGTTGGGATTAATAAGAATAATGATAATAGTAAGAATTGTGTGATTTGGATGCTTGTGAGTGACGTACAGTAGGGCTATTTGGATGTTACGGGGTATCTAAAAATATAGTAATAACAATAGTAATTGTTTTTAATAAAAGTTTTAATTTAGTTTAAGTATACAAAAGAAATAATTGGTTAAAATAAGATTTGGAAGAAATGAGTTTGTGAAACCAAGGTTTGGTTAATCTTGATTTTGATGATAACAAAACAAGGTTTAGAACTAATGATTATATTTCAAGTGTGATTAGGCAAGACGATTTCCAAAGTGGCAATCACAAAGACAAATCAAGCCAAGGAAAAATCATGAAGAAGAAGACCACCTCAAAGAGAAGTGTTTTTCAAGACCCAAGCTTCATAAGATTTCTTTGTAAAGTTGTTGGTGCACTAGGATTTTCATGCATTACATTCTTTACTTATGCACCAAAATCATCCAAGAGTTATTTTTTTTTTTAAATATTTTAAGAATTGGATGATTTCATGTTTTCAACTAAAACCTTATGTTAAATGTTTTTCAAACTTGTTTGAAAAGGTTTTAAGTTGAAAACGTTGTTTGTTGAGCCAAAAAATGGCTCAATCGGTTGAATTGGTTGAGGAACCAGTCAAATGGTTGTGCTTGTCCAGTCAAGGACCGGTCGAGGGATGCCAAAAACTTTTTCTCTCTCTCTCTCCCAGTGGCCTTCTCTTCCCGATTGAGGTGATTCTCTTCCTGATTGAGGTCCGATCGAGGATCGGTAGAGGTCCAGCTGAGGCCCAACGATCACTTGCCAAACATTTAATGCTAACGGCTAGTCAACCGGTCGACCCCTAACTCGACCGGTCGAACCCCCAAACGACTAGTTTGGCTTTTCTCTTTTATAAAAAAGCTTTAATCTTCATTGTTTAAAAAGTTTAACCTTCCCAAACCTTTCTTGAATATATTTGAGTCTTGGAAGAGTGTTTTTTAGTGCACCATTGTTCTAAAACTTGCATATCTTTAGTGCACCTTTCAATCCTAGTATTCTTGTATCATTTGAGCTTAAAGTTTTTGTACTAGGATTTTGTGAGATCGTTTATTTGTAAATGATTACTACTCAAAAAGTGCTATTTCATAGCTTGTAATTAACTCTTTTAAACACTTTTGAGTAGTAGTTATTGCCTTTTAACCCAATTAACATATTAAAGACCTTTGCAATCAATTCTAATCAAATTGTGTTAAGTTTTGGTGTTTTGATAGCTTTTTGATCACCAAAGCAATCCGAGATTGAGGATAATTATTTGGAATCCATGGCAAAGCAATGGAAAGCTCAGAAACATGAAGAACCAAAGCTTTGAAGTCCTTTGCCATAAGCAAATACAGAATGCAAGGAGAGGAAGCAAAGAGAAATCTGCCATGAAGTATTCTTGATGACAGTCATGTCAGCCAATTTTGGAGCACTTCCTGAAGTCCAATTTATACATGCTATATGTCATTTTGAAGCTCAGGAAGTTAAAAATCCAATGCTTTAAACGGTGCACAATTTGGAGTTGAAATGAAGAAGTTACAGCCATTGCAAGCCGATCACTCCAAGCTGAAGGAAGAATTTTGCACAGCGCTGCGAAATCACCCTTTTGTTGCGAAATGATTTCGCAGCCTTTTTGTACAGTGTTGTGGATTTCCCCCTGAAGTTTCTCGTCACGTTGGAAGCCGAACACCGCAAGCTGAAAGACCACTTCGCAGCGTTGCGAAATCAGCCGTTTGCTACAAAGTGATTTCGCAGCCCTTTTTGTGCATCTGCGAAATCTCGCAGACCTCGTTTGCACCTGCGAAATGGTCCTTAGTGCTTCCCGATATTTACGACCGACACTTGGGGATATTTTTCATCAGATTTTTGTTGTCTAAATCCCAAAATTCTCCTTGTAAGCCACCAATTATAAGTTTCCTTAGCTTTTAAGTTAGGAAAAAGACTAAATATCCATGTAATAATTAGTATTGTAATTTTTCATATAAATAGCTTCTTGAGAGCTTGTTCTCAAGAGAGACGAAACTTTTTGTAAAAGTTTGTAAGGAAGTAAAATACAGAGCTTATCTTTGTCTTACCTTCTCACTTTGATTGTATTTTTTATTTACTAGTTATGAATTCTCTGAGGGAGTTTCCCCATAGCATGAGTAACTAAACCTTTAGTTCCTTGGAGTTAAGGTTGTCGGGAAAGGTTCCAAGTGCATGAATTAGTAGCTTTGTGGTTTCAGCCATGAATGAAGAGTAAGTGTTATCCTTTTGTGATTTCTATATGTTTTTAATTAACTTAAAACGCCTTGGAGTCACCTGGGCCAACACTTGGTAAGGCAAGTGATCTCTATCCACGGAGATGCACTAGTTTACCCCTTGCGAGCCTCTGGGAGGTGACTTGAAGGTAGGATTTTCTAGAAGTGCCAACACTTGGTAAGCTTTTGGACTCCAAGGAGACATCCATTAGTTATCTCTTGCGAGCTTTTGAAGGGAAGTCCAAGGTTAAAGATCACCTTGAATGGTAAGTGCTAGTGAGAGGCATGAACCATTGCAAGTTGCATCAATGAGAGGGAATTAGAGCTAAAATCCAATTAAGGAATGCATTTATACAGCACTGATTAGAGAATTGACTATATGTTAATTCTCTAATGCGAGGAAATGAACCAACTGACCGGAGCTATGTTTTTGCATGAGGAACCTCCCCTGTGAACCTAAATCTCCAAGGAATGTTTTTTCTTTATAAGTAATTTCCATTACTTGTTTTGCCGTTAGCTTAAATCTAAATCTTTTTCAACCAAAGTTTGTGTTTTATTTCTTAAGCTAACCTTGAAATGAAAAAGCACCAATTCACTTTGAATTGGTATCATTTGTAATTTGGAAACCCTTCCCAGTGAACGATCCTAGAGCCACTATGCTATAGTAGCTTTTTCTTTGCTACCCTAGTATATGGTGTAATAGGTTATAAATTTTGTTGATTACTCCCTCAATCAAGGAGCACCAGCTGGACACGAATCAACTGAGACACCAATTGGGCATGAATCAGTAAATCTTTGAGAGAAAATTTCTCAAGTGTGAGGTATCACTTGAGGGATTGTTCAAGAGTGGGATATCTCTTGAGAAGTATAAAGGGTGCTTGGAGCCAAAAGTCCAAGAGGGTGAATTGGAACCATAATCCAATTGTATTGCTTGAAGGCTTGGTTTGGAGGCCTTGAATTAGTGGAACCTCAAGCTTGGGATTGAAGCTAGAGGAGAGTGGATGTAGGTCGGGTTGCGCCGAACCACTATAAAATCTTATGTTTGCATTCTCTCTTCCCTATTCTTTTAATTTATATGCAATTGTCTTTATATTGCTTATTATATACTTACATATAATTGTCTCTTACATTCACATAGTTTAAATTTGAAAAAAGAGACTATCACCCTATTCACCCCTCCCCCCTCTAGGGTGATTACCATAGGTTGGATTAGCCTAATTTGTCTAACAGAGTTTATAAAAAATTTGGAAATTCATTAAGTTATATTATTATTGTTTAAGAAGTTGAAAATAATATTGGGTAGTAATAATATTAGCATGGGAAATTAATTAGGATCCCTAATACTAAATAAGATATTTTTAGGATTGTCAAATTTTTACCTTTAGATAATTGTGTATGATATTATGTTAGGTGAGGAGTAAATTCATCAAGGTAAATACTTCAAGTTTTTAAGCATTTTTTCAAGGTAAGGGAAATTAATGCAAATTTTTATAAAAGAAAATATTTTTTTTTATTTTGTATTTTGAAATGTGTAAAAATATTATTTTTATTTTTACGCATGGATCAAATATATGTTTTGTATGGAAAGTATATTTGAGTCTTTTCTTTGTTTATGAAAAATGAAAAATTGAGAAGATATGATGTTTTGTTTTGTAAATTTGAATTAATGAAATGAAGTGTTTGACTCTTGATTATATGGCTCTAGTCAACGAGTTATAATTGTTGACATTTTTGGTCCTAATCAACGATTATAATAGTTGATGTTATATGGTCCTAGTTAACTAGTTATAATAGTTGACCTTATGGCCTTAGTCAACAGGTTATAATTGTTGACATTTGGTTTTGTTCACCTTAAATGGAACACATTTGAAACTAGTTACTCAATTATGAAGTCCCACCTAATTGGGCACCATTTGTCATACGATAACCAGAATAAATATATTTTGAATGTATTCGATTTGATTTTGATGAGAAATTGTTTTGAAATGGATATGAGAAAGTTTTGTTGAAAAGTTTGAATATATTAGTATTTTGAAGTCAAAAGTTTTTATGAAAATAAATACATGTTATATCTCCTATTTACAAGCATGATTGAAAATGTTTAATCCATGAAACTATATTAATGTTCCTTATTAGGCTTTGAGCTCATCTTCCTTTATTCATAATCTTTCAAGTAACCTCAGTTCGGGCGACGAATGACCGTTAAGAGGGAAATTTGACTTTATTAGGACATTTGTTTAAACTCTCTTTATTTTGGACATTTTTTAGATGTTAAAACTTAATTTTGGTTTGAATTATTTTGAGTTTGGAGTTATTTAGACAATAACACTTTGGTTGATGTATTAGTATTTTTTAAAGTTGATACTTGGAGAATTTAGAATTATGTCCTACTACTTTGAACAAGAATTTGGTAATTGGTAAATTTTCAGTTACAATACGAATGTTTGTATTGTTTCCACTTTGAGCCTTTTGGCTTGAGGTGTGAAATGACTGTCATGCCCTTGGAGTGGGTTTTGGGGCATGATATGGTTCCTATGTGGTAATAAAGGTGTTAGTTTGAACATAAGTTTTGCAAAATGATAGATTAATAATAGATAATTCCTACTCCCATTCTTTAAGATAAATAATGATAAGAGTAGACTTATAAAATTTATTATGAATATGTTATTTTTTTGAATAATTCATAAACCTTGTTTGGAATAACTTACTATTCTTTACTTTAGCTCAAACTTGAAAAAATTTCTTATGTAAAATAAAATAGAATTAATATGATAAGAAATATTTATTGGCTTCTATATTAAGCCTTTTTTTTTTAGGGTTAATTTCATTTATCTTCCTTGAAGCTTTGACTAAATACATTTAACCCCCATAAATTTAAATTTTATTATACACCTCTCTTATTTTGAATGAAAATGGGGGTGAGTGAAAATAAGGAATGAAAAGGATAGAAGATGTATTAAATGAAATTTCAAACATATAGAGTTAAATATATTTAGTCGAATTTTTATTTTTTATTTTTTATTTTTTATTTTTTATTTTTAAATTTAAACGCTTTCAACAAAATAAGTCAAAGAGGCATACAGGTCTTAATTGAACTTAAAAAAGATTTCTTAGTTTCTTAAACATCCATCCAAACAAGAATTTAAAAACAACTTTCAATTGTTTTTAAACATGAAAAACAGTTTTTTTTGGCTTATTGATGAAAGTATCAAACACTTACGTATATTAAAAAAGATTTCAAAGTATTATTGATTTTTTGAACTGTTAATAACATTACTAAAAATAGACATCTCAAATTTATTTTTAAAATAAATTCTCAAAATACAATTTTCTATTTAAAGTTTACCAAACACTTCATTTTTTTTTTATTTTTTTTTTGTATTTTTTAGAGTAGAAAGTTACATTTAGCAACAATTTTCATATATGACCTATTCAAAGTAGTTTTTAAAGTAAAAGCAATTTTTAAAAATGTTTTGATAAAACTTTCAAATATGACTTTGATACTTGCAATCAAGATTTGTTTGGATTTTAAAACAACTAAGAAATATATATATATATATATATATATATATATATATATATATATATATATATATATATATATAATAAAAATATTTTTAAAATACTCGTAAACATAATTCTTATCAACAAATGTTATAATTTTTACAAAACTAAGATATTCATCATTAAATCTTATTAATTAAAAAATAAAAATGGGTTTTCAAGGAAAGGCAGATGGAAAAAATATACCAATTCATGGTCTAGATGCAACCAATTAATGGTTTTGGATCAATCCATGGTCTAGAGTCTAGACGTTTTTTCGACCTTTTTCCAAGTAGCCAAACAAGGAAATGGAAAGGAAATTTGTGGGGTCCACATTCTCATTTTGTCCCCTATAATTGTCTATGTCCATCGCTGTCTCAAAGGAGGACATAAAACCGAACGGATAGTTCACCTAGGTGTAGGGTAGTAGAAAGACTATTCCAAACGATTGGACAGTGAGAATGGTGCTTGACTTGCCTCAAAGCATTAAATCGCCTTCAAGCATTAATTGTGCACCAGACACGAGCCTAATAATAATAATACAAAAAGCAGGGTTTGACCTCTAATCCGTAAGGAACTTGATACGGGCTTGATCAAAACGCTTGCCTTATCCCGCCGCTATATGGTATTCTAAATATAGCCCTTGCCAAAGATATCAAGAAATTACCAATTCTATATAGGCTATATAGCCTATATAGATTGAGACTTTTGACTAGAAAGTATTAGTTCCCCTAGTCAGACCCAGACTTATATTACTCTTACAACTGTTAAGAAAGACCGGGACTCTTAGTGGTAAATAACTTCGATCTTTCAAGATAGAAACTAGTATTGCTCTAAAATGTACTACTATGGGTACCGATACGCATGGTGGGTGAGAAAAGATAGCGCTGACTCTTTTTATGATGCACCTAAAAAGATCACCAACTCCGTTATACTTGCTGAACTTAGGCATTAAGAATCCAAATGGAAAGACCGTTTTCATTCTGGATTTCGACAAAAATCCCTAAATCCGAGGCGATGCGGCTGTGAAACATGGCGTGCTATAAAGTAAAGTATCCAATAAAGCTCTTCGCTCCTCTCCTGCTTATTGATTAGGGAGAGTGGCTTCCGCTCCTCATCGTCCACTACCAGTTTCCAAAGTGAAGTCATAGTGCGTGCTGATACTTTCTTCCATAGGGTTCCAAACCTTACTATACAAGGGGCTTGAAAGCTAAGGAGTAGAGCCCGCCGCAATAAGTGGGAGAGGAGCGTAGAAGAGTGGTCCTCCTTATCTTATCTAGCAAAAGACATCCATAGAAAATAAAATAAGGCTTGGAAAAGACGACAGAATCTAGGGATTCTTTTCATCCAAGCTTGATTGATGCAGCCGTTACAAGGATAAGACACAATTATTTAAGGCTCATCAAAGCAAAATAACCATTATGGGTTGGTAATCACTGCCACAATAATGCATAATCAAAAGCAATTATGGTGTTATTAAAATGCCTAAAAAGATGTTACACATGATCAAAAATAAATAGCCACCCATGTCCACAGAAAGGTATGCTGCTACCTTTCCAAAACAACATTTTCTTGCTCAAGTCAACTTCCTTTGATTTAATCATCGGAGTGGCATATTCGGAAATCCATCCAGACATTCCTTTGTGCAAGATAAACTGTTAAATCCATCTTGGTATCAATCTGGAGTTACTCTCGTCTTGGTATCTATGAGTCTATTGGCAATCAAAAACATCTATTGTGAAGAAAATTAACCAAGTATAAAGATTTATCTAGTCTAAGCCTTTAATCATCTCACATACCACTTGTTTAGAACCTTTAAACTTCAACTACTAGCTTTTTTTTTTTTTTATATCTAGAACATACTTGGAATCCACACCAAACTTGATCTTCCACTTTGTAAATCCAAATCAGAAAATTTTCGAGTTTTACCTCAAATATTATAAATATTATAGTAAGGATAAAACTCACATTGAATCAATACATTTTGAAAGAAATTTTCTCATTCAAAAGATTATTTTCAACTCAACATGTATAAAATTTTCTTTCAAACCAAATACTCCCAAAATGAGTAAAGAACTTTAAGTTCAAGGGAGGTCACTTGGCTCTCACAATCATTTCCTCCTAATTTGGAAATATGGCTTAAATATTAGGCTTTTAAAACCCATAAAATAGTTGAGATTTGTTTGGAAAATAATGAAGATTCCCAGATATAATTGAACTTTGATCGATCAGACATGATTGAAAAAACTCTGGGTATAGCACGAACTGTTACCCTTTGGATTGATTGATTAAAAATGGATCTAATTGATATAAATACAAATTTTAACACTCTTAAGCTTCAATTCCATTTTTGAATCAAAAGGATAAAATATTTAAACTTGGATGACCAATATTTGATATCATCCATCACCTTAAAAATACTTATCATCTCTTTTAGCAATCTTCAATCATTAACAATTCGGAAATGATAAGAATCTAAGGGAGGATTTAAAGAGATTGAGCTAGGAGAAACGCAATTGGAATTTTGACTCAAAATTGCCAACACACAAAAATGCTTACACATTGAATTTATTGTTTAGATATTTTAATTAGTTTTGGATTAGAGATTCATAACCTTTTGAATGATTTTATTATTGTTTTGAATGAATTTGAGGTAGCTATTAGCTAGGTACATGATGGATTTGTTAGTCGAAGTCATTTATATGTTAGGCTCTTGGGTTTGACATGTGAAATGACTATGGTGTCCTTAACTTTCTGGTTCGAGGTGTCACATATATAATATTAATATTTTTTTTCTTAACCAATGTGTGATATCACAGTTACCCTCATGCAAACACAATGTTTTCATAATGTCTTGTAGGATTGTACACTAGGGTTGAGAAGTGGTTTTGATATCATTTTATAATGTTCTACTTTCTTCATATAGATATTATCTATTTTACGCTTAATGAGCTCTCATGGCTTTAAAACATATTTGATTTTCTTACTTTAAAACATTGGCTAGAAAGCACATGACCCGTTTTGGAAGGAGAAGTCTCTACCCGTACCTCATTGTAACTAAAAGATGTATACCTTCTTCTACTACTTTACATCCCCAGCTCATAAGGCAAAGACCACTCTCTCATCTTCCAAAGGTATTCTCTCATCCTTTAGTTTCCCTCACGCTATCTTTATTTCTGTAAGTACCTGGGTGTAAAAAAATTTGATTCAAACCTGACCAAATCGATATTTTCTGTTTATTCTTGAATCAAAATGGATGTGATTTTTTTAAATAATGGTTTGGATGAAAATTAATTTTGCCCTTCATTCCAATTGATTGTTAGAAGTTATTTCATATTTGAGACCCATTTGCTTACAAGTACACAATATGGGTAATTTGACAATAACCGATCATAGGAAATATAAGTTGTGAAGTTTCTCAAATTTCTAATTGAAATTTATTTCTTTCTTGTAAAAGGAAAATTGTATAGAATATTTTCTAAATTTATAGGTGTAAAATTAGATTGAATAAAGAAAGTTAATAGCAATTCCTCTATAAATAATCTATGTCATGCGGAGAAAAATTATGAGAGAGATATGAGTTTGTGAAGATTATAGATGATTAATAGAGATGTGAGGAAATGTGAGTGACACCTGGTGGATTAAGAGGGCTCGTAGTTCAAGATTGAGATTCGAGAAAGAGTGAGAGATACTTAACAGAGCAAAAATGCTTGTGGTTCAAGATGGAGATATAAAAAGTGAAGAAATGTAAAAAGTTTCGAGACCCAATAGTTGAATTTGTTTATGTGCATAATATTTTCTATTATATAATGTTATTTATCATTCGTGGGGATAAGCAATAGTTGAATTTATTGTCCATAATATTTTTTATTATAAAATGTTCTCTCGTAGGTGGGGGTAGACAATTGAATCATGTTAAAACCTTGTTTATCTTTGTTTGATTAACTTTATTTTTTATGCTTTTTCATTAATATATTTGCATACATAGAGCTTTCGTTGACCCAACCATTGGTTTCAATGCTTTTAGTGGCTCAACAAGTGGTCTCAAGAGGGCTTTCACATACCTAATGATATAAAACTAAAATATTGGTTTGGTTCAGTTTTTATTAGTTAATAGATGAAGGAAGTGAAAATTGAATCAATTAGGTTAGTTTTTATAATCCTCAAATAGAACTGAGCTTTGTAATTATTGAAAATTGAATGGATATGGTCAATATTAGTTGAGTTGTATTGGATCCTCATCTTTATATATATTGTTGGTTCACTATTTAAAAAATAAGCTTTTGGGTCAATTGGTAACTAAATGTCACAAGTTTGGGCTTTATTGTATTTATTTATTATGTTTAATCAATTGGTAATCCCAAAGAAGGATATTAAATGAATGTATAAACTCAAAAAAGGTTGAATGTGTGGAGGGATGTGTGATATCCCACATGTGATAGAAAAAAAAGTTCCTAATTCTATAGACATGTTTTTAAAACATGGGAGTCTATTGGTTTTAGATCAAACAATATCTACTCAAGTTGTGAGAGGGTCATTACAAGATTGTTAGGGATTTTAATTCATTTAATTGATATCTATCTATTGCTTCATATATGATCATTTAACCTCATTGACAAGCCGAGGCATGAAGAACAATCCCCAACAATGAAGTTAGCAGGTTGTAATTGATGCCACTACTCTATTTCCCACCTAACAGCTGTTTCAAAATTTTCTGCCCTGACAATGGTGGATGCTTACAACCGAGGAATGGCAAATTGAAGGGTTCGAAAGGTAAGATGACCAATTCCGATTTTTCCATAAAAATTTTCTTTTGATAATTGTTGCATGTGCAAACCAATGGCTTAAAACCAATATAATTATATTTTACAGGTTTGAATGGACCAATAAACTCCCCAGTTGCTTGCACCCAATAAACAAGTATCCTCCTAGCCATTTTGAGGCATATTCAAGCTTTTGACTCATGGAAGGTAGCAAAAGGCTTGGCTGTTATATTCAGAGAAATCCTTTGAGAAACTGACAAATTAGGTCAGATACACTGCTTTGTTTGTCATGTATAGATCTTTGGGCTGTTCTTGACCATGACACAAGTTTCCAACAACACCTTTTAAGTTTTCTCTAAAATTGTTTGTCTTGAATCAGGGTTGTTAATTGCCTTGTCCAAAACCTTAAAAAAAAAAAAAATACAATAATAAAGAAAAAAGAAAACAAAGTTGCTCATTAATTCCATTAATCTCAAGTTCTGATTATGATATACATTGTATAGAATCATATAGATCTGGATTTCTGTTGCATAGATTTTTTTCATCTTGAATCATTTCCTACGTGTAGTGTATAGAGCTCTTATATGCAAGTTTGAAAATTTTAGGACAATTATATTACCAAGAATCGGAGGTTAAATTATTTTACAACTAAAACAGACTGTCCATGAGTTCTAGGATTGAAAATCATATTATCTTCTCAAATTTATCTATCTTTTCACTCTTTTCATGGACCTAATAAACAATATCAAGAAAACGCATGCATTTTAACAAAACTAGATATTTCAGCCACAGGGAAGTTGATGAAGGCAAACTTGAAAATGTCTAGAGGCAAGAGGAAGAAATATTTGAGTGTGAAAGTTTTCGGGGTTAAAAACAGTTTACCTACACCAACATACGATCCATTTGAAATAACTTGACTGCCTTGATTGGCTAATGTGATGCCAAGGTTTAGTAGGGTACCTCCAAAAACTGTATACATGGTAGTGGTCACACCCTAGAATATTAATAAATTTTTTTCACTAAGTGTGCGGTGCTAAGTACCCTTCCTTAGCCAACCTTCCTTCCCAGTCTTTAGAAAAATAGAGTAACAGACAATTACAATTACGAGAACCCTTCCCAACTTGTATTTTTTCACTCACTACAAGATACAAAATCGTTTTCCCTAAGTCAGAGTACAATGCTTACACCCCTAAGCATTCAGAGAACCATCCTTATCTATCATCTCTGTCTCAAGGATGCAAGAGGCCCCCTTTTAAAAGACATGCCTGCAAGTTACAATTCAAATTTCAAAGTTCAAAACCCATGAAACCAGTTTGGTGGTTATGCAACTGGCCACAACCGGCCACAACTGCTTGCATAACCACCCAACTGGTGAGCTTTTCATGGAGCTACCCAGCTAGAGACACTCCTTCAGCCCAATGTGTCTCTTTGCACCAACCATCAGTCCTCAACCATCTGCCTATCCATTGTAGCTAACTGTTGACCTGATCACTTGTTGCCCCAACTAGTTGTCACTAGTTAGTTGCACTAGCTAGCTGCCCTCTTGACCAGCCGCATGTACCACCTAGCTGACCAGGTGCCTCAGCTGCCTAGTGCCTTAGTATGTCTTCCCCACACTAATGTGTTAACCCATGCCATGTCGAGGTGCCCATGGCCTAGGCACATGTTTAGCTCCCATTATCAAGTCCAACTCCATAGCAACGAGCCATGGCATTGCGGCCATGGTTGTTCATTCTTAGTGCACAGGGCATTGTGTCGTTGTGCCATGCGTAGGCCCCATCGAATCAGCTGCACATTCTAGTACCCCATTAGACCATGGCATTGTGCCCATGGCTTCCTTAGCTGTCTCATTGCACAAGGCTTAGGCGCCCTCGTGCCTGTGCCGTGTCGTTGCGGCCACGGGGTGCACACCACACATGTCATGGAGCCCATGTGTGAATGCTTGAGTGCCATTCGTGTGTCCTAGGCACGGCCAAGGTCATGTCATGGTGCTCCCTTGGCGCGGTTAAGGCTTTCCCATGGTGCCCCCTCGAGTCACCTACCCCCCTCCCCCACTTCAAGAGCAATACATGCCATTTTCAAAATTTTTGGAAGAGACATCACCCATGTTTGAGGAGACATAATGGGATATTTAAATAATTATAAATTACATTCCAAAATGAACCTCACCCTTTATCTACACCAGCTCCATAACCAACATATGCCTAGTGTACGCATAGTACTTGCCTGGTGCGCAAGTGGTGCCTGCTTAGTGCCTGTCTGGCTCACCCATGGTGCACGTTTGGCTTGCTCGCGGTGCGCATCTAGCTCACCCACGATGCACGTCTGGCTCGCCCGTGGTGCGCGTCTGGCTAGCACATGGCCTTCTCATCTTAGCTTCTAGGGTTTGAACCACCAAACCTTTAGGCCATCCTTACTCTCAGTCTAGGCTCTATTCCTCCAAAATTGAGTTAAGGGGCTAAGGGGCTAATAGTAGCCATCTGTAGTATGGTTGCCTTCCGAGCTGGTCTTTCAGACAATTTTCAATCCCAAACCAAAATAATGTTGAGTTCATCTCATGAGGGTTTGAGCTCTCAAGAATAGTCACTCTTCAGAACTTCCCACAAAGTCTCAAAAATGGTAATTATTTCTTCTAAAATATTTAGTGGATGAGCTACCTCAAGTACTCGAACTCGAAGTTTCAGGTCTCTTAATTCAAGTTGTTTCACAAATTCTTCTATTCTCTGAACACTGTATGGATGGCAATGACATGATGTAGGTTCTGGCCTAAACATGTTCATATGGGGAAATTTTAGTCTTTTGATAGTGTGTATCATAGTTGTGTCGTAGAATGTGAAATGAAGAAACATCAATTTTCAGAAGGAACTGAAGTGAGAAGGGAAGAGAGTAGAATACATCGTCTGCTTGTTTCCTTATCTCCTGCACAAGTTATGGTCCAGTTCGTCGTTGCTGTCGTATATCTAAAAGCTCCTATATACAGTGTGAATCAGTAGAGCTAAACTAAAAGCATTAGAGAAGTATATGAGGAAAAAAAATGCATAAAATTATTATGGAAATGAATGGAACCTGTGCATGAGGTGCAACAATCTTCACAAAGGAGAAATCTGGATCAAGTGAGTAGCCAATTCCTATAAGAAAATTCACATTCATAAGTGGGCAATTCAATCAGGATGAGTGTGCTCATCTACTCACAGAACATAAACATATGCGCATGCGCACATATATACACACACTTATATAAACATAATTGGAGAAACTCCGAGATGACAGTGGAGTTTCTGAACAAGTGGCATCAAAATCTATTATGAGGAGAAGTGGTATTTGGTGACTTTCAATTTGGAAATGAAGCTATGGGAGCATGTATTTGTATGTGTGCATTGTTGGAGTTAAGGGTATGGAAACAAATGACTAGCCTAAAAGACACAAACAAAGAACAGAATTAATAAGAAGAAAAACTTATTGGCTGAGGCGTGATAAACATTGTCCTTGAAATAAATCCACCCTCCTCGAATAAGAACTCGATGCACTAGGGTACTAGTGGTCTACCTCCAAGATTCAACAACCAAATCTTGCCTTGGGTACACTTTGTAAGCAAGATGTGTACATTGAAAAAAATTCCTCCAGGTAGATGTATGAAAAGACTCTGAAAAACTCTCTAAAAAATTCTCTGAAAAATTGGTGTTCGTATTTAGAGAGTGAGGGGTGAGCTGCTTTTATAGGCTACTAAAACAATCTCAATGGGACTCTACTTGTAATTAGAACATGACTCAAAGTGGAAGAGGATTCTACTTATAAAAGAAATGAGACTTCACTAGCACAATCCCAATAGGACTCTTCCAAAAAATAAAAGACTAATAGAATAAAATAAAATAAAAATAATTCCCAATAGGATTCTTCTAAAAAATATAAGATTAATAGAATAAAATAAAATAAAATAAAATAAAATAAAAATAAAAATTATTTACACTCTTTCTACAGTTCCCCACAGAGTGTAAATGTGATTTTTTTTTTTTTTTTTGAGGAAAAAAGAATCCAATGCATCAGTACTGGTGCCCAAAGGCTATGAACTAGTCTTAGGACAAATAAGTATTAAATCACAAAACAGAGTGAAAATAAATTTCTATGAGCCAGTGTTTCTTGATGTAACTCAAGGGACTTTTATCCACATTGGTTTTCTCAACTTCACTACGAGTTGAACAGAACGGGTTAGCACAAATAGGTCATGTGCTCTGCTTGGATATTCATGAGAGCTCCAGAGAATCTACCTAAGTTCTCATAGGAAGTGGCTCCACCTCCACTCTCATATAGGTGAATCCATCAAGTATGTTCTACATTAAACATACCATCCATAAGGAATATGGTATTCATTAAGAGTAAACACTCAACCTTAATCAATGCAGAATACACTCTATCTACACCATAGGGATAAACTTTCATACAATTAGAGTTGATAGAGCACCTCAAGTCAACAAGTGATTTGTTATTACCCATATGAACCTATTTCATGGACTTTTCCATTCTAATAGGTTGGGTTACCACCACTCTTGAGTTCTGTAATAGGCATAAGCCTCATCCTCCTCGATGTTTCTTCCACTAGTTTCTTATTTAGTGGTTTGGTCAAAGGATCGACCAAATTCAACTCTGACCTCACAAATTCTAGGGATATAACCTCTATTTCAAGCAGTTGTCAGACAATATTGTGCCTTAGTCGTATATGCCTGTTCTTCCCATTAAATATTTTACTCTTAGCCTTAGCAATTGTAGCTTGACTATCACAATGCATAGACACAGACGGGATTGGTTTCATCCATAGAGGAATATCTGCTAAGAAGTTTCTAAGCCACTCAGCCTCAGAACTTTTGTTTTCTAAGGCAATAAACTCAGCCTCCATAGTAGATCGAGTAATGCAAGTTTGTTTGGCAGACTTCCAAGAAACTACACTTCCACCAAGGATGAAAACATATCCAATAGTGGATTTCATCTAATCCTAAATCCTTTAAGGACACTTGGAAATCCACTAAAGCACAAACCATAGTTAAAGGTGCCTCTCAAATACTTAAGGCCTCTACGAACAATAATCCAATGGTTCTGATTAGGACTTTGGGTGTACTGACTTAATCTACCTATTGCATAAGCAATGTCAGGTCTGGTACAGTTCATTAAGTACATTAGATTCCCTATGATATGAGCATACTCTATTTAGGCAAATCTATGTTCTCTATTTTTCTTCAGCTGTGAGCTAGGATCATAAGAAGTTGACACTAGTTTACAATCAAAGTGTTCAAACTTCCTTAGGATATTTTCAACATAATGCTCTTGAGAGAATTTAAACCCATTAGGTGTTCTAGTTATTGTAATTCCTAGAATCACCTCTAACTCTCCTAGGTCTTTCATATCAAACTTAGAACCTAGGAATTTCTTGGTCTCACACAGAACCTCTAGGCTAGTTCCAAAGATCAACATGTCATCAACATAAAGGTAGATGACTACATATGTGTTATCCTCATACTTGCTATAGATACACTTATCAGTATCATTAATGGAATATCCATTAGTTACAAACACATGATCAAACTTGTTGTGCCATTGTTTGGGAGCTTGTTTTAACCCATATAATGATTTAACCAACTTACACACCTTTTTCTTCTTCTCTGGAACTACACAACCCTTAGGTTGATCCATATAAAATTCTTCTTCCAAATACCCATTCAAGAATGCAGTCTTGACATCCATTTGGTGTATCACCAAATTATGAATGGAAGCTAGAGCGATCAATACTCTAATTGATGTTATTCTAGTCATAGGGGTAAATGTGTCAAAGTAATCTACATTCTTCCTTTGTTTAAAGTCTTTGGCAACTAAACAATCTTTATACTTCTATGAGCCCATCTTGTTTTAACTTTCTTTTAAAGATCCATTTACAACCAATAGTCTTTGCACCAAGAGGTAAATATACTAACTTCCATGTATGGTTATACATGATTGATTCGATTTCATTGTTAATGGCCTCCTTCTAGAATGGTGCATCAAGAGAAGTTATAGCTTCTTTGTAGGATCTAAGGTCATCATCTATTAGGAAGGTGTATAAACCATCTCCAAGGTTTGTTTATTTCCTATCTCTTTTACTCCTTCTAAGTTCAAATTCAAAAGGTTCAATAAACTTGTCTCTACTTATTTTCTCAACTTGTATTTCACCATTTAGTTTCATAGGAAATATGTTTCAAAGAAATATGCATTCTTTGTTTCTATTATAGTATTGACATCTACAAGACTATTTTCTTACTTAGTAACAAGAAACCTATATGCCGCACTATTCTCAGCATTGCCAAAGGTTTTAGGACCTAGTTTTCATTTTTTAGGTTCAAGGATAAGAACTTTAGCTAAACACCCTCACACTTTCAGGTATACTATATTAGGTGCATAACCCTTCCACAACTCATAAGGAGTTTTACTAGTTTTCTTGTAAGGCATTCTATTTTGAATAAGATAAGCAGATACGATAGCTTTCCCCTACAAGTTCAAGGGTGTTCCTGAACTTACCAACATTGCATTCATCATTTCTTTTAAGGTACTATTTTTCATTTCTGTTACTCCATTAGACTCAGGGGAATAAGGAGGAATAGTTTCGTGAATGATCCTATGATCTTCACAAAAAGAATTAAAGGGGTTGGACTCATACTCTCCTCCTCTATCAGTTCTAAGCCTTTTAATTTTCTTACTTTGTTGACTTTCTACTTCATTTTTGTACTTGATGAAAACATCTCTTGCTTTATCTTTGTTTCTCAAAAGATATACCCTTGTATACCTTGAGTAGTCATCTATGAAAGTTATGTAGAATTGTTTACCATCTCTAGTCATTGTATTTTTTAGGTCTCTTAAGTCACTGTGTATTAAACTTAGTAGATCTGATTCTCTTTCAACTGATTTGCAAGATTTCTTTGTGGTTTTAGATTCTACACAAGATTCACATTTTTATGGTTTCTCTAAGGACAATTTAGGGATTAAACTCAATTTAACCATTTTCTTCATATATGAAAAGTTCATGTCCTAGTCTACCATGCGAAATATCACAAGAATCAACTATGTAAGAAGAAAAAGAAGAAGATGCATTATTATTGATAATATCATAAACATTCAACATAAATAAAACTTGATGACAATAGCCCTTTCCCACAAATGCATCATTCTTGGTTAAAACTATTTGCTTGAGGAGAACTTTCCCTTTGCCAATCACTAGAGTAGATCTAGAATCACCCATGAACACTTGTTCATCTCCTTCCTTTACAGTGGTATAGGAAGTAAATGCACTTTTATTCCCACAGATGTGCATGGTAGCCCCAGAGTCTACCACCCAGTCCTTTATATTGGTGACCATGCTCACCTCAGAGGAGATTACTGTTGTGATCACATCTGCCTCTTCCAGATTTGCCTTTGAATTGGACTTCTCAATTTTCTTCCTGTGGCGACATTGAGTTGCATGGGTCCAAACTTGCCACAGACAAAGCAATTACACTGTTTTTTAATAGTTGAGTTTTGGACCTTGTTTGATGCATTGGGCTTGGTCTTAGAGTTTTGTTTCTTGGACCTATTGTTTTTGGGTTTAGGTTTTTCTTCTACTACATTAGCCTTAGAAGACAATTCCTTAGCTTTCTCAACATTGTCCCTATTTCAGTTTTGTTCCTTAATCCTAATAAGGATTATGACATCCTCTCTTATTTTGAATGAAAATGGGGGTGAGTGAAAATAAGGAATGAAAAGGATAGAAAATGTATTAAATGAAATTTCAAACCTATAGAGTTAAATATATTTAGTCAAATTTTTATTTTTATATTTGAACTCTTTCAACAAAATAAGTTAAAGAGGCATACATGTCTTAATTGAACTTAAGAAAGATTTCTTAATTTCTCAAACATCCATCCAAACAAGAATTTAAAAACAACTTTCAATTGGTTTTAAACATGAAAAAAAATATTTTTGGCTTATTGACGAAAGTATCACACACTTATGTATAATAAAAAAACATTTCAAAGTATTATTGATATTTTGAATTGTTAATAACAACATTACTAAAAATAGACATCTCAAATTTATTTTTAAAATAAATTCTCAAAATACAATTTTCTATTTAAAGTTAACCAAACACTTCAATTTTTATTTATTTATTTATTTATTTTTTTGTATTTTTTACAATAGGAAGTTACATTTAGCAACACTTTTCATATTTGACCTATTCAAAGTAGTTTTTAAAGTAAAAACAATTTAAAAAAATGTTTTGATAAAACTTTCAAATATGACTTTGATACTTACAGTCAAGATTTGTTTGGATTTCCTTTTTCTAGGTAGCCAAACAAAGAAATGGAAGGGAAATTTTTAGGCCCTCATTCTCATTTCATCCCCTATAGTTGTCTATGTTCATCGCCGTTTGAAAGGAGGACATAAAACTGAATGGATAGTTCGTCTGAGTGTAGGGTAATAGACAGACTATTTCAAATGATTGGACAATGAGAATGGTGTTTGACTTGCCTCCAAGCATTAAATTGCCTTCAAGTGTTACTTGTGCACCAGACATGAGCCTTGATTGATGTAGCCGTTACAAGGATAAGACACCATTATTTAAGGCTCATCAAAGCAAAAACACCATTATGGGTTGGCAATCATTGCCACAATAATGCATAATCAAACTCAATTAAGGTGCTATTAAAAAGCCCAAAAAGACATTACACATGAGCAAGAATAAATAGCCACCCATGTCCACAGAAAGGTATGTTGCCACCTTTCCAAAACAACATTTTCTTGCTCAAGTCAACTCTCTTTGACTTAATCATCAAAGGGGCACATATAGAAACCCATCTGAACATTCCTTTGTGCAAGATAAACAGCTGTATCCATTTTGGTATCTATCTGGAGTTACTCTCGTCTTGGTATCTATGAGTCTACTGGCAATCAAAAACATCTATTGTGAAGAAAATTAACAAAGTACAAAGATTTATCTAGTCTAAGCCTTTAATCATCTCCTGGACCACTTGTTTAGAACATTCAAACTTCAACTACCTTTTTTTTTTTTCATCTGGAGCATAATTGGAGTCCACACCAAACTTGATCTTCCACTTCGTAAATCCAAATAAGAAAAAAATTGAGTTTTACCTCAAATATGATAGTAAGGATAAAACTCACATTGAATCAATACATTTTGAAAGAAATTTTCTCATTCAAAATATTATTTTACACTGAACATCTATAAAATTTTCTTTCAAACCAAATTCTCCTAAAATGAGTAAAGAACTTTAAGTTCAAGGGAGGTCACTTATCTCTCACAATCGTTTTCCCCTAATTTGGAAATGTGGCTTAAATATTAGGATTTTAAAACCCATCAAATAGTTGAGATTTGTTTGGAAAATAATGAAGATTCGTAGATATGATTGAACTTTGATTGATCAGATATGATCGAAAAAAATTTGGGTATAGAAAAAATTGTTACCCTTTGGATTAATTGATTAAAAATGGATCTAATTGATATAAATAAAAAATTTAACACCCTTAAGCTTCAATTCCATTTTTCAATAAAAATGATGAAATATTTAAACTTGGTTGACCAATATTTGATATCATCCATCACCTAAAAAATACTTATCATCTCTTTTAGCAATCTTCAATCATTAATAGTTTGGAAATGATAAGAATCTAATGGAGTATTTGAAGAAATTGAGCTAGGAGAAACACAATTGGAATTTTGAATCGAAATTGCCAACACACAAAAATGCTCACACATTGAATTTATTGTTTAGATATTTTAATTAGTTTTGGATTAGAGATTCATAACCTTTTGAATGATTTTATTATTGTTTTAAATGAATTTGAGGTAGCTATTCGTTAGGTAGATGATGGATTTGTTAGTTGAGGTCATTTATATGTTAGGCTCTTAGGTTTGACATGTGAAAGGATTGTGGTGTCCTTATCCTTCTAGCGAGGTGTCACATATATAATATTAAGATTTTTTTTCTTAACCAATGTGTGATATCACAGTTACCCATATGCAAACACAATGTCTTCGTAATGTCTTATAGGATTGTACACTAAGGTTGAGAAGTGGTTTTGAAATCATTTTATAATGTTCTACTTCCTTCATATAGATATTATATGCTTTAGTACTCTCAATGAGATCCCATGGCTTTAAAACATATTTGACTTTCTTACTTTAAAACATTGGCTAGAAAACACATGAACCGTTTTGGAAGCAGAAGTCTCTACCCGTACCTTACTGTAACTAAAGTCGTATGCCTTCTTCTACTATTTCACACCTACCAGCTCATAAGGCAAAGACCACTCTCTCCCCCTCCAAAGGTATTCTCTCATCCTTTAGTTTCTCTCATGCTATCTTTATTTCTATAAGTACCTGGGTGTAAAAATAATTGATTCGAACCTGACCAAACCAATATTTTCTATTTATTCTTGAATCAAAATGGATGTGAGTTTTTTAAATGATGGGTTGGATGAAAGTTAATCTTTCCCTTCATTCCAATTGATTGTTAGAATTATTTCTTATTTGAGACCCATTTGCTTACAAGTACACAATATGCGTAATTTGATAATAACCGATCACAAGAAATATAAGTCGTGAAGTGTCTCAAATTTTTAAATAATCTATGTCATGAGGAGAAAAATTATGAGAGAGACATGAGTTTGTGAAGATTATAGATGATTGATAAAGATGTGAGGAAGTGTGAGTGACACTTGGTGGAGTAAGAGGGATCATAGTTCAAGATTGAGATTCGAGAAAGAGTGAGAGATACTTAAAAGAGCAAAAGAGCTTATGGTTCAGGATGGAGATATAAAAAGTGAAGAAATGTGAAATGTTTCGAGACCCAATAGTTGAATTTGTTTATGTGCATAACATTTTCTATTATATAATGTTATTTATCATCTGTGGGGGTAAGCAATAGTTGAATTTGTTTTGTCCATAATATTTTTTATTATAAAATGTTCTCTCATATGTGGGGGTAGACAATTGAATCATGTTAAAACCTTGTTTATCTTTGTGTGATTAATTTTATTTTTTATGCTCTTTCATTAATATAATTTATATAATTAGTAGTGTACCAAACTTGAATAGCTTTGTTGTATAAAGACTATAAGAGAGGCATCCATGCCTTTCTTGAAAATGTTGGATTGTTTATTTTTACAAGTAATTTGGAAAATAGTTGGTTTTAGCTTTTTTCACATCTTTGAAATGACAAGCAACCAACCCTTAGAGTCACTTTAAACTAGTACCTTTATAGCCACTTAGAGCCATCTCATTAAAAAAAAAATTAAGTTGAAACCTTAGTTCTTAATTAAGATTTGATTTTTGAACTAAAACCTCAATTGCCAATTAAAGATTTAGTTATTTTTATTTTAATATTTAATTAAAAAATATTAAATTATAAATTATTGTTGAAATTAAAAATATGTACTTTAATAATATAAAAATTATATATTTAAACTTAAGGATTTGGTATACTACTATTTCAATGAAGATAAATTTGTCAAAATACAAATAAATTAATTTCTTAAAAATATAACAAATTAATAAATTATGTAATTTTATATCTTATTTATATGTCATTGTACGCACAAATTTCGTAAATTGGTCCTACAAAATTAGCAAAACAAATAGGAAAATAATACGAACAAAATATTTATTGAAATTAAAAATATTGTGTGTAAAATCTCAAAAATAATATTATTTCCAAAAAAAATATTTTTTTTCTCTAATTCTTCTATCTTGATCACACTTTGGAAGATGACGATGGTGTTTTCTTGATTTCAAAGATCAATCGAGGGCTACAAGTGGCTTATTCCCGAATGAGCTCGTTGAGTGGCAAAAAAACGCATGTAGCAATTTATAGACCCCATTTTGGGTCATTCTTGCAGCTGCCTAGCTTGCCACGTGGAGGAACCTTGGGAGACCACGTGTCGACCCATGGTTAGCTGCCAGTCAATATCAAATAGTGGAATTGAAAAGCGAATAATATGGAGGCACCTGGAGAGAATATTGAGGGCAGCGTTCGTTTGGCATTGAGGCCGTTAGTGAGCTGCAGGAAAGGATATTCTAGGTAGAGGGTGTTTTTTGGGGGCAAGGTTTTTGGAGATATTTTGGGGGAGAAGGTTCTCTAACTTGGGGGGGATTCCTTGGCTTGGGCAGAAAGCTATCGGAGGGAGAGTTTTTATGAAAAAAGAGGTTTTCTAAGGAGATTCCTTTTTGCTTGGAGCTTGAGGAGAAGTTGCTACTGGAGAGAGAAATTTCCAGGTATGTTTCTTATCCATCTCTATTATTTCTCTTGCTATTTGCTCTCCTTTGTTCATTGTTGAGCGTTATTTAGCTGTTATTTAGCTATTTGTGTGTGGATATCATATGGCTACTTTTGTTGATTTATGAGCATCCACTGGATTTGCCATGACTATATATCCATCTATTGTTTTTGGGTTTCGGTTGGAAAAAATAATATGAATCTAGTCCAGTTTTATTGCGTGGTGTTTGAATGCCTCTCTCCTATCATTTCTCCTTAAACCCACACCGCCCCCTCATCAGTCATCACCACCTTTGTTCTCTTTTCTTTAGCATGCCCCCCTATTGCGCATGTTAGCACCCTTTACGCCGGACAATGACTGACGCTCTATTCCCGTCTCCGGCATGGTTTCCCAAGATTTTGCTAGATGAAAGCATCACACGAGAAAGCTCTTCGTCTTCGTCTTCCAATGAGGGTTTCAACGCTAGCAGCTTTTGTTTAGGTATATTGCAGTTCCCTTATTTTGAGGACGAAAGCACAGGCTATAATAAAAAAAAGGCTTTATCTATGAGTTGACTATGCCAGTTGCTAACCTATTAAAGAAAGAAAATAATGGGTTTGATAGCTTCCACCCATTTCACCATCAAACCAACTTTTTATTTATTTATTCATTCTTTCTCTTTCCCACTATTTTCTCCACTCTTCCAATCCACTTTCATTCACGTTTAATTCTTCATTTTATTATTATTATTATTATTATTATTATTATTATTATTATTATTATTATTATTATTATTATTATTATTATTAATACTATTATTATTATTATTATTATCATTATTATTATTATTTTTTGTTGTATCAAAGTTTAATTTTCCGAAACAAACTTCCATATCCAAATAACTTTCAAAATTTACTTTTTCAAAATTCCATTCTCAATATATTTTTTTTTAAGATTCCAATTTCCAAATTAAAATTTTAAAATTTCCATTTTCCAATAATTTTCCAAAATTCCAATCTTCACATTTATTCATTTAATCATTATTATTTTATTTTATTTATGTATTTATTTTTAAAATTCCATTTTTAAATACTTCTTCAAAAATTCCGATTTCCAAATTTAATTCCAAATTTTCAAAATTCCAATTTTCCAATTTCCGAAATTCCAATTTTCACATTTATTTTTTGTTATCATTATTATTATTATTATTATTATTATTATTATTATTATTATTATTATTATTATTATTATTATTTTATTTTAAAAAAAAACCAATTTTCAAATAATTTTCGAGACTCCAATTTTCAAATAATTTTCAAAAAACCAATTTTCTCTCGCACAGTTTTAATTCCACTTTGGTTTTCAAATGATATTCTGTTTCACTTGATTTTACATAAGAAATAATGAATTTTCATAATTCCAAAACAATAGAATTTGTGGGATTAATTCATGCAAGATAAACTGGGCTTTGGTGGGGGCCCAACATGAAATAAAATTTTCTTTAAAATAAGAATGAATTTTGAATGAAGTGTCATATGTGTTATTGGTGGTTCCTCATCTTGTTTGGTGATATGAGTGACATATTTCATGTTCATTACTATGCGCTAACCCTATTTCTTGATAGCACATTTGTGGCTTGTCACCCAGGTACGCATCCACTCCCTTTCTGGTCTTTCTATATGCAAGTTTAGATTCTCACATGTGCATGATCACTTTGAGTATTCATTGATTCCCTCATCAATTGTCATGATTGCTTCATTTTATTAGTAAAGACCCGACTTTAGGGACTTAAAGGGGTGCTACGATCTTTACCGTACCTTCCCGATAAGTAACTTGACCCCCAAACCCGATCCGATTTTTCACAGACCACCTTTTTCAAAAATAAGGAGTCACACTTAGGGTTTTTCTTTCTTATTTTGTTTACCCTTTAAAAATAAAACAAAAATAATTGGCGACTCCAAGTCATTTTCTTAACCAATAAATCATTTTCTCAAAAATAAAAATCGAGCTCACCATCGAGGGAAAACACATGAGCCAAAATGCGGGGTCCACAAAATGGCGACTCCACTAGGGATCACTAGAGGGTCAAGCTTGAACTTAAGATGAAGCAAATGTGGCGTTTGATTGGTCGATCAGTGGATACCTATCTCTTGATTGCACATTGAGAGTTCTTGATATCATTGGATGCATGTTTGGTTATTGTATTCATTTGGGACATGGACATGCTAATTATGATGATTGATTATCTTGATTGAGGATTCCGATTGTGGCGATTTTTCCCGTGCTTTATTGCTATATTTGTTTGAGACATTGTTATGTTGATTATGTTGATTGATCATCTTACCTTGCTTAGCATAGTGACTCTGATTTTGCCATGTTTGTTTTTATTACCTCACATGTATAGACTCACCATTGTATATCATTTGATTTGACATGATTGATTCTCTCAGTTATATATTATCTTGATTATCAAGGAGCATACTATCATTTGCCAGATATTCTTCTCGATTAGTTTGTGTGTAGATTTGGATGATATATACCTATTTTGCATGATGTTTGTTGCATGACTCCTCTCATTCTGTGTGATTGCATGAGTTACTTGTCTATGTGGGACACACACCTATCCCCTTGTCTCCAAGTCCCTAGTCTCAGTCGACCTTGTTTTCTAGGGTCTCATATTTGATATGAGACTTGTTGTTTTCTTTGCTCTTCGACTGAGCTAGTGATTAGAGGGTCTAGCGATGGGCTATATCTATGTTTGGAAGCATTCTGGAGGTGGTCGACATATTGATGCTGATTGGAGTCCAAACTTTGAAGATTTGTATAGCCCAGAGCTAGATTTCAGGATATTTGTGTGGTCAGTGTGTTCTCTTTTAGTTTCATAGGATTTTTCGGATGCACCCGCACCACTCACTATGCACCTTAGATCGTTGATGAGTGGTCAGAGTTGTGAGATACGCCAACCATTAGGAGAGGTTTCACCATAGGAGCCCCCAAGGATGCAAGGTAGTGCATGTGTGGAGGATGACCACCTTGCATGGAAGCGCTCCATCTCTTTGGAGGCGTGCAGAGGGTTGCGTACCGCCAGAGGGTACGATCGCTTCTGCTAGGGACCTTTTAAAGTCTACCCATTTTCTTTTAGGGCCACCTTGACCTTATAGGATGAGCTTAGATCCTTTGATTAGGATTCCTTCCTCACACGTGGGTGCATCTGAGAGCCTTCAAAGCCACTTTAGTCACCACCTAGATTTAGTGTTTTCTCTTTCGGGTTTCCATTTGAGAGTGCTCAGAGATTGGTATGAGTTGAGTATCGGTTGGATCACTTTTCGTCATGTCACTTTGGATTATGCTTTTCACTCGATGAGTTTGTCATGTTTTCTTCCCAGGGCTTTCGTTCTCATTTCTTGGCTCAACACACCCTTTCACTTTGTTGTCAGTTGCTGGATGCTTCGAGATATATTCATTGATCATCTTTTTACACTGTACACCTGTCACGACCTCAACACCATTCTTTGTTTGATTCTTGATTTAATTTTCGACTCGACGCTCATATTTTCATTACAGAAAAGTGAAAGGCACATTTTCGCATTCACACTTTTTTCGAGAGAGTTACCTTGATCACCTTATTATTTTTCTCTTATGGAACTTGAGTTGAAGGTTGAGTCAATGATATGTGGTTATAGATAGAGTATTGATCTCATGATAGCGTGTTTTTCACACCTCTTTCATCTTGGATTATTGATAGGAATTATCTAGTCACATTTGTTGTCGTCTCGCAGTGGACACCTTTATGACTCTAGAGTTCTCGTCATACATCCAGATTTTAGATTGCTATCTTAGGACCATGTGCTTGCATGTTGTATTGTCGTCTTTTAGAATTCTATCTCGTGTCCTTCATCCATTTTGTTTGCATTGTAGGGAGTCAGTTTAGGAGTCGATTGAGCTGGAGTCACATTCTTGGAGGAGAGTTGGAGGACGATTGATCTGATCAGATTCACATCAGAGTTCAGACAGTTCAGTTGAGATGTCGGACGAGTTAGCTTCCACACTTGCTTCTATTTAGGAGTTCATGGTCGGAGTCAGTAGACGGTTGGATCAGATAGAGAGTTCTCATCAGGATCCCCATCCAGTTGGCATGGTCACTAATGAGACGGTTCCTCATGCATCTCAGACAGCACATGCTCTTCCACCTAGGGTTTCACTTGGTACTCCATTCCATCTGGCAGATCATTATGAGACCATTCCACCACCTACTGTCACGGTGCCGCCTCCCATGGTTCCTACTATTAAGGATACTAGATTGGCTAAGCAGGAGACCAGGGTTGAGAGGCTTGAGTCTAGGATGAGACAAATCAGATTACAAGATGGAGGTTTGACTTGGGATGATAGGGATGGTATATCGGCGGCTAGCTTGCCCACCAAGTTTCGCATGCCAGACATTGAGCGTTATAGTGGGATTGGTTGTCCCAAGATCCATTTGAGATTATACAGCACAGTCATGAGAGCACATGGGATAGATGATGCACAGTTGGTGGCCCTCTTTCCCATGTCACTTAGTGGAGTAGCTCAAAAATGGTTTGCTTCAGTTGAGCCTTCGAGACTTCGCACCTGGGAGGATGTGGCTCATGAGTTCCTGACTCAGTTCGCTTTTAGTGCCGATATTGATGTATCTTGACGAGAGTTGTAGGCCACCAGGCAAAGGCCAGATGAGTCTATTTCTTCCTTTGTCACTCATTGGAGGGCAAAGGTGGCTGGTATGATAGACCGGCCTAAGGAGCAAGATCAGATTGACATGGTTCTTCGGAACCTACAACCGAGGTTCGCGAGATGTCTTGTGGGCATCCCATTTTAGGATCTTAAGAGTCTAGTTCATGCAGCTTTTAGTGTTGAGGAGGTCATCGCTCAAGGATTATGGACAGATACTACTCCTTCCCCTGACAGTAAGGGGAAGAAGCCGATTGGATCATTTAGTAGATCTGGAGAGGTTGGCGCTATTAGTTATCAGTATCAGAGGCCCGCACCACCACTCACCTTACAGACCTCCTCTAATCAGAGCTCATTTATCTCATCCGCAGTATCAGTATCAACTAATGTATGTTCAGGAGCCTTACATTGCATAAGCCAACATGCAGCCACAACCATCACATCTGAGAGCCACTACTCACCCGCCACCTAGACCATATGCACAGAGGCCCATGAGACAGTTCACTCCCTGGGGCATGACCTTAACTAGAGCTTTTGAAAAGCTCAGAGATGGTGGTTTGATCGTTCCTTTGGAGCCACGCCCTTTGCCACATCCTATTCCTCCACATTTTTGCTCCCATGAGCATTGCTTATATCATCAGATGCAGGGGCACGATACTGAGCGTTGTTCGGCACCCCATCATGCGATACAAGACTCGATCGATTCAGGGTTGGTCAACTTGGCTGGGTTAAGTGTGACCACCAATCCTCTACCTACGCATTCTACACATGCAGTTCCTCCTCCTCTTAGTCTTCAGTAGATTGATTAGGATGTTGATGGTATTGATTGTCACATGGTATTTTAGGACATCCCGGGTTGAGGACTTGGATCAGTCGACATTGGGTACATCATTTGGTAGTAGTTCAGCTCATAGTGCTTTTCATTTTTTATTATGGTCATCATCAGAGTCATTTCCATTTTGTCGAGTCTAGTTTTGGGTTCATCAAAGTTGTTTTTGTTTAGTCTAGTTTGGTTTAGAGTCGTTGTTTTTAGTTCATGTTGAGAGTCCAGTCATTGGTAGTCATTTTTCGTTTCATACATGATGTACTCATTGGTTCATTTAGTGATATGATCTTTTATCGGAGTATGTGGCATTTTTCTCGTGAGTGTGCTTTACATATCTTGTGTTGATGTGTCTTATGCTTTCGATATGAGACATCTTTTCACTTATACATCATGATCACTCTGGCTTGACCTATCATGGAGGATATTGAGCCTTTTAACCTAGGATCAGGAGATCGACCTAGGGAGTTCGAGACTGTGACTCATTTCACCTTCTGATCAGAGCAGTACCATATCCATATCCATACCCTGACTCTGTGGACTTGATGACCTACCCATTTTGAGCTTGACATGACACCGCCCTTTGGTACCACCGTATGACTTTACTATCCTTGTTCGCCTTACCATGCTACAGTACCATTGTCTTTCCTTTCCATCATTTCCTTGATCTGACCAGGTAGTGTCTGAGTTGGTTTGACCAAAGATGAGCTTCGCATGATGATAGATGGATCACGATGAGAGATTGGCTTGACTGCTTAATGATATTGTTGAGACAGAGGGGTTATCATGGAGCGTCTAGATTTGAGCCATTGCACATGACTTCAGAGGGTTAGGATGATTAGAGATGGTGATTTTATGAGACGATGGTGAGTGGATTATGATGATAGAGTGAGATGATTGTCGGAGAACATTGATGGTTATCACAGATCATCAGTGAGAGCTTTCACATGATTTCAGATGAGTTAACATGACTTTGTTGGACGAATGTCAATCTTTAGTATTGGCCATGTGAGATCTTGAAAGCACGATGTTCGAGGTTGTGGTCATAGGATGGGTGGCCATCATTTCATGAGCTCATTTACCCTATCATCCTCACATATAGAGTTACTCGTTGCTAGCCCTTTGAGCCTCACACGAGCATATAGCCTTTTCTTTCATCACCTCATTTACCTATTACACCGGGTTGGGAACCCTATAGTGCTTGCATGCTATGATTGGATACGTCATGAGTTCCAGACCTGACATGTATATTCAAGCCTCATTCCTCACTCTTCATTGTGATATTTTCCACTTGGACATCATTTCATCACTATTTTCCAATATCACATATCACCACTTGTGATATTTGTTATTTGTCTTTTCTTTCATCATTGCTTACTCGACATTATCCTTGTTTCGCCTTGAGTGGTAGTTTCTCACACGTCACTGCATGGAGGATTGTCACGTTCCTCCCTTGTTCGCCTTATGAGCAGTGGTTCAGAGATCTTATTTTGAGAGGTTGTCTTGTTAGTGAGGATTCATGTTACATCAGTACATGGGGAGAGTTTATTCATTTGGCTATGTATTTCATGGGAGATCATTCATTATTGATTGGAGTATGCGCAAAAAAAAAAAAAAAAAAGATAGTGCATTGTTCATTTTATCATTCTCCATTAAGCATGTGTATGGACGTGCCAGTTTGCTTCATTGAGTTCATGTGTTAGAAAGAGTTCATATGAGAGCTTCTTTCTGAGATTCATATTGATGTATATTTTTTGTGAGAGTATGAGTCGCCCATTCGATTTTTTGTGAGAGAGGCGAGCGACCTTTCTTCAGTATCTCTAGATCCTGACTCTATCCATCATCTCATCTATTTCGGATGTGACTACTTTCCATGCTTTGATGCAGGTTGACCATCACTCACTTTCCTATCTTTTTGTCTTCTCCTATCCTTATCTTATTCATCCATTTCACTCTACCTCATCTGATTTCATCATTTTCTCATCCTGCTTGATGTTTGACATGGGTTCAGCATCCACACTTTATTCTTGCTTATTCGATGTGACCATTCATTTATCATTATTTTTCGCGTGGGGACCCCTAGGTCCGGGACTCATGACGTTTTCTACGCATTGCATCTCATGCATGAGGGATATGTGGATTATATCATTGGGATCTTTGAGCCTAGTTTCCTTTTATTTCTTCCACCCTATTACCTTGGCCTACGTTATGTCCCGTGTCTGAAGACCATCCTGAGGCCATTACTTCACATTGTGTTTGATAGTTCACACGTGGGCAATACTCAAGTTTGGTTAGGGATCATTTCTTAGAGCATGATAGATGAGGAGCTATGATATGGATTACACTGGAGCATACTCCCCTTATCAGTGATGGATTTTCAAATGCGACGTTATCTACACTGGGGCATACACCACTCATCGATGACGTTTTCTTTCGAGATGATACCTTGCATTGTGGCATAGCTAGTTTGCTTCTTCACTTGGATTATGATGGATTAGGAGTTGTGGGGTGACCCTACACTTGGGCATAGCCACTTCAGAGAGCCCTTTTATTGGATATACAATCACTCTACTCAATACCCTGCATTGGGACACACTCTACTCATTGATGGTTGATTTTTGAGATGACGATTTATTTTGAGGCATAGCCCTCTCATCGGTGATGGACTTTGATTTATCTTGGAGCATAGTCACTTCAGATGGTTTATACTAGGGCATAGCCAGTTCATTTGTACTCATAAAGCTCGAGGATTTTGATTCATATGGACTATGATGAGATGTTTCCATTTTTGGCATCAGGAGTAGAGATCGATTGATTTATTGATGTGCACTACGCGTGGTCCTTTTTAGCAGTTGTTGACTTGGATGCACTGCTTTACACTGGGGTTTAGACGAGATGGAGAGTATTTTTCATTGGAGCATAGTCACCCTATTGGATCCTGTACACTGGGGCATATCCATCTTTTGGAGAGAGATCATATTGATTCTTGATGTTGGAGTATCTGACGAGTGGTATGGAGATCATTAGATTATTTCATGTTGTCCTCATTGCATACTGGGGCATAGCCACTTTGTTGGAGGTTTTGACATCGAGACTTGATTTTCTGTTTGTGGTTGAAGGTTTCAATGGATTATGTAGCTATTGGCGCCTTGGGTCTAGTCTTCTCGGCATACTTGGATGATCTCGGATACTTACATACATTTCATCTCGTAATCAGACATTTCACTCTAGATACTCTCATGCCTTCTATCATACCAGAGCTTGATCATCACCTTTTTTTATCCTACACATCCCATCATGACACATGACCTCACCCCTATCTCGATTAGGAAGAGATGTAGATCCGTCTTCGATCGCCTTGGTTGTGCTTTCATGCATCTTTCGGACTTTAGGTTCAACATCTTCCATGATGGCAGGACCTGACAGATTGTTGATTTATTAGTGATGATGTTTTCATTTTGACAGTTAGCATGTTGAGTGTTGATTTGCTTACTCCTTGGGTTTTGAGCACTGGTCATCATTGTCCTTATCCATTAGTTAGTTTTGTTTTGTAGACATGGTATCACGATACATGGTCCTATTTGGCATTACTTATATAAGGTTGGACATTTTCATTACATGATGATTGAGCATATTTTATAGCACAGTAGTTTTGAGACATTGTGTATCCCAATTTGTTCATTGTCATATACTGGGCACACCCCCCTTCCCTAGGATCATCAGACCTTCCCTAGGTTTCATTCACTTCTTGATCTAGTTTTTTACCCCTCCGAGTGGTCATACTGGGGCATACCCCCTTCTCCGAGAGCATCGGACCTTCCACATGCTTCATTTACTTTTCGATCTAGTTGTTGACTCCCTCGAGTTGCATACCGGGGCATACCTTCCTTCCCTAGGATCATCGGACCTTTCACAGGCTTCATTATCTTTTGACCTAGTTGTCGATCCTCATGAGTTGTCATACTGGGGCATATCCCCTTCGACCGAGTTTGCTTGCATCGTTATCTGGGTTATCATTTGGCTTTGGACCATTTGATCAGGTCATTCATTCATCTTGTCAGTTTCAGTTTAGTTTGAGTCGGGGTCGCACCTATATCGATCGGTCATCTTGCTATCACTTTTCGTGTTCAATTTAGTTTATGGGACCGCACCTATATCAATTAGTCATTGTCTTATCAGTCAAAGTTTGGGGCCACACCTATATCGATCGGCCATCTCATTGTCTTGTCAATT
The DNA here is from genome assembly GCF_030704535.1 of Vitis vinifera. Lineage (NCBI taxonomy): Eukaryota > Viridiplantae > Streptophyta > Magnoliopsida > Vitales > Vitaceae > Vitis > Vitis vinifera. The sequence continues at coordinate 9,600,940 of NC_081816.1, read as the reverse complement.
TAGTTTCTTGGGACCACACCTATATCGATTGGTCATTGTCTTATCAATTAAAATTTGGGGTTGCACCTATATCGATCGGTCATCTCCTTGTCATGTCAGTTTAGTTTATGGGACAGCACCTATATCGATCGGTCACTCATCGTTTTGTCTGTTTGAGTTTAAGTCAGGGTCGCACCTATATCGATCACTCATTCATCGTTTTGTCTGTTTGAGTTTGAGTCTAGGCCGCACCTATATCGATTGGCCATCATCTTGTCTGTTTGAGTCTAAGTCAAGACCGCACCTATATCGATCAGTCATCATCTTGTCAGTTTGTGTTTGAGTTTGAGTTTGAATCGGGATCGCACCTATATCGATTAGTCATCATTTTGTCAATTTGAGTTTGCGTTTTGGGGCCGCACATATATTGATCAGCCATATTTCTATCAGTTCGTGTTTGGGTTTGAGTCGGGACCGCACCTATATCGATCGATCATCATCTTGTCAGTTTGTGTTGTGGGGCCACACTCATATCAATCGGCCATATTCCTATCATTTTTGTGTTAGTTTGAGTTTTTAGGACCGCACCTATATCGATCGGTCATCTTCATATCAGTTTGAGTTTGAGTTTTTTTTTTTTTTGGACCGCACCTATATCGATCGGTCATCATCTTATCAATTTGAGTTTGTGTTGTGGGACCGCACCCATATCGATCTGCCATATTCTTATCATTTTCTGTGTTAGTTTGAGTTTTTGGGACCGCACCTATATCGATTGGTCATCTTCATATCAGTTTGAGTTTGAGTTTTTTTTTTTTGGACTGCACCTATATCGATCGGTCATCATCTTGTCAATTTGAGTTTGCGTTTTGGGGCCACACCCATATCGATCGACCATCTTCCTATCATTTCCTTGTCAGTTTGTGTTTAGTTTGAGTCGGGACCGCACTTATATCGATCGGTCATTTTCTGTGTTAGTTTAAGTTTTCGAGGCCGTACCTATGTCGATCGGCCGTCTTCCTATCATTTTCCGTGTCAGTTTGAGTTTTCAAGACCACACCTATATCGATCGATCATTTTCTGTGTTAGTTTGAGTTTTCAAGGCCACACCCATATCGATCAGCCATCTTCCTATCATTTCCTTGTCAGTTTGTGTTCAGTTTGAATCAGGCCGCACTTATATTGATCGGTCGTCTTCCTATCAATTTGGGTTTGAGTTTTTGAGTTGGGACCGTACCTATATCGATCGGTTATTCGTTGTGTCAATTTGAGTTGGGGCTGCACCTATATCGATCAGTCATTGTTTTGTCAGATTGAGTTGAGTCTTGTTTGATTTTAAGTCACCATCTTTACGTGTTTTTGACGTTCAGAGTCATTTCTCCTCAGTTGTATCATTCAAAGTCACAGTTCTTGGTATTCATATTCACTGGCATTGCACATCTGACATTCATGGTTTTGCACTTGTTCTCATTCTCCTCACCTCGTTACCCTGTGCTTATGCTTATTCATCATTGTTCTTCCAGATTTCCCCTTCCACTACACATGACGCAATCCTTTGAGTTCACGGCACATATTTCGGTCATGTTGTTGGGCACCCTATGCCTAGCATTCTCATGCAGTACATGTATAGGAGTCTCATTTGGACGCATTTATTCTTGTACTTCAGAGTGGTTTAACCGTTACTCATCTTTGATATTGATCCTCGAGTCACTTTTGGAGACGTCTTAAAGGGAGCTTGGGTCCTTAGTGTGGTTTCAGAGGCATTTTGAGACATCCTTTTCTTTTAGGATTAGAGCCTTTGTGTTCATCTACTAGCCTGAGTGATTTTGCATTTCACTAGTGTCCCTAAGGGGGTCTCCTTAGTTCTTCGGTAGAGTTCACTTCATTCCACTCACTATTCACACTTGCTTTTCACTTCAGTGTTCATATTCCTTACACTCGTGAGCTCTACCAAAGATGGGCATATTTGTAGACCCCATTTTGGGTCATTCTTGCAGCTGTCTAGCTTGCCATGTGGAGGAACCTTGGGAGACCACGTGTCGACCCATGGTTGGCTGCCAGTGAATATCAGATAGTGGAATTGAAGAGCAAATAATATGGAGGCACCTGGAGAGAATATTGAGGGCAACGTTCGTTTTACATTGAGGTCGTTAGTGAGCTGTAGGAAAGGATATTCTAAGCAGAGTGTGCTTTTTGGGGGCGAGGTTTTTGGAGATATTTTAGGGGGGAAGGTTCTCTAACTTAGGAGGGATTCCTTGGCTTGGGTAGAAAGCTACCGGAGAAAGAGTTTTTATGAAAAAAGAGGTTTTATGAGGAGATTCCTTTTTTCTTGGAGCTTGAGGAGAAGCTGCTACTGGAGAGAGAAATTTCCAGGTATGTTTCTTATCCATCCCTATTATTTCTCTTGCTATTTGTTCTCCTCTATTCATTGTTGAGCGTTATTTAGCTGTTATTTAGCTATTTCTGTGTGGATATCATATGGGTATTTTTGTTGATTTTTGAGCATCCACTGGATTTGCTATGACTATATATCCATTTATTGTTTCTGGGTTTCGGTTGGGAGAAATAATATGAATCTGGTCCAGTTTTATTGCGTGGTGTCTGAATGTCTCTATCCTATCATTTCTCCTTAAACCCACACCGTCCCCTCATCAGTCATCACCACCCTTGTTCTCTTCTCTTTAGCATGCCCCCCTCCGGCGCATGTTAGCACCCTTTACGTCGGTAGATGACTGACGCTCTGTCCCCGCCTCCGGCATGGTTTCCCAGGATTTTGCCAGATGAAAGTATCACACGAGAAAGGTCTTCGTCTTCGTCTTCCAATGAGGGTTTCAACACTAGCAGCTTTTGTTTAGGTGTATTGCAGTTCCCTTATTTTGAGGACGAAAGCACATGCTATAATAAAAAAAAAAAAAAAGGCTTTATCTATGAGTTAACTATGCCAGTTGCTAACTTATTAAAGAAAGAAAATAATGGGTTTGATAGCTTCCACCCATTTCACCATCAAACCAACTTTTTAGTTATTTATTCATTCTTTCTCTCTCCCACTATTTTCTCCACTCTTCCAATCCACTTTCATTCACGTTTAATTCTTCATTTTATTATTATTATTATCATTATTATTTTATTTATTTTTTGTATCAATTTTAATTTTCCGAAACAAACTTCCATCTCCAAATAACTTTCAAAATTTAATTTTTCGAAATTCCATTTTCAAGATATTTTTTTTAAGATTCCAATTTCCAAATTAAAATTTTAAAATTCTCATTTTCCAATAATTTTCCAAAATTTCAATCTTCACATTTATTCATTTAATCATTATTATTTTATTTTATTTATGTATTTATTTTTAAAATTCCATTTTTAAATACTTCTTCAAAAATTCCGATTTCCAACTTTAATTCCAAATTTTTGAAATTCCAATTTTCCAATTTCTAATTTCCAAAATTCCAATTTTCACATTTATTTTTTATTATCATTATTATTATTATTATTATTATTATTATTTTATTTAAAAAAATTCAATTTTCAAATAATTTTCGAGACTCCAATTTTCAAATAATTTTCAAAAAACCAATTTTTTCTCGGATAGTTTTAATTTCACTTTGGTTTTCAAATGATATTCTGTTTCTCTTGATTTTACATAAGCAAGAATGAATTTTCATAATTCCAAAAAAATGGAATTTGTGGGATTAATTCATGCAAGATAAACCGGGCTTTGGTAGGGGTCCAACATGAAATAAAATTTTCTTTAAAATAAGAATGAATTTTGAATGAAGTGTCATATGTGCTATTGGTGGTTCCTCATCTTGTTTGGTGATATGAGTGACATATTTCATGTTCATTACTATGCGCTAACCCTATTTCTTGATAGCACATTTGTGGCTTGTCACCCAAGTACGCATCCACTCCCTTTTTGGTCTTTCTATATGCATGTTTAGATTCTCACATGTGCATGATCACTCTGAGTATTCATTGATTCCCTCATCAATTGTCATGATTGCTTTATTTTATTAGTAGAGACCCGACTTTAGGGACTTAGAGGGGTGCTACGGTCTTTACCATACCTTCCCGATAAGTAACCTGACCCTCGAACCCAATCCGGTTTTTCACAGGCTACCTTTTCCAAAAATAAGAAGTCACACTTAGGGTTTTTCTTTCTTATTTTGTTTACCCTTTAAAAATAAAACAAAAATAAGTGGCGACTCCAAATCATTTTCTTAACCAATAAATCATTTTCTCAAAAATAAAAATCGAGCTCGTCATCGAGGGGAAAAGCATAAGGTGAAATACGAGGTCCACACAATTCTTTTGCCGTTTACTGAACTTGTAGGGAAATTAGGGAGATTTGATGAAACTTTTTCTTTTGTTGTCTTTTCCTGCACAAAATCGCCTTTGGATTTTTTGATTTTCTCCTTAAGATTTTCCTTTCTGGATTTTTTCTGATTTCTAAATTTCTCCCCCTTTTATTGATAGAAGACACATCTATTTATAGGTAAAGATAGGGAATTTGATTTTCAAATTCCCAAATTTTAGTTGCTTAATTCAAGGAATTTAGTTCATTGATTTTAGCAAATTTTTTCCTCCGGGAGGTTTTACCAACAAGATAATAATAATAATAATAATAATAATAATTTTCTTATTATTATTATTATTATTATTCTTTTTATAGTTCGAAATTAGGAAACTTATCCATAAGAGGATATCTTCTTTTTTTATTATTCATTTTGAAAACCAAATTAGTGGTAATTTAATCCACTAATTTTTTATGTTTACAAATGGCCCAACTTCAAGACATATCACATACATGCATCGTCATATGCATGGGGTGAGTCTTGAAGTAATTTTTTTTTCAAAGAAATATTTTAATAGGAAGTTTCCTATTTTTTCCAAAAAAAAAAATATTTATTTCCCACTTTTTTCCAAACTCCACTTCATTTTCTTACTTACTTTACACTTTGAAATCCTCTTCTAATTCGTTTTCCTTCTTACTTTACACTTTTTGTCATCTTCCAATTAGTCATCCTATATATTTTTTTTATATATAAATGAGACAATAATTGAGAAACTAGACTTGAATTTTTTCAAAGAGCTCTTTCGATCTTTAGGTGTTCTTCAACCCAACTTGATAAACCCAACTTGAATTCACCATGAGAACCTCTTCATACTTGTAAGTGTTTTTTTTTTTAATATATATATATTGATATTGGAGCTTGTTGGGTGTATGGCGAAGTCAATGGGGACAAGCCTCAACGTTGGTTGCCTTCGGAGACGTCATCACTGGGCTATATGTCTATATATTGAAGTAAGGATGAGGATTTAATATATACATATGAAATCCATTCACGTGATCTCTTGAATATATATATCTAAATATATGAATGAATGACACGTGAACCCAAAGAGGATATATATATATATGAATGACACGTGATTTCTTTTTTTGCTAACCTTTTTTTTTTATCAAGAAAGAAAAGAACTACTTTTTTAAACACGTGTCAACCTTCATAATTTGCATAAATGAATTTGATTTTAGGTAATTTAATTAATTAATTAATTAATTTTAAATTACCTGAATATTTGAGGGAAATTTTTTAATAAAATTAAAAATCCATAAAAAATATGAATATTTAAAATTTGATCCTCGTGTAATCAAGTCGTAGCCTTGACGCGAAGCAGTGTCGTATTTTCGGCACTAATGTGTTAAAGTCTTCACCGATGCAAATTGGCTTGATTTGAACGTATAGTGGTATTCATGTTTTAATATTTAATTAAAACCAGAATAATACTTGGTATCTATACAAACAAGTTATAGCCCTAATGCTATGTGGTGTTGTATTTTCGGCACTTATGTGCTAAAGTCTTCACCTATGCAAATTGACTTGACTTGAATGCGTAGTGATGTTTTAAGTTTTAACATTTAATTAAAACCAGAAGAATACTTAGTATCTATGCAAATAAGTTATGGCCCTGATGCTACACGGTGTTGTACTTTCAGCACTTAATACGACTTGAGTGCTAAGGTCTTCACCCATGCGAATTGATCTGACTTAAATGCACAGTGGCATCTAAAAACTTAGACCCATATTTTATTTCTCTCTTTCTACCTTCATTTTTTGTGTAGCATGGCGTTCTTCAAATGTTTCAAGGAGAAGACCATAACCATTCTTGAGGATGATAGTGAAGATTTTGAGGAAGGGACTACCTTGTCTAGTTCATGCATAGGATTGGGTCACTCTTTCTTCTTCAAGACAATCCAACTGATTTTATGGTTCTTACTTTGGTAATTGAGATTTTCCTATCAATGGAAGTATGACATGACTTATAAGAGAGGCATCCATGCCTTTCTTGAAAATGTTGGGTTGTTTATTGTTACAACTAATTTGGAAAATTGTTTGTTTGAGCTCTTTTCACATCTTTGAAATGACAGCAACCAACCGTTAATAGTCACTTTAAACTAGTACCTTTATTGCCGCTTAGAGCCATCTCATTTAAAAAATTTATATTTTAAAAAAAAAATTAAGTTGAAACCTTAATTCTCAATTGAGATTTGATTTTTGAACTGAAACCTTAATTATCAATTAAAGATTTAGTTATTTTTTATTTTAAAATTTAATTAAAAAATATTAAATTACAAATTATTGTTGAAATTAATAATATATACTTTAAAGATAAAAAAAAATTATATATTTAAACTTAAACATCTAGTATACTATTATTTCAATAAAGATGAATTTTTCAAAATACAAATAAATTAATTTCTTAAAAATATAATAAATTAAATATATTAAATTAATAAATTTTATAATTTTATATATTATTTATGTGTCATATAACTTTATTGTTTTAAGATTATATATCAATTTATTTTTATTGAAGTAATACTAGATCTTTAAGTTTAAATATATAAATTTTTTATTATTAAAGTATGTATTTTTAATTTCAACAATAATTTGTAATTTAATATTTTTAATTAAATTTTAAAGGAAAAAAAATTAACTAAAACCTTAATTGGCAATTGAGGTTTCGATTCAAAAATGAAGTCTCAATTGCTAATTGCGATTTCAATTTAAAAATGAAGCCTCAATTGTCAATTGCGGCTTTAATTAAAAAATGAAGTCTAGATTGGCAATTGAGATTTTAATTTATTTAGCAAGAAAACATATTTTTTTTATGACATGACTCCTATGTGGTAATAAAGGGGATAGTTTGAACATAAGTTTTGCAAAATAATGGATTAATAATAGATAATTCCTACTCCTACTCTTTTAAGATAAATAACGATAAGAGTAGACTTATAAAACTTTTTATGAATATGTTATTTTTTGAATAATTCATAAACTAGTTAATAAGAATAATTCATAAACCTTGTTTGGAATAACTTACTATTCTTTACTTTAGCTCAAACTTGAAAAATTTTCTTACATAAAATAAAATAGAATTTGTATGATAAGAAATATTTTAATGGTTTCTATATTAAGTTGTTTTTTAGGTTTAATTTCATTTATCTTCCTTGAAGTTTTGGCTAAATACATTTAGCTCTTATAAATTTGAAATTTTATTATACACCTCTCTTATTTTGAATGAAAATGGAGGTGAGGGAAAATAAGGAATGAAAATGATAGAAGATGTATTAAATGAAATTTCAAACCTATAGAGTTAAATATATTTAGTCGAATTTTTATTTTTTATTTTTTTATTTTTTAAAATTTAAACCATTTCAACAAAATAAGTCAAAGGGGCATAAAGGTCTTAATTGAACTTAAAAAAGATTTCTTAGTTTCTTAAACATCCATTCAAACAAGAATTTAAAAACAACTTTCAATTGTTTTTATACGGAAAAAACAATTTTTTTTGGCTTATTGAGGAAAGTATCATACACTTATGTATAATAAAAAAGATTTCAAAGTATTATTGATATTTTGAATTGTTAATAACAACATTACTAAAAATAGACATCTCAAATTTATTTTTAAAATAAATTCTCAAAATACAATTTTCTATTTAAAGTTTACCAAACACTTCATTTTTTTTTTTTTTTTTTTTTTGTATTGTTTAGAATAGAAAGTTACATTTAGTAACAATTTTCATATATGACCTATTCAAAGTAGTTTTTAAAGTAAAAGCAATTTTTAAAAATGTTTTGATAAAACTTTCAAATATGACTTTGATACTTACAATCAAGATTTGTTTGGATTTTTAAACAACTAAGAAATCTAAGTTTTTTTTTCTCAACTAAAATGCATGAATTAAATTTTATGTAGCTATATATTTTTTTTTTTAATAAATATATTTTTAAAATACTCGTAAACGTAATTCTTATCAACATATGTTATCATTTTTACAAAACTAAGATATTCATCATTAAATATTATTAATTAAAATAAAAAAGGGTTTTCAAGGAAAGCCAAATGGAAAAAATATACCAATTCATGGTCTAGACGAAACCAATCAATGGTTTTGGATCTAATCCATGGTCTAGAGTCTAGACATTTTTTTGGCCTTTTTCCAGGTAGCCAAACAAGGAAATGGAAGGGAAATGTGTGGGCCCCTCATTGTCGTTTCATCCCCTATAATCGTCTATGTTCATCGCCGTTTAAAAGAAGGACATAAAACTAAGTGGATAGTTCGTTTGGGTCTAAGGTAGTTGTGGACCCTCATTTTTCACATCCATCCTCACTCGTTGACAAGACTCGTTTTTTTATTTGTGAAAAATTAGTTTTGGAAAAGTCGAAGTCGCCACTTATTTTATTTTATTTTAAAAGGAAAATAAAATAAAAAAGAAAACCCTAAAGAAGTGACTCCATAGTTTTTGGAAAAACGCGTCTTTAAAAAAACACGAGTCTAGGTTCGGGGATCAGGTTACCTATTGGGAAGGTACCTATAAGAGGTAGCACCCCTCTGAGCCTTAAAGAGATCTCTACTAGCTAAGTCGAGGAGAATGTGACAATTGATTAATTGATTGAAGGTACCTAGATAGTTTAAAGTGATTTCAGAATTATCATGTCAAGCCAAAAAGTCAAATCATGATTATAAAAGAAAGTCAAAGTGTGTACCTGAACTGTTTCTCAAACGCTATTATAAAACATCAAAGTTAGTATAGAAATATAACACACAACATTTGTTTTATTCAAACAAATCAAGCATACAACTAAGCACCTAAGAATCACATCAAGTATGAATATAGTCATCAATAACATACGTGTCCATAGAATTCTTGAAAATAGGTGAGAAGGAGCGTACCTGGATAGCAAGCTAAAGCACCTCTATGGGAAACAAGGTTGCTTAATAATAAGTGCAAAATAATCTCACGTACCACAAAGAGGAAGCACAATCAATCAGCTATCAAGCAAACAACATTGAAGAGAATATCGTGAATGTCGGGACCCCTTCCAAAGCCCTAATTAATCTTGTATGAGTTGATTTTATGAATTCCATTGTTTGGAATCATGAAGTTTGTTCATGCAAGATAGTCGATGCTGAAGTGAGGTCCGGGGATGTACTTGAGACTACATTACTGATACGAATTGCATGGGGAGAACTCTGCAGATCGCTGATTGTCTAGAAAGAAACTGAATGTATTCGTTTCAGAGCCCATGTTCATTGGGTTTCAGTGTGCCACTTCATCTGAAAAGAGGCTTCAATTCAATTCTAGTTTCTCAGGATCACAACCCGAATTATCAACAGAAGCTTCTAGTGGAGACATAAGGCTCAGTTTCAGATCAGGTTCCATGTACTATTGCTCACTCTCTCTGAATTTTTCATTTATGCCTGTTGTTTCTTATCATAAAAATTGCTTGTCTAGTTCCTTGTTTAAGACTCTGCATAACCTGGAGTAATGCTTCTAGGTCCAGCTGAAGGAACCTGAACTCCTTTTCATGGAACCTGAGGCATGCTTTAATTCGAAACTCTGTTACTTTGCCTTTCACAATTTTAAGTCTTTTAGCCATCTCAGCCGCAAATCTAGAGATTCACTGATCTTTCTTTAATACTTGAGCCAAATGTCAATTCAGTCCGTTTAAACCCTGATTTGGATAATTTCAAACTCTTTTTTTTTTTTTCTTGATGTCTTCCATTTCAACTACAATGGCAAACCACCCTTCAAAAACAAAATCTTGACCGAACCCTAAGCTTTTTAATTCATAATTTCCTGAGCCTGACTGAAAATTGACACAGTTGAATAACCCAAGATAAGATTGCTTCTAAGAATCTTCGGGAATGTAGACACAAATGTAGCATTTGCTAATAATGATCATGACATGTCAAAAAGGAAAGCCTCTTCCTCATAATCATCAACACAAATTGGCTCTTAATGGGTCTCATTGCCTACATCACATCAAAGGCGGGGCAAGCAAGGAGATTCACAATTTCGATAGCTGTCTTTGCACTATTTGGGCAGGACAGTTATGTCATGGATATATAGCTCGAAGGTGACTCGCGTTTTGTTCTGTTTGCTGCCCAAGCAGCTATGGAGTTGTTGTTTTGATTTTGTGTCCTGTGTGTGGATTTCAACTCTCTCGTGAGCTTTGTTGCAAGACATTCAATGTCATGCATCCGTCTCTGTGAGAATGCAACGACACTCTGAATAACTTTGGCTGGAGGTACATGTATTGCTAAGATGTGGTAGCCCACGAGAAAGCTGGGGAATCTTGAGAATGCCTTTAGGATGGGAACATTTCATATCATTCTTTCTTCTCCTAATGCTCTGCTTGGAAATAACAGTGCCTTCATTTCTATTGCTTTGTTCACACCCTCTCGGACCAATATCTACTTCATCTCTCACAAAATTTGGTTCTGCTGATGAAGTCCTGCCCTCAGTCCGTTTTGCAAAGCGTAACTTAATTTTACATTTGTATGGTTCCAGGTTATCACACAAGTCGGTGGAATTCATAGCCCGACATAGCCTTTCCTGAGAAGTTGGAGAAATTACTTTTCTGGTAGAAAATAGCCTTTCAGAACCATGCTGAAACTCTGAATGTTGACAGTTTTCCATTACAACTGATGTGAGCTCCTCATCAGTAGTGTCACAAGGATGACTCCATGAGAAGTTTCTTGCTGCATCAGAACCAGCAAATATTAGGAGTTGCTTCACTTCTGTTGCAGGCAGATCATCACCCTCAGGAACCAAACAGTTAGTTGGACCATGGCATGGATTGGAATTCTAAGATGAGCTACACTTGTCACCAGGGATGGTTGCAGAACTGGCTTGAAGAGTAGAAGGCAAATCCCCTGTATGATCGTCCTCCTTTCTAGGTTTATTAGTAGATGATTTACTCTGCTCACTATTAACAAAATTTTCAGCAGGGCCTACCCTTAGATTTTCCATCCTCTCATCAATTGGACGCATATGATCAAATGAAATGCAAGACTCTGCAGTATCTTCCTTAGGAACAACACCAGGAAGTTTACCAGAATAGTCTCTTGGGGATTCCTGAACCAGGCGTTCTGATGTTTGTAAAGGCACACCTCCAAATAGAGGGACATCACTATTAATTGGTTTATTCACTAAGGTGTCCGGTTTAACCTGGTACTGGGTTGGCACTGCATACTGCTGGGCAGCCTCTTCTTGGGAAGTCCGAGGAATAGTGCCCGTGAATACACCATAAGATGACTGCACATCACCATCTTCATCAATATACGTTAGTGTAAGATTCAGCATCAGGCACAAGATTAAAGAGAGCGATGACTTTTGCTCTTAATCCTTTGATATCAAGATCCAGTTGTCCATTTTCGTCAACGCATGCATTAAAACGCCTTAGTGTGTTCCCATATTTAACCTTGATGACTTTTGTAGACTCCATTGAACCACCAAAACAACTTCGATGAACAGCAGGTAGCACTTAGAAGCCAACACCCAGAACCCGAAGTGAAATTCGGCAATCAGTGAAAAACTTGATCACATAGTGATCTCAATGAAGTAGATGAATAGTTTAAAAGAGAGCGATAAAAGAGTAACGGTGATGGAACGTGAACATAGTAATGGTGATTCTGATTTTTTTTATCGCTCTCTTTTAAACGATCCAATTCAATTCAATCATTCTTTAATAGCAATACCTCTATAAATAATCTATGTCATGAGGAGAAAAATCATGAGAGAGATATGAGTTTGTGAAGATTATAGATTGATAGAGATGTGAGGAAGCGTGAGTGACAACTGGTGGAGTAAGAGGGTTCACATTTCAAGATTGAGATTCAAGAAAGAGAGAGATACTTAACAAAGCAAAAGAGCTTGTGGTTCATGATGGAGATATAAAAAGTGAAGAAATGTGAAATGTTTCGAGACCAAATAGTTGAATTTGTTTATGTGCATAATATTTTCTATTATATAATGTTATTTATCATCTGGGGGTAAGCAATAGTGAATTTTTTTTGTCCATAATATTTTTATTATAAAATGTTATCTCTTATATGTGGGGGTAGACAATTGAATCATGTTAAAACCTTGTTTATCTTTGTGTGTGATTAACTTTATTTTTTATGTTATTTCATTAATATATTTGCATAGATAGAGCTTTCGTTGACCCAACGAATGGTTTCAATGCTTTTATTGGCTCAACAAGTGGTATCAAAAAGGCTTTCACATACCCAATGATATAAAACTAGAATATTGGTTTGGTTCAGTTTTTATTAGTTAGTATACTAAGGAAGTGAAAATCAAATCAATTAGGTCAGTTTTTATAATCCTCAAATAGAAATGAGTTTTATAATTATTGAAAATTAAACTGATATGGTCAATATTAGTTGAGTTGTATTGGATCCTCATCTTTATATATATTGTTGGTTCACTATTTAAAAAATAAGCTTTTGGGTCAATAATGTCACAAGTTTGGGCTTTATTGTATGTATTTATTACTTTTAATCAATTGGTAATCCCAAAGAAGGATACTCATGAGATGGTGTATTAAATGAATGTGTAAACTCAAAAAAAAAAAAAAGGTTGAATATGAGGAGGGATGTGTTTCCCACAACTGATAGAAGAAAAAAAATCCTGGTACTATAGACATGTTTTAAAAACGTGGGAGTCCATTGGATTGACCCAACAATATTTACACGGGTTGTGAGAGGGTCATTACAGGATTGTTAGGGTTTTTAATTCATTTAATTGATATCTTTGATTGATCTCTATCTGCTGCTTCATATCAGATCATTTAACCTCCCTGACAAGCAAATGCATGAAGAACAACCCCCAACAATGAAGTTAGCTGGTTGTAATTGATGCCACTACTCTATTTCCCACCAAACAGCTGTTTCAAAATTTTCTGTTTCCATAATGGTGGATGCTTACAACCAAGGAATGGAAAATTGAAGGGTTGGAAGGGTAAGATAACCAATTCCGATTTTCCCATAAAAAATTTCTTTTGATAATTGTTGCCTGTGCAAACCATTGGCTTAAAACCAATATAATTATATTTTACAGGTTTGAATGGACCAATAAACTCCCCAGTTGCTGGCACCCAAAAGACGAGAATCCTCGTGGCCATTTTGAGGCCAATTCAAGCTTCCGACTCATGGAAGGTAGCAGAAGGCTTTGCTGTTATATTCAGAGAAATCCTTTGAGAAACTGACAAATTAGGTCAGATACACTGCTTTGTTTGTCATGTATAGATCTCTAGGCTCCCCTTGGTCATGACACAAGCTCAAAAGATGGTCATCCATTCCTTTGAACATCATGTATAGATCTCTGGGCTGTTCTTGACCATGACACAAGTTTCCAACAGCGCCTTTTAAGTTTTCTCTGAAACTGTTTGTTTTGAATCAGGGTTGTTAATTGCCTTGTCCAAAACCTTAAAAAATAAAAAATAAATAAAAATAAAAAAAATGGAGAATACAATAATAATGAAAAAAGAAAACAAAGTTGCGCATTTATTCCATTGATCTCAAGTTCTGTTTATGATATACACTGTATAGAATCATACAGATCTGGATTTCAGTTGCATAGATTTTTTTCATCTTGAATCATTTCCTTCGTGTAGTGTATAGAGCTCCTGTATGCAAGTCTGAAAATTTTGGGACAATTATATTACCAAGAATCGAAGGTTAAATTATTTTACAACTAAGACAGACTGTCCATGAGTTCCAGGATTGAAAATCATATCATCTTCTCAAATTTATCTAGCTTTTTCACCCTTTGCATGGACCTAATAAACAATATCAAGAAAACGCCTGCATTTTAATAAAACCAGATATTTCAGCCACAGGGAAGTTGATGAAGGCAAACTTGAAAATGTCTAGAGGCAAGAGGAAGAAATATTTGAGTGTGAAAGTTTTTGGGGTTAAAAACAGTTTACCTGCACCAACATACGATCCATTTGCGATAACTTGACTGCCTTGATTGCCTAATGTGACGCCAAGGTTCAGCAGGGTACCTCCTAAAACTGTGTACATGGTAGCCATCTGTAGTATGGTTGCCTTCCGGGCTGCTCTTTCAGACTGTTTTCAATCCCAAACCAAAACAATGTCAAGTTCTTCTCATGAGGGTTTGAGCTCTCAAGAACAGGCACACTTGAGAACTTCCCACAAATAGTATCAACCAAAGAGTAATTATTTCTTCTAAAATATTCGGGGGATGAGCTACCTCAAGTACTCGAACTCGAAGTTTCAGGTCTCCTGATTCAAGTTGTTTCACAATTTCTTCTATCCTCTGTACACTGTATGGCATAGACATGGTGTAGGTTCTGGCCTGAACATGTTCATAGGGGGGAATTTTAATCTTTTGATGGTGTATCATAGTTGTGTCGCAGAATGTAAAAGGAAGCAATATCAATTTTTAGAAGGAACTGAAGTGAGAAGGGAAGAGAGTATAATACATCGTCTGCTTGTTTCCTTATCTCCTGCACAAGTTGTGGCCCACTTCGCTGCTGCTGTCGTGTATCTAAAAGCTCCTGTATGTGGTGTGAATAATTAGAGCTAAACTAGAAACATTAGAGAAGCACATGAGGAAAAAAGATGCATAAAATTGTCATGGAAATGAATGGAACCTGTGCATAAGGTGCAGCAATCTTCACAAAGGAAAAATCTGGATCAAGTGAGTAGCCAATTCCTATAAGAAAAGTCAGTCAGAAGTGGGCAATTCAATCAGGATGAGTGTGCTCATCTACTTACAGAAACATAAACATATGTGCATGAGCACATATATACACACTTGTATAAGCGTACATAGAGAAACTTCAAGATAACAGCGGAGTTTCCAAACAGGTGGCATCAAAATCTATTATGAGGAGAAGTGGAATTTGGTGACTTTCAATTTGGAAATGAAGCTATGGAAGCATGTATTTGTATGTGTGCATGTTAAAGAGAGAGAGAGAGAGAGAGAGAGAGAGAGAGAGAGAGAGAGAGAGAGAGAGAGAGAGAGAGAGAGAGAGAGAGAGAGAGAGAGAGAGAGAGAGAGCACCTTCCAGTGTTGAAAATGCCCTCAGAACAAAGGTAAAGGTAGATGGAAAACGGAATGGCTGATCTGTGGCTATAGCAAACAAATCCTGAAATGGTAATAAGAATACAAAGAAGACCTACTTTATCAATCTTAAAGAGAACATGGAGGGATCATTTAAAATGACCAAGTGAAAAAATTGAGCAATCATCTCATGCTTTCCTCATTTAAATGTGTACCAAGGTAGCAGTTAGCAACATAGGCATTCATGGTGCTTGGGTTATTCTCAATTCTTTAACATATGTTCCACAAAATAGTCAAAGGACTTAACATTCTTTACTTGAAAGAACAAAAGGCTACTAGGACATTGTCTTCTGCTCTCATTCTTTCTTAAGCTACCACTTGATACTTAAGAGACAATAATTGATAATGCACTTTCCTCCAATGTAACGAGTCTAATGACCTTCTGATAAGAATGGCCATGATCAATTTTTGGTCAATCCAATCAAATCTTATATGCTACACTGTTCTTTTTTGCAAATTCTTCTCTTGTGGTTTTCAATGGTGAATGATCCACTGGAGACCTCTTTATGCCTAATGGCATTTTACCAGTTATTGAAGCATGAGAAGTTTGAATGATCACATGTCTTTGTCTGTGCACTATTAATAAATTAATTGTTTCAAATAGGAGCTCACATGAGTATTCAGTTTTTAATCAAATATTTGCATACCTCACCAATTGCAGCAAAAGTCTGCTGCTGATCTGGTGTCTGACTTAACAAATTGTCCAAGAAAAATTGCACTGATCTCCTCACCTAGGAACAGAATGGAAAAAAATTTCAGTGATGGGCAAACGAGTGCCTAGAAAACCTATATATCATTAGAAGATGATGTAATTGAGCGTTGGGCTCTCATCCTGACATTTATAGGTATATACAGTATGAAGATGACATACCGGTGACATGTCTCCCATGGGTTGCAGTGCTTCAAGATCTATAAGACTTTGCATAACCTGCACATATCAGCTTGCCAGTTTAAGCCCAATTCAGCCAGGCTTACAGTATTTTCAGGATGGAATAATGAAGAAGAGAAGAGAAAGAGGGACGAAGAAAAGGGATATCATAATGAGTGAATGCAGGGATCCAATTCCAATCAACACTGATTATTGTGGTAATATAATCAATAGAATTTATCAAGAAAATGTTTTTGCCCAAGGGAGCTCCTAGGTGAACCTACCAGAGAATCATAAGTCCAATACCTGATGAAAGTACAGAGCGAATTTCACATGAATTTGTATAGATTAATAGATATATATTCTTCTTGCTTGTTCATATTTATGACTATTCCAACAAAATTCTAAGTACCATCTAAGACTTCTCTGTGCATAAGATCAGACATTCCAACTTGGAACCAAAAAACCTCTTATTGGAATTTTTTTTTTTTTTTTTTTTTTAATTTTATGTAAAGGATAATTGTATTAAAAACCACCAAAGCAGTGGCTTAAAGATTACAAGGAAGAAAACACCCCCCACACCCTAGCTGAAAGCCAAGGACAGAGGAGCAGCCTGACCCACACCCTCAGCGGGTTCCCACCCAACCAATAAAATCAACTAAAGTCGAAGGACCATCTTTTATAAACAATTTTGTCTCCGACCAAAGAAAATATACAAAAGAAATCTTAAGCCTTTGAATTGACAGCTCTTCTTCCTCAAAGGCAACTTTGTTCCTTGCCTTCCAAATCGTCCAAAAACCTCTTATTGGATTATGAATGATAACCCTAATAAAGTGGCATATAGAGGTTGAGGTTGATAGTCATTGATTTCAAGACTGAAAAAAGAGAGCCTGAATCCCAACTACTTGGAGATGGCTAAATGAATTCTTAGCTGTGTAGACAATTTGAGGAAAATAAGTGGCAGCATACAAGTAGAACAAGAAACAGCGAGCATGCATATGCAAGAGACAAATAGAATCAAATAATTCCAGAGAAGTAGCAATAATAGGTTGCAGTTGACATTTTTTTTCCCTCAGTTCTAATGAACAAAAATCTTTAAAATGAAAATAAATAAATAAATAAATATTGAGAAAGTAAAAGCAAACCTTTTTTGCATCTTTTTCATAAATTGCATAGAAAAGTTCAAGCAATCTCTCCCGTGTGAAAGATTTGATTTCTCCCATCATACCAAAGTCATAGTAGATAATTGCTTCATCAA
Organism: Vitis vinifera; assembly: GCF_030704535.1. NCBI lineage: Eukaryota > Viridiplantae > Streptophyta > Magnoliopsida > Vitales > Vitaceae > Vitis > Vitis vinifera. The sequence goes on along the minus strand of NC_081816.1, from coordinate 9,583,384 downwards.
CATCAATGGCAAGGTTTCCGGGATGAGGATCAGCATGAAAGAAACCCGTTTTTAGTATCTGATATATGAGCAAATCCAGAGAAAATTATTCAGTCATAGAGAAAGTTAAGTGAAATATTTATCAAGCAATAGCTTAAATGCATGAGGATTATTAGGCAACTCATACTCTTCTTTGTGCATATAATCTACACAAAGAATGTCACAAGGAACTAATCACAAGGTTCAAGTTTTATCAAAATTAGACAGGAGATGGCCCTTAACCTGAATTAAGTATGCTTCAATAGCGTGTGATGCAATACGAGAACGATTAAAACCCCGTGCATCTAGCATATCCCGCCGATTTATCTTAATGCCTGTTCAGAAAAGTAACATCAAATCAACTACTACTACTATAAAATTTTTTGATAGGCAACTACTACTACTATAAAATCAATTCTGTAGCCCTTAAAATCATGAGTTAAGACTGAAACCTGGAACATACTCCAAGGTCAACACCTTTGTGGCAGTATAATCCCAAAACACCAGCTACAAAGAGGGAAAAAAAAAAAGGTTCAAAATAAGGATCAGAAAGACTTAAAAGAACAGAATATTTGCTCTGTACGCAACTCAATTACATTACAATGAGATTATAATAATAATAATAATAATAATAATAATCATGAGGTTTTGCAGATAGAAACATACAGGTACTCGAACCCACTTTACATTTCGAAAATCCCGGCGGAATCTATCAGCATTCTTCCCTTCATTTATATAATCAATTTCTTGATACAAAATCCTGAAGCCAAATAAATGCAAGAGTGACCAGCAGCAACTATAAACTTGCAGCTCATAAAATTTTGAACCAACTCTATGGATACAGGGCAACATCTTCATGATAAAATGTTACCAGCAGAGCTACACATTGCAGCATGTAAAACTATTCTTACCAAAGAAAGAAAGGACAAACACACAAAATGACTGATAGATGCTTTGTACTTACGTAGCACATTCTTCATATATACCAATCCAATCTCTTGTGGGACCACCAAAGGTTTCACTTCTCTGAAAATACTCTGCAATTAGCTTTAAATTTCCTGGAAGGAAGGATCAAATTTGAGTAAAATAACCAAAATTATTGAATTGCAATTTAGGAACCTCAAAGTTCCATCTGGCAGTAAATATAAACGCATGTCATCTAGTCAGTTTTATGCTTTATCAACATCTAAAAACGATCATCAGATAAACAGTAATAGGCTTTTGACTAATTGTCCATGATGCCATGAACCAAGTCCAACTATTTGAGGAAAGCAAATGAATGGAATAGATGGAATTGGAGTCAACTCCATGTCCATATGAAACAAAACTATACTAACCAAATGATGCTGATCTTCCAATACTGTGAAAAAAGGACTATTTGTATATTTCATTATCACAAACAGCCACAAGATAACAACGGGAGAATGATAAAAGTGTGCATCACTTACGTAAGTCGATGTCAAAAAGTTTCTTGAGACCAGGCCTCTGAACTTTCACAACAACTTTCTCTCCATTATGTAGGACAGCCCGATGCACCTAAAAGGACTCTTCAAAATTCAAATCAGCAAAAGGGACAAAAATTTGCAAGAAGGAAATAGTAATATCCAAGAATATTGGTCAGTTCAAATTATCAAGAGTCTAACTTCATCATTCAGCTCTTATATGCAACCATCAGCTTGTAGATGCTCCCCCCCTCATTGTTCTAGCCATGGAGTTTCCAACTTGATTTATTTCTTTTCTTACCTTTACTTGTATTATTTTTTTCTTTTTCATTTTAAACTTGAATAATTTTTCCATTTGTTGTATGAAAAAGTTTCTCTCTGAGGTTGTTCTTGATATCATACCACATTGCAATTAGTATCCTTTAAGCTACGTAAGGTCAAGATAAAATGAACAAACATTTCATAATTCTCCAAGGTTGGACCAAAACAGAATGGAATATAAACAGTTAAACACAGAGCAAACACCTGACCAAGACTAGCTGCAGCAATTGGCCGGTCTTCAAACTCCTTGAACAATATTTTAATTGAAGCTCCCAGTTCACTCTCAATGAAGCCTCTTGCTTTTTTTGATGAAAAAGCAGGTACCCTATCCTGAGACGTTCATAAAATTATAAGCCAACATGCTTATTGTGAAGGACAAAATTACACATACGCTAGGGAATCCATATCCAGAAGTAGATGAATGCAAGAAAACAAAGCCTACAACAAAGGGATACCTGCAACTTGGCAAGCTCATCCACAAACTCTCTTGGAAACAGATCTGACCTTGTTGAAGATAACTGCCCAAGTTTGATAAAAGTTGGACCAAGTTGCAGAACACATTCCCGCAACCATGAGGCAGTTTTATGCCTTCTGTTTTTCTGAATGAGAAAGAATTTTATGAGTGAAAAAAGTAAACTAAATATTTTGAATCAACATAACCCATAAATAAGTGGAAGAATGGGCATAGTAGACATAAGCAGCAAGTGAAACAGATCTCTATTATCCAACCATGGTTAGGAGTTTAACAAGCTGCAAAAGATCACAGCCATAATGGATTAACAAAACTCACCTGCTTATCTTCTGTAAAACCTCCTAAATATGCCCATTTTGCATTGTCCAACAGAATGCGAAGACGTAGAGAAATAACAAAGGACCAAACATCTATAGACCTTTGCCAGGAATTATAATTTTCATTGGCCCAGCTGAAACCTTCATCAGAGGGCAGAACCTTTAGCTCCTCCACTGGTGGGAGATCTCTAGATTCTTTAATTTTTGGTGCCTTAACCAGGGCAGATGCAGTATCTCTCTTCACTATGCTTGCTCCATTAACAACCCGGCTTGAGCCATTCACTATTTCTACTTTTTTGGTGGGCGGGGTTCTGTTTTTCACTATCTCACTCGTGGGAACCATTTTAGTAGCTCGTCCATTTGTACCTAAGTTCACGGGCGATTCACTCTTTCGCATCTCTACTTGAAATCTAAAGGATTTATCAGCCATAGGCAGATGACATGTTGGCCTCTCGAACTTTGAGAAATTCTCAGAAGAAATTGAGCTTGAGAAACCGAGATTCTCTACTGCTCTTCCTTGATTCATCAACTCCACATTGCGGCAATAGCAGCTGTGTGAAGCCAGTATTGCCGCCATCTAGTAAAAGAACACCTGTAGACCTGGCCATGATTGAACACTAACATAAGCTATAAGCAGAAATGAAAAATTAAAATTCATCAAAAAAGAATTATCAACAGCCAAACTAAATCATTAAAAGAACTCATACGATTCAAGTTCAAAACAAATATCAAGTGTCAAATCAACCAACACTCAATGGTTATGGAACCATGGTTCTTCTATAGTTCTGAATCTTCAACCGAATGCAATATACAAAAAATAATCAATCGCTGGAAGAGTTTTCGATTTAAATCCTAAGAAACAAAATTTCAATCCGCTTAAATCAAACTAGCAAATATTTACTTAAGAAACCAATTTCCAATCGAAGCTTTAAGCTGCGCTTCCCGATCATGAAACTCGAGGAGAAGGAAAGAGGGAAAAAAAAAATCCAGTGCTCACATTTTCCCCTGTTTTGGTTCAAACGCCAGCTTAACTACGTTGACTTGTATACTTTCCGAGGAACCAAACACCAGAAAAAAAACAATAAAATACAAGGCTTCCAAGTTCCTTTTTATAAATAAAAAAAAAAACCAAAACTTCCTCAATATTCTCGGAAACCAAACAGAAAAAGCACTGAGTAGAACGAAGAAAGATTCAGTAGCGGACCTCCAATAGTAGAACTGAATCGCAGAGGTTGAAGGAGAAAGGAGGGAGTACGGTGGACGATGCGCTAGCGTCACAGACGATCGAAGAGATTCAGTTGTCTGGTACTTTTGGTGCTCACTGATATTTCGGCACTGAACGTGTGCCACGTAGAGAGTTTTCATTGGTTGGCGCTCGTACCACGTCGAAACGCTGCGTTTCACTCATCTGCCGTCCCTCATTGCTTGTGGTAATAATCCATTGTCCTAATTTTTCAAATTGATTGAGTCACCCGGAGGTGAGATTTGTCTATAACCATTGGTTGGGGATGAACCACCTAGCATGATAAAATACCACTTGTACCCTCGTATAACACCCATTGATTCTTGATATTTTCTTGATATTTTCCCATGGTCCCAAATTTTCAATCAAACAAATTTTTTATTTTTTATTTTGAATACACATATCACTTTCAAGAAGATTTTGTTTTATATAAAAATAATTTAAGACAACTCTTTAAATGTTAAAACCTGTTTGGACAAAAAAAGAAAAAAAACTATGTTTAGTTCACAAAATAATGGATTAATATTAGATAATTTTTATTTTTATTTTTAAAATAAATAATAATAAATATAAATTTAGAATTCGTTTAACAGTGATTTTAAAAAATATTTTTAATATTTAAAAAGTTTCTAATATTAGAAACGTTTTTTAAAGTTATGCACTTTTATAAAATTTATTATGAACATGTTATTTTTCAAATATAAATTACATTATGATATATTTTAGATTTTATGTGGAGAGGCTATGATGAAAGAATGTTCTTGTTATTATGATTTATTATAAGAAATATGAAGGGTACGCTTCTTGGCCCTTTTTCTTGGTAGCCAAACAAGGAAATGGAAAGGAAATTGACGACGTCAGGCTCATTCACTGTAGAGTGCTTGAAAAGAACTTTGACTTTAGATGGAGACTTTAGCCATATGCTTTGGACCTAACATTTTCTCATCAGCCTATGAAATTCATACATAAAACTGAAATCTTTGGATGACCCTTGAATTGAAAGAAACAAATTATTTAATTTAATTTTGTGGGTCCATGACTCAACCCATTTTTTTATAATTCTAGACCTCGATCATTGGCCTTTTAAGAGAATAAGAGCAAAAGGACAAAAGCTAGCCCACCTACCAATTTGGATCAACACCCTCATGAAAATCATGGGAAACATTTCATCCATTTTTCATTTCAATTCGAATAAAAACACCATCAAGTATTTTCAATGAAAGATTAACTCTATTATGTTGAACTTTTCTATTTTTGGCAAAATAATGTTGATGTGTTAAAAAGCACATTTAAACATATGAGATAAGTCATATATTATAAATAACGAGAATTTCTTTCTCTAATTGATACGGGATGTCCTAATTTTTGTGGACATTGTCCATTGCATTACTCTTCAATTGTCATTTCAATGTTTTATTCCTTGCAATGTCGAATCCAAATTAGATTCATTTTATGTCTTTGTGCTATTGTTAATACCAAGGAAGTTAGAGTTCAAAAGAAATATATTTATGTATTGAAAATTATTAGGGTACCATAATGATATCCATCAAAATTTAAATATGGACCGTTGAATTTGTATAGTTAGACTTAAACCGTTGAATAATAATATAAATAAATAGAGTTAAGATATAAAAGTATAAGCAAATCATATTAGATTATAAATAATGGGACTTGATAATATATATAATTATATTAATGGTGGTGCAATTTGTAAGAAGAGTGTAAAGAGTACGTGTTTTAAAGTATTGAAGCTTGTTTCTTCAATCCCACATCGAAAAAGGAGAAACTTTTAATCTTACAGGCTTGTGGAGAGGTGAGGGGAATCTAAGGGGCTAATGGTATTTCGGGTAGCTGGGGCCAGAAACCTTTAATGCGCGATATCAGCCGATCAACCTGATAAGTAACATCTTCTATTACTTTTTTATACTACCGTGAAAAGAATGGTACCGCAGATGGCTGTAGAATCGTAGATGGAACCTTACCTATTTTACATGAGTGAAATCCCCCATCGATGAACTACAGAGTGGTGGATGGTGGGCATGTGCCGGATCTGTAATTAATTCAGTGGGCATGTGCCAGATCTCTAAACAATTCTTTTGGGTTGCATTACTTGGAAGCCACTAGCATTGGTAAATGGGCTACTCTGCTATTTTGTATAGAGAAAATTGTCATCGCCTTCTGTGAAACCCACAAATATTAATATCTCTATATATATATATATATATATATTTGACTCTCTCTTAATATTGTGCTATTGTTTAGGAGGAGTGAATAGGTATTTTTTTAGAATCATTTTGAGATGATACCTCTCAAATATTAAGAACTCATATTTTCTTTCAATCTCATCCACAAATAACAAAAAAATATAAACAATAATGGATGCACCAACACTCTCAGAATAAGATAATCAATACAATTCACATGGATGCACCAACACTCTCAGAATAAGATAATCAATACAATTCACATGGAGTTAATACTCTCTGATTAATAAACTTTCAAACTTAACCTATCTACTTTCTTTTTTTGGAGAATATTTGGAGTTCATACCAAACTTGATCTTGGTCTCTTCTTGAATTTACAAAGAAAAAATTTAGGTAATACTTTAAGTGTGATGAATATTAAAGTAGGGATAAAACTTATACTAAGTCATCCCATTTTGAAAGAATTTTTTTCATTCAAAATATGATTTTTAGCTTAACACCCATAAAATTTTCTTTCAGAGATTGAGTTAGGAGAAACACAATGAAAATCTTGTCCCAGAATTTCTAACACACAAAACGCTTACACATCAAATTTATTGTTTGGATATTTTAATTAATTTTGGATCAAAGATTTATAAACTTTTGAATTATGTTTTGATTGTCAATTTGAGGTAATTATCAACTAGCTACATGATGGATTTGTTAGTCAAGGTCATTTATGTGTTAGGCTCTTGGGTTTGACAACTTTGACATGTGAAATGATGGTAGTACCCTTGACCTTTGGGTTTGAAGTGTCATATATGCAATATTAAGGGATTAGAGATACATAACCTTTTGAATTATGTTTTGATCATCAATTTGAGGTAGCTACACGATGAATTTATTAGTCGAGGTTATTCATGTGTTAAGCTCTTGGGTTTGACATGTGAAAATGATCATAGTATCCTTGATCTTTGAGTTTGGAGTGTCACATATATAATATTAAGAATTTGTTTCCTTGACCAATGCGTGATATCACAATTACTCTCATACAAACACAATGTCTTTGTAATATCTTATAGAATTATAAACTAGGATTGATGAGAGGTTTTGATATCATTTTATAATGATTTACTCCTTAAGTAAATATTATCTGCTTTGAACTCAATGGACTTCTATAACTTTAAAACTTCTTTATTCATAAAGAGAAGTTCGCTACAAATATATGCTAAAAACCTTTTTCTTTAGAAATTAATATGAAAACTCTAAGACTATGTTTGATTTTCGAAAATCTAAAAAGAAAAGAAAATAGAGAGGAAAAGTAAAAAAAAAATAAAAAAAAAATTAAATTTAATAAATTATTTTATATGTTATATTAAACTCATTTGATTTATTTTAACTCTTTTTATATGAAGATTAAATCATTTAAATATAAATTTCTCACTAATTTAAATTATATTTGATTTTCTTTCTTATTTTCTTAATAAAATCGAATATGAAAATATCATTTTCTTTAACAATTTTTTTTTCTTTTCTTAATATTTTCCAAACCAAACATAAGTTAAATGTTTTGATACTGCCATGCCAAAAAATCAATAGATTTCTGAATTAGTAATTAATGAAGAGTGAAATGGTCATGTGGGTTGCTGCCTGTGATCAACAGAAGAGGTTTCTCAGAGAAATATAAGAAGAGTTAAACCATTAAAGTGTCTCAATTACCCAACTTTGATCTTCCATAAATACATGATTGATTGTAGGAATGTGTTGAACCTTTGATTGATCTTCACTAATATCACTTCTCAGCCTTCGTACAAACTCTTCTGGCATTTCCTCCAAGTGCAACTTCTGAAGACCAGTAAGATATTCAATCCCCTCAGGAAGTACCTTCAAGGCCGGGCATCGAATCAGATACAGCTCCTGGATGCTTGGCAGTGCACCCTCCTCTACTCTTACACTATCCAATCGCCTGAGCTCCAGCAAATTCAGTTTGTTGAGCCTGGGAAACCATCCGATCCTGAAGTCCAGGACCTCCCCATCATAAGCCTTCTTGAGCTGAAGGAAAACCAGGTTGTACAGAGCATTGAGAGAAGAAATTATTTCTTGTTGCAGGTGAGACAAGCCCAGATGCAAGTGAGTGAGGTTTGCCAGTGATCCAAGCCAGTGAGGTAGGCCATCTAGTCGTCCCACCAGTGTTAGCTTTTGAAGAACCAATGGGGGCAGAGACAGAGCTGCCAGCTGAAGCTCTTCCCCATCGGCTGCCATTACACCTAGCCGGATAAGGCTTGTCATCTTCTGAACTGAAGCGCAGAGTCTTGGCCCATCAACTGCTCTCAAATTAGTGATCTCCAACCTTCTGAGTTCAGTCAGGTTCTGGATTTGCTTGATAAGCTGCTCCTCTGCCTCGATGCATACTAGTGTCTGCAAGCTCCGGGCATTCCATATTCCTGCAGGAGCCTGCATGCTTCTGAGAAGGCTGGGAGTTCTGGAACTCCCTTCATTGTTGTGATACATGTACAGATGTCGTAGTTTCAGTAGCTTTGATACTCCATTGGGAAGCCTCTCCATGTTGGTGTTCCGGACATCCAAGGTCTGTAGATTCTTGAGCCTTTCCAAAGGCTTAGGAAGCTCCCTCACCTTTGTCTCCCTCAGGTTTAAGTACCTCAAATTGAATAGGCCAAGCAGTGAGCTTGGCACAGTTTCAATGGAAACTCCCTGCAAATCAAGGACCCTCAGTAGTTTGAATTTGGCCAACACTTCATTCAGGGAGAATGGGGAGGAGACATCAGTCTCAAAGACGAAGAAAGAGCGGAGTCCACGTGACATTCTCCCGCTCAACCTGATGTTTTCACCTCTGTTGTAGACTGATAACCGGTGGATCTTCCTTTCTAGTCTTGTTTCTCTGCCATCAGATGCAGTGCAGAAATCCTCCTTCTCAGATGTTGTCATGGCCAGTTCACGCATGAGGTCGTGTACTCGGCATGTCTTCACCCTTCCTTCATCATTAGTCTCTGTAACTTGGACCATGCTTCGAAAAATCAGCTCTGTAAGGTACTCCTCTGCTATCTCCTCCATTGTCATACCTTTTCTTTCTGTGATGAACCCTTCTGCCACCCAAAGCCTGATCAGCTTCTTCCTCTTGATTGGATAACCATCAGGGAAAATGCAGCAGTATAAGAAACAGTGCTTTAGGTAGAAGGGTAAATCATTGAAACTCAACAACAATATGCTCTTCACTTGTTCAAGCATGGGATTGTGGCTCAGTTGCCAGTTGATGCTTTCATAAACCTTCTTCCATTCCGCAACTGTCTTGTTTCTGGAGCACATGAGGCCTCCAACAGCCACTATCGCAAGCGGCAGGCCTTCGCATTTCTTCATGATGGCACGAGCTAATGGTTCCAGTTCTTTGGGACAACTGCGACCCAGGTCATTCCAAAAGGCCTTCTTGCAGAAGAGAGCCCAAGCATCAGTATCTTGGAGGGGCTGAAGGCGATGAATTTGGTTTCCAATTCCTACAGAGGCAGCTACATTCTCATTCCTTGTTGTGAGGATAATTCTGCTTCCATTTCTATTATTAGGGAAGACACCTCTGATTTGACTCCAAAGATCTATGCTCCATACATCATCTAAGACGACAACATACCTTTTTGGATGCAAATAGTCTATGAGCATTCGCACAAGCCGCATGTAGTTCATTGACCCCAAGTTGCTTGGAACCATCACTTGCTTGATCTCAAGAAACTCTTTGATCATGCTTCTTAATAGCTCCCCACTTCCATTTGTTTGGGAAACTGATATCCATGCCCAACAGTCAAAGTCTCGCTTAACCTTTTCGTAGACTTTAGTGACCAGAGTAGTCTTGCCTAAACCACCCATTCCCACAATGGAGAAAATGGTCCTGTGTGGTTCATCTTCTTCCAACCATTCAAGCATTTTCTGTGTGTTTTCTTCCATCCCTACTAACTCATCTTCATCAGCAAAGATGGGTAATTCTCCCCACCTGTCACAGGCTGCACCTAGTCTTCTTCCTTCATTGATCTCATCAAAACCATACCTCTTGCTTCTCTCTGAAACTTCATGAACCTTTGCCTTAAGCTTCTGCAGCTTTGAAGAGATTTGGTGCCTTGCAGTCATGTCCTTGGGCAGGTTGACAACACCTTGGACAAAACCCTTGAGCCCATCCCCATGCCAACACCTTTCTTTGTGATGTAGGAACTCATCAACGATATCCTCAATTTCATATGCAACTTCCCTCACTTGCCTGACCCATGTTTCCACTGATTCACTCCTTTCCTTTCTTCTCTCTGCATCTCTTAAGAAGGATCTCATGCTCTCTAATTCAAGCTTAATCTCATCAATTTCACCTTGTGCTTCTCCCAGTAATGAGGCTTTTTGCACTAGGATGGTTGTTAGTTTCTCTAGTAAGAAGTTCACAGCACCATCTGCCATTTTTGCTCTGCAACAATTCTAAAACCCCCCTCCCTCTCTCCCTCCCTCCTCCTCCATCTCCTTTTTTCCTATTTTATTTTTCCTTTTTGATATATCTATTTCCATGAGGAAGGTGAGAAGAAGCTTCAATACATAGAAGACTTAGAAGACTTAGAAGACTTGAATATTTTTGTGGGGTGAAGAAAATTAGCATAGGAAGGCACTCACTGATCTATGGTGGTTTGTTCCTCCTATCCTATGATCACAAATCAGAGGGTAAAATCCCTTCTTGTGGGCCCATTATATCTAATATATATTGGTTATTCTTGTAGAATAGTTGGTACACATTGGGTATATCTGTTATATTCTCTTCCATTATAGATAGATAAAAACTACATAGAAATGAGTCCAAACTAAACTCTTTCCCCAACCCAAAATTGAGAATTTATCTGTCTAAATTACCAAATCTGCTGCAAGTCTTATGATATTGAAACCCCAAATTACAAAATTTTCCATTCTTAAGCTGAGATTTTTGGTCCAAAATCCCACTTAAAAATTGTGATTTAATCTATCAGTTGCCTTATCTTGCTTTCCTACTTAAGAGTGTGGAACCAAAATGATGTTTATGACAAAAAAAATTATTATATATAGGAATCCTTTCAAGCTTATTATCAAAATAGTCCTCTTGATGTCATGTGGAGCCACCTGATGTTTTTCACTTTTTATTTTAATTAAGCTAAAAGTACATTTACAAGAACCAACATCAATTCCAATTCAAAAACCGAATTTAGAAGTTTCAGTCCCTTATGAAACCGCATTTTGAAAATATTTTACTTTAAAGAAGAAAAAAAATACCACCATGGCATCTGCATGACCACAAAGGGCTAACAAACAAATGTTTACTCGTATTTAATATTATTTGCCAAAAAAAAAGGCCATTTTGTCCCAAAATTCTTCCTACCATCTGCTTTGTCAGATGCCACATTTGACCTACTGTTCCCACCCAACATTCAACAGTTGCAACTTCACTGTCCTTTCCCCATTAGAACCAGTCAATGGCTGACTCCCACTCCGCGTTAGAGCCGCGGAAACATCCCTAGACTGAATTCATAGAACCTCATTGTCATACCCACCAACTTAGCCTCCAAAGACCTTGAAGGGTCCCGTCTACAAGGCTACAAGGGGCTGGAAAATGGGATTTCCTTAAAGAGTCCAGGCAGCAGTATGTCCTTTTATGGCTTTTATGGCTTTTCTGAAATGCCAAATCTATAGTCAAGTGCAGATTCTAAAAGAAAAAGCAAGTTCCTGATTCCCACCATATATTTTTTTCCCTCAGGCTATGTTTGGTTCCGAAAAAAGCGAGAGAAAGAAAATTAGGAGGAAAAATGAAAATAAAGAAAAAGTTAAGAAAATAAATATAAATTTTTTCACTTATTCGGTTATCTATGGAAAATTCAAGGGGGGGGGGGGAAGAAATTCATTTTCTTTTGGTTAACAAAAAAAGAAGTCGAGGAAAAATGGAAGAAAAACAAAATCAACAATTTATCTTAGATGGTTATCAATTTGTTGAATAATAAAATAAATTTTGTATTCTTATTTTCTAAAAATCAATTTTGCAAAACTATTGCAGAAACATATAACCAACACACATCCTAACTCAAAACATTGCTCCTTACTCACAGGAATTTATGTGAAAATCAATGCTTAGATAAACCAAATTCAATAATCCTATAAATCACACGCAAACAACCAAATTTCCAACAAATTAACACTGCATTTATGCTCTTGTACTGCAAATTAACACTACATTTATACACTTTCTGTAGGACCTCTATACACCTTGCTAAAAGAATATACATCTATTAAGCCCTCACTGTTGCATTAATCCACAAGATGCCATTAATGAATTTCTATTTTTAAAGAATAGGACAAACAGAGACTTCACTCATTTTCTCAATCACCAAACAATATCAAAATAATAAATATTAAACACGTAAGTTGTAGGCCTCACATGGTCTCATGAATCATACTGAGCTCCACTCAGCAATGGTGATGGAGGAGAAGGTGGAAGAAGAAGTAAGGGCATCAGAGTCAGAATCATCAGTGGGTCTACACCCACATGGGAAGTTGCTCTCCTCCTACCTTGGCATCAGCTTCTCCCTCTTCTTGGCCCTCCTCCCATCCTCCTCCTCAATCTCCCAGCTCTCAACCCTCCATCTCACGCTGCTTTAAGCTGAGTAAGAGCTTTGTCGCCTCAAGTCCCGCCGAAATGAGGACTCCAAAGCCAACGCTAGAGTTGTTGAAATCTTTGCCGACCATCGCGAAGCCTGGCGCAGGGAGGAGAAGCGTATGGTGGACCAAATCCACGCTGCTATAGAGGAGATCGCCTACCTGAGGGCTAAGGTGGCGGAGTTGGAGCGGTCCGAGGCGAAGCTGAAGGCCATGATGGAGGAGCTAACCAGGGAGGTGGGGGAGAGGGAGGAGATGCTTGGTGAAGACAATAACACGAGCCCGATAAAATTTCCCCCAACTTTTCCCTTCTCTTTTTCTCTTATTTTCCTTATTATTTTTTAAGGAAAATAGTAGGGAAAATATTATGATATTTTCTTTAATATTTTCCTTTATATTTTTTTTTCCATCATATTTTCTATGTCACCCAAACTAAAGAAAATAATTTTCCACATGATTTTTTTTCCTTTCCTTAGCATTTTCCGGGAACCAAACATAGCCTAAGGGTTTCACTCGAATTTGTATGTATGAAAACATAAAAATGAGAAAAATCAAGAGCTGGAAACATAATCCATAGAACCTTGTTTCCTCCAAGATGATCTTTACAATTGTCTAAACATTTACAGACAAAAAGGGTTGTGGCAAAAACATGCTCTCTCCCCATTCCATATTCACATTTAAGTAAAGGAGACCAAGTGTTTGCATACAAAATTCACTGAGCCCATATATACTATATATGCACTTCTAACTTCTAACTATGTTATCTACACTTCCCTGTCAAATTTCCCCTTGTGCGGATGATTTCCCAAATTTCTATGCCAAAAAAGGAGCAAATGTATATGTACCCTAGCATTTTCAATTTCTTCAAAGGCTTTTCAGTATCATTCACATCCGCATGCTTTCTTGCCAAGTTGCCATTGACTTCTGATAGTCCAGAGCAAGCCAAAAGGCCACTGTACCAAACAATGTTGGTTGCAATGGCATAAACGGTAGTTTCTTTTTTGGGGGCTAAAGTCTTCTCTCTCTCTCAACAACTAAAACCTACCCACAGCTTTCATCTTCTACAGTTGTGTTCCTAAGCTTCTGAACCACAACATCCTTGTCACGGTTGATGTTGTCTGTAACTACCTGCACAGTTCAAAGTTCACGACCAGTCAATTTTAACTTTGGTTTCATGGGCAAGACGTGACCACTGGTTCATCAGTTTAAACTTGATTTTTTTTGTCAAACTTAAGAGGCAAACTGCTCATTTACAAGGCGAAATATTGGGATCATATATAGTAATGAGGGAAATTTTTTATACTCTCATTTTGAACTAAAAATACAAGTAAATAACATTCATTAGTATGTTGATGTAGACTGTGGCCAACTTCTCAAGTAAAAACCTCTCATACTATCACAATTAATGATCCTTGTTACTCTTAATTAGCTTGCTACTATCCTCGAAATAAATAGAGAAGAAAAACTTAAGGGCAAGTGGGAAATGTGAACAACCCAAATTCTCACCTGAAAGTTGACTGGGAAGTGGGAACTTACACCCACAACCATCACTAAAATTCAGCGTCAGGACCATTTTAAATGGTCTAGGTCTAACCATTTCCCCGGTAAATCGAGAAAAGGGGAAGGAAAAAAAAGTTAGGAAAGAAGAACAGAAATGCTAAAAGATCATGATATGTGTTATGGACCCAAATTCTATAAACATTAAGCTTTTATGAAAATTGGTAGTTTAACATGATATCAAAGCCTCATCTGATAGGAGGTCACATGTTCAAGCCTCATCATATAATATTTATTTCCCAAATCTATTGAGCCCAAAGGGGTTTTTGTTTACCTACAAGGTTGTATTTCTCTCCACATGAAGAAGGATGTTAAAGAACATGATATAGATTGTGGACTCAAAACCTACAAACTTAAACTTTTAGGAAAATTGGTAGTTCGACAATATTAAGACAAAACAACTAGCAACTTTGATGAGGAGTTGTCCAACCTGCCATCTAATTCCCATTTCTGTAATCACCTAAACTTAAATTTGATTATCAACATGTCATCTCTTACCATTATTATCTAAGCTCATAGACTTCTTTTAAAACAGCCAGAAAATATCAATTCATGAGACAATGTCTAAAAATGAATGGATAACATCAGAAAATTATTCTGTATATTAGCATTTCAGTGCGTCTAATGAGGACTTGCAATGGTGGATAGCATCAGTGTCTGCACAATGAGTGCATAGTATCAAAGGTAACAAATATATAAACCCCGGCCTTGCAACTAAACATCTAAACAGTAAGAAAAATTTGTAAACCCAACACCATCTATTGCACTATTTATATAAATGAAAATGCCTTTTCAGCACAAAGGGTTGCTTTTGTAAAACAGCTGTTTTTAGATTAGGCCTATCTGAGAAGGACACCTATATTGCAAATGCAACAGGAGGATTAAAATCAAAATTAATTAAGGTTCTCCATCAAGGAAGAAGATAGAAAATGGATAATATTATAATCAGATGATAAACAGTTAGGAACCATGTAATGAAGACTTTCAAAGAAGAAAACACCTATACTAATAACCAGATAAGATATGTAAGACCTTTTCCACAACACCATTAGCACTGGAGCTTTCTGTCCATGAACACTAGCTACCCTGAGGGTCCATTTCATATATCTACTCTCTGAATCGCAAATGAAATGCCAGAATCTCAAGCAGGTATTAAAAAATTCAGTCAAATTTTGGGTTAATATGGTTCAAGTCACGCAACATGGTGGAAAATGGAAGTATATTGAAAAGGATATTAATAGAAAAAATTATTTTCCTATACTAAAACAGGTGGTGATCCTGCCTCTCAAGCATGGTTAAGTGTTTGGGAATTATATGGCAATGGAAATATCTCTGAGTTTGTAAAGTAATAAAACGATAAATTAACAATTTTATATTAATAAAAAAAAATATTTTCCTCAGAAAAAAGGTCAAATATAGGGTGTATGATTCATCAAATGCCACCAATCTTTGTACCTTGATGATAAAAAGGTTGGGCCAACCAGTAAGTGGCTGCATATTAACAAACACGTTTTATATTGATCACTATATTAAAAAACAAGGATAGAAGTTAGCAAAATAACCCAACATCCTGGAGAACTGAGTAAGACTGATATGGAAAAGATCAACTTGAACATATGGAGGAATTTGCAGATTAAGATAGTGCATTACCCCTGCAATTACCTGTTTTTTGCTCAAGTCAATCGCTGAAGTCTTGGCAAAAGTGGCCAACTTCGTTCCAACATGTCTGATATGCATGTTGATAAGTTATCACGTGCAAGCTCTACACAGATCAATAAACACAACCCATTTTCTTACTTTAAGACACCACCAATATCTAAACCACCTAAAACTCATGAAAATAATGAATTGCTGTAATATGATGCCCAATATGTGTGATAGCCATGTAGATACTCTTATTCATTCAGCATTCTGGCTTCAATATTTCAATTTTCAACAGAAAGAATTGTGTCAAGATCTTAAAATCTCAGCCCTACAAAAACAAGACTCCCAAAATTCAAAAGAACCCAAAGCAGATATTTTGATAAACATATATTCCATATGTTCAATTGATATATGCTCAATGTATCAGTGCTTCTCAGCCTTGAGAAAATTCCTTGCACTAATAAATTGATATAATTTAAAGTTTGCAATTGATTCAAAATAATAAGCAATTATTTACAAGACATGACGACCACTGATCATTTCAACCACCATGCATTTACAATTTTAAATAATCAAATGGAAAAGCAAAAAACTATGACTAATCTGCAATGAAAATCTAAACCAACACTCTCATCAAAGATGATGTACATTTATCATTAATTTCATAAACCACAACTATAGGGTGAAGAGCCAACTTCAAACTCCTTCCACCCCTACTAATAGAGGTAACTCCTCATTCAAATGTTTTGTGAATCACACGATTTGTTTGGTAAAATCCATGCTCCACAGAGTGTATTCCTATTGAGATCAGAGAAAAAAGGACCAGATTATGCTGACTAAGACTGCCTTAAGCAGAACCAATGATGAAGACCTTAACACTTCTTCAAAATGAATAAACCAAGCAAATCTCCACTGTGCTTAGCCATGCCATTAAAACAATGTAGGAAGTCAATTAGATAGCATGGACAGCTATGCTCACCAGGAAAACAAATGAATTGCTCCCTCTCATCAGCATGGTGTAGAATACCTCAATAGACACTCTTTTGATAAAATTCTCATATGAAATTACCTTAATTTATGGCAAACATCCAAAAGAAATCCACTGGAATAGTTAGAGCTTGCTTGGCAGTGATTATAGGACATGTTTCTAGCATTTTTAGCACTTGAAAAAAACTCTCTTTGATAAAAAATTTCAAGTGCTAGAAAGTTCCTAGAATCACTCCTAAACATATTCTTATTATCCCTCAATACACACGCATTTAGAACTAGGCCAACTATGTTTTGTGGGCTTCATAAAACTATAAAGGTAGACCCCTTAAACATATTTTTTTTCTCTATGTTCCAACCATTATCTCCACCGCCAGCATTGTTGCGCTCCATATTCTTTGCCTTGTCCCAAGTTTATGAACCCCAACATAAAAGAACATTCACATTACTCACTTCCTTTAACCCTAATCCCTAACCAAAATCAACACACTAACTTCATAAAATTCACTTTATGAATGACAAGATCATCAGCCTTCATAGAAGACCCGCCTTTCAATTCCTTTTACCCAAGAACGTTTATACACCACCCACAGAAAGAAACACCCCTAACCCACCAAAAATAGTTCGACAAAGAGCAAAAAAGCAGATTTTTCCGCCCAGCAAAACATGTATTCCAAGTAATTCACATGGGTTTTGCAATCATAAGGTAAGAGAGTGTGAGTGTGCATATTTAAATGAGAACTGCCCAAAAGGAAAACAAATTTCACAAAGAAAAAAGGACAAACGAGAGAGAGAGATGGGTCTTACTTTTTCTTGCAAAACATGGGGTGGGTCGAAAATCTCAGACATTCCAACAGTGCCCACGTCTTCTTTGTAGGAAAGCTTCTGTGCATAACCCAACGACATGTTTGTGGGTTTGTGAGTTTTCTGTATCTGAGGGTTCCTCTCTTTCCCTTCTCTACAAACTCTTCACCAACAGATGGAACCAGAGAATGGGTGAAACAAAAGGAGAGCAAAAGACCCTGCACTTAGTGAGCTTTGATAATATTTTGAAAAAAATATGCTTATTCTTTTCTTATAAAAACAATTTTTTTAAAAAACTTATATATAAATATTTAAAATAATTAAAAACATTTATATTAAAAATAAATTATTTAAAAAAAAACATAAAAAAGGTTAAATTCATAAATATCATATTATTTCATCCATTTTAACTAATTAATTATATATTGAAATGAAACAATTCAATAGTTTTCATTCAAGCCATTCTCCTCAAAACCCTTCAAAAAATAAGCAAATAAAAATTTAAAAAAAATAAAGGAATACTTAAGAAAATTTAAGATTAAGAAAACTTCGTAAGGGTATTCATATATTAAAGATTCCTTAAGACTTTATTATGTAAGGTAGAATAGGTACATCACATTCTAATGCACTTCTTTTGTTTTTAAGGCACCCTACACTCATCCAAAATAATCTTAATTTTTTTTTTGTTAAAAAAAAACTTAGATAAAAATTGATTGGGAAAAAAAAAAAAAAGGAGTATAACTTACCAAAATATGAGTGGAAATGTGATTAAGAATGTGTTTGGTAGTGATTTCAAGAAATGTTTTTAGTCTTTATATCACTTAAAAGATAAAAAAAATTTAAGTGTTAAAAATGTTATAAACATTTTTTAGAATTATTATCAAATGAATTCTAAAAGTAGGAAAATTAATTAAATCTTGGATCTGATTTTGGAGGTCGAGGATAATGGACATATGTTGGAATTGCAGCAACCCATTGTAAAACATTCTTGGCATTTTTTTTTCATTACTCACTTTTAACTTTTATTTTCTTTATTATTACTTATCTTGCCATATAAAATTTATTAAAATTGACTAATACCCAATTCCCAACTCACTTTCTCTGAGTGTACACTTATGAAAGATTAGTCACACTTGGCAACTTTTAACATGTCTTATTAACTTTTATTTTAAATTGATAGCTTTATTGAATAGATTTTTTTTTAATTATTTTTATTAATTTAATAAATACTATATGCTTTTATTTGGCTCATCCTCTCGATCTTCCAACTGCAATCACAAGGCTCCAAGTTACAACCATTTTTGCCTTTATTACACATAAAATATCCATTTTATATATATATATTTGTAAAAAATGTCCATTTTATAAGATTTGAGGTTGTTGTTTAAGTGGGGTTAGTTACTTTGGAAATAATTGTAAAGTATTAATTGAAACCATAATCCAAGGCTTGAATTGATGTCTAGAAGTTAGTGAAACTCCAACTATGATTCGAATTTGAAGAGAGTGGAGCTTGGCTTTAGTTTGGGCAAATTCAAAGAATATGCTTGATTCTTATAAATTTTGAAAGAAAAAAAAAATACAGAAATAAGAAATTAAGGAATTAAATTTTTTTTTCTTTAGTTGTTTATATAAAAACAAAAATCAGGGAAAAAAAAATTTAGGAATACACTTTATCCATGTTTTAGTTACTTTTTTATAAAAAATTGCAGACCTTAATTTTGTCTTTATCACACACATTCTTATTATTATTTTTCCTCTCATCCTGCTTTTTTTAGAGCATGTTTAAAATCTTTATTCTTAATTTTTTATCGTCTCTTAATGGTTTGTGTCTATTCAGCTCATTATTGATATTTAAGTTATATTTTAGAGACCATTAGAGAACTATTTTGGGTCGAACACGATTATTGGAGGTATCTTAGGATCAGTTTTTTTAAAGTTCCAGTGTTTTTAAAGCTTTAAAGTTCTTTTGAGCAGCTTGGTAGGGATGAGGATGCGTGTCGTCGTCCTGAGCGTCCCTTCCTCTGTTTGTTTTTTGGCCAAGAGCCTTTTTCCCCTTTTTTTTTTATTTTTTATTGGGAAAGGTAAGGTCCTGAGGGGGAATCTCTGTTGGGAAGTGGGCTGCAAGAGACACGTAGCAAGGGACAGTATTGTCTTGGCATGGTGTGGTGGTTAGGATTTCTAGGTGAGAGGTTTTTTTGTTTTTTTCGGCAGAGGAGTGGATTCTGATTTGAGGCTATGAGAAGAGCTAGAGAGAGAATGGGGGATTCTCATTTTGGACTGTGAGAAAAAAAGAGGAGTAGAGAGAAAAGGGTGAGAAAAAAAAAAGAGTACAGAGAAAAGGGAGGTACTTTTAGCGATGAGGTTTGTCCAGAGAGGAGGATCTAGGCAGAGCAGAGGAAGAAAACTGAGAAGAGGGAAATTTAGAGAGCAGAGGCGTGAGCGGTTTGAGAGAGTTTTTGGAGAGAAGCCAAAGCTGTTTTCAGGAAGAATAAGCTGATCGAAGGAGGAAGAAAAGAGTGCTGGAAGACACATAAATTGTTACCGTAGAGGAAAGCTAGAGCAGGGAACGTTAGTTTGAGATAAGGATAAGAGAAAGCAAGAAAAGCTGTGACAAAAGAGAGTTGGAGCAGACTTAGGTAGTGCGGGGAAGCTAGACAAAAATCTTGCTCGAGAGGACGCTTCCTAGGTAAGGTCTCTATGAACTTCACATTTCCTCATTTTCACTTTATTCTTTTACATTTTTCTGCAGATTCTAAGGTGTTATTTTATTGATTCGTTTGGACATTAAGGATTATTGGTCTGTTTTGCTGAATCTATTTGTTTGCATACATGCTCTGTTTGATTTTATCTCGGTTTCCTTGACTCCTCCTGTATGTAGTTGATGCATGGCTTCATCCTTGGACTTGACATATAAGAATCATGCTTGTGTTCTTTGTTAATCCCACCTGTTCTTTGCCCATGGATGTCACCTGAAATGAGGCTTTCTACATTCATTTTTTACTTGATTTCCTTTTGCTATTTCTTCCGTTCTTGTCCTGTTTTTTTCTTCTTCTTATTCCCATGTTTCTGGTAAGTTCGTGGTGTTGAGTACCTCATTTGGGTTGACCATTTTGATTGAGGTGCTTTTGAGAGAGCCCCATATGAGCCACCTTACATACCGTTAGAAATTTCTGGATGTCTGTAAGCCGTATGGACCACACTGAAACGCCTAGAGATGCAATGGAGGAGTACAATTGAGGATGAGGAAATCTCTACTCGATGCTGGATATGGGTGAGGCAACCATGTAGAATGGGGTACTGCAGACTATGAATCTTCCTCGGTGGGCATGGGTGGTTTTCCTCGTGCACTATGGTCACAGTATTTGTAAGTCTTCAAGGTGGTCAGAATGTTGACTTTCTTGATCCTGTGCATATGTCACGCACCAAATTCTGTTTACAAGGCCTAGTTATAAGATGGCGTCTAGAAGATGTATGCACGGATAATCTCTCGGATAGGCTTCACATAAGTCAAGGCTCATGGAATGCAGAATATCTGGGTTTGTTTCATTAATGAGCCCAGGTGATAACACTTGGCATGCTGACTTGATTCAGTAGAATGATGACTTATTCTTGCATGATGGAAAGGCCAGTCTTTGTGAGAGACTATTGCATAGAATATGAAGACTCCTTGATATATAGATATGGTGGCAATTTGTATTTCACAGTGCAAGCTTTTGATTGAAGTTCACAAGGGAAAGAAGCTGCGTCTCATGCTAAATGCAGCCAAATCCCGGGAGATCAGCCCACCTCCTCAAGGAGAAGCAGGCCTATTGACATGCAGTAGGAACCAACAGTAAGTTCCAATACAGAAAACCCACTCTTGAATTGGCACATCCTGGCCCAGTTCAAAACCGTCCTTGTCCCACGGTTAGAATTGCATCACTCCCAGCACCTGTCCTACCTCCTGCCCAAATTTCGCATGGCCATGCGTAGCCACCTTGGTTACATGCTCCTCGAACATCCCTTCCATGGCCAAACTTGAAGTTGGTTATTTGTTTATAGGTAAAGCCAACAGAAGGTGAGCAAACAAGCTACTTGCTCTGAATTGACTGACTAGATTACAGAGGTTCCAAGACTCCTTGTTTGTGACCAAGAAGAATAAGTTCTGGAAGACAGCCTGTTGGGTAGTTCAATGATATCTGGAACTTAAGGTCAATAAGGACGTGGTTGGGTTATACAATCAAATAAGAAAGATTCAGGCCCAAGTGAACTTGCCAGGATGATGCAGTACTCTACTAAAGAGTCACAAGCCACCAGTATCCTTTGACACTAGTCCACTCCCATCTTTCCGATGACACATAGCTGGTGCTCTCATCAAGTTCCCATGATGTGCAACTGTGGGATGCCTCTTCAATATCAGATGACTCCAGATGTCCATTTGATGGCTGCAAGGCTGCTAGATTTAGCAATTTTTGGACCATATTTGCAGCATCTTATCATCAATCATGACTCAAGTAGTGTCACTGCCGTCATGCCCTAGTCTTTAACATGTCTCTGCAACCCAAAAGGGAGAAAATATACTTCTACATGGCCAAGTATGGTGATGAAGTGCTTCTTGATGCCAGGAAACAACTAGAAGAGAATTTAGAACCATGCGTCAGGATAATACCTTTACAATCTGTCATTGTTTGAAAGTCTGAAGCAGAAGAATTCGAAGGACAACTCATATGAGCTCCTTAAGAACTTTATCAAGACACTGGAAAATGCAAAGGAGCAATGGAATGCAGTTTATCATTTCTCTGAACATGCGGAAGACATGGGAAAAAGTGCAGCGTCGCTCAGGATCAAGTTTTCTGAACCACAGACCAATGGGTTTTACCTGGAAATGACCTCGTTTCGCTGGATGTTTGTTGGTTTAAAGAGTCCTTGCTAACCTGGTGTGAGAAACACATGCAGTGTAGTTGTTCCAAACAGCTGAAGATGAATCCTACTCCTTAACCACTCCATTCTTCCTGTGCCCCAACTACTCAAGGACAAGCAACAAATGGTACCCAACCCGATATGAATGAAGCTTCAAATTTCTGTCATGTGGAGTGTTGAGAATAATTCATTGCTTTCCTAGTCTGAATATGGAAAAAACCAAATGAACTCAGAGAAGGTTTAGAGCCATCAAACGGTCAAACAAACTGAAAAGATTAATTCCTTTGGTTCTCTTGCATTACAGCACTGCTGCTAATTAAGTTTAGAGAGAGGAATCCTGGGTATTTTGCTGCTATGAGCACAAACAGTAGTAAAATTCTCTCGGAAGTTGAACCGTATGTTGCGACCTGGTAGTTTCTTTGTGTGGTCGGCTATCCCAGCTTGCCAGAAGCTTGTTGACGATGTTGAGATGTGGAATGCCATGACTAAACTGATGAAGACAATGTGCTAGGAGTTTGTGGTGATTAAAAGGGAGCTAGGTAATGAAGAATATGGAAAGCAAGCTGCTGTGCTTACTAGGAAGCCTGACTCAGATTAAGGCCTTTATGATGGAAAGATGAAGTTCAAAGCAATGTTCCTATTCAACTTTTCATTTGAGATCAACTCCGGACATATTCCGAAACCTGTTTCATGGAGCCCCGATGACCATCAACTCCTCACTTAAGAAAGTTGTCTGGTGCTGTTGAGCAGAATATGATGGGTACCTTGAAGAATCTTGGGCAATCAGTGCTTGAAAATAAACCGGTGACTAAGTCATCGTTCCAGCAAGATTTTGGAACCAAAATGCAATTCGAAGGGAGCAGTTTGTAATGAGATTTCTAGTCTGACTGCTATTTCAGTTGATCTTTCATCAGTTCCTTTGGTTGAATCTATTGGGATGGAAGGAAAGGACATGGTGTTTTCATCCAAAGGTGGCTTATCATCAGAATCAAATACTGGAAACATCCCTATGGACAATGGGGTGGGTTCTCTGTTGGGGTCCTCTTCGAGGGATATCCAATACAATGAAACTGCAGAAAATGAGGAACTTTTGTCTCATTCGGAAGGATCAGACGGCCAAAACACAGATGCTATTGAGATAAATGATGTCATTGGACGAGGAATTTAAACCACCATCATCCACAGAGCAGCACCCGGGCCCCCACGTGTGCATGGCCACCTTGGTGCACACTCTTCTCCACGTGCATCTTTTTGGTAGCCTTCAGTTTTTTGAATCAGATTTTCAAACCCGTTTTCAAGTGAATAATCCCAACTTTCAAAGATTCATCCTTAGACTTTCCTCAGGCATAAAAAAGTTCAAAGGAAAGAAAATTATTTTTGGAATAATGTGCTTTCCTCAATTCTCTTCACCTCTATCAAAAGGAAAATGAAAGAATTTTTTTAATACTCTCTCTTATCTTTTCCTTCATAAATTTTTTCTTTATCTTTTTGTAATATAAGAAAGTTATTTTTATTAAATTTTTTTCTTATATTTTAAATCAAATATAATCTAAAAAAAATGTTAAAAAAATGATTTTCTTATATTTAGATGTCATGAGAAAAGATGAAGTAAAAAGTGGCCCATGAAAAATAAGGGTCTTATTTTCCATAAAAATATATTTTTTAATAATTTTTTATCTTCCAACCTTTTCATTCAAGTTCAAACAAAACAAATATTTTATAAAATTTTATTGCTTTTCTTCTCTTATCATTTTCATCCTTATTTTCTTTCCTTGACCTTTTGAGAATCAAGCATAATTTAAAAGTCTTCTCTTATTTTCTCTAAAAGAATATCACCTTTTTTTCTTACTTTTTTTATCTTCTATGATTTTCATCTTTATTGTCTTTTCCTCAAACTTGTATTATGTTTGATTCTCCAGAAGTTGGAAGTAAAATAAGAAAGAAAGAAAATAGAGAAAAATAAATAAAATAAAATAAAAAAGTGAAAGAAAATTTTTAAAAAAAAAATTAAAGTCAATAAATTCTTTTTCATGTAGTACTTTAAACTCTTTTTTCATCTATTTAACTATTTTATACAAAAATTAAAATTAAATAATTTTAAATTATATAAATTTCTTACCAATTTTAATTATATTTCAATTTCTTTCTCATTTTTTATAATAAAAACAAACACAAAAGAATTTTTTTTTTCTTTTCTTTTCTTAATAATTTTTTAACCTAACTTAGCCAAAATGGAAGATAATCTAAAAGTTGTCTCTCATTTCTTGAAAAATGAAAACTTTCTACCAATTCAAAGTAACCTAAAAGTTTTTCCTTCTTTTTTTTTAAAATAATTTTATTTTCTTTTCCAAAAACTTTCAATCAATAAAAAGTAACGAAGAATTTTTCTTCTTCTTTTTATAAAAAATAATTTTCTTTTCTTTTCCTCGAACTTTCAATCAAGTAACTTCAATTACAAGTAAGTTAAAAGTCTTCTTTTTTTTTTTTTCAGAAAACAATTTCCCGGAAAAGAATGTTAGCATTTGTGTCACGTAATTGACAATATTAATGCATTATGACTAAATCCAGTAGGGGTGAAGTTGAACAACTCAAAATGGAGACATCATTATGATTTTCCAAATGAATGCTTGAAATTTCTGTAATATTTCAAAAAAAAAAAAATTTATTTAAAAATAATTGAATGAAATTTAATTATATATAAATATAATTGGTCTTCTCCTACAAGTGAGATTCTCATTAATTTCCTGTTGTTTTCCCTCTCAATTTCTGAGGAAACGAACAGCCGAGCCCACACGCTAAGGCAAGTGTGTATATAAAGATACGAGGATGATGGGTGAAAACATAAAATCATAAGATCGGTTGCTTGGAAAGCACATGCTACGTTTTGGAAGCAGAAGCCTCTAAGCTAACCTCTCTGCAACTAAAAGCTGTATACCTTCTTCTACTGTTTCACACCCATCAGCTCGTAAGACTAGCACTACTCTCTCCTCCTCCAAACGTATTCCCTCATCCTTCATTCTCCCTCTCATGCTCTCTTTATTTTATTTTACTGTAAGGATGGTCCATCCTGTATGATCGGTTTATACTTGAATCAAAACTGTCTTACTATACTTTTTAAAATACAAGTATTAGAACTCGGGTTTGCTTCTAATGATTAGAAATTTAAAAGACAGGAAAAGGTGAAGACAGAAATGGGAACTTAACATTTATGTCCCTCCATTTGTCTGTTTGGTTTTTCATAGTGCTTTATCAAGCTCGAAACTAGGTGGAAATATCTTCCTTTGTCTCTTTCTTGTTGAAGTCTTGTTTGGTAGCAGAGAGAATCCTCTATCCATTTTGCACTATTCCCGGAATTCGTTTTAGAATTTATTTATTCATTTTTTTTTTGGGTTACATTGTTATCTTATTATCATTTTTCTATGACACAAAATGATCAACCCTGTGTTCATTCAGGTGTCAAGGCTAGAGCTGTGATCCCACACTTAACCAGAATCATGTCAGGTTCAACTACTTCAATGATGGTTGATGAGCAAAGGTTGCCTGAAAATAATGTCCAACAAATCGAGCTACTCACTGGAACCGAGGATAGCTATGGAGGAGTTCGCATAGAAATAAAGAATCGCATGGATTCTAATGTCTTTGGTGATGTGCTTAGAGCTTCAATATCACAATGGAGGCAAAAGGTGATTGCTTACGCTCAAATTTCTCTTCCCATTGAAATGGATGCATAATATGGCTTAACTAACACATATTATTCGTCTCAAAGGAGGACCACAAGCCCAGGCTTTATGATATAAAAAGAATGTATATATTGATGGATAGATGTACATATTCTAACTAGAGGCTTCATAGCTCAGAGCATATACGTACTAATCTGTAACATATATATTTTCAGGGGACGAAGGGCGTGTGGATTAAACTGCCAATTCAACATGCCAATCTTGTCGAAGCAGCAGTTAAGGTAAATGAATGTTTCTAACATATGGTGGCTACTGATGAACTGACCATAATTATAAACGTACATAGTACCCATTTGTAATGTAATTTCATTCATTTTTCACAATTCTTTTCTGCTAAATTTTGCAGGAGGGCTTTTGGTACCATCATGCTGAACCAGACTACTTGATGCTTGTACTTTGGATTCCCAAGACTGCTCATACTCTACCTGCAAACGCTTCACATCGAGTAGGCATCGGTGCTTTTGTCATCAATAGTAAAAGAGAGGTATCCCTTCTTCATCTTTTGCTAACAATGAAAAATAAGGCTTGGTTACTTTCTAAAATGTTTGGTTGTTTTACTAGTCAAATTTGTCGCCTCAAGTCATGAATGGATAACGAGAATAATTAGTTTCTCATTTTACGGAGAAAACTGGAATAACTTCAAGAGAGGGCCTTTTATTTCTTTAAAAGAATTATATTCTTACTCTTTTTATTTCTAAAGACAGAAGAAAACATAATTTTTCTCTTTGTGATTTTCAAAGAAAGAGAAGTCAAAATATATCTCTCTGGTTTCTAGGAGAAAATTCTCATTGAGAGATTTCACTAGAGAAAGAAAAAAATAAATAAATAAATTTTTTATTTATTTATTTTTAATAATGACAGTTTTTGGATAGTTTTAAAACTCTCAAAAATTGGGTCGGGTCGGATCAGCCCACTTGGGGCACCCAAACCCAACTCTAACAGCTAAACGTTCTGGGTTTTCTCCAACTTGATGGCTTAGCAGTTCTGATTTCTGATTTGAAGTTTTATTTCATTTGGTAGGTCCTGGTGGTTCAGGAAAATAGTGGCAGATTCAAGGGCACTGGTGTGTGGAAGCTCCCTACTGGGGTTGTTAATGAGGTATGTACCTGTACAAATTGCTTGAATTGAAAGATTATTAGGTTAGCCTCTTCACTCTGAATTCATTTTTCTATCATTAGGGTGAGGATATCTGCACAGCTGCAATTCGAGAAGTCGAAGAAGAGACCGGGGTAAGTGATAAATCTGCAGATTTCACACTCACTTAAGTAAGACTTGTACATTCTTTCAGGTTTTTAATCAACCTTTTAGACCTAAATCATTGGTTTATTTTTCTTCAGATTAAGACAGAATTTGTGGAAATTTTAGCATTCAGGTAAGAGTTTTCCTTCACATGTGCAGCAGCTGAGTTCTCACAGTCCTAGCTCTCAATATTATTTGGCTTTTCCTCTCACATTCCTGCAACCTGAAATTTTCTTGAATGGTCATTTGTTTAAATACAGGCAAAGCCATAAGGCATTCTTTACCAAGTCGGATTTGTTTTTTGTCTGTATGTTGCAACCACTGTCAACTGAGATTCAGAAACAAGAAGAAGAACTTGAGGCAGCCCAGGTAATTGCTGGTTCAGAAGAATAGATTATGAAGATTATTTTACTTTAGGTTTCATTCACTTTCTGGGGAAAATAGTCACCCAAGTCAGATGAGAGCCAAACTAGAATCATGAAAAGAATGAATTCCTCGTCTTCATTGGCAATTGGTAGCAGGGGATATAAACCTGTCTCAGCCCCCTGCTTTCAACCCTGTTTGGCATGGCAAGAAAAATGGCTTACACCCATCTTACCATCCTCACAGATTCTCAAGAATCTGACTCAAAATCATAACATGATTCTGTTGTTTTTCCTGTTCAGTGGATGGCAATGGAGGAATATGCAGCTCAACCTTTTGTGAAGAAAAATCCACTATTCGATAGCATTGCCAACATCTGCTTAGCAAAGAAAGATATGAAGTACACTGGGTTTTCTCCATTTTCTGCCACTTCAAGCTCTGGTAAAACCAACATCTTGTACTTCAACAATCAGGATCTAAAGCAACCCCTGTCTTCTGGTAATCAGGCCTAGAAAGCATACTTGCTAGCCCTGTATGCTCAATATATCTGTTGCAGTGTGACCAAATAAGATAGCATACTTGCTAGCCTTGTATGCTCAATAAATTTGTTGTAGTGGGAGGGTTTTTTAGTAGAACCAACCACCTAATGGGTTACTTATATGTGTTTCACTTTATATGAATAAAAGAAGGGTCAATAAAGAAGGCATATTTTCTGTTTATCCATATCCATGTCCTATTCCTCCGCACCCTTGCTAGGTCTATTGTCACGTCCCAAAAGCCACTCCAAAGGTATGATGGTCATTTCATACTTCAAACCCAAAGGATTAAAGTGAAAACAACATAAATATTCATCCTATAACCGGAAATTTCCAATTACGAAATTACAAAAAAATATTCTAAAACCTTTAAATTTCAACTTCTAAATCAACCATAGTATTGTTGTCCAAGTAACTCCAAACTAAAATAATTCAAACAGGAAATAAATTGTAATATCTAAACAATGTAAAAAAAAAAAGAGTTTTAACAAAAGTCCTAACAAGTCAAATTCTCTTCATAATCGTTACTCCTTGTCTGAATTAAGGGTACCTGAAAAATTATCAATAAATAGGAATAAGATCAAAGCTGAATAAGGAACATTAATACAACTTCATGGATCAAATATTTTTAATTATACTTACAAACAAGAGATATAATATGTACTCTATTTATAAAACTTTTGAATTAAATATGATAATATATTTGAATTGTTCAACCAAACATTTTCATATATATCAAAATCATTTCATATCTATTTCAAATCAAATACATTTTCATTATTTTCACTCTGATTATCAAATAACAAATAGTGTTTATTTAAGTGGAACTTTACAAATAGGTGACTAACTTCAATTGTTTATTTTAAGGTGGATAGAATCAAACATTTCTATTACCAGTAACCTCTAATCAAATCTCAATGGTAGGATCCAAATAAATTACATTTCCGACCACGAAAATGTAAATGTTAACTATTATATCCCGTTGACAATGACCAAAAAATCAATTATTATATCATATTGACAAGACTCAAATAAACTAGAGTCAAATTTTTTATTTTATTTATTCCAACTTACAAAAACAAAATATCTCCAAGGGTTTCGTTATAAACAAAATAAATGTTATAACACATTTTTCCATACAAAAATATATTTGGTCCATACTTAAAAGTAAAAAATAAAAATTATACATTTCAAACAACATATACAAAAAAAAAATTAATTTCTTTTGCAAAATTTGTATTAATTTTCCTTACCTCAAAGAAAGTTCTCAAAATCTTTGGAGAAAAGTAATTCTAGAAAGTCAATTCTTCACCTAACATAACATAAGAGAAATAACTATTATTATTTATTTAAAATGATAGGTTTCACAATCCTAAAATTTTAGGTATTCAAATTAATATTTTTAATTATGAAATATAATTTAATCTATTCCTATTTTAGAAGAATTAATAAATTTTTAATTCAGATAAAACTGTAATTTTATTTTCAATTTGTTTATAAGGACACAACATAATTTAATTAAACTATAATTTATTTCACTAATTAAATTTCATTCTATTTATTAAATTACATTCATCATTAATATAATTATAATACCCAAAACTTTACTTCTCTTCCTTTTATTTATATATTCTATTATCTTACTTTCAATTTTTTTTTTCATCAAACATAACTTGTATACCCAACAACAACTCTCCATCATTAATATAATAATATATATTATCCACAAACACTCACTCAGTGCATATGTTCTTTTATTATTAATATTATTTTTCTTATTATCATATTTATTATTTTTATTTTTCCCATCATACTCATTATTTTCCACACCCTCCACACCCTGCATATTATATATTCTTTTTTAAAAAAAAAAAAATAAAAGCCTTTGTCTAATGTACACGCATCCTTCCTCTTTTTTCTAATCTAATAAGAATTGTACACACATTGAGATCAAACAAACCTTTTTTTTTTTTTTCCAAAATTGTCACAATCTACAATGCATCAAAACTTTATATGCATATAAATTATAACATACTTTCAGCGTATAAAAGTCACGATTCATCTTTCTCTTTTTTTTTATCTAAAAACTTTAAATTTTCTAATTTATAACAACAAATCAACCCATAATATTAAGTTTTCAATATTTTGATCTTAAAAAAAATTAAAATAAACTAACACTAGTCTATATTAAATTTTTCTAAAGTATATCTAGTGTGTTTAGAATTAACTAACCAATATAATATATTAATTTAAGATTAAAATCTTATCTAAACTTTAAATTTTGAACCTCCAAACCTTCAACCCTATATTCTTCAATTATTTGATTTTTGGTTATTAGAGTTTTTTGAATAAAGAAGACAATAGAAAATCTAATCTATACCTAAAATTATTAATTATAAAAGAACTCTTTCACTTATTAATTAATTTATAATTCACTATTTTACATTTAGAATTAATTTTTGGGTTGTTACATCCACTTTTTGTCTTTAACATAATACATACATAGAGAATAAGGCTAGAAAACTATTTTTTATATTTGAGTTTTAAAAACTTATTCATGAAAATAAGTGAAGGCTATTTTTAATAATAATAATTTTTTTTTTACTTTTTGCACATATACAACAATTTGAAAAAAAAAAAAAACATATAGAAATTATCTTTTAAAAAGTTGGATTTAGTATAAAAAATGAACTACAAACTCAATATAAAAATATGAATTTGTTTTTTCAAAATTCGAGGTAAGTATAAAAAAACCGAACCGGTTCAATATAAAAATAACAAGTAGCTAAAAACACATATTTTTATATTTATTTTAGAACCAATTAATTTTCACACCAAATTTACCTATCTTTTGCTTTTCTTATAATCTTTGGTCAAATTTTTTTTTTTTAATTTTAATTTATTATTATTTTTTTTGGCCCCTGTCAAACTGTCCTATAGAGTCTTTACCTGATTTCCCCGGCAAAGAATGGGTCGCCGTGTCAGGTAAAAGTCACAGTCAACATCAGAACATTATGATTAAATTCATGGAAAAACGCTAAGGTTGTTCAAAGCTAAAAAGTAAAAAACTAGGAAATTGAACAAGTCAAAGTCTTGATTTTCAAGGTACTCTTTCCAATATCTCACTAAAGACTCTGACCCACCCAACTTCAACTTCCCTGAGTTCCCTCCTTCACGCCGTCAACCGTCCTGTGTTGTTTTGGGAAAATAAAAATAATAATAATAATAATAAAAACTTTATATTTGATTTTTAAAATTTTTGAAAAAAAAAATCTCTAATTAAAAAAAATAGAGAAAAAAAAAACTGTTTTTAATTTTTTTTAAATACAAAAAATTTGAAAATATCTTTATTGGGGTAATAAATCAATAAAAAAAATAAAAAGGGCAAGGAGCTTCCATCCTTTAAACAACGATTTTTTTCCTGTAGTTTTCGCCGCCTTGGGCTGCTCGGCAAGGTCTTCTCCACGTTTTTTCGCAAGAAAATTCTTCAACTTAGAGGTATGAAGTTGGATGAAGTCCATGAAAGTTGCAAATACTCGTCCTCCCATATATATAAATAATTGGTTTGTTCCCCGACGGGTAAGATTCAATTTCCTCTTCCTTTTCCTCTTAGTTTTAGGGAAGCCCGGATCTGAAGGTTTTGAAACCCTGGACAACACGCTAAGGCAAGTATGTATAACGATATGAGGATGATGTTAAGGGCATGAATCATAAGATTGGTTGGTTGGAAAGCACATGCACCGTTTTGCAAGCAGAAGCCTCTACGCTTACCTCTCTGCAACTAAAAGATGTATTCCTTCTTCTACTATTTCACACCCAACAGCTCATAAGACAAATACCACTCTCTCCCCCTCCAAAGGTATTTCCTCATCCTTCATTTTCCCTCATGCTATCTTTATTTTCTGTGAGTGCCTGGGTGTAAAAAGATTTGATTCGAACTTGACCAAACCCTATAAGCTCTATGTAAGTACCTGGGTGTAAAAGGAGTATTTAATAAAATATTTTCTAAATTCACAGGTGTGGGATTAGATTAAATCATGAAAATGAATAGAAATATCTCTATAGGTGAAGACTATAGGTGATTGATAGAGATGTGAGGAAGAGTGAGCTGACACCCAATGGAGCAATAAGGTTCATAATTTTAGGGTGTAGATGGAAGAAAGAGTGGGAGACACTTAATGGAGTAAAAGACTTATGGTTCAGGGTGGAGATATAAATAGTGTAGAAATGTGAGATGTTTCAGACTGAATAATTATATCTGTTTCTGTCCATAATATTCTCTATTGTATAGTAGAATATTATGTTTCATATGTAGAGGTAGGCAAACGAATCAGGTTAAAACCTTGTTAACCTTTGTACGTAATTAGCTTTATTTTGTATGTTTTTTCATTAATATATTTGCATATGTGACGCTTCTATTAACCCAACAAATGGTATCAAAGCTTTTATTGACCCAACAAGTGGTATTAGAGGGCTTTTGCATACATAATAATATTAGACTAGAATGTTAGTTTGATTCAGTTTTTATTCATTAGGAGATAAAGGAAGTGAAAACTGAATCAATTAGGTTGATTTTTATAGTTCTCAAATAGAACTGAGCTTTATAATTATTGAAAATTGAACTGATATACTCAATATTAGTTGAGTTGTATTGGTACCTCTTTTTTATATGCATTGTTGGTTCATTATTTAATAAATAAGGTTTTGGGTCAATTGATAACTAAATGTCATAAGTTTAGGTTTTATTGTATTTATTTATTACGTTAAACCAATTGGTAAAACCATAGAAGGATGTTTGTGAGATGATGTATCAAATGAATGTGTAAACTCAAAAAAAGATTGGATGTGAGGTGGGATGTGTCATATCTCACATCGGATGGAGGAAAAAGTTCCTGACATTATATAGATATATATGAGGTATTCTAATCATGTAGATAAATTTTAAAAACATGAGGGTCCATTGGATCTAGAGCGGACAATAACTACACGGGTTGGTTGGGGGTCATTGTAGGATTGTTAGGGGTTTTTAATTCATTTATTTGACAAGGCAGTTGTGATGCTAGGTGTTAGAAATGTGAGATATTTCAGACTCAATAATTATATCTATTTCTGTCCATAATATTCTCTATTGTATAGTAGAAGTTATGTTTCATATGTAGAGGTAGGCAAACAAATCACGTTAAAACCTTGTTATCTTTGTTTGTAATTAGCTTTATTTTGTATGTTTTTTCATTAATACGTTTGCATCTGTGGCGCTTTCATTAACCCAACAAATGGTATCAGAGCTTTTATTGACCTAACAAGTGGTATTAGAGGGCTTTTGCATACACGACAATATTAGACTAGAATGTTAGTTCGATTCAATTTTTATTCATTAGGAGATGAAGGAAGTGAAAGCCGAATCAATTAGGTTGATTTTTATAGTTCTCAAATAGAACCGAGCTTTATAATTATTGAAAATTGAACTGATATAGTCAATATTAGTTGAGTTGTATTGGTACCTCTTTTTTATATGCATTGTTGTTTCATTATTTAATAAATGAGCTTTTGGGTCAATTGATAACTAAATGTCATAAGTTTGGGTTTTATTGTATTTATTTATTACGTTAAACCAATTGGTAAAACCAAAGAAGGATGTTTGTGAGATGATGTATCAAATGAATGTGTAAACTCAAAAAAAGATTGGATGTGAGGTGGGATGTGTCATATCTCACATCCGATGGAGGAAAAAGTTCCTGACATTGTATAGATATATATGAGGTCTTCTAATCATGTAGATAAATTTTAAAAACATGAGGGTCCATTGGATCTAGAGCAGACAATAGCTACACGGGTTGGTCGGGGGTCATTGTAGGATTGTTAGGGGTTTTTAATTCATTTATTTGACAAGGCAGTTGTGATGCTAGGTGTTAGGGTTTTAGCACCATTGGTTTAATATGGATGCTGTTTGGATTTCATGCTACTTTATCAAGCAAGAAACTGGGTGGGAAGATATTACTTGGTCTCTTCTTGATAAAGTCTTGTCTGGTGACAGAGAACTAGGAGGAAGTTGATAGAATTTGTAGGCATTTTGGACTATTCCCAAGAGGGGAAGGATGTTTCCTTTTTGTTTTTATTTTTTTCTTTTTTTTTTTGGGTTGAAATTCATGTTAGAATTTTTATTTTTTTTTAATTTTTTGCATAGTTATCCTATTGTCATTTTTCTGTAACACAAAGGATAAACTGTGTGTTCATTTCAGGTGTCAAGCCTAGAGCTGTGATTCCATCCTTAACCAGAATCATGGTGGGTTCAACTAGTTCAGTGTTGGTTGATGAAAATAGTGTCCAGCAAATTCAGTTACTCACTTCTACCGATGATGCCTATGGAGGAGTTCGTGTAGAAATAAAGAATCCTATGGATTCTAATGTCTTTGGTGATTTGCTTAGAGCTTCAATATCACAATGGAGGCAAAAGGTGCCTACTTGTACTCAATTTGTCTTCCCATTGAAATGGGTTCATCAACATGGTTTAATTAACATATATTGTAGCATCTTTGTGAAAGTTACTAATTGTATATATCCAAATCCAAGGTATTCCACACCATCGCCCTAGTCTTCAATAGGATAACATTGCAGAAACAGGTTTTCCTTGTACATAACAATTCTTAGAGTAGAGGATATAAAAAGAAGGAATTGAATAGATGTCCAGACAGGTTTTTATATTTGGAGATAGCTTATACATCTGAGCATATACTAATCTATAAAATATATATTTTCAGGGGAAGAAGGGTGTGTGGATTAAACTGCCTATTGAACATGCAAATCTTATTGAAGCTGCAGTTAAGGTAAACACATGTTTGTAACATATGGCGGTTCCTGATGAATTGATAATTATAAATGAATTATGACATTTATGCTAGTTATTCCATCTCTATCATGATAGTAGCATCTTTTTATAATGCAATTTGATTCATTTTCATAATTCTTTTCTGCTATGTTTTGCAGGAAGGCTTTCGGTACCATCATGCTGAACCAGACTACTTGATGCTTGTATATTGGATTCCCAAAACTGCTCATACTCTGCCTGCAAATGCTTCACATCGAGTGGGCATTGGTGCCTTTGTCATCAATAGTAAAAGAGAGGTATTCCTTCTTCAGTTTTCGCTAATCATTTCTGGCTTTTGTCAATCTTTACATAAGAGGACAGGCTGGTTCGTAAAGACGTTTTTCCTGCTTTTATACATCTGATGCCAAATGAAATTCATGTGGTGACATTTCTGATTATGTTATTAATTTGAGTGATCTTGTTATGATGGCTTAGTGGTTCTGATTTCTGATTTGAAATTTGTATCATTTGGTAGGTTCTCGTTGTTCAGGAAAATAGTGGCGGATTCAAGGATACAGGTGTGTGGAAGTTTCCTACTGGGGTTGTCAATGAGGTATGTAACTCAGTGTTCAACAAATTGCTTGAATTGAAAGATTATTATGTTATCTTCCTCACTGTGAATTGAATTTTTCTATCATTAGGGTGAGGATATCTGTACAGCTGCTATTAGAGAAGTCGAGGAAGAGACTGGGGTAAGTGATAAATCTGCAGATTGCACACTCACATAAGTAAGAATTGTACATTCTTTCAGTTTTTTATTCATCTTTTTAGATGGAAATCATTGGTTTATTTTTCTTCAGATTAAGACAGAATTTGTGGAAATTTTAGCATTCAGGTAAGAGGTTTCCTTCATATCAACTAGTCTACTAGGAATCAGTAGAAGTTTCTTACAGGAAATTCATGTTATATAAATTTGTAGCAGCTGAGTGTACACATTCCTGCATCCTGAAATTTTCTTGAATGCTCATTTGTTTAAATACAGGCAAAGCCATAGGTCATTCTTTACCAAGTCGGATTTGTTTTTTGTTTGCATGCTGCAACCACTATCCTCTGAGATTCAGAAGCAATATGAAGAAATTGAGGCAGCCCAGGTAATTGCTAGTTGACAAGAATAGATAATGAAGATTATTTTGCTTTAGGTAAATTGCAAGTATACTTTGCAGCTAAAGATAGTGCAGAGGGTGGTATCTTAATCAATCATTTGGATAAGGTTTTGGCCTATGACCGGCTCTAAATTCCCAGCAAACAATTCCTAATTTCCTGTTTTCATTTACTTTCTGGGGCAAATAGTCTTCCTAGTCAGATAGGAACCAAAGTAAACTCATGAAAAGAATGAATTCCTGGTTTTCACATGCATTTGGTAGCAGAGGATATAACTATATAAGTCCTGTCTCAGCCTCCTGCTTTCATGCCCTGTTTGGCAGGGCAAGAAGAATGGCTTACACCCATCTTACCATCCTGACAGATTTTCAAGAATCTGACTCAAAATCATAACATGATTCTGTGTTTTTTTTTTTCCTGTTCAGTGGATGCCAGTTGAGGAATATGCAGCTCAACCTTTTGTGAAGAAAAATCCACAATTCGATAGCGTTGCCAACATATGCTTAGCGAAGATAGATGTGAAGTACACTGGGTTGTCTCCATTTTCTGCCACTTCAAGCTCTGGTAAACACAACATCTTGTACTTCAACAATCAGGATCTAAAGCAGCCCCTGTCTTCTATAAGTCAGGCCTAGAAAGCATACTTGCTTGCCTTGTATGCTCAATATACCTGTTGTAGTGTGACCAAATAAGATAGCATACTTGCTAGCCTAGTATGCTCAATAAATTTGCTGTAGTGTGAGGTTTTTTAGTAGAACCAAGTTACTTGTATATGTATGTTTTACTAGATGTTCTATTTGTCAATTCTCAGGATCCATTGTTCAAATCTAAAAGCCTTGAAATTGAACAAGACTGAAATTTGTTTGATTTCTTTTCAAGATCTCACTAAAGACCCACCCAACTGGAACTTCCTTTTTTTTCACATAATCAAACTCCCTCAAATTTCGTATTAATTGGAAAATAAAAAATAAAAAAAATTTAGGACAAGTTTATCAAAAATAATTTTATGTTATAAAAAAAGGTGGAAAAATATGTTTAATAACCAAAAAGTATAAAACATTTTCTATTTTTAAAAATAAAAAATAAAGTGTTTTAATAATATTTTTAATTGTTTTTTGAATGTTATCTTTAAAAATATAAAAAATGATTAAAAATAAAATATTATAAATAAAAGTTATTTTTAAAAATTATTAAAAAATATATAATTAATATGTTAAAAACATTTTAAATTTGTAAAATAAACTTTCATCTTGCGAAACATGAATAACTATTTTAGAAAATTGTTTAGGATTTTTTCTTGTTCACTTCACAAACAGAAAATTAATATTTGATTCTAAAAAACTTTTGAAGTCAAAAAAAAAAAAAAAAAAAAAAGTCTTTAAACAATTTTTCACACTTATTTCTTGTACTTTCATCCACACTTAAAAAAAGAAAAAAAATACATAAACCCATCACTAACTATTAATTTTTTTTAAAGTTCAAAAAAATTTAAAAATTTCTTTGAAGGAGTAAATCAATAAAAAAATAAAACGGAAATTCTTTCACATTCCTCTTGCCTTTCTCTTCAATAGTTTCCGTCATTCAAACAATGATTTTTTTCTGGAGTTTTCGTGTTCTTCAGTTTCGCGGCAATGCCTTTTCAACGTTCTTTCCCTAGAAAATTCTTCATATTTGCAGGTATGAAGTTAGGTGAATTCCATTATATATATATATGGAAAATTCTACAATGCCTCCGAAGGTTGACTCCGTTTTGTTGCAGTTGTTGGATGAAAAAAATTTCATCTCAGCCATCCAAATGAAAAGTTGAAAAAAAAAAAAAAAAAAAAAAAAAAAAAATCTCGGTTGAAAGTTGAAACTAAGTACCTCATCATCTTGTTGTCTCCTCATTTTCCTGTATTTCCCCCTAATTTACTCTCTTTTCCATACTCATCATCCACACCCGAGCTGGGTAACTGTTCTCCTCCCTTTTTCCCGACTTTTCCTCCCTTCTCCATACTCATCTCCACATATGTGTGTTTTTCAGTTGATCCGTGCATGTCTGAATCTTCTTAGGGTACCTATGTTATCCGCTTTAAGGGGTGTTGATGTTCGGAAAAATCAAACTTTAAAAATATTTAAAAATTAAAAAATGTACAAAAAATGTGAGAAATACTTATATTCTTCGTACTCTCTTTTAAATGAGTTTATTACACTTAAGGATACTTAAATGATACCTGAAAAAATCAAATTTAAAAAATACTTAAAAATTAAAAAGGGTACGAAGAATGTGAGGAATCCTCACATTCTTTATATCCTTCCCATTCTCCACTTCTTTAATGCTTTAAAAATTATTTGAGACTTCCTATAGTTTAAATATTATTTAGACAAGTTCATTACACTTAAAGACTTAAGGGGTGATGAAATGATGCCTGAAAAAATTAAACTTAAAAAATACTTAAATGGATCCCATAAAAATTTAAAATTGAAATTTACTAAAAAAAAAATTAGTGAGGGATTTGAATTTCCATATTGTTACTAATTACACATTTTCTGTATTTTTAATATTTCAACATTTTTTTTTGTGTAATTCAATGTAAATGCTAAGAAATAATTTATACATATATTTCTCAATTAATAATTAGTACACGACTAATTTAATTTTAAATATATATATATTTAAAATTTTATTTATATTTTTCCCTTTTTTTCACTTCATAAATCAATTATATTGCTTTTCATACTTTAAATATTCATCCAATTTTTTCAACGTATAATTTGTAGTTAAAATAAATTAAATTTACATTTTCCTTAATAATTTATAAATTATATCACCAAATTATTTTTAAAAATTCTTTACTTTATTTTAAATTTAATTTTTATCTTTACGTCTTGGGTTTATCACTTTATATTACCAAAATAAATAAATAATTACATTAAACATGATTTTATAATTGGTCATTGTAATAGATGTTAACAATCTGAGCTGCATGGATTAATTCTGGCAACCGGTTGGTAAGATTGGTAACATGAAGAATTGGTTTTGGTTTTTTATTTTATTTTTTATTTTTTATTTATCTTACATACCATGTGTTTTTATCCTGTTAGCCTACAAAAGTTGGGTATGGTACTTTTCGGTACCATATATATACAAATAGTTGGGCTTCCTCGATGGCTAAGATTCATTTTATGTATATAGTTGGTCTTCCTCGTCGTCTAAGATTCATGTTCTTTGTCCTTTCCGGCTTTCCCTCGCAGTTTTAGGGAAGCGACCAGTCGGGATATGAAGATTTGAACCCAGGACCACACGCGAAGGCAAGTATGTATATAAGGATACGAGGGATGATGGTAAGAGGATGATCATAAGATTGGCTGGGAATCACAAGCACCGTTTTGGAAGCAGAAGCCTCTGCCCTTACTTCTCTGCAATTAAAAGCTGTATACCTTCTTCTACCATTTCACACCCACCAGCTCATAAGACAAACACTACTGTCTCCTGCTCCAAAGGTATTCTCTCATCCTTCATTTTCCCTAATGCTCTCTTTATTTTCTGCTAGTACCTGGGTGTAAAAAGTTTTGATTCGAACTTTAATAAACTTGTATATCCTGTTTATGCTTGAATCAAAATGGAAGTGAGCTTTTTAAATGATGGTTGGAATGCAAGTTAATTTTGGCCTTCATTCCAACGGATTGTTAAAAGTTATTTAAGATCCATTTGCTTAGAAGTACCAAATATGCTTAATTTGACAATAACAAATCACAGGAAATTTACGTTTGGGACTAGGAATATCTCTATACATATTCTAAATTATTAGGAAAAAAAAAAAAAAGGTTATGAGAGAGATACGAGCTTGTAAAAATTATACATGATGGATAGAGATGTAAGAAATAACTAGAGACATTGGTTGGAGCAAGAAGGCTCGCGGTTCAAGGTGTAGATGTGAGGAAATGAGAGACACCTATGTAGCAAATTTAGGGTGGAAATACAAAAAGTAGAAAAACGTGAGATGTTTCAGGACCTAATTAAAATGTTGTCTCTCATCTATGGAGGTAGGTATGGTTGGCTGAACCATGTTAAAACCTTGTATAGCTTTGTGTGTGGTTAGCTTTATTTTTTGTGCTCCTGCATTAATATATTTGCATTCATGGAGCTTCCGTGGACCCAACAAATGGTATCAAAGCTTTGTTTGCCCAACAAGTGGTACTAGAACTTTCGCATACACAACAATGTAAGACTAGAATGTGGGTTTGGTTTAGATTTTATAATTAGAGGATAAGGAAGTGTAAATTGAATAAATTAGATCAGTTTTTTTAATTCTCAAATAGAACTAAACTTTATAATTATTGAAATTGAACTGCTTTGGTCAATTTTACTTGAGTTGTATCAGTACCGCATTTTTACATATATTGTTGGTTCATTATTTAATAAATAAGCTTTTGGGTCAATTGGTAACTGAATGTCATAAGTTTGGGCTTCATTGCATTTATTTATTATATTAAACCAATTGGTAAACTCAAAGAAGGATATTAGTGAGATGGTGTATTAAATGAATGTGTAAACTCAAAAAAGGTTGGATGTGAGGTGGGATGTGTGATATCCCACATCATATAGAGGAAAAAGTTCTTGACACTATATATATGAGTTCCTCTAATCATGTAAACACATTTTAAAAACATTAGAGCCCATTGGGTCCACAGACAATATCCACACATGTTGGGAGAGGGTCATTACAAGATTGTTAGGATTTTTAATTCATTTAATTGACTACGCTGCTATGATGCTAGGTGGTAGGGCTTTAGCACCATTGGATTAATATAGGCTTTTGGGCGCTTTTGGGCACATTTGGGCCTTGACATTTATGTCCCTCCATTTGTCTGTATGGATGCTGTTTGGTTTTCATGGTACTTTATCAAGCTAAAAACTAGGTGGAAAGATATTACTCGGTCTCTTCTTGATAAAGTCTTGTTTGGTGGCGGAGAGAATTAGGAGGAAGTTGATAGAATTTGTAGGCATTTTGGACAATTCCCAAGAGGGGAAGGGTGTTTTTTTTTACATAGTTATCCTATTATCATTTTTCTATAACACAAAGGATAAACTCTGTGTTCATTTCATGTTTCAAGGCTAGAGCTGTGATTCCATACTTAACCAGAATCAGGCTGCGTTCAACTAGTTCGATGTTGGTTGATGAGCAAATGGTGCCTGAAAATAGTGTCCAACAAATTGAGTTACTCACTACTACTGATGATGACTATGGAGGAGTTCACGTAGAAATAAAGAATTCTATGGATTCTAATGTCTTTGGCGATTTGCTTAGAGCTTCAATATTGCAATGGAGGCAAAAGGTGCTTACTTGTACTCAATTCGTCTTTCCATTGAAATGGATTCATCTGTATGGCTTAATTAACATATATTGTAGTCCTTTTGTGGAAGTTACTAATTGTATATACCCAAAACCAAAGAATTCCACACTGTCCTAGTATTCAGTAGGATAACATTACAGAGACGGGTTTTCCTTATACATGACAACTCTTAGAGTAAAGGATATAAAAAGAAGGTATTGAATAGATGTACAGACAGGTTTTGTTATTTGGAGACAGCTTATACCTCTGAGCATGTACTAATCTGCAACATATATATTTTTTCAGGGGACAAAGGGTGTGTGGATTAAACTGCCTATTGAACATGCAAATCTTATTGAAGCTGCAGTTAAGGTATATGCATGTTTGTAACATATGGC
The DNA here is from genome assembly GCF_030704535.1 of Vitis vinifera. NCBI lineage: Eukaryota > Viridiplantae > Streptophyta > Magnoliopsida > Vitales > Vitaceae > Vitis > Vitis vinifera. Next base: position 9,541,285 of record NC_081816.1, on the reverse strand, counting down.
GGTTCCTGATGAACTGATTAGTATAAATGTAGTATGATATTTATGCTAGTTATTTCATCTCTATCATGATGGTAGTATCTTTTTATAATGTAGTTTGATTCATTTTCGAAATTCTATTCTGCTAAATTTTGCAGGAAGGCTTTTGGTACCATCATGCTCAACCAGACTACTTGATGCTTGTACATTGGATTCCCAAGACTGCTCATACTCTTCCTGCAAACGCCTCACATCGAGTGGGCATTGGTGCCTTTGTTGTTAATAGTAAAAGAGAGGTATTCCTTCTTCAGTTTTCACTAATCATTTCTGGCTTTTGGCCATTCTTTACATAAGAGGGATGCGCTGGTTCTTAAGGAAGTTTTTCCTGCTTTTTTACATCTGATAACAAATGAAATTCATGTGCTGACATTTCTGATTATGTTCTTAATTTGAGTGACCTTGTTATGGTGGGTTAGTAGTTCTGAATTCTAATTTGAAATTTATATCATTTGGTAGGTTCTCGTCGTTCAGGAAAATAGTGGCATATTCAAGGGTACAGGTGTGTGGAAGCTCCCTACTGGGGTTGTCAATGAGGTATGTACCTCAGAAGTTTGGTTTTCAACAAATTTCTTGAATTGAAAGATTCATAGGTTATCTTCTTCACTGTGAATTGAATTTTTCTATCATTAGGGCGAGGATATCTGTACAGCAGCAATTAGAGAAGTTGAGGAAGAGACTGGGGTAAGTGATAAATCTGCAGATTGCACACTCACATAAGTAAGAACTGTACATTCTGTCATGTTTTTAATCATTCTTTCAGATGTAAATCATTGGTTTATTTTTCTTCAGATTAAGACTGAATTTGTGGAAGTTTTATCATTCATGTAAGACGTTTGCTTCATCTCAACTTGTCTACTAGGAATCTGTAGAAGTTTGTTTCATGAAATTCATGTTATAAAAGTTTGCAGAGTGATTATTGTCCTAGTTCTAAATATTATTTGGCTCTTCCTCTCACATTCCTGCATCCTAAAATTTTCTCAAATGCTCATTTGTTTAAATACAGGCAAAGCCATAAGGCATTCTTTACCAAGTCGGATTTGTTTTTCGTTTGTATGTTGCGACCACTCTCCTCAGAGATTCAGAAGCAAGATGAAGAAATTGAGGCAGCCCAGGTAATTGCTAGTTGACAAGAACAGATTATGAAGATTGTTTTATCTATTGGCGAACCCAACTGGTAGACACGTATTTTATGTAAAACAACACAGATTTCAGTTCGAGTCATAGGAATGACAGGACCTAGCATCAGGCCCCAGTGTTTGATGAGTTCACTGGGGATCTTGTACTGGAAAATCAAACCAAGACCAATTGACTCATGTCCAGTATTTCCCTTAGACCATGTTTGCAGGGTGGCATCTTTCATTTTGGATAAGGTTTTGGCCTGAGAGCTCTAGCTGTAATTTATACATTGATGGCTCTGACTGGCTTTAAATTCCCCATAAATGATTCCTAATTTCCTATTTTCATTTTCTTTCTGGGGGAAAATAGTCTTCCTAGTCAGATGAGAGCCCAATTAAAATCATGAAAAGAATGAATTCCTACTTTTCACTGGCATTTGGTACAGAGCCCTGCTTTCATGCCCTGTCTGGAATGGCAAGAACATGTTACCATCCTGAGAGATTTTCAAGAATCTGACTCAATCATAACATGATTGTTTTTTTTCTGTGTTTTTGTTTTTTCCTCTTCAGTGGATGCCAATTGATGAATATTCAGCTCAACCTTTTGTCAAGAAAATTCTTCTCTTTGATAGCATTGCCAACATATGCTTAGCAAAGAATGATATGAAATACACTGGGTTTTCTCCACTTTCTTCCACTTCAAACTCGGGTGAAACTATCACCTTGTACTTCAACAGTGAGGATTTGGAGCAATCACTGTCTTCTGGTAATCAGGCCTAGAAAGTATACTTGCTACCGTTGTATACTCAATAAATCTGTTGCAGTGTGACCAAATAAGATTGCATACCTGCTAGCCTTGTATGCTCGATAAATCTGTCTCAGTGGGAGCCTTTTTAGTAAAACCAAACACGTAATGTGTTACCTATATGTATGTTTTACTTGATACAAATAAAAGAAGGGTCAATAAAGAATGCATATTTTCTGTTTATCCATGTCCTATTCCTCAATTCTCACGATCCATAGGGGAGTTCTGAACCAAATGCTCACACAATCTGCTGACTTAACAATGTGTAGGCAGAACATGGTGCCTGGTTAGGATGAATGCTGATGTAGAACCTTTTGTTGCCACCTTCTCCCACTGAAATACACAACCAGCTTCTTGTTTTGTCTTTGTGTGGGATCCATGCAAATAAGTCAACCTTCTTCTCTCTTCTCGAATTGCCACATGCCTTGGTATGTGTCACACTTCAGCGTGGCAGTGAAGCTTGAATTCAGAAGAAAAATGCTGAAAAAATTAGTATAAAGTAGTGGGGATGCTGTTACACCCATCTCCATGTAGTTCTCCATCTCTGTTTCCTAGTTGGTGTTTCAGGTAGTCAGAAGCAAGATGTCTTCTGCAAAGCTGATGTTTCTGCTAGTGCTTTGGTTGTTGGTCTCTAGAACCTACTGTGCACGGAAAGATGGAGTTTATGGTGATGGAGTCTCTACACCAAGTGATTGTCAGAACTGTTCTATTTGCCCATATCCATGCCATCCTCAATCTCCACCACCACCACCAGGGTACCCATCATCTGGAGCTCCTCCACCGCCTGCTGCTACAGGCAATTGCCCACCAACATCTGCTGGGTGCTGCCAATATCCTCAGCCCTCTCCTCCCTCACCTTACACTTATGTGCCTTACAACAACTACTCGGCTTCACCGCCTATGCCTTTGTCTTCAAAATCCCCAGTCTCTATCTTATTTACTATTGTCATTTTGTTTGGTTTTGTTTCCCTTCACCTGGTTTGAAGGGACATGTCAGATTATTCTATCTTGTATTAGTTTTGATGTAGAGATGGTTGAATCTTACAGTAATGTTTCAGCTATAGTGTATGTGATGTTATAAATGTTTTCCCTTGTTCAAGAGCATCTTCTTTTTCATCTCAAATTTTCTTGCTTTTTGTTGATTTGTGCTTGTAATTGTGAAACACAATTTGATGATAGAAGATTGCAGACATGAGATCTGAGTGTCTGTCTTGGATGTTTAACAGAGAGAGACAGAGATGTTAAACGGCTTTCTCCATGGTGGTTCTTCATTTATGGCTCCTGTGGTTTTTGTCTTTTCTGCAATGTGTGTGGCTAGCACAATGGTTCTTCATCATTTCCTTTACGGGACTTTTATTAATTTAAAAAAATTATTCTTAAATTATTGTAGTAGAAAAAGTTATTACAAATATATGGTAATTTTTGCCACCTAGTTTTTTTTTAACCAAAATCATCTTTTCAAAAAACGATTTTATTTCCATTTAAAAAATAAATAAAAATTCAAAAGGGAACTGTCTCTTCAATCGTCTCTTGAAGAGACGAGTTCCCATGAAAAAAAATAATATATTTTTTTTTAAAAAAATCCCAAATTAAAAAAAAAAATCCTCAAAGGAACTCGTGTCTTCAAGAGACGAGTTCCCATGAAAAAAAATTAATATTTTTTTTTAAAAAGTCTCAAATTAAATAAATAATAAAAAAAAAAATCTTTCAGTCGTCTATTGAAGACGATTTCCCATTAAAAAAATAATATATTTTTTTTAAAAAATAATATTTTTTTTTAAAAAAAATCCCAAATTATAAATATAAAAAAAAAAAATCCTCAAGAAGAGATGATTTCCCAATTTTTTTTTATTTATATAATTTGGGACTTTTAAAAAAAAAATTAATTTTTTTTTATGGAAAATCGTCTCTTCCTCTTTGAAAGAGACGATTTCCCAAATTTTTTATTTATTTTATAATTTGGGATTTTTTTCTCATGAAGAGACGAGTTCCTTTGAGGATTTTTTTTTTTTTTTAATTTGAGATTTTTTTAAAAAAAATATTATTTTTTTTCATGGAAACTCGTCTTTTTAAGAGACGAGTTCCCTTGAGGATTTTTTTTTTTTTTTTTTAATTTGGGATTTTTTTTAAAAAAAATTTTAATTTTTTTTTCATGGGAACTCGTCTCTTGAAGAGACGAGTTCCCTTCAGGATTTTTTTTATTTTTTTTTTAATTTGGGATTTTAAAAAATATATATATTATTTTTTTTCATGGAACTCGTCTCTTGAGTTCAGGATTTTTTTTTTAATAAAAACAATAAATAAAGGCCTGCGAAATTGGGCCGAATTGTGGCCCAAAATATGCCTTGGTGGGGGTGCCACGTGGAGCACACTCAAAATTCAAACAAAAAAAACAAAAGAAAAGAAAAAGGTGGGGGCGGTCTGGCCACGCCTGAGCGCGCCACGTGGCAGCTGGGTGCTCAGGTGTGGCTGCTGCCCCTTCCCTTTTGCCCATGTTCTTTCCACAGCGATTCCGGCTATCTCGGGCAAGGTTGGCAGCCAAGTTTTTTTTTTTATATATATATAATTTGGGATTTTTTTTTAAAAATATATTAATTTTTTTCAAGGGAACTCGTCTCTTGAAGACACGAGTTCCCTTGAGGATTTTTTATTTATTTATAATTTGATATTTTTTTTTTATGGGAACTCATCTCTTCAAGAGACGATTTTTCTTGAGAATTTTTTTTTTCTTTTATAATTTGTAATAAATATTAAAAAAATATTAATCTCAAGAGACAATTTCCCTTTTAAATTTTTATTTATTTTTTAAATGAAAATAAAATTGTCTTTTGAAAATTTTAATATTTTTTTTAAAAAAAATCCCAAATTAAAAAAAATCCTCAAGACGATTTCCCATTAAAAAATTTAATATTTTTTTTAAAAAAAATTCCAAATTATAAAAAAAAAAATTCCTCAAGGGGAACTCGTCTCTTCCATGAAATATATATATATATATATATATATTTTAAAAAAATCTCAAATATAAAAAAAAAAATCCTCAAGGAACTCGTCTCTTGAGTTCCCATGAAAAAAAATTAATATTTTTTTTTTAAAAATTAGACGAGTTCCCATGGAAAAAAAATATATATTTTCTTTAAATAATATTTTTTTTTAAAAAATTTCCAAATTAAAAAATAAATAAATAAGTAAATTCCTCAAGGGAACTCATCTCTTCAAGAGACGAATTCCCATGAAAAAAAAATATTTTTTTTAAAAATAATTCCCAAATTAAAAAAAAAAATTCCTCAAGGGAACTCTTTTCTTGAAAAGACGAGTTTCCATGAAAAAAAAATATTTTTTTTACAAAAAATTCCCAAATTAAAAAAAAAAAAATCCTTAAGGGAACTCGTCTCTTGAAGAGACGAGATGCCATGAAAAAATATATATTTCTTTAAAAACAAATTCCCAAATTAAAAAAAAAAAAATTTCTCAAGGGAACTTGTGTCTTCAAGAGACGAAGAGATGAGTTCCCTTGGCAATTTTTTTTTTTTTTTTTTATATTTGGGATTTTTTTAAAAAAATATTAATTTTTTTTTCATGGGAACCCTTGAGGATTTTTATTTTTATTTTTTATATTTGGGATTTTTTTAAAAAAAATATTAAATTTTTTTAATAGGAAATCTAGAGACGATTTCCCTTGAAATTTTTTTAAAATCGTCTTTTGAAATTTTGTCTTGAAAAGACGATTTTGGTTTAAAAAAAATTTATCCATTCACCCTCTCTCCTAGGTGGCAAAAATTACCATACATTTGTAATAACTTCTTTTACTACAATAATTTAAGAATAACTTTTTTAAATTACCATACTATTGAGAAAAGTACTTCCTTTACGTGGTATCACGTGTACATCTTCGGGTTTATAGTTTTGTACTCGAGTTTTATTTGTGTGGATCCCTTCATCTTAGTTTTATTTAGTTGTATCTTTAGCTGACGATCTAGATTGACATGAAGATTTGCATTCTGATTTAGTATCCAAGTATTTTCCTGGAAAATAATATAATGAGAAGAGCTTGGTCCATGCTGAATGTAGTATTAAAAGACAGGCCCCTATGTATAAAGCAAAGCCCCTCATACTTTATACCTTGAAACTGAAATTGTCTGTGCTGTCCTCAATGGGGACCTAAACAATTCCAAGTGTGAATAAACAACTTCAGAATATGATAAGAAACATGTCATCAAACACAGACAATTCAATTTTTAAGACCATTTTCAATTTGCAACTGAGGCTGGTCCCAACTGATTTGTCCACCATTTTTCCACACTGATAAAACCCACCTGGGCACCAACTCCACCCACTACCTTCTATTATTATATATGGCAGGTGACGTACTTTCTTTGTCCATGTCAGTTTCGTTTTTCTTGTTTTTAACAAAAATAAAAATAAAAAAATATATTTTTGCCATTTCCTTTTCACACCCACTCACAAATTCCTATTTTCTCTTTTTTATTTTCTTTCCTCTATCGTGTCCTTCCTCTTCTCTATTTTCTGTTATCCTTTTATTGGAATGGAAGAGGAAGACAATTTTAAAAAAAAAAAAATGAAAAAAGAAAGGAAAGGCAGGTGTGGTTAAGGTTTTGGATAAATATTTAATTTTTTTTATTTTTTATTTTAAATAGAGGGCCATGTTTGGCTGGTGTATTTAACATCACCCGTAAGGCAAGCCCCATGCTACTTTCCATGCTGAAACAGAAACACCCTCAATAATGCATAAAATTGCATCGCCAAACAGAAACCACTTTTTTTCTCAATTTCATAGAGATTGTAAACCAGTGGCATCTTGAAATTTTTTCCCAATTTTAGGGCATCGAAGTCTTCCAGATAATACCTGCCCCTGTGTGAAGAGATCCACGGTACTCCCTGCGCTTATATAAACAGAACCAGCAAACCCACTGTGTCACATTCACCAACACATACTGAGAGCCTCTCTGCAGAATCACTAATCCTCCCGGCTATGGATCAGCCCAAGGGCAATTGGATTAAGGTCTGTCTTTGATTGATTTCCCTCTAAATTTCATCTTTTTATTGTATTTTTATGAAACCCAGAATCATTTTTGGATGATTTCACTGGTTTTGGAAACAATTCTCAAGATTTTTGATCTTTCTGTCATGGTTTCTCATTATTGGTTGAAAAAAAAGCTTCACTTTTCCGGTGGGTATGGACATGTTGCTTGAAAAATTCGTGAAATCCAGGGTGACTTTAACACTGATTAGTTTTTTTTTTTTCTGAAAATTCCCAGCTTGACCAGAATGGAACTGGGCCTGGAGCACGAAGTTCCCATGCTATAGCCATAGTAGGACAGAAGGCTTATGTTTTCGGCGGCGAGCTCACGCCACGTGTCCCTGTCGACAACGACATCCACGTCTTTGACCTACAGGATCTGACGTGGTCCGTCGCAACCGTCACCGGCGACGTCCCTCCGCCACGTATCGGCGTTGGAATGGCGGCAGTCGGTGGGACCATCTACGTCTTCGGTGGCAGGGACGGCACACACAAGGAACTCAACGAGCTCTACTCTTTTGACACATTTAGCAACAAGTGGACCCTACTCTCCAGTGGCGACGCCGGACCTCCCCATCGGAGCTACCACTCGATCGCCGCCGACCAGCGCCGGGTCTACGTGTTTGGTGGCTGCGGCGTCGCCGGCCGCCTCAACGATCTATGGGCCTTTGATGTTGTTGAGAAGGTTTGGATCAAATTTCCAGGCCCAGGTGAGGCCTGCAAGGGAAGAGGTGGGCTGGGCCTGGCAGTGGCCGAAGGAAAAATTTGGGTTGTGTACGGGTTCTCCGGAGAGGAGACGGACGACGTCCATTGTTTTGACTTGGCCCATGAAAAGTGGGCCCAAGTGGACACCAAGGGTGAAAAGCCCAGCCCAAGAAGTGTGTTTTCGTCCCTTGTAATTGGAAAATACATATTCATATATGGTGGCGAAGTAGACCCTAGTGATCAAGGTCACCTCGGTGCCGGAAAATTTTCCGGTGAGGTTTATGCATTGGACACTCATAATTTAGTGTGGAAAAAATGGGCCGACACCGATGATAACCATCCTGGGCCACGGGGATGGTGTGCATTTTCTGCTGGACGATTGCATGACAAGGAGGGACTATTGGTATATGGTGGTAACTCGCCTAGTAACGATCGGCTCGATGACATTTTCTTTTTGAGTCCTTGTTTGGATGTGAATGAAAAATAATTATCTCGATTGTGTAGCAATATGTGCTAGTCTTTTGTGTGCTTGCAGGGACTCCGTTTGTGTGCATTGCAATTGTGGCGGTAGATGTTGTTTTTGTGAATGTAGTGCTCATATGCAGCTGTAATTATATGAATAATGCTGTGTTTTTCTATAGGTTTCGGCTTTTTAATTTAATCGTTGTTTCAATAACTTGTGTGTTAGCTTTACAAACTCTGCATGCTTGGAAGAGTTGTGAGTAGATAGATTTGTTATGAAAGCTTCTCCCAAAGATGATAATTAATTTGTAAGCTTCCTTTTGTGTGAATATTATCCATTCTATTCTATGCGGATATCCCTCTTAGGTCCAATGATCATTTATCATTTCCGTCTTTTAAAACGTGTCTACATGATTAAAAGGAATTCATACATATGTAATAACATGAACTTTTGTTCTACTGCTATGAGATATCACAATAGTTAAACTCATGAAAATAGATTTTCACTATGAAATGCTTCATACCTTGGTCAAGGACACGGTGTGATTAATGCAAATATCTTTCCCGGCCTCTATGTCATCCGCCACCTTCATGAAAAACCTATGGAACAAATCATCCATGATCCCATCTCCAAAATGACTTATTCGAAGCGGTTCTGCAACGGCTCTCATGCCCATTACCACATACTTGGCTCTTTCAAATCTGTCGAACACTAGGTCCTTGTTTCCATCATCAATGTGTGCGTCCCAATCCAGCCTGAAAGTTTCAAGGCGGAGAAGATTGAAGGAACCTTCTCTTCGAACTACATCCCTTACTTCCTCTGCTGTAGGCATATACAATGGAATATTGCATCGGTCTAACTTGGATTCTTGAACAAACCCCTGTATGGTGAATCAAGCACGGTGTTAGCATAATGCATGGCAATTTAACTTCAAGAAATGATTCCAAATTTGTACCTCTATGACAAGATCATTTAGGCTGATACTAATTAATTCCCAGATTTTGCAGAAATGTTTGGGTTCACTGCCTAGCAGGGTAAGGAGCATTCGACCTCCAGGAATGATCTCCTGGGAGCGTAGTTTCAGAAATGCAGTGAAATCTCTCTCAAATTGATTCAAGTATGCTCTATGGACACCAGGAGGACTTGTCTCTGCTATGTGGATATTCCCTTTGTTCAATGGAGTACCCGATTCACTCACCAGCCCTTCAGGTACCTGTTACAATTGTCTGTCATGGTTCGTGTCTAATTCTACATATATATGTATTCTACTATGATCATGGACCTCTTATCGGTTTTTGTGAAAATAACAACGGTTGGATTTTATAGAAATATTGAGAAAAATTTTGATAAAAAATACGATGGAAATAAATCGAAACAGAAAAACTCTAAAAATTGATTTAAAAAAAAAAATGTAATAAGAGATAGGAGACCAAATAATACCACTAACCTGAGAGAGCCAATGCAGACCATAGGAAGAATGAACAAAGTGGATAGAATGGTCAGGAAACAGCCTCTTATGGAAAGATCCTGGCATTCCTGCAATCAAACATTCTCCAAACTTCCCCCCCCTCCTTCTCCTTCTCCTTCTCTAGTTTCTCATAGAAGCTCCCCAAGGACCTAAAAATGGAGTTGAAATCATTATGTGGAAGATCATTCAAGAACACTTGAAACATAGGTGGTTTCCGGCTCAACCGAACACAGCTTCTGCCAATACACTCCACAATCTCCCATAAGGGTAAAAGGGTGTTGGGCCCCGAAGAGCATCCTAAATCTGCAATTTTTAGACACTCAGGGAAGGTGGTGCAGTATAGCTCTGTGATGCTTTCTTCCAGCATGGGCTTCACCTCCAATATCACCTTTTTCTGCAACAAGAAAGAGAATCCATTCAATTTCTTCTGGTACAGAAATAAATTGGTAGAGAGAGAGAGAGAGAGACTTGGAATAGTGAGTTACTAGCATATCTGGTTTCTCCATCTCCTCCATTCATACAAAGAACTTGCTGTACTTCCATGGCTGCCCTCAGTTGCTTTGAATTTTTTTTTCTTTTCATACAAATACTTATCGCTTTATAAAAGTGCAGGGCCACAGTCATGCCCTGTAACAACTTTGCCGCTGCTCATATCATCATGCCTTGAATGGCCCATTCAAGGACAATAATGGGAGTGTAAGGTTAATCAACTTGAAACAAGATTATGATGGTCTTGGCCTAATGTCATTAGATATATATATATATCAACTTGCAACAAGATTACGATGGTCTTGGCCTGGTGTCATTATATATATAAAATTATTTTTTAATTTGATTATATATATAATCGGGTGAGGCATATGATTCCACTGACCATGATGAATTGTCGTTGTCACCATGCCGATTGGTGTGGATCAATCACATGTCCTTTGTTGCAGGCATTTGGACAGTAATTTGCATGCAGAATATATTAAAATTTTACATGTTTTGATGCTTGATATTGTTAGATTGTGAAGCAATAAGTTTTGTTGCACTTTGCAAAGAATGCCGGGGATTGAACTTCCTGTTGAGCTTGTGGGGATTGAACTCGTGGAGATTGTTGAGTGTTGGTACACTCTATGAACGAAAGGATCACATTGATTGTCGAACCACGTTAAAATCTTGTGTTTTTCTTAATTTTCTATTCGTAGACATGGTTTTGATTAACAAATACTTTCCCCTGCCCTCCATCTTTGTTGGAACATATGCCCATCAAGGAATTGTAGTGCTAATATGTGATCAATGAATAACCAAATGGATTTCATTGATGACATTTTGAATAGACTTCAAAGAAAAGGAAATGACATTTGAAAGAGAATTAGATAAGAGAAAAGGGAATAAAAGCTTATTGCTTTGAAGTGTTTACTAACTGACATGGAATTATTTTTGAAAATTAGAAGTTATAATTATAGTTTTTGAGAATATATGGTTTTTAAATTTGCTCTAATGGGCAAATATTTATTTAAATGGTTTTAAATATTTATATTAAAATATTTAGGATGACACGTTCACCCCTTTCTATCCATAGTTGGTAAACTTCCATTCCTGGACAAGGAGATGACCAGGTTAGTATAAATTCCTTTTCCCGTCTCAATATTCTCCACCACCTTCATAAAGAATCTATGGAACAAGCTGTCCATCACCGCACCTCCAAAATGACTTGCTAGAATGGGTTCTCCAACGGCCCTAATGTACATCACAACATACTTGGCTCTTCCATATTTATCAAACACTTGGTCTTTGTTACCGTCATCAATATTATCAGCCCAGTCTAGCTTGAATGTTTCAAGTCGTAGTAGAGTAAATGAACTTTCTCTCTGAATCACACTCCTTACTTGCTCTGGAGAAGGCATAAATAGTGGAATATTGAGCGAGTCTAACTCCGATTCTTGAATTGAACCCTATATATTGAATTAAGCAAATCTGTCAATATAAGGTACAAATCTGCATATAAATTATAGAGAGGGAGGGAGAGATGTACCTCTGTGACCATATCCTTTAATGTCATACTAATCAACTCACAGATTTTGTAGAGACCGTCGGTGGAAGAATTCTGGCCATTTCCATCACTTCCCAAGAGAGTAAGGAGCATGTGGCCTCCAGGAATAATCTCTTGGGAGCGTAATCTCAGAAATGCTGTGAAATCTCTCTCGAATTGGTTCAAGTAGGCTTTGTGAACACTGGGAGGAGTTGTCACCGTTAAGTGGATGTTCCCTTTATTCAATGGAGTCCCCGATTCACTCACCAGCCCTTCAGGTACCTGTTACACATTCTCCCTCATGTTTCATGGAGTTTGATGGAAATGATGAACAAAGATTCAGTGATCTTGGAACCACTACTGACCTGGGAGAGCCAATGCAGACTATAGGAAGAGTGAAAAAAGTGGATGGAGCGGTCAGGGAAGAGCCTTCTATGGAAAGAGCCTGGCACTCCGGCGATGAAACACTGTCTAGACATCCCTTCCTTTTCCTTCTCAATCCTCTCGTAGAATCTCGCCAAGGACTCGAAAATGGCGTTGAAATCATTCTGTGGAAGATCATTCAGGAAGATTTGAAAGGCGGGTGGCTCACGGCTGAACCGACTGCAAGTTGCACCGATGCAGTCTATGATCTCCCACAGTGGCAGGAAGGTGTTGGGTCCTGAAGAGCAGCCCAGATCAGCAATTTTCAGACACTCCGAGAAGGTTTTGCAGTAGAGCTCTGTGATGCTCTCCTCTAGTATGGGTTTCACCTCCAATATCACCTTTTTCTGCAGGAAGAAGAAGAGAAAATCAAATCATTTGTGAGAGGAATAGACCATCTAAGAGTCTTGGAACATGATCAGTGAGCAAGAGAGAGGGAGAGAGGGAGAGAGGGAGAGACTTGAAGCAGTGAGTTATTGGCGTAGCTGGCTTCTCCATCTCCTCCTTTCATGCAAAGAACTTGCTGTACTTCCATGGCTGCGCCACCACCCTGTTCAATCCACCCCCACCCTGATCATCTTCTGTGTTTTTAAGGTGAACTAATGGAGGCGATCGAGGACATGGGGTTTCTCATGGCCAAATTCCCGACCCACCATCGATGCTATATTGAGAAAAAGCGGACCCACATTGCTTTCCTTTCCTGTTCAACCATGTGAAAAATTGTACTACTAGATTACTTGATATCATTATTAGGGTAATGGTATCGAACTTTTCAATACCAAACTTTTCGGTATCGAACTTTTCGGTAGCATACCCACTTTTTTAGGCTAGTATATTAAGACACATGGCATGCAAAATAAATAAAAAAAATTAAAGAAAATCAATTATTCAAGTAATCGGTTTTGTCATGGGAATTTATCCCATGTAGCACACATCTATTACAATGACCAATTATAAAATCATGTTTAATGTAATTTAATGTAATTATTTCGTTTTGGGAATTTTTTTATGAAGCAGAAAAATAAAGAAATTTTGGAAATAGAAATTTCAATTTATTTATTTTTGTAATATAAAGTGATTAAATCTAAGATGTAAAAATAAAAATTAAATTTAAAATAAAAATAAAGTTTTCAAAATGATTTGGTGATATAATTTATAAATTACTGAAAAGTAAATTTAATTTATTTAACATCAAATTATTTTATGATAAAATTGGATGAATATTTGAAGTGTGAAAAGCAATATAATTGGTTTATGAAGTGAAAAAATGGGAAAAGATAGAAATAAATTTTAAAAAATATATATTAATTTAAAATTAAATTAGTTGTGTACACATTATTAATTGAGAAATATATTACTAAATTATTTCTTAGCATTTAAATTGTATTACACAAAGAATTTGTTGAAATATTGAAAATACGAAAAAGGTATAATTAGTAACAATATGTAAATCCAAACCGCTCGTTGATTTTTTAGTAAATTTCCATTTTGAATTTTTCGGGGATCCATTTAACACCCTCCAAATGTATTGAACTTATCTAAACAATATCTAAGTCATATGAAGTTCCAATTTTTTTTTAAAAAAAAATCAAAAAGTGGAGAGTAGGGAGGGTATAAAAAAATGTGAGATTCCTCACATTCTTTATACCCCTTCTAATTTTTTAGTATTTTTGGATTTTGATTATTTCGAGCATCATTTGAACACCCACAAAGTGTAATGAACGAACTTAAAAAATATCTAAGTCATACGAAGTCCCTAAACATTTTTAAAACATCATAGAAGTGGAGAATGAAGAGGGTACGAAGAATGTGAGGATTCCTCATATTCTTCGTACCCTTGCTAATTTTTTAGTATTTTTGGATTTTGATTTTTTCGAGTATCATTTGAACACCCCTTAAGTGTAATGAACTCATTTAAACAATATCCAACTCATACGATATCCAATTTTTTTTTTCAAACATCAAAGAAGTGGAAAATGGGAAGGGTATGAAGAATGTGAAGATTCCTCACATTCTTCATACCCTTTCTAATTTTTAAGTATTTTTGGAGTTTGATTTTTCTGGGAATTATTTGAACAACCCTTATGTGTAATGAACTCATTTAAACAATATCCAAGTCATACGATATCCCAAATTTTTTTTAAAACATCAAATAAGTGGAGAATGAGGAGGGTGCGAAGAATGTGTGGATTTTTCACATTTTTCGTATTCTTTCTAATTTTTAAGTATTTTTGCAGTTTAATTTTTTTAGGCATCATTTGAACACCCCTAATTGTAATGAACTCATTTAAACAATATTCAAGCAATACGATGTCCCAAAAAAATTTTAAAACATAAAAAAAGTGGAGAATGTGCTCACATTCTTCGTACACTTTCTAATTTTTAAGTATTTTTGGAGTTTGATTTTTCTTGGAATCATTTGAACACCCCTTAAGTGTAATGAACTCATTTAAACAATATCCAAGACATATGATGTTCCAATTTTTTTTTTAAAACATCCAAGAAGTGGAGAATGGGGAAAGTACGAAGAATGTGAACATTCCTTACATTGTTCGTACCCTTTCTAATTTTTAAAGTTTGATTTTTTCGGGCATCATTTGAACACTCCTTAAGTTTAATGAACTCATTTTAAAAATATCCAAACCATACGAATTCCCAAAATTATTTTAAAACATCAAAGAAATGGAGAATGGGCAAAGTACGAAGAATGTGAGGATTCCTCACATTCTTCGTACCCTTTCTAATTTTTAAGTATTTTTTGAGTTTGATTTTTTCGAGCATCATTTGAACACCCCTTGAGTGTAATGAACTCATTTAACCAATATCCAAGTCATACGATGTCCCAAAATAATTTTAAAAGATCAAATAAGTGGAGAATGGGGAGGGTACGAAGAATGTGAGCATTCCTCATATTCTTTGTACCATTTCTAATTTTTAAGTATTTTTGGAGTTTGATTTTTATAGGAATCATTTGAACACCCCTTAAGTGTAATGAACTCATTTAAACAATATCCAAGTCATACGATGTCCCAAAATTTTTTTAAAACATCAAAGAAGTGGAGAATGGGGAGGGTACGAAGAATGTGAGCATTCTTCATATTCTTCGTTCCCTTTCTAATTTTTAAGTATTTTTTCAGTTTCATTTTTCTGGGGATCATTTGAACACCCCTTAAGTGTTATTAACTCATTTAAACAATATTCAAACCATACGAAGTCCCAAAATTATTTTAAAACATTAAAGAAATGGAGAATGGACAACAAACAAAGAATGTGAGGATTCCTCACATTCTTCATACCCTTTCTAATTTTTAAGTATTTTTGGAGTTTGATTTTTTCAGGGATCATTTGAACACTTCTTAAGTGTAATGAACTCATTTAAACAATATCCAAGCCATACGATGTCCATTTTTTTTTTTTTAAAAAAAACATCAAAGAAATGGAGAATGGGAAAAGTACGAAAATTGTGAGCATTCCTCACATTGTTTGTACCCTTTCTAACTTTTAAGTATTTATGAAGTTTGATTTTTTCGGGCATCATTTGAACACCCCTTAAGTGTAATGAACCCATTTAAACAATATCCAAGCCATACAAAGTCCCAAAATTATTTTAAAACATTAAAGAAATGGAGAATGGAAGGGTTCAAAGAATGTGAGGATTTCTAACATTCTTCGTACCTTTTCTAATTTTTAAGTATTTGTGGAGTTTGATTTTTTTGGGCATCATTTGAACACCCCTTGAGTGTAATTAACTCATTTTAAACAATATCCCAGTTATACAATGTCCTAAAAAAATTTTTAAAACATCAAATAAGTGGAGAATGAGGAGGGTACGAAGAATGTGAGGAATCCTCACATTCTCCGTGCCCTTTCTAATTTTAAGTATTTTGGAATTTGATTTTTCCAGGGATCATTTGAATACCCCTTAAGTGTAATGAACTCATTTAAACAATATCCAAGCCATACGATGTCCCAAATTTTTTTTAAAACATCAAAAAAATGGAGAATGAGATTCCTCACATTCTTCGTACCATTTCTAATTTTAAGTAGTTTTGGAGTTTGATTTTTCCAAGGATCATTTGAACACCCCTTAAGTGTAATAAACTCATTTAAACTAAATCCAAGCCATACGGTGTCCCAAAAAAATTTTAAAACATCAAATGCTCGCATTCTTCGTACTCTTTCTAATTTTTAAGTATTTTTGGAGTTTGATTTTTCCAAGGATCATTTGAACACCCCTTATGTGTAATGAACTCATTTAAAAAATATCCAAGTCATACAATGTCTCAATTTTTTTTTAAAACATCAAAGAAATGGAGAATGGGGAGGATACAAAGAATGTGAACATTCCTCACATTCTTCTTACCTTTTTTAATTTTTAAGTATTTTTACAGTTTGATTTTTTCAGGAATCATTTAAACACCCCTTAACTGTAATGAACTCATTTAAACAATATCCAAACCATACTATGTCCCAAATTTTTTTTAAAACATCAAAGAAATTGAGAATGAGGAGAGTACGAAGAATGTTAGCGTTCCTCACATTCTTCGTGCCATTTCTAATTTTTAAGTATTTTTGGAGTTTAATCTTTCTTGGGATCATTTGAATACCCCTTAAGTGTAATGAACTCATTTAAACAATATCCAAGCCATACGATGTTCCAATTTTTTTTTAAAACATCAAAGAAATGGAGAATGGGGATGGTAGAAGTATTTTTGGAGTTTGATTTTTTTAGGGATCATTTGAATACTCTTTAAGTGCAATGAACTCATTTAAATAATATCCAAGTCGTACAATGTCCCAAAATTTTTTTAAAACATCAAAGAAATGGAGAATAAGATTCCTCACATTCTTTGTATGCTTTCTAATTTTTAAGTATTTTTGGAGTTTGATTTTTCCAGGGATCATTTGAACATTCCTTAAGTGTAATGAACTCATTTAAACTATATCTAAGCCATACGATGTCCCAAAAAATTTTTAAAACATCAAATGCTCGCATTCTTTGTACCATTTCTAATTTTTAAGTACTTTTGGAGTTTGATTTTTCCAATGATCATTTGAACACCCCTTATGTGTAATGAACTCATTTAAACAATATCCAAATCATACAATGTCTCAATTTTTTTTTAAAACATCAAAGAAATGGAGAATGGGAGGGTACGAAGAATGTGAACATTCCTCACATTCTTCGTAGGCTTTCTAGTTTTTAAGTATTTTTGGAGTTTGATTTTTCCAGGAATCATTTAAACACCCCTTAACTGTAATGAACTCATTTAAACAATATCCAAACCATACGATGTCCCAAATTTTTTTTAAAACATCAAAGAAATTGAGAATGGAGAGGGTACGAAGAATGTGAGCATTCCTCACATTCTTCGTGCCATTTCTAATTTTAAAGTATTTTTGGAGTTTGATTTTTCTTGGGATCATTTGAACACCCCTTAAGTGTAATGAACTAATTTAAACAAAATCCAAGCCATACGATGTCCCAATTTTTTTTTAAAACATCAAAGAAATGGAGAGAGGGTATGAAGAATGTGAGCATTCCTCATATTCTTCGTAACCTTTCTAATTTTGAAGTATTTTTGGAGTTTGATTTTTTCGGGGATCATTTGAATACCCCTTAAGTGTAATGAACTCATTTAAATAATATTCAAGTTGTACAATGTCCCAAATTTGTTTTAAAACTTTAAAGTAATGGAGAATGGGGAGTGTACAAAGAATGTGAGGATTCCTCATATTCTTCATACCATTTCTAACTTTTAAGTATTTTTGGAGTTTGATTTTTCCAGGGATCATTTGAACACCCCTTAAGTGTAATGAACTCATTTAAATAACATCCAAGTCATACGATGTCCCAAAAATATTTTAAAACATCAAAGAAGTTGAGAATGGGGATGGTACGAAAAATGTGAGCATTCCTCACATTTTTCGTGACATTTCTAATTTTTAAGTATTTTTGGAGTTTGATTTTTCTTGGAATCATTTAAACACCCACTAAGTGTAATGAACCTATTTAAACAATATCTAAGCCATAGGAAGTCCCAATTTTTTTTTTTAAACATCAAAGAAGTGGAGAATTGGGAGGATACGAAGAATGTGAGGATTCCTCATATTCTCGATACCCGTGCTAATTTTTTAGTATTTTTTTATTTTTAGTTTATCGAGTATCATATTAACATTCATTAAGTGTAATGAACCTATTTAAACAATATAAAAACCATATGAAGTCCTAATCATTTTGAAATTTTTTAAAGATGTGGATAATGAAGAGAATAGAGAATTTGACTAAGCAAGAAACGGTCGACCACTTAAATTCAATTAGTTGAGCCATTTTCTCAACCGCCAAACACTGGAATTTCTTTTGATGAATCACCAAAATGGCTAGTTGCTACCGATATGCTTTTGATGTAATTTAAGATTTTTATCCGATGATTCTTACATTAAAATGGTATTGCCCAATTAATGGTAGGGATCAAAACCCCTAGTGTTTTTATTTTTATTTTTATTTTATTTTTTTATTTTATATAAGAGCGAAAAAATTATAGAAAATAGAAGTAAGAAAGATTTTCCATATTAATACACCTACTCTTTATCTTGTTTCCAACAATTTTTCTTTGGGATCGGTCAAATCCATTGTAAACAAAGAATTTTCCTAGCATATGCATTGGAATGGAGAACAAAAAAAAAAAAAAAAAAAAACAAAAAGAAAAACAAAAGCCACTGAAGTAGATAAAGAAACTAAATAGTGGTTTTAGAGCCAAACCAAAAGTGAACAGGTCCAAGCTTTTGTTGGATAAGTATTAGTAGATCAACATCATTTCTCTACCATGAATGCAACATCTAAGAAGCTTTACAAGATTTTGATGTTGAAGTTTTGCAATGGATTGAAATTCATTTTTTAACTCTTTTAACCCTTCTCCCTTTTGCAATTTTCCTTGAAAATATCAAATTCGTTTTATTCCAAAGCTTTTCATATTAAATGAAACTTGTCAATATTCAAAATGAGAAGCCCTAAAAAAACTAATAGCACAAAAATATTAGCACATGTACTGATTTCAAGACATTAAAGCATATATCTAAAGGTGGCTTCATTTAGATAATATGAGGATTAGGGACATTGATAACTTTTCAAAAACTTGTAAGTTGTTGTAGGGTATACCCTTACCTTGTAGATAGGTTTAAAACCAGCGTCTCCAAGCTTTTTGTCACTAGAAAAGTTATTAGTGGCTTTCAATAATGTATCCAAGTCAACTAGTGATAGCTCTAGATGTTTCCAACCTTCATTGGTTTCACCTCCCTTTGAATTGTGTCCCATGTATCTTGAATAATGGAGAATGGAATGAAGGATTACAAAATGCATAAATCTTATCTACAGAAATCATCAATTTGATCTATTTCCAAGCCTAGATCATTTATACATTTATCAAAATAAGCTAGGCCACTCTCTTGCTCCTTTTTTGAGAATACATAATTAGACAAGGTGTGGAAGTACTTATGAGTAATACACATAGTGATACGAGTACTATGATTTGTTACTTGCCTTTTCTCCTTAGTTGCTTCTTCATTTTCAGCACATACAAGGTTAGGACCAGACTTAAAAGAACTATTCTTGTAATTGATATAGAGATGACAATGACTTGCTTTTTCTTCTTGTTGGAGCTGCTATTTATCATTTAAAAAGCATCTTGAAGCGGATGAAAAGAAAATAAGCAAGAAAACTAGGAAATAAAATAGAAAAACCATAAATTCTTATGAGTAGTAACCACTGATCCAAAATATATTTGTAGTTTACAACCATGAAAGCATGAGTTCAAGGAACTGTAGTTTCCATAGGATTTGAGGGCACAAATCAATAGGTGTATTACTGTGTTATAGCATCTGCTACACTATAGTTGAAATCTAAAAGAAAAATATTCCAACTTTTGAGTAGACCTTTGTTTTACACTCTAGTCTTCAGAAAATAAGAGTCCATTTGTCAAGTGATTTTAGGATGCACTTTTAACCTAAAAAGTGTTTTTGAAAAAACATTAGGTGTTTGCCAAAATTTAGGAAACATTTTTAGAATATAGAAAAATCACTTCTAGTCTTACAAAATCGCTTCTAATATTTTATGGAGAAACACTTGATATGTAATTCTTATAAAAACACTCATGAGAAAACATTTCCACTAAAAACACTCCCAAATGTACTTTAAGTATTTTATTCCATGGAACAATGTGCTTGGTAGTTTGTCTAAGATTTTTCACACCAGCAATAATTGAGATAGAGGTAAAGCTTTACGCCACAAAATCAAGGGATAAAACTAGAGGCAAGTATGGAAGGTGAAAAATTAAAAACGTTTGAATAAATATACCATGAAATTTGTATCAGATTTATGTTTCTCAAGTAAAAAAAAGAAAAATTCATACTTGATTATAATGCTGGCATGCTTAGGTAAAACTCTTGCCCATTTTGAGTGAATTTCTGATGTCAATCAAGTCACCAAACCAGAGCAACCATCCACTTCCTCATCGTCTGATATCTGAATTTGCATAAGCAGTGCAAGTGCACTTTCTTAAGCATAGGGAAGCACATTCCTTAAGGTTTATGCACACGTTAAATGAAAAGGTCTACGTGTTTGGCAATTTCACATCAGGGAAGTTTACAAATCCATCACCCTTCTGACAATCTGTAAACCCTCCATTTTGTCCCATTAGCACACGTCTTTAAGTTCATTTCCAGTACTCCGCAGTACTTCCTTGGTGGCCCATTGCTACTCATACTGCTTACCTATTTTCTGACCCACTTTGGGGACTTTGGTTGAAGGGTTTATCCTGCTCCACATTATGACATTGGTTGCCCTTCAAGTTTAGATTGGGTTTCACTTAGGTGCACTTTAGGTTAGACTTAGTTAGACCCACCTAGTCTCACCCTAGGCCTATTTAAGTTCACATAAGCCTTCTTAGGCACACTTGGCCTATTAGACTTTTTTTAACGTTTCTTGCATGACTTACATAGTCGCAATGACTTACATGACCCGCATAAGATTGACCATTTTATTTAATTATTTTGTTTTACTTTATTTATTTTACATTATTCTTTTATATGTTGCAACATTACTAACTCTTTTTTGGTTTTATTCTTTTTATTTTCTTTTTTTATTGTTTAACAAGAGAATAGGGTTGTTGTTCAACTCTCACTAAGGCACGTGCACTCAAAGAAGGTAAGAAAAATATTTTTAGAGGAAAAAGAGGATTAAAATGGTTGCACTCATATGGAAAGAGGAGATCCTACATAGAAAGAGAAAAACATTCTAATTTTCGAAAATGAAAGGAAATAAAAGAAAGGAAAGTGGATTTCCTTGGGCAGATTGAGTTTTTGGGAGGCTGATACAAATACATAAAAAAAAAAGAAAGGATTTTCCTTTTTTCGGAACGAATTTGAGTTTTTTGGGCTGATATATATACATAAGAAAGGATGTTGGAGAGTAGGGATTCTGGGATTGTCTTGAGGAAAAACACAGAGGAGCGGGAAATGATCAAGTGCAACCGAGTTTGTCTAGGTATGTTTCTTGTTACTCTTGGAATTCTTACCCATATTCGATTTCTTCGTATGTTCGTTTTTTTAATATTTAATATACTGTTCATTGGTGTGGATGGAAAGGGCCACGAATTGTTTTGTTGATATTGGTTACTTGCTTGTTTGCCTCGAATCTGTTTGTGATCTCCTCCCACTAATCTGAGCCTGTTGAATGAAATTCGAAATGGGGCTTTCATGGGTTCCTCATTTTTTTTTGTTTTCATTCTTTACACTCTGTTTTCTTAGTTGTCTCCATCTGTTCTCTATGAGGAATTTTGGGTGCATAATCATATGTGCTTCACCAATTGATAATGTTTGTTGAAACTTGATACTAAAGCTTGGAAGAAGAGAGCGGGCTAGGTAGTTAATGATGTGATTGCTGTTCCACAAAAAAAAAAAAAAAAAAAATTTGCTTTACACTGATTGAGACACGGGTTACTAGAAAAGTGGTGAATATGTGGTTTGAGTTTCTTTAGCTTTGGGCCCCGCTGACACTCCATAGCTGGAGCTTATTTTATGAATTTGGGTCGATCATGTGAGGAGTGTGTGGAAATGGGACAAGCAACCAGATGGCATGCTAAAGTTCTATAAAGAGAATATCTCACTGCTTGTGAACCCCGCTTAAAGTGGTTCCGTCATAGTGATTTATAATATGCAACCTCATCAATCCTAGAAAATTGGTACAAGACCTTCAGTTACGAAGAAGACAACTAAGACATCTAGGCAGGAGCAATGTTTTTAAAGGCGTTTGTGGGGCGCGCTTTGAGGCGAGGCGCAACGAAAACGCGTTGAGCCGTTAAAAATAAAGCGAAACACCTGAAAGGCGTACACTTTTCTGGTGAGGCGTACGCTTCGTCGGATCTGATGTGGCAATGAACAGAGATTTAAAAAAAAAAACCCTAAGTAATCCCTAAAACCCTAGTCTCGACTAAAAACAAACCCAAAACGAAACCCTACCTCTTCCAGTCAAGCGGCGACGGAGTGCTCACCCTCGGCGGTGACCAATCGCAGCGATCTTCTCCTGTGGAAATCCCTCTCATCTCCAGGTATGTTGCGAACTCCCTCTTCCATGGTTTCTCCCTCTTCGTTTCTCTCTCTGCAATCCACACGGGTGTCGGCTCTTCATCCAATTCTTTTTTTTTTTTTTATCAAATCAGATGTGCTGTATATCCACACGGGCAAGTTTTAAACCCTTTTTTCTTTCTCTCACAGCATTTAAATTCTCTCATAGGCTCACAGCCCACACTTCCCGTCCAGACTTTTCTCTCTCTCCTAGTAGGTTTTTCATCTTTTTATTTTTTATTTTTTAAATTATCAAATAAGATGTGCCTTTTGTTAATAAGATTTTTTTTTGAAGTTTTTTATATGTTTGCTTATAGTATCAATAAACAAATATAATTAAAATTATATAAAAGATAATTATTTGTGAATTTTGAATTTTTTATTTCTGGTTTAATTTTAATTCTCACCTCAATTTTCTTTATTTCATTATTAAATTCCAATTAAAATTTATGTGTATAATTTTTAAACTCCTTTAAAAAAAATTGTTTTTTTTAATTTAAACCAATTAAATTTTGTATTTCATTTTTAAATTTCTTTCAATTGTGCTTTGTTATTATTTTTTAGTCAATTATATTGTTATATGGAAATTAGAATATTATTATTGGTGATTTTTTTTAGAATGAGTTCCTCCGATTCGAAAAATTCAAGAAAGGATTTTGTGTGGAAGTATGTAATTGAAGTTTCTCCAGAACAATATTTAAGATGTAAATTTTGCAATCAAAGATGTACGGGAGGGGTGAATAGACTAAAACATCACTTAGCCGAAACTCATCATGGTATGAAACCATGCAACAAAGTTAGTGAAGATGCTAGATTGGAATGTAAAGAGGCATTGGCTAATTTTAAGGATCAAAAAACGAAGAGAAATGAATTGCTCCAAGAAATTGGTATGGGTCCAACTTCAATGCATGAAAGCGCCTTGTCTAAAACAATAGGGACATTAGGGAGTGGGAGTGGGAGTGGGAGTGGGGAACCTATTCCTAGGGGACCCATGGATAAATTTACCACTTCACAACCTAGACAAAGTACTTTGAATTCAAAGTGGAAGCAAGAAGAAAAGAAGAAAGTGTGTAGAAAAATTGGTAGGTTTATGTATTCAAAATGTCTCCCATTTAACATTGTGAATGATCCTTATTGGTTTCCTATGATAGATGCTGTTGCAAACTTTGGACCCGGGTTTAAGCCTCCATCTATGCACGAATTGAGGACATGGATTCTTAAAGAAGAGGTGAATGACCTAAGTATCATTATGGAAGATCACAAAAAATTTTGGAAACAATATGGATGTTCAATTATGTCAGATGGTTGGACAGATGGAAAAAGTAGGTGTCTTATCAATTTTTTGGTGAATAGTCCTGCTGGCACTTGGTTTATGAAATCAATTGATGCTTCTGATACAATAAAAAATGGGGAATTGATGTTCAAATATCTTGATGAGGTGGTTGAAGAAATTGGAGAGGAGAATGTTGTGCAAGTCATCACAGATAATGCCTCTAATTATGTGAATGTTGGAATGAGGCTTATGGAAAAAATGAGTAGATTGCGGTGGACTCCTTGTGCTTCTCATTGCATTGATTTGATGTTGGAGGATATTGGAAAGCTAAATGTTCATGCTACTACACTTTCTCGAGCTAGGCAAGTTGTGAAGTTTATATATGGGCATACTTGGGTTCTTAGCTTGATGAGAACATTTACAAAAAATCATGAACTTATTCATCCAGCAATTACACGGTTTGCTACTGCATTTCTTACTCTCCAAAGTCTTTATAAGCAAAAGCAAACTCTTATAGCAATGTTCTCCTCAGAAAAATGGTGTTCAAGCACATGGGCTAAAAAGGTAGAAGGTGTGAAAACTCGAAGTACTGTGTTGTTTGATCCAAATTTTTGGCCTCATGTTGTTTTTTGCATAAAAACTACTGTTCCATTAGTTAGTGTCTTGAGAGAGGTTGATTCATAGGAAAGACCAGCCATGGGTTATATTTATGAGTTGATGGATTCAGCTAAGGAGAAAATTGCATTTAATTGTCGGGGCATGGAGAGAAAATAGGCCCCAATTTGGAGAAAAATTGATGCAAGATGGACTCCACAACTTCATCGACCTTTACATGCAACAGGCTATTATCTTAATCCTCAATTGCGGTATGGAGATAAGTTCTCTAATGTTGATGAGGTGAGGAAGGGATTATTTGAATGCATGGATAGAATGTTGGATTATCAAGAACGTTTAAAAGCTGACATTCAATTGGACTCATATGACCAAGCAATGGGTGAATTTGGGAGTCGTATTGCAATTGATTCTCGAACATTAAGAAGTCCTACAAGTTGGTGGATGCGTTTTGGGGATTCAACACCGGAGTTGCAAAAGTTTGCTATTCGAGTCCTTAGCCTTACTTGTAGTGCTTCGGGATGTGAAAGAAATTGGAGCACATTTGAATCGGTAATACTTCTATTTTTGTAAATTTTTATACATATATTTCTATTTCAATGTTAGAGAATTTTATTTCATTTTAACACATAAAATTGTTTCTTTTATTATTTGTAGATCTATACAAAAAAAAGAAATAAACTTGAACATCAAAGGTTGAATGCTCTAGTGTATGTAAGGTACAACACTAGATTGAGAGAGCGAAGTCTACAAAGGAAACAAAATGTTGATCCAATCTTGGTAGAGGAGATTGATTCCGATGATGAATGGATTGCGGAGAAAGAAGATCCCCTCCTCTCCCTTGATCTTTGTTGGCTTCAAGATAATGAATTATTCAATGTTGATGCCATTAGAGTTGTGTCATCCAACTCCCAAGAGACGCAAGCATCATCGGATCATATGGTTTCTTCACATTCCTACAAAAGGAAACATAATGAAGGAATTGAAATCATAAATTTGATTAAATTTAATAAAAAAAACTTTTAATATTTACACATAATTAATACTTTATGCTAGGTACAAGTGGAGGCAAAGGTAAAGAGAAGGAATTGAATTTGACACCAATTGATGAAGATGAAGATTTAGATGAAATGGGGATACATGATAGTGGACATTTTCCTACTATTGATACATTGGATGAGGATGATGATGACCTTGGAGAGGAGGATTTAAGTTGAAACAATTTACTCTAGTTATTATTTCATGACTTAGTTATGGATTTTTTGTAAAAGTTTAAAACTATTATTATGGTTGACTCTATTTTCTATTTCATGACTTAGTTATGGCTTTTTGTTAAAGTTTGAAACTATTAGTATAGTTGAATCTATAATCTATTTTATGAATTTGTTATGGTTTTTTGTGAAAGTAGGGAACTAGTATGTTTTTTTTTTATGATTCTAATGAATTGTTTTCATGTTTTTATTTATGCTATTTTATTTTATATATTTTAAAATATTAATTAATTATATAATGTAAGGCTCAAAAAGCTTACGCCTCAACGCCTCGAGGCTTACGCCTCGCCTTACGCCTCGCCTTACGCTTTCGCCTTTAAAAACTTTGGGCAGGAGTCAATATTGTCAATGAATATTATCCGGTTGATGCAATACGAAATATCAAGTCTAAAGATATAGATTCTCTCTTACAGTTTGATTAAAAAGGATTTCAGTCTTTAAATGTTAATGCACCTAGTAACCATGGGCCGGGAATGCATGGATAGTTCTTATACAGATTTGCCCATACTTCAGAAAGCTTACCTAAGGGCATAGTTTACATCTCAGAAAATACAGTCTTGTGTTCCTTATTGTAGGAATGTTGTTGAATTTGAGGCTTCCAATGGAGGAAATTTGAGCTTTTTCTGATAGGACTTCCAAGGTTGTCATGCTCATTACATTGCAGTTCAGAATTCTGCTTTGAAGTCCTTTCTAAAGTTACTCTTAAAAAGGCTAAGATGCAATGTCACAACTTATTAGAATTGTTGTCCTTCATGTTTTTGAAGGACAGCCCCCTAAGTTTGATCCCAAAGAGCCTTTGAAGGTTTATTGCTTTGTTTTAGAATATGGAGAAGAGGGTATCGAGTGAGGACGTTGCCATAGCTGGGATTGAGATTAGTTTTCATTACAATCCATCCCGTGAAATGAATGTTTTGATACAGGCTACAAATTGAGAAGGCCAATTTCGGATGTTGATTTTGATAATGGGCAACCACAAGGGAGTAGTCAGGCTACCATTATCGCTCAAGCAGTAGAGGAGCATTTCATATCTCAATTACGCAGTATTGCTCTAGCAAATGCTCATGCTGAAAGGCAAACCCAGAGTTCAGAACTTCAGGATAATCAACAATTGGATGCTCCACTGTCCAATGATAGTCAACCAGCAGAAGGTGATGATGCTAGCTCACTTGATGAGTCACGACGAATCAGAATTGAACGCTAATAAAGAGCAAAGACCCAACTCCTCGATACAGCTTCTTGACCCGCTATTGAGAAGGAGAATATCAGGATGTAATATCAAACCCTAAATCCTTGATCATTAAAATCAGTTTTATGACCTTGGTCATGCTATGATTAGATTCTCATAATCTTGTTCTGATGAACTACTTCTATGGACATGGGATATTTCTATCAGTTTTGACTTCATTTACAACTACCAGAAAACTGCTTTACAGTCAATTGGGCCTGTGTTTCACTTAACAAAAAAAAGAGATGGGGTCTGAGAATATTTTTCTAGTAAAAAAAAAAAAAAAACATTATATTCTTGTAAATTCTTGCTCATCCCAATTTCCAGATCTTCATATCCATGACCAAGTTACTGAGTTATGCTGTGGTTTGTCCAGCTAATTCAATTCCTTTGTTACAACAAGGTCAGGTTTCTTCTAATGATTTGCACATTGACATTCCTGCATATCACATGGCCATAGACTACTCTGATGGTACTTTGAAACTATGGAGAAACAACTCTTCTAGATTATGTGGATAGGAAAGATCAGTCTAATTGCCGCTCAGAATGTACCAAGGGCAGTCCTGATTTCAAATTTGAAGAAGACAGAGGTGTTCTTTCTATAATTTCCACCGAATCTGGCATTCTTGATTTCAAAGCATTATTAATGGAAGATAGTACTGGAGAAGGCCAATCCAAGCTACATATTAACATAAATATGAATGATCATCTATCCAACAGTTTGTTTGCAACAAAGACTCGAAGGAAATATGGTTCTGGTGCCAAGCTCAGTTTCTGGAGTATACTAGAAGTTGTAGAGAAGTTATGTGGATCTTTGCTTGTTCATCATCCTAAGGTGCTCCTGATGAATATATTTTCAGGCAATTAGAAACGTGCTTATATAGTTTTGTAGCATCTTGTTAAATGTCTTACTTCTACTCATGCTCTTGAGCGAAGACATTCCACTGCAAAGTCTAGCCACATCATCCCATAGATTCAATTGTCAAATTATTTTGAAGGACATCTTGTTAAGATATAGACTCACATGCAGCTTAATCAATGATTCATGATTAAGCTATTCAAATTATGGACATTTTGATTTAATGTTCGTTTTAAGAGTATGGGCCACCTTATGTGTAGAGCCCAATGCAATCATGGGCTTTAGATGATGGGCCTAAGGCCTGTGAGGCCCAATAACCAATGGGTATGGTCCCTAAGGCAGGAGGGTATAAAAGGTGAGGCTTATGTCTTTTCAGAGATCATCACACCTATTAAACAGAAAAAGAACCGCTCTCTCTCCCGCTCCCATTGCTTGAGAGAATCCAGAGAAAGGTGGTGCCCTCTATAGCCTTAGAAGATCCATACCTTCATCAAACGCATAATGGACTCTGGTTAGTTTGGATTCTATATGGTAGCATTCCGTAAAACCTTCAGGCATGATTTCTTTGAATGGTTTAACATGAGATTCCTGACAGAGTTTGTTTTGTGTTAATAATGGTAATGCACTTCAATTGGTATCAGAGCGGCATGTTAAATCATTAAGAAATTACCAATCACTGAAAAAATGGCTCTTTAATTTGGAATATTAGGGCAATGAATCACTTCATAAAATCCATAAAAATAATTTGGATACAGGCATGAGGCAATTAGCGGCTTTTGAAGCGCCGTTCGCGGCTTACTTCAAGGCGCGTTGGGGGCCACTGTAGGCACTCATTTTGGTGCGCTTCAAGCGTTGTCTCCGGCGAAGTCCAAACACATTGACATCAAGTTCTTGGTTGTGAAAGAAAGAGTTCAGAGTCTTCAAGTATCGATTGAACACATAAGCACAAACTTTATGATTGCGGATCCGCTCACTAAGGGTTTGCCAACCAAAGTATATCATGAGCACGTCACACATATGGGTGTTGTACACATTGATGATGTGCCAGTATAGTGGGAGTTTGTATTCAGACTTTGTGTTTATTTTCTTGATGTGATATTATGTTGTGTTATTTGTACAAATCTTGATTTTAAAGATTATTGTATTTGAATTTTATGAATTGAAATGATGACTTTCAGAAGCAATTTAGCATCAAGTATTGAAAGTAGAATTTGACTATTTTTAGTCATAAAGTAGAACCAATTGGAAATAGACATATTAAATATCACATTCTATGTAATTTCCATGCTACACATCCATACTTGATCCATATTGCTAATTTTGTTAATATTGTGATCATTGTTAGGTCTAGTTATAATTATAATTAACGAAGGCCACTTTAATCCTATGTTAACTTAATTAGTAGATCGGATTGTTTAAGGATATTAAGATAGAATAGCAAGATGAGCTCGATAAAGTACCATCATGAACATTGTTTAGTAACATGTGTGGTCCAAGTGGGAGATTGTTAAGATATGGACTCACACATGCTTAATCAATGATTCATGATTAAGCTATTCAAATTATGGACATTTTGATTTAATGTTCGTTTTAAGAGTATGGGCCACCTTATGTGTAGAGCCCAATGCAATCACGGGCTTTAGATGATGGGCCTAAGGCCTGTGAGGCCCAATAACCAATGGGTATGGTCCCTAAGGCAGGAGGGTATAAAAGGTGAGGCTTATGTCTTTTCAGATATCATCACACCTATTAAACAGAAAAAGAACCGCTCTCTCTCCCGCTCCCATTGCCTGAGAGAACCCAGAGAAATGTGGTGCCCTCCATAGCCTTAGAAGATCCATACTGTCATCAAACGCACAATGGACTCAGGTTAGTTTGGATTCTATATGGTAGCATTCCGCAAAACCTTCAGGCATGATTTCTTTGTATGGTTTAACATGAGATTCCTGACAGAGTTTCTTTTGTATTAATAATGGTAATGCACTTCACATCTCTCAAAAACTTCAACTGACAAAGGATTTCAATGGAGTAGAGAAGATACTCTAGTCACATCGTTTGCACAATTAAAGAAAGGTCCAATCCAGTTTCATACAATTCAGAGTCTGATGCTCCCAGGAATACATTATCTTCATCTTCTACAAAATCTAAACTTAGCAACTTTGTTGAACCACTTGAGAAGTTCTATGAATTAGAAGTCATAACCAGCTCAGAGAAGATGCAAGTTCCTGTGATTATTGATCTTCTTAATGAAGTCAATAATCCCCACTCTGCTTCTGCCTATGGGAATCTCGATGAACCTGGCTAAAGATTCTGGATTGCAGTAAGATTTCAGCAACATTATTTTGCCCGAAGTTTTGGTGAACTGGCATCCGCAGATGAGTTGGTTGTTGACTCTAGTCTGATTGCATGGACCTTTCACTCTGATTCTCAAGAAAATTTATTTGGTCTTATCCTAACTAATGATTCATCTTGGCAAGAAATGCGGACTCTGGTTGTTGGGAGAACATGGGTGCAATATTCAGCAGTAAGGCCACGGATGGTGAATGAGTAACTCGGGAAGGAGATCCAACCATATGGAGACATTCAGTTGACCATTACAGATTTATAACCTGGAAAATAGATCCCTGTAAGGAAGGTAAAATTCCAGCTTCTTTTTGGTGGCTTCAATGACAAAGTAGCTGATGTATCAACTCATAAGCCGAACTTCAATTTGGCTCAATGTCTTTTTGCTGGATGATGAGCTCAAAAGTGAGGAAATAAGGGAGGTTATATGACAAATTCAGGTCACAATGTCAAAATAAATGCAGGTAAGTTCAGTCGAGAACTAGAATCATCCATTCTGACCCTCAGAGAAGTAAATTTGAAAGTACAATAGGGGCATAAAATAACGATTTGTGGACTAGTTGAGACGGGGAAATCATCACTCCTGCATGCTATAGAGGGGTGCTACCTCTTAGAGGGGTGCTACCTCCTAGAGATATCTTCCCAATAAGTAACTTGATTCCTGGACCTAGACTTTGGTTTTTCAAAGACACACTTTTCCAAAAAACTATGAAGTCATTTTTTAGGGTTTTATTTCTTATTTTATTTTCCCTTTAAAATAAAATAAAATAAGCGACGACTTTGAGTTTTTCAAAATTAATTTTTCACCAATAAAAGCGAGTCTCGTCGATTGAGTGGGAACGCATGTGAAAAATACGGGTCCACACAATCCAGTAGAGTACTTGGAACACATTCATTTGATCAATCTTCCTCATCCCATTTCCTTTGCAACTTTGGCCTAAATCCTTTCATACACTCACATTTTGGAGATTGGTGAATCTTACAAATGCCACATCCTTTCTTTTCATTAGAAACAAAGTTAAATGTATAAGGTGAGTAGTTTGTTAATTGAGGTATTCCGCTATATTGAACACCATTCCATGGTCCAACACAAAATATTACTGTTAAGTCATTCCTCAAAACTTGTTGTGGAAATCCATTTAGATCAATCTCACATTTTCTTTAGAGTTATGTTTCATTCGTGGAAAGTATTAAAAAAAAATTGTAGAGGAAAATGGTTTTCTCATGTTTGATTTCATTGTGGGAAATATGAAAGAAAATCAAATATAATTAAAATTAGTTAGAAACTCATGCATCTTAAATTTTTTTTAATCTTTATATAATGGAAGAAAGTAAGTAAAATGAGTTTGAAGAAACATATAAAAATATATTGTTGACTTTGAATCTATTTTTTATTTTCCTTAACATTTTTTCTCCCCATTTTTTTCACTTTTTTCCTCTCTATAATCTAAAAGCTAGGTGAACACACTGAAATAGGATTAAGAACGAAGGTGAAGGACAAAGGTTGTCTCATAAAACACTTTGTGGATATATAGATTTTAGTGAGTCGTTATTTGGAACATCAGCAATAGGTCGACTGCTACTCCTAGCGGTTGAGTAATTTTCTCAACCGGCAAACACTGCCATTTTTGCTGAGGAAGAACCTAAAGTGGTAGTGTGTAGCGGCAGAGAAATAATTGCAACTGCTTGTTCTATAGGTTGACCGATTAACCAATATATGATCTTCATGTAATTTTCAATTTTCACCTAATTTTTCTGACATGAAATTGGTATTAGCCAATTATAACATAGCTTACCTCAACAAATAAGGTTCATCTTATGTTTCAAACACATAAAATTGGTCTACCATGATCCTATCAATCTCAATAATGCATAGTGTATGATTTATATATGATACCATTCATTAGCACTACAACAATTAGTAAATTTGAAAAGTAAATACAAATCAAAAGTGAATTACTATGATAGATTTACTTCAACATTTGTTTCATTTCCAACAACTACAGTGCATTCCAAATCCCCATTAATATTACATGTTGCAGCAGTAAATATGCACGGATATGAATTAATGGTGGTATTAAGGATCAGGCCCGTTGTTCCATGGTGAGGAAACTACCATTACCCCCATGTGATGAGCAGGAAACCCTTCTATAGGGATTGAAAAATCAATAAAGTGAGACTTAAAAATTCATGGCATCCCAATGGAAACCCATATTATATCATCCCCACCCATAATCATAAATATAGAAAAGAAGTGTTAAAAAAACTTAAAGTGCAGGAAATTCTAATCCTCACATAACACATCAAATTAAGGTAAAAGTACCATATTACTTACTAAATCTATCGATGCATAGTATAATCCATACATGTATAAGTAACTACATCATCCATATACCATCATCAGCATTGAGGGAAAACATTTATGCCATATATGTGAATGGCCTATCAATATCCAAATAAGTCATAAGAGGAAGTCATAAATAGAAAATGTCAATTACATTACCCAAATGTCCAAAAAAAAACCAAACTTTGCTAAGTATATAAGTAGTGGAAAATGTAGAAAGGGTCATTTATGGCCTGGGGTATGAAGTGAGAACTAGGCTCACAAGAATGCCATCAACTCATCATGCTGGTCTCGTATAACCTGCATACTCGCTTTGAATTCCTCTTGAAAACCATTAATGTGCTGCTTCAAAGATGTCAAACGTCAATCATTGGCTAATGTCATCTCCTCTAAGCTCATACCAATGGAGCTAATCTGGGCATTGAGATTATCTGATGCCTTAACCTCATTCCTAGCAATTTGTGAAGGATGATCTATAGTCATCTTAGCTCTTACCCCATTGTTTGATGGTAGTGCTGTCACATTCTCATTTTCAGTACCTCTTCCCTCTACATCCTCATTTTCATTTTCCTCCTTAGATGAATCGTTGTTTGAAGACATATCCACCTTTGAATGAGGCATAAAAGACTTCCTTCCCCACAAGCCATTCTTTTTGCCCACAAAATGCATGCGATGAAGTGAAGCCCGATCATATGTATCAAAGGATTTTAGTTTCTTATCGTCTGTCTCGTTCCGTAAATTCACATTGAAGTATTTCACAATCTTTGTGATGAACACGCCATATGGGAGCACTAAATCTTTGCTTAATGAGCAAACTTTATGGAAGAAAATTATGTAACCCATATTAATCTTTCTTTCAGTCAGAATGTTGTCAACCAAAAATGCCTCCAAGAAAGATACATCATCTTGATGTCCTCTTTTAGGGATAAAAATGTAAGAGATCATGTGTTGTAGGATGCGACTCAACACAGTCGATGAATAAGATGTTTGTCTACTAGTTTTTTTATAACCACGGAGCCTTGTAAAGATTTTGTAGGTTTGAAACCATCCACTCTTGGCCACTTCTTTGATTCATATAAAAAAACCCCTTCATTTGGAATGTCCAAAATCTGACAAAGCTCAACTACATCAAATTTTATTTTTACACCATTAACGGTTGTACTAATGGGTCCTTCATCTTCAAAAGTCATATTGCAATAGAAGCATTTCACAACCCTAGGATAAAGAAACTTTTTCACAGACACAATAGGTAGTCAACCCATCTTATTAAAAGCCTATCAAATTGGAAATAATTAAGCTTTGAAAAATCAATGTTCCTACCTGGGATTACAGTCCTATTGGCAAAAGGAAGATTAAATCTTTGTGCTCGCTTTGGGATTATGAACGTAGTTCGATCAAATGTGGCCTTCTTACGAATCTCAACATTTTCATCCATCGCCACTTTCTTCCCTTTGTTATCATTGCTCTTTGCTACCTCCAATGTCTTATGTTTGTCAGTGCTAGTCTTTGCTACCTCCGATCTCTTCCCTTTGGTCGCGATCATCCTTGCTACCTCCGGTCTCTTTCCTTTGCTGGCATTGGAGCTTGCTTCAACTGGTGCTCGTTTCGGTGCCATGGTAAGTTGATTTCCGGTTGAGGGATTTCAAGAAATTGAAGTTGAAGGGAAGAGAAGAGGGAGGGGTTGAGGGTTATAAGTTGGTTGCCCAAGTCGGTCGACCGTGGTATTAAATTGAAATGCATATAGTTTGAGATTGAAACATTTTAATTAAATTAATGTTCTATATAGATGAAACATTATTTTTTCTATTTTATTAATTTCAAATTTCCTATACTTGTCATTTAATTTATCACCCTAGGTTGATTGATAATATGAAAAAAATATTTGGATATAGCTTAATTAAATTAATTGAGGCTAATTAAATAAAATTTATAACAAGTAGGATATAGTATGATAACTTAATTAAATTAATTCAGGGTAATTGACTAACATTTCTAATAAGATAGTATGATACCTTCACTTAATTAATTCAGGGCAATTATTTTGTTCTTATAATAATTAGCATATACTATGACAACTTTATTAAATTAGTTAAGGTTAATAGATTAAAATTTATAATAACTAGGATATAATACAATAAATTATTTAAATTAATTCATGTTAATTAACTAACATTTTTCATAAGTAGGATATAGTATGGTACCTTAATTAAATTAATTAAGGTTAATAGATTAAAATTTATAATAACTAGGATATAGTATGATAGTTTATTTAAATTAATTCAGGTTAATTGACAAACATTTCTCATAAGTAGGATATAGTATCATACATGAATTAAATTAGTTAAGGTTAATAGATTAAAATTTATAATAACTAGGATATAATACAACAACTTAATTAAATTAATTCAGGTTAATAGATTAAAATTTATAATAACTAGGATATAGTACAATAGCTTATTTAAATTAATTCAAGTTAATTAACTAACATTTCTCACAAGTAGGATATAATATGATACCTTAATTAAATTAATTAAGGTTAATAGATTAAAATTTATAATAATTAGGATATAGTATGATACCTTAATTAAGTTAATTCAGGTTCATTGACAAACATTTATCATAAGTAGGATATAGTATCATACATGAATTAAATTAGTTAAGGTTAATAGATTAAAATTTATAATAACTAGAATATAGTATGATAGCTTAATTAAATTAATTAAGGTTAATGGATTAAAATTTATAATAACTAGGATATAGTACGATAGCTTATTTAAATTAATTCAAGTTAATTAACTAACTTTTCTCGTAAGTAAGATATAATATGATACCTTAATTAAATTAATTAAGGTTAATAGATTAAAATTTATAATAACTAGGATATAGTACGATAGCTTATTTAAATTAACTCAAGTTAATTAACTAACATTTCTCATAAGTAGGATATAGTACGATGCCTTAATTCAGGTTAATTGATTAAAATTTATAATAACTAGGATATAGTATGATAGCTTATTTAAAATAATTCAGGTTAATTAACTAACATTTCTCATAAGTAGGATATAGTACGATGCCTTAATTAAATTAATTCAAGTTAATTGATTAAAATCTAAACTAAGTAGGATACAAGATGACAACTTAATTAAATTAATTAGGGTAAATTTCATTAAGAAATGTAAATATTATAAATCAAGTCCATAGCTCCACTTTATATTTTGTAAAGTTATACATAGATCGTGTAATGATCCACATTAGGCTGACTTTCCCTCCTGCCTATTATTGTTCTATTTAATGTCACCTAATAAAATTAACCAAAAATGGTAAATTTCAACCACCAAGTGTACCATTGTACAAGTTGTTTTTCTACATGTGGCAACTTGTTAAAATCTCTAATTACTTTACCAACCAACCACCTATATATGTTAGTAGTTATTTGGAAACCAACATTTTCTAAGGGAGTTGGAGAGTGAACGAGGTGTTCTATTTGTTGGAGCCTTTCATACAAAAAAACAAACGACTACATTTCTTTAGCTAAAGCTGCATTAAACTTGCACTTTCCATTGTCAATGTATCATCCTTAACTAAATAATGATTTGTTAAACAAAACCATAATAGCTTTTTCAATGTAACTACCCTCAACCTTCAAATGGATGGGGGAAATATTTTTCGAACCTATATGTAATTTTATATATATATATATATATATTGTTTTAAAAAATGAAGGTTATGTATGTCTATAGCACATTCTTAGTAATATTCATCAGTTGACATTTTTTATTTCAACTTAATGGGGGAAAAACACATGCATCCAATGTATACCGGTTGAATTTTTTCTCAATCAGTTGAAATTTTTCCTTAGTTGGTAGACACTACAAAGTAGGAGCAGTTTCAATATAAAGACCAATAGGTCGACCAGTTTTAAACTGGTCGAATTTACCATGTCAACCGGTACTCACAGCCTCTAAAATGGATGACTTATGCATTATAGGTTGACTAGAATTATGCAATTGATTTATACGAAAGTGATATGATCCTTCGTCAAGGTGTCATTCCTACGATTTTGAACATGTTTTCTAAAATGTAGGTGTTGCAATCGGAGATGGAGAAAACAATCAAGCAAGAATTTGAAGTGAAACTTGATGATGTGGTCCATGATGATACATATACTGGCGGGAGTTACCACCATGATGCAAACTGTTTGAAAGAGAAGGTGTTAAAGGGTATTTTGGTTAAAGAAGTCTACAAATTGCAATTCAATTGCATAGATGAAGTTGAAACCTTTTACAACTTGTTTGCCAAAGTTACCGGATTTAGTATTCAGAAAGATGAGTTGAAATGAGACAAGAATGGATATATAATATCTCGAAAGTGGGTGTGTTCCAGAGAAAGACATCGATCGACAAAGTTTGTTCGAAATGACAATTGACATTGTGAGCCATGATTGTTGACTAGAGTTGGAAGTCAAGCTACATTTCGTATTGGTTGAATCGAAAAGTTGGAAAGTGGATTGTTAAGGAATTTCGAGGAGAGCATAATCATCATTTGGTCGATGCTATAAACACACAATTCCTTCAGTCTCATCGGACAGTAAGTAATCTAGATAAGGCACAAGTTGATGTTATGCATAAACTTGGTGTTAAAACAACCTAAATTATAGACTATATGGTCCAACAATAAGGAGGATATTAGCATGTTGGTTTCACACAAAAAGATATATAAAATCACGTTGATGTAATGCGTAGAATTCAAATTAAAGACAGTGATGTAGAGGCAACTTTGGCTTACTTGTGCGGAAAGACAAAAACAGATTCTTTTTTTTTTTTTTTATAAATTCAACGTCGATG
The DNA here is from genome assembly GCF_030704535.1 of Vitis vinifera. Lineage (NCBI taxonomy): Eukaryota > Viridiplantae > Streptophyta > Magnoliopsida > Vitales > Vitaceae > Vitis > Vitis vinifera. The sequence goes on along the minus strand of NC_081816.1, from coordinate 9,503,824 downwards.
AAGAAAGTCAACTAGCAAACTTGTTTTGGGTTGATTCAATTGCTCGAATGGATTATGTGTGTTTTGAAGGTGTGCTAGCATTTGATACAACCTATAGGACAAATGCCTATAAAAAGCCCCTAGTCATGTTGGTTGGTGTTAATCATCACCACCAAATAGTGGTATTTGGTTGTGCGCTATGGATGGATGAAAGTATTGCTACATATGAATGGGTGTTGGAGACATTTTTTATAATAATGATGAATAAGAAACTCATTTCTGTAGTAACTAATGGGGATAAAACAATGCGTAAGGCAATTAAAAAAGTCCTTTCTGATGGGTTTCATCGCATGTGTTCATGGCATTTGCAACGAAATGCATTTACGAATGTGCATATTAAGGACTTTACAAGCACTTTTGCAAGGTGCATGTTCATGCGACGGAATCCCGAAGAATTCGAAAAGGCTTGGCATGAAATGGTTGAAAAGTTGGGTCTTAATGGGAATTGTTGGGTTATAGAGATTTATGTGAAACACAAAAGATGGGTTGAGGCATATTTACGTGGAAATTTCTTTGGAGAAATGAGAAACACACAAAGGTGTGAGAGTATGAATGCATATCTAAATAGATTCTTGAAAATTCGTTTGCGACTATATGAGTTTGTACAACAATTCGATAGTGCGATAATGAGAATTCGGCAAAATAAGACAAAGGTAGAGTTCGAGTCAAACAATTCTTCACTCGTTCTTTCAACCAAACTAGTCATACTTGAAAATCATGCTATGTGTGTATACACGAAGGAATTCTTCCTTAAATTTCATGAGGAGATGAAGAATGCAGAGTTATTTTTTGTGGTAGGGCTTGTAAGCCATGATTTACTACGGGCATACACATTATCTAAGTTTAGACACCCAAACTTTAAATGGCAAGTCCAATTTTAACCGGATATTATAACATTAAAATATTCATGCATGATGTTTGAGTCAATTGACATCCCTTGTTGCCACCTGGTTGGTTGTTATGAAGAGCATTTGGAAGAGATTTCTTGTTCATGTATTTTGAAGAGGCAGACAAAGTTAGAAAAGATGCTTCCAAGATCACCACTAGTGAATGAAATGGAAAAAGACATGGATCGGATTGTACGATACGGTTCATTGAGTTCAATGTGCAACAAGCTCTCTTACTATGCGTCACATACATCATCTTCATTTCTAGAAGCGAATAATGAAATTGAAAATTTAACGGTGAGAATGGAGGAACTCTTTAAGAATAATTTGAAATAGAAGAAATTAGTAGTAGATGGAGCCACAAGTTTTCACCAAGTTCATGATCCTAATATAGTGAAGACTAAAAGAAATCCAGGCAAAGTTGCATCAAATATTCAAAAGAGAAAACAATGTAGTTATTGTAAAATAGTAGGTCACACAATTTGAAAGTGTCCAAAAGCTACAATCCCTCATACTGGTAATTAGTGTGATTTGGTATGTAAGATTCATTAAGCATTTGTCGTAAAACTTGTGTTTTTTAGTTGTACCTACATATGTAACTAACATAATTGTTTTCATTGCATATGAGTATGGTGCAAGAAAGTAATTTGTCTTTCCAATGTGACATTTAAATGGAACTGATGCCTTCATCAAATTGTTCAGTTGACATGTTTGCAACCTTAAGTCATGTAAAATTGGCTTATTATATAACATCATAAACTTTGATAACATCTAATTCAATAGTAATTGACATCACTTAATCTTTGAAAATGTAGGGAATGCGAGCAGAACATTCGTGGAATGACCCATCTAACATGTATATAGATTTCGGTGCACTTGGCAATGTAACCTCGCTAAATGAACACATTTCAAACATTAATTTTAACTATGCATTACTGAATGATTTTGTTTAAGTCATTGCAATGGAATTGGACGTGTCAATTTTAACCATGGAATGTTCATGTGTTGGTACTAGGATTTCAACAATATGAAGAAACTCTTACAACACCATGTGAAGGTGGGAATCCAAACAATACTTCATATGAAAATGATATGCATGCTTTTTGTTATTCTTTAATGGAATAAGGGATGGAAGCTATTAAATCAGTATTTCTATCAGTTGACATTATAACTTTTGGTAATATGTACTTTCAAACAAAGTATTTAATGATAAGTACGAATTCGGAACCATAGTGAAGTTGATTGATAGAAATCACTATCCTCTAGTTTTTTAATTTAATTTATTAGAAGTGGTAAATTGATTGATCAAATGGGAAACCAATTCATTTATATCATTTTCAAAATATAGTTGCGCTTGTGAATATAATTAATGGAAAATGTGGTTAAAGTCGTACAAATATGTGAACTTGGAACTATACCTCTTAATAGAAAACTTCATAATTTGGCCTCATGTTTTCCCTTTCTTTCCCCCAATTTTCATATCTACGTCAGTGCAGAACCATTAGAGTCCTGTCGGTTGAGAAAATGCCTTAACCGGTAGACTAAATTTCTCAACCGCTAGGCACTACAAGTTTTAAGGCCATGACATTGACTTTATTCCAATCGACTACTACAAAACCGGTTGAGTTCATGCAATCAATTGGTTCACACTACAACATTTGGGGGTCATCCAAGCACTATTGGTCGATATGTAAAATGGAACAGGATCCCCTGAAGCTGGACCGGTATTCCTTGCCCTTGACTTTGGGCCTTATAACCAATCTGGTCCACCTCTCAATGGTACATGTTCAACTAATTCTCCACTGGTACACATTGGCAGTTGATTTGCATACTACAATTTGAATGTAGATTTTAAATGCATATGGTCAATGGACATTCAATGAAAAGAAAAATGGAATGAACCATATATGGCCACAATCCAATCCGGATCAATCGGCTAAAAAAACTAGTGAAAATTCTTCTAAACAAACACGGAGGCCAAGTTTAGGTATTGGTATTCCTTAATGGAGTAAGTTATAGTTGATAAAAATGAGTACTTATGCTCCTTGATGTTTTCACTTTGGTGAATATGTAATCTTAAACAGAGTATTGCATAATTTTTGGATTCAAAGAAAAAGAACTTATGATTGGAAATGGTAAATTGATTGATTTATATCAATGTAGGAGTATAGCTTTGGAGTTTCAATGTAATTAATTTGGTATTCGTGTTAATTTGGAAATTTAAATGTAATTCAATATCCCTTTACTTCAAATTAATTTCATTGAAATCATAAATTAATTTATTTATACCAATGTGGAAGCATAATATCACTTTTTAATGTAATCAGTTACTTATAATAATGATTCGGAAATTAGTTATAGTGTTTTAATGTTATGAATTACCTATAGGAAAGTAATTGATTCGATTTAATTCATATTAGATTGGTAAATGTAGCGATATATGTCAATTTGGGTAGGTCATAATTGGGTAATTTGGAATTATAGTTTCCATCATTTCCCATCCTTAAAATTGTCCTTAATGGCTCAATCAGTAATGTGTGCCGGTTGAAAATGTTCCTCTATCGGTTATAGTTATTTCTCAGCCGGTAGTCATTGGAAAAAATTGCATGAATGGCTTGAACTACTCAATCGGTTGAGAATTGGCCTTTGCCGATTGTGTGAAATCCTCGGTCGGTAGTCATTGTATTCAATAGGTGGATGTGAATTAACTGATACCAGTCGAATGGTACATATCTAAGTTGAATTTATCATGGAATCAATACACACTACCTTTACAATTCCTCGATATAATTTAGACCAATTGACCGCTAAATATAAATTGGCTAACCTATATCCCATCTGTACTCACTATACACCATTTCAATGCAAAGCTCTTATTATATATATATATACATTTGAAAAAGCAACCCAAAGTATATAGGGAGACAAAAACATCTAATCCCTAACATATGTAGAAAATCATACATGTAGAATATGAATGATGCTATATATTACAATTTCATTTTGCCTAGCATATTCAAATAAAACAAACTTATGATGAACCTTGTATGCTCATCCAATGTCATAACTTCCCATGAACATGACCATATGTGGATATGGAAATGATAAATATTGGGAAAACAAAAACTGTCATAATAATAATCTTCTAATTGCTCTTATGGATGTATTTGTACAAACAATAGCCAAAATGGTTTGTTTTTCTTTGTTTCCTTCATGTAAAACTAAATCACTTGCTATTTTCCGATGTATTTTAACATAATTACATAAGTTAGAGGCCTTAATGCAATCACCATTTTGGAATGTCTGCATATGTTAATGACATGCACTCCACAGTCCCACCTAAGAAAAATATAAGAAAAACAAAACAACTTATTAAATGGATGCATAATTATAGTTCAGATAAACAATATTCATGTGAATTATATATTCACACTAACCCATTATCTTGGGTCAGAATCGAAGGTGCCCAATCAATGAAGAATTGGAAGACATTTTTCCCTATGTCATAGAGTTTGAAGAACATTTAAAAAAATTCAACCTAATTTATTTTGAAAGTGTTAATAATTGTGCAAGAGATATATATATATATATATATATATATATATATATATATATATATATATATAACATAGTTTGAAAGCATACCATTATTTTGACACTTTTAAACCGAAACTCATCCAGACTCCTAAATCGCAATGAATCCAAAATTTGAATATGAGAGTTTTTAAAGTCAATGATGCAAAGATACCAATTACCAGGGCAATTGTCATGCATTAGATTAAATAGCTATAAAGTTAGAAAAACAATATCTATGAATTGACGCACAAAACATCTACTCTATTTTAGGTGAAAACAATATCTACTCTAACTTTGCTACATGCAATTAAACATTACAAATAATTACTAACCTTCTCACAATAATCCAATTCGTCAATGTACTTACTCACAATTGATGTTTTTCTATCAAAAAAAGGTTGAGGACTCCCAAACAAAATCATTTGCTAATAATACAACATAACACGAACATTAGTATATTATACTTAATATGTAACTAAACAACAAGAAAAATGTGACCTTATTGAAAATGTTGTGGGAAGGTAGCATCTTATACTTCATATGCCTATGAATTCCCTCTCAAAATAATTTAGCTTTGATGTTTCTAGATTTATTACTTTTTATTAACCAATAACTTTAATAAATTTATTTCATTAATAAAACACTCTTTTGATATAAATAAAATAGATACTTATAACATCCAATAAATTTTGTCTGGGACGTAAGCATTCAAAATCTCCACGTACTCCATGTTCATGATCAAAGTCAACAAGAAGCTCACTACAACAATAATATGATAAAACATTCTTTACACACATGGAAAAATATGGAGACTAAAACTATAACAACACATCTATGAATGTTTTAGACATTACAAACCTTGTTGGCAATGATTTATTGAAAACATAATCAACAACAAGAGATTGAAGTACATTGAATGATTGAGCATCCACCACGTCTTCACGAATGGACATGTGGATTGACTAAATCGAAAACAAGACATAATTATTAGCTATATATTTTGTGTATAAAAAATAATAACATGATATTAGACTTTTTGTATTAAACCTTTGATACTTGACGTTTTCCCATATTCCTTAAATTGTGTAGAAATGGGGAGACCTTGAATTTACTTGGTTTCCTCTCTCTCGATGTACGTATTTTCATGACAAGCTCGAGAATACCACATAGTGCTCGTAATGGTTCCTAATATGGAAAATGTCATTAATATACATATATTTACTATGTAATCGTTAAGTAGTTGTAACGAAAATAATTTTTTATACATATTATATATACCTTTCCATAATCTTTTCTAGTTCTTTTGATTAAAAGTGGTAAAATATCTACATTTTCGTCGGAAATGATATGCACTTCAATTGATGCAGCACATGCATCTTCATTCTTTCCATTCATATCCTTAGTGCATAACTTGTCAATTGACAAAGTGTCAACATAATGTTCATTTCCTATTTTATTGTCATTTTCTTCCAAACTTCTCTCACATAAAAGAATGTCACTTTTCATTCCCTCCTTGTGCCCTCTCAGAGGTTTTTCTTTTAACCTAAGGAAGAGTCTTTTCAATGTAGTATATTTCTCCTCAAATTCAATAAAAAAAGTTTTCACAACTACTACTACTTGCAACATGACTTAATCAATTACATGTGTCTTTAATTGTTAAAATGTTTTATCCATCTCTATTAAGCTCCCACCATCAACCTAGTGATATATAGGAACTTGATTAATTACATCATAATACAAGAGTTCACTACTAATATTTATACTCACGATGAATATTGTAAAACTTACTCGTTTAATAACATCTTTGTTTGGATGGATTTCAAATTTCTCATTCTCCTCCTCCATTGTCATCTCATTTTGGTTAACGTAATCCCTTCTCTCATTTTGTATCACCCATATTTTCACTTACAATATGTTCATCAATATATCACACATATCCTATTTAAAATCACTAAAAACAAAAACAAAAACAAATATTAACGACATTCAAAACTATAACTTACATTGTCATTTGCATATCCACCGAGTTTTTTCAATTTTCATTTCATATCAAGTGCTTCATCATCTCCCTAAGCACTAATCTAAGGAGAAGGTCGAGTACATAGCGGTGGAAATTTCTGTTGGAACAATATATGCTCACGGTAGAATAATTGCAATTATATTTTACATGGATTTATAATTAGTTTACAAAATCTTTTATAACAAATTCGAAATTCACTATGATGTAAATTATGTATAAGAACATTACCATAAAAAACAATAAGCAACCGGAAACCCTACTTTGTTGTTTCCTTTTAAACTCTTCGATCCCATGCACAAGATAAGACAACACAAATTCAACCCAATTTATCTTCTTTATTGAATCGATGTCTTCCACAAGATGTAAGAAAAAACGTTTCATAAAAAACTTCATTGTTGGGCACAATAATGCACCTAACACAAATAATACAAAATGAACTTTGAAATCATTTCTACTTTCTTTATCCTCCTTAATTTCATTTTCTAACATCACTAATGGCAATCGCCCCTTTTTATCACAATATTTTTTTACCCTCAATCCCATAATAAATTCAACATCAATCGAGGATAATTTGATACAAGTATTATACAACTCTAACATATAAGTGTTTAGATTGAAACTATCTATCAACCAAAGACATAACCCATGATCAATTTTCCTACATTGAATTTGCAAGAGGTTACCAAATCCTACTTCTTTTATAGTTGTTTTTTGCTTTGGTTCTAATTCTTCAATAACTCTAATCACTCGCTTGGGTGAGCATCAAGCCTGAAGATATAACTGAAAAGATACACAAACATCAAACATGTTTACATTAATATAATTTGCAACAAATACATAAGTAATGGAATTTTTTATTCATAACAAAAAAAATTTCCTTTGGACCCACACCTTTTTGAAGCAAATATTGTTTTGAACTTTCCTTTGACTTTGCCATGAAATCTTCTTTTTCCACTTTTGAAAGTGCATTCCACTTCTTGCTCAATTTTTTCCTTAACTACATTAATTTGTCACTTACAAATTCAAATTTTAAAATTTAATTATATTAGCCACAAAAGTATTACTCCTTACATCATCATTTATCTTCACTCTTTTATCTTTCTCTTTGATCATGACCAATTAATCGTTACTACAAAACAATTTCAAACAAATATAACTATAACAACCATAAAAAAATAAATAAAAAATATACTCTTTTACATATTTCTATTTTCCCTTACTAGTAATGTATTCAAGCTCCGATAGGTCTCTTTGGATTTCTAGCAACTTCAACACTATTGCGTTTGCTCCTAAAAATTAAATCAAGTCATTTAAGTCAATTTTCATAATATGATTTCAGATATAATAAATCAAATATACTTCCACCACCACATTATCTCAACATAAGTTTTTTTTTCATATTTCAATAAATTTTATATTCATATCTTACTACAATCAATCAAATGCCAAATAAAATAGAAATATCATTACCACTCCAAAATCCTCCATAAATCTCTCTACATTTTTAATCATGTCAAAATTAGCATGTAAATTATTTTCAATATTCAATTTTGAATCTAACCACATTATTTTTCATTAATGTGATCAATCCATAAATCTAACAAAAAACATGAAATATAATTGATACAATTTTGTAAAACACATTATCAATACTCACATTTTTTTCTTAATATAGAACTCCTCAAATAATTACGACACAACCGCCTTTTGATTAACAAAAAATTATGTCATTTTCACATTTCTTTTTCTTCGTACTTCACGTCGTCTTCTTCTTCTTCCAGCTACGTCTTCAATTCAAGTCTTCAAACCAGAAAGTTTAGAACCCAAAAACACTCTCTTACAGCTCTTAAACCAAATATGAAATATGAAGAAAATCAGGGCTATGGAGAGGACAGGGGGAGGAGTGGGAATATCACACTCCTGAATATCGCACGCTTTACTCAAAAACCCTAAAACACCTGAAATATGGACAATAGAGGGGGATACGAAGAAAAGAGAAAAGTCGAAAAAATGTCACTCCTACAACAATAATTTAGCACTCAAAACAACTAGAATATCTCACTCGAAAACACCCAACAACACACGAAGACAACCAAAAACACCCAAAAATAATAAAAATATATAAAAACACAACACTTTTTAATCTTCTGAAAACACCCAAAATGCATAGATCATTTATGGAGAAGAGTGGAGGCTTAAAAAACACAGAGTTACGGAGATGAGTGGGGGATGAGTATGGAGAAGAGAGGAAAATAGAGGGGAAAAGATAGGAAAAATGGGAAAGAAAGATTGTTTTCCAGATACCCGATTTCAACCGGGATTATTATTATTATTTTTTAACTTATCAATAGGACAGCTGAGATAAAATCTTTTCCATCCAATGACTCAAATAAAATGGAGGCATGATACCTTCGGAGGTACTATAGAATTTTCCTCATTATTATCATCTTTAGTTTGTTAGATTTATCTTGAAAAACAATGTTTGGGAAACAAGGAAATGTGTTTTTTTTTTTTTCCATTCAAAATTATAAGGGTAATTTTTTTATATAAATAATAATAATTTGCAATGGGCTGAAACTCTAGATCCATACCTAGGTTTGGGTTCGACCCAAATGAATTTGGGTTGGGCCCAAACTCAGTTTGAAGAAATCCTTCCATAATTGCTACCAGATCAAAGCTAAGAGGTATATATTTAATTAATTTATCTCTCTATTCTTCTTCCTCATTTTTTTTTCTAACACATATAAAATCATTTAAAAACTACTTTTTAATATAATATGTTATATAAAATTAATTAATTTTTAAAAAATATTTTAATATTTTTTAAATTATATTAAAATAAATATATTTTATAAACAATTAAAATATTATAATTTTTATAACTTATTTTATTGAAAATTAATTTTTTAATTATATATATATATATATATATTAAAAATATGAAAATAAAAATTAAATTAATTTAATTTTATATATAATCAGGGTGGGGTGAGATAAGACAATACTTGAACTTGCCTCAAACCCATCCTGGGTTTTAAAAAAAGTTTTATACTTATGTTTAATTTGTTTATTTAAATTTCAAACTCATCTCATTATAGGTGAAGGATTACTTGAAAAAACTATTGTCATTACCATTTTAGAACGAGAATTTCTTTAATGTGTTTATTGAGATGGAGATAAGAATTAATTTATATAAACAAGACAAGATCGAAACATGGGTGACTCATTTTGAACTCTTCCCATAACAATCCTTAATCTTCCAAGAGGAAAATGATGAAGGTTGTGCTTGTTATTTTCTAATAGCTTGGTTAAGAGAGATTTTAATAGAAGAAAACTCATATTTAAAGGTGCAGTCCAGATTCAATTTGATATCCCAAAATTTGATTTGCCTGAATTAGGAAATTTGATATGATAGAGTTGACTTTTTTTCCTCAATTATCATTCCAACTCCATGAATTGGGTGTCCACGTGTATGGATCTTTGGTCAATTTTTGAGGCCATCTCACATCACAATTCTCCCCATTTTAATCAAATAACCCAATCATTTTCCTATTAAGAATGAATCATTAACTACACATGCCCAAGACAGCGGATCATGCCAGACTCCAAGAATTAGGTCCATGGCTGCCTGCTGTCTACTCAGTTGTGATCACCTGTAAGTCAGAGGCTCAATGGTTGGAGGGTAGAGAAGAAAGTGAGAAGCCCAAAAGGTGGTTGCTCTCCTCTCTGGGTAAGCACCTGTGAGTCAATACAAATATATAATCTTAAAATTTTGTTGCAGTGTCCTTTGTCACACATCAAAAGGTTCTAACACATATATATACTAATCTTTTTCTGGGAATTGATACTTTGATTTCTTCGCTTTTGGTCTCCTGGGAAATATCTTGGGGGTTTTTCTGCATAGACAGTTGCATGGCTATACGTCTTAGTCCTTGTTCTTCAACCTCAAACACCTTCTCTTCTTCTTCATTCAGCCATGGCAGCAGACCAAGAAACTCATACTTCCCAACTTGGGGGTCACAGGACTATTCAAGGGGTCACCATGGCAGAAATTTTGAGCTCAGATCATCAAATTTGCAGCCCTTAAACGCGGTTTCTCTTCAGGCTGGTGAGTGCTTCCTTCATTCCTAAACATACTGCTTTTCCACTTCCGACTTCAGTCTTTCTTTCTGATTTTGACCTCCATTCGAGGGAATGTGGCTATTCCTTTTGGCTGTTCCTTCTCAATTGTTGTTCACATGATGGGATGGAGTCTGTTAATGGAAATTCCTATGGCTGTCATGATCTAACGTGTTTGGAATTTTCTGGTCAAGCACGTTTACCCAAGTGCCCAGGAATCTCCAAGCATCGAATTTAGAAGTTTCTGTTACATCTGGGGTGTCCCAGAAGGAAAATCAACCTATGCATACAGTTTATAATGAAATTAAGTACGTCTAATACCGACAATTGTATAAAAATGGTGCAGTATGTGTAAATCTGTGCTGAATTCAGATGTAGAGGGCAAGCCCATGTCGAATTCACTTGGTAATAGTTAAGCATATCTTACTCCCCACTGGGGTGATCTTGCTGTCTGCTTGGGACAATTTGGCCTTTGTTCTTGTTCTTGGTTTGTTTCTGAATTAAAGATGGGTTCATGGCATAGGTGTGTCTGCAAATCCTCTGCCCAAAGAACATGTAGAGACTCAAGTGAAAGAGGAGTCGTCCTTCTCCTCAAAATCTGAGAAAGCAGAGTCTACTCTCAGCATTGTTGTGGTTGGAGCTTCAGGGGAGCTTGCCAGGAAGAAAATCTTCCCTTCACTTTTCGCTCTCTTTTACGAAGATTGCCTTCCTAAGGTTCCACTCTACACTGCCTTACCATTCTCATTTCAGAAGCCATTGATCAATAACTGGTTTTTCACTTCTTTGGTTGTCTTCATACAGAATTTCACAATATTTGGCTATGCAAGGAGTACAATGACAGATGAGGAGCTGAGAAACATGATAAGCAGAGGCTTGACCTGCAGAATTGACAAGAGGTGCCATGTTCTTTTCTAAGCTCTACTCCATTGCTGGTTTACTATGCTCTCAATCTGCATTGACTAACAATCCCTAGTGAGGAATTGTAGGAAAAATTGTAACGAGAAAATGGATCAGTTCTTACAGAGATGCTTCTATCATTCTGGTCAGTACAGTTCTGAGGATCATTTCTCCAAATTGGACAAGAAGCTGAAAGAGAAGGAGGTGCTACTTCAGCCCTTCTCACAATTTTGGATATCTTTGATTTTCATATCAAACTCATCTGTCTAAGTGCTCCTCTTTTCAGGGTGGAAGATCGTCGAATAGGTTGTTTTACTTATCAATCCCCCCAAGCATTTTTGTGGATGCAGTGAGATGCGCCAGACGTCGCGCTTCTTCAGAGCAAGGGTGGACAAGGGTCATCGTTGAAAAGCCGTTTGGCCGCGACTCAAAGTCATCTGTAGAGCTAACCAGAGGCCTAAAGCAGTATCTAAGTGAGGATCAAATATTCAGGTATAGTTTTCCACATTGCTATTCCATTTGAGATGTTGTAGCAGACTGACTGACTATGTTAAAGCCTTTTACAGAATTGACCATTACTTGGGGGAGGAACTCATTGAGAATCTCTTGGTTCTTCGCTTCTCAAACCTCGTATTCGAGCCCTTATGGTCCAGGAACTACATCCGCAATGTGCAAGTGACATTCTCTGAAGATATTGGCATAGAGGGAAGGGGCAAGTTAGTTCAATACACACCCTGCTCATACTCTAATAGGATACTCTCATCATCCTGACAAGAAGGTTGATCCACTGTACTGTTTCCTGACTGCAGATACTTTGACAACTATGGAATTATCCGGGACATAATGCAGAACCATCTCCTGCAAATACTAGCTCTGTTTGCAATGGAGACACCAGTCAGCTTAGATGCTGAAGACATCAGGAATGAAAAGGTATTGGATCAAAAACTTGGGCTTCTCTCCCTATTAAAAATAGGGAAATAGTAACCGTTTTCTTGGATGATCAGGTCAAGGTTTTGAGATCCATGAGGCCTCTTCAGCTTGAAGACGTTGTCGTCGGCCAATATAAGGGCTGCACAGAGGGCATTACGTCATATCCCGCTTATACAGATGATCCAAATGTGACAAAGAACAGCCTCACTCCAACATTTGCAGCAGCAACCTTCTTCATCAACAATGCTAGATGGGATGGAGTCCCTTTCTTGATGATTGCAGGCAAAGGCCTCCATTCGAAGCGGTAGGCAAATCATTCTTTTTCTTCTCATATATATCATCACATCTCTTCTGATAAATTTTCTTGCTATTAAATTCCAGAGCAGAAGTTAGAGTGCAGTTCAGACATGTCCCTGGGAACTTGTACAAACAGAAGTTTGGAACTGATCTGGACAAGGCCACCAACGAGCTGGTGCTTCGCTCACAGCCTGATGAGGCCGTATACCTGAAAATCAACAACAAGGTTCCTGGTCTTGGACTGAGATTGGATTGCAGTGACCTTAACTTGCTTTACAAATCGAGGTAAAAAAAAACAATATCATCAAACTTAGTAAGTGCTCAGGATGGCAATTGGCACATCCATATTTGTTGACATTCTTCTACTGTGAAGGTATCCAAGAGAAGTACCCGACGCCTATGAGAGGCTGCTATTAGACGCTGTAGAGGGGGAGCGTCGGTTGTTCATCAGAAGTGATGAGCTTGATGCAGCTTGGGCACTCTTCACACCATTGTTGAAGGAACTGGAAGAGAAAAAGGTCATGCCAGAGCTCTATCCCTATGGTAGCAGGGGACCAGAAGGAGTTCATTATCTTGCTGCCAAGCACAATGTTCGTTGGGGAGACCTCAGCTGCGATGACTTGTAACCATATTTCCGTTCATCGATTGGCTAAAATGTTGTATTGTGTTGATCAGTGAAACGGGATGTTTAGTTGTTTTGCAGAGTGCTTGTAAGTTAGGTGTTACTCTGAATGAATCTACAGAATCATGCAAATAAGAAAGGAAAAACTACTCTAATTGGTAGTTGACTGTAAACCAATTCTACACTCATCTTTGGCATTCCCAAATGGTCATATCGAATCCAAATATCACCAAAAAGTCTTTAGTTTTGAAGCTTCTCATCCTATGAATTGTATGATTTGAAACTCGTTTACTTAAAATGGGTTTATCCATTTGGTTGGCCGTGCATACATCTTCATGAAGTCTTTCACAATCGAATCTAGATCACACAATTCAAAAGCTAAATTTAAAATAATAATAATAATAATAATAATTTGACTTTTTTAAATCACTTTTCTTACCCTTAATCCTAATTTGTAATTGGAGGATTGATTGTATGGACGGTGGAAGATGAATAGTAGGATGACTAGTCGTCAACTTTGAATAAGATAGTAGAGTAAAACAATTACTCCTTATTTACTGATAGTAGAATCCAGTACACCAAATTTATATGGTCTTCCATATCACCTACTCCCAATTTAAGTCAACGGAGTAGGGTGGTATATTCAATCATATGGAGACAATTGAAATGACTATTGAAGAAGCGGATTTGTCGGCTATATTTGCTTTAGAAAGGAGAATATACTTCTAGGCCACACCGACACATAATTTGAAGGGGCCATGCTGCTACAAATTCAAATGATGTTATAAATTGATGCCACTCAATTGTTTTTTAGAAGGTATAATTAGTGTTTTTTTTTTTTTTTTTTTTACTTTATGAAAGTGATTTTTAAATTTTATAAAACATTTTTTAAAGTTCAAAGTATTTTTTAAAATACACTCCAAATTAATAAATTAAGGGAAATGGGTTTCATCCTACGAAAAATTGTAACGATAGATAATTCTATAAAATACACGTATATGACACTATAAAAGCAAATAAATATTATTAACCTAAAAATTGAAAATAAAACAAATCTGCATCGATCACACACCATGGCATCGCATTATACACACAAATAATTACAAATCAAATAAAAGGGAAAAAAGAAAAAAGAAAAGGAAAAAGGGAAAGCCACATCGACCGAGTTGTTATTTTGGTTTTTTTTTTTTTTTTTCCTCAAAAATAACATTAAAAAAAGAAAAATACAAATATGTTTGTCTGGAAAGTAATTTCCGAATACCGGTGATGGAGCACCTCTGTTCTTGCCACGTGTCGCCACGTCACCATGTCTCACTGAATCGCCATCAGGCCGTCGGAAACAACAGTCCGGAGGGGCTGAAGTCAAAACAAAACGAAAGCTCCCGCGAACACAGTCAACAACACTGAGGCCCATCTCCCACCGTCAAATCTACCGCCGCTATTCTCATCATCCTGGTCAGCAGTCGAGTCTTCAGAATCATCGCTTTCCGGCGAATCCGCATCCGGCGAGTCTGCGGTGTCGTCTTTCGATTTCTTCGACGACTTGGGCGACGCCGCTTTCGGCGATTCCGCTTCATCGTCTTCGACAGTCCCCTCGAACAACTCCCTAGGCAACAAAACCTTGTTAATCTTGTAGAGCACCACAGGCTCCTGATCCAACACCGTCCCCGTCACCCTTGCCGTCACCACCTTCGTCTCCAACGTGATGTCCTCTCCCTCAGTCTGCACCGTGAAGTCGTACTTCTTAGCTCCGTCGGTTGCCAAAGTGTTCGTCACTCCATTGCTCGATTTCAACATCTGCATCGACTGATAAATCGGAATGCCGTGGTACAGCAGCAGCGACACCTTCCCTGCCGCCGTCAAATTCTTGTACTTCGGCATAAAGCCCTTGATAACATCGTCCGAAGGGCAAAACACCGTTAGCCCGCCGTCGGCGTTCTCCTCGAACGTTTTTATGGCTCCAGAAGCTTCTAACAAGTCGCCGAACGCTTTGCAGCCTTGCTTACTCAACATAATCGTCAGATTCAGGCTCGGTGCCTCCGCCGGAGCTTCCGCCACAGCTGAAGTCAAGATCTGGCTGATCTCTAGCACGGAGATGTTGTACGGAATCTCCACCACCGACTTAACGAAGTAGGCGTTGAGATGGCCGCTGTCTTGAGCTCCGAATCCGACTTTTCCGTGCTTGAGATCGGTAATGTTAACGAAACCGGCGGTTCCGGGAGCGGATCCAGTGGACTGGAACAAAGTCGCAGACGAGGCGGTGCCGTCGGTGATCTGGTGGAGCTTCCTGGCGCCGAAATAGTCAACTAGAACGTGGAGGGAGAGCACGTTCTTGATGACGTAAACGGAGAGGTGCTTGGAGAGAAGATCCGCCATTCCAGCATTACTAACGGCTAGAACAGTGATAGTCTGTCGGCGGTTAATCTCGCCGGCGAGGTGGGTGACGGTTAAGTAGTGGCTAAAGGTCGAGAACTCCGGGTACTTGGCGAGGATGTGAGTGATATTGTGCGCATGGGTGGCGCAGGATAGGAAGAGCAAGCACACCGAGAGAGTAAGCAGACGCGTGAAGACCGGCGCGTGCTGCATTTTGCCGGTAAGGATGAAGATAGGAAGATGGTGGTGTGAACTGTGAAGCAGAGAATTGAGTGGTAGAGGCGCTCTGCAGTGATGGCAGTGTATATAATGGCCTTTTGTGGGCATATTTTATCTGTCACAGGTAGAGTGACCACAAAATCATGCCACCTTGGAACCAAAATGGCCATGGGACCCTCTATTCCACAGCTTTGAAACTCATACTTCAAGGTAATTCTAAATTCTTTACTCTTTTCCAAGTACAGAATTTCCACATCTATACATCTTTCATAGAGATTGGAGTAGTCATTAATAGCACACATCATTTTTATTTGCAAATTGACAGTTTTAGATTGAAAATCCCACCAAACCAAACTCTCTCCTTGGGTTGATCACACGTTAGAAAATTGTAGGAGAGACCTAATACCAAAATGTTATACCTGTTTTTATTCTTATTATTTGATAATATTTTTATTTTTATTTTTATCATGTTCCTCATATGAGTCATATCTTAATTATATTTTTAATTTGTATATATTTAAATAGACTAATTGATTTGGTAATGATGAAGATTTTGAGAACTAGGGCTCAATGGCCTAAAGGACTATTTCAAAGTACATGTAAGCATGGCCCAATGCTTAGTTGGAGAGACCAAAGGCATTGAATCTTTAAGGCTCCCTAGTCCTAGTAAAAAAAAAAAAAAAAATCCAATTTCAAATCTACCTTCATTTGAGTGTGCGTAAAATATTTAGCCGAAGGTTAGGTATCATACAATGTTAGTAATGTGTTAATATACACTTTCAACTACCTCAATCATGTAATGGGCTGTTATTCAAAATATGATACCCTATTACCCATCACCCACCATTTTGAGATGGACATTTGGGACCCCCCCCCCCCTTGGTTCAGCTTTAATAAAAGCAGTATCTAGTTTGATTTTGCCTCGTGCTTAGCACAACAAAAAGGAAAGTTAAGTTTCAATCAATATTCATTCATATAAATATGCCAATTTCTTTGCAGAATCTATAACTAATGTTGCTTGTACTCCATGCAAAGAATGCTATGCTTCTCTAAACTGTCAATGAAAATGGTGGAATTTATAACATCCAAAAAGGTCTCATATCAAAGTTTTAATATTTATTATTTAACTTTTACATATAGCATGAGTCATTCACACTTTTTATTCCTATTCATCGTTTTTTTTTGTACTTTACTCACATGTCTCATGCTTCTTTATGCATTGTTTTTTCAATCTTCATTCACATTTTTTTTTATATCCTATTATACTTATATAAGTTTAATTCAGAAAATTCTTTGAATATTCTTTAAATAGAGAGATTTTTTTTTAATAATTTAAAAAAATTATTTTCCTTCATATTGATACGTTTTCAAGAAACAGATATAATCTTATAAAAACTAAACCAACAAAAATGAATACATGATTGTATCATATGAACAAGTTGACATATTACAAGGAATTACCTATTATTTTTGTATTTTTTTTAGATAGGACCAAACCGTTAAAAAAAAAATACAAAATAAGAATCATTTTCCAAACCGTTGGTGGGAAGGGATTAGTAAGATCCAGCTGTATAAATTAAGAAAAAAGTGAAAGCATTCTAGAAAATGAGAGATTGAAAGTATAGAAGCAAAATCTGGCTATATTAAAGGCCCACCTGTATCCACCAAAAAATTGGTTGTTGTTGTATATTTTAGACAACAAACTATGTCCTTTTCTCATGTCCGCTTCATTTCCTCCCCGCTCATGTTCATATGCTGATGCTTGCACGCCCTTTCTTTTTCTCCCTCCTGCCTTTATTAATATAATAATTATTTCTTGTTTTACTTATTTTTTGAATGAGGGTGACACGTGGGACCCGTAAGTGTCGGTGGCAACGTACCCCCAAAAAAGGCCAGACTGTAATGGAGATGCCACTTACAGGTACGTAGACGTGGATGGTGATGATTTGTGTGTGAGATGTCAGTTGATGCCCCCACTGACTCTTTTTTTTTTTAAAAAAAAAATTATTTGACGGTTAGGATTTTCTTTTCGAACTCGCACTCCGACTCAAGTCACTCGCTCGCTCGCTCGCTCACTCACTCACTCACTCACAAACAAGGCCGACAGCTCCTTGTACCTCTTTGTCGTACAATATCTCAAATCACACACACCCACACACTTTCTTATGTTGTACTTGTACCGCTGCAATTCAAATCTAAGCAGATGATTAGGTAATTTAGAAGATTTTCATGATTTTGGTTGGTGGAGTCCTAAGGTGTGTTTGGAGTGGTAGAAGAAATTGAATTTGAACAAAAAATTTGCTTCCCCAAAACATAAAATAAGAATTTTGTTTCGAGAAATCTTACAACATGTAATAGAAAATTTTGTGTGATGATGCATATGCCACAACATCTCTTTTGTTTAATTAATGAAGAATTTGAAGCAAAATATACACTAAATGTAAGTAACAATCAACTTTTTGCTATGAAATGTTGTGATAAGGTCCCACTACTCATCCTCGCATTCCCTATCATCGTTGTCAATAGGATTCGGTGTTAATCGTCTCTTGCGGGCCATGACTTGTCTATCATGGGCATACATGGGCTTGGGCTTAGGACTTCCTCTTACTAGGGATGGCAAAAAGATGGGTCACCAATCCTAATTCTCTCTTCATTATTTAAATATATTATCATTATTGTCTTAAATAAAACTTTTTTAAACAGAGCAGGGTGGGTCAGGTCCCATTCTCTATGCATTTGGCCCGACTTTATTTTTTTATTTTTTATTTTAAAATTTTTAATTATATGAAAATTAAATATAATTTATAAATAAAAAAATATTATAAGTTTTTAGAAAATAAATTAAGAGAATATTTTTTATTTTTATAGATATTAAAAATGGTTTATTTTTATTTTGTTATATATATAATAGGGATAAGGTAGTAGGGAGCAAATAAATACTTGAATCTAGCTCAAATTTAGTGTCACATAACCAATGGTTTTTTTTTTTAAATGTTAATCTAATCGTAATTCATTTAAACTTTTCTGAAATTCTGAACGAAAAAACTCATCTCATTGTAATCCCTTCTATTTAAGTCTAGTTAGCACTTTTTAAGTCAAACTATACTGGTCAACCCGACCTAGTTGCTTTAGGTTGTTATTCATTGCATTTGATCTTCAATAACTTCTTTTAGGTTTAAATAATCTCTCGGAAAGGATTTTAGTGCGTTAAGAAAGATGTTAAAAAGAATAGCTTAATAATGCATGAACAAACCATGTCCATTAAGGAGCACATAAAGAGGCTCATTGCTGCTTTGGGCTTTGATAACTGTTGTGCACTTCTTGAAAGCTAGCACTTTAGCACTTTGTAGTATAAAGACACCTGTAAGCCTATTAATGATGATAGTAATTATATGCTCCTCACAAAGGAACTAAGAACAAATCATCTCGTTTGATTCCCGTGGCCCAGATCCTTGCTGCTGTCTTTGTGCTACTTTTAATGCGTTTTGCGTCCTTTGTGACTTGTGAGTGGCCATCTTTTGTTCTGTCAATCCAAGTTTCGATTCATTTACCAAAATGGAAGAGAGCAAGTGTGAGTTAAGGGTCCAGATTTGGTTAGAGTAGCCTGCAATTAGTGAAGCCCAAAAGAGAGCACACGGGTTCAGGGCTTTATGGGGGAGCCCACGATGTAAGGTTGAAATTAATCCGTTGCAGAGACGCTAGGAAAAATAGTTCTAATTTCATGTAATAAAAAGTTATTAAAATAGTAATAATAATAATATAAATGCAAAAACACTCAACAAAATAGAAAATATAAATATTTGTAAAAGTGGAAAGTGTTAACTTTTGGAAGTATTTTTTAAAAACAGGTTTAAGAGCAATTTTTTATCATAAAGTTTTTAAAAACAAAATTCTATTTGAAAACTCAAATATAAAAAATAATTTTCTAACTTATTTTTAATAAAAATACCATATGATGTAAAGTTTTTAAAATACTCTCCATAGTTTTAATTGTTGTTTAGATCACTCTAAAGAATTCGCTTTCATGTGTTTTAACAAGTGACTCTAAATACTAAACAGAAGGCCGAAAGGGCGTCACGTCCAACTTAAAAGCAGGAGATTTTATGGGTTATATGGTAATGGCCTGGCCGACAATGAAATGGAAGAATGGAAGTGGTTTAGAGATTTCCACATGCAAACTAACAAGTAACATCCACTTCAAAGCCAAAAATATCAAACCCCAATCACCCATTCACCCTCCCCCTTTCTCCAAATGCCACCCCATTTATAGAAACCATACCACACTTAAACCCATAAATTATAATTTGATTTTGCTATTTATTTATGATTAATTTTAATATTTTGTATAAAAATAAAAATTAAACAGGTAGAAAAGAAGAGGAAGGTTCTCAAATATCATCCTCAATTAGAAGTTTATGATTAGAGGTTACAGATACAGACTATTTGCATTGCATTTATCTCTTTTAATTCCCACAATTACACTTACATATTATAACATAAGTCATCAACTCCTCCCCACCACCCCAAAAAAAAAAAAGTTAAAAAAAAATTGAAAATTCAATTAGAACCCTAGAAAGTAGTCACTTTTCATCAACCACCTAACCTAACTAGCTTTTACCTACCTTGACCTCACCGTTGACGCCACCCCGCCACCGCCGCCGCTCGAACTGCCGGTGTTGTTCTTACCCACTCCTCCGCCCCCGCCGCCACCGCTGCCCGAGCTGCTCATGTGATGAAACGAACCCGAGCCGTAAGCCTGTCCCTGATGATGCCCCATCATCATCATCCCACCGTACATCCCACCCCCATTGAAACCCCCACTGCTGCCGGAGCTCATCGCGCCCCCACCTCCCGCAGCTGCTCCGCCCCCGCCGGAGCCGTCCTTCTCGCCGGGCCTCCCTCCCAAGGAGCTCTTCTCGCCCTCCATCTCCCTGTACTTTTGCAGGTATATCTTTAGGGGCTCCACATACTCCTCGAACCCCAGAGTCGTCATCGCCCACAGCAAGTCGTCGCCGTTGATCGTCTTCCGCTTCTCTCGCTGACACTTGTCGGAGGCCTCTCCAGTGATGAAGCTGATGAACTCCGACACGCACTCCTGCACCGTCTCTTTAGCATCTTTGGAGATCTTCGCGTTTGCCGGCAGCGCCTTCTTCATGATCCGGCTCACGTTTGCGATCGGCAGGAATCGGTCTTGCTCTCTCGCCGACAGCTCGCTGTTGGCGTTGCTGTTGTTGTGCCCACCCGAGTCGTTGTCTGAATCCGCCATGAATTTCGATCTTCACCTACTTCGTTTATCAAGAAATCATGACTTGAGGGTCGCGAATTGAGCCAATCGGAGGAGGAAACCAGGGTATAACGTGGGTTTTGCAGGGACTGGCCGGAAAAACGTCACTCCGGTGAAGAGAAGCGTGGTTGCAGAGGAGGAGGTGTTGGGTCCGTTGGATCGTCGAAGTAATATGGCATCGGGTGCGACACGTGGTTGGTTTAGGACCGTTTGTTTGTCGATAAGCATGGTTCACGTGGGTGATCCTGGGACGTCCGATGCGTAGTAGGGACGGGGAATTTGACGGCTGGAGGTGTGACCACGTAATGAGTTAGTGGAGAATCTTGGGCCGGCTGATGCTTGGCTGGAGGTGAGTCGAACACCCAGGGTCAGAAAGGTCAATGAGCCGTGGACTTACTCTATCTACTTATTATTACACGTGGCATCCTAAGCACCATCGATTCCGAAACCGCGAGATCACAACGGCGTCGTTGTAAGTGGAAAGAGCTAGGCAGTGGAAGCTGCTCATCATTGTTTACAAAGCCTCAAAACGACGCCGCTTCAAGAAACGTAGACGAAGGAATGGTCAACTCCTTTTGAGACAATTTTTTGTTTTCAACTATAGTCACAAGTCAAATAATACATCAAAATCCTAATTTTGTGGACTAATATCATGTTTCTACAACACATAATATTTTTCACTTCTATATTAAACCTTTTTTGATAAGTCATAAACTATTTAATAAAATTATTTAAAAGTTTATCTAAAAGGATTTTATTAAACTTTTTTCTTTAAAGAAAATATAAAATGAAAAGCATAGTCATGGCTTTTAAAAGGCTTATTCAAGGGGCCTTAATCAATAAAAGCTCTGCAAAGCTGCCTTGATGAGTTGTTGTAGCTTTTCAACTCAATAAAATAGAAACCATTAGCTTCAAAATAAAAATAAAAATAAATTTGTATATCTTACATATAATATAATATGATTTGAATTTTTTTCTTAAAAATTTTAAAATTTTTTTCTTAACTTTTAAGTTTAATTTTTTGATATCTTAATTAATTTAATTATTTTGTTTTAAATTATAATATATATGCTGTAGAAAATAAATAAAAATTTAATTTTGTACCATTTATAATTCTTGTTTAATATTTTAATTATAGATATATAAAATTTTGCTTTAGCTCGTTATTTATTTATTTTTAAAAGTTATTATAATAACATTCATAATTATAAAAAAAAATTAATTTTATAATTTCCTAAGTGTATAAAATCACTTAACAAAAAAAGTTTCCTAAATGTCTAAAATTGATAAATTAAATGAATTATAAGCGGGTTTATCTTGATATGATTAAGTAAATGAGTAATACTTATTAAGTAGTCAAACCCAAACACTCTCATTCATTAAACCAATTATATGAGTTGATACGATTATGACACGAAAATACTAAAATTCGTATTGTTTTACTATGACACAAACATGGTTAATGTCTAATCTAAACATGCTAAATTTCTTTTCAATTGGCTCTTTCCTTTCCACCAAAGATCACCAAAAAAAAAAAAAAAAATGGAACCAACCTTGTATTTCTTTTAAAATCCATAGAAATCACATGAAATTGATACTGGGTCATGTGAATTGGATCACAAATCTTTTGGAATAGTTCTGCATCATGGGTTCTTCTCAGCCTTGAGTTGTCTTTAGGACCCATTAAATGTATGCTTTGAAGCATTAGATGATGCCAAATGGACAAGAAGATTATAGAAAAAGATATATTTGTGGATAAAGAAATGCAAGTGGAATCCCATCAATTGATGATGGCCTTTCTAAACTTTTAATACTTTAGTGTTCTTCATATTAAGAGAAAACAAAGGCCCATAGTTGATAGTACAACTGCTTTAATGGGGGTATCCAAGGTTTGTGAGGGCTTTGGGTCAATGGAAGTGAGGTCAAGAAGCAGCCGCATAAGCTTCAAATCCTAAACCCCCAAAACCCTAATTCTTTCTTTAAGCCAAATCCAAATGGATCAAAAACATAAAAAGTACTTAAAAGAGAGAGAGAGAGAGAGAGAGAAAGTTACTTTTACAACACTTGCTCATGCTCATGCTTCAATCTCAAACCTTGAACACTTGATGGATCCCATGGATATGTCAATCTCAATCAAGTTTTCCTCCTCATTCATCTCATTCATCTCTGCTAGGAGCTCCATTAGAGTACTGTGTTGCTGGAAAATTGAGTCTGGTGTGAAGTCTGGCAGTTTTTTCTGTGAGTTGAACTTGGGGTCTTCTTGTTTAGGATCAACATAGTGCCCACTCAGGAGTGCTATTTCAATGAGGCTATCCTCATCAGAAATTGAACCATCAGAGCATTCTGGACTCTGGCCTGCATTGTCTGGGAATGGCCACTCCACTTCAGACTCATCACTCGTTGATGATTGATCAAGGCTTTCAGTTTTTGATAGTGAATCAGGAGACTCATCTATGTACTCATTCATCTGATGGCTCATTCCACTCTCTTGGGCTTCATCCCTCTGTATGATGGTATCAGTTTCAGTCTGTGTTCTGGATGCAACTTCCTCCATGTGAGGCAGACTCTCATGGTGATCAGACCTGAGAACCTCTTCTTCTTCTTCTTCTTCTTCTTCTTCTTCTACTTTTTCTTCTTCTTCTTTCAGTGATTCCTCCTCCACCACTGGCCTTTGCTTTGAGAATGTGAAGAGGACAGTAGATAAGATCAAAGCTGAAGATGTGATGAGGATGGACAACACCCCAAAACCCAGAAAGCCTGCAAATATCAAAACTGGGACAAGAGCTGCAACCCAAGGCAGTGGATTTCTGAGGAAACACAGAGAAGAAGCCATTTGATCCTCAACTCTGTGGTTCAAGACCATTGGATTGAAGAGACTGCAAATGGGGTCAAAATGGAGAAGATGAAAGTGGATGGAAAACTCTGGGGTTTTTATTGGGCTCCAAGGAGGGTCAAACCAAAACACAGATTGATGGGTACTTGAAGAAACAGAACAAGAACCAGAACCAGAAACAGCAAAAAAGGACTTTGTCCTTTTCTTGCTCCAACACAAGCAAAACAGATAGCTACTAAGAGACACTAAGACAGTGATAATTGATTGATGGATCTGCCTTGGATTGAAAAAAAAATAGAGACTGCAAATGGGTGGAAGGTGGTTTCAAACTTTCAATCTCTACTACTTTCTTGCTTAGATATCAACAAAGACACATAGCTAAAACAGGAAAGGTTTATATCATATTGGAATAGATCAATCTTCAGATCATATTAATACATAAACAAAGTGTGAACATAAGCTGTACAATGGTGTGAGAGATCAACAGATGTACCTGAACCGGTTTGCAAAGAGGAAAAAAGAAAAGAAAAGAAAATGGCTTTTTTCCTCTTAAACAATTGAAAACTTGCACTGAAGTTATAATTTCTGGGTTGTTTCTTTGATCACAGACTCACAGTTCCCAACTCCTCCATTGCTCCTAAAAAACTGGGTTTTTTTTATCTAACGCCAATCAGGTGGTTTTTCTCTGCACCTGATTCTCTTGAAAACCTCAAATCCCTTGGTTTTACTCTATTGGTTTACACTCGCAGAGCTTGGAAATGGGAGAAGCCATGTGCAGGCCTCTGAGCTCACCACATGGCACTTTCCCTCCAACATCAATGAAAAAAAATAAATAAATAAAACAATAAGAGAGCCAAAAAATATTATATTATTTTTCTCCTTCCTCCATTTCTCTGCAACTTCAAGAAAACCATTATATCTGAACCATACCTGGAGCTTCTTCACAGATGGACAAGACCCATCACCCAAAGGCAAAAGACCCAGTTTGGTTACTCATTTTTCTGTCTGAATCACTCAACCCCATTAACTGAAACTGCCTCTCCTCTAAATGTCACCTCTGGATTAACTCAAAATCACCAACTCCTGTTCAGTAACCAATAGTGGGTTCAAACGTTTCTGTGCCCATTAGATTCAAACCCATCATTGAATCCACTGCTCTGTCAGATTCTGCTGCTTCATTGACACCCATCAAGGCTTTCTCAGTAGTCTTTATGGAAGACTGGAGCTCAGAAGCGGAGGCCCTCGGTCAACATTCAGAGCCTTTGCTGCAATGACATCACAACATACACACACCCGCAGAGCTCACATGATTCTCCTATTCCACCTCTTGTGAAAAGCCCATGAACCCCTGTACTTATTATGCCAGAGGTGCACTCCTTAGAAACAACAACCAACAAGAGATTTTGGTAGAGAAAAAGACCATACAAGAAAAAAATACCAGTCTTTTTTTCCAGCTTAATCTAAACACATATATGGGTCTGTATCAAAATTCAAAATGTTCCCAGCGGCCAATAGTCTCTTTTTTTAATTGTTTTTCTGAAAAGCAGTAAAGAAGGCTATTATTCAAAAAGAGAAAGAAAAAAAGAGAGAAAAATTCTGAGGTTCTGGAATTATGTTTTTCCTTTAATGATTATACCTTATGAGAAATTTTTATTTTTTTTTTGCTTGGTGGCAAAGAAAAGAAATGTGTTGAAAAAGGGAAGGCATGTATCATCCAAGGAGCTGTGAGGGTTTTTCATTTTCTTAAGCTTTCTCAGCAACCAAACAAAACATTAATGTCAACTTTCCCATGCATGGAGATAGATTCAAATAGAAACCCCAAACGATAATCTTTTGTTTTCCTTTCCTTTTCTTGATTCAAACAAATCTTACATCAACTGGGGTATGGTAATCCTATTCTGGTAGGAAGACCTAATCCTTATGAATTCTGCTGGTGGTCCACCCCCTCTTGCAAATGGTTTGCGCCCCTAATGATGGCTTTAGCTTTGCTTTTAACATATGGGACATCAACATGTCTCCTCCTAACCAAGAATCTTAGCCCCACGCCCACGCAAACTCTTGCGATGCAGCCTGCAGGCTTGGCTCAAGTTGATGCCTACTCGTGGGTTTCATTGGACTGTGTTTTCCACACTCCTTGAATTAGCTTTGTGTTGAGTGTGGAATTTGACTGTTTCTTCCTTCTGCATTCTCTATTCTGTCCATGATGATTTCATGTTGTGGAGTTCAAGACTTTCCATCTGTCCAACCCCATGTGTGGCTTAGGATCATTTAGGCCTTTCCTCTGCTGAAGGGTCCAAAAAAGAGAATGCAGATGAGTTGAAATACAATATGTTCAGCAACAATTCCTTTTTTGTAGTTATTACTATGAACTTTCAAGTCTTTGCTTAATTAATCAAATTATGATGCAAACCCACGTTTAAGTGTTAAATAATTCTAAGATGAGTACTAATACTACTTGGTTATCTCTAAGACAAAGTTTATACCGGATCGGTTATCAATTTAACCTAGGAGAAAATGACCTTTCTATGAAACACGTCTATAATATCATATTAAACTATCAATTTAATTATAAAACTTAAAAGTACATTTTAGGGTTAGATAATTCTAAAATCAGTAACAATATTACTTAATCCTTTAACTTAAAAGGAAAAATAAGACATAATGTTTTATATGGCTTTGATTAAGTCATCAATTTAACCTAAAGGGTTGACACCCGGCCTTATCACAATCTTCTTTTGAACTAATGTAGACTTAATAAATTGATGAAAATAAATTTTTCATGAAACAAGACCTTGATATCATGTTAAACTATAAATTTAATCATTCAACTTAATTTGTGGGGGTAACAAGTCAAGTACTTCTATTATTTCAACTTGAACTTGGGCTGAAACCTAACTCTCAATAGCAAAATTGATTCAAGGAAACAGTATTTGTGATACGGTGCACTGTATCAAAATTTTGTTGGCATTGAGAAAATTTGTGGGGGACAGAAGGAGATCATAGAGTTCCTAGTTGTACGATTGTGAAAGAATTATTCATTAGAGCCAAAACTTCAACTTGGAAATGATTAATTTCCTCAAACAAGAAGTGGAGCATTAAGATAACTCGAGCTCAGGTGCCCAGATGTTGGCCTAAAACAATCTATAACAACTCACAATCCTCCAAGAAATCTCTGCACAAATTCTATATTTTCCACTTCTTAGCTGATCTCTCCATGCTAATTGCTTTCTCAAAAAAATCCTTATCGATCATTAAATAATTAATTTCACATTTTTTGCACTGTAGTGAGAGGAAACCATTCCAAACTTCATAGTCTAATGATGACTGCTAATCTAGTGGATCATAAACAACGTCATCCTAGGAAACAAGTAAGGCTTAAAATTGTGCTAGGAAAAGCGAAAGAAAGCGAGGATGGCGGTGCCACTTGCCGGCCAGTTGCAGGTGCTAGTTGTACTAGTAAAGCAAAATCACATGAATCCCTAAATGGAAACTCCTTTGCTCTACAATTTGACTACAAACATTGGAAACAAACTTGACTTCAAGATTATTATATGTAGTAAAATAAAAGTGTTTTCGAGCTTGGAGAAGCTTTTTGTCTTGAAAGAATGAATTGAGATCAACAATTCCGACCTGTGTTTTGGAGAGTGACTTAAGGAATGTTTTAGCTGTACTGATCATCGGTTAATGAGAATGGTAGGGGACCATGATCTAACTATTTTCATTGTTGTAGTGGAATTTGCTAAGTTAATAATCTTGCTTTGAATCTTGAGCTATGACTTTTAGCTAATACTTTTGTTTATATATGTATCTTTTCTTTCAGAATGTGAGCAAAATCATCAACAAAAATTGCAAGAAACTGTCACCCCCATGCTTGTCACATGGACTTTTTCCATTACTTTGCTCTTATCCATCACAAACTTCATACTTCAAGGTGGATTAGTCTTGGTTTTGTTTTTGCTTTACGCGATACTTTGGGATGCAGAAGAGCTACAAGGATTACACAATTGTATCTAAATTACTGAGTTTGGATCAAACTCATAAACTTGAACCATCTTCATGAGTCATTACCAGGAAAATGTATGTATTTGATGTTTCCCCCACCTTCATTCTTTCATGACTCCTTTACAAGCAACTTCTTCAGCACAAAAACATGGAGTCAAAAGAGGCTTGCTAGCCTTAGAAAAGAAGAAACCTAGGCCCATGAAATCTTGCTTTTGATTAAGGGTTCTAGTCCTCAGAGAGATGATCAGGAAGGGAATTAAAACACTCATACTAGCTAGCATCCAGAGATACTATACATAGGCCCATGTTCATAAAGGTCTGGGCTGCCATTGGACAAAGAAACCAGGAGGTTTTCCAAATGCCTTGGAATATTTGACCAAGCACTATATTCTAACCACAAGGATTTTACTTGAAAAATCCCAAAAATTAGGCCAAACACCCTATTTTTTTCCTCAAGGATGTCTGCATCTACATATACTTTTCTTGGTTTGGCTTCTTGTATGTGCAGTAGTACACATTTTCAGTGTGTGACAGGCCTCTATTCATGCTGATAAAAGCACTGTATCTGTTGAATTTGGTATTGGTTTCCCCGTCTCCTCGGCAAACAAACAAAGCATTAGTGCATTAATATATTGATCATATCAGTTGAGGGACATTTTTGTGGCTCCAAACAATTGTCCCAATTAGAATATGTTGCCATGGGAGGTGGGCCTTTGAAGGTGACTAGGGCAGATGCTCTTCCCCTTGTCACATCTTCCTCCTATGTGATGAGGCCAACTTCTAACTACCAACCTATAGATATAAAATATATGATTCTATTCAAGACCAACTCTCTTTCTTTAGTGTATGTGGGCTTCTCTTTTCTCTATTTTTCTTCCCTTTACCTTCCTGCTAAGGATTCTTGAAGAGAAAATCACTCACATTTGATTCTCACAACCATTGTTTTCAAAGGCAAAATGACCCAAGATGAGTAAATTGCAAGCCTAGGATTTGCTCAGCATCTCCATTACTTTTGAGCTTGTTATCATTCATTGGATGGACAAAAGGAGATGTCCACTTCATATATACTTCACTAATCTCATGGAATTCAAACTCATACAACAAAGATCATTTAGAACTTTGAAAGTGACTTCTAGTGCTGATCATGAAGGTTCCCTTTTCCTTTTTGTTTAGATGGCAATGAGATTTTTTTGTCCAGAAAAGGCCATTATTTGGTTTATAAACTTCTTTTCCCCACAAAAGCAATGAGCTCTTTTTCACATTGGGAGTCATCAAAATGATGCCCAACAACCACAAAATGTGGACAAGTCACATGGGAAGATAGATAGATACTCCAGGACCCAAATAGAAAAGGGCCTTGCATGGTAGATTGGGAGCTCATTTTTTATGAAAGAATGCCTGGTACTCTTTTTTATGTGTCCTATTTCTCATAGGGGTAGCAAAAAGCAAACCAACTGCCACTCATATTTATATACACATAAGTCTTCTCTTTCCACCTCATGGGGTTTGGAATTTGGATTCCTTTACATAATATTGTTCAGTTTGTGGGTATAGGTTCCCTTTTTCTTCTTCTATTTGGAGCTCAAGGAACTTGTAATTTTATTCCCATGGAACATAGTTCTGAGGGAAAGTTATCCAACAGAATAAGTTAAGGCCATGCTTTGAACCCATCTACATTATTATATATGAACAACTACTTTAATCACTCTGCATGTCTTATATCAAACTAAATTTTGGCTTGTATAGTATACATTATTATTACTTTTTTTTTTCTTCAATTAAGTTGAGCTGTTGGAGCAAGTGGTCAGAGGAGAAATTAGCTATAAATAAGCCTAGTTCAAGTTGGTATGATTAGTCTAAGAACCTTAGATGCTATTGAATTAGTTGAAAACCAAGTTGTTTAACCCTTATGTCATCTTAGAAAGTTTCGGGAAAGAAAATAAATAAGAAAACAAAAAGAAAAGTACAAGAAAATCAAAATAGTTGTAAAATCGATTTTTCTTTTGAAGTACTTTGCATAATCTAAATCGAGTTTAGCCGACTATAAAATGTTTTTAGTAGCTGAGGGCTTCTAAAATCAAAATGAAACACTAGGGATCCAAATCTAGGTAATATTGAGTCTATTAAATTCAAAAACAGGATCTTGCACTAAAAAAAAAAATTAAAATTTTAAAATTCTCCCACATAAAAGGGCAATGATCTTCTGCAACTACTTTTCTCAAAGCTTCATGAAACAGCATACCACGTGGTGGGCTGTGAGTGGGAACTGCATGGACCGCAGAGAAGCAATGCTGCAGCAATTCTCCTTTTGATGATGCCAATGCAACATTCCCTTTTGAAAACCAGGCCATGATCACGATGGAGGGATCTTCCAAACTCATTGGAGAATAAAATCACTTTCCATTATTTGCTTTAGGGAGAGAAAGAAGGAAAGAGGGAAAGAGACAAATAGCACTTTCCATCAATCAATCACTTATCAACACAAAGCTATAATATAATGTTACCGCCTCATTTAATTAATTCTGGGTTCTCTTCTTCCCTTTTTGTGTTTGTGATTTGTTAATGACTTGGTTATGTGACCAAACTCCCAGAAATTTACAGACTTTGCTTTGATTTCTCTGTTTTCTTTTGGGTATGTTCTGTTTCTGTTTTTGTTGCTCAAAAGAACTGTTTTTGTGAAGTGTTTTTCAAATATTCTAACTGGGTTTTTGTTTCAGGGATGGGCAATGTTAGTACTAGGAAAGATGGAGTGGAGGAGTGTGAAGATTTTGATCAGTCTATGGAATCCTCTGCAGGTGGAACTCATGGTGAGTGTTGACAATCGCTGGGTCTGTTCTGATGATGTTTTTGGTTTGTTTGTTCTTGAAATTGTTTCCGTTAAGTGTTTTTCAAAATCATCCTTTTGGATGGTAACTGGATTTTTGTTTTCAGGAACGGGCAATCCTCATGGTGGGAGAGATGGAGAAGGCCCTTCTGGAATCAAGAAGTTTGAAGAGTGCCAACAGTATATGAACTCTGCACATGGTGTGTACCCTTAGTCAAAGGGTATTTTCTGCTTTTGTTTTTTTGCTATTGATTTCTTGTTCAATTTTGTTTCTATAAAGCGTTTTTGAAAAACAATCTTTAGATTCCAACTGGGTTTTAGTTTTCAGTGAAGGGTAATGTCAGTCATGGAAGAAATGGAGAAGGCAACTCTGGAGTCAAGAAGTGGGAAGAAGGCCATCAGTGTATGGACTTTTCACAGTATGGGTTTCATGGTGTGTATTCATAGCCAATTGGTTTGTTCTGTCTTAATGTTTGGTACTGATCTTTTGCTCACAAAAACTGGTTTTATAAAGTATTTTTCAAAAACCCTCCTTTAGCCCTAACTGGATGGCTATGTATTTTCAGTAATGGGCAATGTTGGTGGTGGGATAAATGGTGAAGGCCATTCTGGAATTAAGAAGTTCCAAGGGTGTGAGCAATATGTGGAGTTTAGGCGTGGTGCATCTCCAACATCCGTGTGTTTGGCCCCTTCCCATAACCTTGGGCCTTCTCTCACAGCTATAATGCTCCCTCCTCAGGTCAGTTTTTATCTCTATATTTAGTCTTTCTTAGTGTTGATGTCTTAATTTAGAAGTATATCGGTATCGTTCAGGTGTTTAGACAGGCAGTTCTAACATTCATTTGTGTAACTATCAGTCCCTGATCTGTAGGGAGTTTGAGTTTGTGATTCCCATAGTTATTAAAACTCTTTTGCTTGATGAATTTTTCTTTGAAGAAAAGTTTACTTTCAATTTGTAAGTTACCCATGAAAATTTGTGATATTCTACCTCTGGAAACCTAATTTTTTGGCCCTTTTCGGGTCGATATGATGTGAGATGCTCTCTACAAAAGGAACGGTAGCCCTGTTTTTCAGTGGAATTTGGCAGGTAGCTGCAGAGTATTCATTTCATTAGGCAGAAACGAACACAAACATTTATACAAAACTCCATAGTCATTTTGTTTTCTCATTCCTTTTCCAGCCCCTGATGGTTCCTTCACAAAGACCGGTTAGGAGTGTGCAGATCCATGGCCGTGCACTGGTGGGGAATACAACAGAAAATGAGGGCATGCTCCATGGGAGGTGGGTGACTATACAGATCAGATGGAACTATGGTGGCAAGCAAGTAGCTGTTGAGGGATCATGGGATGACTGGAAATCAAAGTACAAGGATATGTTCTAAGTTTTTTCTTTCAAGTTGTCTCATGTTTTGCTTTCAGCACTAACATGGATCATTTTCCGTCTCAGAGAGCTGTTGGCTGGATCAGGCAAAGAGTTCAGTATTACAAAGGTGCTTCCATTAGGCATTTACCACTTCCGATTTATTGTTGATGGACAGTGGAGAAATACCCCTGAATTGCCTCTGGTCTATGATAATACTGGGTATGCCTATAACGTGTTGGACTTGAAGGTAAACTTATGCTTCTCATTCTAAATATCATCGTTGCATCCTTTTCTTAGAACTATTGTTTGTGGAAAGATGCCTCTCTCTGCTGCATTGTTTCAATGCCTCTCTATTCTAGTTTATGCAAGTTTTACCTGAAAATGAGATGAAATATCTGGATACAATCGGCAAGAAGATCTTTTCTGGAATACCAAATTTTTTCTTGGGCCCCTTTCTAGTCCCACTGGCTATTCAACATCCTACAGGAACTTCACAGATTTATGGTAAAGCCTCTAGTTGATAAATAATCTTAATCTACTGGCAACAATGAGGCATTCTGTAGTGATGGGAAAGTCCTTTTTACGCTTTTGAAGCTTACCCCCTTTAAGGCTTCACCTTGAAGCGAGGCCAACCTTGACATCTAAGTAAATTAGGCTGCTTGTCTGAGGAGGGAAGCTTTTGCTGTTGCTTGCACTCCATACCCTGGCCAGGGATGTGAGGCTCTGGATTATGCCTGCACTTGGGTTCAGTCCTAAACAAATTCCCAGAAAACAGCTATCTTAATACTCCTCTTGCGACAATCTTAGGGCTCCATTTGGTTGTGAATGCGTTAAACAGATGAAATTTGATGCCAGCACCTGCAACCTATTGGGTTATAGAGAACATACTGATAGTTTCCACCACTCCTCTAGCACATTCTCATCATATAAATTTCAGGAAAA
This sequence comes from Vitis vinifera, assembly GCF_030704535.1. NCBI lineage: Eukaryota > Viridiplantae > Streptophyta > Magnoliopsida > Vitales > Vitaceae > Vitis > Vitis vinifera. Next base: position 9,470,598 of record NC_081816.1, on the reverse strand, counting down.
ATACTAAGAACTTATGATCAAAACCCTCCATACAGCAGAAATAACTTGGTTTGTTGCATTTACATGTGAAAAATGCCGTAGTATTTGATGAACATTTCTCTCATTTAGTGTGGTTTCAGCAGGATTTCTTCCATTGCATGAAAGATCCTTACAACTGGGTGAAGCTATATATTTTCTTGTAATTTGATCCTTAGTATTCACGATCCTCCTAGATGCTTTTGATTGTTTGAATACATCAACTGTTATTTTAGAAATTAGTTTATCTACTGTGCAGAATTATGTTCCAGAGGACCCTGAATCCCCTTCTTCCCCAGGGTCAAGCTATAACAACCCACAGCTTGTAGCTCAAGATTTTGAAAGGGAGCCACCTGAGCTACCTCCACAAGCTGAAATCACACCATTAAATGGCCCATCGTTCTCCATGGACAGTTCCCAGTCTTTAACAAGACCTCAAACCTTCGTTTTAAATCATTTGTACATCCAGAAAATGAACCAGAATGTGGTGGCACTTAGTTCAACACATCGGTTTTGCACAAAACATGTCACAATAGTACTATACAAGCCTCGCAGAGGCTAAAATTCATTACTTTTTTTTTTTTTCCTTTGTTGACATTTATTGAGTTGGTTTTACTCAGTATAAGTGATATTGCTTGGGAAAATGTAAGCCAAATAGCCTTCTTTTAAGGTTTAGAAGGAGAGCTAATGTAAGAAAAAACAGGATCTTGCCCTTATAAGCAGAATTATGCAATTCTTAATCACCTTTTCTGATAATTCTCTTCCTCTGTCCTCTCCCTTTTTTTGTTGAACAAGGCATAATAAGCTTATTGTGTTGTATTAACAAAACTATAGCAAAACTCATGACATGGAAATTCAAAGCAGATCTGTAGAAGTATATGCTTATACATGAGATGGCACTTGGTGGATTTACTAATCAAATCAGATTAGTATAATCACATCATCGAACAGGTACCTTAACCCAACCATTAGCAAAGGCAATGGCTAAGATAACAAAAGGGGTGGACATACCAAATATGATAATGTAAGGAAGGGGGGTCTTCATGGGGTTCTCCCCTTCCCTTTCTCCTGCTGTTTGCCAATACCTACAGTTGACAAAACTCTGTTGTTGATGACTGATATAATATAATATGAATTGATATTTCAATGTTTTGATGAAAGAAAAGTGATGATAGTTGAAGGCTTACTGTTCTGGTTCTTCTTCTCTAGTTATGAACTTCTTCTTCCCTCCCTGCTTGATCTCTCCATCTCCTCCTCCTAAAACCACCAAACCCATCTCCATAAAGTTTGACATCTCAGCCTCATTTTGACCCAAAACACAAAAACAAAATGCAAACAAGAAAGAAACCAACAAAATTGAATATGGGGGGATGAAGAGTTCAAGACTCTTACCGAGCTTTGCATGAATGCTAAAATGATGTGCCCTTTTCTTTGGTGAAGTGGGGGTGTGGGTGAGAGAAGATGGTGAGGATGATTTGGAAGGGAGTGGAAGTCTAGTGCAAAAACAAGAAGAGAGAGCCACTTTGGCTGCCATTTTTTCTCTGTTTTTTTTCACTGTCTGGTCTCTTTGCCCATCATTTCTTGACCATCACATATATGCATAAGGTTTTGGATAATGGATGTAGCAGAGGCACTGATATTTGGTATTCTGGATACTAACCTTATCTAACATCATATGACCAACATGCCCAAGTGGCCTCTCTCTCTCTCTCTCTCTCTCTCTCTCTCTCTCTTAGATATATGTGGTGTTGAGCCAGCATCTTCATATGTGGGTCAGTGGACACAGCTACACTGCTCCATATGGGGTTGCATCAAGTGTCAATGAACTGACAGCTTCCCATTGGCCTTAGATCATAAATCAAGAATTTTGGGTGAAAAAAGAGCCTTTCATCAATCAAACAGCATGCAGCTCATTGACACCTTGAAAAAGTATGGTTGAAAGCACTTGATTTTTATTTTTTAAAATTAGTTTGAAATAGGGGTTCTATAGAGATTAGTAACTACAATTTTAAAATACAGTTTCTAAATATGTAACTTTAAGATGTGATCTCTAAATTTGTATTAATATTAGTTTAGTTAAGATGTAGTTTTCAACAAATATTTTGAAAGAAATCTGGAAGGTGGAGTACATGGCAAGAAGAGGTTGTTATGAACATTTATTTCAAAAATAGCACTTCTCTCATGAGGAGGAACCCTTTGAAACCAAACTCAACTTTACCAACAAACTTTCCATTATTCCACCACATCACCTTCTTTGACAAGAAATGTATCATTAGGAACATGATTTTCGCAAGGCCATTTTCCATGGAAAGCAAGGGAGAACACATAGAAGGTAAGGTAAAGTGGGTGGCTTTGAACTTTGAAGTCACACAATGAACCATACTACCAATTTTGCTGGTTCCTTGATGGGTAAGCCGATTGACCCATCATTGTATTCTCCTCTCATTCCACTCAAGAAAATGCTAATGCCCCCCTCATCATTTTTATCTTTTCTTTTTCTTTTTCTTTTCCCTCTTTATGAAAATTCCTACTAGCCACTTGCACCAAAACATCATGAAAAATTTATATTTAATAAATAAAATTTACTTTTATCTTATTCCATCATCCCTTGCTTTATGCTCTCTCTCTTTCTTACAATGTAAAATAATGAAATAATTCTCAATTTAAAAATCTAACTATTTTTTATTAAAATATTTTTATTTATTTTTTACAAAAATAATATTTTCTTTTAAAAGCTACTTATAAATAAATCACATTTGTATGAAAAAAAAAAGTGATTACTTTTTAACTTTTTCATTCCTTTTAATTAATTAATTCTCTAAACTAACATTTCTTTAATTATGATTGATATAATAAATTTGAAAAATAAAAATCAAATTTATTACCTTAAAATTTTAAATTCATTAAAATAAATCATGGTGGTGAAATATTTTTAATAAGAGAAATGCCATTTCTTTCATCACTTTTTAACCTTTTTTTTTTTTTTTTTCATTGTCACTTGCCCATATGTCAACCACTTATCAATCAAAATTTGATATTATGAAGCTGCAGCCTTCAATTTGATAAAAAAAATTCCAAAAAAAAAGAGATTATTTCTATGCAGAGATGGAATCTGATTGATGGATTGAATCCCCATATCATTATGAAATTATTTTGCATTCAGGGCTTCTCTTGAAGTTTCCGGATTTAGAACTCCAAACTCTTATTAAACTATCAGATAAACTACAATTTTCCATTTTCAAAGTCTTTTGCTGACAAGTATCCCGGGAGTCTTCCTAGTCTGTTTTCTGCTGTGCAGACTCGGTCAACCATGTAATCTCCTCCGTTGATCTCGCAGATTTATCACGTTTCAAAGCTTAAAGATCAGACTTTTTGAGTACCCATTTGGGGTTTTTCCTCTTCTGATCTGTGATATGCATATAGAAGAGGACCTTGTTTCTTTTGTTCATTTGATTTGCAGCATCTGAGGGCTGGGGTTTCAGGTTTGAGTTCAGGGATTCAATCTGATGAAGCTTTGGATGCTTCAATCTCACTGTGAGGGCAGTTTTGGAGGTTTTTGACGCTTACCCTTTTGCTCATTCAATCTCTTCTCAAACGGGTTGGTGCTGTTTTTCTTATTATTGACTGCTTGATTATCAAGTTTTGATTTTTCTTTCCTTGGAATGGTGGGTTTTCTGGTTTTTTTTATGAACTTTGAAGCGGTAGAAGCTGCAACCATAACTGCCCCAGAACGGTTTTGAGGCTTTGTGTGTTGTCGGCTTCATGGCTTCCAACAAGAAACCCAGAATCAGATATGCAGCTCTTCGCAGATTCTTGGCTGTGGTTTTGATTACTTTGTTAGGCGTTTTTCTGTTGATTTTTCTCCTTAGAACGAATTCAATTTCAAGTTTTGTTGATGGGCCTCAGGATGAAGAAGTAGATGAAGGCTACAAATTGAATGATAGCTACTCCCATTATAGACAAATACTTAATCTTCCTAAACAGAATAAATTGTCAATTAGATTGGACAAGCTCAACCAGATGCCTCCTAGAAACATAGATCTTTATCCAAATCTAGCTAAGGATCATATAACTATTGTCCTATATGTTCACAATCGACCTCAGTATCTCCGAGTTGTAGTTCAGAGCCTCTCTCAGGTAGTGGGGATTAGTGAAACTTTACTTATTGTCAGCCATGATGGGTATTTTGAGGAGATGAACAAGATTGTGGAAGGCATTGAGTTCTGCCAAGTGAAACAGATATTTGCTTCCTACTCTCCCCATGTCTTTCCCAATAGCTTTCCTGGTATCTCAGCAACAGACTGCAAGGATAAGGATGACCCGAGAAAGAAACATTGTGAAGGAAATCCTGATCAGTATGGGAACCATAGGTCACCAAAGATTGTGTCATTGAAGCATCATTGGTGGTGGATGATGAACACAGTGTGGGATGGATTGGAGGAGACTCGGGGTCACTCGGGTCATATTCTTTTCATAGAGGAAGACCACTTCATTTTCCCTAATGCATATCGCAGCCTGCAGCTACTCACAGCTCTGAAGCCAAAGAAATGTCCTGATTGCTATGCTGTGAATTTAGCACCATGTGATGTGAACTCCAAGGGAGAAGGATGGGAGAATCTGATTGCTGAGAGGATGGGAAATATCGGCTATGCCTTTAATCGGACTGTGTGGAGGAAAATCCATAGGAAGGCTACAGAATTTTGTTCTTTTGATGAGTACAACTGGGATATAACAATGTGGGCTACAGTTTTCCCCTCATTTGGTCGCCCTGTTTACACACTACGTGGGCCAAGGACTACTGCTGTTCACTTTGGGAAGTGTGGTCTTCATCAGGGCCAGGGGGAGAGGGGTGCTTGCATTGATCATGGCTCGGTGAAGATTGATGTAGAAGACATTGATAAGGTTGTCAACATCAAACCAGAATGGGGAGTGCATGTGTATAAGAAACAGCCTGGGTATCAAGCTGGGTTCAAAGGTTGGGGAGGCTGGGGGGACAAAAGGGATCGTGAATTGTGCTTGAATTTTGCTTACATGTATCACTTGCGCGACTATCCATCTCCATCTGCAACGAGTTGAGGTGCCTTGTGAGATCCTGGATTCTTCTGCTGAGTAGTTTAGGAAAGGCATAATTAGCAACTGGTTGTTTGTAACATCTTGTAGGATTTCTCATATTATTTTTCCACGATATCGCATAAATGAAATCTGATTTTTCTTCTCTATTGGGCAAATTTGTATTGGTTTGATGTTCTTGAGCTTCTGCTTTTGCAAGATTGACCATATCGCTATTCTGATTAATTGGTGCTAGGAATTTTGTTTAGCTCTTATTAGCATGTGTACAAGTACACTTGGTTTTCTGCAAATAGATCTATGAAGAAAACAGTTACTTTTTTTGTGCGTGTTTCTTTTAGCTTGAATCCATACTTTCTAGGCATTTGGAGGAATGAGCTGATCGTTGTACCTTAGTGTGTTTTAACTTAGGTTGGTTAAGTTGGTATGATTTGTAATGGCCCTCAACCTCTCTCGCATAGATATTGGTCATAAACGTGTCTACGCTTTAAATCATATTTACACGGTTCAGAGGAGTTGGGGAACATTTCTGCCATGCAGGCCATACTTAAGAGAAGTTCGCTGTATATATGTATAATGATAGGAACATCTTCCCTTATACAATATGGGATCTCACATGTTTAACACACCATACATGAACCATTGCCCTATGAGAAGTAAGAACCAGGAAGACCTAGGCTATGTTTGGATCTGTTCTCAAGAACAGCTTTTTGGTTTTTAGAAAAAAATATATGAAAATATGTTCGGTTGTTAATTGTTCCTAAAATATGTTTGTGAGGATTGGTTTGAAAACAAAGTATTTTTTGAAAATATATTTTAATTGTTTTCATTTGTTTTGTTGGGATTTTTTTAAAAATAATTATATAAATATGGAGAATGATTGAAAATAAAACACAACATATGAAAATTATTTTAGAAAAAAAATATTTGAAAACACATGAAACAGATTAAGAACGTTTCAAGTTTTTGTTATAAATAAACATATTTTTAAAAACTATTTTCTAATAATGGTTTTCAAAATCATTACCGAAAATATACTTGGTTTTGCTGGTTTCCTCTGTTCATTGTCCACCTTTGATTTGTAAAATAAAAAATAAAAAATAAAAAAAATAAAAAAATAAAAAATAAAAAATTGAGTAGACCCTCAAAAGCAGGCAGTGCAACCATAAGTTTGGTAAGGGTGGGGGGAGTTGGGAGTTGGGAGCTACCTACCAGCAGGGCCGCAAAAGGCAGGCTGGTTTTGTAGATGGTCCAAGCTTTGAAATGGGATTCCAATGAGTGGTGCAAGACTGGCTAACAGCAGTAGGATAAGCACTGACCGGCCTCATTGACATACCTTTGGAGGCACCACCACCACACTTTGTCTTTAGTGCTCGGTGGCCTCAGGCCATGTGGCACCACTTTGATCCCCATTTCCCACTTCCCAGGCTCTGCAGCCATGGATTAGGCAATTTGATTTGAGGGCTGCTTTTGTTATGGGCATGATTGTTATAAGAAAATCTCATTCTTTTCCTCTCACGCTTCAGAGAAGATATAAGAAACAGGGAAAAGTATGTGCCCCACTCATTTGAAAAAGAAATAGTAATCCTTCATAATTAATTTGGATTTTATGATGAAGGCATCATTTATATTATTGAAAGTTACACAGAATCTTAATTATTTTTAGATTTATATGTTAATTTGAATTTTATTTTGTGTTTATTCCACATGTGTATACGAAAACATAATTTTCCTTTAAAAAATTATTTAATTAAATAAGTATATCCCAGTAATTTCTTCTACTTCTCTTGTCTTAATTAATATTTTTATAAAAAAAATTTATAAATATAAGTCAAGTTTATTTAAAGAATCAGTTATTAAATACTATTTCAAAAAATATTATAAATGATTTTTCAAATTTTTAAGAGCGTTTTCTAAATTTTGTTGAACGTTTATTTTACTCTTTTTTTTAAAAAAAAAAAAAAACACTTTTTATATTAAAAATGTTTTCTAAAAATATTGTCAAACAGAAATTTAATAAGCGATTCTTCTAAAAATAAATCTTTAGAAAAACATTAAAATTTAAAATATTTTAGAATAAAAGTTTGACAATGTTTTTATTTGAAGTGTTCCCTCTAAAAGTATTTTCGGGAGAATTGTAAAAGTTTTTTTCAAATTTTATCAAATATCTAATTTATTTTTTGAAAATGTTTTTTATGCTAGAAGTGTTTTATAAAAGTATTGTCAATAATCATAATTACTTTGATTTGATCATATATTTGTTTAATCCTTCCTATTTTAGGACTAATCAAAATGGATAAGATAATATTTCATTATTGTTAATACTGAAGTAACGAATACCACCACATTAATTATAATAAATGTTAATTAAGTATTATTTATGACTTCCATTAATACTCATTAATGGAAACCATTAATGTTATTTATGAGTTCCATTAATATTTATTAATGGGAATATTAATGGAAGTCATTTGGAAAGCCTATAAAAGAGCTTCCCATCCCCTCCCTAAGTAAGAAAGAAATTTCTCTTCTTCTCTCATTCTCTTTGTCTTTTATTCTCTCAACTCTCTTCTTTGACTCATTTTTACCATTATATATATATATATATATATATATATATATATATTGTTAAAGTAATATATATTTTATCTCTACTACTTTGACTTGTGTTGCATTTATCATCATTTCACAACACGTTATCAGCACGAATTGCTTTGAAGGTAATTCTCGTATCTTAAAATTGAAGTTATTTATATAGAATAAAATTTTACATATTTATATTATTGTTGATTTGTTTTGTTACATATTCTTAAAAGTTATAAATAAATTATTTGATTTTGTTTATAATCAAAGTTATACCAATGTTATCAATTTATTATAACTAATTCTAATAATATTGTTTTGTCATATATTTGAAATTATTTGACAATGTCGAATCTCACAAAACTTGAATTTGTGGCACTTGACATTTCGGGCTATCTATCTTGAATCCTTGACGCTAAAATACATCTTGATATAATGAATCTTGGAGCTATGATCAAAGAAGGAAATCAAGCATCCTTGCAGGATCGCATAAAAACACTGATTTTCTTTCGTCGTCATCTCCATGAAGGTTTTAAAAAAATGAACTTTTGATGATAAATCACAGTCTCGTCCAACTAGATTTGAATCATTCCCTGAAGTGAATGCAATATCGTCCCAAAATCGTGGACATGGTTGTGAAAGAAATCCCCAAACCATGGTTCGTATGGTAATAATTCCTAAAATTCTCATAAAAGGAAAGCCTCATTGCACCACCAGAAGTGGAACAATTCTGAGGCAAAACAAGAAAATGGGAAGTGTTTACAAGATAAACCTCCTAAGAATCATGAGAATAATTGTTATAGATATGGTATGAAGGGACATTGTTCGTGTCACGCCCCAAGACCCACTCAAAGGGCATGACGGTCATTTCACACTTCAAACTCGAAGGCTTACAACGTAACCTGACCCAAACAATTATCTTGTAATCGAAAGTTACCAATTACCAAATACCTGTTCAAAGTAGCGAAACAAAATCTAAAATCCTCAAAATTCGATTTTGTTAACTAAAACATCCACTATCCAAAATCCATTGTCCAAATATTTGCAAACTTAAACAATTCAAGTACTAAAACATATTTCAAAATCTCCAAAACTCAACTTTGAACTAACATAAAATTTAAAGGATCAATATCCAAATAGATTCCAAATACCAAAAGATCCAAATGAACATAACTAACAATTAAACAAAATCCAATATAAAATCCTAAGTCAAATCCTAATGATGACCATTCCTCAACCTAGCCATCACTCCTCACCCGAACTAAGGATACTTGAAAAGTAGTCAACAAATAGGAATGAACTCACAACCCAATAAGGAACATTAATGCAGTCCATGAATCAAATATTTCAAACTCACTTGCAAAATATGAGATATTGTAATCAATCATTCTCATAAACCTGTGAGTTAATTTTTATTTTTTTTGCCAATACATTCAAAATTTCTAACTATATGCATTTATTTCTGATTCAAACATTTTTATATCAAATTCAGTCAAAACATTCCACTAATTTATTTACTTTGGTCATCAAACATCAAAGGGTGCCCAGTTAGGTGGAACTTTTCAAATGGGTGGCTAGCCTCAAATTGTTCCTTTAAGGTGGACGGAACCAAACACTACTAGTACTAGTAACCTCTAACCAAAACCCCTAGAGGCTGGGGTTCAAATTAATTACATTCCCCATCAAGAAATGTAAAGGTAAACTATTATATCCCATTGACAATGGCCAAAAGTCAACTATTATATCCCGTTGACAAGGGCCAAACAAATCAGAGTCAAATATTTATTTCATTTATTCAAATTTACAACATATAATATCTCTACATTTATTTGTCAAAAACAAAATATAACTAACATACTTTTCATGCAAAACAGGTTTGATCCATGCATATAACGGAATATAACTTAAACGTTTTCAAATAATGTATATATATATATATATATATATATATATATATATATATAAAATTGTTTAAAAAAAAAATTTTAACAACTGCACTAATTTCCCTTACCTCAAATAAGCATTCCAAATCTTGAAAAGTTTGGTCCCAAAATTTACTTCTCACCTAACATAACAAAAAGGTACTATCCACACTATTGACTATTCATTTAAAATAGGTTTGGGAATCCTACAATTTATTTATTTATTTTTTATTTTATTATTATTATTTTTTTAAGTCAATATTATTATTACAAAAATTATTTTCCAACTTTTTAACCAATAACAATTTATCCTCAATAATTTATTTCTCTTTCCTAAACTAAATTGAATTTCCTAAAAATATTTATTTACAATAATCTCTTTCATCACTTTATATAAGAATTTATTTCTTTAATTATTTATTCCAACTTTTCCTATGACCTACTTCATATTTTAATAAGATTATCCCACAATCCTCAATATATCCTTTTTCTTTTCCGCCCTCAATATTACAAGTCATTGACTTTTCAACCACATAACCAAACCCACACACAGTATGTCTCCATGATCTCCGCATTTTCTTTTTAATCACTATTCTACCACATGTTTTTTTTTTTTCTTTCAAAACCTCACTTTCCACACCTATCCTACCATCTCCAGCACACACCAACCATTAAACATTAAATAAGAAAACATATACTCCACACCCAACGGATCCACACATTCCCATTGTTGTTTATTTATTTATTTATTTTCCTTTCAATCTAAAGCCTCCACAAACGACTTATTTATTTATTATATAAATCTAAAATTTCTTTTCTTCCTCTGATTTTTTTTTCATTTCAAATTTATTTATTTATTTTTCTATTCCATTGAAATTTTTGAAATTTTCCTATCTTCATCAATAAATCAACATAAACTTACAAATTTTCAAACATTTTGATCTAAAAGTTAAATAAACAAACCCTAACCTAGATTTAGATTTTCCAAAAAATATCTAATGTGTTTGAAATTAACTAAGGAATTTAAAATATTAATCTAGAGGTTATAATCTTACCTATAGAAATCTGTTCTTCAAACCCTAAAATCCGACTCCAATCTTACGTTCTCAAAAACTCTTTGCGAACAGAAACGCGATTCAGAAAAAAATAGGAAGAACAAAATTCTAATTTATACCTAGGGTATTATTCATAAAATTACCTTTTCACCCTTTTTCCATTTTAGTAAAATAAATAATTAATTAATTTAATATTATTAATATTTCCTAAATTGCCCCTAAAAAAAAAAAAAAACTTGGGCGTTACAACCTCCCCTCCTCTAAACTTGACATACTTGAGTCTTGAAATAATTGAGGATGATTTTCTCTCATATCTTCTTCTAACTCCCAAGTGGCCTCTCGGATACTATGATTGTTCCACTGGACCTTTACCAACTTGACAATAGCATGTCATAGTACCTTATCCATCACATCCACAATTTGAACGGGTACCTCTTCATAGGTCAAGTCCTCAGAAATTTGAATAGGCTCCAACTCCACAACATGAGAGGGATCATAAATATATTTCCTCAAGGTCAAAACATGGAATACATTATGAATCTTAGATAGACTTGGGGGCAAGGCCACTTTATAAGCCAAAGTGTCTACTCTTTCTAATACCTCAAATGGTCCCACAAAATAAGGACTGAGTTCCCTTTTCTTCCAAATCTCATTATAGACTTCATAGGTGAAACTTTCAAGAAAACATGATCACCCACCTCAAACTCCAAATCTCGTCTGCGATTATCAGCATAACTCTTCTGTCTACTCTGTGCTGCTTTCAATCTTTCCTTAATTAAAGAGACATTTTCAATAGTCAACTGCACAAGTTCAGGCCCCAAAAGTTTCTTCTCTTCAACATCATCCCAACAAACAGGAGATCGACATCTCCTACCAACAACGCCTCAAAAGTTGTCATCCCAATGCTAGCTTGAAAGCTATTATTATAGGCAAACTCCACTAGGGGCAAATAATCATCCCAATTACCTTTTAGGTCCAAAGCACAAGCTCTCAACAAATCTTCCAAGACCTGAATTACCCTCTCTGATTGACAATCAGTCTGCGGATGAAAAGCAGTACTAAAACTCAACTTAGTACCTAATGCTTTCTATAAACTATGCCAAAATCTGGAAGTGAAATGAGGATCTTTGTCAGATACTATAGAAATAGGTATGTCATGCATTCTCACAATCTCCTTAATATAAAGAGAAGCCAAACGATCCATAGAAAAATTAACTTTCATAGGTAGAAAATGAGTAGACTTTGTTAATCGATCAACAATCACCCAAATTGCATTATTGCCCCTTAAGGTCCTTGGTAACCCAGTCACAAAATCCATAGTAATATGTTCTCATTTCCACTCGGGAATAGAAAGTGGTTGCAAAAACCCTGTTGGTCGTTAATGCTCAGCTTTCACTTGTTGACACACCAAACACTGAGCCACAAATTGCGCAATATCTCGCTTCATACCTGACCACCAATAATTCTGTCTCAAATCTTTGTACATCTTTGTCCCTCTTGGGTGGATCGCAAGCCTAGAACAATGAACTTCCTCCAAAAGCTCTCTCCTTAAGTCTCCATCATTTGGGACACAAAGTCTAGTCCTAAACCTCAAAATCCCATCATCTGATAAAACAAAGTCAGGCTTACTGCCCTTTTTAACCTCTTCCATAAGTTGCACTAAATTCAAATCATTCTTTTGTAGGGCCTTAATTCTCCCAACTAAGTTTGGTTGCACTCTAAAGTTCGCCACAAGAGCTCCCGAGTCCAAAACTCTCATATGTACTTGAAAACTCCTCAAATCTCCCAATAATTGCCTCTGACAACCTCTAATAGCTGCTAAAGAACCAACAGATTTCCTGCTTAAGGCGTCAGCCACAACATTCGTTTTCCCTAGGTGATATTGAATAATGCAGTCATAGTCTTTAAGTAGTTCAATCCACCTCATCTGTCTCATGTTCAACTCCTTTTGGGAAAATAAATACTTCAAGCTCTTATGATTTGTGAATATCTCACAAGTTTCACCAAAAAAAAAAATGTCTCCAAATATTAAGTGCAAAAACCACTGCAGCTAACTCCAAATCATGAGTAGGATAATTTCGTTCATAAGGCTTCAACTACCTAGAAGCATAAGCTACAATTTTCCCATGTTGCATAAGAACACAACCCAAACTCTGACGAGAGCCATCACTATACACCACAAACCCTCCTGAGCCTGAAAGAATAGTCAAAATAGGAGCTGTCACTAATCTGTTCTTTAACTCTTGGAAACTACGTTCACAATCATTATACCACTCAAACTTAACCCTTTTCTGAGTCAACCTGGTCAAAGGTAGGGCAATCTTAGAGAACTCGTCAATAAACCGCCTATAATAACCAGCCAGTCCTAAGAAACTTCGAATCTCTGTCACGGTATTAGGTCTTCTCCAATTTGACATAGGATCTACCTTTCCAGGGTCAACAAAGATGCCATTCTTGGTCACCACATGCCCAAGGAAAGAGACTTTATCTAACCAGAACTCACACTTCTTTAGTTTAGCATATAATTGCTTATCTCTGAGAGTCTGCAATACAATACTCAAATGGCGTTCATGCTCCTCACTACTCTTTGAGTACACCAAAATATCATCTATAAAAACTATCACAAACTAATCTAGATAGGGCTTGAATACCCTATTCATTAAGTCCATAAAAGTAGCAGGTGCATTAGTCAAACCAAAAGGCATAACCAAAAACTCATAATGTCCATATCTAGTTCGAAAAACAATCTTAGGTACATCCTCACTTCTAACCCTTAACTGATGATAACCAGACCGAAGATCAATTTTAGAGAACACACATGCACCCTGAAGTTGATCAAACAAATCATCAATCCGAGGAAGGGGATACTTGTTCCTTACCGTCACCTTATTCAACTCTCTATAATCAATGCAGAGTCTCATAGATCCATCTTTCTTCTTTACAAATAAAATAGGAGCTCCCCAAGGTGAAACACTAGGCCTAATGAAGCCCTTATCTAACAACTCCTGAAGTTGAATCTTCAACTCCTTAAGCTCCATAGGTGCCATCCTGTAAGGGGCCTTAGAGATAGGAGTTGTCCCTAGTGCCAAATCAATGGTGAACTCCACTTCCCTCTCTGGTGGCAAGCCAAGTAGATCATCTGGAAAGACATCAGGATAGTCCCTTACAATGGGTATGTCTTTCAACTTTAAATCACTTTCCTCATTCACAACATAAGCCAAAAAGCCTTGACAACTTTTCCTAAGCAAAGAACTAGCAGCAATGCTAAGATCATACGCAATGGTTTGTCTACATGCTTCCCCTCAAAACTAAAATCAGGCTGACCAGGAATGCTAAACGTCATTTTTTTCCCAAAACAATCAACAGATGCATGGTATGAAGCTAACCAATCCATTCCCAAAATCACATCAAAATCCCGGAACTCAAGAAGTACTAAGTCAACTATCATCTCTCTATACCCAATCATCACACAACAATCTCTAATTATTTTATTAACCACAACAAAATCTCCCAAAGGAGTAGCAACAAATAAATCAAAGTCCATGTTATCAATCGGCATACCAACAAACCAGCAAAAGATACAGAAACAAAAGAGTGTGTTGATCCAGGATCAATTAAGGCTCTAGCAAATAAGGTGTGGATTCGAAGAGTACCTGTCACTATATCAGACGTAGCTTGAGCATCTCTATGAGTCATAGCAAATACTCGCCCTTGAGCCCTGCGTTTTTGTCTATCTTCTTTATTCTCCTCCTTAGGCTTCCCAAATACAAACTTCCTACTCTCTGGACAATCCCGAACCATATGTCCCTGTTTTCCACAACCAAAGCAAGCTCTTGTCTCTCTATAGCATAGTCTACCCCCATGCTTTTTGCCACAAGTTTCACAAATCCCATCTAAATTTTGTGTCGTTTTTCCTTTATTCTGATTTCTACTTGGAGCAGACCTCTTATGTGCTTGGTTACTATGAGCACCATCATTTCTATTCCTCTTCCTTTGTTGTTCCCTATACTGGTGAAACTCTTCATTATCCTTCTCTATAATAAGGGCTCTGTCTACCACCTCTGAATAAACACTAAGCTTCAGAATTGATATCTTATTCTTCAGATAAGGCTCCAGTCCATCCTGAAACTTTATTGTTTTTTCCTCCTCTGTAGCAATCAACTGTGGGGCAAAACGTGATAGTTCGGTAAACTTAGCCTCATACTGGGTCACAGTCAAATTCCCCTGTTCCAAACGGACAAACTCTCCCACATTTTGTCATCGAACACTATCAGGAAAATACTTCTTATAAAAAGCCTCCCTAAACTGTCTCTAAACAATAGGTCCCTGATCATCCAAAAGCCTTTTAGTCATGCGCCACCAATGGTCTACCTCTTTGTCTAGCATAAATGCTGCATATGAGGCTTTTTGCTCCTCAGAACAATCAATGACATCAAAGAATTTCTCTATCTTCATAATCCAAGCCTCTGCCTCTATTGGATCTGAAGTACCAGAAAAGTAAGGGGACCCAACTTCTTAAAGTCGTCAAAGGAGCTACCTCTAGTAGATGAGGATTGTCCTTGACCATTATTTCCAATAGCTCTAGCCTGACGCTCAACCAAGCTAACCAAAGTCCCTAAATATCTATAAAGCCCTTCAGTACTCATAAGGGGCAAAGCCTCAGGTGGAGGAGGTATATCATCATTAGCCTGACTGTTTTGGGAAGATGCAGGTCTCCTTAGTGGCATAATGTCCTATAAAGCAACAGGTATAACTAAATTAGTCACTAAGAAGTCAAATAAGCAAATTAGAATTGTAAGGAATAAAATGAATCAGACTAGATGAAGTTGAAACTTAAACTAATGCGTCACTCATCTATTCCCAAAGGTAAACTAAACAAGTTATCATCAAAATCACAACCTAGTGCTCTGATACCACTCTTTTACGCCCCAAGACCCACTCCAAGGGCATGACGGTCATTTCACACTTCAAACCCAAAGGCTTACAATGTAACCTGACCCAAACAATTATCTTGTAATCGGAAGTTACCAATTACCAAATACCTATTCAGAGTAGCGGAACAAAATCTAAAATCCTCAAAATTCGATTTTGTTAACTAAAACATCCACTATCCAAATCCATTGTCCAAATATTTGCAAACTTAAACAATTCAAGTACTAAAACAAATTTCAAAATCTCCAAAACTCAACTTTGAACTAACAGAAAATTTAAAGGATCAATATTCAAATAGCTTCCAAATACCAAAAGATCGAAATGAACATAACTAACAGTTAAATAAAATTCAATATAAAATCTTAAGTCAAATTCTAATGATGATCATTCCTCAACCTAGCCATCATTCCTCACCCGAACTAAGGGTACCTGAAAAGTAGTCAACAAATAGGAATGAGCTCACAGCCCAATAAGGAACATTAATGCAGTCCATGGATCAAATATTTCAAACTCACTTGCAAAATATGAGATATTGTAATCAATCATTTTCATAAACCTGTGAGTTAATATATATATTTTTTTTGCCAATACATTCAAAATTTCTAACTATATGCATTTATTTTTTATTCAAACATTTTTATATCAAATTCGTTCAAAACATTCCAATAATTTATTTACTCTGGTCATCAAACATCAAAGGATGCCCAGTTAGGTGGAACTTTTCAAATGGGTGGCTAGCCTCAAATTGTTCATTTAAGGTGGACGGAACCAAACACTGCTAGTACTAGTAACCTCTAACCAAAACCCCTAGAGGCTGGGATTCAAATTAATTACATTGCCCACCAAGAAATGTAAAGGTCAACTATTATATCCCATTGACAATTACCAAAAGTCAACTATTATATCCCATTGACAAAGGCCAAACAAACCAGAGTCAAATATTTATTTCATTTATTCAAATTTACAACATATAATATCTCCAAATTTATTTGTCAAAAACAAAATATAAAATTCTAACATACTTTTCATGCAAAACAGGTTTAATCCATGCATATAACGGAATATAACTCAAACGTTTTCAAATAATGTATATATATATATAAAATTGTTTCAAAAAAAAATTTAACAACTACATTAATTTCCCTTACCTCAAATAAGCACTCCAAATCTTGAAAAGTTTGGCCCCAAAATTTACTTATCACCTAACATAACAAAAAGGTACTATCAACACTATTGACTATTCATTTAAAATAGGTTTGGGAATACTACAATTTATTTTTTTTATTTTATTTTATTTTATTTTATTTTATTATTTTATTTTTTTAAGTCAATATTATTATTACAAAAATTATTTTCCAACTTTTTAACCAATAACAATTTATCCTCAATAATTTATTTCTCTTTCCTAAACTAAATTGAATTTCCTAAAAATATTTATTTACAATAATCTCTTTCATCACTTTACATAAGAATTTATTTCTTTAATTATTTATTCCAACTTTTCCTAGGACCTACTTCATATTTTAATAAGATTATCCCACAATCCTCTATATATCTTTTTTCTTTTCCACCCTCAATATCACAAGTCATTGACTTTTCAACCACATAACCAAACCCACACACAGTATGTCTCCATGATCTCCACATTTTCTTTTTAATCACTATTCTGCCACATGTTTTTTTTTTTTTTTTCAAAACCTCACTTTCCACACCTATCCTACCATCTCCAGCACACACCAACCATTAAACATTAAATAAGAAAACATACACTCCACGCCCAACGGATCCACACATTCCCATTGTTGTTTATTTATTTATTTATTTATTTATTTTCCTTTCAATCTAAAGCCTCCACAAACGACTTATTTATTTATTATATAAATCTAAAATTTCTTTTCTTCCTCTGATTTTTTTTTCATTTTAAATTTATTTATTTATTTTTCCATTCCATTGAAATTTTTGAAATTTTCCTATCTTCATCAATAAATCAACCTATACTTGCAAATTTTCAAACATTTTGATCTAAAAGTTAAATAAACAAACCCTAACCTAGATTTGGATTTTTCAAAAAATATCTAATGTGTTTGAAATTAATTAAGGAATTTAAAATATTAATCTAGGGGTTAGAATCTTACCTATAGAGATCTGTTCTTCAAACCCTGAAATCCAACTCCAATCTTACGTTCACAGGAACTCTCTACGAATAGGAACGCGATTCAGAAAAGAAGAGGAAGAACAAAATTCTAATTTATACCTAGGGTATTATTCGTAAAATTACATTTTCACCATTCTTCCATTTTATTAAAATAAATAAATAATTAATTTAATATTTTTAATATTTTCCTAAATTGCCCCTAAAAAAAAACTTGGGCGTTACAGTTCGCGTACCTGTCGTATGCCCAAACATTTGGTGGACCTTTGCCAAGCATCAATAAAAGCAAAAGGAAAAGAGATAGATGAACTTTAGCGATGGTGATGGATTGGACCTAACCTACTATGACGTTGATTTATTTGGAGGTCCCAATGAAAAAATAGACCATTTAATAAATGATGAGAAGATTAACATTGATTAATGTTACTTTATATATCGAATAATATATTATTCTGTCATTTGATTTTCTTTTATTATTTACATTATGCCTTGTTTTTTTAGTTATATCTGAAATCTATGTGTTATTTAGTCTCAAGATGAATAAGGATGATGTATGTCTTGTAAACTATGCAACCACGCACACAATTTTTCGAGATAAAAGATATTTCCTTAAATTGACATTAATAAAAGCTAATGTAAGTACCATATATGGTATTACAAACTTAGTTGAAGGCTCTGGAAGAGCAAACATAACACTACCAAATGAAAATAGATTCCATATAAATGATGCTTTATATTCTAGTAAATCCAAAAGAAATTTGCTCAATTTTAAAGATATCTATAGAAATGGATATCATATTGAAATTATGAATGAAGATAATGTAGAATATCTTTACATTACTTCCATTATATCTGGCCATAAGCTTATAATGGAAAAACTCTCGACTTTCTTCTTTGAGTTCTATCATACAACTATAAAGCCTATTGAATCATATGTTGTCGTGAACCAGAAGTTCAACGACCTAAAAGTTTTTGTCCTTTGGCATGACAGGTTAGGTCACCCAAGGTCTTCAATGATGTGTTGAATAATTGAACACTCACATGGGCATCCACTAAAGAACCAGAAGATTCTTTCACCCAATGAATTCTCATGTGCTGCCTGCTCACAAGGTAAATTGATAATCAGACCATCTTTTACTAAAGTCATATATGAGTCATTAGTCTTTTAGAAAGAATACATGGGGACATATGTGGGCCTATCCATCCACCATGTGGACCATTTCGTTATTTTATGATCTTAATAGATGTTTCTATTGGGTGGTCACATGTTTGTCTCCTTTCTACACGTAACATTGCCTTTGTTAGACTCCTTGCAAAAATAATAAGATTACGAGCACAATTTCCAAATTATCCAATTAAGACAATACGTCTTGATAATGCTAGCGAATTTACTTCTCAAACATTCATTGACTATTACATGTCAATAGGGATAAATATTGAGCATCATGTTGCTCATAATCATACCCAAAATAGTTTAGCAGAATCCTTCATCAAACGTCTGCAATTAATAGCTCGATCATTACTAATGAAAACCAAATTACCTACTTCCGCCTGGGGACATGCTATTATGCATGTTACAACTTTAGTTCGTATTCGACCTATAACTTACCATGAATACTCCCCTTCACAACTTGTGCTTAGAAAACAACCAAATATCTCTCATTTATGAATATTTGGTTGTGCAATATATATACCAATTGCACCTACACAACGCACTAAAATGGGTCCCTAACAAAGACTTGGGATTTATGTAGGTTTTGATTCTCCATCTATCATAAGATATCTTGAACCTTTAACAGGCGATGTTTTTACAACCCGCTTTGTAGATTTTCATTTTAATGAGAATGTTTTCTCGTCATTAGGGAGAGAAAATTCGATTCCTGAAGAATGATGAGAAATTAGTTGGAAGACATCTACTATGACCCATCCTAATCCTCATACAAATCAAAGTGAACTAGAAGTTCAAAGGATCTTTCATTCGCAAAATCTTGCAAATCAATTACCAGATGCATTCATTGATACAAAAAAGTGACAAAGTCATATATCCCGGCTGCAAATACTCTAGCACGAATTGATGTCCATGTAGGACAATTAACAAATGAATTTAAGATACGCCTGAAGCGTGGTAAACCTGTCTGCTCAAATGATGTAACTCCCCAAAAAATGAGAACCCAAGAAAAACTTGGCACTCTAGAAGAGACCATCAAAATGACTGATCAATTTAAAATTGATAAATCTATAGCCCCAGAAGAGGCAAAAATAATACAAAAAGCCCCTGAAGAGCACATATTGAACAAGAAACCCCTGAAGAGGCATAGGTACCTGAAAATTGTGAGATCTTAGTAAGTTATGTACACACGAGAGAAAAATGGAATTGAAATAATATTATTATTAACAATATTTTTTCTTTCCAAGTAGCCTCCGATATCAAAAGAAATTATGAAGATCTCGAACCACGAAATATGGAAGAATGCCGATATAGAAATGATTGATCAAAATGGAAAGAAGCTATACTGGCAGAGTTAAACTCATTAACAAAACGAGAAGTTTTTGGACCTGTAGTCCAAACACCTAAAGATGTAAAGCATGTTGGGTACAAATGGGTATTTGTACGAAAGCGTAATGAGAATAATGAGATCATAAGATATAAAGTGCGATTAGTAGCACAAGGTTTCTCGTAGAGACCTGCTATTGACTACTAGGAAACTTACTCTTCCGTCATGGACGTAATCACATTTCGTTTTTTAATTAGTTTGGTAGTCTCAAAATGACTGGATATGCGTCTCATGAATGTTATTACAACATATTTATACGGATCCATTGATAATGATATATACATGAAAATCCCTGAAGGATTTAAATTGTCTGAAGCAAATAGTACAAAGCCTCGTAGCATGTACTCAATCAAGTTACAACGATCTTTGTATGGATTAAAGCAATCTGGACGCATGTGGTACAATCGTCTTAGCGAATACTTGCTAAAAGAAGGGTATGTGAATAATCCTATATGCCCATGCATCCTCATTAAGAAATCAAAAACCGGATTTGCAATTATTACAGTGTATGTTGATGACTTAAATCTTGTTGGAACTCCTGAAGAGCTCATAAGAACAACAAATTACTTGAAAAATGAATTTGAGATGAAAGATCTTGGAAAAACAAAATTTTTTCTCGGCCTGCAGATCGAGCATTTTCTAAATGGAATTTTAATACATCAATCAACATACATTAAGAAAGTTTTGAAGCGTTTTTATATGGATAAAGTGCATCATTTAAGTTCTCCAATGGTTGTCTGATCACTTGATGTGAAAAATGACTCATTTCGTCCTTACAAAAAAGATGAAGAATTACTTAGTCCTGAAGTACCATATCTTAGTGTTATAAGTGCACTTATGTATTTTGCCAATTATACACATCCAAACATTGTTTTTTCTATCAATTTATTAGCAAGATACAATTCTATTCCAACTCGAAGACATTGGAATGGTATCAAATATATATTATGTTATCTTTATGGAACTACTGATATAGGTCTATTTTACTCAAGGGAATCAAAGCAACAATTGTTTGGATATGCAGATGCACGATATCTTTCAAATCCACATAAAGGTAGGTCACAAATAGGATATTTGTTTAATTGTAATGGTACTACTATTTCATGGAGATCTGTCAAACAAATAATAGTGGTCACATCATCAAATCATTCAGAAATACTAACAATTCATGGAGCAAACTGTGAATGTATATGACTAAGATTTATGATCCAACATATTCGGGAATCATGTGGACTCTTCTCTATCAAAAGTGACTCGACAATATTATTTGAAAATAATGCTGCATGCATTGCACAAATAACAGGGGGTTATATTAAAGGATATAAAATTAAACACATTTCACCAAAATTCTTTTATACACATGAACTCTAGAAGAGTGGTGAAATTGATGTGCAACAAATACGCTCAAGTGATAATCTAGCATATTTATTCACAAAATCATTGCCAACCTCAACATTCAGGAAATTAATACACAGGATTGGAATGCGTTAACTCAAGGATATCAACATGAAGGGGAGTATGCTTGTAAAAGGGTGTTAGTATGCTATACTCTTTTTTCCTTCGTCCAGGTGTTGTCCTACTGGGTTTTATTGACAAGGTTTTTAACGAGACAGTCCTAACATACCAAGAGCAATTTAAAGAATTATAAGAATATTGTATTCTTTTTCCTTCGCTAGGTTTTTCCCATAGGGCTTTTTACTAGCAAGGCTTTAATGAGGCATATTCTTGAATGTAGTGGACATCCAAGGGGGAGTGTTATAACTGAAGTAATGAATGTCACTACATTAATTATAATAAATGTTAATTAAGTATTATTTATGACTTTCATTAATACTCATTAATGGAAACCATTAATGTTATTTATGAGTTTCATTAATATTCATTATTGGGAATATTAATGGAAGCCATTTGGAAAACCTATGAAAGGGTTTTCCATCCCCTATAATATGCATCCCTAAGTAAAAAAGAAATTTCTCTTTTTCTCTCAACTCTCTTCTTTGACTCATTTTTACCCTTATATATATTGTTAAAGTAATATATATTTTATCTCTACTACTTTTGACTTGTGTTGCATTTATCCTCGTTTTATAATAATTATTTTATTATCTTTATTAATATACTTTTAAAGCCTCGTTTAGAAGAACTTCACATTATTGATGGTAACGTTAGGTCGAAGTTAAAACAAAAGTCATGGTTTTTATAAAACAATATTAATATTCTCAAAGTTTCAATAACTATGAATTTTTTTTTATATTGCTTCCAATAAAAATTTTCCTTTTAAAAAAAAATATATATATTTTTCTAAGGTTTATATTAAGTTTTTTTTTTTTTTAATCATAAGATTTCGGGATCCAAACAAGTTCTAATTAATATGTTCGATTAATTATCAAACCCATTTACTTAAATTATCATGGTTTTAAAAACCGGACCAGACCGGCCGGTCCGACTGTTGGTCGATCACGATTCCGGTCCAGTCCGGTCAATGGGCCGAAAAATGGTCAAACTGGAATTGGACCAGTTAAGCCGATGGTTCGATCGACGAACTGGATGAACTGTCCGGTTCAATTTTTTATTTTTTATTTTCCCCCACCCCACTTGCAAAGCCACCCCGCTGGAAAAACTCTTCTTCTCCGTCGAAACCCTCCCGGTAACCCCGTTGGAACCCTCCTTGTCCCCACGCCGGAAAAGCCTTGCCAGTAGGACCCCCGCCACTCTTGCAAAGCCAGCCCGCGACCCCACTGGAACACCACCACCCCCTGTTTGCTCTCGCCGAAAAAGTTCTTCTTGCTCGCAGGAACCCCTCGCACTGGAAAACACTCTCCTCCCCTGTGTTGGAACCCTTTGCACTAGAAAAGCCGAAAAGCTTTCCCCTTTTTGCCCATCAGAAACCTCCCACCCGACGCTGGAAATGTCCGTCGGAAGCCCCCTACCCTGCGCTGGAAGTGGAAACCCACCCCCGAAAACCCCACTGCCCGCTCCTCTCCTCTCTTCTTCCAGATTTTTTTTAAAATTATTTTTTACCTTATCTCATTACTATTTATTTCCTTTTATATTTATTATTTTATGATATTTAAAACTTATGCTTTTTAAATTAATGAAAATATTACAATTTTAAATAAATTCTTGATTTTAAAATGAGTTTTTTAATTTTAAAATGAATTTTAAATTTAAATTATGATTTTAATTTGAATTTATAATTTGAAACTAATTTTCTAAATTTCAAATAAAATTTTAATTTTAAAATAATATATAAATTATTATTTTTATTTTTATAATTATTTTAAATTTTAATAATTTATAAATTATATATTTATGACGTCACCGATTCGATCGTGATTCGACCGCTCGTCCGACCAGTGAACTGTAAATCGATAACTTTTCCGATTATTGAATCGATGCGATTCTAAAAATATTGTAAATTATTTATTAATTATTTTCCTCAACACATTGCAAATTTAAATCCATACTCCCCATTTGTTGAGACATGAGAAAAAAGAAGGTACGTTAGCCACGTGGCAAGATCACGTGTCTTCGCTATCCGTATCAGCCCCACACACAACCTGTGGTCCTTATTCCGCCACGCGTCATCCACCCACGTGCCGTCAGCCACTTTCACGCAGCCTTGGGACCACCTACTTTCAAGAATAATTTTATTATTATTAAATTACCAAACAAGACCTCGCATTCCCCGTGCCCAAAAGCTCCGTACCGTCGGGCCAAATCAGTCATTTCATTGAGCACTGAAAAAGAAGTCTCCTTTTCTCTTTAAAGAAGACGTACGGTAGACGTATGTTTTAATAATTTTATACACATACTTCTAGAAATTCCTTCACTATTTATAATTTTTTTATAGCATATTATATAAATAAAATAATTTTAATTATTTTAATTAATTAATATATATTTAAAATAATTTTTAAAATTTAAATTATACATAATTTCTATAAAAAAGGATATTTTAAGTAATAGAAAATATTTTATTTTTATTTAATTTCTTTTAAAAAAACTTTAATTCTTACCACTTATTCATCACTAATAAATGCAAGTAGAATTTTGTTTTAGGGTGTGAATTTCATTATAAATTATAGAATAAAATAAAAATATATTTAAAACATTTATGATGAAGCAGCAGAACTGAAAAGGTCTGAGAAGTTGAATTATTTTTCTTACAATCCAAACAAACGTGATGTAATTGTGCGTAATAAATTCAAAGCCATTCATGCTCAATTTATCGTTTTCATGAAGCAAAAGAGGAAGATTGATGAGGTTGGAGCGTATTACTCAACAGTGTAGAAGTCTCTTTCCCAAGGCCATATCCGACAAGGATTCACCTCTCCGTTGCCTCATTTGAAGTAAGCAATCCAAGTCTCCTCGTTTAACTATTGAGTGGAAAATTGGAAAGTAGTTTACCAGAAAAACACACTATGAAACAAATTCCATGAGAAGAAGATAGTGGCTTCAATCTTCAGATTCATCTTTGTTTAATTTTGGTTGCAAGTTTCGAGCTTCAGGGTTCATGGGTCAGCTTCAGAAATCAGGTGGGTTCACGTGTTGCTGATCCATGTCTTGCAAATTTGATGGTCAGTTACACACTCGCAACTCTGTCAGTTTCTTTTGGTTATTTATTCGGTCTTTTTGGAGCTCTGTGTTCTGTTTTGGTTTGGGGGTTTGAGGTTTTATCCCCTCAGGTATGAACGTTTCAGGTATGGGTTGGAAGAAACGGTTTTGATTACTTGAATTCTGTGTGAGGGTTGAAGAATTTGAGTAATGGGTCACTGGTGATTTTGGCGTATCTATCTGGGTTTTGTTTCTTGAGGGCCCAAAGGGGCTTATGGAGGTACTGAAGAGAACGGAGATATAAGTTGCTGCTTAGTGGAATTAGGCAATGCAAAGCGATTCTGTGGATGCGTCTCAATAGATTTGGAAGTTATGCAATCTGGGTTTGTATGATTTGACTATCTGGGTAGTAGTTCTTCATTGTTTATGGAGGGACTTTTTGGAGGCAATAAGGAGAACCCACTTTATTGATGTTCTTGGAGAATCCGTTTTTGTTGACCCTTTTCTTTCCCTTTACTTTGGTGCCTTTATCTGTTGAGAATCGAATCATGCGTACTCTGTGAATTATCAACTTCCTTTTATCGAGCTTTGAATGGCTACATGGGCTCTGGCGATAAAGGAAAGGGATTTCTTTTATGTTTTGTGGTGGGTTTCACTATTACCCCTTTCATGATGATTCCTGGGTCCCGTAGATTCTACTTGATAGAGAGGAACTAATTTGTTTGGGCTTTGGATTTGATTTTGGTTTTTCTCTTCTGTGATATTCTTCTGTTTTTTTTTTCTTCTTGGAGTATATACTTTGGGATTTTATGGTGGAAGGTTTCGTATTACTACTCCAGTTTCATGGATCAGATTGATTAAAGGAGCTGGTGGGAGAAGAAAAGATGTCCTCAAAGTCTACTAACAAGACGAATTGTTCTAGGAGCAGCTCTGCTCGATCAAAACAT
This sequence comes from Vitis vinifera, assembly GCF_030704535.1. NCBI lineage: Eukaryota > Viridiplantae > Streptophyta > Magnoliopsida > Vitales > Vitaceae > Vitis > Vitis vinifera. The sequence continues at coordinate 9,444,813 of NC_081816.1, read as the reverse complement.
GGCGCCCGTGTGGTGGCACAGACCCCAATTGATGCCCAGCTTCATGTGAACTTTGAGGAGTCTGAACGTCATTTTGATTACTCTGCTTCAGTTGACTTCAATATCTCAAGTTCCACTAGTGATGTCCCCTCTTCTACGGTCTCAGCTTACCTCCAAAAGATGCAGAGGGGAAACCTGATCCAACCATTTGGCTGCATGATTGCAGTTGATGAGCAGAATCTCACAGTTCTTGCCTACAGCGAAAATGCCCCTGAAATGTTGGACTTAGCCCCACATGCTGTTCCAAGCATTGAGCAGCAAGAGGCCTTGGCAATTGGAACAGATGTTCGGACACTCTTTCGATCCTCGGGGGCAGCTGCCTTGCAGAAAGCAGCCAATTTTGGGGAAGTCAATCTCCTCAATCCCATATTGGTCCATTGTAGAAACTCCGGTAAGCCCTTCTATGCAATTCTGCACCGAATTGATGTAGGGTTAATTATAGATTTGGAGCCAGTGAATCCAGCTGATGTCCCAGTTACAGCGGCTGGGGCATTAAAGTCATATAAGCTTGCTGCCAAAGCCATTTCAAGATTGCAATCTTTGCCAAGTGGGAATATATCACTGTTATGTGACGTGTTAGTCAAGGAAGCGAGTGAATTAACGGGTTATGATCGAGTGATGGTGTATAAATTTCATGAGGATGAGCATGGGGAAGTTATTGCAGAGTGCCGCAAACCCGACTTGGAACCCTATCTTGGTTTGCATTACCCAGCTACTGATATACCACAAGCTTCAAGATTCCTCTTCATGAAAAATAAGGTTAGGATGATATGTGATTGTTTGGCCCCGCCTGTTAAAGTTATTCAAAACAAAAGATTAGCTCAGCCATTGAGCCTCTGTGGATCCACATTGAGATCTCCTCATGGGTGTCATGCACAGTACATGGCGAATATGGGTTCGGTTGCATCGCTTGTGATGTCTGTGACCATCAATGAGGAAGATGATGATACAGAGAGTGAGCAACAAAAGGGAAGAAAATTGTGGGGCTTGGTGGTTTGCCATAATACAAGCCCTAGGTTTGTTCCGTTCCCTTTGAGGTATGCCTGTGAGTTTTTGGTTCAAGTTTTTGGTGTACAAATTAGCAAGGAAATGGAGCTAGCTGCCCAAATGAAGGAGAAGCATATTTTGCAGACACAAACCGTGCTTTGCGACATGCTCCTTAGAGATGCACCTGTAGGAATTGTTACTCAATCACCCAATGTGATGGACCTGGTTAGGTGTGATGGAGCTGCGCTCTACTACCAGAAGAAATTTTGGTTGCTTGGGGTCACCCCTACAGAGGCACAGATTAGAGATATAGTTGAGTGGCTTCTTGAGTACCACAGTGGGAGTACAGGCTTAAGTACTGATAGCCTGATGGAAGCTGGCTACCCAGCTGCCTCAGTTCTTGGTGATGCAGTTTGTGGGATTGCTGCCGTTAAGATTAATTCAAACGATTTCCTTTTTTGGTTCCGGTCCCACACGGCAAAGGAGATTAAGTGGGGTGGTGCAAAACATGATCCTGATGATAAGGATGATGGGAGAAAGATGCACCCTAGATCCTCATTCAAGGCTTTTCTGGAGGTGGTAAAGCGGCGGAGCCTACCTTGGGAAGATGTGGAAATGGATGCCATCCATTCCTTGCAGCTGATATTGAGAGGCTCCTTGCAGGATAAGAGCGCAGATGACTCTAAAATGATTGTGAATGTTCCATCAGTTGATGCCAGCATAAAAATGGCTGATGACTTGCGCATAGTCACAAATGAAATGGTTCGTCTTATTGAAACAGCTTCTGTTCCCATCCTGGCTGTTGATGCCGCTGGTTGCATAAATGGGTGGAATAACAAAGCGGCCGAGCTAACAGGATTGATCATGCAGCAAGCCATTGGCATGCCCTTAATTAATCTTGTTGAGAATGATTCAGCCGACATGGTGAAGAAGATGCTCTCCATGGCATTGCAAGGTGTCACTAAACTTTACCTTTGTGCTTTTAGCTCATTAATTGCGAATTATGTCATATCTGCAAATCTTTGTCTTTTACACTCAGAAATTTGTACAGTGGTGCTAGGTTTGTTTTGAATTTGTTCCTCTGAACATTTTTTTTTCAATCTTAGGTTTAAATGTGTGACTTGATCATGATCAGATAGTTTTTCTGTTGGATGTTTTTTTACCTGTACACTTATATGTAGGGAATAAGAAATATATTGCTCGGTAGAAGGTTGAGTTTTTCAAGTTATATGAGCATCTGGCATAAGGTGTATATACATGGGCTTTTTTCACGCTTCTGAATATTAAACATAATAGACTAAACAGGCTCACTGCTTGGGCTTGACTTTATATTTGCATGAATGCCGCTTGTGCCAATCTCATGAAAATTATTTTTAAGGAGATGGAACTACATCCTTTGCTCTTGTGAGTAGTTGTATAATTTATTCTAGATTTGTACCCACTACATGCCCAGCTCGTCAAATTAAGGCAGACATCATAGTTTTCCCCTTTGTGATGCTCATTTTTTTATTGTCATATTTATTTACTTATGAAGAAGAAGGCAGATAGCGTAGCTTTGGTCAATTGAACTTTCTGCTATTACGAACATCACTATTTGAAGTTCAAAATAATTGAACTTTGCTTGTTGAGTTCCACCTCTCCCACTTCTGTACATCATTCTTTATATTTTTCTGTTCTTTTTGAGACATACATGAGGGATCTCAATCTGATTTCACAGTAAATGGCAGGTATAGAAGAGCAAAATGTTGAGATCAAACTCAAGACATTTGGTCCCCAGGAAAACAATGGCCCTGTTATATTGGTAGTTAATGCATGTTGTAGCCGAGACATAAAGGATAATGTCGTAGGGGTTTGCTTCGTTGGGCAAGATATCACAGGGCAAAAGATGGTTATGGACAAATATACTCGTATCCAAGGTGATTATGTTGGAATTGTGCGGAACCCATCTGCACTAATTCCTCCCATTTTTATGATGGACGAGCATGGTCGATGCTTGGAATGGAATGATGCAATGCAAAACTTGTCTGGTCTGAAGAGAGAAGAAGCCACTGATAGGATGCTTCTCGGGGAGGTTTTTACGGTCAATAATTTTGGTTGTCAGGTTAAAGATCATGACACATTAACCAAGCTCAGGATATTACTAAATGGAGCCATTGCAGGTCAGGATGCACAGAAATTGTTATTTGGGTTCTTTGATCAGCACGGTAAATACATTGAAGCATTACTTTCTGCAAACAAAAGGACTGATGCAGAGGGAAAGATCACTGGGGTTTTGTGTTTTTTGCACGTGGCTAGTCCTGAACTTCAACACGCCATGCAGGTGCAGAGAATATCGGAACAGGCTGCAGCTGATAGCCTCAAGAAATTGGCATATATTCGTCAGCAGATCAGGAAGCCTTTAAATGGAATAATGTTCATTCAGAATCTGATGGACTCATCTGAGCTAAGTCAAGACCAGAAAAAATTCCTGAGGACAAGCATGATGTGTCAAGAACAATTAACAAAGATCGTTGATGACACTGATCTCGAGAGCATTGAGGAATGGTATGGTCTTTCAACTGTAGTGTTTATTTCTATGCTTGTTTACATACTTAAGGTTATTGCTAAGCAATTTTCCCTCTTGCCATCAATGAAACGGCTAATATAGATGTTAACTGCATGAAGCAGCTGTAGATGTGACCCATGATGAGTTCTTTCCTAGAAGTCTGATGATATTTGAATTATTTTGAGTGAAATAATTCAAATCATCTCAAACATTTGATAAAATGTTTTGGAAACCATATTCTTGTTCGTCTCTAGAACTTGGACTGTTGGGATTGAAAATAGAACAGTGCGAGGATGGTTGGGATACATTTCTAAAGAATGCTAAGGGGCATCATTGAATCAGTAGAATGTTTTTAAGATCTTATGCCTTTAGAGGAAGATAATAGCTTTTTGGCAGAGGCTGAAGTGATCCAGCAGGATTTATCTTGCTGATCCAAATGGTTGGCTTGATATGACTGCCACTCTAATAACATCAGCTATGAAAAAAAACATAAACCTACAAAGAAAGGAAGCAGGTTAGACCGTTTATTGAATCACAAAACTGAGAAACCTAATATAGTTAACACAATTTGATAATAATCAACCCCATGCACTCTTCTTGAGGATGTTCATCATTTCTTGTCTATCTGCTTGAGTAATGCAGCAAATTTATTTGTTATGGTCTTTGGATGGTCTTTTCTTCCTGATTAACTTGTATATTTTATTTCTTTATGTATCTTATATAAGAATCAGTGTATTTGAAATCATGCTATGTTGCATTTTCCTTTTTATTTGTTTCCTTTTGTTGTTTTATTCATGGCATGCACCATTAGCAGCTAACCTTCTTGCATTGTATCTTTATTGCTTTCTTCCTTGTACTTTTGGAAATGTTTGAACAACATTTGATCCATGTGATACCCATTTTCAGCTATATGGAATTGAATTCTGGTGAGTTTAACCTAGGGGAAGTTTTGGAGGTTGTCATAAGTCAAGCGATGATTCTGAGCCGGGAGCGTCGGGTGGAGATCATCTATGATTCACCTGCTGAAGTGTCGTCCATGCTTTTGTATGGTGACAACTTGAGGCTTCAACAAGTCCTTTCAGATTTCTTAACAAATGCGCTTCTCTTCACCCCTGCATTTGAAGGATCATCAGTTGCACTCAGAGTAATTCCAAGAAGGGAGTGTATAGGGACAAAGGTTCACATTGTACATCTTGAATTTCGGTAATTCTCATTTAAACCTTTCAATATGTTTTTATCTTTCCCTACGAATGATCTAATACTTCACCAACTTGGCCTGCTGTTCTACATAGCTTAAACAAAATTAATAGCATAATATAGTATCAAAACTCTAATTAACTAGAAGTCTCGGGTTCAAGTTCTCCTACCTGCATGTGGGGATTATGGTCTCTTCCCATATACTTTCTCTTCTTGTGAGTAGATGTGGTATTTGTCATTTACATTTCTAAATATCCCCATATGTCATAAAACATTGAATCCGATACTGGTTATAATGGCAGGATTGCCCATCCAGCACCTGGGATCCCAGAAGACTTGATCCAACAGATGTTTCACCACAGCCAGGGTGTATCAAGGGAAGGTCTTGGCCTATACATCAACCAAAAGCTTGTGAAGATCATGAACGGCACGGTTCAGTATCTCAGAGAGGCACAGGGATCATCCTTCATCATTCTCATAGAGTTCCCATTGGCTCACTAGAACAACAGCCAATGAATCCAGTGAGAGCTTGACACTGAGACTTCAACAATCTGCACAGCCACCTTCACAAGAACCCTACTCAATGGCATCTTGTGTTGGCAAAATGAGTTCCGAAACAGCCCAGGATTGGACTGGACGACCCTTTGAAGGCTGTAAGTTGCTGGAGTATCTGCAACTCAGGTTGGCATATTGGTTAATCATGGATTGAAAATCAGGGGCTGTTCGCTGAATTGCTCGAAGGATTATGCAAATGAAGAACACCCCTAAGTTGAGTGTAAAATTTTCATGGCTTCCCACCTTCTGTACTTTATTTTTCTACTCTTTGTATCATCATTCTTAGGTTTCATTGTATGTTTTCCTCGTAAAGACTCAATTCATATAACTTTCATACACTGGAAGAAACAGTGCCAGGCAAGTGAACATTGTATAGAGAAACCTCTTGATCAACGCTTTAGTAAAGTTTTCCTAAACTTGGATAAATGGGTTTGGAAATAGGGGTTCTATTTCTACTCAAACCTCTATCCAGATATTATCAAAAGTTGTGTTTTTCCTTTCAAAGGTTGACTTTAGTGTCTAGGAAGCCCTTTTCAAGGAAGCTTAATAAATAGGAAAGGAGAGTTGTAAAATGAATATTTTTTTATCTAGAATGTGTAGTATGTCTTAACCTCATCATAGCCTTTATCTACCTAAGACTAATGTATAATACCTACCACTAATGAATTAAACAGGGAATAATGATTATCATAGTACTTAATTTTAAATATGCTTAATTAAATGGTTAAACTAGTTTAGTATTAATCTTATTTAATTATGAATTAAACTTTACTTAAGGTTAAGTGGAATTGGTTAATGACTTAAGCATGCTTATTAGGTTTTTAGGGCTTATTAGAGTTATGAAAACCTAAAGGACTAATGGGCAATTGTAGGTTTAATATTGGTTAATTTGGAGGACTGAATTACAATATTGGGAAAGTTGGGGTTGGTGGTAGCCATGTGGCATGCCACCTCCTATTTGGTTGGATTGAGACCCCTTTATAAGGGCATGTAGCTCGTTTTGCAGCATTATACCTATAGCAACCTAGGTTAGAGAGAGAATCTAGAGAGAGAAAGTGAAGATTTAAGGTAAGCAAGTTGATTAATTTAGTAATTTTGGTATATTTGGGTTCCTAATGGTATGTTGAAACAAATTAATGGTGCAGTTTGTGTAAAAGTTGAGTGTAATTAGTTATAAACATGTTTTAGTTGAAAATTAGAATTAATTAAGGTTTAAAATTTTTTAACTTAAGTATTTTATTGATGGTAAGATCAGCATACATCTTTGTTTAGTTTGGTTTGATTGAAAAATAGATTAGTAAAACATGTGATTAATTAGGTTATTTAGACACTTGGGACTTGTTAATTGTTTAGGCTTTAGGAAAATCAAAATAATTAGTGTTTGGTAATTAATTGGGGAATATTCTTATGCATTGTAAAGATTGTTTAATTCAATTCAAATTTGATTTGAAAACCTATGGCCTTGTAGATTAGAGAATATGAGAATTAAAAATTAACAACAGTAAGTTGTTAAAAATTAGTAAGAAAGGAAAATGTCATAAGTTTTAATTGTATAAATTTTCATGGTTAGAAAACCTAAATTATGTGTTTCATTTCAGTTCCTTGTAATAAGTAAAGATCGCCTACATAGAAGAATCACAAAGGGGAAGTTGGTGTAAGGTAGGGAATTTTATGTTGTTCCATGGTGTATTTGATTTCTTTCCTTACAACATTTATTGGAATTTCATGTCATTTATATGATTTCATGAAATGTTTTAATGTATCATTGCATCTCGATTTATTATATTGAAATATTACAACAATATTGGAACATATATTGGTATGAAGATTCATGGTTCAGTGTTGTGGAAATGGTTCATGGTGTGGTTGCATTGCAAGAAGGATATGGAATAATAACATATGATATCCAAAGAATCGATTGGTGGGAAGTGTTTATGTGAAGCTACAGTCACTATCCTTTGATATATTGTTTATGTGGGACCGTGGGCCTTTGGGTGAAGTCCCTAAAGCCCTCAAGAAAGACACTCCAATGTGGGTGTATAGGGTTAGTCCTACCCTTAGGTTTTAGTCCCTTAAGACACGAGGTTGGTCCTTCTCTTAGGTATGAGTCCCAGAAGACATAAGGTAACTTACCCTTGGGTTATAGTCCCAGAATAATTATAATTATATTGACTGAGTATCTTGTGGAGCATTGATATCTGATGTGTACATTGTTAGGGGTTAGCAGTTTATCAGTTCTAAAAGGATGGATGAGGAAAAACAGGGATAAAACCAGCAAATACATGCATACATGTTTGACATTATTGCATATTTGTTAATGGTTATAAAAATGTTTATCATGCATGCTATTATACATTTAATCCAAGGCTTTTAAGGGTATGTTTAGGATGGTTATGAACTTTCCTACTGAGTTGTGAACTCACCCTATCCCTTCCACCTTTAGATGTAAGTCAAAAGACCTATGCTGGAAATAATACTTGAGCATTGCTTTACTGTTGATTGGATGTTGTTTGCTTGCATTGAAAGTGTTTTGAGGTTTTGCCTTTGTATCAAAGACTAAATCTTTTTGAAGAAATGATGTAATGTATATTTGTTATGTACACTTGTAGTATGGGCTACCCGTAGTGAACCATGGGGTTTTGGTATATGTAAATTAACGTAATACAAGTTCTTTTTGTAAAACAAATCATATTTTGTTAACTAATAGTTACAAAGTTTTGTACAAGATTTATACTTCTTTATAATAGGTTTTCATATTCTCTTTTTACACAAAATCAAGTAGGAACACAACATTTAAATTTTTGTATTCCCATATTTTTTAGAGTACTTATGTTGTATTTGAGTATCAATTGTTAAGTTTGAAAACCGGGGTGTGACATAATGGCTAGTGAGGTGGGTAATATTTTATAATTTTTTCTTTTTTTATCTAATTCTTTCATACAAGTTCAATGTCCTCATTTCATCCTACAAAATTATGAAATTAGATAGAAGAGTCCCCCTTTCATCCTACAAAATTATGGAATTAGATAGATACTTGTTGTAAGATAATTGACTCTTGGCTTTAAAATACTAGAACATTTACATGATATAGCGTTAAAAACTTCTTTAATCGATGTGAAACAGTACAATTATCATCATATGCAAACACAACGTCTACTTTTTTTCATGTATATTTTGTTTGTTCTAAACTTGATGAACTTTTATAGTTTTAAAACACATCTAAAAATTTAAAAGGACATATTACAGTCATCTCTCATATAGACACAACATTCTTATTATGTCTTAGAAAATTACAAAGTTATACAAATCGACATCCTTTATGAGCCTAAATAGATTGAATACCATATTAGAATTGAATATCAACTATAATAACATTTATAATAACCTCTTCCTCTCATATAAATATTATTTGTTTTATTTTCAGAGCTAATTTTAATCCAAAAATGTGCAGAATTAGCTCACTTATAAGCCATCATATATGATGTTAAATGTGTGTTCGTCGTAAAGATGTTTGGTACTCTATGTTTAGTTCTAAAATATTATTTTAAGAGAAAGGGTGTGTGTTTTTATTTATTCACTTATATTTTATGTTTGGATGTGGTGAAAAACTAGCCAGAAAAAAGGAAAAATAATAAATTTTTTTCTACTTATCCTTAGATAAAAGCATGGTTTTAAAAATCGGATCGAATCGATCGATCCAATTGGCGGTCGGTCACTGTTCCGGTCTTATCCGATCAATTAGACCGAAAATAGGTTGAAATAGAATCGGACCAACTGAACCGACAGTCCGACCGGTGAATCAGATAAACCGGTCGGTTCATTCTGAATCGTCCAGTTTGATTCAATATATTTATTTATTTATTGTCAGCATCAAAACGATGTTGTTTTGGAGGATATAAAACCTCCTTCTCCAAACCCTCCCTCTCCAAACCGCAGTTGTTGCCCGCCCTCAACGCGCTGCAACAAGCTCCCACCGCCTACCGTTTCACTGTGCAAAATCTCCTTCCACCGACCGTTGCAAGATCACTGTCGCCTGAGTTGCCTCTTCCCTGTTGTGCCATTGCAAGCCGATAAGCCACCCCTTGCCGCTAGAACCCCAACTGCAAAAAGTCAGGCATGATGTTGCATTTGGTTGGTGTGGGAAACAATTTACATGTTGATTCATGTCATAAAAAAGTCGAGAATGATGTTGCATATGGTTGGTGACCGATACTATTATTGAATCTCATACCTCCAATAGAGTTGAATGTAGAATGGAGGTTTGCATCTGGTTACGTTACAGAAATATACTTTTTCGATATCTATTTAAAGACACCATCGACCAAGTGATGTCACATATATAATTTTAAGTCTCACAGTTTGCATCAACCTATATACTTTAGTTTCATTCATTTGTATCTTGTTTAACTATCTAGATCTCATTATACATATTCAACTATTCAGATTTTTTGTTCTTATCTAAATCTCATAATATTTAATAATTATATTATGAATTTCAAGAATTACATTTTATAATATTTAATAATTATAAATTTTAGATAAATGTTTGGTTTGAAAGTAAATTTCTAATTTTTTCAATTGTTGATGACTTTTATTCTTTAAATTAATATGTGATTTTTATAAATTGTTGATGACTTGATTATAAATCATTAAATTGTTGATAACTTTCATTCTCTAGATTAATGTGAGATTTTTGTTTCTAATTTGATAGAGAAATAAAAAATGGAATCAAACTTGACTCCATCCTCTGGCCAAGATTCAACTACCAATTCACAAATAACTAGAAGTAAGACCAACCCTACATAGGAGCATATTTTTGAAGAAAGATGTGCAAATGGAAGGAAAACTCTCATTTGTTTGTATTGTAAAAAGATTGCAAAAGGTGGGGGTATTCATAGAATGAAACAACATCTTGCTGAAGTGAAAGGAGATATTGGTCCATGTAAATCGGTTCCTCCTGATGTCAGATTTCGAATGGAAAATTCTTTGCAAGAGTTTGTGAATTCCAAGAAAGCAACCCAATAAGCATATGAATATAGAAATCCTTATGGTCCTAATATGTCACAATTTGAAGGGGATATGGCAGAAGGTAAAGAAGAGGTTCAAGAAATGCAAAGTCCTATGGCAGCTAGTAGTGGAAAAAGAAAAAAATCAACAGTGGATAAGTATTTTATACCAAGAAATACTCAAGGAGTTCAACCTTCCATGAGGAATGTATTAGCTGGGAAAGAAGCTATTTGGAGAGCAAATATGGCGGTTGGGAGATTCTTTTATGATGCATGCATTTCTACTAATGTTGTTAATTTCTTCTACTTCAAACCAATGTTGGATGCTATATCTGCAATTGGTCCTAGATATAAGGGTCCAAATTACCATTAGTTGTGGGTTAATCTTTTAAAAGATGCCAAGAAGGAAGTTCAGTTACTTGTGGACTCTTATCGTGCAATCTGGGCAAAAGTTGGGTGTACAATAATGGATGATGGTTGGATAGATAATAGACAAAAAACATTCATCAACTTCCTTTTGTATTATCCTGAAGAAATATCGTTTGTGAAATCTGTCGATGCTTCAGACATTGTCAAAGATGCAACTAATTTGTTTATGATATTTGATGAGGTGATTGAATGGGTGGGTCCACTCAATTTAGTTCATATAGTGACTAATAATGCAACAAATTATGTGGCCACAGGGAGATTGATTTCTCAGAAGCATAAACACATTAATTGGTCACCTTGTGCAGCTCATTGTCTTAATTTGATCTTTAAGGATATTAGTAAGATGGACCATGTTGCTGAACTTGTAAGACGTGCATCAAAGGTGAGCATTTTTGTGCATAATCATGTTGCTTTGTTAAGTTGGTTGAGAAAAATAGACGGATGGAGGGAGATTCTCCGACCTGGTGCAACTCGCTTTACTATTACATTCATTGCACTCAAGAGTCTTCATGATCATAAACATGACTTGCAAGCTTTGGTGACTAGCAAGTTCTTTGTGGACTGTAGATATTCAAAGGATAATAAAAGCAAAGTTGTAGTTTTCATCATCTTGGATAATATATTTTGGAATGATTGTTTGATTGTTGTGAATCTTATGTCTCCACTAATGCTCTTATTGCGTATTGTTGATTGTGATGAGAGGCATTCGATGGGATATGTGTATGAAAGCATGTATAGGGTTCATTTGGGCATCAAGAAATTGTTTAACTACACAAGCCTTATATAGAGATCATAAAGCAATGTTGGGATCAACTAAATAAAAGTATTCATTCAATAGCTTATTAGTTGAATCCATGTTTCCAAAATGATCAGCAAAACTTTTGTACTAAGCCAATTGTTATTGGAGGTGCCATGGATGTTATTGATCAGAAAGTTTTGAAAGGCAAGCTTGATACAATGAATGAAATGAAATTGTTTTGTGATCGATTGGGAAGTTTTGGAAGAGACTTTGCTTATTCTTCACGTGAAGTACTTCAATTGGGTAAAAGATTATTTTCATTTATTAGTGCCATTGTTCTTTTTCATTAGTTACCTACTTACTATTTAATATTTTAAACTTGCTAATGTTTTTTTTTTCTTATTTTTAATGTGAAATGGTAATTAGATGAATGGTGGAGGCTACATGGTTACAGCGCACCACATTTGCAAAAGTTGGCCATTCAAATATTAAGTCAAACTGCATCGTCTTCTAGATGTGAGAGGAATTGAAGTGTCTTCGAACGTATACATACCAAAAGAAGGAATAGATTGGAACATCAAAGGCTTAATGATCTTGTATACATTCATTACAATTTGTGGCTAAAAAATCGATATAAATGTTTTCTTAGTTGTTTTGAATTTAAATTCTTTTATTCACAATTATGAATAATTATATGTGTTTCTTTTTTAGGTTTTATAACAAGAAAAGAATCTATGATCCCATTGACTATGCATGCATTGATGAGACCAATTTTTGGATAGTTGATGAGGATCAGACAGTAGAGCTAGATGTTGAAGAATTGGAAAATTTTCTATATAAAGAAGGGTCAATTCAAATAAATGAAGTGGAAGGTTCAAGTTCTCATATTGGTTAGTAGAATATTTAAACTTATAAAAGTTCAATAATTATATTTTTTTTTCTTCAAAAATGATTTCTTGTTGATATATATTCAATATTTTTGTAGATAATGAGGATGGTGGTGGTGTGGCTATAGAAGGGCTTGATGTGGAGAACTTTGGTTTTCCGGATGCTCATTTTCAATCTCCATATTCTAATTTCCAAATTGAATGAAGACATGAATTTTATATTTATTAGTATGCAAAAATCTTCATGAATATCCAAACATTGACATGTTATATTTTGAGTAACTATTTAAGTGTTGTGGTTGACATTTGTATTATCTATTATGGACAATGTATTAAGTTAACAACTCTTTGATAATTTGGTTATTATAGGATAGCAATGGTTTGATTATTTAATAAATATTGGGTTTATCGACATTATAAATGTATAACATCTTATATTGTATTATAGATATCATATATGATGATTGATAACTTTTATAGGTAAAAAAATTTGTGAAAAAACTCAACTAAAAAAGTAGATGCTGTCAAAATTTAGATAAAATTTATTAAATTTTTAATTTTTAATAATATATAAAATAATAAAATATATATTTATGACGTCATTAGTTCGATCGTTGGTAACTTTTTCGGTTCAATAACTGGTCCGATTCTAAAAACATTGTGATAAAAGTAGGAAAAATCTTTAATAAATATATTTCTCAATAATTTAATTTTTTTCATGAACAAACAAATAAGATAGAAGTCTTATAAGCAAGAATTCTATAACATTTTCTTCTCTTTTTTCTTTTCTTACTCTTTTAATCATAATTAAGCAGGATAAATTAATACATCATTTAGTTTTATTTTCTTTTTCTCCTCCTTTCCACTGGTTTTTTCCCCTTGAGATCCAAACATACTCTCTAGATACCTTATGCTCTTATACCTAACAAAGATTCAATTTGAAAGTGTCAAGGAGGGAAAACAATGGGCCACACGGTCCTTTTTTTCTCTGAACATGTTTCGCGGCTTCCACTCATGCAAATCGAGGAGAATCTCCTACAATTCAACTCCTACTTTTACTACATTCACTGCTTCACCTTTTCCACCACTCAAATCTCTTCTTTTCAAACCCCTTAACCCCAATCAATGTACCAAATCATTGCAAGACTTGGTTGATCATTACAAGACATCTACTTCCCATTGCAACACCACACTGTTTTCGAGTTCTGAAACGTTTGAGTCCCTGATTAACCGATATCAAGGTTCTTGCTGCTCTGAAGAGGCTAGAGAGCTTCATTTGCAAAGTATCAAATATGGGTTTGTGGGCAATTTGTTCCTATCCAACACCCTTATTAATATATATGTCAGAATTGGCGATCTGGGTTCAGCACAGAAGTTGTTTGATGAAATGTCAAATAGGAATTTGGTTACGTGGGCTTGCTTGATTTCGGGTTATACTCAGAATGGCAAGCCTGATGAGGCGTGTGCTCGTTTTCGGGACATGGTTAGAGCAGGATTTATTCCAAATCATTATGCTTTTGGTAGTGCTCTACGGGCGTGCCAGGAGTCTGGGCCAAGTGGGTGCAAACTTGGGGTGCAAATTCATGGTTTAATTTCGAAAACACGGTATGGATCCGATGTGGTTGTTTGTAATGTGCTGATTTCCATGTATGGAAGTTGTTTAGATTCTGCCAATGACGCTCGTTCTGTTTTTGATGGGATAGGAATTAGGAATTCAATATCATGGAATTCAATCATTTCTGTTTATTCTCGTAGAGGAGATGCTGTTTCTGCATATGACCTTTTCTCAAGCATGCAAAAGGAAGGCTTAGGATTCAGTTTTAAACCCAATGAGTATACTTTTGGGAGCTTAATAACCACAGCCTGCTCTTCTGTTGATTTTGGTTTGTGTGTGCTTGAGCAGATGCTTGCCAGGGTTGAGAAATCAGGATTCTTACAAGATTTGTATGTAAGTAGTGCTTTGGTTAGTGGTTTTGCGAGGTTTGGGTTAACAGACGATGCCAAGAATATTTTTGAGCAGATGGGTGTGAGGAATGTGGTTTCCATGAATGGGCTGATGGTTGGATTGGTAAAGCAGAAGCAAGGAGAAGCAGCAGCTAAGGTATTCCATGAGATGAAGGACTTGGTTGGAATAAACTCTGATTCTTATGTGGTCCTTTTAAGCGCTTTTTCCGAATTTTCTGTGTTGGAAGAAGGAAGAAGAAAGGGTAGAGAAGTTCATGCACATGTAATCCGAACTGGATTAAATGACAATAAGGTTGCAATTGGAAATGGGCTAGTCAATATGTATGCCAAATCTGGAGCCATTGCTGATGCTTGCTCCGTTTTTGAACTCATGGTTGAGAAAGATTCAGTCTCTTGGAACTCCCTAATCTCTGGTCTTGACCAGAATGAATGTTCTGAAGATGCAGCTGAGAGTTTCCATAGAATGAGGAGAACTGGATCGATGCCTTCAAATTTCACATTGATAAGCACTTTGAGCTCTTGTGCAAGTTTGGGTTGGATCATGTTGGGGGAACAAATACATTGTGATGGGCTTAAATTAGGACTTGATACAGATGTTTCAGTCTCAAATGCCCTTCTTGCATTATATGCAGAGACTGGATGTTTCACTGAATGCCTAAAAGTGTTTTCCTTGATGCCAGAGTATGATCAAGTTTCATGGAATTCTGTTATTGGGGCATTATCCGATTCAGAGGCATCAGTTTCCCAAGCTGTGAAATATTTCTTGCAAATGATGCGAGGCGGATGGGGTCTTAGTAGAGTAACCTTTATAAACATTCTTTCAGCTGTGTCATCTCTTTCACTTCATGAAGTAAGCCATCAGATTCATGCTCTGGTGCTAAAATACTGTCTTTCTGATGACACTGCTATTGGGAACGCCCTTCTCTCTTGCTATGGGAAGTGTGGAGAGATGAACGAGTGTGAGAAAATTTTTGCTAGAATGTCTGAGACAAGGGATGAAGTGAGTTGGAATTCCATGATTTCTGGATACATACATAATGAACTCCTGCACAAGGCAATGGATTTGGTCTGGTTTATGATGCAGAAGGGTCAGAGATTAGATAGCTTCACCTTTGCCACCATTCTTAGTGCATGTGCCTCAGTTGCAACATTGGAGCGTGGCATGGAAGTTCACGCATGTGGGATTAGAGCTTGTTTGGAATCTGATGTTGTAGTTGGGAGTGCACTTGTAGACATGTACTCCAAATGCGGAAGAATAGACTATGCTTCAAGATTCTTTGAGTTGATGCCCCTGAGGAATGTATATTCATGGAATTCAATGATATCAGGATATGCACGACACGGGCATGGGGAGAAAGCTTTAAAGCTTTTTACACGAATGATGCTAGATGGTCAACCACCCGATCATGTCACCTTTGTTGGGGTCTTATCAGCTTGTAGCCATGTGGGGTTTGTAGAAGAAGGGTTTGAGCATTTCAAATCTATGAGTGAGGTATACAGGTTGTCTCCTCGGGTGGAGCACTTTTCATGTATGGTGGATCTTCTTGGGCGGGCGGGCAAACTCGATGAGGTAGGGGACTTCATCAATAGCATGCCAATGAAGCCTAATGTTCTCATTTGGAGGACAGTTCTTGGGGCTTGCTGTCGAGCAAATGGTCGCAACACAGAGCTGGGTAGGAGGGCTGCTGAAATGCTTTTGGAGTTGGAACCTCAAAATGCTGTGAACTATGTGCTTCTTGCTAACATGTATGCCTCTGGAGAGAAGTGGGAAGACGTTGCAAAGGCTCGGACGGCAATGAAGGAGGCGGCAGTGAAGAAGGAAGCGGGCTGCAGTTGGGTCACCATGAAGGATGGAGTTCATGTTTTTGTAGCTGGAGACAAATTACACCCTGAAAAAGACTTGATATATGACAAACTCCGGGAACTGAACAGAAAAATGAGGGATGCAGGGTACATTCCGCAGACAAAATATGCACTGTTTGATCTGGAGCTGGAGAACAAGGAAGAACTCCTGAGCTACCACAGTGAGAAAATTGCAGTTGCCTTTGTCCTCACCCGCCAATCAGCATTGCCTATAAGGATAATGAAAAATCTCCGGGTTTGTGGTGACTGTCACTCTGCCTTTGGATACATTTCAAAGATTGTCGGTCGACAAATAGTCCTACGAGATTCAAACAGATTTCATCATTTTGAAGATGGCAAATGTTCATGTGGGGATTACTGGTAATCAACTTGGTGCCATTTTTGTAGAGCTAGGTATGTAAAAGCTTAACTCGTCATTTGGGAGACACTGATGGAATATACTCAACATTATTTCATATGGGTTGAAGCAGATTATGAGAGGGGACTAGCCATGATTTTATAATTTTCCTCCTATAGGGGGTAAAGGTGGAGTAATGATGGAGGTCGTGGAGTGAGAAAAGATATGGTGAAAGTAATTAGGACAAATAGGGGTAAAAAGGTAAAATGAAGATATGAACTTATAAATAAATTAAAATAAAATGAAAATATT
The DNA here is from genome assembly GCF_030704535.1 of Vitis vinifera. Classification (NCBI taxonomy): domain Eukaryota; kingdom Viridiplantae; phylum Streptophyta; class Magnoliopsida; order Vitales; family Vitaceae; genus Vitis; species Vitis vinifera. Next base: position 9,427,952 of record NC_081816.1, on the reverse strand, counting down.
AACTTATGAATAAATGAATTATTTTTACTTATTACTTAAAATTATTTTTGATTTTAAGTCATATCATTAAATTGTTTTACCAAATATACTTAATTGACTTAATGACTTAAATTAAGTTATTAAGTCATTTTAAATTATTAAGTTGAAAATGTTTGGTAAAACTTAATAATTATTATTTGATGATTTAAGTTAACTTTAAATTAAATTATATTTAAGTTGTTAACTTAAAACTTATTACTTAATTTTACTTTAAATATTAAATTAGTTTGATAAAATTAACTTTCAAATTTATTTAAATTATCAAATTGATATATTCATCCTCATAAATTATAATTAGGGTAAAGAAAGTTAAGTAACAAAGAACGTTGTGAAGTAGTAAAAGATATTGTAAATGTAATTAAAACAAATGAGGGTTAAATGGTAAAATAAATGTAAACTTAAACATAAATTAATTAGTTTCACTTATTACTTAAAATTATTTTTTATTTTAATTCATATCATTAGGTTATTTTATCAAATATATTTAATTTATTTTAATGATTTAAATTAAATTATTAAGTTGGTATACCAAACCGTTTACCAACCCACAAAAAAGCATTCAAAAGAGACCATGTCTTTATGTCTCAAACCTATTTAAAATGTTTTAATTACAAATAAATATTCTATAAATATCTTCAACTAGGAAAAGGGCAAAAAAATTCAAAATGCTGTCATCACACTCGTAACATAAGAAGGTTCAATTGAGCCCAGCCCACCTATAGTGGGCCTTTCTACATTAAGCCCACAAGGGCCAAAATCTAAAAACAGCCCACATTGACTTTTCTATACTCCCTATCACAGAATCAATGGAGAACCCAAAGCTCGAAGAACAGAGGATGTGAATAGGGTCTCTTTTTTTTACTGAATTTTTGGCACATTTCTCTTCTGGGTATGTGATTAATCACTAATATCGTTCTTAATACACTCTGTTTTGTCGTTATTCACAATAAAGTTTGCTTCTTTATTTCGAATTCCCCCAAATTATTTCATTTATTGCAATCTGTAATCCCTAACAAACAGGTGGTGTGCATTACCACATTGTCAGATGCAGAACAATCAGAAACGTTTATGGGCTTTATTGCACTGTTCTTGACTGGTACGTGGCTTTTCATCAATTAGTTATGCGCATTTTTTTTTTCTTTTTGGATTTTTTTGGTTTTTAGTATCTCAAGTTGAAGTTAGGGTTTTGTATTGTACGTTTCAATTTCTGTTGTGAATTGGTTGTTTTTGTTGTTTTGTTTAGGTTTTTTTTTTTTTTTTTTCAGTTATTTGTTTGGACCCTTTTGTTGACACGTGGTGGCCAGCTCAGTGAATAAACAATTTACTCTGTGATGCCCAATTCAAGTTCCTTTCAGTTGGGATTCTCAGAAAATCGTGGGGAAGAAAAGAAAAATGAAATTTTGGGACTTGAAGTTTTAGGTTGTTTTTTTTTTTTTTTTGGAAGATCAATTTTTTTTTCCTTCTCAGTGATCAAGCAGTTGAATTTGAATAATGTGTTATAACAGTTAATGTTTTTCTTTTATCTGGGAATGTAGGGTTTGAATTTCAACTTTGGGTTTCTTAATTCCTAAACTATAATTCAAATGTCGATTTCATAGCCGGTTATGCACCATTTGGTTGATGCTAAAAGGGAGAAAAATAAAAGGATTGTTCTAGTTTCCAAAAATTGAAAATTACTCATCCAAGCTTATGTACATTCATTGGAGTGGTTGGTTTGCTTTCTAAGATTCTAACCTTCTATTTTTTTTTTCCCTAGGTTTCCTGCCAAAAAACTGAGCATAAGGGTTTGGAAGTTGGGATATTTCTTAGATTTTTTTTTTCCTGAAAATGGCAATGAAGCCATCAAACAACATCTGGATTCGTCGCCAGCAATGCCCATGTGGAGATTGGAAATGCTATATCAAATATGAAGGAGATGATCAGACTTCAGCAAACTCTCAATTGGTAAAGAGTGAGACATCATCGTCATCTTTAGCATCAGAAGTCGTCTTCACTCCATATGTGGGTCAGATATTCAAAAGTGATGATGAAGCATTTGAGTACTACAGCAACTTTGCTCGGAAGAATGGGTTTTCAATAAGAAAAGCACGCTCAACTGAAAGCCAAAATTTGGGTATTTACCGAAGAGATTTTGTTTGTTATCGTTCTGGGTTTAATCAACCAAGAAAAAAGGCCAATGTTGAGCACCCCAGGGATCGGAAATCAGTACGATGTGGGTGTGATGCAAAGCTGTACTTGACCAAGGAAATTGTTGATGGCGTTACTCAATGGTATGTTTCACAATTCAGTAATGTTCATAATCATGAATTGCTGGAAGATGACCAAGTGCGTCTGCTTCCTGCATATCGGAAAATACAGGAGGCTGATCAGGAACGCATTCTTTTGCTTTCCAAAGCTGGTTTTCCTGTGAATCGGATAGTGAGGGTGTTGGAAACAGAAAAGGGAGTTCAACCTGGGCAACTTCCCTTTATAGAGAAGGATGTTAGGAATTTTGTTCGAACATGTAAGAAAACTGTTCAAGAAAATGATGCTTTGCTCACTGAGAAAAGAGAAAATGATACATTGGAACTCCTTGAAACTTGCAAGGCTTTGTCAGAGAGGGATCCGGATTTTGTTTATGATTTTACTATGGATCCAAATGATAAGGTTGAGAATATTGCATGGTCATATGGGAACTCTGTTCATGCATATTCAGTGTTTGGTGATGTGGTTGCTTTTGACACTACATATCGCTCTATCACCTATGGATTGCTCTTGGGTGTGTGGTTTGGCATAGATAATCATGGCAAGGCAATCTTCTTTGGATGTGTTTTGCTGCAAGACGAAACTTCTCAGTCATTTGCATGGGCTTTACAGGTTTGTAGGTGCATATCATTGTGATGATATTGGGTACGTCTTTTATTTATTTATTTTTCTTATGATTTTCTTCTTCTGGACAGACTTTTGTTCGGTTTATGAGAGGAAGACGTCCACAAACAATTCTAACTGATATAGATTCTGGGCTTAGAGATGCTATAACTAGTGAATTGCCAAATACTAAACATGTAATATGTTTATGGCATATTCTGTCTAAATTATCCAGTTGGTTTTCTTTGCCACTTGGACCACAGTATATGGATTTTAAATCTCAGTTTGATATATTGTGTCGTCTGGAGAGCATAGAGGATTTTGAACATCAGTGGCATCACCTTGTTGCTCAGTTTGGACTTGTTTCTGATAAACATATTGGTCTGCTCTTTTCTTATCGAGCATCCTGGCCATTTTCCTGCATTAGAGGTTACTTTCTAGCTCGTATGATGACGTCTGAGTACTCAAAATCTTTGGACATGTTCTTCAAAAGAATCTTGAGTGCACAAACATGTTTGCAAGCTTTCTTTGAGCAGGTATGATGGTTCCTTAGATTTTATGTCTCAATTTATTGTATTGATATTATTGTGATGTAAATACAGTTTTGAAACTCTTGTAGGTTGGTGTTGCTGCTAGTTGGGCAAATCAGACCAGAGAAAACATGCAATATATGCATATTAAGACATGCATGCCTATTGAAGAACATGCACAGAGTATTCTTACGCCTTATGCCTTCAATGTGTTACAACATGAAATAGTGCTGTCTATGCAATACGCAACAAGAGAAATGGCTAACGGGTCATATCTTGTGCGTCACTATAAGACAGTGGATGGGGGATGTCTTGTGATTTGGATGCCAGAAGAAGAGCAAATTCACTGTTCCTGTAAGGAATTTGAACATTCAGGGCTTTTATGCCGGCATTCTCTCCGACTACTTGTTGTAAAGAACTACTTTCAACTCCCAGATAAATACTTCCCACTTAGATGGCGAAAGGAGAGTTCCTTAATTACTATGGATGATCACAACACTCAAAGCAACAGTGATGAGTGTTCTCAAGCCTTCCATTCTCTTGCTGCAACTCTGCTGACAGAATCATTGGTTTCCAAGGAAAGGTTTAATTATGTTCATAAAGAACTCACAGGGCTTCTTGATCATGTTAGGAATATGCCAGTTGTTGATGAAGTTTCTTTGAATATGGCACCTAACAATGTTGATGAGTCTTAGTTTTTGTCAATATAGCAAATGGCCTCCAAATATACTGTCCTAGTAGTTAAAATGTGGTGTTGACAGCGCCAAAAAGAGAAGTAAAGATTGAATTTTTTATTTTTATTTTTTTTGCTTTTAAGCTAATAGGCACGTAATAGAGGCAGGGGAATATAGATTTAGTTCAACTTCCAACAGCCCATCCTAGATTCTGGATTGAGTGGCTTTATTTTTCTGTATTTATTTGAATTGTCACTACAGGCTGACAAGAGGTAGGCAGGCACTTTTTATTCTTTATTGTAAAATGTAATACACTTTTATGTGAAAGGCTTTTTTTTCTCTCTTTTTTATTTTTTATTTTTGAAGAATGAACAGGGTCTGCATCTGAAAATTCCTCCCTTGATGTTAGGATGTTTGGGAACGAGTTCTTTTGCTTCTTAAGTTTTCATTCTTTGCCCTCGTCAATTTATTAAAATAGCTATTTCCTTGATATTTAGCACACTGAATCGTCCTCTGATGTTCTTGAGCTAAACAACAATTGAGAACATGACTCTGAACTTGTTCTTTCCTGTATCACAAACAGCCATAACCCTGCAACAACATCAGACCTTAACTATCCTTTGTGGATCTTATCCACCATGGCCCCTGCAACCACACGTTTCCCTTTGTGGTGTGACAGGAAGGCCAAAGGGTGTCAGAGAATACCCTTCAATTCTCTGGTTAGAATACCTGTCTTTCTCAGCCGGAATCAAAACAATTTCTACTGTCACTATCTTGTCTCCACTTTACAGATGTAATGAAATCCTCCCTAAGAGGGATGCTATCTTTTCTCCATATCTGAAGTTCCTTTTTAGGTCTTATCCTCCATTTATTATGCTCATCCACAGCTGTGAATTTTACATTTTCCATTAGTTTGAATCCCACCCCGTGCAAGGACTAAGTCTCCATTGGAGTATCAATGACTACTGTTCAATCCATGGCGTCTCAAAACCTGCCACACTTTCTTTCCTTGGCCAATCAGATTGAAAAGCACATGCTTATTTAAGTTTAATTTGAGCAATCGATTGACCTAATCTTACTGTGGGTGATTATCAATCCATCAATGACTACTGTTCAATGGAGGTCCACATTTGGGGCGTCCATGGCATCTCAAAAATTTCCCACAGCTTCTTTCCTTGGCTAATCAGACTGAAAAGGACATACTTCTAGTAATTAATTTGAGATTAAGGCGACCAAATGACCAAATCCTATTGTGGGTGATTATCAATGGGAGCAGGGCCAAGTCTGATTGTGATTTTTGTCTCCCACTGTTTCACCATGCCTAGCTGTCTATCCATCCATTTGGGAGTGTTCAAAAGTGAGCAAGTGAAAAGGCATTGTTAGATTTTGGCATTGTTTTGCTGTCCATCAGAGTGGAGATCAGGCTTCTTGTACCTCTTTCGTCCATGATCTAGGGAATGGAAATTGGGCACCTCATTATGTAACCCAAACATACCCTTAAGATTTGAGGAGATCCCCTCTAGTTGGGTCAAGGGTGTCTTCATTTGTCTGGAACAATACTTTAACAGGATGATTGCATCAGAAGTTGGATTTTGCCCAGATGGATATGGCTGAACATTAAGCCAGTTAGCATCTAATCCCTTCAATGTCTTTTCCCTAATGTGAACGGGAATGAAGCAAAATGGACCCAAGGAACTCTCTTGTCTGCTTCTTCCCCAGAGACTTCCAAGTCAATTAGGTAGTTGCCGGGTCTTCTTCCTAAGAATTTTAAAAATGGGAAAGAAACCAAAAGGTCTCAATCACCAGCAAAAGCAAAAAAACAAAGACTTTCTAATAGAAAAAAAGAAAAGAAAAGTGAACCATTTCATCAGCCCCAGGAGGGATATATTCTCTTTGATTTCCCTGTCCATAGCCATACCTCAGTAATATCTAAGAAGGGTCTCAGTAATATCACAGAAGGATCTTCTCCACTTGGTCAATTTGGCACCAAACTTTGATAGCCCATTGGAATTGCAGATCCTTTTGGATGTTACAAATAATAGAGAGGAAAAATATTAGAAGCAAAACAATTTCTCTTGTTCAGTATGATGATCAGCCAAACATCATGCTCAAGAGTTGTGTCAGTTACTTATTTGATAAAGAAAAGAGCCTAAACATGGTTATTATAGGCCTAAGAATTCTCGTCCCAGCACATCTCAGGTAAATTACAACTGGATTTGAAATTAGAAAGGACTGGGGAGGTGATTTTTACACCAGAACCAAAAAAGGCTAGTGACTAGCATGAATACTTCGGTCACAAAGATTAGAACATAACCAGTTGTTGTGCTTCAAATTTGATTCCTTCCCTCATCTTCTTTATGAAATCATCACATTTCTTGTTTAATTCCTCTGCACTCAGCAACCCAGTTTCTTCTTCCTCTTCCTCTTCCTCTTCTTTGATAACTAGAAACCAGTTTTCTTGGCCCATTTGTCTTTCTTCCTCTTCTTCAACTTCCACATCAACTTCTTCCTCTGTGATCACTAGTCCATTTTCTCTCCCTTCCTCTTCCTCAACTTCCATAACAGCTTTTTCCCTTGCGGCCAGTGGTTTTATTTTGTAAAATTCAGGTGCTGGACCTTGACTGTCCCTGTTCTTGATGCCCACATCGTTAAGATCCGTCCCCCAAGATGGAGAATTATTGATCAAACCAGAGTTTTTAACAATAAAAACTAGTATACCGTTGCAAAGTAGGAATATGTAGTGCCTGTCAATGCCATAGTCATGGAGTTTCATCGAAAAAGTTGAGAAGTAGAAGTTGAAGGAATGGGGGAGGACAAGGACCAAAGAAGAGTAGGAAAGGAGGAAAGAAAAGAAGGATAGTGAAAGTAGGAACTGGATGGCTTTCTTCAGAAAGTGGGATTTGCTGGAAGTTTTGATCCTTTGATGCTTGATATGATCCATATTTTCTTTATGGCATCAGAAAAAGGAACTCTGATAGACAAAAGGGGTGGGAGAGACCTTTGAAAGCATGCCTATAGAAGTGTAGTGGGATGGGGTACTTATAGACAAGTTCAAAACCCTGTAGCTGAGGGAAGTTGTGTGTTGATTTACAAAGCTATCCTCTCATCAGAGAGAAGATTTGTCCAACTTCTAATATTTTAATGAGTAGACCCCAAGTCAGCCAACCACCCTTTTTTAAGCTTTAGAGTACCCAAGACTTTTTAAATCTAGAAATTGGCTCAACTCTTGTTAATCAGTGAAGGAAGATGTTGGGAACTTCTCTATAGACCAAGTCCAAGGTAATTTACCCACAGAAAAAGAGAACAAAAATGGCACTAGCACTAAGAATTGACATGAATGAATCTGGAATTCAATGATGAGGGGAGGAAAAAAAAAGGGGGGGGCGGGGGGGGGGGGGGGTGTTGTTTGTGGAATATTTATGGTTTAGTGGAAGGCATATAGCCCTAGATGGAAGGGCACCGCGAAAAATTTAAACAACCAACTATAAACAGTTGAGGGAAATTGAGTTGAGAGCAATGTCTGTCAACTAACTCTTTAGGAACACTTGATGGAGATGGGCAGGTAATGGGAACCTTGTAGCTGTAATTAGGCCTTTAAGGCTGCTAGTATAGGCTTTAATTGGCTCATTTATAGGGTTGTTCATCTTTAAAATGGCTTTATTCCCAGGATGGTTGAGTAGGTGAGTATACTTAAATTTAATTCGTTTTTGTCCATCAAAGATGGGCCTCTAGTTCTCGAGTAACTATCACATTCGTAAACTATTTCCACTCTAAATCAATCTTTGAATCCAAGGTTTAGGACTATGATCAGGGAAAAGGGGCAAAGGGGAATGGGGATCACTTTGGAGGGTTACCAATAATGCATTGAGTCAACTTGACTTTTCGGTCGATGTAACAGTACAATTACCATTGAAAATGGGACCAGATGGGGCACACCAGGATGGGACATGGAAGTTTACATCATATGACCCGGGCTCCACGGCTAAGGCTAATGACACCAGGATTGACTAAGAGCAATGTGAACACAAACATCTTCTTGGAAGGTTGTTGAATGGAAGATGTATTCACATTCCACAGGCTGGACCTGAACTTCAAAAAAAAAACAGGACGATCAATTAGTAGGACAGAGTCACTTCAAAAGACTACCGAGCCATTTGTCTGAAATTTGTCCAGTAAAGAGGATTCATGAACTTTGGTAGAATTTCATCTTTGCTATGCTCTTCTTTGGCACTTACCCAAACTTGTAAATAAACATTTGATTTTTCTGTAAAAATTGAACTGTAAAATTAGAGTCATCACCAAGAATGAAGGTCGACATGGATTCCAGAACTTCATACACTACTTCAAATTTTCACTATCATCATCATATTGATTTACAAGTGATGATTATTAAGAGAAAAAAATCAGATTGTGTGTGGTTTTTCAGTTTTTGTGCAAGAAATTCATCCTTAACCCCAGGTTTGGTGCACACATAGTCCACGGGAAAGACTAATTTCAACTCTTATCAGTTTTAACAGACCTAGGGCTGAACTGGGCTGGGCCCAATCCCTCCTTCTGGTACTCGCGTTTTAGCAATGTTTTCCTGGGCTCTAAAACCCTTGTAGGTGTTTCAAACTGGCCCAAGCGAAAGCTTCAGCCTATTCTCAAATTGGACTTAGAAGCCAGAGTTACAACCCACTGAAATACCAGAGCTACCACTTTCATGGACTGCCTGTGAGTTCAATTTACTTATTTATTCATTCCAAAATTACATCATACCGATAATTTGATGGGTCTCATTTAATAATAACTTGAAATAAAATTTTATTAATGCAAAATGAATCCATTAAGTGGTGGTTTCCCAAGTTTGTTTTCCAAAGCTAGCACAGAAAGGGCCCAAGAGATTAGGATTAATAGCTAATTAATTGTTGATTTAGGTATAGAAAAGCCAATCACAGTTCACAATAAGATCTGTATGGATAAGATATTCTTAGCCTCATATGCAAGGTTTCTTTAGCAAAAGATTTGAGAAGTAGTTTCATACACTGGCCTTTTCAAGTACTTAGATGGCCACTATTACAGTTATAGGTGGTATCTATACTTTAACCCTTCTTCAATCTTCAGCAAATATCTTTATATAGTGGATATGATATCTCAACAATAGATCTCAATTCATTTAAGGTGAAATCCATACTTAGATACCACATTACCCGTAGCCCAATTGCATGGCAACACGTATTAATCCTTGTTCATCCTCTTCATTCAAGCATGATGTACACATACCCACAAGAAGGATCACAATTGCATCATCTAGAACATATCGTACTTCCAAATGGGTCTCTCAGATATCTTCAGGAATCCATGCAAAAAGGCATTTGGAGCTCAAATCCTCAAATGGGTATCCACTAAATGCTGTTCCTTTGCAGGATGGTGAGTTCTTGATTCCTCAAACTGCTATCCTTTTGTCTTCTTTTATGTTTTCCCTTGGTGAAATGGGTTTCTGGTGTTTCCCCAACTTTTCATTTTCTTTTTTCTGTATTTGATTCTTCTTTTTGTTTGAAAAAATGTGCCCCCACATCACAATGTTCAACCACTATATTTGTTGAATTGGTTTTGAGATTGTGCTTAGTGAGAGTTTGTTGATTGGTATGATGGAACTCTGAATTTGGAAGAAAGGGGAAGAACACCGTCTTCAACCTCACGATAAGAAAACAGGAACCAAAAGGAAAACTGGAGGATATCTGCAATATTGTTCAGACTGTCTGGTTGAACAAAATTGGAATTTTTTAGGGATTCTAATTCTTGTGGATTTCAAAATTCTTTCTTTTAATTTGAAATAGTTTGCATATTTTTGTGGTCTATGGAACTGAAATTCAATTCCAGTTCTGTTGGTATGTAAACCAAGGGACCAGTGTACTGGAATTTGGAATTGGCAACTGCCATTCCAATTCCATGCAGCCGCCTCATACTCAAGCTATGCATATTTGCAGAAAGATAACTTATTTTTGCCTTACTTGCAATGGGGATCTGCCCAAAATGGTAAAGTTTGCCAAAAAAACTTGTAAAAATTCTAATTTGTCCAAGTTTCTCCAAGGACCTTAAAGCAATTGAATGTGGCAATAAAAAGAATCAGCTCATAAAACCAAAGATAACCGAGGAAAAGAATTTGTGAAGAAAGAATATTTTGCTCATGTACCAGGGTTCATGAGCAATAACTAATTTCTGCCTTCAGAAATTAAGATGCATTTTTGGCTTTTCAATATGCCTTTTTTTCTTTTTTAATTCTCACACTCAGATGTTGTCATTCATAACTTGTTCTACTTCCCTCATTAGTTTATTTGTTTTCTCTAGTTTGTTTCCAGTTGTCAAAACTTTGATGAGCTTTTGGATCATGTTTATCAGGAAATCCTCTGACCGAAGATCACATTGCACCTCAACTGAAAGAGAGGCCATTTATCTCAGGATCAGAAAGCCCAGAGTCTACTCTCAGCATAACAGTTGTCGGCGCCTCAGGAGACCTTGCAAAGAAGAAAATTTTTCCAGCACTTTTTGCTCTTTTCTATGAAGATTGGCTGCCTGAGGTTGTATACTTCGTTGATCTAAGCTTCCGTTTTATAATGATAGAGATAAATTGAGATACTTCAGAAGAACAAGATGCATTTTTTCCATTGTCACACATTTAAGTATTTCTGATCAGTTTCTTCTTTCTTTTCATTTACTTGTTTTTATGCAGAATTTTGCAGTTTTTGGTTATGCTCGAACTAAAATGACAGATGAGGAGCTAAGGGACATGATTAGCAAAACCTTGACTTGCAGAATTGATAAGAGGTGTTCTATTTTGCTAAACAATCTCTCATATGTCATATTTAATCTAACCATGCTTTTCTTTTCATGTTCATTAATATGTGGAGAAAACTTGCAGTGCAAATTGTGGTGACAAGATGGACCAGTTCTTAAAAAGATGCTTTTACCATTCGGGTCAGTACAGCTCTGAGGAGCATTTTGCAGAATTGGACAAGAAGCTAAAAGAGAAAGAAGTAAGGAGCATTTTGAATTTCTCTCTGGCTGTTTCATATCAACCTGTTGCAGTATGGTTAATTTGTCTTGGTATGAATTTTTTTCAGGCATGTTAAGCTACCAAAAAGCTTAACAATGCATATCAAGTCGACCTGGGCTAAAGTCTTAATACCTTTCTCAGGCACTGCTCTGCTTTCTCTCACTTGCATGTGTTTCAATATTAGGTTCAAATTTATAACCACCCGAACACCTTGGTTTGGTACTAGAGGTGCAGATTTTTTTTTTTTTTTTTTCTGAAGGTCCGTAAAATCACCCGATCTAATGGTTTGACTAGAAAGAAACACAAAACACATCTGCCAAGAAAAATCTGCTGCAAGCAATGGTTCCAAGCCATACCAGATAGCCATCTCTGACATCTGAAAAAGAGAAACAATCCATTCAAGGAAACTCCCTAGAAGAAGCCTAAAATCCAAACTAAGAAGTTTCCCAAAAGAAGCACAAATAAAAGCTCTAAATAACAAAGGGAAAGGGATGAAAGTCAAGTCTCTCCTCATAGTACAAACAGAAGTAATTTAGCTTCCTTAGTAAGAGTAAAGGGAAGGGCAAGTCATCCTCTGTTGAAGTCCCATTGTGCTAACAAACTCTAAGCCCTCTCTTCTATTTTTCATGGCATATTTTTGAATAAAGAGGTATATTTAGAGAGTGATCCTTCTCTTCTTGCTCACTGAATTATCTGAAGAATGTTAGCATCTTCAGGTACCACATTAAGTTACCAACTTACCCAAAAGTTTAAGCTATTAGGTAATCGGCTAAGAAAGTGTGTCGAGCTGACTTGGGATAAAACACAATCCTGTTCCTTTTGTACCAAAAACCCATTGGAGATTAATGGAAAGAAGTGAATACCATTTCCAGTTACTGTCACTAGGTTTATAAACTTTGACTAGGAAAGAACTGGCCTTCAAAAGCTTTTGAATTTTTAATTCCATTTAGAACTGCTACTTCAGCCTTGATGCTCAATTGGGGAAAAAGGGAGAAAGCTAAAGAAGTTCTTTTTACTCTGAGAGAAGTACTAGAGAAGTCCAAACCATATGCACTCTAGACTTCAACATCTCCAGAGTTTTCAGATGGTTCTGGCAGCCTTGTCATGCAGTGTTCTTTTTTCAAGTTTTCTCCTTTTATTGCTTGAGTCGTAATCCATGTGTGGCTCCATTTTTGTGTCAATCATATTTAACTCACCATCCTCCAATTAGTACAGTAGTGAAGTTTTCTCCTTTGCACGACCTATCGTGAATAGTTTTTTTCTCATCCAATGAAGGAAACAATGAATTAAATTCAAATATTTGAATGACAACCTGAATTTGATGATCTGTTCATGTAAAATTCAAAATGCCAAACTGGTGTCAACCGAGCACAAGGAGACTTTGCACAAATTAGTTTCTCTATGTTTGCTGTAGGATGCACCATTTGTTTATGACAAAAAAAAAAAAAAATTGATTGGAGATTGTTAGTTTTAAACTCTTACTTTGTTCCTATTTAAATACTCTTTCCAGGGTGGAAAACTACCAAATAGGTTATTTTACTTATCAATACCTCCAAACATCTTTGTGGATGTGGTGAGATGTGCTAGTCTCAGAGCTTCTTCGGCAAGTGGATGGACAAGGGTCATTGTTGAAAAGCCTTTTGGCCGTGATTCACAGTCATCTGGAGAGCTCACTAGATCCTTGAAGAAGTACCTCAATGAGGACCAAATATTCAGGTATGTTTTGCTGCCTTGAGTTTTTTCTACATGAATCTAAAGAATTTAGAGAGGGTGCTTTTCAATGGGAATGAATCATAGAGATAAAGACAGATCTTTGACTCTGTTAATACTTATTCAGGATTGACCATTACTTGGGGAAGGAGCTGGTTGAGAATCTGTCAGTACTTCGATTCTCAAATCTTGTTTTTGAGCCTTTATGGTCCAGGAATTACATCCGCAATGTGCAGCTGATATTTTCTGAAGATTTTGGCACAGAGGGACGGGGAGGGTGAGTTCCTTATGCTACTGTCTGATATTATAATTGGATAAACCCATTCCCCAAGAATGAACATAGCTTTAATGTGTTTGTTCTTGCCTTCAGATACTTTGATAATTATGGTATCATCCGAGATATAATGCAAAATCATCTCCTTCAGATACTGGCACTATTCGCAATGGAGACACCTGTCAGCTTAGATGCTGAGGACATTAGAAATGAAAAGGTATTGAGAGTATTTTTCTGACGATATTGGCCATGTATTCATTGTTTTCCCTTTTTTCTTTTTTTCATTTTTCTGATTTTCCATTCTTTGTCATGGCTGTCCAAAAGAATCCATATTCTAGGTTGGCAAAAAGCTATAAATTAATATCTATCCCTCATCACCTAAAAATAAAGAAAGAAACCTCAGGATGTTATTGGAAAAGGCTAGCATTATTGAAATTCTATGAGTTTATCATAACATAGCGTCCATGGTTTTGATTCAGGTCAAGGTTTTGAGGTCAATGAGACCACTGCAGCTTGAAGACGTGATTGTGGGCCAATACAAAGGCCATAGCAAGGGTGGCCAATCATATCCTGCTTATACTGATGATCCAACTGTGCCAAAAGGCAGTATCACCCCAACTTTTGCAGCTGCAGCTCTCTTTATTAATAATGCCCGATGGGATGGGGTTCCTTTCTTGATGAAGGCAGGCAAAGCTCTCCATACTAGGCGGTGGGCAAACCGTTATCATCATCTTCTTCTTCCTTATACAAATTCATTTTTTTAGTCTCGTCCTTGCATTCTGTGGGAATTTGAACAGTGGAATGACCGAAAATATTTTTGCAATGAAAATTCAGAGCAGAGATCAGAGTGCAGTTCAGACATGTCCCAGGTAACTTGTACAAGCGGAACTTTGGGACTGATTTAGACAAGGCTACAAATGAGCTTGTGCTTCGCGTGCAACCAGATGAAGCAATTTACTTGAAGATTAACAACAAGGTTCCTGGTCTTGGAATGAAACTGGACCGTAGTGATCTTAATCTCCTATACAGAGCGAGGTAAAAGTGACAAAGGCATTTGATTGAATAGATACACAGCTTTTAATTTATCAGCTTACAAGGCTACAGACATGGGTATAAAGTAAGAAGTTACATTAACCATTGCTGAGCTCTGTTTACTTACGAAATATATTTTCCTTCAAATGTCAATTACTCATGGAACGGATGGAATTTTATCACATTCTTTCTGTTAACCTAAGATTTATATTCAATCTTGAAGGTATCCAAGAGGAATACCAGATGCTTATGAGAGGCTGCTCTTAGATGCAATAGAAGGAGAACGAAGGTTGTTCATTAGAAGTGATGAGCTTGATGCTGCTTGGGCACTATTCACACCATTGTTGAAGGAATCGGAAGAGAAGAAAATCATTCCAGAGCTCTACCCCTATGGTAGCAGGGGACCAGTTGGAGCACATTATCTTGCTGCAAAGCATAATGTTCGATGGGGAGATCTCAGTGGCGAGGAATTGTAATAGTGAAAAGCTCCACTCTAGGATTTTGCATGATCATGGTGGCTTCCAGTTTCAAAACCTTCACTGGGTAAGTTTGATTCTTTCCAATATATGTTGTAATTTAGAGATATTCGCTCAATGGGGATTTTTAGTATTTAATATATATAGCGGTCAAGAAGCATGTTGAGAGCCAGAATGATTCGAATCAGGTTGTAAGTTTGTCTTTGATGATGATTTGAACAAGTAATATGTAATGAGGTGGACCAATTCTGATCAAAGAATAAATGGATGTGGATCTTTTTGAATTTTCTTGAGCAATATATCCTGACATAATGATGAAAATCACACAGCCAATACACTTGGCATCAACTGAACAAAATTTTGCATGGTTGGTTTGTTTATCCACCTATTAGATTAGCGAATTATTGGCACCTGCAGCAAACAACAAGATCAATTACATTATGGGTTTTATATCTTCACTGAGCTTGACCAAAAACACATTCTGGGTAGAAACATTGTGAGGGCCCTATGATGAATAACTCACTGTCTTTGGTCTTGCAGGTAACCATCAGTTTATCACTTTCTAGCCAAACTTGTTGGCCAAAACGTCCTAGTAACACAGCTGAAGCAGGAGTACAAAAGGCATATAGAGATGCAAAACTGCCTGATAGTCCAGGGTGGAGACAGTCTGTAGGAGGCATATAAGAAGGTTTAAGTGTTTGTGATATGTGTGTAACATGGCATTGTTAAGTAGGTATAGACATATTCATGGTAATGGAGTATGCAGCACTGTAAAACACAATATCCCATTTTTCCAAACTTGTCAATAACAATTCAAAGTTATGAGATTCTGTGTTTGCATTTCTCCCCCAGGACCACCACCATCACTGATGTTAGTAACTGCTCAGATGCAGTACTGAACATCTAACAGCCTTCTTTATGAAGTGCCTTCTGCCCATCTATCTATCTTCTTTCTCCATACCTTAAAATTATGACAATCAACATCTTTGCCTTATTGGCAATGAACATGGCTAGGTGCACTTTCGAGAGGAAAGTATTTTTGCCACATGTGCTCTAAGTCACATCTTTGCCATGGATGTTTCGATCTTCTGCAAAAATCAACAGTTGAACCACTATGTATTCTGTCCAAACTACATTTGTTTTTGAAGCCTGCATTTCAGAGCCCAGCTGAACACCACCCACCTCTGTCAGCTTATGGTTGGAGCTATAAATATGATTGAGCAGCTATCAAGATAATAGTTTTATCAGATTTTAGCAACTCAAAGCTGATATTCAGATATCTGTGCATTCAATCTTTTCTCAGACCCTTGAATGAGTTGCTACAAGGGTAGGTAGGGGTAAAAGCATGGTTTTAGTGAACATCCAGTTACCTGCATGCACACATTCAACAAAATCCTCACATCATCAACATTATACAACAAAATTAAAGCATTCAATCTGGTTCTATCAGCATGCATGAACAGGAAACTCCAGATTTTACTAACCAATAGACTCAACTTACAATAACTGAATAACTGCCAGCTTATCCTATAATGGTAGTAAACATGAACGTACGTAACAGTATTCTGCTAAACCTAATGAGGAACCACATATAACAGGAATGCCATGGTTGCTGGATATGTAGTATCTTCAAAAGGGGTAATCAATAATCATGCATAATAGGCCTGCCAGGCATCCATAAATACAATATTGCAGTATACAGTATGTGGAGCAGGATGTTTTCTGAAGAGATTGCATCAAGTCTTGGACAGTGATATTAAATGCTGGCTGACCCACCATTGTGCACCCAAACTTTAATTTCTTCACAGATTTCAGAACACAATGGTCCTTGTTGCCTTGATGATTTACAAAATGGGAATTCCATTAATTTGTTCTCCAAAATATTATTTGCATATATAGTTCACTTGATAGAAACATCATTTTCCTTATTAAAATGGCTGTCTGCGGCATATGTAAAGCATTTCCCTGCAGCCCCATCTTGTCTAAATCACAATTGAAATGCATTATAGAGCATTTGTTTTTGTCCTGATTGCAATCTGTCAAAGAATGATACTTTGAGGAGTAGATTGGGAAACAAAAAGATCCTTTTTTTAGATGAAAGCAATACCAACAGATACTTCCATAGACATGCACATAGAATGATTTATAAATGTGCTTAGGGAACTTACTTTATAGGTATATATGGCACACTTGGATCAAACTAAGCTTGAATAAGCTCTTGGAAGGTCTTCATGGCAGTAAGGGGCAATCCCAAAAGTAAAGTGGTGCCCTTCTCTTTTCCTTTTGAGAGAAACAAAGCCACTTCTTTCTCAGGCAAGGTCACACAACCAGATTGTGTAGGATCTCCCCACCCAAAGTTGGTAGTATCAAAAGAGAGTCTAGTCCATGAAGTGATCAAAAGGGTGGCAGTTAACGAAGGCCTTGCTCTAGTTACTTCAAAGTAATCAATGGTTGAACGGATAAAGTCCTCGTTCACCATTTTTATTGCATCTTGTACTAGGCCCACTGCATAAGAAAACGGTTTTTCGATCAATTCTCCTACCTTGCAAAGACAACAAGTTAGGACAATACCATTGCCAAAGTACCCTTTGGGCAAGGGTGGATTGAACTTGGATCTCCCATCAACTGCAAATAGTAGCTTGGTTTCTTGGTCGGATCTCATCTTGAGTGCCTTGCTTCGGGCACGCCACACTAGAGCTGTGAGCACTGTGAAGCTTGTGCAGCTCTTTATCACCTCATCCTCCATTGCTAGTTTCTTTAATCGCCCTAGCTTTTCCTGATCAAAATGGAATGATTTATATACCATTTGCTCTTCTTGATAGAGACGCTCCATGTTTGACTTGTCCTTTATCTCCATGAACTCTTTATGGTCATAATTGATCTTAGGTGGTTGTCTAGATCTCAATATGGATCTGTCCACAAAAGGTGGGACGCTCAGTGATATCCCTCTAGCTGTCTCTGCCCATGAATTTACAAACTCCATTGCAGATATTCCGTCAGTCATGCAGTGATTAATTGTCATGCCAAGAACAAATCCTCCACACTTGAACCTTGTTACCTGTAAATTATTACCAGGAAAGCAAGAAGTGAATATGAAATCTCACAAAGAGCAAACAAGATAAATGAATGGTGGAAATAACAGGACACCGTCTGGTGTTAAGCCAGGTATGAATCCTACACAGTAGGGGATGTGTGTGAAGTAAGTTGTGCAGTAAACACAAGCCCCATAGAACTGAGTGCTGTCTCCTTTGGTTTTAGCCTTTTACAATAAAAACCATGGGCTGGCTCTACTTCACTTTTGCAATTAACAGAATGATTTCGCCAAAGAGGAAACAACCTGCCCCTTCGCTATCAAATTTACTATGCCATTATGGGCCGAGAGGGGGCTTTATTAGGAAGGACCATGTCATGTGGGGTTGCCATAAATGGTGAATAGTTTATGACACTGATAAGGGTTATACTGAGTAGGGAGGACTGACTGTAAGCCCTTTAATTTGAGCCAAAGTCTAGTAGCAATCAGGCCTGTTTTATGGTATCACGTCCTGAATATAGTCGAGCTCGTGAAATAGACGTTTTCCTGCTATATATAATGTCTTCTCCTAAGTGTCATATCCCACATCTAACGGAATTGCATCAATATAGGGGAGTGATTGCGATGATATTCCACATTGGAGCCAATCCTCGACCCTAGTGGGATGAGTGTGATATCCCAATAAAAGAAAAAATTATTATAAAAATTGGTTTCAGCCTTCACTGATTTTTGTGTGTAAATGATGAGTGTGCAGCCACAGAAAATAAAGGTACTCTACTGATCATGAATACAAATGCAACCCTATACCTGTGCAGTCAGAAGAGGCATTTCTAGTATGTTTTTCGCTTCGGGAACAGTATGAACAAGCTCTCCCAACATGGCAGGATCAGGTATAGTACTGATATCACCCAACACATCCATACTACAGTCTGCAACGGCTTCAACAAAAGGCACACCGTCGTTCGAGCACTCTACAATAAGCTTTCCATCAGGACTAATTGTTAACTTCCCAGCCAACGGGTAGAAATGAACTAGAACTTTTGCCAACGCTTGCTTGATCACATTCGCGACGTTTTTACTACTATTCATTCCATCTTGCTTGAAACAGTACACTGTTTGAATGATAACAGCGATGTTCTGATCAAGGTTGGATAAGAAATAGAACTCTTTATCATGAGTTGCCCCCTCGGATTGAACTAAAATGGGCTGTGATTTCTTAATAGAAAAAACTTTTCCATTTTTGTATATTCCATCCATTGGAGCTGGCCCTTGATCAGTAGTCTGCACAAATAATTAGCTTACACACAATATGAACTCCGTGTAAAGGAGTACTCCAAAAATCAAACAACGAAATATTATATATGAACTTAAGAATGAAGCCTACTACCTTTTGAGTCTTTCTGAAGAATGAAACTGGCTTTTCTTCGGTTTCTTGGCAAATTCATGCAAGTCTATGAACTTATATACACTGAAGAGTTGGTTGGCAGTTATTTTCTCTATTGAAGGCTGCCTGGATAAGATAATCAATAGGTGATGTAATTGCATGACAGCAAGTCATATACCGAAAGACTATTTTGAATCAGTCCATGTCATCCCTCTGATTGGATTTGAATGGTGGATTTAAGACTGCAGAGCTATGTTCAGTTCAATTACTTGATATCAGCTGATGAAGAATGGTCAGAACATGTGGTCACAAACAAATGGCTCCAGAATAGGGTTTTTTTTTTTTTTTTTTTGGTGAATACAGAACTTTCTATGCTGCCAAACACACAAGAAGCAAACAGGAGGAGACTTTCTTGGTGGGCTAGAAAATATGTAGCTCAAATGGTCTTCATCTTGGCATGGTTTTCCTCTGAGGTTCGGAAAAAAGGCCATTTGATTGTATATTTTTCATGACAAAAACTTGAATTTGACTGCTTAAATGTCTCAAAGTGCAAAAATTTATGTGCGTGCACATCCCTTTTGCTTGCAAGTAAAAGATTGAAGACAACTTGAATATGAAATGATGTTGATGGAATTAACAATCCCTCTCCTAAAATGTAACTCCCATTGATTATACCCATGTGCAATCTTCAAAGTCATAATATTTCCTCCAAATTACGACTTGAACCATGAATATTTCTCAAAGCCGTGATATTTCATTTAAGATGGGGCTTGTTTTAAGTATTTTCATTTTTCGGTCTCGCCCACTAAGCTTACGAGCAGCAATGTTACATTATAACAACCCAAAATTAAATTTGTTGTAGGAGTTATCACATGGGTAGCCAAAACCTACCACAAAAAACCGGCTATGTCTTAAGAGTTGTCATACGAGCGATTCATCGTTCAAATTTAAGAATGATGTTATTATATTCTAACAGTCCCTCTCCCAACATAACACGTGTGACTCTAGCACGTCATCTTACCAATTGTTAAATGAATCATCTCATTTAAAAATCTTTCAATGATTTAGATTAAACATTTTATAGTATTCGACATTAACCCAACGAGCATCTTCTAAAAATTATCATTTGAATAATCTAATACTTTTAGGCTTAAAAGTAGCATTCAAATGGTTTCTACATTCATAGTCTTGTCTCCTCTCTTTTATCTAAGTTAGTAGATTACATAAAAGTGTT
Organism: Vitis vinifera; assembly: GCF_030704535.1. Taxonomy (NCBI): domain Eukaryota; kingdom Viridiplantae; phylum Streptophyta; class Magnoliopsida; order Vitales; family Vitaceae; genus Vitis; species Vitis vinifera. The sequence goes on along the minus strand of NC_081816.1, from coordinate 9,407,685 downwards.
GTAGTTGACTCACAATTAGCCGAAAACGATGAGAATAAATGCATAGCATGCATATTGCCAAATAATAAACATCATACATGAATTATTGGAAGAATGTTAGGTGATCTTTCCTTGTAGAAACCCTTTATTATTTAGTGGACTGTTGAATGTTCTTTTCTCAGAGAATGATAGATTATGATACAAAAAGCTTGATGCTTATTCAGCCACGTTTGGACGATGAACCAAATATCTAAATTTTTGTATGTATGGGCATCAACAAGCCATGATTTCTTACAAAGTCTAGCTAGCATGCCTATGCATAAAAGGGTGGTGCCTATGCTTGTTGTGGCAACTTCTTATGTGTCTAGCAATGCCATAGTTCCGACGCTAGAAAGCTCATTGTGACAATGATGATACGTTGCTCTCTTTGCCTATGCTTTGGAAAAAGCTCAAGCTATTTTCAAGTTGGTACTACTTTTCAGGTGGGGAGTCTGGGATTTTAAGCCTTTTGGAGCTCCTGAGGTGGAACCCCATGTCTCAATTTTCACACCCTCATTCACTGAGATGTCCCTGTAAAAGAAAGTGACCCCCTTTAATTTTGCTGTTGCTTTATGGAAGTGTCGTTTTCCCAGGATACGTTACGCAACACTGGTCCAAACGGTGGAAAAACTGGAGTTGATGCATGCCATGTTACTACGCCGTGGTCTGATGTCGTTTCATCAAACGGAGAATGATTGTGGAAACGACGTCGTTTGGAACCAGAAAACAAAACGACGCCGTTAGACTCCGAGAAAGGACAAAGACAGCGTGTTTTGCAAAACGATGCGTTTTGATCTGTCTTCTCTGCCTCTTTTGTTACGGACCTACAGTCAGTCTCGGAAGCAAAACCCTAGATTCTCTCTCTCTTCTCGATCAAAGAACTGCACAAAGAAGAAGAATATATAGGTAAAAATATTCTTCTTTTTTCATTTCTATAATTTTGAAAAAAAAAATTAAGAAAGCATTTTTTTACTAAAATTTTCCTTCTTTTTGTTCTAATTGATTTTTTTTTATAAATATATTGAAATGTGTTTTCTTTCCACACCAATTCCCACCTCCCCCCTTTTCTTGGTATAAGGTGTTTGTTCGAATTCGCCGAAATCGAAATTTGAAAATCTTGCGTAATTGGATACTGATAGTCTCAGTGTTGGATGATATAATTTTTCTAGGGTTTCTGTTTTTGGGGAGTTTCGATGGGTCGTTCTCGCGCAGTTCTGCATTCTACTGACGATGATCAAGGTTCACACAGGTTCGTAAAATCCAAATATTCTTTAACCATACTGCTTATTTCAGCTTTATTTTAGATTTTTTTTTTTTTTCAATTAAGTGTTGTTGATTTTCTAGAAAAATTCAAAAATTTTCAGTACTATGTGTTTAGGATTGCTTTAGAAGAGCTCCTCTTTTGTACATTTCCGTGTTTTACATAGAGCAGATTTCTAATGATTTTTTGCTATGTCTCAATTAACAATTTCGATTCTCCTTTATTTGAATTCAAATGCATTTCTCCTTGCGGTTTCTATTTCGAAGTTGACGTTTTCAAGTGTTGCTTTTGAGTGTCTGCTATACTTTCAGCTTGATTCATTTACTTCAAGTACATTTTTGGTGGGGGCAGTTTTGGTCCGATTTCTTATTTGGAGGTGAAATGCATAGAAAAAAAGATAGAAATGAAAATGGTGGTCAGGAACGTTGTAGTAGCAAAAGCCATTGGCACTGATGTTTTGATTAAGAAATGGTGTCAATGCTAGAGTTAACCTTGTACCCATTTCTATTTATTTCCCTTTACTATACGAACTGAACTAATGTATTTGAACTTTACTTTTCCTCTCTTGTAGATCCAAGAGAAGAAAGACTGCTTCAACAGCAGACAATTTAGAGGGTGCAACTGCAGGTATGTTGTTATTTCTTGCCTAATAATATGCACTATGCAGAGTGTAAATGATTAATCTACTTTGCTTTTGTGCTACTGGTTGCTTAATATTTCTAGAACAGTAAATCCTTTTAGGAATCTTCTTTGTTTTTCCTTTTTTTTCTGTGTTGGTGTTGTTGCTGCTCATGAATTATATTGCTTCATGCTTTGGTGCGTTTTCCTTTGAGTTATTATAACTTTTAGTTGTATGCATTGAGAAACTATTTGTTTCAATCTATTTCTCTTTTGTTATAACTCCATTTCTCACATTGTGGTAGGCCAAGGAATGAGTGAGGGGAAGAGAGCTTCATACCACTGTAATTATTGCAGCAAAGATATCTCAGGAAAGATCCGTACCAAATGTGTAGTTTGTCCCGATTTTGACCTTTGCATTGAATGCTTTTCCATTGGAGCTGAGGTTACACCTCACGTATGCTTTCATCCATATCGGGTCATGGTATGTAACCTTATTTATGGTTTGATTTTTTCCGTCATTTCCGTCATTTCCGTCTTCCTTTTGTGTTATGCTTTGTCTTGGATGGTTAATTAATTACTACTTATTATGGCTTTCAGTATGGCATTTTCCATTTTTAACCTAATTCTTTTGTTCTTATTTATGTCTAGATTTATTGTCTTTATGCAGTTAACCTATGATCTAAGTGATACAGGATGCCTGAAGTAAGGAAACTAATTGGGTGTGTTTATCATGGTTCTCTTAATAGGAGCTCAGATATCGTCATCCATGATTTAAGATTTCTTATAAGTTGCATTTGTCATGGTTCTTTATCATTTTTTTTAGCGATATCCTTCCATCTGCATTTTACTTTGGCTTGCTGAAATGAGGAAAGCTCAAATGACAATATAAGAGAGAGTATTATTACTTAAATAGAATAAATGCATCTAGGAGAAGTTAGAGATAGCGCAAAATTGATGAAAATATGAGAGTGTTGAATGCTCAAATGACAATATAAGAGAGTATTATTACTTAATTAGAATAAATGCATCTAGGAGAAGTTAGAGATAGTGCAAAATTGATGAAAATATGAGAGAGTGTTGATTGTAATGGTTTGGTTGCAGTAGACATAGATGATGTAAAAATGACTAATGAGGAGTGATGTGGGCTTTGTTTATCAAAGAAAAAAGAAAGTGGATCATGATTGTTAAATAAAACATGGTAGCCTATGAGTTATTAGTAAATATTGCCCCAGCTAGTGTTTAATCGTGAGAATTGTTATTAGCTGACCTCAATAGTGTAAGTCAACATTTTGAAGGAATATGTTGCCATCCATGTCAAAAAAATTTATTTATAATTTTTACACTATTTCTCCATTTGCATTCTTGTTATTGATAATATATTTTTCTGAGCCAGAACAAAATGAAATTGGAAATAGTATGATATGCCTCAGGATAGTTCCTTGGTTTTGGATATTTTCTTGGTTTTTTTAAATCGATTCTCACAATTTTCATTTGTACAGGACAATTTATCGTTCCCACTCATTTGTCCTGATTGGAATGCAGATGAAGAGATGTTACTTCTGGAGGTATTCCTATATTTTTTTATCTGAATTTTTTATATTTCTGTAAATTTACATTTTAATTCAACCCTGATAAGTTTCTCCTGGCCTTATTAGTCACATATTGTTGCATTTGATGTTTGGAGGATTAATGTGTCTTCTTTGTAGGGAATTGAAATGTACGGACTGGGGAACTGGAGTGAAGTTTCAGAACATGTTGGAACCAAAAGAAAATCAGAATGTATCGATCACTATGTTGCTATATACATGAATTCCCCATGCTTTCCTCTTCCTGTAAGACAACTGTTTCAACCTTTATTAGAGGTTTCAAGCTGAAGTCGATTACAGTGATGATATTCCTCACAATTTGTTTTCATAGGACATGTCCCATGTTCTTGGAAAGACTAGGGCTGAGCTCCTTGCCATGGCCAGGGGAGAAGATGAAGTCAAGAAAGGTTAGTTTAACAATGATTCCATTACTGTTGCAGCTCTAATTTAGAGTTTACACCATCACAAGATTTGACTTGATCGAACATGGTTACTAAAATTCTCACATGAAACATGGTTACTAGTTTTCACAATGTTTTTATTGACTCAGGATCCCCTACACATGGGGAGTTAACTCTGAAAGTGGAATCTCCCTTATCTGCAAGAGTCAAGTACGGTTATCTTCACCATTACGTGTCCATTTTCAGCTTAAGTCTCTGATCCCTTATGCTAAATTTTCTGTTGTGCTATATCAGGGTTGAAGAATCAAGAAAAGAAGGTCCAGTAGTTTTGTCATCATCTAGATTAGCTGCAGTTACAGCAGTCACTAATGTGGAGACATTTTTCTGTTTATTTACTCAGTCTTTGTACACTATTGTGGCTTTATGGATATAACAGGCAAATGCATGCTAAAATGTGTTTCTCTCATCTGTCAGAGATCCAATCCGACATGGTTTCTAGCAGCACTAAAACATCTGCAGGTGCAGTTAAGAGGGCATCTAACATGGCCCAGGTTAAGGATGGTCGTGATAACATTAAAGTGGAAGGTAAGATTTCTGCATTCTATTGTTAACTTCCAGACTGGTTTATGTTTGCATATGCAATGTGGGCAATTGTCATGAAACTGATTTCACTTATCAAAAAAGAAAAATTGTCATGAAACTGATGTCATTGGGTGTCGTTGATTTTGTGTGGTACTCATTTAGATGTCATGTGACCACTTTTGGTTCTCAAGCAGCTACCCAAAAGTAGGCCTATGTTGGCTTCTACTCCATTTGGCCAGTATTGTGGTTTCCATCCCCATACCTCCCTACTTATTGATTAAAATTCTATCTTGTTTTTCCAATGTCAAATGTGTATAATTCTATTTGGCAGCATGAATGAAAACAATCAAGATGTTAAAAAAAACTTTGTTTTTAGATCTTTTAGTTGTTAAAGCCCCACAATTGTTGAAGCTACAGAAGAAACATTTATGCTTTTTCTAAAAATTGTACGTCCTCAGGAATAGTTTTTCAAAAACAGGTCTCAAAAGTGCCATAGAGACCATATTTATGTCATTTTTGTTTTTTCCTTTCCCAGAAACAGAAATGGTTTTGCAATCCCTTTATGACACATTTCCATTTGTGTTGCTACTTACATGCATCGAGAATCCATATATTTTCCATTTCACACGATAAGTGCTTGACTGATGTTTTGGTAATGCATATTTGGCAGAAACTCAAACAGACAGAAGTGTTGGAGAGAAAAAGCCTAGGACCTCAGGGGATGAGGGGCCTTCTGTGACAGAGCTGAGTGGATACAATTTCAAGAGGCAAGAGTTTGATGTTGAGTATGATAATGATGCTGAGCAGTTACTGGCTGATATGGAATTCAAGGATACTGACACTGATGCTGAGCATGAACTGAAACTGCAAGTTCTGCATATTTATTCCAAAAGGTATACTCACTGGTCACTTTTGTTTTTCATACCTACCTTTGTAATTCCAGAATATTTGCATATTTTGTACAATAAATCATGACATATCCTATGCTGAATGTGTGAGCATTTTGATTTTGTGGTTCAAGTTCTCTCACTATTATCCATGACTCAATCAAATGTCCTGAGGACTTCTTGGCAGGCTTGATGAGAGGAAACGCAGGAAGGATTTCATATTGGAAAGAAATCTACTTTACCCTGACCCTTTTGAGAAGAACCTCTCACCCGAAGAGAGGGACGTAAATCAGCGCTTCAAGGTCTTTATGCGGTTCCACTCAAAAGAAGAACATGAGGAACTGCTTAGGGTTGTGCTCGAGGAACATTGGATTCAGAAAAGAATACAAGATCTTCAGGTGTGCTTTGTACTTGACACTTTACCTCCATATGCTTTATTTCCCTTATCAGCTATGAAGTAATTGTCAATTGCTATATTTTTTTAAGACTTAAAAGTTATCATGAATTACTTATGTGGTTAACATTATATTTCTGGTATACCATTAACATGTAACTGTCTACCACTTTGGATACCCAAAGCTCAGTGAAACTAACCAGATAATACTTAATTCAACTCAGAAAAGCCTAAGCCCTAACTACTTAATTTTAAATGGATGAATCCTTATCCGATATTCATATTTATCAAGGACAATATACCCCAATCAATTATGAGTCAACAACGTCTTTGATCCATTCTCCCTTTCACTGCTCAGGTATCTGGTATGGTCACCACACATAGATTTGTACTAGGGATCATGTGTAGTTATTACTTAATTGCTTGATATTAGTTAAGAGTAGCTGGCATGATCACTACATATAGATTTGTGCTAGGGATCATGGGTTCTTGTTACTTATCTGCTTGATATTACTTCAGAGTACGGTCTTTGTTTGACTGCTATTTTATACAATTAGTATCATTAATCGATTAGATGACTATCTGCTCGCATCAAGAAGTTCGGTCTGCCAGATGTTCATCTAGTGCATTACCACTTGCTAGTTTCTGTTGCAGTATTTGTCCAGTACAAAAGGAAAACAGGAGAAAAAAAAATTTGAAGAAGGAAAAAAGTCTGGATATTGACATGGGTGGCTTTGCATTTGACATGCCTTCGTGTTGGAAAATAGAATTGTCCTTCTAACAGAGGTTTATGAAGCCTTTTTCCGTAGCTTTCCTAACTTGGGTGTGCAGAAATCATTTCATCAAGTGGAATGACCACAGTTGATCCTGTTTGGCTGAAAGAATTGTTTGGATCACTATCATGGTTCATTTTTTTAATCTCTTCAATAAGCTTATTAATGTGCATAATAATGGACCTATGATTCAGACTTTGATCTTAAATCTATTTTGTATGTGCAAAGATTTAACTTCCCTTGATTTCAAATAAAAATTAAACTGCAGGATGCCCGAGCTGCTGGCTGCCGTACATCTGCTGAGGCAGAGAGATATCTTGAAGAGAAAGGGAAGAAAGAAGCTGAAGAAAGTGCCCAACAAGCAAAGGAAAGTGCTGAGGCTGGTCCTAGTGGGGGTAAAGTCTTACAGAGGGTGAACACTGCCAAAGGAGAATCTGATGGCAGTCCTCGGGGAGGTGGAAGAGGTTCTGCAGGTCTAGAGCCTGGAATCAAGGACACTTCTTCAACAACTGCAGGACATGCTATCTTAAGATCCCTAGATGTTTGGGATATCACTGGATTTCCGGGGGAAGATTTACTCTCAGAAACTGTAAGAATTCTACTTCTAATTTATGTCTGCATTAATCGGAAAGGTGGCTTCATGTGTGGGCCTGGTTTTCAAACTCTCTAAATCCAATTTACACCCTCATGGATACCTAACCAAATCTTTGGATCCACTTGTTGGATTCAAAACAGAATTGCACCCATACACCTTTCTTTTCTCAGCCGAACTTGTGATGTTTTCATGCAGGAGAAACAGCTTTGCAGTGAGATCAGAATCCTCCCTTCACATTATCTCAACATGCTGCACACCATGTTGACAGAGACGTTAAATGGAAACATCACCAGGAAATCAGATGCCCATGGCCTGTTCAAGGTTGAACCAAGCAAAGTAGACAAAGTGTACGATATGTTTGTGAAGAAGGGAATTGTTAAGTCATAGTTACATTATCCATCCTCAGTTCTTCAACCCATTGAAAGGAGAGGATGGGATGAGATATTACCTCATGAAAGGAACATTCAAAGAGGGATGTCATAGTTTTTAGAATAATTTAAGGGTGAAACAGAATGAACGTAGAGCAAAGAATGACAATGTAATACTGCTTGTTTATTTTTGAGAAAGGGAAATAATTGTCCGTATAATTCACGCAGCTCAACAATTCTGATCGAGGCACTGGGCCCCTAACAGAGGGGCTAGGATTTGTCGTTCAAAGTGGAGTCTCATCGTCGTAGGACCATGGGCATGGTGTAATAGTGAAAAAGAATGTTGTGGGTCTTCAATGGGTTTTTTGTAGCCAAAGCGCCTAATGGCCAAGGACCCAAATATGTGAAGTTGCTGTACAAGACTACAAGTTTGGAGATTGTATTATAAGGTTACAAGATTGGAGTGGCATGGTTTGGTAGGTTGAGTGAAACCATTTGTATACACGATTTCTCATTCTAAGATTTGTTTGGATTAGCTTTTAAGAAGTCAAAAACTCTTTCCTAAGCTTTATTCGAGCTTATTTGCTTATTTGAGTAATCTTATTAAAAGAGTTTATAATTTAAAAGAAAAAAAAAATTGATATGGGAGTCGAGAAAATGATTCTCATGTCAAAACCCCATTTTATTGTGATGATCAAATGTTTCATCTAAAACAAAATTTAACATTACAATAATATATGAATATAGGAAATATTTTATCTGATATTGGTTATGAATGTTTAGATAAAACTTTAAACCATAAATATTTTAAATTATGAAAGGAAAATGTTATAAGATGGAGATGAGCATATGAAGACTTATGTGATAGGTACAAATTTGAGGAAAATTTTAAATATTCACTAATGGAGTGAGGGCTTATAGTTAGTCAAATTATGTTAAAACCTTATATACCTTTGTACATAAATTGTCTTATTTATGTGTGTTCTTGTACTAACATGTTGAAGCCTCGGTGGAGTGAGGACATTAAAGTTTTTGTTAGTAAAACAAGCAATATTAGAGGCCTTGGTTAAGATTTTTGGAATAATTAATTAATATACATATATATATGCTAAACATAGAAGATTATTACAAAAGCAATTTTGGTTGAGGATGAAGTCAATTATTCCCTTATTGTAATGAGATACAAAATGCATGTCATATAGCGACAAATATTCTATATCATAAAAGAAAAAGGTTACAAGATAAAGATGAACTTATAGAGACTATATATAGTAAATAAAGATGTGAGGAAGAATAAAAGATATCTGATGGAGCAAAAACTCGTAATTCAAAGTGTAGATATAAAGAATAAGGAAATATGAGATGTTTCAAGACCCAAAAGCAATATCTATTTTTTCATCCTCTATATTATAGTGGAATTATCACATTAAAATCTTATGTATTTTCATGTATGATTATTTTTATGTTTATGTTTACCTTGTATACTTTTATGTGTGATTAATTTTATCTTTATAATTTTACATTAATATGTTTGCATTGAAGGTGGGCACAACATTCTCTACAAATATCACCAATTGCAAGAATAAAAGTGGAAGTTTAACTAAAGCCTAACATGTATACATTGTTTCTACCTCAGCACACTATTGACCCATAAACATGCTTCTCAATGGCTTTAAAATAATTAGATTGAACCCACCACCATCCATGGGTTGACATACTTATACCAAGTGTCATAACCTAACTAAGCTAAAATATGTGCTCCAATGACACATATATGAAGTGAATTATGCATTATAAAAGATTCAACTCCTAGAACCCTAGCTATGGATTTAACATATATAATGAGTTAAATATCAAGTTTGAAGAATGAAAAGGATGCAAGTTGCAAAGACAGTTCCGATCATGACAATGAGTCAAGTATGCTCAAAGAGAAACATGATCAAAGCCAAGCAAAGCTACAAAAGTCAAATCATGAGCATGAGATGTGAGTAATTAAGCCTACAAATGAAGTTGCATTAGTGGAATTCGAGAAAAGTTGCATGATATTTGAAGATTGAATGAAGTCAACTCTAACTATGAATTAAATTTTAGTGCTTTCCAAGATTATTTTGGAGCAAGCCACATTAATTTGAAGCCTAAAATGTCAAAAATCGCAAATCGAAATTGAAACCTAAAAAGTTACAGTGAATGAGACCAAGTTGAGAAATGAGTTTGACTTCGACAATTATTTTGGTTGAAACTATTTCAACTTGGCATATTATTAACGAAACTTGTAACTTTCGACTAAGGCTTCATCCAACTCCCTAAGAGTTGAGAAGTTTTGTACTTCTCTTGCCCAACGTATTAGATAAAACTAGTATTTAATGAAATCAAACTATTATTTATATCCTAATTTGATAAGTTCAGCCTTAGGCATCAGTGAGGGCAGAAATGCAAAGAGCGACACTGGATCATCCAAGGGCAATGCCCATCCATTCACTTACTACAAACAACCAAGTACATACCCAAGAATAATAAATAGCCCACCATCTTGAGCCCAACAAAGCTACAAGTCAGTCAAAGAGAGAGCTGTACAGCATCAACAAAGCCCTTCTCTCTCTCTCTCTCTCTCTAGAATAGAAAAATCAAGACTAGTCTCCTAGGGTGAGGTCAACAAAAAAGCCAAGTCCCCAAAACGGCGCATCTCACGCCCATCCCACATCGTCAAGGTAAATCCAACTAAGTCAGTTAGGTTCGGAGCCCAACCCAATCACACATGGGCCTAAGGCCCAATTCTGTTCCTCTTATTGGGCCCCAAAGTCCCACAAGTGAATCGTGGTGTCACTGTTGCATGCTGCCACGTATCTATCATCTGCCACCATGGCAACCAGATCCCCTAACGTTCTTTCCCTCAAGTTGTACAGATACACCCCACGTTCCACCTCCCACGCTCTTATCACACTCCCGATGCACATCAGGGCGTACCCCCCGTTCATGCACCCCAAAACTCGCCTCTGCGAGGTACCTCCCACTACAAACCTGCACACCTCTTCTAGATTCTCCGCCCTGCGTACGCTAGCCACGCCCCTCCCGTCCACGATAACGTACGCCTCATTGTTGGCGTCGAGGCTGCCCACGATAAACCCTGGCGCGAACTCTTGTTCCCCGTGTACATTGCCTCCGTTTCTAAGGTTGAAGACGATGACTCGGCGACTCGTGCATGCCACGGCCGATTCCTGGCTCGTGACTCGCACTCGGCCAACGAAATCGGCTAACTCTGTGAACATGTGCCAGCCCATGACGGCTTCTGGGTCGGTGAGGGTCCCACCGACGAAGACGAGCTCTTCGGTTTCGCCATCCCAGATGCGGAAGGCTTGGCCAGGGGCGCCGGCGTAGAGGCCGACCCACCAGCGGCTGCAGCCGGCGAAGTCGACTAGGGCTCCGTCGCTGGCGCCCTGTCCCAAATGGACGTGGCGAGTGGGGATAACGGGATCGAGAGGGGCAACGATGTCGAGAGCCGCGACGTTGACGTCGCCGTGGAGGGAAGCGAAGACGAGGCGGGCGCGAGAGAGGATGATGCCAGAGACGGCGCGGGAGAAGGGACCCATAAGAACATTGTGATGAGGGAGGCAGGTGCTGACGTGGAGGCGGGTGGCGAGGTCAAAGAGGCGAACGGTGCCATCCTCGAAACCCACGGCGAGGTGGAAGTCGGAGAGTGCCAGGCAGCGGCAGGAGAGAGCTGTGGCTGTGCCGGAGCTGACGTAAGCTGGGTCAAAATCCAGTGTCGTATAGTTATACCGGCGGTTCCGAAAGTTCATGGCGGTGCGGTGGCGGTAGATAAACTCTTCCCGCCATGTGTCATGAAGCCGCCGTGCCCGGCCCCAGATACGGCGGCAGAGGTTGCGCCATAGAAGGTCCGATCGAGACACTGCCCGCCATGTTGAGCACACCTGCAACCATTAACAGTCACCCCGGCCACCTTCAAAACATGTATTCTAAAAAATACTTTCCAAAAACATGTAACACAGCCCTTTCATCTAAATATATACAAAGAGCGAGGCTTGTGAAAGCAGAATCCTAAGCTTAAAAGACAGTGACAATAAGAAGCATCTCCAAGGACATTTTTTCATTCGGATAATTCATAATTCTTCCCTTTTTAAGTTCTTGAGAAAAGTGAATCTTTAGAAATGGCATGATAATTAAAAACTTTATAATCTTCCTGCAAAGCTTTCTGCAATGGCATGGAATAGAACAATAAAAACATCGAAGCTAACAAGGCAAGGCAAGGCTGCATTTACCATTTTAGGGTGCCAACCTAAGAAAAAGATGGTCCTTGACTAAGAAAGGATGAAAAACCCTAAAAGCTTCCTCCATTACCAACCTCTGTAAGTTCATCACAATAAATGGGTCATTTTCAGGTATTGAAAGACTTTGAAGATGGGTTCCCATTAAAAGCCCTGAGCCCTGATGAGGACGGATCTCAAACAGAGATTGGTGACTAGAAGATGAGGACACACAGAAACAGGCCTTTTCAGAGATGGGCCCAAAACCCCACAAAACAGTGGCAAATGTAGCCTTTATTATGGGATATGGGACTTGAGACTGAGGGCATGGCAGGGAAGGGAAGCAAGCAAGCAGGCAGACGAGAGACTAGGGACTAGAGGGTGGGGGGGAGGGGTCAGAGAGGGAGAGGTCAGTACAGTACCCCACAGTCAGAACTCTAAATAAAGAAGGGGAAGAAAGGAGGCAATGGTTTCTGAATCAAATCGGCTTGTCTTATAGTATAGACTTGCAGTAGTACAAAACCTCATCATACATCCTACTATTAGGGAGACCTGACGACAACCCACTTTATTATTTAATCCAGGTTGCAACATGAGGTACGGTCAGTACAGCCCCTGCCCCAGCCCCGAAAATAAAAAAAAAAAATAACTACATCTTTTTCTCTTTTTCTGGCTTAGTAAAGGCTCTTTTTGCAGATGAAAATGGTGGGTTTGAGCTTTTGAAGGGCCTGAACAAAGGGGAAATATGGCACACTTAGGACTAGCAGTAGTTGGAGATGGGGGAGAGACAGATGAAGAAGATTAGTGTGAGGCATCAGAGCAAAAGACAAAGGACCACAAACACAATATTGAGGCTCTTTCAGCTGTGGTCCATACCCCTCACACAGCAATATCTCATCAAAAAGCTTTCACATGAACATGGGATTACAACTTACAAGCGTGCTTCCCCACATCTCTCTTTCATTTCCAAGAAAAGGGTTCTCGTTAAAAGCAGCGAATCTTCATATGCCCCCCCTTCTTCATCACCCACCCCATCTCTACACCAGACTGCCTTTTTAACCTGATTCTTCCACTCTCTCTCACTCTGTATGCTACTCTCCTCAGACCTTTGTTCATAGTATTATTATTACACCCAACTCCTTTTTCCCTTTTTTTCCCACTTTTTTCACTTTGGGTTGTTAGGATTTTAGCTTCTGATCCTCCGTAAGATTCTGTGACATCGACACTAACAAAGGAACTCTTTTTCCCCCCCTTTTTTCCTTTCAGTTGTTGGGTTTCTGGGTTTTGATCATTTCTCTCAAGATTATGTGACTTTTCTTTTTTCTGTTTCTTTTCTTCTTTGGATTGTTGGTTGTCATCATTTATTAAGATTTCTTGACATCTACACTTACAAAAGGAGGAGAATGCATGCTTCAAAAGGTGGATGATATTAAATAAAACTGCACTTTCTTCCATTGAATACATGCTTTTTGCTTTCAAGGTTGGACAAATGAAAATATATATATAAACGAGAAAAAGATGAAGAAAAGGGCTAGGGGGTGGCAATGGGAAGAACCTTATCTCTAAGGTGACAAGAAGACATGGGAAGTTGAATAAACCAGCACTGGATTCCATGTGCTTTTTGGAGCTGCACAGGCTGGTTTATGACAAAGCTTTATGGTGCTGCCATTTCAATCATCAATTTGCCTTGCCAGGGAAGGTTCAATACAATGTACAGCAAAGAGAAAAGAAAGAAAGAAAGAAACTAGAACAAAGTGAGTTTTTTTTTGTTTTTTTTAGGCCATATAAATCTTTAACGAGCTAGATTTCCAGGAGTTTTAGGGGGCATATGGTTAGTGACATCCACCCATGCTGCATAAAATTATATTTATGGAACTGTCTTTCTCATGCGATATACGCCTGAGTGGACAGTCAAATAATCAATCTCTTTTTAACAACTCATTCATTTTTGGGCCACATGGTTGAACTGTTCAACCCAAGTACATATCTGCAACTTTAATGGTTCTGGGCTAAGAAAACATTTGTTTATACAAACCCCATTATTGGTTACTGGTTCTATAGTTAGCTCAACCTCAGCCTGAAACACATCTAAATAATGGTACTTTTGAACAAATCTTCTCACCAAAAGACCACCATAGTATAAAACTGTAATGATTATATTCTAATATGACGACACATGCCATGATTATATACTAGAAAAGAGAAAAAACAAATCAGAGAAAAAGAAATGAGAAATCATTATGGGACAAGAAGCAAGAAGCAAATGTACTTTGAGAGTACCCTTCTATATTATCAAATATAACACAAGTAAAAGGTGAAATTTTGTCCATGTAATAATATTCACTAAAAATAGGATGTGGGGAGTTATCGGAACACGGCAAGAGACAAACACCAGAAGCCACTTCCCATCAATTAAGGGTATTTCTTCCCCAACTAAAAGTAGATTTCAAAGGGTCTCCATCTCTACATTTTAGTGTTAGAAAGGTATCCCAATGGAGAGAAAGCTAAGAAAGTTGAGTCAAAAGGTGGGGGATTGATTTTTGTAGAGCTTAAAAAAGGATCATGCTAAAAAAGGGAAAACAATTTAAAACCAAAAGAACCCTTTATTATTATTCCTTATGATAAAAATGGATCGTTACAGAAATAGGCATTTCTAAAGGGGGGGAAAAAAAGAAGAAGCTGATATGGCCAAGGAGCAGCAACACCACCTTATATAAAAAGAGACACAAATTTCTTTTCTCTCTTTGAAAATGACTCGTCCAATACAAGTCCCTTTCAAAGGCGGTTTATCCTTGGATGCTTAAATACATCCTAGGCATTGCACAAGTGATAGAGAAGGAAATTTTGAAAGCCAAGAATTCATAATCAAAAACCCAAAAAGATGTATATATATAAATATATCTGAATTGTGACATGGGTGACAGTAGGGTGCAAAACCCATTAGAAATAACAGGAAATTTTCAAAAACAAAAAGGAAAATAAAAAAAGTTAACAAATTCATTCAATTCCACCATTGGAAGGAGATGAAGAAAACCCACCTGGAAGACATTGGCGAGGGCAGGAGCAGCGGCCAGACGACCAATGCTCCGAGAAGCATCAATGGCCACTTGGGAAGCCAGAGCCTCCACAAAAGGCTCCGGCCAAACCCCATTTCCGGAACGTCGCCGAGAAGAGGAAGGACCCTCGAAATCACCACCCCCACCACCTCCACCACCAACCTCGCCATCTTGTGAAGATGAAGAAGACGAGGAGGAAGAAGAAGAAGACGACGACATCAGTAGAAGAATAGAAGAAAAAAAGAAAAGAAGATGGTCTAAAGAAACAAAGACAATGCAGATAAAAGACACAAAAGAGAGGGCCCCAAGGGAGTGTTGTTGGGTGAATCTCAGATTCTCAGATATAGAGATACATGTTGTGCATTTAATATTTATATATATATATATATATTTCTTTTTCGTGGATTATTTAGTATTATTATTTTTTTGGGTAGGGTTTTGGGAGGGTTTTTGGGGTTTTCCCGCCCTGCAACGACGGCGGCAGGTGGTGGGTTAACGAAAGACTGGTGGTTTTTGCAATTTGCCACGGTGTTTTCGGGTGCTTTTTCCAATTTCTACACGTCTCTCCCTCTGCCTCATTTCTGTCCCCCTCTCCCCCTAGGGCCTACCCTACCTCTATCTCTCCATATTTAGCTTCATTTCAATATCTTTCCCCTTTTTTTCATTTTTTCTTTTTTTATTTTTAAGGGCACATTGGTGTTTGGTACTTCTACTTTGAGGGTCCCTTTCTCATGGGTCCAGTGCCCTAAAACCACCCTCCACCTCTTGCCACCTCACTTTGGGGCCCTCCTCCTCTTCCTCCTTGTGGGGCTTTGTCTTAGGGCTGCAAGTCTTGTCCATTGCAATGGATTTATTGTCACCTTCATAGAGGTAGTAGTAGTGATATTTAGGGTTAGGGTTGTGTTTGAATTGTTAGGGTTTTAGAAAGGCAAGCAGTTTCAAAAATTTTGTCATTTTGATTGTGGAAATGTAACATAAAATATACGTGACATATGATAATATCATATAGAAGAAGAAAGAAATAAAAAAAAAGAAAAAGAAAAGAAAAATTGATATAGAAAAAGGGAAAGAAAGAAAGAAAATGAAAGTAGATGTCCATTGGTTTGAGGGAAAGCTGATAGGGTTTGAGATGATTAAATATGGTCAACCTGCAGAGATGTACTAGGGCTTCACCTCCATTAAAAAAAGGTCTCAACTAAATCTTAAGTATCAAACAGAAAAGGAACAAAAGAAACAACTTTATTCAACAACTGTTTTTATGATTGAGTCAGACCAATGTTTGCTGAATCAATGAGCCACAGCCACTCCCCCACTCCCACATTTGCGTTTGCGAGCATAAAGCAATTGCAACACAATCTCAAGAAGAAAAAAAGGTGCCGAAAGGCAGCAGTCGGATCTCAAAGACAACAAAATTACAACACTTTTATGAAATGTTTTTTAAAAGTATGACGATTCAAAAACATACTACTTTGAAATGAATGGATAACGTCGAATTTGTCTTTTTTTTAAACATACTTTAAAAAAGTTTCAGAATATTAAAACGCTCTAAAATGTATTTGCTGGCATATGAGATTATTTGAACATTTAAGTAAGAGTCCGATTTTGATTAAATACTATTTTTGTTAGTAAAATTTATTGAATATTTGGATATAATGAAAAGGGTCATTCTTTTAATATTTTTGAAAATATAATTTTTTTTTTCATTAATCACCTATCACATTTTCCTAAATATTTCCACAAAATTTGTGTTTCAAAGTTACAAATATGTAGTAAAAATTTCAACAATTTGTTGTAATCCCTATCATGGGAATAAACTGGTTGTTTAAAATTATCATGATAGTGGTTTTAACTCATCAATGTGATATTTAGAGTACGATTTACAGTATTTTTATTAGTGATGTTTTTGTGGAAGTGTTTTCCTAAAGTGTTTTAAGAAAATAAAATACCTGAAGTACCTTTATCGAGTGAAACAATCATTCTAAGTCCATTTGATAATGGTTTTAAGAAATGTTTTTAATTATTTTAACACTTAAAAGTTTTTATCATTTAAGTGTTAAAAATATTAAAAATGTTTTTTAAAATTACTCCTAAATACACTTATTTAACAATGATTATAGAAAGTATTTTCATAAAATTATTATGAAACACTTTCTTAATTCCTATTTGGTTTGAAATAAGTAGCAAAATCTAAGTAATTCATATTTTGTATAACAAAATTCTAAATTTTTAAATAAAAATAATTATACATACATTATTATTTCATTTAATTTTACATTTTTATGAATTTTAATTATTTCCATCACTATTTTTACCCAAATTTCCATATGATGTTATTTGTAAAATCCAAGTACCCATAATTTCTGACATTTTGGTCCTTGGATTGCACGTTAGATATGATACTACATAGCAACATATCATTTTTGCCCTTACCCAAATTTGCTTAAGTTTTACAACTTGTAACAATATATGCCTTTACCAAGAAAATTATTAAATTTAAAAATAATTATTACAAAATTTAAATTTAATATATTTAATTCAAAATAATTAGTATAAAGTTGGATATTATATGTCACTTTTTACCTAAAATTTGAAATTTGAAAAATAAAAATAAAGAGAGAAAAGCCATACAAAAAGGAGAAATAATCCAAAAAAAAAAAAAAAGCTAAAGGGAGATGGGGTGTGGAGAGGAGAGGAGTGGGGCCAGAAGGCAATAAACAGAGCAGTCCTTTTTGACTGGATAGAGCCACATTGGAGTGGGGCATGCTTATGTCTTTTCACTGATTCTTGATGGAATATACCCAACGTTTTTCCAAGTACAACTTTCTCTTACACCCATTCCATTACTATTATTTTTTTTCCAAAATATGTCTCCCTCCCTATCAGCCTGCCACCCTCCTATTACCACTCCTTTTTCTCACTTTATAGGCCTCCTTTAATGCACCAATACCCCTATTATACTACCACTCACATGATACATTGTTTCGTACTCACTCCCGCCTCATGTATCATGATTTTCATTTTTCATAAAATCAATTTCTTTTTATTATTTTTAAAAATAAAGTTATATTTTGGACTTCAATTTTAAAGAAATGAAGTTTAATTTCACGTACAATATATCATTTTTAATCTATTTTCCTTGTTTTTAATTATTTATTAAAATATTTTTATAAAATATTCAAAAAATAATTACAACGATCTTCATCGTTTTAAAATGTATTTACAATATTTATTTCTATAGGATTAAAAATTTTGTTTTTAATTACAAATATTTCATCCTTGGGACCTAATACCAGATTGACTCTTATACCAATTATAATAATTCATTTCTAACCATGAAAATAGTCTTAGCAGCTTTCTTCCAAATGCGCGGGATATCATAATTATGCTTTAAGATTATATTATTTTCGTAATAAAGCATTAATAAGTTATTTTTAAAATTTAAAAATTGTATTTACTATTTATTAAAAAAAAAAAAAAGTTACGAAGCGTGTCGTGTGAATGAAGGGGACTGATGGTAAAGTGAAACGGTGTCGTACTGGGAAGCAAGGGGAGAGGGAGAGAGAGAGAGAGAGAGAGAGGGAGTCAAAGTTTGGAGCATGGGGAGAGATGGAAGTTGCTGACGTGGATAGCGTCATGTTTGGCAGCCTTCACATCTGTCTATACATCCACCACCTCCACCTCCTCTCTCATTCTCCGTTTTGTCACCATTCTTTTCTCTCTCCCCCGCCACCTTCATTGTTCGTTGTCTTTTTCATTTTTTCATTTTTTTTATATTTTATATTCAATGTTTTCCCAACAAATGCGTTTTGTTTGCAAAGTTTTGGAAAACGGTTTTTAATTTTTAGTAAATTTTTAAAAATAAAAAATTCAAATATAAAAGGTAATTTTCTTAATTTATTAAGAGGAAGTTACTAAATAATTATAAAAATTTGCAAACTTCTTACATATTTTTAATTAATATTTAAAATATTTTATAAAAAATAACTGAAAACACTTAATTTTTCATAATAAAGTCTTATAATCTATTTGTTAATAATATTGAAAAATAATGTTTAAAAATAATTTTTAAAAACTATTATCTTATGTATCATAGAACAAATATATGTTTGTAAATCATTTTTTTTAATGATTTTAAATAGATTTTTGAAGTAGCTTTTATATTTAATGTTTTATTTTTAATTATTTCATATTTATATAATTATTGTTTAAAAATAATTATAAAAATAACAAAAACCAATTTAAAGATATTAAAAAGTTATATTTTTTATTTTCTGCTTGTCAAACATTATATTTGACAAAATTTGGATAAAAATAACTTATTTAAAAATTATCCAAAAAAACAAGTGATTTTTTATTGTCTTTTATAGACTATTGTAAGTGATAATTGAAATTTTTGAATTATACTTAAATCTGCAATAAATTTATGAAGAATAACATAAAAAATTGTTTTTTATGTTTGAATTTCTAAACAAAATTTTATTTCTTAAAATAACTAAAAACTATTTTTATGGGCTTTTTACTCTTAAATTTTGAACTAAAAATTATATAATTTAATAATTCATAACTTACTTTGCCACACTCTATTTTCCACTTCCAAATTATTCATGAAAATTTACAAAATATACTTAAAAAAATTCTCAAACTTATTGTGAGGACTCAACATGTTTTTAAAAATCTATTTTCGATCTGTAATTTATCTAACATGTTTTTTTAGTTGAAAAACCATTTTTCACAATTTCAAAAGAAAAACTAATTTTAAGGGGAACTTCCAAATAAACCCTAGAATCTCAGTTCTTTAACAAAATACATGATAAAGAAAGCTAAATATTTTAAAATCTTTTTGATAATGTTTGTAAAAATAATTATCAAAAATAAAATCTATTTACAAAATTAAATATAAAAATTAACAAAAATAAATACAAAAAACAATTTTCCCACTTATTATCCATAATGGTATTGGATACTAAAGTATTATGTAAAAATCCTTAAAATATTTTTCATACTTACTCCATTAAAAAAAAAAAAAACACCTCCAATGTGTTCTAAAAATAATCTCTAAATTATTTTCTGGTTTCCATTTTATATTAAAATGTTTACAATTTTTTTAGCGCTGAAATTTTTTTATTTCTCCAATATAAAAATAACTAAAAACAATTCCTAAAATTATTGTGAAACATACTTTAAAACATTTAGGAATATTTATACTCCCAAGTGTTTTTAATAAAAATGTTTTTTCATAAAGTGTTTTCAAAAAATCATCTTTAAAATTTACTCCAAAAAACAGTATAAATGGTTTTTCAAAATTTTTAAAGTGTTTCTTAAATTTTCCTAAACATCTAATATTTTTTCAAAAACACCTTTTAAATTAAGAGTACGAGAGTGATTATAGGAAGTATTTATATCATTTTTAATACTTGAAATTTTTTATTTTTCAAGTATTATAAATATTAAAAACATTTCCTACCAAACGCACTCAAAACCGTTTCTTAAAATCACAGTTAAACAAACTCGTAATAATATTACAATTTCAGCAAGGATAACAAGGAGCACAAAAAGTACTGTTTATCTCTGCATTATTACTGTAAATTAAATCTAATCACAATTTGTTGAGCAGGAAAAGAAGAGACTAGGCTTCATGTCAACGCCACAAGGAAGAAGACGATCATGAAATACAAAAGAGAACCCAGCAAGATTACAACTCAAAAGGTTAATATCCAACTTATGACTCATGAGGAACCAGACCAACCCAGAAACCTGGCGAAGGTCACTCTGGAACCCACTCAAAAACCAGCTTTGGGGATGAAGCTGTAACTGTAAAATGGATTAAGTGTTTGTTGCTCTATAATCTCAAATAGAATTAACTTACAATGGCAAAAGGCTGTAGTACTTTGTGAAGCATAATGAATTAGTTTCCATTTCTCTGAACATTTAGGTAAGTTCTTTGTTCTCTTCTTGTTGCTCCAGCTTCATCGCTGCCAGAATCGGCCATGCTGCCTTTGTTCTAGCATCCGCCTGCATCACCGATTTGGAATGTTACAAAATCCGTTACACAAATAGACAACCCTTGTCTGCCATTGATTGATAAATGAGAGAAATATCTATCATTATTATATTATCATCATCATCACAGTCATTATTGTTCTAAGATCTTATAGATAGCCAAGAAAAGTCTGATACTGCATGAAATATGCCACTAACTTGTTTTAACTGCATTAGGACAATACTACTTTTCTGTATTCAGCTGGGCTCATCCAGGAGATGGGCCACACCTGATTAGGTACATTACAGTCACAAGGGCAAGGATCAACAGGATCTGCCACTCCAGCAATCAGGCAATCATATCGAAGAATCAGCAGTCATTCGCGACAAGTTCCTCACTTGTCATTTCTACTGAAAAGTGAAAACTACAAATGAAGGCAACTCATTCACATGCAAGGTAGAGACATAAGATTCTTCATCATTGTTGTTCGAGTTGACATACTAAATTCACATTCATGTCTTCAACTGATTGTTAACACTCCATTTGCACATATTCTCAGTCAGAAGTAAAAAGACAAATGAAGCAGCAAGATGACTAGTGTCAGCCTCTGTAACTGTTTGTTCAAGGCAAACACACTTGAGTTAAGAAGATGATTTACCTCTGATGGTCTTTAGAACGAGCAATGAATTCGGTTGCTATATCACGTCCTTGATAAGAGGCCAGTACTGGTCTTATATCAGCTGGTCTATGACGAGCAACATCTGCAATAAACCAGGCAAATTCATGAATCTTTGCATTCAAAAGATACACAATTAAAACAGAGCATCTTGGCCAAGATAAGTTTAAGATGTATGAAAATGCTTACATTCAAGAAATGGGATAAGGTCCAAAAGTACTGTATCATCTGCTTCAACCTTCCAGGGCTTAATTGGGACACAATTCTCAGGCTGAAGACAGCTTTCTATTGCATGTCCACTCACATAGAGGATCTTTGAAGGATCTCGGTTAAGCTTTGAGAGATCCTGCCAGCACAATCACATTTTATGGAACTAAACTTCTGAATTTAATGCCAATGTTTTTGCATAGTATGGAAATAAAGTGACTAAATGGGAATGTTTCCAATTATTGATTACATAGAAATGAGACTAGAAAGATGCAACATTATCCTTAGAAACTTCCTAGTGTTAGCATTTTCATATTTTCCTTGTAGTCTGAACTTATGATTCCCATTTTTCAGAACTGAAGCATCACTGTGACTGGTCATACATACAGAGGTAACAGAAATCCTACACTTTTTCAGACCAAAAAACAACAGTATTCATGGCAACATTTATAATCTATATATACACATCTCAAATGCTTCCATAGCCGAACCTAGTTATAATAAATCAGGGAAGTAAAGGAAATTTATGAAACAAGTCATTCACCTCTTACTTACCCTATAATGTTTTCCATCTTGATATCTAGTTGCAGTTCTTGATAATCTATATCGTATACATCCTTTCTGATCAAGCCTTTCAAGAACAGGATCAACATACTACACAAAATAAGAAGTTCGTACAAATTAAATAAAAGAATGGCTTAAATATTTACAGAAGGTATTGACAGATATTCCACAAAAAGAAAAATGACAATAAACATTACCATACTCTGCTGGTCAGAGTACACAACGATCTCATAAAACTGGGCTAGGTGTTCCAAGAAAGCATCCACTCCAGGTCTTTTGAACGTTCGCCAACCTCTTTCACGCTATGCAGCACAAAAAGACCCAATTATTCAGTAGAAGCAACTTCAACAATAGGTCATCCATTCAAAATGCAAAGTTTTATTCACCATGAGTGAGCAATGGGAAACCCTTTTTAAGACAGGAGAAGATATATAATGTACTCCATTAGCTACTCAAATATCGAAAAGTGTGATAGATGTGAGGCATTGCAGAACACGACAATAAATAATGAACTCTATTTAAATAAGAGAAAATGTACCTTCCAATCAGAGTATAGTAAAGTCTCATTCAGATCCAAAACAAGAGTGAATATATGTTGCTCCAGGGGATGCAAATCTGGGAGAAGCTTCTCTGAGGAAGGTTCAGCAAACCCCTACAACCAAGCCAAAGGAAAGAAAGAAGAGAGAGAATATAAAAAGGTTGAATAGAGTAGCATAAAACAAAGACAGCTTGGACTTTGGAATATAATGCAAACCCGAATTTGTTCTTCAATTGGCCTCCTGAGATCCAAGTATAGCTCAATAGCTTTAGCAGGAACTGAAATACAAAATAGAAAAACATTGACAACAATGAAAAAATAACTTAAAAGAAGTGTATCAAAGCAAAATAATTCTTCTAAATAATGATGACAATGTATTCTTCAAGAAAGAAGAAAAAGAATATTTTGGAAAGGGATAAAAATTGTGGAGTAGTGCAAGCTCTGGATGAAAGAGCTCATATGATGGTTTTGGTGATCAAATAGGCAGAGAAGACTGCCTTGCAAAAGTGAATTGATAAATGAAACTATAACAACCAATAATTTTTCATACAGAAAGTGAAAGAGAAGGTGGGTCAGATGACTGGGAAAATAGATTCAGAGGCTTACCTGTCATAGCAGCAGAATAAAGCAAAGCTTGAAATTTCTGTGCAAGAGATGAAAATAATGTCAGAAGTGAAACTTAAAGCTGTAAGAAAACACTGATATTAATGACATAATGGACAATGGCAACAACAAGGAACCCTTATATTTGTAAAGCAGGCTTCCATGTATAATCATGTAAAATTTCCAAGACCTTTGCCACCTAAGAGATTTCAGAAACCATACAAATTGTTTTTAAAGAGATGAATACTGCGTTAAGCTAGCACGTAAAAAAATTAGAGCTAAATCCACACTTCTCCATTTTTTTGGCTTTGGATTTTTTGATAAGTACACAGTACATATATAAGAATGAAAATATATAGAAAGAGCTACAAAGGAGGTGCACCAAAATACACAGGGAGTATGCAAAGGGCTAAACAAAAAGAATAAAACAACATAACTCTATTACTAACCAATCCCAAGCCCAACCAATCAACAAAATCCACCATAGACATAAGTGCCTCCTCTATACAATGCCTTACGCAATCCAAAAAATTGCACATAAACAATGAGTTGAGTACTTGCTCCAAATGTTTCACATCATCAAAAGCCTTTAATTTTGCTCTCTAGAATGTCCAAAATAATCATGAAGGGGCAATTGCCCATGCTTTCCTCAATCTCTTCCCAGCATAGAACCCCTTCTACCTAAGCAAGATCAGTCTTGTTGAAGGTGATCTCACCCAAACTATCCCAAACATGGAAAAGACCAATTGTCACAACATGCTTGTTGAGACACAATGTTGAAGAGTAGGGTCAACACATTCTTCTTCCAGTTTACACATGTAACATTTGTTTGCTACAAACTCATCTTCTTTGTCAACTGATACAATCCTTCCCTATAATGCTTCCCATACAAACAACCCCACTCTCAACAACATCCATAGGTTCCAAACTTCCAAATAATACTAGCTGGAAAAGGCCTTGATTGAGAGCATACCATGTTTAGACTCCAACCAAGTCATCCTATCCTTCGTACCCATCTCACTTATCACTATATACTTTTGAAGACTACTCAAAAAAGTCTCGACCATCTCTAATTCT
This sequence comes from Vitis vinifera, assembly GCF_030704535.1. Classification (NCBI taxonomy): domain Eukaryota; kingdom Viridiplantae; phylum Streptophyta; class Magnoliopsida; order Vitales; family Vitaceae; genus Vitis; species Vitis vinifera. The sequence goes on along the minus strand of NC_081816.1, from coordinate 9,383,236 downwards.
CAATCATGGAATTGCCTAAAAAAGCCAACGCTCCAAAGACCCCTCTCCTTGACCTGCTTCCATGCATCTGCTACCCATAAGCCTTTTGAACTAGCAATGACATATAAGGCGGGAAGGAGTCCCTCAAAGGGGAATCACCACACCACCTATTTGAACAAAACCTTACCCTCCTTCTGTCCCCTCCAATAAAGTGAACCCCACTTTGAAAAACCTCACATTTGTTCCTTATTGCCTTCCACAATCCTTCACCAAAACCTTCCTATGGCACACTGATGCACCAACCTCTCCCTTCTTCCCTCAACTTACTAATGATAACCCACTGCCATAAAGGTTTTCTTTTGAAGGCAAATCCTGAACCCCACCTACCCAAAAGAGCAGAGTTTAAAATAGATAGATTTTTAATGTCAAGGCCCCTTTTTCTTGGGTTTGTAAACTATAGACCACTTGACTAGATGAGGCTATTTTTTTTTCAAGAGCTCCACTCCCACAGTAGAAGCCTCTTTGGAATTTCTCAAGTCATAACATCACCTTTCTTGGAATCACTAGTAAGAACATGTAGATTAGTATGCTAGATAGAGTGCTCTTGATCAATGTGAGTTTGCCCCCTTTCAATAGATACTATCTCTTCCACAACAACAACTTTTTTTGAAATCTCTACTCCGGCACATCCCACACTGTAGTTGACTTGAAAGGCGTGCTCAAAGGAAGTCCCAAATACATGAATGAAGCTCCCCCATCCTACATCCCAACCCTTAAGCCAACACTTCCACATTATCTACCTCCCAACTAGGATAAGCTCACTCTTCCCCATGTTCATCGTTATCCCAAAAATTGCCTCAAGCCACATGAGAGTCCAATTCAGAAGACTAGATACTCTTGGCTAGCCTCATAGAAAATAATAGCATTGTCAGCATAAAGCAGGTAAGCCACCTCAACACTCTCACGATCCCTCCCTCCTACCTTGAAACTAGAAATGAAGTCTCCTTCCCTAGCCTTTATTAATAAATGACTAAGAGCCTCCATGACCAAAATGAATAAATAAGGGGAGAGAGGATCGCTTGCCTTAAGACACCATCTTTCATATCCACAAGCATTCCATATTTGTCATTCTCCTGCTGACCCAAGCTGAAGCAACAACCGCTAATAAATATATGGAATGCTAGAGACCCAACAAATTCTTACACAGAGAGAATGATTTTTTCTACACACAAATTCGACATCAGAACTACAAGCTTGATGTTGAATCTACAGCTATTATACAAAAATGTATACGACCAAAATGAAACATCCCCAAGATTCCAATCAAGAATTCATAAAAATATCAAAAAATTTGGATTGCTTCCATTTTAGACCAATATATTGATGTATAAAATGAGAATTTTGACATGTGGATCTCCTATACCATGCCAATCCTACTTATTATACTGCAATAAGCAGATTCAAGCAAATATGTATGTATATATATATATATAAATAACATTTTCATGGGTTTACAAATATATGGCATTTCCTCTTGATTTGAAAAAATTGCCTAAAAAATACAAATAAAATAACCACAGTAACAATTTAGCAACATGAATTTTATGAGAAAAATTACTTATCCCATACTTACATCAAGAGAAGATGCATTATCTCCTACGGTATACTTTGCTGAGGTCCGAAAAGCCTTTGTCTTCTCATCCACTTCGTCTAAGGTATATGCTGCAAATGCAAGAAAAAACATTAAATTCAAAATGCCATATCAATTTTCCATTTACCAACACTACATGCCTTGTGATTGTTCAGAATTTGATTCCATTACAGATTCCTATTCTAAGAAACACAAAATCCTTGCTTTCACCATAGAATTATTATTATTAAATTTTTTGTTCCGTCTGGGGTCTAAGAATTTAAGTCAATTCCAAAAAATGAAGCAAACCAAACAGTCAAACTCAAATCAGAGGCCTCCAAATCCATTTCCATCTCCACGATCCATGCAACCAAACACACCCACAAAATTTCCAGCTGGGTGCTTTCAATTCCACCAAATCACGAAGCAACCCAGTGTCACGATTACTCCAACAATGACACAAAAAATGAACAAAATAAAAAACAGTCCAAAAACGAACCGTAGCTGGCGTAACCGGCGGCGGCGGTAGCTCCAGCCAGAGTGCCGAAAATGGCGAACTTGAGAAAGGCTGATGATGATTTCTTGGCCACTGGCTCGGAGGGTGGAGCAGAGGGGGCTTGATCATTGATAAGAGATTCAGAAGAAGAAGAAGAAGAAGAAGAAGAAGAAGAGATGATGGCTTCTTTGGGAGGGTTTGCGGAGATGTTTGATGAAAATGGTCGACCGTAGAAACTGAAGGAGTTCGTAAGAGGACGCGATCGCAAGATTCGAAGCATTTTCAGAGGGGTTGTTTAGTAGGGTTTTGCAGGGGTTTTAGGTTCAGCGCCTGGTGGGGAGAGGAGGGTTTCTGTCAAAGGACTCCGTTTCTCTCTGGTAAAGAGTTCTATAGTGTTGTCACCAGACCAACTAGGGCTTGCCACGTCAGCTTTAGTAAATGATTTTTAATTGTTTAAATAATATTATAAAAGCTATTTATTTATTTATTTTGATAAAATCAAGGCTAAGATGCTCTATCTTTAATATTTTGATTCTTACATCAATCAATATTTGAATGATAATAATAATAATTGGCTACATAGATATAATTTGGTTTGAAAAAGCACCAAATAGAGAAAAAATAGTTAAATAAAATAAAAATATAAAATATAGATTATATTATATAAAAATTTAAAAAATATATAAAAATAATCTATTAAATTTAAATATTTTTTCTTAAATTTGTTCTCTAACATTTTCCTTCAATATTTTAAAAACCAATATATTAAAAAATAAAATCAAAACTTTGATATTATATCAAATTATCAATTTATCATAAAAATTGCCAAGAATAACAAATAATAATAAAAGGAAAAATAAAAGAAATTAAAAAATAAATTTAATTTTAATAATTTATTTTTTATTTTTAAAAATTATTTAACTTATTTTATCTTGCATATAAAAATTATTATTATTATTTTTGGTATAATAGACCAATATGAGATTATTTTTTTTTGGTTAGGCATTCCCACGCCTAGGTTTGTGTTTAACAAAGAAAGAGCCTCTTATTTTTTTTGTGCAATTGTTTTCACAATTGAAAAGGAAATTGCAAGAAATTTGTTGAATCTAAATGACAAAGTAATCTAAAAGAATTTGAGTCAAATGTTTTTTTTTTTTATCTTGCAAAGCATTTTTAAAAAATGGAAAAAAAAATACTTCAAAATTTTTTAAAAATACATGATAAAGAATTCGCTCAAAAGTACTTTTAGAAAAATTAGATTATATTTGGTAATTTTATTTTTTAAATAGGTTTTTGTTTTTATAGAAAAATATATAAAATTACGTTTGGTAACAAGATAATTATTTTTTATTTTTTATTTTAAAAATATAAAATATGATGGTTTTAAGAATGTCTTATAATCGTTTTCATTTATTTTTTTTTTATATTTTAAAAAATAATTATATAAATATAAAAAAGGACTAAAAATAAAATATTAAATATAAAATTTATTTTAAAAATATTAAAAACAAGTTTTTGTCTCTTAAGAAATTTTTGTTCCCTATAACATCATAAAATATTTTTTAAAAATTACTTTGGAAAAGTGTTTCATAAATCAGGGCCTAGAATCACTGAAAACACTTTTATTAGAAAACACTGCAAATGTAATCTTAAATGCAATCTTAATCTAAAAACTTTCAAACAACTTGAAACAATTCATTTGGAATGTCCAAACTCGATAGGACACCCAAGTGTGATCCAGGTGGTTCATACCCCACAAACAACAAAGCAAGAAACACAAACCCTCAACAAAATTCTCAAGCTGACCACACCCTGTTTCTGCCCCCAAAAACAATGCCTCCAAATCTTTGTCTGATCCTGCTCCTCTGCATATCCTCCTCCACCACTAGGGCTACTGCCATTGGCCTCAACTGGGGCACCGCCGCTTCCCACCCTCTCCCACCGCCCAGGGTGGTGGAGCTCTTGAAGAACAACAACATCGCCAGAGTGAAGCTTTTTGACGCTGACCCACTTGTTCTTCAAGCTCTTTCTGGTTCTAAAATTGCTGTCACTGTTGGGATTCCCAATTCCATGCTCAGGAGCTTGAACTCTTCCAAGAAAGCTGCGGAGAGCTGGGTCCATGATAATGTCACCCGATACGTCTCCAGTAGTGGCAGAGGCAGTGGAGTTCGAATCGAGTATATTTTCTGTTTTTCTCTTGTGGGTTTGTGTTTTTTCATTTCTGGTTTGATTGTATCGGGGTCTCGGTTTCTGAGTATTGTTTGGTGTGTTTTTCCTCTTCGTTTGGTTGCTGAGAAAAAAGTAGGAAAATGAAGGAAACTGAAGGAAATGGGGAGTTTGGGTTCTGTGGTTATTGTTGTTTTGATTTCTAGAAAGATTAAAGAAAACAACTTAGGCCACAGAGTTGTGTTTGAGCTCTATTGAAGGGGTTTTTTTGGTTAATTGGGTTTCAAATGAGGAAGATGTAAAACATCAAAACTTCAAATTCATTTCTGTTTCCTACATTTTCTTGGCAACCAAACAGAGTTGTTCTTTATGGAAACAAGAAGATGTTGCTGGTTACGGGATTCTTGTACTCGAGGTTTTGTTTACATGATTTGGGCTTTGGAATGTAGATAACTACTTGGTTGGTTTTGTATTTTGGTTGGCTAGAATGTTAGTTCAGTTTCACTCCTATTGCTTTTGAAGATTAGGCTTTCTTATGCACTTTGAGGAGTAGGATTTGGAACGAGGCCTTATAAAAGGTTTTTGGTTTGTAGTTTGGTTGCAGCTTCTTTAATCTGAGTTCTATTTGGCAATTTATTTGGTAGTCCCCTTTTATAGTAGAGAGATTTTGTGACATTGTGCTTCTATGTAAGCGACAACTTTAGAAACAATTCAGTAAGTTAATGAATAGAAACAATATGTGGATTTTCCCACCCATCAATGATGAGATTATGTTTTACTTTGGTTGCTGCTATGGCACCATTAATTCTAAGCCGAGATGCCTACTTCTCAAAAAAAAAAAAATTCTAAGCCGAGATGCTCATTACCCCTATTTTTTTCCAAGCACCCTACTGTTTAAATTAAACTCTAAATCTGTTCTTACCGGCTACCTGAACACTAAAATTCTGAGATTCCATTGCCATCTAGAAATTTCAGCAAGATTTTCCTTTCATTTCAAGCCCTACCTTAAACCATGGCAAATTTAACCCCTGTTCCATGCCTAAACCTACTTCTATATTCTCCTCTAGAAGCCCTAAGTTCAAAGTCCTAGTCCACTTGATGAATGCAGCTACTTTTAAGGGTTTTCTTGCAGCATATCCCTTTTAAATCTGTAAATGACTTGCTTATTTTCAAGAAATGGGCTTGATACCAGTTTCTGGGTGTCATCATATTGCTGTTTCACTCAAATGCCGAGTAAATCTGGTGCATGCTTAGGTGATAGTTGAGGAGGATTGAGTGGTTAACCCAATCAGAAGGGAATGAACTACCTCTATGTATGTAGATGAATTGTGAAGGTAATAAGCCACTCACAATTTGTTCTTGTTTTGTTTCATAAGAATAGTCGCATAAAAATCAATTTTGAGAGGATGGGTGTGCCTGTTGCTGCAGATATTGAGCAAAATGCCTGTAATTCTCTTATTCCTTTTCTACTGTGCCACACTTATAAAGCCATTACATGCAGATATCCACTGATTGTAGGCATTCTGGGATCCAAGATTCTTCTTTTCTTGGATTTTTTTGCATCAAGAACTCCTTTCTCAAACATTGCTCATGTGCTCCATGCTGTTAATGAAAAATGATATATTATTTATTCATTTATTTTTTGGGATAGGCAATGAAAACGATCATCATGCATTCTAACCGGCAGCATTTTGAATGGGTTTATGGTGAGCATGAAGGATAGTGTATTTGTGCAAGTGGGTTTATTCTTTATAAAAAGGTTTTACTGATCTATTCAGGCTTAGCAAAGGTCTTAAAATTCTTTAATGGCTGGGATATAGTAGTTGACATTTTTAGGGATGTTTACTTCTTGAAAGGATGCCTGGTTTGGAAGCTATGAATGGAACTGCTGATGTATGAGACATATCAAACTGTTTGTTTAATAAGTTATTGGGGGCATTTATGTATATTTATTTGGTCAGGTTTATCTGGGCTTCAGTTTAGCATTATGTTAGCCCTGGAGCTGCACTCTGGCAATATCAGTGATGTAGACTTGTTTGCCACTGTGACAAATGAATCTAATCCCGTGAGTCATAGTGAAGTGTCTTTTGATGACTTCTTTTTTACAGTATGTAGGTTTGGTTAACCCACTCAAAATCCCCACCAAACTCACCCTCTCCATGGCAAGAAAAAGGAAAAACCATTTATTGATAGGCTTTTCATTTCATAGGAGTGCAGTTTCTTTGGGGTTGGAATCTTATAATTGAGCTCCTGTGTCTCCTCTTTTATAGTCATTTCCCTGGACAGTGAGTTTATTCTGTTATTGATTTGTAAGATAAATCTAATATAACATTGAGCTTCTGGCAGACTCTATTTTGTCGAAGATTAGCCTATACTTGATATTAGCTCCAAGCATAGGAACAACTAGTTTGGGACGCCGTTTGGGCATTTCCTTTAAAATATACTCTTTGTTTTACCTATCAAAAAAAAAAAAAAAATCTAGTAAGAGCAGTTGTTTATGAGAGTAGCACTGAACTCAAAGCTGGAGGAAATAATCCTTCTCTTCGTACGTTAAGTTATATCTCTGTGAGTTATATCAAACCAATAAATGAATCCTTTTGGGAGTTTCATAGGCTATAAGCTGCACAACCATCCATTCTTTATTTGTTTTTATTGTTTTGATAACTTGATTGATTTGGTTTGGGTATCTCCTTTTCATTCACCCTGTACCAACTAAGTGAACTGTTTACAGGTATGTTGCTGTCGGAGATGAGCCATTCCTGCAAAGTTATGGTGACCAGTTTCATCCATTTGTAATTGGAGCAGCAACAAACATCCAGACAGCCTTGATCAGGGCAAACTTGGCAAGCGAGGTGAAGGTCGTGGTTCCTTTCAGTTCTGATACCATCCAGTCAGAATCCAACCTGCCCTCAAAAGGGCATTTCAGGTCTGATCTCAACAAAACCATGAGCCACCTCCTCACATTTCTCAACAAGCATCACTCGCCTTTCTTTGTGAACATCTCACCTTTCCTGAGTCTCCACCAGAACAAGAACATATCCCTCGACTTCTCCATCTTCAAAGAAACCGCACATCCTCACAGTGACAGCCACAGAACCTACAAAAATAGCTTTGACTTGATCTATGATACTGTGGTTACTGCATTATCAACAGTTGGATATCCGGAAATGGATATTGTTGTTGGGCAGATTGGTTGGCCTACTGATGGAGCAGCCAATGCTACCTCATCCGTAGCAGAGACCTTCATGAAAGGCCTCATAAGGCACCTCCAGAGCAAATCAGGAACCCCACTGAGGCCTCGAGTTCCACCAACTGAAACATACATCTTTTCCCTCTTAGATGAGGATCAAAGAAGCATAGCCGCAGGAAATTTTGAAAGGCATTGGGGTCTGTTCACCTTTGACGGCCAAGCTAAGTACCATGTAGACCTAGGCCAGGGATCAAGAAACCTAGTAAATGCACAGAACGTCAACTACCTTCCTTCCAGATGGTGTGTTGTGAACAACAACCGAGACTTGTCCAACGCAACTGCTAGTGCATCAGAGGCATGCTCAGTCGCAGACTGCACTGCTCTATCTCCTGGCAGCTCCTGTTTCAACATCAGTTGGCCCGCAAGCATATCTTATTCATTCAACAGCTACTACCAGCAACATAATCAACAAGCAGCTAGCTGTGACTTTGGCGGGTTGGGTTTGATCACTACTGTCGACCCATCAATGGAGAAATGCAGATTTTCTATTCAGCTCCACACTTCTCATTCATCCTCGCTTCATCCGCTTCATCTTCTCCACCAAATGCTCTTGGCAGCAGCAACCATTTTGGTATGTTTTTCCCAGTTTTAACATCATACAACAATTCCAGTAAGAGTTCTTTCAGTCATTTTCATCAAAAAGCCTCCTGTTGTGGATGTCTTCTGGGGTTGTGCAAGGTTCAACTGTTCAAGTTTTGTTTGCTCTATTTTTAGATGGAAAAGAGAGGGGGGAATGGAATGACTTTGAGGTTCCACCCCTTGTTCACTTCAAAGCTCTGTGATTGTTCCCATTTGTAATGGGATTTAGCTGTTCACTGAAAATTTCCAGAGTAGAAAGTACCATCTCAATCTATTAGCATCCTGTGAAGCCATCCTCTTTTTTTTTTTTTTTCTAATTTCTGTATTATTTTTCATAAAACATCCATAAAAGTATAAAAAATATTGTGGGTGTTTTAATCCTTGGATGGGAAAAACCTCTCCCTTTCTTGAGCACACTTGTTTACCTATATTTGATTTAATTCTTAATTATTTAGATAATTTCAAATTCAAATTCAAAATCTTTAGAATCTCTTACTTAGAATGGGGTTTTTGCAGGGAAACACTAGTACTGGTTCATGATTCTTTCAAAAGACTTTTTAATTTATTATGAAAATAAAAAATGTTATAAATTTATACATTCTTGATTTTTATTTCTTATTCTAGAAAAGAAAATAAGAGAAATAAAATTTTAAATAATTTATCACATTTAAATTTACCTTTTATTTACTTAAACTCCTCATATCATAGAATGAAAGAAAAAAGGAATAATCTTAAATTATAAATCTCTTTTTAAAAACTCTCTCTAAATAATTTTACTAATTTTTTAATAATAATTAAATTAAATACTTAAAACATAAAAATTTTAAATAAAAAAGATATATGAGTTGGGAATTACTTTCATTGCATAATTCATTAATTTCATAATTTCTTTTTATTTTTTTAAAATAAAAATTTGTTGCATATGAGCAACGCTATACCGAGACACAGTGGATCATTACCCAAAATTTTCATATTAGGGAACTGTTTGGCTGGAAAAGTTGAAAACAAAGGGAAGTCTGGGCTGGCGGAGGCCTTTATAAGTCAAACCCTAGGTCCTTTCTCTCTCTATTTCTCTCTAGAAAAACAAGCCCTAAGGAAAACCCTAGAGAACATGTCTGGTGTGTACGGTCACGACGGCGACGAATCGGGTCAGCCTCCCTCCTCCGGAGGCTACGGCGGTGGCGGTGGATACGGAGGAGGAGGATATGGTGGCGGAGGCGGTGGGGGAGGTTATGGGGGTAATAGTGGTGGCGGAGGTGGTGGACGGGGTGGAGGGTACGGTGGCGGTGGGGGCAGAGGAGGTGGTGGAGGAGGATATGGGGGTAATTCACAGAATCGAGGTACTTCAATCTTTTTTGTTCTCCCTAGTCATCCAATTTTTTTATTGTTTCTTTATTTAAGAGACGGGAAAATAATAACGTGCTTATCTTAGTTTAGTACAACAATTCGGCTTAGTTGATTTGGTTTTTTTTTTATTGTCGGAGTACCGCTCAGTTTTCTAATTCTTTTCTGTTCTTTCCTCAGTATAACTAGGGTCATTCACTTTCGTTTTTCCTTCCAAAATTTCGTCTTTGCTTTTCAGGAGGTGGAGGTGGCGGAGGATACCAAGGAGGGGATCGTGGCGGCCGAGGTGGTGGCGGCGGTGGAAGGGGAGGTGGCCGGGGAGGAAGCGGCAGAGATGGGGATTGGCTTTGCCCCAATCCAAGGTAAATTTTTTCCCTTTAAGATCTGTTTCATGTTGAATTTCTTTTTCCTATTCTCATATGGTGTATCACATAGTATCAAGGGCTTTCCTTTTGATTTCACTTTTTGATGGAGTTGTTACTGAAATTGGGCATTTGGGTGTAGCTGCGGGAATCTGAACTTTGCAAGAAGAGTTGAGTGTAACAAATGCGGTGCACCCTCTCCTGCTGGTGCAGGCAGCGATCGTGGTGGTGGCGGCGGCTATAACAGAGGAGGAAGTGGTGGGGGATTTGGTGGTAATCGAGGGGGAAGAGGTGGTAATTATGAGGGTGGCAGTGGAGGCAATAGAGGTGGTAATTATGAGGGTGGTAGTAGAGGGGGTTCTTATGGTGGTAATCAGGCAAGAGGTGGGGGTGGAGATGGTGGTTTTGGACAAGTTCCTCCAGCTGCACCCCAATCTTATGGTGGTGGGTCTGCTGGATATTATCCTCCTCCAAATTCTTTTGGTGGAAACACTAATTATGGTGGAGAGGCTGTTCCTCCACCAACAAGCTACACTGGTGGGCCTACATCGTATCCCCCATCATATGGCGGCCCTGCGAGTGGTTATGATGGTCTAGGTGATACAAGAGGTGGTGGTCGGGCTGGTCCACCTGCTGGTGGATATGATGGTGGATTTGGTGGTCCCAGACAACAGGGAGGTGGTTATGCTGGGGGTGGAGGTGGAGGTGGAGGTGGAGGCAGTACTACTGAGGCCCCTGTTAAGGTGAAGCAATGCGATGAAAATTGTGGGGATTCTTGTGATAATTCAAGAATTTACATATCAAATTTGCCACCGGATGTGACTGTTGATGAATTGAGAGAGCTTTTTGGTGGCATTGGACAAGTAAAATTTATTTTCTTTCTTTTCTAATTAAATGCACATAGATTACAATGCAATTTTAAAGTTGATAGCACTTGCACCTATTTGCTCTTTCTTATGCATATTCCAGTGGTGCTTGAGTTTCCTATAGTTCATCTGTGTAAGATTATATTATTTAATTTTTCCTACTGGGAAGAGGCATGCTACTGTTATTTGGGAGGGTGCTAGTAAATAGGTTTCCATGTATTATTTAATTTATGCAACTAAATACCATTAGGATTGGACTTTATGTATTACAATGCTTAGGCTATATATTACATTTCTTCTTTGGTCAGCTATGATACGTTTTTGTGGTAAAGGAAATTTTAATAACTAGTGCATACCTTTTGCATTTTCTATTTAGTGGTAGTTTGTTAATTTGTATATGCTACTGTCATCATTCAGGTTGGAAGAATTAAGCAGAAGCGAGGTTATAAGGATCAATGGCCATGGAATATAAAAATATACACTGATGAAGGTGGAAACAACAAAGGCGATGCATGTTTGTCTTATGAGGATCCTTCTGCTGCGCATTCTGCTGGTGGTTTTTATAACAGTATGTTTCAATCAACTTTTCTCTTATTTAGTTTGTCATACTTTCTTTGTATGCTTATTCTGTCTTGTCCATCAGATTATGAAATGAGGGGCTATAAAATCAATGTTGCAATGGCAGAGAAGTCTGCACCAAGGGCTCCACCTGCTTTTGGCCATGGGTATCTCCCCCATCCTTGTGCTCTCTCTTTGAGTTACCTTGATCTCTCTTGTTTAAGTTGCAAATTTGATTTGAGTTGTGCTAAATGAATATTGGATTGTTTCTTTCTATCCCAAATATTTAGTGACTTCTAGAACCAGTCAAGATGTTTAGATCACATCCCACTATCTAATGAGCAACTTTCAGATGCTATTTTGTTGATAAGGGTTTAGCAATTGTGGTTATCATACCCGCTAGTGATGCTAATATGCATGAATGTAAAGTCTGTTCTTACTGTTCTGCAATGGCTGTTTTCTCCTCTTGTAGTTCTACTGCCTTCTATGTGCTAATTTCCTTTGTTGAGTGCTTTCTATATCTAACTGTTACTAGCATATTTATGGAGACAGCACCTTGTGATAGAGAATGCATATTCCCTTTTCTATTTGCAATATTTGAAGCATATTATTGTTGAATGTATGGTCATAGACTGTGTCCTCTATTGTGGCATAGGCTGGATCTTTTTGGAGAATCGTTAGCTTTGTTTATTGATTAGTTTCTCCTTTGATAGGGGAAGGGAGCTCAACCTATAGACATTGGTTGGACTTTCTAGAGAGATTTGTGCTAATTACTAGCATATTTATGGGGACAACATCTTTTCCCTTTTCTATTTGTAATATTTGAAGCATATTATTGTTGAATGTATGGTCATAGACTGTGTCCTCTATTTTTTTGTAAGCTAGATCTTTTTGGAGAATTGTGAGATTTGTTTATTGAATAGTTTCTCCTTTGATAGGGGAAGGGAGCCCAACCTATAGACATTGGTTGGACTTTCCAGAGAAATTGTTCGCCTTTACTTCACCTCCTTTATTTTTTTTTACTTCCGTAGTGTGTTTCTGCAAGGTTGAATGGCATGAATAGTTATAATTAGTAAAGAAACACAAGGAAATTGTGAATGCTTGATTGGAGCCCCACTTCAAGTTAATATCCTCTAGATTGGATAACCTGTCGAGTGTTGAGGACATGAAACAAAGTAGTACTCACCCAAATAGGACGAGCCAAAACCAGATGGTTCTAGCTCAGTTTTTGTAGAATTTTTTGGAAATCAACTATCCGTAGATGGTTTTGCCTTTTGGGGATATTTTTTTGGGAAACCTTCTATTCATAGGTGGTTCTACCTTTTCAACTGTTGGGAGTTTTTGAGAAACTTGATATCCATAGTTGACCAGCTGTTAAGGAATCCTCCCACCTTGAGATAAGCCCATTGGTGCACCACAAGTTGACTTTCCCCTAGAATTCATCAACATGAGAGCCTTGAACGATTGGTTTTTGCCAATTCGTATTGAAGCCATTTCCAAAGATTTAGAGAATTGTTTATTGGAGCATTTCATTGTCTCATAATTAGTTTCTCCATAATTAAGTGGTGTATATCCATAATTAGTTTCTCCATTTTGGTTAATGGAACCTCCTTAGGTTTTTTCCAATCTCTTGGGGTCTAAGGTAGAGAGATCCTCTCTTGCCCTATTGATTTGTGATTGCAATGGAGGCACTTGGTTGCCTCCTAAGGAGAAAAGTGAATGAGGGTTTTTTGTTGACTTGCAGGTGAGAGGTAGAGGTGGTGAAGGGATTTAGGTTTCCCACTTATTGTTCACAAATGATATACTTGTATTTTGTGAGATTTCTTAGGATCAAATGATGTATTTATGCTGGTTACTTATGTGGTTTGAGGCCATTTCGGACTTGAGAATTAATTTGGATAAAAGTGAGTTAATTCCAGTGGGATCTATGGATAATGTGGAGGACTTGGTTGCAGAGCTTGGTTGTAAGGTTGGAAGCCTCCCTTCCTCTTACTTGGGGTTGTTGTTGGGTGCTTCTTTTAAATTTGTGGCTACTTCGAATGGAGTGGGGGAGAGGTTTTGGAAAAGGTTGGTTATGTGGAAGAGATAATACATTTCTAAGGGAGGGGAGGATCACCTTGATACGAAGCACTCTGGCTAGCTTGTCTATTTATTTCACATTTGCTTTCCATACCCAGGATGGTCAAGTTGAGGCTACAATAGATTAAGAGGGATTTTTTGTGAGGAGGTGGGGCTATTGAGCGGAAACCTCATCTTGTAAGGAGGGCAACCATTTGCTTAAATAAAAGAAAATGGGGATCGGGGGTTAAGTGCCTTTCTACTCTCAACAAGGCTCTTCTTTGTAAATGGAGTTGACGGTTTGCGAATGAGAGAGGGACCTTTTGGAACCAAGTGATTAGGGGGAAGTATGGGGAGGAATGAGGGGATGGTGTTCTCAGGAAGTAAGGGACGTGTATGGTGTAGGGTTGTGGAAAACAATTAAGAAGGATTGACACCTTGTTAGCAGCAGACTTTCCTTTGTGTGGGTGATGGGTGGAGGGTGAAATTTTGGAAGGATAAGTGATGCAGGCCATACCTTTGTGTGATTCCTTTCCCACTTTATATGCTTTAGCGGTTTCCAAGGACACTTAGGTAAAAGATGTTTGGAGTTTCTTTCATGGAGGGGGGAGTTGGAGCCCTCTCTTCTCTAAACCCTTAAATGATTAGGAGGTGGATGAAGTGGAGAGGTTCTTGTTGTGTCTGAATGGGAAGAGAGTGCAGAGGGATGGGGATGATAGGGTGCTTTGGAATGGGAGAAAGAGTGGCAAGTTCTCCGTTAGGTCTCTCTATAAATTCTTAGAGTCGAGTTCTCTAGTATCTTTCCCAATGAAAATCATTTGGAAGCCTTGGGTGCAGCCCAAGGTGAGCTTCTTTGCTATGTGAGCAACGTGGGGAAAATCTCTAACCTTGAACCAAATTCAGAAAAGAGGATGGTCCATAGCGAATAGATGTTATCCATGCCAAATGCATGAAGAATCTATAGATGACATCCTTCTCCATTGTGTTAAAACAAGGGCTTGATGGGAGGTGTTCTTTACTATTTTTGGGGTCTCTTGTGTGCTTCCTTCTTCGGTTAGGTTAACACTTTTGGGTTGGGATGGGTCCTTTGTGGACAAAAAGAGAAAGGAAGTTTGGAGAGTAGGCCCTTTATGCATCTTTTGGATGGTTTGGAAGGCAAAAAATAGAATTGCTTTCTACGATGACGTGCTTTCCATCCAAAGACTAAAATGTTCTTTTGTTTGTTTTTTTGGTTGGAAACTAAGTTGTTTGTAAAGGACGATCCTTCAAAACTAAGTTGTTTACAAATGATGATCCTTCGACGCTAATTGGTTTCATTGATTGGTTGGGCTCTCGATAAGGGTGAGAATGTTTTTGTACCTCCATTTTGGCAGGTTTTTTATTTTTTATTTTTATTTTTTTTTATTTCAGTTGTGTGGGGGTGGTTGTATTTATCTTGTATACTTTGGGTTGCTATTTTGATGCCTCTTTTTATATATATACTACTCTATACTTGTAAGAAAAAAAATAAAAACAAGAAACAAAATAGATTAGATCCTTGTGGTCAATGATGTTTTTAACAATTTTAAGCCTTTTGTGTATAGGATACCGATAATGGATTTGGTCCCTTGTGGTTAATGATGTTTCAATAGTTAAGAACTCATATCAAGCTTGCGTGGCTTATTTGTGGTAGTTGGATTGGAGGGTACTCATTATTTATTTATTTTTTTATAAGTAAAAGAGAAGAAACCGTATTGAAAAGAGACACTAAAATAACGGTTCAAAAGATATAGAAGAGATGCACCCCTCCCCAACTGGGACGAAAAACAGCCTTCAAAAGTGGAGGAGCCAAAAAAACCATCTTTTATGAACAATTTTGTCCTTGACTAAAGAAAATAAACAAAAGAACTCTTAAGTCTTTGAATGGACAACACATCAATTTTAAACGCAATTTTGTTCCTTGCCTTCCAAACCGTCCAAAAAATACATTAAGGGCATGCTCTCTAAACTTCTCTTCTCTTTTTTCCCACAAAGGACCCGTTCCAACCCAAGAGCGTCATCTTAATAGAGGCTGACAGCACCCACTGCACCCCAAAGAGAGTGAAAGTCAACGCCCAAAGAGTCCTTGTCTTGGCACAGTGGAGGAGGATATGATCTATCGATTCCTCATGCATTTGGCAAAGGTAGCATCTATTTGCTAAAGGCCATCCTCTTTTTAGAAGTTGGTCCAATGTAAGAGCCTTTCCCTAAGTGGCTTCCCACTCAAAAAAACTCATTTTGGGCTGCATACATGATTTCCAAATGACATTCGATGGGAAAGAGATTGAAGGGCCTGATTCAAATCCCACTAAACACTCTTTCCATTAAGGCCTAATAAAAATCTATGCACCTCCTCCATCTCCCAATCATTGAAGGGTCTAGAAAAATGCGGGCTCCAACTCCCCCCTCCCTCAGTGAAACTCCACACATTTTTTAGCTAGGTGTCCTTGGAAGCAACTAGAACAAATAAAGTAGGAAAAACAACACACAAAGGTGAATCTCCACATCATCTATCCTTCTAAAATTTCACCCTCTAACCATTGCTCACCACAAAGGAGAATTTACTGCTTACAACATGCCACTCCCTCCTAGTTGCTTTCCACAGCCCCACACCATATCCATCCCTCAATTCCTTGGAACACCAACCCCCTTGCTCCTCCCCACATTTTCCCCTAATCACTTGATTCCAAAAGTCCCCCTCTCTCATTTTCAAACCCCTAACTCTATTTGCATAAAAACGCCTTATTAAGAGAAGAAAGACACTTCATCCCAAACCCCCTTTTCTTTTGTCTAAGCAAACAAGTGCCCATCTTACAAGATGAGGTTTCCATTCAAGAGCCCCACCTCCCTACAAAAAATCCCTTTGAATTTGTTCTAACCTCAATCTGACCATCCTAGGTAAAGTAAGCACATACATGAAATAAATGGGCAAGCTAACCAAAGTACTCTGAATCAAAGTGAGCCTCCCTCCTTTGGAGATGTATTGTCTTTTCCACATTGCCAATGTCTTTCGAAACCTCTCCTTCACTCTATCCCAGATAGCCACAGACTTAAAAGGAGCTCCCAAAGGTAATCCCAAATAAGAGGAGGGGAGACTCCCAACCCTACAACCAAGTTTTGCAGCCTAAGCCTCCACGTTTTCCACACATCCCACTGAGATTAACTCACTTTTATCCAAATTAATTCTCAACCCCGAAATGATGTTAAACCACATTAGAGTCCAACTTAAATACGTCATCTGATCTTGAGAAGCCCCACAGAAAACCAACGTGTCATCGACGAACAATAAATGGGACACGTGAGCCCCTTCGCCACCTCTACCCCTCACCTTACAAGCTGACAAAAAATTGGGATTTATAGCTCTCCTTAGAAGGCAGCTAAGTGATAGCAATCACAAATAAGTACGGTGAGAGTGGGCCCCCTTTTCTTAAACCCCTAGAACTTTGGAAGAAGCCTAAGGAAGTCCCGTTAATCAAAACGGAAAAACTAGCTATAGAGATGCACCATTGCATCCATCGGAGTCATTTCTCCCCAAAACCCATCACACCCATAACTAAAAGAAAGGATCAGTCCATATGATCATACGCCTTCTCTATATCAAGCTTGCACAACACCGCCCCCTCATTGCTCTTCAAAATCGAATCTATGACGTCATTAGCAACAAGGGCGACATCTACGATTTGTCTACCCTCAAAGGCATTTTGGGCCTTGGAAACCACCTTACCCACTATCAGCTTTAACCAATTGACTAACACTTTAGCTAACCACTTGTATAATCCTCCCACCAACCTGATTGGCCTGAAATCCCTTAAATATTCTGCACCCCCTTTTTTTAGGATCAAAAGTAGGAAAGTTGCATTCAAACTTGTGACAAAACAGTTTTGGTCATGAAACTCCCTGAAAAACGCCATGACCTCCTCCTTCACTAACCCCCATGAGGATTGCCAGAAAGCCATAGAAAAACCATTAGGCCCTGGCGCTTTGTCTCCACTAAAGTCCTTAAGAGCCTCGAAAACCTCTAGCTCAGAAAAAGGCTCCTCCAGCCTAGCTCTTTCAACAGCCTCCAACCTTGCAAAAGACAGACCACTAATACTGGACCTCCACCCTCTTGCAGTAGACAACAGAAACTTAAACTCATTCACCATTCCTTTGATCTAATTATCCTCTATCAACCAAGTACCATTGATTTTAACCGGAGCCATCAAACTCCTCCTGTGCGCATTAGTCATCTTGTGGAAAAATCTAGTGTTTCTATCCCTCTCTTTCAGTCACAATTCCCTTGATTTTTGCCTCTTAAGAAATTTCTTCTAGGAGAACCCACTTTTTAAAATCCTCCTTTGCACCTCTCGTAGCTTCCAACTCATGAACAGCAAGTGGCTGAGCTGCCTCTACTTTGTCTCAAAAGTCCACCTGATTCAAAGCCAAAGCCTTGTTAACTTCAACTTTACCAAAGACATTCCTGTTCTAGTCTCTCAGTAAAGGCTTTCAGCTTAACAGCCATAACAAAACTAGCAGATCCACTGAAATTGAGACTCTCCCACTAAGCCTGCAACTTATCCTTGAAGCCCTCCTCCTTCAACCACATCATTTAATATACCTTCTCTTTGTTAATTAGCGTGGGCCTTCCAAGGACTGGTTTGGGGTCTTTTGGGGCCATTTGTAATAAGCATACTGTTTTCTCCTTTTGCTGCTTGTATGCTTTAGCAGATGCATTTATAGAGTTGAATGTTTCCATTTGTCTATGGGTTTGTTGCTACCTAATAATAGATTGAAGCTTTACCACCTAGAATGTGGATACCACATGTCTTCCCTATTGCTTGAGATGGAAAACCTTTAAGTTCCTTTATATTTATGAACTCTCAATTCTTAAGTAGTTCCATTTGGGCTGTGATTAGTTTGGAGGTCGAATGGTCAGGCTTTAGTGGTTATTCTTGATTAGTTTTGCATACTACCAGTTGCTGGCCTCTCAAGTTTCATGGCTTACATCTTCTATGTGATTTTGGAGCCCAATATTCTTTGGGATCATGGAATACAAAGGATTAGAGATCATTTAGTGACTTGACAGAGGTTATCTCAATATGAGGGAAAACTAATTTCATCTGATCCACCCGATAAAATATTGTTGCTTATTTTGTTTGATTATTTAAATTGGAAGATTATCAGGATTCAATGACTTTTGTCAGGTTAGGGATTGTGAGAAAGACGGTTAATTCAGTAGTTGAAATAATCTTTTTCTTTGATCTCGAAAACCTATTCATTTTATAGAATAATATAGAAACCATGAATATAGCAATATGAAAAGGATGGATACGACAACCAAACCGTGCTCAAATTATCTTGGAAGTTCTGTGCTGACTTGGGTTTGGAAATTAGTTACAAATATCAATATGTATCTGTGAATAATTTTGCATATTTCTTTATGAACCACATATAAACTCACACCTACCATGAATTGATTGGGCTAGAGCCAAATAGGTAGTTTTCTGGTTAGGGTTGGCTACATGCTGTCTTGACTAGATGAGCACTCCTGAGCTATCAAGCAGGCAGCAATTTTGACCTTATCTTCTAAAGTCCCCAAACTGGATTTCAAACTCAGTGTCTTCACACCATATTCCCTTCCCATGTGATGTATATCCTATGTAAGGAGTTATGGGCCTCTAAAGAGTAGTAGTAGTACTTACCTCTTTTGCTTGAGTGGTAGCTCTAAAGATCAACACTTCTTGCCTTTATTTATCGGCACATAAGAACTATATTAAAACAATGCCCAACAATATGAGACTATTCCCCCAAGTATCTATTTCATGTGTTTGTTTGGTACCTGATGAACAAATAACCATCATAGGTTCTCTTGCATTCTTGGTGTGATCCCTGCTCCTTTGTGAGGACTTAATTTGATCTTTATATGTGATTTTTGATGTTCTTGGACATAAATTTCCAAGATTTGATGAGTCAAGATGGAAAATTTTGGGATTGAGCTTGAGCAGTTACAATGTTGATTTGGGTAGGGAATAAAAGTTTTTTTGAAAATGAAAATGCATGGGACCTCTGGCCTCTCCTGTTCTGAATGGAAGCAGCATTCTTAGTGTGGGTTGTCCATTGCATTCAGCTGTTTCCATCTTTAACTATTTTGCCTATTTGAACTGGTTGGATGGTGCCTGCCCATCAGTGCATGTTTGTTTAGTGAGGTTAATTGGCCATTGGTTTGATGTGCACATATCTGACTGGATTCTTTGTCATCTTCAAAGTGAGGCTAAGACTTTTCTTCCTATATTAAACTTTTGGCCTGGTTTGGTTTCTTAGCGAGGGCCAAATTGAATTGCCCCCTTCAGCATTTTTATTGTAGGACACTCTTCTACTATCCCAATGAATAGTTGTGCTATTTCTTTCCTATACTGTTGTTTGTCTTTGAGGTCATGTGTCAAGGTCAAGTATATATTTCTCAGTATGTTTTTACTTGAAAATCCAAAACATTCGGATCTGTGTTTTTTGATGGTATAGATCTGGACCATTGCTTTCATCTCTGAGTTTAAGGTTCATCTTCTGAAGTCTTGACTTTTCTTTTCTTTATTGATTTGCATATACTTTAGATAAATGATAGTCTTTTGTTCTCTGCTAGAAGTGTCCATATAGTAAAAAATGGGGGAACACGCTTTCTTGTTTTTTATACTGCTTGATGGTTTCCTGAGAAATTGTCCAATGATTTTTAGATGCTGTATGAATGGTTAATCTTTGTGCTACAGGGGTGGTGGTAGAGGTGGCTATGGTGGTGGGGACCGGCGCAGAGACAATTACAGGGACAATGCAGGTTCTGGTCCAGATAGACATCATCATGGTGGAAATCGTTCGCGTCCATACTGAGATAACTTCAGCACTGAGCATTTAATGTACCTTAAATTATGGTCTGAGGGGTTTTATTATATTCCATTCACCCGGATTGTTCTTTAACTGGAGACTTAAGAGGTAGGTTGTTCACTTCTCTGAGCAAGACCCCTTTTTCTCCTTTATCTACTTCTGCTACATGGAGGGGTTTTTATTCTTAAGCTTGGGATTGATTTAAATTGTGTGAATGTTTTTCTAGAGGCAAGTGGATAATCTCCAAATTGCTGCTATAAGGTAGGTTGATATTTTCAGGTGAGTGCTGCTCAATTGAATTCTATCCCTTCTTTCAGAAATTGACCCAAGAGTGGTGAAATATGTGGAGTTAGCTTGCAATGTAGCCTTATGCTTGCATTTTCAGGTGGCACTAATAGAGTACTTTAATTGCATGGATGTGTAGGACATTGTTTCTGAAATTCTAATTTGCTATAGAATTCCTCTAGCCTGTCCTTTCTAAACGTCTAATTTACTGGAGAATTTATAGTTGAATTGAGCATTTTGCTTTGGAACTCAGCCGCCATGCCTTGGGTTGGACCATTTCATTTATGAGAGTAAATACCAAACCAACTCTTTTCAAACACAAACCTTATGACCTAGTTGAAGTGTGGAAACTTGTATACAGGGCAAATTCATTTTAATGTGAACTAGTCGAAGATAAGTTTAGCAAGACTTATCTATTTATGTCTGGGAAACAATTTTATCATATGATCACCTTCACTGCCTTTGTTGGCTATAGATGCGGGGTTCAATGAAGAACCTTCAAAATATTGAATATGAGGTTGTTAGTTCTGTTTAAATTTATATCTCTCTAATGGTTCAAAACTGTTGAACGAACATGGAATGAGCTCTGTAATGAAGGTCCTCGTAATGGATAGGACCATTGAGAACAACCAACTTGGTAGGGAAGAAGATAACAATAACTGAAAAGATCATCCATTGGATGCTGCTGCCCCCAGCCACTGCTATTTAATGCCCACCCTTTGAGGAGTAGCTCTTCTTTTGCCAACCACAGACAACCTTCTCCTGGAACTCAGTTTTGCACGGCTGGCTTCTATCAGTTGCTGCCAACCTACCTGATTCTCAGCGAGTCATCTCTGCTGCTACACCTTCGCGTCCCTCCAACTTGCAGCCTTAATCTTATGCTACTGCAGCTGCTGCAAATTGAGTTTTTGTTGTCCATTTGGGTTCATTTTTGAGCTTTACTAAATGTCGGTTATGGATTGTAGGCGGTTTAGCTTAGTGTTGGAAACTAGCCCTTCCCCTGCGTCAAATTGGTCCTGTGCCTGTGCCTATCCTGGAATTTGACGTTTAGTTGCTATGAAGCCAGTAGGTCTTGTATTTGGTTTTGGTGGATTTTTTTTTTTTAAAATTTGTCTTGTCCTTTTATTTATGTAAAAACTGGAATTATAATTAATTGTATGGGTGTATGGCCTTCAATACTGAAATTAAAGGGTGTTTTTCCCCGGGATTTGACAGCTGATTCTGAGATTTTGGGCACCATTAAGCCTGGATGATAGCTGAGATTTTTATTAAGGAAGCCAAAGGGGTGATGAAGTTCGTTTAGAGAAATGGAGAATGGAGTTCTATTCTCTTGTGTTTTCTCATGCATGGCTGGGGAAAAGCCCTTGCGATAATGAGCAGAAAAGGGTTTACATATGCATGGTTATAAACTGAAAAGTTAAAAGCTTGTTTGTAGATGTTTTTGAAAACAATTTTGTTTTTTTGAAGTTATTAAATGCTCAATTGTTTTGAGGAAAAGGTTTTCGAAAGTATTTTGTATGTTTTCATTTGTTTTCTATAACTTACTTCTAAGTTTTAGTTCAATGACAATTTAACATCAAATTTTAAATATATGTTGAAATAAAGCAAAACCATTTTAGAATAGGATGAAACCTTGAAAATAAGGGTTCTATAAAAGAAAAACTGTGGTGAAGGTGAGTCAAAAACTCAAGTTAGTATCTTTTTGTTTTTAAAAATGGAAAATAAAAACTGCATAGCTTGATTGATTGCAAACAATTTTTAGAGAGAAAAAAAAGGGTGTGTCAACTGTAAAAGGTAAAAGGATTTTCATTTCGATTTTATATTAATATTAAATTAAATTCTATTTAAATTTTGTGGAAAATTAACAAAACAATTTTATCAATAATATTTAGTAAAATATGAATGGTGTTTTTTGTATTAAGAAATAATGATAAAATATGGATATTAATATTTCAATAATGTACAAATTATTTTATCGAAAAAGAACTTGGTTAAAGTATTTTATTTAAAATGAAATAAAAAATAAGGGCAATTCACTCTTTTTAACATATGTAAATAAACTTCTTCCTTTTTTTTTTTTTTTTTTAATTTTATGTACACAATTACTATCTTAAATGCTAGTACATACTCTTTGTCTAAAAATTTAATTGTATTTTGCCCCGAACATTACATGACCCAAATAAAGTATAAACTCTAAGCATCTACTACACTCGTGATGATGTTTAATATTGCTTTAGAAAGAATTTGTGTTTAGTTCAATTAAGTTTTACTCTTCAATGGAGTTTATGCTACATATTATATTACATGTGGGTATAGGTTAAAAAGGTATTTCAAAGTGTTGATGATATTTTCTTATTAAAACTATGTTTGGTTCCGGAAACTACAAAAAAAAGAAAGAAAATGTTAATGAAAATAATTTTTTGTATATTTGATTTTACATTAAAAATATAAAATAAAAGAAAATATAATTAAAATTAATTAGAAATTTATATATTTTTAAATTATTTAATCTTTATACATATAAAAAAAATTGATTTACTTATTTTCCGTTGTTTTCTGATTGTTATGTTGAAAAAACATTATATAAATATAGAGAATAATTACGAATATTTTTTCAAGTCCTAGACATACTTTTGTTTTAGAGAACAACAATTTTCATAAACCGTTCTATAAAATTGTTTCTAGAAACACTTTTCACACGAAAACCTCACTTGAAGAATTATAAAATTGTTATCATTCTCCATATCAATCTCATAATTTTAATTTACATCGATATCTCATCATGTTAATTTTATCTTCTAACTTTTTATTTCTTTAATAATCTAGTTACTATTCTTGATTCATTGTGAAATGATCTATTTATGTGGTTGCCCATCAATTTTAGGAAAAAGAGATGAAATTAGTAAGAAAAATCCTATGAAAAGTATAGATTTGCTTTGCTTTCAATAGTAGAATAGACCATATATACACCATGGATCAGGACATTGAACCAGAAACTCTAAACAGGTATACCTCCATTTATGTGTTAGAATTCCAAAGGGATGTCTGGCCATTAGATTGGTCTTTTGCACGTGTCTAGACCTTTGGTCCTCCCTTAGAGCTTGACAATGGCATGGTGTGGAATAATGGATACATTATTCCATTCCAAATTAAACACACAAAGAGAGAAAACTTGACTAAACAACAAAAAAATAAAAAAGTATGAGCATACACATGAAACATCATGGATTAACAGTTGGATCAATTATGAGCATAAATGTGTTGACCTGTGGTCCTCCCTTAGAGCTTGACAATGACATGGTGTGGAAAAATGGATACATTATTACATCCCTCGTTAAACACGCAGAGAGAGAAGACTTCACTCAACAGAAGAAAACAAAAAGTATGAGCATACACATGAAACATCATGGATTAATGGTTGGATCAATTCTGAGCGTAAATGTCTTGACCTTTAAACATGGTACTTCTATCGTTCTCTTCACGTTTGCTGCTTGAGCTTGGAAAAAGAGTGAGCATGACTCCAAATGAAGATAGGTTGGTTCGTTTTTGAACCCAGCATTCTAAAACGATGTGGTGTGAAGTGTTGCTTGAAGCTCCTCAGCTTACGGAGACTTGGACGTGGTAGTGGGATTTTTTGTGGTGACCAAGACTTGGCAAGGGGCTTATTCTAGATAGCTATCAGTATCACTGCACCTTGTGGGTGTCCTTTCACTCTTCCGAATGAACTTTACCCGGTCTCATCACTAATGGAAATTTGGCTCCGCCAGAGCTTCTATCAAGTCACCGATTAAAGAGAGAGACAGTTCATTAGCTAAAGTCAATGCAGGTCATTTAATAAACAGAGATTTTGCTTAATACCACCCCTAAGCCTACGGAGACGACTTGACTTGTGAGCGAGATTTTTAATATTAGTAATAGAGATTCATGGAGGGGCAAATTCTGAAATAGTTTAAAATTTATGGGTAGACTGGCCTATTGGGTTGCTGTCAATGCACATTACTCATTACTATATAAGACTATGGATCACTTTATATTTGTATACTTATTTTTTTAAGATAGTATTAAAAAGCAATTGAAAATAACTACAAGTAGTTTTTCAAAAATAAATTACTTTTTGTTTTTAAGATTATAAATCTTTTTTTTTTTTTTTTTGATTCTAAAACATGTTTTCCCTCTTTTTTTTTTTTGTTTTTGTTTTAAAGAATAAAAAATGTCTTAAAAATCAAACATGCTTTAAATAATCCGACCATGGTTTTCTTGAGAGATTTAAATCCATATCTATTTCTTGTACAACCCTATTTCTTTTTCCATTTTTCTTTTCTTTTTATTTTGCTGTTGTTTGATTTTTCTCTCTTTTTCTTCTTGAAACTTGTTGTATTGTTGAGTAATGAGATGGTACTAACAATGCAAGTGGCATGTAGTCTGATGATTAAGTTAGTATTTTGGAAGCTGTTGGAAAATAGGGTTTTCCTTTGGGAGTGTTGCTCCGTGATTTTCCTCAAGGACGTTTATCCCTTAGCAGGATGTTTATCCCTTGTTCTTTATCTCTTATGACTTATGACTTATGGCTTACCTCCCTGAGAGCCTCCTCAGAGTTTATATATGTGAGATATTCGGAGAAGGTGGAACGTCGGTCGGATCCGGATGTGAGATATCCGGAGAAGGCGGAACGTCGGCCGGATAGAATTGCGGCTGTGAGATATCCGGCTGGAATGTCGACGGAGAAGAATTCCGGATGTGAGATATCTGGGTGGAATGTCGGCGGAGAAGAATTCCGGATGTGAGATATCCGGGTGGAATGAGCGATGACATGTGTCGCAAGGGGCCGTCTACGTGTCCAAAAGAGAGGGAGCCACGCGACAATTTTTAGGGAGGATCCCACAAGCCCAAGCCATGTCAAGGTGCCTATGGCCTGGGCCTGTTGTTCCCACTCGTCAGGTTCAGCTTCAACGAGCCATGACATTGCTCATTCCACCCGGATGGAAATTCTCACTCATTCCACCCCGATGGAAATTCTCACTTATTCCACCCGGATATCTCACATCCGGAATTCTGTCCGGCTGATGTTCCACCTTCTCCGGATATCTCACATCCGGAATTATGTCCGGCCCACGTTCCACCTTCTCCAGATATCTCACACCCGGCGCATGTCGCCGAATGGGAGAGGAGGACGCTTCAACTTCCCCGGGCAGACATGTCCGGATCATGCTGTAACGCTTATCCGGATAACATTCGTGACCAACGATTCAGATTCCCCAAATAGCTTGGCTCGTCAGATACTCGCAATTTCCCTTGAGGAATTGTTTTTTTTAAATATAATTTGGGAATTTTTTTTAAAAATATATATAAAAATATTTTTTTTAAGAGACGAGTTACCTTGAGGAATTGTTTTTTTTTTTTCCTTTTTTAATTTGGGATTTTTTTTTAAAATATTTTTTTTTCATGGGAACTCGTCTCTTGAAGAGACGAGTTCCCTTGAGGAATTGTTTTTTTTTTTTTTTTTTTTTTAATTTGGGAAATTTTTTTCATGGGAACTCGTCTCTTCAAGAGACGAGTTCCCTTGAGGAATTTTTTTTTTATTTTTATTTTTTTATAATTTGAGAATTTTTTTTGAACTCGTCTTTTCAAGAGACGAGTTCCCTTGAGGGTCTCTTCACGAGTTCCTCAAGGAATTTTTTTTTTTAATTTGGGATTTTTTTAAAAAAAAAATATATATTTTTTTTCATGGAAACTCGTCTCTTGAAGAGACGATTTCCCTTTTGAAATTTTTTTAAAATCGTCTTTTGAAATTTGAAAAGATTATTTTGGTTTAAAAAAAAATTTATCCGTTCACCCTCTCTCCTCTCTCCTATCTCCTCTCTCCTAGGTGGCATTGAAAAGATGATTTTGGTTTAAAAAAAATTTATTCATTCACCTTCTCTCCTAGGTGGCAAAAACTACCATATATTTGTAATAACTTCTTCTACTACAATAATTTAAGTATAACTTTTTTAAATTACTATACTATTGAAAAAAGTCCCACTAGAGCTTCTGTTAAGTCACCAATCGAAGAGAGGTTGTTCATCAGCTTAAGCCAATGTATGTCATTATCATATAATAAATGGAGATTTTTATTAGTAACAAGGACATGGAGGGGCAAATTCTGAAACAGTTAAAATTTGATGTAATAAGGTTGTTTTTAGTATCTTAAATTTTGAACCAATTTTAAAAGCCATTTTCTCTTTAAGCCTCAAAGAATTGTTCTATTTTATATAGGAGTTAGTATCATTTTTTTTTTGTTTTTAAAAATAGAAAATAAAAAGTCCAAAACAGTATCTTGATTCCAAACAATTTTTAGAAAAAAAAAAAATGTCATTTGTAAAAATAATTTCTTTTATTGTGTAAAAAGATTTGTAATTTCAATTTTATATTAATATTAAATTAAATTCCATTTAAATTTTGTGAAAAGTTTTTCATACTCGAAGATAATAATTACCTGGTCTCATCACTAATGGGGATTTGGGCTCCACCAGAGCTTCTTTATAGTCAACAATTGAAGAGGCAGGCAGTTTGCTTAAGTCAATGCAAATGGAAATTTTACTTAATGCCACCCCTAAGCCTACAGAAACGACTTGACTTGTGAGTGAGATTTTTAATATTAGTAACTGGGACTCATGGAGGGGCAAATTCTGAATCAGTTTAAAATTTATGGGCAGACTGGCCTACTGGGTTGCTGTCAATGCACATTACTCGTTACCATATAAGACTAGGGATCCTGCCTGTGATCCCTCATCACTCCCATTTGCTTTCTTATTATCCATAGAAAATATGGGCTCAACTTTGTATCTCTTCATGTTCATGCGCTTTCTCCTTTTACTCACATCTTTTTATCTAATGGTGGCTAACTCTTCTTCTTCTATGCGGCAGCCACTGTGCCATGATAGTGAGAGCTCTGCTTTGCTTCAGTTCAAGCAAAGCTTTTTGATTGATGAGTATGCCTCTGATGATCCTTCTGCTTATCCAGAAGTTGCAACGTGGAAATCCCATGGAGAAGGAGAAGGAGAAGAAAGTGATTGTTGCTCGTGGGATGGTGTTGAGTGTGACAGGGAGACTGGTCATGTAATCGGCCTTCACCTTGCCAGTAGTTGTCTCTATGGTTCTATCAACTCCAGCAGCACCCTCTTCAGTCTTGTTCATCTCCGGAGGCTTGACCTCTCTGATAATCATTTCAATTACTCTGTGATCCCATTTGGTGTTGGTCAGCTTTCAAGGCTTAGGAGTCTCGAACTCTCTTATTCTAGATTGTCTGGCCAAATCCCATCGGAACTCTTAGCACTGTCCAAATTGGTTTTCCTTGATCTTTCGGCAAACCCAATGTTGCAGCTCCGAAAGCCTGGCTTGAGAAATCTGGTTCAGAACTTAACCCACTTAAAGAAGCTTCATCTCAGTCAGGTGAACATTTTTTCAACAATACCTCGTGAGTTGGCAAGTTTATCTTCACTGACATCTCTCTTTCTCAGAAATTGTGGATTGCACGGTGAATTCCCAATGAAAAATTTTCAGTTACCAAGCCTACAGTATCTTAGTGTGAGGTACAATCCAGATCTGATTGGTTATTTACCTGAATTTCAGGAAACCAGTCCCTTAAAAATGTTGTTTCTTGCTGGTACAAGTTTTTATGGTGAGTTACCAGCTTCTATTGGGAGCCTTGGTTCTTTGACTGAATTGGACATCAGCTAGTGCAATTTCACAGGATTGTTCCCATCTCCACTTGCTCACCTTTCCCAGTTATCTTATTTAGACCTGTCAAATAACTCTTTTAGTGGTCAAATTCCTTCTTTCATGGCAAATCTTACCCAACTCACTTAGACCTTTCATCGAATGATTTCAATGTCGGAACCCTTGCTTGGCTTGGTAAGCATACAAAACTCACTTATTTGTATCTCGACCAGTTGAATTTAACTGGAGAAATCCCATCCTCTCTTGTAAACATGAGTGAACTAACTATTTTGAGTCTTTCAAGGAATCAATTGATTGGTCAGATCCCGTCTTGGCTCATGAACCTCACCCGACTGACTGAATTATATCTTGAGGAAAACAAATTAGAAGGTCCTATCCCAAGTTCATTATTTGAACTAGTAAATCTTCAATCTCTTTATCTACATTCCAATTACTTGACTGGAACAGTTGAACTCCACATGTTATCTAAGCTCAAAGATCTCACCAAGTTCCAATTATCCTACAATAGGTTATCATTGCTCAGTCACGCCAGTACCAATGCAACCTTCCCTAAATTTAGGCTTTTAGGACTGAATTCATGCAACTTAACCCAAATTCCTGATTTCCTGCAGAACCAAGATGAATTGGAGTTGCTCTTCCTTGTGATAACAAAATTCATGGTCCAATTCCAAAGTGGCTATGGAACATGAGCAAAGAAACCCTAGAGATTCTGGCCCTTCGTCAAAACCTTCTTACAGGCTTTGACCTACTCCCAGCTGTTCTCAGGTGGTCGAAGATGCGCATTTTAGACCTTGCATCTAACATGCTGCAAGGATCACTCCCAGTTCCCCCACCGTCAACCTATATCTATTCAGTCTCTGGAAATAAACTTACAGGAGAAATTCCACCATTGATCTGCAACCTGACTTCTCTTAGGTCACTTGATTTGTCTGATAACAACTTCAGTGGCGGGATTCCTCAATGCTTGACCAACCTTAGCTCTTCACTGTTTGTACTCAATCTCAGAGGCAACAACTTGCATGGTGCCATTCCTCAAATATGCACCAACACAAGCAGTTTGCGGATGATTGACTTAAGTGGGAATCAATTACAAGGGCAAATATTTAGATCACTAGCCAATTGCATCATGGTTGAGGAGCTTGTTCTTGGAAACAATATGATCAATGATAATTTCCCTTCCTGGTTGGGATCTCTCCCGAGGTTGCAGGTTCTCATTCTGCGATCCAACCTATTTCATGGGGCAATAGGGAGGCCCGAAACCAAATTTGAGTTTTCCAAGCTGCACATCATTGACCTCTCTCACAATCATTTTACAGGTAATTTGCCTTCAGAATACTTCCGAAATTGGGATGCCATGAGAATTGTGGATGCAGATCATTTGAAATACATCCAAGCAGATGTAGAATTTGAAGGCCCACAATATTCATGGAAAAGTGCTTACACTGTCTCAATGACAATAGTGAACAAAGGCTTGAGAAGGGAATATGAGAAGACCCCCGACATCTTAACAGTCATTGATCTTTCAAGCAACAAATTCTATGGAGAGATTCCGGAATCCATTGGGGATCGCAAGGGAATTCAAGCACTTAATCTTTCCAATAATGCTCTTACAGGCCCTATCCCCACATCCTTAGCAAACTTGACCCTGCTGGAGGCCTTGGACCTTTCTCAGAACAAGCTATCAAGAGAGATACCTCAGCAGCTAGTGCAGCTCACTTTCCTTGCATACTTCAATGTGTCTCATAATCATCTCACAGGGCCTATACCACAAGGAAAACAATTTGCAACATTTCCAGATACTTCCTTTGATGGGAACCCGGGATTGTGTGGAAGTCCTTTGTGAAGGGCATGTGGAAATTCTGAGGCGTCACCACCAGCTCCATCAACCCCTAAACAAGGTTCATCAAGTGGATTTGATTGGAAAATTGTATTAATGGGATATGGAAGCGGACTAGTGATTGGAATTTCTACTGGGTATTGCTTGACCGCATGGAAACATGAATGGTTTGTGAAAACTTTTGGAAGGAGGCAACCAAAATGGAGGAGGAAGGCAAGAAGGGGGCATAGAGGCTGAATTTATCAAACCACGATTTCCTTGAAAGGTCTCTTGATCCATGTATATTGCTTCCGTTGTTGGGTTTCATATTTCTTCTTTCCTTTTTCTTTTCTTACTTTGTCGTGGTGTTTTGAACTTTTGTTTTCTACGGTATTGCAAGTCTTTGATTTGAAATAATGGCAAAAACTTTATTCTCTAAGCACCTAACTACAAAACTGAAAAATCAAGGGCAAATAACAAATCAATTCTATGACATACAATATGGAATATTTTTAAGTTCATTAAATGATGAACCTTCTATTTGTCCATGGAATTCCATACAATTTTTTTTTTTCCCATTCTCTTTTATTTTTATTTCTTCTCTTTCTCAAATCTTTTCTTTATTTCATACTCTCTACAAAGCAGGCATTGTCTTTAATCCTGTCATAAGATGGTTTCATGCAAGTGCATTCGATCAAAGATATTATAAGGAATGAAGGCAAAATTAGTAAAGAAGGCATGGGACAAGTGCAGGGGTTACACTGCATTTCTTTCTATAGTAGCATAGATCCCTTATTATATATTTTAAAATTATTTAATTGTTACATAAAAAAGTAAACATAAATGAAACGAGTTTGAAGAAGTATATCAGAATAATTTATTAATTTTATATTTATTTTTTATTTTTCCTTATTATTTTCTTTCCTTTACATTTTCTCTTAATTTTTTCAAAACCAAACATAGCTTAAATTTTTCTAAAATAATGGAAGCCTAGAAAAATTACCTCTAGACATAATCATGAGATTTTGTGTTATGCAAGTATCACAATTCTTTGTGAGTGTATATAATAACTTTATCCTATAAAGTGATGAAAACACACAAATTTATTAAAGATCCTAAAATTTGTTTACCTTTGACAAAGTGGGAGATATCTCTCTTATGATTAATTGGTCACTTAAATCACTGTAAATTTATTTCGAAAATTACAAAATTCTGAAATGAAGTGTTCAAAAATAAGAATAGGTGCATGTGTTAGGGATGTACTGATATTGAAAACAATTTTATGTTCTTTAGAATTGAAGAAAAAAGGAAAACTTGATAATGCATGTACCAAATACAAGACAAGACAAGCCAAGAAGCAGAGAAAATAGAGAAAGGAGATTATGAGAGAACACAAAAATCCAATAGATTATTGTGCTATTGTTGTTTCTAACTTTTTTTTTTCTTTCTGAAGTGTTTCAATCCAATAAATCTGGGTGGAAATCAATTGCAAATAGACATATTCGCATCTCCACGAAAGACTTTGAGACGCGCAAATGGAAAGCTTGTTTTAGACTTTGAAATTTTCCTTCCAACTTCAATAAAGACTTGAAGGACGGGTCTATTATGGCATAACAAGGCCTTAGTCATTTCCGGAGAGCATTGCTCATTACCTGATTCCTAGTATATTCAAGAGTAGTGGTAAAGAGAGTGAATTAGAATTATGGGGTCAATTTTGTGTCTCTTCATCTTGATGCGCTTTCTCGTTTTACTCTCATCATTTCATCTAATTGTTATTAACTCTTCCTCATCTATGCAGAAGCCACTGTGCCATGATAATCAGTGATTTGTCTTGCTTCAGTTCAAGCAGAGCTTTTTTGATTGATGAATATGCTTCTGAAGATTCTTATGCTTATCCAAAAGTTGCAATATGGAAATCCCATGGAGAGAGACGTGATTGCTGCTCATGGGATTGTGTGGAGTGTGATAGGGAGAGTGGTCATGTGATCGGCCTTCACCTTGCCAGCAGTTGTCTCTGTGGCTCTATCAACTCCAGCAGCACCCGCTTCAGTCTTGTGCATTGCCGGAGCCTTGAGCTCTCTGATAGTGATTTCATTTACTCTGAGATCCCGCATGGAGTCAGTCAGCTTTCAAGGCTTAGAAGTCTCATCCTCTCCAATTCTCATTTCTCTGGCCAAATCCCATCGAAAATCTTAGCACTGTCCAAATTGGTTTCCCTTGATCTCTCGAGCAACCCAATTTTGCAGCTTCAAAAGCCTGACTTGAGAAATTTGGTTCAGAACTTAACCCACTTAAAAAAACTTAATCCAAGTCAGGCGAACATATCTTCTACTGTACCTGTTATTTTGGCAAAATTATCTCCTTTGATATCTCTTTCTCTTGAAAATTGTGGATTGCACGGTGAATTCCCCATGGGGATTTTGAAGCTGCCAAGCTTAGAACTCCTTAATTTGATGTTTAATAGATATCTGACTGGTCATTTGCCCTAATTTCCCAATGCTTGTCACCTCAAATATTTGGATCTCTTTGGGACAAGTTTCTCTGGTCAGATACCAGCCTCAATAGGATTATATCTGCTCATGCAATTTCAATGGGATGGTTCCAACTGTACTTGGCAACCTTACCCAGCTTGTCCTCCTGGACCTTTCGTATAACTCTTTTAAGGGCCAGCTCCCTTCTTCATTGGCCAACCTTATCCATCTCAATTTCTTGGATATTTCTAGGAATGATTTCAGTGTTGGGACCTCGTCTTGGATTGGCAAGCTGACCAAACTCACTGTTTTGGACCTTGACAAGATCAATTTAAATGGTGATATCTTGCCTTTTCTTTCAAACCTAACTGCACTACTGCACTGCATTATTTAAATCTGGAGAATAATCAACTAAATGGTAGAATTCCATCATGCCCTGGGAACCTGACTCTGTTAAAACAGTTAGGTCTTGGGTGCAATAATTTGGAAGGTCCAATACCAAGCTCAATATTTGAACTATTAAACCTTAATATTCTTTATCCATGTTCAAACAAGTTGAGCGGCAGTGGAGCTGAACATGCTTGTTAAGCTCAAAAATCTCAGAGCTCTCGACTTAACCCCTAACAATCTATCATTTCTCACTACCGTCTCAATGGTTCTCTTCCAAGGTTTACGTATTTAGGATTAGATTCATGCAAATTGATAGAATTCCCAAATTTCCTAAGGAACCAAGATGAGTTGAAGTTTTTAACACTTTCTGACAACAAAATTCGTGGCCAAATACCAAAATGTATATGAAACAGAGGTAAAGAAACTCTTCTGGTCATGGACCTATCACATAACTTCTTAACTGGCTTTTTGTCCTTCCATGGGTTACTCTGAAAGTTCTAGATCTTATTTATAATCGGCTGCAAGGTTCCCTTCCAGTTCCACCATCTTCCATAGCTAATTATTTTGTTTGTAACAACAGACTAAGTGGAAAAATTCCATCGTTGTTTTGCAACTTGCATCTTCTTTACATCCTTGATTTGTCGAATAACAACTTAAGTGGCCTGATTCCTCAATGTTTGAACAACTCCAGAAATTCTCTATTGGTGTTGAATCTATGAGGCAACAACTTTCATGGGAGAAATGATTGATTTTAGTTACAATCAGTTGGAGGGGCAGATACCAAGATCATTGGGCAATTGTAAAGAGCTTGAGATTCTTAATCTTGGAAACAATCAGATCAATGATACTTTACCCTTTTGGTTGGGATCTTTTCCAGAGTTGCAACTTCTCATTTTGCGGAATAACAGATTTCATAGTGCAATCGAGAGTCCTAGAACCAACTTTGAGTTCCCCATGTTGTGTATTATTGACCTCTCACACAATAATTTTGCAGGTAATTTGCCAGCAGGCTACTTTATCACTTGGGTTGCCATGAGCAAGGTCGATGAAGAGCATTTAGCAAATACAAGGATGGGATTTCTTCTCCCAGGATATGGGCTATACAAAAATTACACTTAATCGATGACAATGACCAACAAAGGCATGGAAAGGGTGTACCCGAAGATCCCTCACAGTTTTAAAGCAATTGATCTCTCAAGCAACAAATTTACAGGAGAGATCCCAAAATCCATTGGGAAACTCGGGGGACTTCATTTGCTCAACATTTCGTCCAACAGTCTTACTGGTCACATCCCATCTTTTCTTGGGAGCTTAGCATAGCTTGAGCCACTGGACCTATCCCAAAAAAATCTCTCAGGATAGATCCCTGAGCAGCTAAAGGGAATGACATTCCTTGAGTTCTTCAATGTTTCTCACAATCGTCTCATGGGACCTATACCACAAGGGAAATAATTTGATACATTTCAGAATGACTCATTCGAGGGAAATCCAGGATTGTGCGGAAATCCTTTGTCAAAGGAGTGTGGAAACTCTAAGCCAACAACACCAACATCAACCTACAAACAAGGTGGGGACTTGGAGAGTACTGGCCGCAAAGTTGAAATGATGATAGCATTGATGGGTTATGGAAGTGGTCTGGTAGTTGGAATGGTAATCGGGCACACCTTGACAACAAAAAACATGATTGTTTTTTCCAACACTTTAGGCAAGAGGCGGAGAAAATAGAGAAGGGAGAGTGATAAAGCATAAAGAAATTGAATTCCTTGCTGTTGTTGTTATTGGTTTTTTTTTTCCAAGTGTTGAAGGGATAATGTTGCAGTATTAGTATGTGGATTAATATTGAGCATTGTGATTTCCATGTAAGAAGTAAATAAAAGGTGCTCTTCTTTGTTATGTAATATTTTGCCATTTTACTTCTGTTTTCTCTAATTTGAGTTTTTGGTTGCATGCAACAATCATAATGAATACCTGTTGGCTGAGTTGGTCTTTGCTTTGGGCTCTTGGCCATGTCTGTTTTGTCTAATTCGATCATTGGAATGAATATCACACATGTGATTTATTTTTTCTCAATAAAGGATTATACTTCTTTTCTATATTTATTATATGATCTTTTCTTTTATACTATTTACAAAGAAATTATTGTTTTCAGTTTAATTTTAAGATATGTTTCATGTAATTGTCTTTTATCAAAGATATTATGAAGAATGGAAGTAAAAATAAATACGGAACATTTGTGACAAGTGTAGGGGTTGCATTTCTTTCTATAGCAGCATAGATCCAACTCCATATGTGAACATTGTTGCCCCACCCTTATCCCCAAGTCACTTGGCATTTTTTTTTTCTATAGCAGCATGGATTTATAATGGGGTGTATTATTTGAAAGGGGAATTAGATCAGCTCACTACTTGAACTAAAAGTACTTTAATTCTATGAAGCCTGCTAGATGATTTGGTGTATCACTTCATTCATCTTTTTTTTTTTTTTTTCTTGAGCCATTATCAAATCTGTTCCACACACTTGCCTATCAATTTCTTCAAATTGTCATAAACATTGGACGGAAAAGAGGTGAAATTATTGGGGAAACTCCCATGAAAAGATGAACTCCAGAAAGTCTTTTGACCTCTGGCGCTTGAGCTTGACAAGGGCTTTTGGTGTGGAAAAATGGATCTATTATTATTTATTCCGTTCATTTTAAAAAAAATAGTTTTTTATTTAAAAAAACAAAAATGATCTCAAATCAAAGGAGATTTGATTCATGAAATTGACTAATTGTTAAAAATAATTAACTTGAAGCTTAACAATTGATCTAATTAATACCAACAAATCATGAAACTTAAAACTGATTCAATTAACATTTAAAAATCATAAATCAAAACTCATCTTAAATGCTTTTGCTAGTTTATTCTTTACATATGAATGTAAATTTTTAAAATTTTATTAGGCAAATAAACTCTAAATTAAGCAAAACTTAATCCATTAGATTCATAAATAAGTCTAGTCATTCAAAATAATTTGAAACTCATATATTAAATGGTTCAAAAGCTAAAATTGGTCCAAATTGACTATGTTATTTCTCTCATGCACATAACTACACTATTATAATTTTTTTAGCAAACAAATATGCCAAATTAGTAGTAGAAAATAACAAACCCAAAGTACTAGTCTATAATAAGTCATGGTTCCACATGGATTTTTGTTATATTTTTATGGCAAATTAAGTAAGCAAATTTGAGATTTCTTTATGTTTCTTCATTCTAAAATGAATTTTAGCCATTACTAAAGAAAGCCTTCATGTTGATCTGCTTCATGTTTTACTCTCATCTTTTCCTCTAATGGTGGCTAACTCTTCTTCTTCTATGCGGCAACCATTGTGCCATGATCGTGACATTTATGCCTTGCTTCGGTTCAAGTAGAGGCTTTTGATTGATAGAGTATGCTTCTAATGATCATCATGCTTACTCAATAGTTACATTAATGTAGAAATCCCTAGATCTTGTTCAAGGTGCTAAATATTCATTCCATGCTTCAGTTACGTTAAGCCTTGTGTTAATGCAAATGTCACAAGCTTTGCTTTATATATATATATATATTTAACCTTAGATGCACATAACTTTTCAGTTCCTTTGAAGTACTTTTTGATTGTCAAAATATTTTATTTTATTTTATTTTTAAACTATTTTTTGAGTACAACAAATATACATATTCCAAAGAAATTAAGCATGGCAGACTGATATGTTGGATGTACTATGGTGTTTCAAGTCTTTCATTTGAAATAATTAAAGAAGCTTTAGACTCTAAGCACCTAACTCTGAAAATTTGGGAGCATGTAACAAATCAATTTAGTGAGCTACAATATATAATATTTTCAAGTTATCAAAAAGACGAATCTTCTATTTGTCCAAGGATGTGAACGTGGTTGCTTTGCTCTCCTGCAAAAGTCTTCCGCGTGTGTTGAAAATTGGCACTTAAAGGTCTATAATGGTGTTTGGTACATATCCGAAGGGAAGAAGAATCCACATGGTACGCAGTTGAATGTCTTATGTTTGAAGATAATAATTATGCTTGAGAGCATCCATGACATATCATGGATTAACTGTTGAATAAATTAATGATTCCAAACAGGATTTTCTCTTTCCCCATTAGACCTTCAAACACGGTTCTTCTGTCCATTTGAAGAAGTCTTTGGCCGGTCTCCTCATGTGTTGCCACCTAAGCTTTGAAAAACGTGAGCTTGACTCAAATGTAGGGTATGGGATTTGAATTCCAACCCATCAACATTTTTATTTCCTTCATTTGTTAATTATTAATGATGGCTTTTGGATCTTCATGTTTTGGCAGTTAGGCTTGACAGTTGACAACAACATTGATTATTAATTTTGTTGACTTGTTCGCTTTGTTTGGGAAGTGAGAGTCACAGAAAGATCCAAAGGAAGCTATATATATATATATATATATATATATATATATATATATATATATATATATATATATGCTAAAGAACAAAGAGGATAGGAGACAAAGTAACCAGACTCAGGTTGCACATGGACTTATTCACATCTCTGCTCTAAGACAAGGATACAAAACATACGTTATTTGCCAAAGTCTTTTGCGGGTCTCTCACTCACAATTTCTATAAAGGAGGGATACCATCAAGTTGGACTAAAACTATGAAAGAAGAGAGGGACAATTATAGTAATTACTTGGAAGAATAGTCTGAATATATACACTGAGCAGCATAGGTAAGGAGAAATAAAATAATTTCACAAAACATGTTTTCTAAGTTTTAAATAGATGTTAATTATTGCAAAACCTCGAAAATAAGGGATCTATAAAAGAAAAACTCTATAGTGGAGGTGAGTCAAAGCTCTTTAATAAGTCAATATTCTCTAAGAAACAAGTTTTATTATATTTGGTTTTGATAGGGAATAAGACAATTTATCATATCACTTATTATATTTTATGTTTAATCAAAGATATGATATGATAAATGATGAAATATATTACTCAACATATTTTTTATATAGCTAAGTTGAGATATAAGATATGTGCTTGGATCACAAATTTATTTTATATTACCATTTAAAAAAAATGATTAAACAAATTATTTTGTAGTTAAAAAAACTAAAAAAACATATAATATATATCATAAAATAACACTAATATATACAATTATTATATACTTAATAACGCTATCTAATATTTTTTATTTATAAATTTTAAATATTTTAATCACAAATATTATTAAAAATATAAATTACTTACTAAAGTATAAATATTTTTTTTTCTAAATTATAAACTATTGGGATGTAATATTTATTTTTATCTTACATAAATATTTAATATTGAAATATAATATTTTTCTTTACAAACTAATTAAAAGTAAGAATGTTACATGTAGAGTCATGCATTAAAGGTTAGATTAGTAAGAACCCTTAAGTGGGGTTGTCTTTCTCTTGACTGACTTGGGCTTGGAAAAAACCACAATATAAAAAAGGACATTGTGGTAGCTAGAAAACTGGGCCTCAATGCAGCTTTAATTGGTCTACTTTATTCTTCACCTAAAAAGGCAGGCCATGAAAAGTAAAAGAAAGAAGAGATCAATAGAAACCCTCCAAGCAAGGCTAAAAATAAAGAGATAGACCAAATCAATCTCACTCACCCTTCAACCTCAACTGCATTTAAAACAACCCCATTTGTCATATTTTCTTGAAGATTTCTAGGCCTAGAACAAAAACTACAAAATGTGATAAGGACACGCTTTCATGATTTTCAGGGAACCTAATCTCTGAAATGGGTTGAAAAATTCTAAATCATACCATATGGGCCCTTCTTTTTTCAATATTATAGACCTTGCAACATTAGAGTAGTTAAACAATAATGCTGCAAACTGAAGGTGTTAGTCTCATCACTTTTATTATTCTTTCTTCCTTTTATCAAGTTGGGTGCATTAGCATAAACTCGGTAATTTATATGGTTAGAAGTATTATCACTAGCTTGCATGTATTAGATTCTTCCACTTATTCATATGGAAAAAGGAAAAAGGCAAAATG
This sequence comes from Vitis vinifera, assembly GCF_030704535.1. Classification (NCBI taxonomy): domain Eukaryota; kingdom Viridiplantae; phylum Streptophyta; class Magnoliopsida; order Vitales; family Vitaceae; genus Vitis; species Vitis vinifera. Next base: position 9,344,347 of record NC_081816.1, on the reverse strand, counting down.
ACAGTTGCCTTGCATTTGAGTTAAGCTATTTAATGGGAAGTTAAGCAGCAGTACATGTCCCTAGAGGCTGTTTTACTATTGTTGTGGTTAACTAGCTTTATTCCGGCCTCATCCCTTGTGGAATTTGGGCTCCACCAGAGCTTTTATCAAGTCACCAATCGAAGAGAGAGGCGGTTCATCAGCTTAAGTCAATGCAAGTCATATAATAAATAGAGATTTAACTTAATGGCACCCCTAAGCCTAGGGAGACAACTTGACTTGTGAGTGAGATTTTTATTAGTAACAGGAACTCAAGGAGGGGCATGTTCTGAAACAGTTTAAAATTTATGGGCAGACTGGCCTACTGGGTTGCTGTCAATGCACATTAGTCATCATTACTATATAAGAGTATGGATCCTGCCTGTGAACCCTCATCACTCCCATTTGATTCTTATCATCCACAGAAAATATGGGCTCAGCTTTGTATGTCTTCATGTTTGTGCGCTTTCTCCTTTTCCTCTCATCTTTTTATCTAATGGTTACTAACTCTTCCTCATCCATGCATCGACCACTTTGCCATGATAGTGAGGGCTCTGCCTTACTTCAGTTCAAGCAAAGCTTTTTGATTGATGAGCATGCCTCTGGTAATCCTTCTGCTTATCCAAAAGTTGCAATGTGGAAATCCCATGGAGAAGGAGAAAGAGAAGGAAGCGATTGCTGCTCTTGGGATGGTGTTGAGTGTGATAGGGAGACTGGTCATGTGATCGGCCTTCACCTTGCCAGCAGTTGTCTCTATGGTTCTATCAACTCCAGCAGCACCCTCTTCAGTCTTGTTCATCTCCAGAGGCTTGACCTCTCTGATAATGATTTCAATTACTCTGAGATCCCATTTGGTGTTGGTCAGCTTTCAAGGCTTAGGAGTCTCGATCTTTCTTTTTCTGGATTCTCTGGCCAAATCCCATCGGAACTCTTAGCACTGTCCAAATTGGTTTTCCTTGATCTCTCGGCAAACCCAAAGTTGCAGCTCCAAAAGCCTGGCTTGAGAAATCTGGTTCAGAACTTAACTCACTTAAAGAAGCTTCATCTAAGTCAGGTGAACATTTCTTCAACAATACCTTATGAGTTGGCAAGTTTATCTTCACTGACATCTCTCTTTCTCGGAGAATGTGGATTGCACGGTGAATTCCCAATGAAAATTTTTCAGTTACCAAGCCTACAGTATCTTACTGTGAGGGACAATCTGGATCTGATTAGTTATTTGCCGGAATTTCAGGAAACCAGCCCCTTAAAAATGTTGGATCTTGCTGGTACAAGTTTTTCTGGTGAGTTACCAACTTCAATTGGGAGGCTTGGTTCTTTGACTGAATTGGATATCAGCTCATGCAATTTCACAGGGTCGGTCCCATCTTCACTTGGTCACCTTACCCAATTATACTATTTAGACCTTTCAAATAACCATTTCAGTGGCCAAATTCCTTCTTCCATGGCAAATCTTACCCAACTCATTTATTTATCACTTTCTTGGAATGATTTCAATGTCGGGACCCTTTCTTGGCTTGGTCAGCAAACAAAACTCACTTATTTGTATCTCAACCAAATAAATTTAATTGGAGAAATTCCGTTCTCTCTTGTAAATATGAGTCAACTAAATATTTTGAGTCTTTCAGATAATCAATTGAGTGGTCAGATCCCAAGTTCATTATTTGAACTGGTTAATCTTCAAGGTCTTTATCTACTTTCCAATTACTTGAATGGAACTGTGGAACTCCAACTGTTATCTAAGCTCAAAAATCTCATTTATCTCCAATTATCAGACAACAGGTTATCATTTCTTAGTTACACCAGAACCAATGCTACTCTCCCTAAATTCAAGCATTTAGGATTGGGTTCATGCAATTTAACTGAGTTTCCTGATTTCCTGCAGAACCAACATGAATTGGAGATTATCACCCTTTCTGAAAACAAAATTCATGGTCCAATTCCCAAGTGGGTGTGGAACATAAGCAAAGAAACCCTAGTGACTCTAGAACTTTCTGAAAACTTTTTAACAGGCTTTGACCAACGTCCATTTGTGCTTCCATGGTCCAAGTTACACACTTTACGGCTTGATTCTAACATGCTGCAAGGTCCACTTCCAGTTCCACCACCATCAACCGTTGAATATTTAGTCTCTGGAAATAAACTGACAGGAGAAATTTCGCCACTTATTTGCAACATGACTTCTCTTGAGTTACTTGATTTGTCTAGTAACAATTTGAGTGGTAGGATTCCTCAATGTCTAGCCAACTTCAGCAGATCTCTGTTTGTATTGGACCTGGGAAGCAACAGCCTTGATGGCCCCATTCCTGAAATATGCACGGTGTCTCATAATTTGAATGTGATTGATTTAGGTGACAATCAATTCCAAGGCCAAATACCGAGATCATTGGTCAATTGCACGATGCTTGAGCACCTTGTTCTCGGAAACAATAAAATCAATGATATTTTCCCTTTCTGGTTAGGAGCTCTTCCACAACTACAGGTTCTTATTTTGAGATCCAACAGATTCCATGGTGCAATAGGAAGCTGGCACACTAATTTCAGGTTTCCCAAGTTGCGCATCATCGACCTCTCTGACAATGAGTTTATAGGTGATTTGCCATCAGAGTATTTCCAAAATTGGGATGCCATGAAGCTTACAGATATTGCAAGCGGCCTTAGGTACATGCAGATAAGCCCAATGATTGACTTGAAAAATAATGTGATGATTACTGGTTACATGTACTCAATGACAATGACAAACAAAGGCATGCAGAGGTTTTATGAGAGGATCCTTGATACTTTCATGGCAATTGATTTCTCAGGCAACAATTTCAAAGGACAGATTCCAACCTCCATTGGAAGCCTCAAGGGGATTCATTTGCTCAACCTTGGAGGCAATGATCTTACTGGCCATATCCCATCCTCCCTGGGGAACCTAACACAGCTGGAGTCATTGGATCTTTCCCAGAACAAGCTCTCAGGAGAGATCCCTTGGCAATTAACAAGGCTAACATTCCTTGAGTTCTTCAATGTGTCTCATAATCATCTTACTGGGCATATACCACAAGGAAAACAATTTGCAACATTTGAAAATGCTTCATTTGATGGGAACCTGGGATTGTGTGGAAGTCCTTTGTCAAGGGAATGTGGAAGTTCCGAGGCATTACCACCAACATCTTCATCCTCCAAACAAGGTTCAACTACTAAATTTGATTGGAAAATTGTATTAATGGGATATGGAAGTGGGCTACTAATCGGAGTTTCAATTGGGTATTGCTTGACCTCATGGAAACATGAGTGGTTCGTGAAAACCATTGGAAAGCGGCAAAGAAAATGGACAAGGAAAGAAGGAAGGGGGCAGAGAGGCTAAATTTATCCAACCCAAATCTTCTTGAAAGATTTCTTAATCTATGTATACTATTTGCATTGTTGGACTTCTTTCTTCATTTCTATTTCCTTTTTAGTCATGGTGTTACTTCCACTTATGTTTGTGTTGGCGAATCGATGTAAAACTGCTTGGGTTTCTTAATAATATATAGTGTAGCAATGCAACTTGATTATGGCTTGTATTGAACTACAGACTGAAGGTGTTATTCTTGTCATTTCTTTTATCATTCCTTCTTCCTTTTATCAAGTTGTGCGCTTACATATTAGAAGTACTATCACTAGCTTGCATGTATTAGATTCTTCTATTTATTTCACATAGAAAAAGGACAAGAGTAAAATGAAAGTTGCCTTGCATTGGAGTTAAGCTATTTAATGGGAAGTTAAGCTACAGTATGCGTCCCTTGAGGCTATTTTACTTGCAAACCTTCTTGTAGTTGGCTAAGTCAAACTATTATTGGGCTCATCTACATCAACAATGTTCTTTTCTATCCAAGGTTTGAAATATCAGTAAATACAGATATATTGGTACTTGAATTTTATGGATATATTAGAAAATATTTTGACAAAAATATTCAAAATTCATGGGAAAGTTTGAAAAACTCAAAAAAAAAAAGAAGATAAAATAAGCAAAAATATAATGTTAAAGTTATTTTATAAATATAATTGATATAAATATAAAAATTTAGTTTAAATTCTTTTAATATATTTATCTTCATTTATTTTAATTTTTTTTAAAAATACTTTTATTAAAACATATTTTATTACATTTAAAAAAATTAAATTGATTTATATAAAATATTTTTAAAAGATTTAATTTCTAAAATTTTATTACAAATATGTGGTGAAATTATTTTCTATTAATATTAATTTATTTAAATAATTAAAATTATTAATAATTTATCTTATCAAATTAATTTTAATTTTTAAAATATTAGGACTTCATTATTTTTTTTATATTGTAGCAAATTTTGAGTAAAATTATATTATCAATATTTTAAAATAAAAACATTTAAAATTAAATAAAATTAATAGGATAAAGAAAAAAAATTAAGAGTGAAGTGATAGTAATTTTTAAAAATAAGATTAATGAGATAAATATAAAAAGTAGTTGAAAATAAAATGATAATATAAATTTAAAATAAAATATATATATTAAAAAATAATAATTAAAAATGGATAAATTTGAAAAAAAAAAAACTCAAAAAATTAGCAATTTTTTGTGCTTTTCTTCCCTGTCGCCCCACGCTCAATTTTTTCGTTGATATTTTGGTGATTTTGCTGAATTTTTTTCAAAATTCATGTCGATCGATAATTGGTGTCTGTTTCAAGCTCTGTTGATATCCAATATTTCACCGATATTTTGGCAAAAAAAAAAAAAAATAATAATAACCGACATTTCAATCCTTGTTTCTATCAAAAAGACTTTGTAATTGTGAAGATCCATCTAATTATTTGTCCTTGTTGAAAAAGTGAGAGGGAGAGATATCAACACCCACCCTATGTTTGGTTTTATCATTGAAAATATTAAGGACAATGAAATATAAATAAAATTAGTTAAAATTTTGTATATGTTAGCCCAAGGGTTCTCCTAATCAGGTTTTGATGATAACAAACCAGGGTTAAGTTACTAATTGGTTTGAATTGTTAAGAATCTCATGTATTAATTTAAAAATTCATCAAAGGACCTAATGGATACATGATCAAGACATTTGGAAGACCTTTAATCATAGAAAACAAATGTAAGATGAATGCATGGGTGCACTTAGGTTTTACATATCATTTCATGCATTTTTGGAAAAACTTGGTTTATTTTTTAAAGTTATAGTTTGTTTTCATTAAAACCCAAGTTTTATCAAATGTACTTGAGGCAAAACGTTTCAAAAATGACATATTAATTTACCTAAAGACCTTACCTAAGTGTTAGACGAGAAAATAACAAAAAAAAAAAAAAAAGGTTTTCGGAGTAAAAATGTTGAATCGGTCGAGGCACTGGGCCAACCAGCTCAACCAGCTAGGATACCGGTCGATTGGTTCCCTTTGCCCGGTCGAGGAGTGTAAAAACACACTTTCTCTTCCAGTAGCCTTTCCTTCCCTATCGAGGTATCTTCCTTCCTGGTCGACCTCTGATTGAGGTTCGATCGAAGCAACGGTAACATGCCAAAGCATTAAATGTTCCAATGGCTAGTGATCTGGTCGACCCCCAACTTGATCGATTGAGGCTGCTTTTTTATTTTCTTGGCTCTTAAGGTTAGAAACCTATAAATAGAGAGCTCCACTTCTTTTATGAGATATAGAACACTTGCATTTATTTTTCTACCCACTTGTTCTTGCCTTAAAAGCTCTCATTTCTTTCTTGGTGAATTAAATTTTCACCTGAATATCCTTTAGTGCACCTTTGTGATTCATCCTAGCTTTGATTTGTATTTAAGCTATCATTTAGCTAGGTTGAGGGTTTCATTTTTGTAAAATTGAGCGTTAAAGCCTTCAATTGAGTTGAATCTTGAAAAGATTGTGTAAGAGCCCATTGCAGTCGGAATCCAAGTGTAAAGAAGATTAGAGGCTTGGTTGAAGTTTCAAGTTAGTGGAACCCTCAATCTGTTAAGATCTTGATGAGAGTGGACGTAGGCAAGGAAGTGTTGAACCACTATAAAATTTGAGTTTGATTTTTCTAACTCTATCTCTTTATATTTGTTTCTATTGTGCTTGAATTTGTTGTGTTCAACAAGAATTTTAAAAACCCAATTCACCCTCTCTCTCTCTCTCTCTCCCCCCCCTCTTCTTAGGTGTTTTTCTCACTTAAGATTAGCCTTTATTTTCTCAATTGGTATCAGAGCTAGGCCTCTTGTTTTGCATAAGAGGAAATGGCTATTCCATCAAGCTCATCTCACATTGAAAGTTTTGCATAAAATAGAGCTCCATTTTTTATGGGAATCGACAATCCCTATTGGAAAACTAAAATGACTTGGTATTTACAATCAACCAATTTAGACGTATGGGATGTCATTGAAGATGACCTAACTTTTATTTCAAAACTATTTGATGGAGTCATGGTTTCAAAACCCAAGCAAGAATGGAATGAGCTTGATAGAAGAAATTTTCAATTAAATGATAAGGTCATTTACACTTTGCAATGCACTATGGATAGAAATGAAAATAATAGAATATGTCAATGTAGATCGGCTAAAGAGATTTGGAGATTGCTTGAAATAACTCATGAAGAAACAAATCAAGTGAAAGAGTCAAAAATCAATTTACTTGTTCATAGCTATGAATTGTTTTTTATGAAAGAAAATGAGACTATTGTTGAGATGATCACTAGGTTCACCGATATTGTCAATGGTTTTGAAGCATTGGGAAAGACCTACAAGGAATCTGAAAAGGTTATAAAGATCTTGAGGTCAGTCCCATCAAAGTGGCATACAAAGGTCACCACAATTCCAGAAGCCAAAGACTTGACCAAGCTACCTATGGAGGAGCTCATAGGGTCATTAATGACATATGATATCAATTTGGCAAAGAAGCTAAAAGAAAGTGAAGACAAAAAGAAGAAAAGCATAGCTCTCAAAGCTACACCTAAGAAAGAAGAAGAAATTAAAGAAAAAAAACAAAGTGAAAAAGATGATGATTTATCCCTCATCACAAGAAAGCTCAAAAAATACATGAGAGGTGAAAGTTTTGGAGGAAGAAGATTCACCTTTAGAAGAAACCTTTCTAAAAAGGAATCTTCATCTCATGTTGATAAGGAGAAATGGGAAGAGAAAAGAGATTTGGTATGTTTCAAATATAAGAAATTGGGACACATTAAATATGATTGTCCTCTCTACAAAAGTGAAGTCAAGAGGAGAATAAAGAAGGCAATGATGGCCACTTAGAGTGAAAGTGAAGAATCCTCTGAATAAGAAAAGGAGAAAGAAGTGGCAAACATGTGCTTCATGGCAATAGATGAACCTGATGAGGTAAACTCTAACTTTAGTGATGAAGATATACATGATGTTTTTGAAGAATTGTGTGAGGACTTTGAAAAAATTAGTTTGAAAAATATTTCTCTTAAAAAGAAAATTCAACAACTTGAAAAAGAATTTGGAGAAGTAAAAGAAAAATTTTCAAATGTTGAAATTTCTCTTGAAAAAGAAAAATAGATTTTGAGAAAGAAAAATGAATGGTTGACCTCCTCTCTTTCAATATTTTCTTGTGGACAAAAATCTTTTGAAATGATTCTAGCTAGCCAAAAAATGTGTTTTTGACAAGCAAGGGCTATGATTCAAATCTTTAAAAAATCAAAAGTATTTTAAAAACTATTTTGTAAAAGAATCCACAAGTGCAAGTCCTTCCAATACTTGCAACTTTTGTGGAAAAGGAGGGCACATTAGTAGTACATGTCATTTGAGAAATGGTTCTCAAAAGAATTCAAATGCAAAAACTAAAAAGGTTTGGATTGAAAAATCCAAGGTCACTAACCCTCAAAGACCCAAAAAGATATGGGTACCTAAATCAACTTGAGTTTTATATTGTAGGGTTCAAAGAAGGATAAGTGGTTCTTGGATAGTGGATGCTCAAGACACATGACCGGAGATGAATCCAAGTTTGCTTTCCTTACAAAGAAAAATGGAGGATATGTTACCTTTGGAGACAATGCAAAAGGAAGGTGTGGACCCGCATTTCTCACATGCACCCCCACTCGATCGACAAGACGAGTTTTTATTTGGTGAAAAATTAGTTTTGGAAAAGTCGGAGTCGCCACTTATTTTATTTTATTTTAAAGGGAAAATAAAACAAGAAATAAAACCCTAAAAAATGACTTCATAGTTTTTGGAAAAACGTGTCTTTGAAAAACCCAAGTCTAGGTCAAGGGATTAAGTTACTTATTGGGAAGGTACCTTTAGGAGGTAGCACCTCTCTAAGCCCTATAAAGGTCTCTATTGACTAAATTGAGGGAAATACGGTAATTAATTGATTAATTATAGATACCTAAGCAGGCTAGGTGATTTCAAAAATAACATGTCTAACAAGAAAGCCAAGCACAATCATAAAGAAGATTTAGGGTGCGTACCTAGACCACATCTTAAGGTTGTTACAAGACATCAGAGTTAGTTCAAATAATATATCTTCCAACATGCGCTTTATTAGAAATAATAGAACAATGAAAGATGTATATATCAAGACACTCAAGCACTATCAAGTATAGATGCAGTTCACAGTGACATGCATATTTATAGAATTTAGAAGGTGGGTGATAGATGACGTACCAAGACAGCATAAATAACTTATAATGCATTTCCACATGACATGAGGGGTTAGATAATAATAAAATAAAGAAATCCTAGCATGCTTGTTATCTAATTAGCATAAACAAAAATAATCAAAGTATACAAAATCATCAATTATCGCACACATCTTATATATAATTCCTAAAAAATAGATACATATGATTTCAATAAATGGCAAGGGTGACAACAAAGATGAGTTTTGAAAAGATGATTTTATGTAGGGGTTTCACCAATTCCCCAATTGATATACACAAATCTGGCTTGGAATTATCCCATTTATTTGGGACAACAAGCTTGGATTCGTGTCTTACTCAAAACCGTAGTTTTTATTGAAAACTAAGTAGGATGCGAACAGAAAAAAAATGGTTGCATATTATTTTTAAAAAAGCGAGATTTTGATTCTAAGGACTCTAAATGAATTATTTTTAACACAAATTTTTCAAAGGTATCTTTTGAGAAAAGCATTTGATTTAAAAATAAAGGAAATTAATATGAAAACAACAAAACACAAGAAATAAAATACCAAGCAAAACAGAGGAAAACGAATTCACAAAGTGAAAATTTTGACAATATGAGCAAACTAAAGTGGTAAGAATGGAAGCCAATCTTCACTATTTTTTGATGACCTCTAAAAATTAAAGATAAAATTATTATAGCAACTAACTAGAGATTTTTAGATCCTGTAAACTAACATTTTAACAAATCTAACTTTCAATTTACCACCAAGAATTACAAGCTAACATTTAAAAAAATCTAACTTTCATTCTATTACTAAGAACTATGGAAAACAAGTGTCTAAAAAAATCTATCTTTTAGATGATCATCAAGAATAAGAAAAAAAAAAAAAAAAAACAATTAAAGACTTCAAGAAAATCTTAAACTAGCATAGATAATCGAGAACTAATCGTTGGAATTTTAAATGCATCTAAACTTAAGATAAATCAATCACGCGCTTGTTTTTAAAATGAAACTAATAATACGAGATTATCATAATTATAAACTTAGTTTCAAAGAAATAATAAATGTCATTGGGCATCAGGATCACCAAAACAACATCTAATAAATCAAAGAACAACATATAATGGCATAGATCATCAAAAATCAATAACTTATTGCTTAGAAATGAATATAAATTAACATGGGTTTTTAAAATTAACTACTAAGGATTTTGGGAAAAATAAAAATCAACATGGATCAATATAGAAAAGATTTCATAAGTATGCACTAAGGTGATTGAATTATTAAATTGACTAAAAAAAAAGGTAGTTTGATTTCCACAATATGACACATTTTCGAAAGATTTCATGAGTGTTGATTTATAAAGAAAACAATTAATTTCCAATTCGATAGTTTTAATGAATTTTATTTATAAAAGAAAGTTTAGATTTAGACAAAATGCTTTAACTTCATTTAAAGGAAATGCTTTTAAAAAAATTATTTACAAGAAAATAAATGTTATTACTTTTGTAAAAGAAATATTTCATGAGTATTAAAAAAATAGTTGATTTCCAATTCGATAATTTTAATGAATTTTATTTACAAAAGAAAGTTTTGATTTAAAAAATGCTTTAACTTCATTTAAAGAAAATGCTTTCAAAAAAATTTATTTACAAAAAAAATAAAAATAAAAATACCATGATTCCCACGTGAAACAGTTCAGTGTTAAAACTTCATATAAAAAAAATACCATGAATGATTCTACTTCATTTACAAAGAAAAGAATTTCCTAGGAAGAAAATACCAAAATAATAATAATAATAATAATAGTAATAATAATAATAATAATAATAAAACCTCATATAAAAAAAAATTATTCCACCATTTAAAAATATTTTATAAATGTAAAAATATCTTTTACAATTTTATTTGAATTTTTCTTTAATAATTTTTTTAGACTTTATTTTATTTTCAAAAGGATGATTTCCACAACTTTTTATTTAGAAATTATTATTATTTTTTTGAACATAATCAATTTTATAAATAAGATAAACAATTATTTTATATTTTAATCCAAGAAAAGAAAAAAAATGTTTAAAATAATTTAAATATTACGATTTTTTTTTATTTGAACAAAGCTCTCATAAAAAATTATCCAAACACTTAAAAATTCTAACTTTTCCATTATCATCAAGAATTATCCAAAACTAAAAATTAAGCACAATATAACTTTTCATTAATATCCAAATTATTGAAAACTAAAAACTTACAAAATATTCTAACTTTTCATTAACATCACAAAATTATCCAAAACGAATAAAACATCTAATTTTTAAACTATCATCCCGAATTATCCAAGACAAATGCTTACAAAAATTAACATGGGATTAGCAATAATAATAATAATGATAACTAATATAAAACAAAAAATAAAAATAAAAAATTCAAAAACTAACAACTGAAAATCCTAACCTGATTTATATTTTATTCAAACAATTATTAACATATCTCATATAAATCCATTAGATATTTTTTTTTTTACAAAATAAACAACATGCCACTCACATAGCAACACGCATTCATTGGAAGTTTTTTTTTTTTTTTTTTAACAATCCCATGCCACTAACATATTTTGTAACTAGCTACATTCTCAAATGAAATTTTCAAATCAACTTTTCAATTTCTTATTATTGTTTCCTTCAAAGCCAACACGTCACCAACATACCTTCATGGATTCAATTTTTTTTTTTTATTCACAAATCAACATCCCACAAACATCCTGCAATCTGCCACATTTCACACCTTTTAAAATTTATACCATTAGTTCTTAGAGTTAAAAAAATATATCTATTAACATCCATCTATGTTAGACACATTCATTTCGTTCATAAATAAATCAATTAAAGCCAGTACCTTGTTACACACTGATCATGTATTTATTCCACTCATTCAGTTTTTTGAATTGCAGACAAACATCACCCACTGACACCTCTCACTGTCGACCATATTATATATATATATATATATAAGTTCAAGAAAAGCCATTAACTCCATCATAGCCTGCCATAATCTCCTTCTACACTCACTTGATCTTTAAAGTTCAACAAACAAAAAAAAATAAAAAATAAAATATCAAGATTACTAAACTGTGAGTTGTCAAAAATTGATGACCTGACTTGGAGCGTGTTCGGAAGCCACAATTGATGGAATGTGGATGTATCATTTTTCCTTTTTTTCTATGGTGCAACTGCACCTCTCTACTTGTCGGAATCGTGTGGCTGCTCCCGTGCTCCAAATTGTTATTCTTTTCCCTTGGTGCGACTGCCTCCACTTTCTTTCTCTTTCTAATGGTGCCTCTTTTGTTTCAAATGAATAGGGTGCTTCTTCTAATAGCAAAAAATTTCCAATAGAGAGGATCTCTCACTCTTCTTCCAGAATGGTGCAGTCGACTTTCTCCCTAAGACGTGGCTGAATCTATCTTCAAGCTCTCGCTAAAAAAAAAAAAAAAAAAAAAAAATCCTTCACCAACCTGCTCAAAGTCGTCTTGTTCCTCCCCCTTGGAATGGTAAGTCTTCTTTTCATGTAACGCTCACTATTTCCTTCATCCATGCGCGTGATGTTCTCCCAACTGTCCCTTGTATTTTTCCATAAAACCGACTTCATTCATTCACTAGAACGCTGGAGATCCCTCTTTCACGTACTGTTGAATCACCCTTGACCCTCATGGTGAATACATGCTGTCCATTTTTAAGTCCCTCGCATCACTTTCCAATGGTGGTTACGTGTGGACTTTCCTTGCAGATTTCCTCCAGCTCTCCCAAATCCATAGATGTCTTTAAAAGACACTCTTCTTCACATCCTGATTTTTCATTCCAAAAAATATATAGCCCATTGACCTTCTTTTTCCTTAAAAAAAATCTAGCCTTGATTCCCCATTCCCAAATATGTAATCGTTTCCTCATGCAAAACAAAATAAAATAAACTTAAAAAAGTAGAAAAAAAAAAAATTAATGAAAATCGTGAGATTGATAAATAAAATAAAAGAAGACTAAATTACGTAATTCTATGATTTAATAATGCAACCACATGCATATTTAAAGTCAAAACAATTCAAGTAATTTTCTATTAAATAAGCAAATAATAATAAAAAAGTAAACAAAATAAATATAATTATTAAATGCATGCAATAATAATAAAAAGATTAAAAAATAAAAATAAAGCACGTGCTAGTCATACAAGCCATGCAAGCCTACTTGCCAAGCAAACCATGCATCCATGCACAAAAATGATCTAAATGGGTCTAGGATGCCTAAGTGGGTCTAAGGTGCCTAAATGGACCTAGAGTGGTGCCTAAGTGGGCCTAGTGACACGGACTTAATCGTTTCCTAAGCTCGTGCGACACTTAGACAAGTCAAGACGCTTGATCTTGCTAAGTCAGCCTTACTCCCAACACTTAGCTAGCTAGGCTAAGATGCTCACAACTCGGAAGCTTGAGAAAGCGTAATAGGCGGCTCTTAAAGCAATAAGGTCACCTATTTGTAAGCACTGTATAGCTTCCCTTAACTCCTCACACGGTAACGATAGGCTATACGGGGAGAAGTCCAATGGCTTTCAAGTTCGTGAAGGGGTGGCATGAGCAAGCTGACATAACACGTAGAGAGTTCCATTGGTGCCTATAAATAGGTGACCTTGTACTCCCTGTGACGTTGCTTCTTGTCAGCCCACTTCTTCATTTTCTTAGCGGTCTTGTCCAAGCATGAGCTTGCTATGTCAACTTGCTCGTGCCACCCCTTTGTGAACTTGAAAACTGCTAGACTTCTTCCCATATGGCTTATCGTTAGCGTGTGAGGAGTTAAGGGTTGCTGCCAGTGGCTAGCTCGAACGGGCTCTTGTTGGTTGCCTCACTCCTTTGCAAGTTGTATGAGAACTAGGCTATATCTAGAACCTTAGCCCAATCCTTCTGGTTGGCACTCACGAAGTACCTTAAGTATAGCTCCAGTAAGGTGTTCACTCTCTTAGTCTGCCTATCTATCTATAGGTTAAAGCTAGTGGAGAAGTGAAGCTCTGAACCTATAAGCTTGAAGAGCTTCGTCCAAAACTTCCTAGTGAAACAGGGATCGCGATCACTGATAATGTACTTTGGCAACCCCCAATACTTACTACATACTTTAAGAATAGCCTGGTTGTCTCCTCCGCAATGCAGTCAGTCAGGGCTGCTATGAAGGTTGCATACTTAGAGTTGTGACACTGTCTCATGGCCGCTCTACTATGGTTAGTGGTTCCAACAGACCTCTAGGCTATCGTTGCTCCACTTTGTCTTGTTGGCACCCAAGACAAGTCCTCACATAGGCCTTAACTTCATCCCATATTTGAGGCCAGTAGTAAGCTAACTGAAGTAGTGCCCTTGTGTGTCGTTGCCTAGGGTGCCCAGCCCTCTTGGTGTCATGGCACTCCTTAATCAGATTCTTCCTTATGTTCTCCCACTTAGGCATGTAGAGTCATCTCCCCTTAATATAGAGTAGGTCGTCCTTCACCCAAAATCGCTTTGTTTTCCTTTCGTGAGTTAGGAGGATAAGGCTCTTAGCCACTGGATCATGTTGTAGCCCCTCCCTTAGAAGATCCATTATGTCTCCTTGGAGCTGACTCGTCATGGATGCTAGTTCCGCCTTACGGCTTAGGGCATCGACCACATGATTAGTGTTTCCTGGTTTATACTCTAGCGTATAGTCGAGCTCGGCCAGGAAGTCTTGCCACCTAGCTTGCTTATGACTCAACTTCTTCTATATTTGGAAATAGCTAGTGGCAACATTGTTAGTCTTCACTATGAAGTGGGACCCTATAAGATAGTGCCTCCAAGTGTGCAAACAATGGATGATGGCAGTCATTTCCTTTTCTTGCACCGTGTAGCGCCTCTCCATGTCATTTAACTTACGATTCTTGAAGGCAATGAGATGCCTATCTTGCATAAGAACTCCCCCTATAGCGAAGTCTGAGGCATCTGTGTGTACCTCAAAAACCTTGGTATGGTCGGGTAATACCAACACCGGCTCCTCAGTCATAGCCTTCTTTAGATCTTCAAAGGCTTGTTGGCACCTTTCATTCCATTCACATGCCTTATTCTTCTTAAGAAGATTAGTGAGTAGAGCAGCCCTTGCCGAATAACCTTTGACGAATCGCTGGTAGTAATTAACTAAATCAAGGAAGATCTGAGTTGAGGTACCTTGGTTGGTGGATCCCATTCCTGGATGGCTTTCACCTTGCTGTCATCCATCATCAACTTGCCATCTTTGATGCGATGTCCTAGGAAGCTTACTTCTTCCTTAGCAAATGAGCATTTCTCCTTCTTCACATATAGCTCATTCTGCCTTAGGATCTTAAAGACCTTCCTTAAATGCTCTACATGCTCTTTTAGGGTATTACTATAGATGACTATGTCATCTAAGTATACAACCACGAACTTGTCTAAATATGGGTGGAAGATTTTATTCATGAGAGTGTAGAACATTGGTGAGGCCGAAGGGCATCACTAAGAACTCATATGATCCATACTTGGTCACACATGTGGTTTTGGCTCATCCCCTTCTGCAATCCTTACTTAGTAGTAGCATGACCTCAAGTCTAGCTTTGTGAAGTATCTCGTCATTCCAAGTTGATTGAACAAGTCAATGATGAGCGGAATAGGCCTTGTTCTTTACCGTCACCTTGTTGAGTGCTCGGTAGTCTATGCACATTTGTAGGGACCTATCGTGCTTCTTCTAAAATAAAATCGGTGCGCCATAGGGAGCCTTGGATGGCTGGATGAACCCTGCATCCAGCAACTCCTTAAGTTGTCTCCTTAGCTCTTTTAGATCGGGCGGTGCCATCCTATATGGCCTCATAGCAGGGGGGCTTAACTCCTAACTCTAACTCGATCTTATAGTCTTCCTCTCTCCTAGGAGTATGTCGCTTGGGCAACTCAGGTGGCATCACGTCCTTGAATTCATCAAGGACTCCCTCAATTTCCTTAGGCATGGGTTTTCCTGACCCATCATCCCTTTCTTCCTTCAGGGTGGCGAGGTAGTTCACCTCTTTCCTCTTTAACTGCTTCTTAACTTACATAGTTGATAACATAGGGGTCTTGGGCGTACCTTCGGTGACCGTAGGGACCATGCATGCCTTTTTCTCCTCTAAGATAGCCATTGAGCATAGGAAAGGTAGTGGCACGACCTTGACCTTCTGTAGGAAGTCCATCCCTAGTACCATCTTGAAGTCATCCATGGTTGCCACTATGAAGTCGACCCTTCCTTTCCAAGAGCCAATGTGCATAGCCACCTTGTGAGCTACTTCGTGTGATGGCTTGGTAGTTGAATTGTTTGCCTTAAGCCAACCTCCTTCCTTGAATGCTTGGAGCTTTAGCCTCTTTGTCTCATCTTCCGAGACAAAGTTATGAGTGGCACCGGTGTTCACTAGGGCCTTGGTGGTTTTCCCATTCACAAGGGCCTCTACATACATTAGCCCTTTGCTTTGAGGCATCTTAGGCATCGGCTTGGCTTTAAGGGCATTTAGGAGTTGCAATGATCCCACCTGAGTATCACCCTCCTTCTCCTTTTCCTCGATCATAGCATTTAGGGCTTTCCTCTTGGGGCAGTCCCGTACCCAATGTGACCCATCACATAGGAAGCAATTGGTCCTGGGCATGAACCCCTTTTGTTTGTCTTTGCCCTTACCATCATTGCCACTAGAGGTCTTACTTGATCATTCCTTAGGGGTCTCCCCTTCTATAATCCACCAAGGACTCTGTTACCGCCATGGCTGTAGCTAGGTCTTGGACACTACGTCTCCTCAACTCTTACTTAGCCCAGCTTTGCAAATTGTCCATGAAGTTGAATAGTAGATCCTCCTTGGACATGTTAGATATCTCAAGCATAAGTGTAGAGAACTCTTTGACATATTCACGGATCAAGGCCGTGTGCTTGAGATGCTTCATATTCTTCCTTACTACATCTTTAGGGTGGAATTGCCTTTTGATTTCTTGCTTAAAGGCATCCCATGTGTCTATGGTGCATGCCCCTTTTTCTATGTTGGAAAACCTTCGTCACCACCATAGAGTAGCATTATCAGTGAGGTAGAGGGTCGCGGTGCGTACCTTAATGGCTTCATCCGTCAGTGCGATAGCCTCAAAGTAGCGCTCCAAGTGCCACAAGAAGTTATCCAGCTCCTTGGCATCCTTCTTGCCACTGAATGTGTGTGGCTTGGGCAACTCCACCCTTAGTGCCTCATGAGTGGCCATGAATCGTGCTGATACCGTAGTCTTGTAGATGGTCAGCTCTTGTTGAATCTCCTGGTCTCGGGCCTGCATGCACGCAACCAAGGCCTTCACCATTGACTCCACACTAGCGAACTTGTGTGACATGAACTCCTCGTGTGACACCGGCTGAACTTGTGAGCCTAGCACCTCCTCATGAAGGTCTTGGATCTTCTCCCTTAGATCCTCTAAGCCCTTCTCCATGCCTTGCTCGATCAAGTCCACCCCTTCTCGGGTGTCTGCCATGACTAGCTTCACCTTGGCTAGCCTTGCTTCCATGTTGGCTATGGCATCACGAGATTTATCCTTCCTACCCCTACCCCATGTAGTAGGCTTAATCTCCCTCCCATGGGTTTGCTCGCTAGTCTCCTCTACGTTAGAGCCCGACATGCTTTCTTTACTATGCCCTCTTTGTAGTCGCGCTCTGATACCACTTGTCACGGACTTAGTCGTTCCCTAAGCTCATGCGGCACTTAGACAAGTCAAGACTCTTGATCTTGCTAAGTCAGCCTTACTCCTAACTCTTAGCTTGCTAGGCTAAGATGCTCACGACTCGGAAGCTTGAGAAGGCATTGTAGGCAACTCTTAAAGAATGGAAGCTTTATTGCTTTCAAAGGAAGCTATACAGTGCTTAGAAGCTCACTTGCTTGGTGTCTTGGCCAAATGAGGCCCTCACCTATTTGTAGGCACCAATGGAACTCTCTGGAACCTTGGAGAGTTCCTTACAAATCAAGAAGATTCTAGAATACCCTACACAACTCTATGTATAAGCTTATGTACAAGATATCTCTAGAATTCTCTAAAAAGCCTTGGACTCCTCTCATGTCTTCCACCATAGTGTAGAGATGTGTGGACTTCTCTAGACACCTCTAGAACTTTCCACACTCTTCCCACTGATGGCTAAGTGTATGAATCTCCAGAAGCTTCCTGGGTTTTATATAAACAAATGGGGAGACTCATTTGAAACATCCTGTGACACTAGGGTGCCTAAGTGGGCTTAGGGTGCGTAAGTGGGCCTAAGGTGCCTAAGTGGGCCTAGGGTGCCTAAATAGGTCTAAGGTGCCTAAGTGAGCCTAAGGTGCCTAAATAGGCCTAGGGTGCCTAAATGGGCCTAGTGTGCCTAAGTGAGCCTAGGGTGCCTAAATGGGCCTAAGGTGCCTAAGTGGGCCTAGTATGCCTAAATGGGCCTAGTGTACCTAGGGTGCCTAAATGGGCCTAGGGTGCCTAAGTGGGCCTAGGGTGCCTAAGTGGGTCTAAAGTGCCTAAATGGGCCTAGAGTGCCTAAGTGGGCCTAGGGTGCCTAATTGGGCCTAGGGTGCCTAAATGGGCCTAAGGTGCCTAAGTGGGCCTAAGGTGCCTAAATGGGCCTACGTTGCCTAAATGAGCCTAGGGTGCCTAAGTGGGCCTAAGGTGCCTAAGTGATCCTAAGTCTAAATAGGGCTGCCAAGAGTCACAATGGGATCAGGTAAATCCCTCAATCAAAGTCTCCAAGGTGGCTTAGAAAAGATAGGCTACATGAGTAGCAATGGGCCACTAGGAAATTGCTGTAAAGTATCGAACAAATACCTAATAGGACATGTGCTAGGAAAACAAAATGGAGGGACTACAAATATGCCCCTCTTCGGTAGAGATCACGAGTGTAGGGAATGTGAGTAAAAATACGAATAATGAGTGGAATGAAGTGAACTATACCGAAGAACTAAAAGAAAAGGACTAGAGATTTTGTCCTAGCACATGACGAGAGTAAGCTTGGAACATGGGGTCGCAATCACAAAGATGGAACAACTTTATGTTGTGAGCTCAAGGCTCTATGTGGAAAATGATGACTCTGGATCATAGATGAGAAAAACAACTCTAGGTTGTGAGCTCTAGGCTCCAAATGGAAAAGAAATTACTCTAGGTCATAAATAAGAAAAACGACTCTGGGTTGTGAGCTCTAAGCTCTCTAAATGAAAAAAGAAATGACTCTAGGCCATAAATGAAAAATGACTCTAGGTCAAGAGCTATGAGCTCTAAATGGAAAAGAAATTACTCTAGGTCATAAATGAAAAATCGACTCTAGGTCGAGAGCTCTATGCCCTAAATGGAAAAGAAATGACTCTGGGTCATAAATGAAAATTAACTCTAGGTCGAGAGCTCCAGGCTCTAAATGGAAAATAAATGACTCTGAGTAATAAATGAAAAATCGACTCTAGGTCAAGAGCTTTGGGATCTAAATGGAAAAGAAATGACTTTAGGTCATAAATGAAAAATGACTCTAGGTCGAGAGCTTTGGGCTCTAAATGGAAAAGAAATGACTCTGGGTCATAAATGAAAATCGACTCTAGGTCGAGAGCTTTGGGCTCTAAATGAAAAATAAATGACTCTAGGTCATAAATGAAAAATGACTCTGAGTCGAGAGCTCTAAGCTCTAAATGGAAAAGAAATGTGTAGACCCCCATTTGGGGCTCGTTTTTGTGCAGCCCAATTTTGCCAAGTGTCACGATCTCAAGGAGCCACGTGTCCATGCATGGTTGGTTGGTGAGGAATCAGGTTAGTGGTTTGGAGGACCAATGAGAGGTTGACACGCGGCAATGAGATTCCAAAGAAAAGCTGCAGGCCGTTGCAAGGGAGTGCAGGAGCTGCAGGAGGAAGGTGCCTTTTTCTGTTAGAGGAGGAGCGTATCTGCAAGAGGAAGGTGCTTTTCAGAGGGAAGGAGGATATTTTGACAGGGGATTTTCTGGAGCAAGGGAAAAAGGGCAAGCTGGAAAAAGGAGAGGGGATTGCTGAAGCTGAGAGGAACCACAGAGAGAGAAAGAACCAGAGAGTGAGAGTTTTCCAGAGAGAGAACAGAGAGCTTGGGAGAGAAGGGTTCCAGAGAGAGAGCTGGGGAGAGTTTTCTGAAGCATGGTATCTTTTCTCGGCGGGGGGCTTCCGGGAGCTTTTGGGGTGAGATTTTCTGTAGCATTGTAATTTTAGGATGTGAGATTTGGAGAGAGGAGAACGAGAGAGAAAGAACAGGGAGGTTTGAGGTTGGAGCAGAGAGGTGAGTTTTTGGAGGGGAGCTTTTGTGTGGTTTTTTTGGGAGTTGCAGACAGGTAGTTTCGAGAAGAGAGTGAGAGGTTCCTGGAGACGAGAAGCAGGGGAAGGTCCAGGAGCTTTAGGAGAGCAGTGGAGTTACAGCCGAAAGCACCCAGCTGAGGAAGAGATTTTCAGGTTTGGTTACCATGGTTTTCACGTATGTTTTCACTCTTCATACTTTGCCTATATCATTCTCTGTGATCTTAACTTTGCTTGTTGAGTTGTTGATTACTACCAAAAAGTGCTATTTTGTAGGCCTAATTATAATGGTTTTAAGCACCTTTGAGTAGTAATCATATTCATTTAACCCAATTAATTCATTAAGGTCCTTAGTAATTGGTTTTAACCATTTTGTGGCAAGTTTACATGTTTATATCAGCTTATGAATCAATTCAAGCATGCCAAATGATGGAGGAGCTACTTGGACAAGTTAAAGCAAGCTTTTAGCTACACCAAAGCAAGCCAACAAAAGGAGAAAAGCAAAGAGAAGCAAAGAGAAGCAAAAAGAAGCAAAGAGGAAAACAGAGGACAGCAGCTGCAGTCTTATTTGGCACTTTTGGAGCACTTCCCGAAGTCCAATTTTTACATGCTATATACCATTTTAAAGATTTTGAAGTCAAGAATCCAACGCTTCAAACCGTGCATGATTTGGAGCTGAAACGAGGAAGATATGGCCTTCGGAAGACAACTCCTCCAGGTGTGCGAGAATTTCGCACACCCCCCTTTAGCTGTGCGAATGGTGTGCGAAGTTCGCACACCTTCTTCAGGTGTGCGAAAATTTCGCACACCCCTTGCGTGGTGCGAATTTTGCTCTGTTTTTGCCGACTCCACTTTAGATATTTTCTTTTGTATTTTTTGATGTAATTTCCTTTCTTCTCCTTGTAACAAGCCAATCACAAGCTTTTGCTTTTGTAAAGACTATATAAGGGGTGGAAATCACCTCTTGGAAGATATAATATAGGTTACGTTTTACACTTTGAAAATATACAGAGCCTTGCTCTGTTTTTCTCTCTTCTCCTGTTCTTCCCCATTTCTATTTTCTTGGTAGCCAAACAGCCTCTAAGGGCTTTTCCTCAGAGGATGATTGGCTAAAACTTTTAGTTTCTCAAAGTATGGATGTTATGTGATGACTTGGATGCAATCCCATGGAAATTTCTCGCACCCGGAAGGTAAGGTAGTCGTTTTTCATTAAAGGTTCATTAATGCAAAGTTTGGTTTTTATTTCCTTTGGACAACTTCCAACGGCCAATACTTGATAAGCTTTTGGATTTCTATCCATTAGTTATCTCCTACGAGCTATTGGAAGGTGAGGTTTTCAATTCCAAGTTTTGTATTAATCCGTTAGAACCAATTTCAATGGCCATTGAAAGGTGAGTTTATCACCTGGAATGACTTTGAGTTGCCAATATTTGGTAAGCTTTTGGCTTTAGACCATTAGTTATCTCTTACGAGCCATTCAAAGGAAGTCTAAGGTGAATAACCATTGATGAAATTCACTACCATCTGTTTTGCCATTTTAAAGGATTAAAACGTGATTTGCTAAATCCATACCGGTTCGGGAAGCAAGCATCACCATAGTTGCAACCCCAACGCGAGGAGCCTATCCTGAGATTTCCAATTTGCATAAGAGCCAGAGCATAGCTATCCTATCTTTGAGAAACTTGTTTTTACACCCTTTCATTTTAGTCTTTAATGTTAGCTTAGATTAGTTTAAATCTTTCTAAAACATTTACATATTCTTTTAAAGCTAACATCCATAAGAAAATCACCTATTTTCCTAACTTGAATATCACTTGTGTTTGCGAAAACCCTTCCCAGTGAACGATCCTAGAACCACTATGCTATAGTAGCTTGGCTACTTTAGTAATAGTATTCAAGGTATAAATTTTGTTGATACGCCTTTAAAGCTAAGCTACCATGAGTCGCATCAAATGGCGCCGTTGCCGGGGAAGGTGCCACAAGCACAGTGAAGCAACCATTAAGGGTAACTTGTGATCTTCATCACAAGTTTGGTGAGTTTTCTTATAATTTTTTTTTTTAGTTTAGTTTTTATTTAGTTAAATTTTTTTATTCTCTTTTCTTTTATTTTTGTTTTAATTTCAATTTGTGCATTCCTTGTTGGATTCGAGACCAAGAGGGAAGCTTGGTACAAGTTGAAGAAAAGAGGCTTAGTTGACTATCATTTTTTTTAGAAATGGAAATTCCACATGAAGATCAAAGCTCTCATTATGATCATGATAAGGACAAATTTGCATACCTATCCATGAGGGATCGGATTGAGTTAGGGAAAAGGCAAGTTCAACAAAGCCAATGGGGTAGTAAGTATGTCTTAAATGAAGACATAAGCATGAAGGCAAAGCTAGCATCTATGGCTAGAAGGATAGAGGAGTTTGAATTGAGGAATGTGCATACTGAAGCACAACCACAAGCCATGCCAACTTCATTTGAGTATATAAACCATCCCAACCTTGCAACCCAACCTCAACCTCAACCATCAATGAGTACATCTTCATTGGAGCAAGCCATTTTGAAGATAAGCAAAGTCATGGAGGACTTTGTAGGTGAGCAACAAAAGATCAACTCTCATCTTAATGAAAAGATTGATAATTTAGAGAGTTCAATAAATGTAAGAATGGAGGAGGTTTATAATGATCTATCACTAAGGATAGAAAAAGTTCAAGACTCCATTGAGAATCTCACCAATCTCGACATAGCAAGGGGGAAAAGGAAGCTTCCTCCTCAACCCCACCATAACCTTCAAGGAACCAATGCAAAAAGATCAAGGAAAGTGTTGAAGATCGACCCTTTGGTGGGGGATTGCTATGACAACTCTATGGACCAACCTTCCATTGAAAATCATAAGGTTCAAGATGATAAAGGGTTACTTGAACCCTTTAAAGCATCCACTTCTCCAGGGAAGAGAAGAGAAACGAATTCCCTTGGACCAAATGGGAAGGATGCCAATTTTGTTTGGGATCCAGGGGGAATTCAACATGAAGTGGGTGTGTGAGTGAGGATGAGCTAAATAGTTCATCTTCTTTTTGGGGTACATGCTATCAGCTTCATTTAAATTCTATGCTTTCTTTAAATTTATGCATGTTTTAGTTTGAATTCTTAGCTTTAATTTAGTTTTAATATGTTTTTAAGATGAGTTTTGAAGTGTTCATGCAGGTACGATGCTTGCAAAAATCGAAATGGAGGTGAAACAGAGGAAACAAGGGAGCCAAAATGCATAAGCAAAGCTCTCAGTGGAATTTCGCACCATGAACACACTCAGTGCGAATTTTTCGCACAGTGACAGTACATGGTGCGAAAAGAAGCATTCTTGATGACAGTCATGACAGCCACTTTTGGAGCACTTCCCGAAGTCCATTTCATGCATACCATATGTCTTTTCGAAGCTTGGGAAGTCAGGAGTCCATAGCTTCAAACGGTGCTCAATTTGGATTTGAAACGAAGAAGTTATGGCCATTTGAAAAAAATCCAATTTCGCATTTGCACGAGTGAATAGTGCCCTGTGCGAAATTCGCACACCCCCTTGTGGTGTGCGAAAATTTCGCACACCACTTACCCTGTGCGAATTTGCTTTTGCACCACTTTTCAAAAATTGCATGCTCTCTGTCTTGGAGAATCACAGGTATGCGAAAATTTCGCACACCATTTTCCCCTGTGCGAAAATTTCGCACACCACCCCTCCCTTGTGTGAAATTTTCGCACCACTCTTCCCTTGTGCGAATTTTTGAGCTTCTTCATCCCTACCCTCCCCAATTCCAAGCCTTTGAGCCTTGTCCTCAACTGCTCAAAGTGGGGCCCACTCATCATTTTTGTAAATATTTAGTATAAATTCCTCTCTCATTCAATTTTTGAATTTTGAAACAGGTGGTTCAACCTTCTCAACTCCAAGTCCACATCACATGAGGTACCACTTCCTTCCTCCTTATTTTCGATTCAAACATTGAGGACAATGTTCATCTCGGTTGGGGGGAGAGTTGAGGAAGTAAGTATTAGTTTAAATTTTTATCATACTTAGTTAAATTAGCTACTTTTTGTTTAAATTTTAAAATTTTTTGCTTTAAACTCCATGGATATTAAGGATTAACTCTCAAAATTAAATGAGAGAAGTCAAGTTTCAACTTGATTACATGAGTCTTAGAGTTTGTATTATGCTCTTCTAAAAGTTGATGAATTGTTGAAACTCCCATTGCATGCAAACTTATCTCTTCCACCTTAAGCTATTCGCACACACATACATTAGATTCCGATTATAAGATGTGAAACTATCTCACCCTCTAAGCTTGAGAAACCATAATTTGACACCTTTAACCTCTCTTTAATAGTGTTGGGACACCTCATAAAGACCAATGAGTCTTTGAAAAAATAAAAATAAAAAAAGAAGAAAAAGAAAAAGAAAAAGAAAAAAAAATATAGAATAAACTTCTTTGCTTGCCTTAAAACCTGAGCATGGTCCGAAGGGGTGGCGAAAGCCTTTTAAGCCTGGTGCCCTAAGCCTTTATTGGTTGGGAGTCACCGATCCTCTGCTTGTTACATGGGTGAATTGGTTAAGTTTAGTAAGTGAAAAGAATTGTGAATAAAAGGTGCGTTCCTAGCCTATCAAGAGATGGTTAATTTTGCTAAACTTAAAGAAAGACTTAGGTTGGGGGGAGATGATAGTTATCCATACTATACTCGGAAGCTAATCACATTAACACTTAGCTTTTAGTGGAAGAATTTGATTTGGATCTTTTAAGAGTGGAAATTCTTTTTATGCTTAAACTTGCATAATATCCATTCTTTGTACTCTATGATCAAGTGAATGCTTTGACAACTCTTATTATAGGTTGAGTTTCACATCTTTATTGATCCATGGATGTCCATCATGCCACTCATATCATTTTTTGGAGTGATTTGCATGATCCCTTTTATGTATATTATTATAGTTTACTTAGTTTTTATCTCCTCCATTGCTAAGGGACTAGCAATGAGTCAGTTGGGGGGTGTGATTACTACCAAAAAGTGCTATTTTGTAGACCTAATTATAATGGTTTTAAGCACCTTTGAGTAGTAATCATATTCATTTAACCCAATTAATTCATTAAGGTCCTTAGTAATTGGTTTTAACCATTTTGTGGCAAGTTTACATGTTTATATCAGCTTATGAATCAATTCAAGCATGCCAAATGATGGAGGAGCTACTTGGACAAGTTAAAGCAAGCTTTTAGCTACACCAAAGCAAGCCAACAAAAGGAGAAAAGCAAAGAGAAGCAAAGAGAAGCAAAAAGAAGCAAAGAGGAAAACAGAGGACAGCAGCTGCAGTCTTCTTTGGCACTTTTGGAGCACTTCCCGAAGTCCAATTTTTACATGCTATATACCATTTTAAAGATTTTGAAGTCAAGAATCCAACGCTTCAAACCGTTCATGATTTGGAGCTGAAACGAGGAAGATATGGCCTTCGGAAGACAACTCCTCCAGGTGTGCGAGAATTTCGCACACCCCCCTTTAGCTGTGCGAATGGTGTGCGAAGTTCGCACACCTTCTTCAGGTGTGCGAAAATTTCGCACACCCCTTGCATGGTGCGAATTTTGCTCTGTTTTTGCCGACTCCACTTTAGATATTTTCTTTTGTATTTTTTGATGTAATTTCCTTTCTTCTCCTTGTAACAAGCCAATCACAAGCTTTTGCTTTTGTAAAGACTATATAAGGGGTGGAAATCACCTCTTGGAAGATATAATATAGGTTACGTTTTACACTTTGAAAATATACAGAGCCTTGCTCTGTTTTTCTCTCTTCTCCTGTTCTTCCCCATTTCTATTTTCTTGGTAGCCAAACAGCCTCTAAGGGCTTTTCCTCAGAGGATGATTGGCTAAAACTTTTAGTTTCTCAAAGTATGGATGTTATGTGATGACTTGGATGCAATCCCATGGAAATTTCTCGCACCCGGAAGGTAAGGTAGTCGTTTTTCATTAAAGGTTCATTAATGCAAAGTTTGGTTTTTATTTCCTTTGGACAACTTCCAACGGCCAATACTTGATAAGCTTTTGGATTTCTATCCATTAGTTATCTCCTACGAGCTATTGGAAGGTGAGGTTTTCAATTCCAAGTTTTGTATTAATCCGTTAGAACCAATTACAATGGCCATTGAAAGGTGAGTTTATCACCTGGAATGACTTTGAGTTGCCAATATTTGGTAAGCTTTTGGCTTTAGACCATTAGTTATCTCTTACGAGCCATTCAAAGGAAGTCTAAGGTGAATAACCATTGATGAAATTCACTACCATCTGTTTTGCCATTTTAAAGGATTAAAACGTGATTTGCTAAATCCATACCGGTTCGGGAAGCAAGCATCACCATAGTTGCAACCCCAACGCGAGGAGCCTATCCTGAGATTTCCAATTTGCATAAGAGCCAGAGCATAGCTATCCTATCTTTGAGAAACTTGTTTTTACACCCTTTCATTTTAGTCTTTAATGTTAGCTTAGATTAGTTTAAATCTTTCTAAAACATTTACATCTTCTTTTAAAGCTAACATCCATAAGAAAATCACCTATTTTCCTAACTTGAATATCACTTGTGTTTGCGAAAACCCTTCCCAGTGAACGATCCTAGAACCACTATGCTATAGTAGCTTGGCTACTTTAGTAATAGTATTCAAGGTATAAATTTTGTTGATACGCCTTTAAAGCTAAGCTACCATGAGTCGCATCAGTTGTTTTGGTTGGGTGTTTTTTTTGGTTAAATATTTGAAGAGCTCGTTGAGTTTTGTGTTCTGTTTTTTTGTGAATATTCTCTGTTTTTATACTTTTTTTTAACCCACTGTTTGTTGGACCTATGGATCAAATGATGAAATGGGTTTGACATTGATTGTTAAAGGCTTCATGTTATTTTCATGTTATTATTCTTTGGTTTCCTCCGTTTCTCTTGGGACGTACATGCTCGGCTGGAAATGATCATGAGAACAGAAGCTCTTTGGAGTTCTACACTGGAATTTACGGGCTTGAGAAGTCGAGAATCAAGGAGATATTTAATCAGGCAAAGGAGAGGCAAATAGACCATGGGAGGATCGGGAAAAGGTTTTATGCTATGACGCTGAACGTTACGGAACCGAATATTCATGATTTCGGCAAGCTCAATCAGGAGCAGGAAACATTGCAACTCTCTGTTCTGGTATCCTATAGTAGCTCAGTTATGGATTGACCGAATGCCAAGTCTTGGTTCAGGCACCCTCTCGTGAGCTTACACAATGGATTGAGAAGGTTATGCGAGCACTTGGCGATTACCTTGGGTGGAGGGTACATGCGTATGCTGTTGGGACCAGCGCCCGTGAGGACTAGTGTATTCTTCCAAGCAGTGTTCATGTCATTGATGGCGCACCTGGTCACATGATCGACATGATGGGCAAAGACACGTTTATCCCATCAAGAACAGTTGTGTCTTGAACTAAGAACGCGTGGTCACTGCTGATGGTTGTGTGCTTCTTTTGGAAAGAATTCCCAGACGTGATTCACGGAAGGCCGTTTATCTACAACATGGAATATTGGATTCCTCTATGTGGTGGGCGTTAGGGATGGAGTCCTTTGGTCAATTGACAGGTGCATGTGTGCCCACGCCTTATCTCTTAGCCACCCTGGTATTTGTTGTCGGTGTCTTGATACCTATTTCTGCACATGCATGGTTGTCCAAAGCTCCTTCTAAAGCACCTCCAAATCATCCACTCATATGCTTGGACACCATGCAAGCCAAGCCACCATATCCCGTCCATTATCTATACCCATTTCTTTTACCTATCACCCTTCTCATTTTCCAAATTCACATATTTATCACATCACCACTAACCCATTTCTCATCACCCTTCATATCCCTCATACTCGGCATATCTCCACTCATTTTTCTCACCATTTCCGTCACATCCATGGCTCACTTTCTTGTACCCATTTCCTCTCACTAAACTTACTAATACCCACCTACACCCATATCTTCATTTTTTATATACTCATTTACCCACATCCCGTTCGTCATTACAGTCACCTCACCACTCACCTCATGCGGTTCGTTTCCTTCTCCTCCATGCATTCATAAAGTCTCATACACATAATGGCCCTCAATGATCTCCACACTCTTACACTATCCCACTTACCCATGTTCAAAGGAATGCATGGCTGCAATACTGAGGATATTAAGGAGTCCTAGAGAGTGCCACGGTGCAGACGTAGGCATTTCCATGCAGTGAACAGCCTGCAAGATGCCCAGGAACGCATCGGTACGTCCGTCTCCACAGTTTTGAAGTGGAGACGAGCCTTCATGATGTGAGCTTGCAAGAGCTTGCTGCTTGGGCAAGGAACCATAATGGGGCCAAGCTTATGGGCTTGAATATCGCGCTCCTCATGTTGATGAGCCATTAGAAGGTGATGCCCATGTGGCTCTGGATCTGTCCTTATGGCCAGGTGGTTGCACCCACTCCAAGAACGAAACCAGATAAGACTCCTTGTTGCTGCTATCACTGCCAATCCATTTGATGCATCCTTGTATATGCTTCATGTAGTTCAAGATGGCTAATGGGAGCTTAGAAGACCGGATTTTCAGGCGAGGAGACTTTCCACTGTCTTGGCAGCCGAGGTTCCGAATCGCAGCTGAAATTAGCACTGGACTATTGTTCCCCCACCAGACTAAATCAGAGCCACAAGTGCACCATGACCTAAAACTGGCGAGCATACTGCTGGACCCCAACTACGTGAGCAAGATTAGTGACGTTGGGTTGGTCAGGCTGGTTCCCCTATCTGTAGCTGACAGTGTGACCCAGTATCAGATGAAATCAACAGCTGGGAATTTCTGCTATATAGATCCAGAGTATCAGCAAGCAGGCATGCTGGGCATAAAATCTGATGTCTACTCCCTTGGCATCATGCTTCTACAGATAATAACAGCCAAGCCGCCAATGGAGTTGATCCACCTTGTTGAAAGAGCTATCAGAAAAGGTATATTCAAATAGGTATTGGATCTGATTGTGTCTGATTGGCCACTTGAAGAGACATTGAGCTTCGCTAAGATAGCCCTCCAGTGTGCAGAATTAAGGCGGAAAGACGGACCTGATCTTGGCAAGGCTGTGTTGCCAGAACTCAACAGAATGGGAGAGTTTTCAGAGGAACATTTGGACCCACAGGCACGACCTGTTTTGCATGGCCGCCTTATGCATGTAACCCAAGGGCCACGTGTCATCTTCCCTTTCCTCCAATCCTCTTTGATTTTGAAAAAGATTTTCCCAAACTTCATTTTGTAAATAATTTCCTAAATTCCGGTTTTTTTAAATAACTTCAAGTCTCCAAAGCCTTCATCCTTAGAGTTTTTAGGACTCACAATCCCATTTTCAATAAAATTTTGGTTGTCGTTTTCTTTCCGGCAAGCCACTTTTGAATTTTCATGATTTTTAAAATGTTTTAAAATAAACATGAATTTAAATTCCGTAATTCCGAATGATGGAATTTATGGAATTGATTCATGCAAAATAAATGGGCTTTGGTGGGGGCCCAACATCAAATAAAATTCATTTAAAATAAAAATGAATTTTGAGTGGAGTGTCATGCGTGCTTTTGATGATTTTGTACTCTATTTAGTGACATGTGAGCTATGTTTATGCTCTTTATTTTGCACTAACCCTCTCTCTTGATAGCGCATAGTGGTTCGCTGCTCAGGTACACACTCATTCCTACTCTGTTTAGTCTATGTGCATTTTTTGACTCCCGTATGTGCATGTTTCGCTCTGAGTATTCATTGATTTATTCATCCATTGCCATGTCAGCTTTCATTTTATTAGTAGAGACCCGACCTTAGGGACTTAGAGGGGTGCTACGGTCTTTATCGTACCTTCCCGATAAGTAACCTGACCCCCAAACCCGATCCGATTTTTCACAGACCACCTTTTCCAAAACAAGGAGTCACATTTAGGGTTTTTCTTTCTTATTTTGTTTACCCTTTAAAAATAAAACAAAAATAAGTGGCGACTCCAAGTCATTTTCAAATAATCAATAAAAATCAATTCTTCAAATAAAAATCGAGCTCGCCATCGAGTGGGAAACGCATCGAGCAATCGAAATACGGGGTCCACAAAATGACTTTAGGTCATGAATGAAAAATGACTTTGGGTCAAGAGCTCTGGGCTCTAAATGGAAAAGAAATGACTTTGGGCCATAAATGAAAAATGACTCTAGGTCGAGAACTCCAGGCTCTAAATGGAAAAGAAATGACTATGGGTTATAAATGAAAAATGACTCTGGGTTAAGAGCTTTATGCTCTAAATGGAAAAGAAATGACTTTGGGTCATAAATGAAAAATGACTCTAGGTCGAGAGCTTTGGGCTCTAAATGGAAAACAAATTACTGTCGGTCATAAATGAAAAATGACTCTGGGTCATAAATGAAAAACGACTCTGGGTCATAAATGAAAAACGACTTTAGGTCGAGATCTTTGGGCTCTAAATGAAAAAGAAATGACTCTGGGTCATAAATGAAAAACAACTCTAGGTTGAGAGCTCTAGGCTCTAAATGAAAAAGAAATGAAGACCAACTCGAAAGTGGATAGGAAACAAAAAGGCTCCAAGACATATGCTCAAAATGTTGAGGGTCGGACTACTGAACTTAGGAAGACAAATATGCCCCAGTATCCAAGGTGCTCATACCACTGAAACAACCAATAAACCAATCATCCATTGAAATCAATAAGTCAGAAACTGATGCATCATGACAAACCTCTAAAAAATCTGAATTGAAAGAACTCTCTATGTCTCACAAGTAGCTTTGGTGACAAACCTCAAAATGTAAATCTCAGAATATGTATCGAAACTCATATAAAAGTACATATCAGAGTGTACAAAAAATACTTCTCATCTAGATAACCCAATATGTAAGGTAATCAATGGCAAAAGCAATCTATCTCATGAACATCTGGCTAAAAGATCCACCCATGCTCCTCGAGTGAAACCTGATGTGACCCATCTCTATCTCAACAAATTCATGTACGGAGGTCCTAATACAGTCAATCATCGGAAGCCCCATACTAGTACTCAATCTAAAACCAAGTTGGCCATTGTCCCAATCTCAAGGATACTCAAAGAAAATGAGAAAATATGCCCCAGTATAAGATTTGATGTCAAGGTCATGAGGTTAATAAACAACACCTATTATCCATCGTTATACCAACACGTAAACAAAATCTCATCAAGGAGAGGAGAATATGCCCCAGTATAATGTATGATGTCGAAGTCGTGAGGTAAACAACCAACATTAATTGTCCATCCTCGTACTACTACCTGAACACAATCTCATCGAGAAGAGGGGAATATGCCTCAGTATGGATATCTAATGTCGAAATCATAAGTTAAACAACCAACAATAATCATCCATTTATGCATAATCTCATCAAGGAGAGGGAAATATGCCCTAGTATCGATATCTGGTACACAATAAAGAACATGACATCGTCAACCAAACATCTGTCAACATCAATCAATCTCCTAATAACATCAGTCAAACATCTTAATGATCAAGATCAAGGATAGCCACACAACCCAACCATGACTAAGGATCTAAGAGCAAAGGAGAAATATGCCCTAGTGTGGATATCTGATGCACAACAAAATGATGAATCCAATATCATCAATGGATTGTCTCCAACTCAAAAATCCAGCAAACATTGATATACCAAGCAGGAGAGAGAAACCAAATGCTTCTAAAAGTATCTCCCATAAGAGAAAGCATAGTAATGACTATACTTTAACCAATCTACAAAAGTCTATTCAAGTGAAGACTGTCAAAGATAACATTTGATCTCATGGTCTCAGGGTGATATTAAGACACGGGACATAACATAGGTGATTACTACTCAAAAAGTGTTATTTGATAGCTTGTAATTAACTCTTTTAAACACTTTTGAGTAGTAGTTATTGCCTTTTAACCCAATTAACATGTTAAGGACCCTTGCAATCAATTCTAATCAAATTGTGTTAAGTTTTGGTGTTTTGATAGCTTTTTGATCACCAAAGCAATCCAAGAATGAGGGAGAGCTGTATATAGTTCATGGAAAAGGAATGGAAAGCTCAAATTCATGAAGAACAAGCTTTGGAGCCTCATAGTCCTTTGCCTTAGTCGTTCAAAGTATGCAAGGAAAGAGCACTGGAGAGAGGAAAACAGAGTGAAGAAAACAGAGGACAGCAGCTGCAGTCTTCTTGCACACTTTTGGAGCACTTCCCGAAGTCCTTTTTGTACATGCTATATACCATTTTAAAGCTCAGGAAGTCAACAATCCAATGCTTCAAACCGTGTGCAATTTGGAGTTGAAACAAAGAAGTTACAGCCACTGCAAGTCAATCACTCTAAGCTGAAGAAAGCATTTTGCAAAAGTGTTGCGGAATCACCCTTTTGTTGCGAAATGATTTCGCAGCCTTTTTGTACAGTGTTGTGGATTCCCTCCCGAAGTTTCCCGATATATTCCGCAAGTTGGAAGCCGAACACCACAAGATGAAAGACCACTTCGCAGCAATGTGAAATCAGCCGTTTGCTGCGAAGTCATTTCGCAGCCCTTTTTGTGCATCTGCAAAATCTCGCAGACCTCGTTTTCACCTGCGAAATGGTCCTTAGTGCTTCTCGATATTTGTGCACCGAATCTTTTAGATCTTTTCTTCAGATATTTTTGTATAAATTTCCATTCTTCTCCTTGTAATCCACCAACCATAAGATTTCTTAGTTAGGAAGGTTGGAAAAACATCTCTATATATATTCCCTTGCATCCAATGTAATATCGATCAATAGATAGATATATCATATATAGAATCAACGAACAGAGCACTTGCTTTGTTTTTCATATATATTCTTGTTTTCTTGTTAGTTTTCTTGCTAGCCAAACAAACTCTGAGGATTTTTCCTCAGAGGATGAGAGGCTAAGCTTTTTGTCTCTTGGAGTAAGGAAAGCCGGGTAAGTTTCCACATACATAAATTGGAAGTTTTGTTGTTTTAGTTTTTAATGAAGAGAAAGTGTGACCCGTTAATGGTTTTTATCTTTTTAGTTAACTTAAAACGCCTTTAAATCACCTGGGCCAACACTTGGTAAGACAAGTGATCTCCGTCCATGGAGATTCACTAGTTTATCTCTTGCGAGCCTTTGGGAGGTGGTTTGAAGGTAGGATTTTCTAGAATAGCCAACACTTGGTAAGCTTTTGGACTCCAAGGAGACATCCATTAGTTATCTCTTGCGAGCTTTTGATGGGTAATCCAAGGTTAAAGATCACCTTGAATGGCAAGTGCTAGGTGAGAGGTATGAGCCATTGCAAGGTGCATCAGTGAGAGGGATTTAGTGTTTGAACCCATTAATGGGAAGCATCTGTACAACACCGGTTGGAGAAGGAACTATATGTTAATTCTATAATGCGAGGAAAAGAAACAAGTGACCGGAACTCCCTTTTTGTATGAGGAATCTGAGCCTAGTGATCTGAACTCCAAGAAACACTTTTCTTTGTAAGTAAAATCAGTTAGTATTTTTGGTTAGTTTAAATCTAAACCTTTTTCATTCAAACATCTTTATGTTTTATTTTAAAGCTAACCTTGAAATGAAAAGGCACCAATTCAACTTTGAATTAATATCATTTGTGAAGTGAAAACCCATCCCAGTGAACGATCCTAGAGCCACTATGCTATAATAGCTTTGTCTTTGCTACCCTAGTATATGGTGTAATAGGTTATAAATTTTGTTGATTACTCCCTCAATCAAGGAGCACCAGCTGGACACGAATCAGCTGAGACACCAATTAGGCATGAATCAAATGGCGCCGTTGCCGGGGCTCGAACCCCGAATCAAATGGTGCCATTGCCACTGCCGCTGCTAGGGACGAATCAAATGGCGCTGTTGCCGGGGATCGAACCCCGAATCAAATGGTGCCATTGCCACTACCGCTGCTAGGGACGAATCAAATGGCGCCGTTACCGGGGATGGTGCCACTTTATAGTGATATCACCTTTCTAGAGTACTTGTGATCTTCATCACAAGTTTGGTGACTTTTCTTTTCCTTTTACTAACTCTTTTTATTTGTTTATTTTTCTTTGTTCATGTTTTAGTATATCTTTTATTTAGTTTTTAGTTTACCTTAATTTTTTCCTTAGAATCATTTTTCTTTTGTTTTCTTTTGTGTTCTCTGTTTTTAATTCACAATTTGCTAGTTGTGCATGCCATATTGAATACCATAGCAGAGGAAGCCATGAACTTCATGAGTTATGTGGCTGAAGTTTCAAGAGGATGGGATGAACCAAATGCTAGAGATATGGAAAGAATGACGTCTCAACCTAATGCTAAGGGTGAGATGTATATTTTGAATGACGACATAGACATGAAGGCAAAGATTGCAGCTATGGAAAGGAGATTGGAAGAGCTTGATTCGACTCATGGTAGCTTAGCTTTAAAGGCGTATCAACAAAATTTATACCTTGAATACTATTACTAAAGTAGCCAAGCTACTATAGCATAGTGGTTCTAGGATCGTTCACTGGGAAGGGTTTTCACAAACACAAGTGATATTTAAATTAGGAAAATAGGTGATTTTCTTATGGATGTTAGCTTTAAAAGAAGATGTAAATATTTCAGAAAGATTTAAACTAATCTAAGCTAACATTAAAGACTAAAATGAAAGGGTGTAAAAACAAGTTTCTCAAAGATAGGATAGCTACGCTCTGGCTCTTATGCAAATTGGAAATCTCAGGATAGTCTCCTCGCGTTGGGGTTGCAACTATGGTGATGCTTGCTTCCCGAACCGGTATGGATTTAGCAAATCAAGTTTTAATCCTTTAAAATGACAAAACAGATGGTAGTGAATTTCATCAATGGTTATTCACCTTTGACTTCCTTTGAATGGCTCGTAAGAGATAACTAATGGTCTAAAGCCAAAAGCTTACCAAATATTGGCAACTCAAAGTCATTCCAAGTGATAAACTCACCTTTCAATGGCCATTTGAAATTGGTTCTAATGGATTAATGCAAAACTTGGAATTGAAAACCTCACCTTCCAATAGCTCGTAGGGGATAACTAATGGATAGAAATCCAAAAGCTTATCAAGTATTGGCCATTGGAAGTTGTCCAAAGAAAATAAAAACCAAACTTTGCCTTAATGAACCTTTAATGAAAAACGTCTACCTTACCTTCCGAGTGCAAGAAATTTCCATGGGATTGCATCCAAGCCATCACATAACATCCATACTTTGAGAAACTAAAAGTTTTAGCCAATCATCCTCTAAGGAAAAGCCCTTAGATGCTGTTTGGCTACTAAGAAAATAGAAACGGGAGAGCTGGAGAAGAGAGAAAAACAGAGCAAGGCTCCGTCTGTATATATGCATCTATATTCTATATCATCTCTATTCCAAGAGGTGATTTCCACCCCTTATATAGTCTTTACAAAAGCCAAAGCTTATGATTGGTTAGTTACAAGGATAATAAAGGAAATTACATCACAAAATACAAAGGAAAATATCTAAAGTGGAGTCGGCAAAGGGCAGAGCAAAATTCGCAACACGCATGGGTTATGCGAACCAAATGCGAACCAAATGCGAATTTCGCATATGCTCTTGTGGAATGCGAAATTTTCGCATATGCTGGAGCAGTTGGCTTCCGAAGGCCATATCTTCCTCATTTCAACTCCAAATCGTGCACGGTTTGAAGCGTTGGATTCTTGACTTCCAGAGCTTTGAAATGGTATATAGAATGTAAAAAATGGACTTCGGGAAGTGCTCCAAAAGTGCGAAAGAAGACTGCAGCTGCTGTCCTCTGTTTTCCTCTTCTCCATTGTTTGCTTTTCCACTTTGCTTCTCTTTGCTTGTGCTCGTGTTTCCACTTGAAATTCAAGCCTGTAAATGTCCAAAATCCTTGATTTAACTTGTCCAAGTAGCTCCTCCATCATTTGGCATGCTTGAATCGATTCATAAGCTGATAAAAACATGTAAACTTGCCACAAAAATGGTTAAAACCAATTACTAAGGACCTTAATGAATTAATTGGGTTAAATGAATATGATTACTACTTAAAGGTGCTTAAAACCATTATAATTAGGTCTACAAAATAGCACTTTTTGGTAGTAATCAGAGCTAGAAATGAACCAGATGCAAGAAGTGCAAGCCATCTCTCAAACACCATTGCAAGCTATGCCTTGTGCCATTTGTCGATCATATGAGCACTGGGTGGATGAGTAAAGAAGACACTGATTTGGAGACCTTAGTGAAAGGTTACTCAACTCTCATACCTATAAAGTGCAACAACTCTGATCCTGGAAACAAGGGATCTCACAAAACTCAAAAATAAAATAAAATAAAATAAAATATCTCACGAAAAACTCTCATCCCTCAAATTGCATAATGAAAGTGACTCAAGGAGTGAAAAATTCCTCATGGAAAACTCGCACAAAGCCTTAATGATAAATCCAGTAAACAACCCTTAAATAACAACACATGCTCGATGGAGTAGGATATTAAGTACAAACACATCATTGTGTTTTTTTTTTTTGTTTGTGCATATCCTGGTCATCAATAAATCATACTCCAATGAGAAACTAAAAGGAATGAATAAACTCTCTCAAATCACTGATGAACACACAAAACCTTATCCCATGAGGCAACCTCTCAAGCAAGAGTCTCCGAATCAATGCCAAATCATGGAATAAAGAGAGTGATATGACTACCCTATATGCATCAATATGTGAAGAATCAACATTCCTAGTGAAGAGAATATGAAGTGTAACGACCAATAATGAAGGCCAAGATAGAGATGAAAATGTGAAAATAGTGGAACGTAACAAACGGGGTGGTGAGGTGATAATAGAAAAAGGTGATAAAGATAAGCCTATAAATCCAAAACTCATGAGACTTTCCTTGCAAAGCATGACTATACATCAAAGAGCCCCAACTTGGGTGTAGAAATAATAAGCAAGGCTATAGAAAAGAAAAAGGCTATAACATACCACATGAGGCTCGATGGGCTAGCAACGGTCTAATTGTGGACCCTCACCCGATCTATCGACCAATGTGACTCGCTTTTAAAAGAGAAAAGAAAAGTTGGTTTTTCGAGTTTTGAAAATTCTGCCCCCGATGAGGAATGGTGTTGTTTGGAGTCGCCACTTACTTTTTATTTTTGTTTTTAGAATGGGGAAAATCAAGTAAGAGCAAAAACCCCTAATGACCCCAATATGGAAAAAACGGTCTACGAAAACTAGATTCTGGGTCCGGGGACCAAGTTACCCATTGGGAAGATACCTCATGCGAGGTAGCACCCCTCTAGGCCTGTAACTCGGTCTCTACTAATGAATTGAGTATGTGGGAGCATATGGGTTAAAGATCAAATGGAACCCTAGGCTAAATAGATATCATGAATCACACAATCCTAATTGATATTTGGCATGCATATGAATTCATCAACCAAAACCAATGATGCGTACCTGAGGTCCCTAGCCATGCGCTACAAAAGAGATTAGTCAAGCACACATAAACACATAACAAGCATTCAAGATTAAGCACCATGCATGCATATGAACTCAATAACCAAACATCAATGATGCGAACCTATGGTCCCTAGCCATGTACTACAGCAAAGGGTGAGTCAACCATGCAATTCAAAATCAAGCATTAAAGTTTGTGCCAAAGAGGAGGAAAGCTGGTTGAAATGAGGTAAGGGACCCCCAAATGTCATACAAATCAAACTAGACTTACCTAGACCACACCGCCCATAACTTCAAAATGGGCTCACACTAACTGAACCAAACATTGACTTAAACCTTCAAGATGGCCCACAAGTGCCCCATAGCAAATGGGTTTGAGCCCCAATGGATACGGGCTCGAAAAATGCCAAAATTGAGGGTTGCCCATAATTCTCTTGCAGAACAGGTTGAACCAATTCCCAACTGGTACAACCTGTTGAGAAAAATTCCCAAATTTTGTTAGAAAATTCCTAAATGAATAAGGAATCAAACAAAAGTAGTGGCGCTTAATTCTGAGCCCAGACAAGTGAGAACCAAACTAAGCAAGGTCAAGTGTTCCTCATAGCTGACAGAGTCAACGAGCCGTGGTGCTAAACCGGTTGAATCGGGTACCAACTGGTTCAGCCGGTTGAGAAAAATTCCCAAATTTTTTCAAAAAATTTCTAAATGAATAAGGAATCAAACAAAAGCAATGTTGCTCAATTCCAAGCCCGGATGGGTGAGAACCAAACAAAGCAAGGTCAGGTGTTCCTCATAGCTGACAGAGTCAGCGAGCCGTGGTGCTGAATCGATTGAACCGGTTCCCAACCGGTCTAGCCGGTTGAGTAAAATTCCCAAATTTTGTCAAAAAATTCCTAAATGAATAAGGAATCAAACAAAAGTAGTGGCACTCAATTCTAAGCTCGGACGAGTGAGAACCAAAGAAAGCAAGGTCAGTTATTCCTCATAGCTGATAGAGTCAGCAAGCCATGGTGCTGAACTGGTTGAGAAAAATTCCCAAATTTTGTCAGAAAATTTCTAAATGAATAAGGAATCAAACAAAAGCAACGGTACTCAATTCCAAGCCTAGACGGGTGAGAACCAAACAAACCAAGGTCAAGTGTTCCTCATAGCTGATAGAGTCAACGAGCTGTGGTGCTGAAAATTAAAGTTACTTATGCACTGCAATTTGAACTATAGTGTATGATGAAAGTGAACTAGTGTGTGTTCTTAAAGTAAACTAACAATCATTACAGGTTGCAATTAATCAAATTAGAATCAAAATAGAGAAACCAAATGGTGGTAAGCCTCATCTCATGTATGTATCGAAGGGTTTGAATCAAATGAGGCAAAATTGAAAACAAAAAGTGAATTAAACTTGAGCCTAAACGTGATTCTAACACATCAAGACAACAATCATCCTCAACTGTAATCCTCAACAATTCATAACTAATCAACAACAATCATGTGTGGCCTTTATTATCCACACCCAAACAAAACAATCTTCATATCAAAGGAAATAGAAGAGGAAGAGGAAGAAGAAAAAGCATATGAAGACGATGAAGATAACCTGTAGGTAAAAAAATTCAACTTACTTACCTCAAAATCTCCACCAAATATGATCTGTGTATGCCGATGATGACTTCCAAAAACCGAGATGTTGTAGCTCTCCTCTTAAAAAAACCATAGTGCTGAAGCTTTCTTCTTCAAATTGTGATGCTGATGGTGCTTCTGTTCTGCCTCAAGCCCTCTTTGCACTCAACTCACTATCTGTCTTTTTTTTCTTCTCTCTCTGTTCACTCTCCTTATTTATCCTTTCACATGAAGAACTCTCTGAGATGCATAGAATTTTCCCCCATGCTCTCAACTCAGAAGATGCTCCCCACCCTCTGTTTTTTTTCACCAGCAAAATATTCCCTCTCTCCAAAATGCCAAAAGGTTCCCTACTCTCCTTTTTTCTCACCTTTTATACTCCTAACCCCTCTCAGCATTTGAGCCTCCTGGGTTCCTTCCCCTTCAGCACCGAATTCCCCTCCATCAGCATGGGAACCACAACCCCCCATTATCTCTCTTGCACTCACAAGGCCAGTTCACTCTCTTCAGATTTCAACTTGCTTCACCACCAAGAATCCATATGGATTCGTGGTGGGCTACAAGGAACCCAAACCAAGGCCCAAAATGGACCCACAACATTGCCCAAAACCGATCTAGAGCTTATGGGCCCGAGCCATGTAGGATTGGGGCCCTAAAATTACCAAAATCAGTGTTCTACACCAGCTGACTCGGTGAACCAAATGCCAACCTATCGAACCGGTTGCAAAAAATTTTGAAAATTTGACAGAATGTTTCTGGAAGAATAAGGAATTCATGAAAAAAAATGATGCACAATTCCGAGTTCAGCTGAGGGAGATATGATCAAAACAAGCCCGAGTGCTCTGAACCTCAACATGCCCCTATAAACTCCAACTAAGCTAAAACATCGGGATGACCCCACTTCCTTCTTATAACGTGATGTGAACGACTAGGAAAATGGCCATGATGACCCTCTAAAATGAACTACATATGCACCATAATGGACCACAGACAAGCCCACACGAAGCTCGAACACCGACTAAGCCTAAAAGGGGCCCTAGTGGTGCTATATGAGAACGATGGGTGAATGTGACACCCAAAGGATAAATGCCAGTGTCGAGGGACAAAATTGAAGGTCTACAATAATATATAGATGGGGGTGATAAAGTGTAAGGCTAACCAAAATGATGGTCACCCATTCTATGACCATGGTCTCAAACGTAATAATTCTTCAACTGATCCACATTGGTAGGCTCCAAAAACTGGTTCCCATTTAATTCGGTCAACCATGCAGCCCCTTCTAGAGTCAACTCTCGAATAACATAAGACTCACTCCAACTAGGTTTGAACTTCCCTTTGGGATCTCTAAATAAGCCTTTGAGAATCCTCAAAACCAAATATCCTTTTTGTAATAGTCTAGGCTTAACCCATTTTCTGAAAGCACGAGCCATCTTTCTCTAATAGGCCTAAACATGATCTATAGCTCTCAATCTCTTCTCATCTAAAATGTTAAGCTGATCAAATCTAGTTTGAGCCCATTTTGTCTTATAAATCTACTGCTCGAGAGCTACTCTCAGTGAACCTTCTTTATCTCTATTGGCAAAATAGCCTCCATACCATATAGTAGAGAATAAGGTGTAGCTCCTATAGAGGTGCGAAAAGAGGTACGGTATGCCCACAATACAAAAGAGATTTTCTCTGACCAATCTCAAGAGGTTTCAACAATCTTCCTCAAAATCTTCTTAATGTTCTTATTTGCTGCCTCTACTACCCCATTAGTTTGTGGCCTATATGCAGAAGATCTATTATGTCGGATGCCATATTTTTGCAACAAAGTGTCAACCTCAGCTTGAAAGTGTACCCCTCTATTTAAAATCAACTCATGCGGCACCCTATAATGAAATGTGATGTGTGATATGATGAAATTGGTGACTCTAGCAGATGTCAACCTCGCATATGATGCAACTTCCACCCACTTGGTGAAATAATCTATGGCAACTAGGATAAACTCATGACCACTAGAAGATTTCGGTGAAATCTTCCCAATAATATCAATACCCTATACTGAAAACGACCATGGTGAGGTCAAAGCGTGTAACTCGGATGGTGGTGCATGAATGAGATCACCATGACTCTGGCACTTTGGACATCTCTGAACAAACTGACAACAATTTGTCTCCATAGTTAACCAAAAGTAACTTGTCTTGTTAATCTTATAGGCCAGCATGTGCCCTCCCATGTATGGACCACAAACTCTCGTATGAACCTCTCTCATCACTCGATCTGCAGAGGCTCGATCTAAAC
This sequence comes from Vitis vinifera, assembly GCF_030704535.1. Lineage (NCBI taxonomy): Eukaryota > Viridiplantae > Streptophyta > Magnoliopsida > Vitales > Vitaceae > Vitis > Vitis vinifera. The sequence goes on along the minus strand of NC_081816.1, from coordinate 9,303,068 downwards.
ATAATAAAAGCATACCATCAATTGATCGCCTATATAGAGTCTCTCCACAAATCATAAATCTAGTGGCCAACTGCCTCAATGCTTGATCCTTAACTGTGACAGCCTCTGGGTATGTGCCAAATCTAAGAAGCTAATAAATGTCATGATACCAAGGTAGATCATCTTAGGCCTCTGTTTTTCCAATCAGACAATAGTAAGCGGTGCAAACCTCGACTCAATCAACAATGGACATATAACCACATTAGTTGGAATGTCTACAAAAGAAGCTAAGGTAGCTAAGGCATTAACGAATTGGTTTTGTGCTTGAGGTAGACGAGTGTATCTCAAGTCATCAAATTTCCCAACTAGTAACTCTAAATAAGCATGATATGGCCTAAAGCTTTACATCCCTAGTCTTCTAATCTCCCTGAATCTATTTGAGTACCAGATTAGAGTCACCAAATACCTCATACTCAATTATGTTGTTCGTGGCAGGATGTTGATCTGAAAACGCTAAGTGAACTAACCTCGGAATATGATCACCTTGGGGGGATATCAATAAAACACCTATCCCAAACCCTGAGTGGTTGGTTGCACCATCAAAGTACATGTGCCAACCTAATAAGCTAGTCATAGCAATGAACTACTCAACCGAAAAATCATCGTCAACTGGTTTACCCTTAGATATCGGTAATGAGGTTAAGTGATCGACGACAATACTTCCCTTAATAGACTTCTAAGAAACATATTGAATATCAAACTCTATCAAAAGTATGAGCCATCTCATCAATCTGCCAGTCAATGCGGGTTTGTCAAATAAATACCTCAACGGATCTAGCCGAGAAATCAAACGTATTGAACACTTAGTCATGTAATTCCTCAATCTCCTAGTAGCCCAAACTAATGCTAAGTAGAGGCACTCAATCATAGCATATCTCATCTCATACTCTAACATCCTCTTACTCAAATAGTAAATAACTCATTCTTTCCCTGAGTCATCAAGTTGAGCTAGCATACATCCCAAGGCCATGTTTGAAACTAAAAAAATATAGAAGTAGTGGGTGTCTCAGCATAGGAGGCACTAAAATAGGAGGAGAAAGCAAGTACTGCTTGATCTTCTCACATGCAAACTGACAATCATCATTCCAAACTGTCGATTGGTTCTTCCTCAAAAGACAAAAAAAGGGCTCTCACATGTTTGTCAATCTGGCTATGAAACGACTGATGTACCATAACCTGCCCAGAAAACCCCTGATGTATTTCTCATTCCTTAACATAGGCATGTCAAGTATGGCTTTGATTTTATCTGGGTCGACCTCTATGCCCTGCTCACTAACCATATGCCTTAATAATTTCCCAAAAGTCACTCCAAAGGTGCATTTCTTGGGGTTTAGCCTCAATCTAAATTTCTGAATCCTCTCAAAGAATCTCTCTAGAGCCGCTAGGTGATCTGCTCTACCTCGGGATTTCACAATCATATCACCCACATAAACTTCCACATCCCTATGCATCATGTCATGAAATAAAGTAGTAGCAACCCTCTAATAAGTAGCTCTTGCATTCTTCAACCCAAATGACATAACTCTATAACAGTAGGTACCCCACTCGGTAATGAAGGTTGTCTTCTCCATATCCTTTGGAGCCATCAAAATCTGATTATAAACCAAAAATCCATCCATGAAAGACAACATTGAATGGTCTGCAGTGCTATCGACCAGCAAATCAATATGTGGGAGAGAAAAATCATTCTTAGGGCTGACTTTATTTAGGTCTCTGAAATCGACACAAACTTTAACCTTGCCATCATTTTTGGGAATTGGGACAACATTAGCCAACCATTCTGGATACTAAACCACTTATATAAATCCAACACTGAGCTGTTTTTGAATCTCCTTTTTCACTTGTAGACTCCAACGTGGGTGTAATCGCCTCAACTTCTACTTAACTGGTTTGACATGTGGTAAGATAGGTAAATGGTGCTGGACTATAGAGGGATCGAGACCCGACATCTTCATAAGACCATACAAAGACATCTAAATATGATCTGAGTAAATGAATAAGTCTATCCCTTTCATCTATAGACAAGGGTGAGCCAATCTTCAGCTCTCTAGGTTGATTCTCTGTGCCAAAATCAATAGTCTTAACATCCCCTATAGTAGGTGAAACTCTCTCATCTATGGGGTTTGAGTCATGATCAAAAGAGTCTCTATCTGAATTAGGCTGTGCGATCTCATCATCTATATCAAATATCTGTAGAGTAGGTGAGTGGGGTGCAGATATACAAATATTATCATAAGAGACAGGCAAATACTCAAAAATACTCAAATCCATAGATACGGAATCATAAACATCGTCAGGATAGGAAATAAATCCCAGTAATAGAGCTAAAAGTGTCCTAAAACAAATCATCACCAACTACAACATCCTCCATAAGCTAGAGCAAGGATTGTTTGGATCTTCTTGGCAACCTCGATAGTAGACACCCCGAATAGGTTGAATGGTGAAACAGACTCAGGCTGAACCCTCTCAACGATATGATTCATACTCATCATATCCATCTCATCCCGATACTCATCACGAGGAACAACTCCATCAATCACCCCAATAGGCTCAACACTTACTCCACAATCAGTAGTCTTCTCTAGAAAGCACAAAGATAAGAAATTGGCTCGATCTAGTGATGAATGAGTAATCATTAATGAAACTAGTGTGCTAGAAGTCTCATCTCCTAACTATAAATGGAGAAACTAATGCTGAAGCTCATCCACTCCCTCTATATCAGTCACAACGCCAAAATCCCCCATATACGGATGAACCTCTAATCCTTTGATGAAGTAGTCTGCCAAACTCATCCTATAAGAACGAACAGGATAATCGAATGGTGTGCAAGCATTACAAGGAAAAAGGTATATGGTGACATTTATAACGAGTCACCATAAACATAGGGTGTCACTACAACATAACGTCACCTTCTCCACTGACACCATAGAGAGTACCAATTGGTGACGTATTTGGAAGTGACAATAAAGTAGATAAATAGTGACCTATTCGGAAGTGACACCATATACTTCTAGTGATGATAGGGTGCCACATTAAATACATCATCTTTGAGTTATGATGTCACATTAAATGCATCACCTTTGAGTTATGGTGTCACATCATTGTAAATTATTGTGGAAGATATGATTGGTTTTAGTTATTGATTTTTGTAATGCTTATGAATTGATAAGATTAACCTGTTTATAGTTTGTCCATAAATATAACAATCATATTATATTTAACTCATTTTTCTGTAATGTTTCTAGAATAACTCATAATACATTGATCATCTAATAATATTTGTATATCAAATGTTCACAAAAGGATAGTACGTCCAACATATCAAACCCATCAAAACTAAAAAAGAAGAGTGAATACATACCAAAACATGATTTAGAAATGTTAAAGATCCTAAGATTCATGTATACCTCTATTTAGCATAAAATCGGCTAACTATAAAATGACATAAGAGTTGCATTTAAAAGCCCAAAATCTTGTTGCCTTCTTCTTTCTTTTTATTCTCCATTTCACCCTCCCAAGAGTGTATACCTGCATTTCATAATTTAATGAGTTTTAGATATTTTTATTGAAGAAAATAAACATGGATCGATTTTATCATAAATGAACAAATCTAAGAACTATTTTTTTTTTCAAATAAAAACAATATTCTAAGAATAAGCAATACTATACAAGATCTATGGAAAAATTCATGTAGTAGCTAAGGGACTCACCATGCATGGTGATCATGATGCATCAACATGATTCATGATTAGTTGTAGCACAAAAGTAGCCCATTCTCCTCTAATTTCATCGAATTCTACTTGAGAATATGTTTTTTTATCACCAAACTAAAATCAAATAAGAAAATAACATTAAAATGCATAACATTTGGAAGCCTAAAACTATGTACAATTCATTAAATAAGTAATACCTTTGAAGCAATAATTGTAGGATAAAAAATTATCTCTTTAATGAATCTCATAACGAAGTAGCCACATTCGAACCCTCCTTCTTATCTTGGACACTAATCGATCAATTATAAAATAACATTAGTACTCACATATATAAATGGTGTAAATGCATAAGCTAATGTGTAAAGAAATTTTTTTGGATGTTACCTACACTAGTTGCCAAGATGGTTCCCTCTTAGATGTTTTCTTTGTAGATATTCGAAGAGCCCTATGTAAATAAGTTCAATGGGTACGTTTTTAAAAGAGGAAAATATTATATGTTTTAATATATATAAATAATAACAAAATGTGTTTGAGGTGAATGTATTTTTTATTTATTTAAAAATAATACTATGAAAAATAATAGGAAGAACTTACATGTTTACGATATCCTTTAAGTCTTCACATGGTTTGTGATGCATAAGGTCAAGATAGTGGACTATCATTTTCCTTGGCTCAAGCACTACCAAGACCCAATGAAAGCTAAAACATTAAAAACAAAAGTAGCATCTAATTAGAAATATAAATCAATAATAAAACCTCAAATTAAAGTATAATATTCGTCACTTACTCGGGATTGTAGGGTATGAAAACATATTTAGCATCTTGGCACTCTATTAAGCGTTTTGACAACAATTGTGCTTTTTTCCCTGTTTGAGGAGTACTAAAGCCTGCTCATGATATTGTAAAAGGATTAACAAATATAAATTGTGATTCCTTTTGATTCGTGCCCAATTGGTGTCTTAGCTGATTCATGTCTAGCTGGTGCTCCTTGATTGAGGGAGTAATCAACAAAATTTATAACCTATTACACCATGAACTAGGGTAGCAAAGACAAAGCTACTATAGCATAGTGGCTCTAGGATCATTCACTGGGATGAGTTTTCACTTCACAATTGATATCAATTCAAAGATGAATTGGTGCCTTTTCATTTCAAGGTTAGCTTGAAAAGAAAACATAAAGATGTTTGAAAAAGGATTGGTTTTAAGCTAACCAAAAATAGTAGTAACTGATTTTAATTACAAAGAAAAGTGTTTCTTGGAGTTTCAGATCACTAGGCTCAGGTTTCTCATACAAAAAGGAGAGTTCCGGTCACTTGTTTCTTTTCCTCGCATTGGGGATTTAACATATAGTTATTTCCCGAACTGGTGTGGTGCAGATGCTTCCCTTTAATGGGTTCAAACACTAAATCCCTCTCACTGATGCATCTTGCAATGGCTCGTGCCTCTCACCTAACATTTACCATTCAAGGTGATCTTTAACCTTGGATTACCCGTCAAAAGCTCGCAAGAGATAACTAATGGATGTCTCCTTAGAGTCCAAAAGCTTACCAAGTGTTGGCTATTCTAGAAAATCCTACCTTCAAACCACCTCCCAAAGGCTCGCAAGAGATAAACTAGTGCATCTCAATGGATGGAGATCACTTGCCTTATCAAGTGTTGGCCCAGGTGATTTAAAGGCGTTTTAAGTTAACTAAAAAGATAAAAACCATTAACGGGTCACACTTTCTCTTCATTAAAAACTAAAACAACAAAACTTCCAATTTATGCATTTGGAAACTTACCTGGCTTTCTTCACTCCAAGAGACGAAGAGTTTAATCTCTCAACCTCTGAGGAAAAATCCTCAGAGTTTGATTGGCTAGAAAGAAAAATAACGAGAGAACAAAAATATATATGAAAACCAGAGCAAGTGCTTTGTAGATATATTTCTTACTTATACAAAAGGTTGTCTCTGAGAACAAGCTCCCGAGATTTGATTATATCTTTCCTTCTATATCCCTTTGTAAAGGAAATTACAAACTATATATAAGAGGTTATTCACCATTTGTTCTTACTTAAAGACTAAGGAATCCTATGATAGGTGGGTTACAAAGAGAGTTTGGGAATTTAGACGTAAAATGTTTAAAGCAAAATATCTCAAAATGTCGGTCGCACATATCGGGAAGCTTCAAGAGAACACCGCGGCACTGTGCAAAATGGCTGCGAAATTCTCCGGGTAAACACTATCAGAGGATCCGGATATGTCTGACCGGGGAAGTTGAAATGCCTTCCTCTCCCATCCAACGTCAGGCGCCGGATGTGAAATATTCGGATAAGGTGCCGGATGTGAAATATCCGGATGGAATGTCGGCGGAGAAGAATTCCGGATGTGAGACATCCGGGTGGAATGTCGGTGGAGCAACTCCATCCGGATTCCCCAAGAGGACAAGTGGCGCGCTCCCCTATCCGGACTCCCTCAGGGAGAAGCACATGGCACTCGCGATCATCACACCCCGGACGATAGCATATCCTATCTGGACATGGATTCCAAAGAACTCTCCTCAATCTCTGATTGCTTTGGTGATAAAAAAGCTATCAAAACACCAAAACTTAACACAATTTGATTAGAATTGATTGCAAGAGTCCTTAATATGTTAATTGGGTTAAAATGTGATAACTACTACTCAAAAGTGTTTAAAAGAGTTAATTACAAGCTATAAAATAGCACTTTTTGAGTAGTAATCACTCTCCCCAACCGACATATTGCTAGTCCCTTAGCAATGAAGGAGAGAAAAATAAAAATAAACAGTACTATAATTTACAACATCATGCTGATCAAAAAACAATTTCCAAGTGGCATGATGATCTAACTCTCACATGGAACATTAAAGAAATAAAACTCAAACTTCAACAAGAGTTATCAAATAACTTGTCTAATCACACTTCTTAAATAGAAGGCATTATGCAAATTTTAAGCTTTAAAAGAGTTTCCACTCCCAAAGGGTCAAACTTTACTCTTCCACAAAAATCTAAGTGTTATTTATTAGTTTCCGAATATAGTATGTTGAACTAATCTCTCCCCCAAACCTAGTTCTTTTTCAAAGCTTAGCAAGTTGATCAACCTCCAATAGGCTAGGAACGTACCTCTTGGTTCACAATTTTTTTCTTGTAGGAGTACAAGGCTTAAAGGTATTTTTTTCTAAATTGTTCATGTAACGGGGATCCATCGATGACTCCCAACCAATCAAGGCTTAGGGCATCAAGCTTTAAGGATCTTTCAACCACTAGTTCCTCGGATTTTAGCCCGGACTTTTGAGAATGAATTTTTAATACCCAAGCACCTACAGTATGTTAAACTCCACCTATCCACCCTTTTAACAAGCATTGAGGTCGGTGACTCCCAACCAATGAAGGCTTAGGGCACCAGGTTTTAAATATTTTCACCATATACCCCTCAGACATTGCTCGGGTTTCAAGGCAAGCAAACATTTTTCTTTCTTTCTTCTTTTTTTCAAAGACTCATTGGCCTTTTATAAGGTGTCCTAACACTATTAAATGAGGTTAAAGGTACCAAGTCTAAAATTTTCCTAAGTCAAGAGGGAAATAGTTTTTCATCTTATAATCGGAACCTATTGTGCACAGTGTGTGAACAGCTTAAAGTGGAAGAACTGAGGTTGAATTCAATAGACGTTTCAACAATTCATCAACTTTAATAAGTATAATACAAAATCTAAGTCAAGTAAAAAGACAAAAATTCAATTTCTCTCTTTTCATTTTGAAATTTTTTCCTTAATAACCATGGAGAGTAGAATAAAAACTTTTAAAAATTTTAAAAATTAAGCAAAAAGCAACTAAATTACCAAAATAACTTAGCATTAATAACAAAACTTCCTTTCTCAACTCTCCCCCCAACCAAGCTGAACATTGTCCTCAATGTGACAAAAGCGATTGAAAAATAGAGAGGAAGTGGTACCTCCTGAGTGACATGGAGTTTGAGTCGTATAGGAGAAACCACATGTTTAAAAAAAAAACAAAAGAGTTGGTGAGTAGAGGAAATAGAAAAATGTCAAGTTTAAACAAAAATGATGTCTATATATGATGTATCATCAGTAACACATCCAATCCCAGAATATAAGACATCAAAATATGAAATTATTCATACTAATATGATATGTAAAGACAAAAAATGAAGAGATGATCAAGTAATGGTAGGGTCCTGTGGAGGTGATGCATCTGTGGTGGCCTTCTAAGTGGGTTGGATAAAGACTTTGACCTCTTCTATGGTAGTCTCCTTAGATGACATAGTCTCCTCTCCTCTTGATTTTGATCATCCAAAAATCTATGTTACATCAAAACAAATTAAAATTAAAGCATTGAAATCAAAATTAAAACAAGTAATAAAATAAAACAAAAAGATATGGACTAGCTAGTATTTTAGAAAGACTAAGTCCATCAAAAAATTTGATCTTGATTTAGCTTGCCCGGATCCCATATGAAGTTTGCATCCCTCACTTGAGATTTGCTTTGTATGATTTTGCCATTCAAAGCTTGGGGGAAAGGAGGATGCATGTGTTTCTTCATTTCTTCCTTGATGACTATCCTCTGTGGTTCTTTATCTACATAGTCATCTTTCTCTGTACCTTTCTCTTTTTTCTTTCCTTTGATTTCCTCCCTTTTTTCTTTCTCTGTTTCACTCTCTTCATCATGCTCTAGTTTGCATGTGGGCAGATCAACCTCTTTACCACTCCTCAAAGTGATAACCGTTTTAACTTCCTTCACTATTGAAGATTCTCCCTTTTGAGCCTCCACTTCATGGATACCCTTGGAATTTTGATAAGGTTGAGAAGGAAAGTTTTCTTTCTCTTGCATTGTGTTGAGGTTGGCAAACCTTGAGATTGAATATTGGAGATTATCTATCTTTTGAGATAGATTATGTTGCACTTCATCCATCTTTTTGTTCAATGAACTCTCTACATTGTCAATTCTTTGACTGAGATGAGCATTGATGGATTTTTGAGCTCCAACAAAGTCTCCCACGACCTTGCTAAGATTCACCATAGCTTGTTTAAGGTTTGAGGCTTGCGGAAGTGCTTGAACAAGTTACTGGTACTGAGGTGGTTGTGGTTTCCAAGAGAAATTTTGATGGTCCCTCCAATTGGAATTGTAGGTGTTGCAATCACCAAACATTTCTCTCACCGTTGGAATGGTAGGACACTCTTCCACCAAGTTCTCATAAGATAGACAAATGGAACAGGGCATAGGTTGCAATGGTGTTTGAGAGATGGCTTGCACTTCTTGTATCTTCTTCATTTCTAGCTCTTCCAATCTCCTTGCCATAGTTGCAATCTTTGCCTTCATGTCTATGCCGTCATTCAAAATATATGCCTTACCCTTAGCATCAGGTTGAGACTTCATTCTCCCCATATTTTGAGCATTTGGTTCATCCCATCCTCTTGAAACTTCAGCCACATAACTCATGAAGTTCATGGCTTCCTCTGCTATCTCGTATTCAATATGGCATGCACAACTAGCAATTTGTGAATTAAAAACAGAGAAACAAAAGAAAATAAAAGAAAATAAAATTCTAAAGAAAATTATTAAGATTAATTAAAAACTAAATAAAAGATATACTAAAATATGAACAAAGAAAAATAAAGAAATAAAAAGAGTTAGTAAAAGGAAAAGAAAAGTCACCAAACTTGTGATGAAGATCACAAGTACTCTAGAAAGGTGTTATCACTGAAAAATGGCACCATCCCCGGCAACGACGCCATTTGATTCATGCATATTCTGATCACAGTCCCCGGCAACGACGCCATTTGATTCATGCCCAATTGGTGTCTTAGCTGATTCATGTCTAGCTGGTGCTCCTTGATTGAGGCAGTAATCAACAAAATTTATAACCTATTACACCATGAACTAGGGTAGCAAAGACAAAGCTATTATAGCATAGTGGCTCTAGGATAGTTCACTGGGATGGGTTTTCACTTCACAATTGATATCAATTCAAAGATGAATTGGTGCCTTTTCATTTCAAGGTTAGCTTGAAAAGAAAACATAAAGATGTTTGAAAAAGGATTGGTTTTAAGCTAACCAAAAATAGTAGTAACTGATTTTAATTACAAAGAAAAGTGTTTCTTGGAGTTTCAGATCACTAGGCTCAGGTTCCTTATACAAAAAGGAGAGTTCCGGTCACTTGTTTCTTTTCCTCGCATTGGGGATTTAACATATAGTTATTTCCCGAACAGGTGTGGTGCAGATGCTTCCCTTTAATGGGTTCAAACACTAAATCCCTCTCACTGATGCATCTTGCAATGGCTCGTGCCTCTCACCTAGCATTTGCCATTCAAGGTGATCTTTAACCTTGGATTACCCGTCAAAAGCTCGTAAGAGATAACTAATGGATGTCTCCTTAGAGTCCAAAAGCTTACCAAGTGTTGGTTATTCTAGAAAATCCTACCTTCAAACCACCTCCCAAAGGCTCGCAAGAGATAAACTAGTGCATCTCAATGGATGGAGATCACTTGCCTTATCAAGTGTTGGCCCAGGTGATTTAAAGGTGTTTTAAGTTAACTAAAAAGATAAAAACCATTAACGGGTCACACTTTCTCTTCATTAAAAACTAAAACAACAAAACTTCCAATTTATGCATTTGGAAACTTACTTGGCTTTCTTCACTCCAAGAGACGAAGAGTCTAGCCTCTCATCCTCTGAGGAAAAATCCTCAGAGTTTGATTGGCTAGAAAGAAAAATAACGAGAGAACAAAAATATATATGAAAAGTAGAGCAAGTGCTCTGTAGATATGTTTCTTACTTATACAAAAGGTTGTCTCTGAGAACAAGCTCCCGAGATTTGATTATATCTTTCCTTCTATATCCCTCTGTAAAGGAAATTACAAACTATATATAAGAGGTTATTCACCCTTTGTTCTTACTTAAAGAGTAAGGAATCCTATGATAGGTGGGTTACAAGGAGAGTTTGGGAATTTAGACATAAAATATCTAAAGCAAAATATCTCAAAATGTCGGTCGCACATATCGGGAAGCTTCAGGACAACACCGCGGTACTATGCAAAATGGCTGCGAAATTCTCTGGGTAAGTGCTATCAGAGGATCCGGATAATTCTGACCGGGGAAGTTGAAACGCCTTCCTTTCCCATCTGGCGTCAGGCGCCGGATGTGAAATATTCGGATAAGGTGCCGGATGTGAAATATTCGGATGGAATGTCGGCGAAGAAGAATTTCGGATGTGAGACATCCGGGTGGAATGTCGGCGGAGCAACTCCATCAGGATTCCCTAAGAGGACACGTGACACGCTCCCCTATCCGGACTCCCTCAGGGAGAAGCACACGACACTCGCGATCATCACACCCCGGACGATAGCATATCCTATCTGGACATGGATTCCAAAGAACTCTCCTCAATCTTTGATTGCTTTGGTGATAAAAATGCTATCAAAATACCAAAACTTAACACAATTTGATTAGAATTGATTGCAAGGGTCCTTAATATGTTAATTGGGTTAAAAGGTGATAACTACTACTCAAAAGTGTTTAAAAGAGTTAATTACAAGCTATAAAATAGCACTTTTTGAGTAATAATCACCTTTTTGGCAATATGTAGTTGATCATGCATGTGTCTATTATTGTATCAAAACACCAAAAGAAAATTATCATTATTCATATCCAATCTCATTCAACATGGGCAACTCATATTAAAAAAATAAAAACAAATGAAAATAAAAGGTGCACACCATAAATAGAAGAAGATGCAGTTTGATGGCACCTTTGAAGATGAAATAATGTATTCACAATCCTCTCTAGATATATATGTTTGAAATTTGACACCAAATAGTGAAACAGAGAGTTGTATTGGGTATGTCTTGTCATTACCAAGACAACCATCCACAAATTTCTGAAAATTTTTAATGACTGAATGATTTTGAGGCTTAGATTTTCGAATAATTGGTGCCTTCACTATCTTCTTCTTTCCTTTATCCAACACCTATGAAAAGAGAAGGATTGTTAGTAATATATACTCCTAAATAATAAAATACCAAGTTACAATCAAATTTACTATAGACATAAAATGACATACCTGAGGATGTTTAGTTTCAAGTATGACAAGGCTTGTTGGCCAGTCAAGCTCAAAGCCAATAGCATCCCCAACATTGATAATCTCATATGGATTTGGAAATGGGAGTCTAGCATCTGGCTTGTGTGCAACATTTATTACAACCAACCTATTTGATCATTTTTCTTCTATTAGTGTACCAGTTGCAACAACATTTCCTTTTCTTTCCACTGCTAAGTTACATTTAATTACCTTCAATACAACAAATAATATCATTTACATAGACTTTATATCACTTATATTAATCTTGTATTATTAGTAAGTAAATGCATACCTTGTGTTTCAGTGGTGGTTGTGGTGGTTAGGGCTCTTCCATCATTTTAAACATTGGTTTTTCTGCTACAATTGGTTGTAAAACAAGTTGTTGTCTCATGTTATTACCACCCATATTAGAATGGGGTGTGGGAGGAGACATAACTTGTCTTGCTGCAACATCTTCCATATCTTTTCGTACCATTTCCCATATTTCTTCTTTGATTTTTTTCATGTCATCAGATGGTTGATGAAAGTATGAGCTGGGCCTAACCAAACGGTCTTAACCTACCACACGTCTTGGATGACCAGGCTTACCCAATGCTTGACATAATATGTCATTTGGACCAGGTGGAGATAGTCCAGTCTCCTTGGCCTTTTCTAGTAATTCATCCTACAACAAAACATATATTAGTAATAATTTGATGAAGATGATTTACATATCAATCAAAGACAACCAATTCAAGGTAGCTAGAAAATGAATTGTTTTAATATAAAGGATAATAGAAAGTTTGATGTATAACATAACTACCCATAAAAATGATAGCATTAAGCCTCTTGCCTATTAACACCTAACGATATCATCACAAACCATAGTCACATAGACATACTAACACTATAGGCTCTAAAAGGCATAAATATGGTAACTTACTATCATGTTAATCACTGGCTCTGTAATCTCATTAAACTTTCCTTTCTTCTCACGTGTTTTCTTCCATAAAACACTTCTATCAACCCTACCAATACCCCCTTCTGCTTGTAGTTATAAAAATTTTAACAATAAAACTCATTAGTTCAATATGATCAAGTTAATAAATGATATTTAAAAATTGGAATCATTTTCCTATAAACAAAATATATACTCCATTTTTTTACCGATATTGATAACTTACTATATCCTGCTCAAAACGTGCATATCCTTTTCTTCCAAGATAATGATTGTAAATGTGTTTATCTCTTCTCAATTTATAAACCTTGTGATATTCCTACAAAATATAGACACAAAATTAGTACATGGTGAAACTATGTAAATGTAAAAATTGAAGATGTATTAAAAATAATGCTTAACATTAAAATGTTCAGAAAGTCTATCTTTAACAAACTGTCTCCAATGATCCTCTTATATGAATAGGTAGATAGGAGGTGGATTTTTCAGCTTTTTTTGGGTCATTCTTGAAAGGCAATATATATTTTTTTGTCAACTTGTACTTAAAGGTTCGAAACCTGATGCCCATTAGTAGGAAACAATTCCGCTTGGATTTTTGATTCACATTAAAGCTTGTCTACAAAATAGCAGCCCATGTTAGCTCATGTTAATGAATGTATACAATAATTATATATGAAAGCTATAGATAGACTTACCGTGATCAAATCCCATAACTTCTCCTTAGTCTCTTTAGGGATTTTTCTCCAAATCTCAATAATTATTGGCACATGGGTTCTAGTTATTGTACCAAGATAACTACTTAGTTCAATTGAATTTTCTCCAATATGACTACCAAGGCTATTGTATTCAATCTTGAGCTTTATCCCTTTACTTTGATTTTTTGCAATCTCTGGTTTCAATGTACTACCTCTATGCTTTACTTTTGGCATTTCCTCTTCTTCTGGATTCATATTTGTGTGGAAGATATCAAGTAAATGTGCAAACTAGTACTTCACCAACAAACCTGTAAAATGACTAAAAAACAAGATTAGTATAGCCTTGCATATATTTTCTATAATTAAATTATTCATTAACAAATATATTTTTTGAAATTTTCTTTCAAAGTTTGTCTTGTTTTTTGATTTCTTATCAATAATGAAGAATTTATTTGTGAGGATAATAAAAAAATAAATTAGTGCATAGTTTCAATTATGATTTATAGTTTTAACGAATGAGAGTTTCAAGTTATGTGAGCATAAAATCAAAACATGATAATAAAAAATAATATAAGTCTAGTTCCATGGACAACAAAAAAGATAGTTAAATGAAGATTGAAGTGGTACCTTTGAATAACATATGTTTATGATGCATGAAAGAAATTTGGGATGATCAATATATATATATCATGAGCAATATATAGAAGCTAAGCTAATGTGCAACTCATGAAAGCTAATGAGTGAAATGCCTTATTATATCTCATGTCAAGGGTACAATATATTATTTAATTATTTTCAATCCATATGCCCTCACAGTCTTCTCTCATGTATATTGCCTCTGATTCATCCATAGTATCAAATGATTGAACTTCTGGCATTGAACTTATAAAGGGGTGATGTTCCATGCAATTATCGGTGAAGTCATCCAGTCCTTCCATGTTGTTGAAATCTTTTGGAGGAATTGAGAGAACATTGGACCATTTGGGATCAAGTTGGTCTTCAACATAGAAGACTTGCTTGGCTTGTGATGCTAAAATAAATGGAACCGATTTGTGACTTATTTTGGAGAAGTCAACTAATGTGAACCCTAGTTCATCAATTTTTATACCATTCTTGTTGTCAACCCAATCACACTTGAAAATTAGAATTCTGAACATGTTGTAATCAAGATCCCATATCTCATTAATGACCCTATAAAAGCAAAGTTCACCAAAAACTGGGTTCTTATCCTTAGAACTGGCAATTTGGATAGTCCCTGCTAAAATGCTAACACCACTATTTGGTTGACGCATGTCATGTCGCGTTCCTTAGTGTGGTAACAACACCCATTAAAGATATATCCAGGATATTTGACCCCCTGGTGAGTAGGGCCATGTGCTAACCACCTAAGCATGTTGGGAATATCTTGCCCATTATGGATAACCTCTTCAACCTGTGTGTAATCAAAACATAATTTGAAACTTATGGTGTTTTCAGGTTTTCAACATATTAAAATAATTTCTAAAAACTAAGAGATTACCTTTCCTTTAAGCCAATATGTAAAACAACGCATATGTTCTTCTTGCAACCAAATTTGTCTCTTAGATTGTCAAGGGTATTGAGACTTCAACCAATTCATGTGTTCCCTATAAAGTTATAGACAAGGAATGCAAACTTAGGATTTCATCATTATGTTATGAAATTATAAAAAAAATAAAGGTATATTTTTCTTACTCAATGTATGGCTGGACAATAATTGTATTCTCTAACACATAATGATATGCTTGTAACCACGATTTGTGATCAATGTTGGTAGAACGACCACCAGTTATAGGTCTACCAAATTTGTTGTCATAATTGTTACTTTTTGGAATTCCAATTGCATGAGTCCCTGATAAATATTCAGTACAAAATTCGACAACTTCCTCTGCTAAATAGCACTCAGCACTGCATCCCTTAAGCCGATTATGATTGCGAACATATCCTTTAAGAGCTTTCATATACCTCTCAAATGTACATCCACCTAAAGTAAACTAGACAACATAGTCGCACCTCCCTTATCAAATGCACTGTTAGATGAAGCATAATATCGAAAATGAAGGTGGAAAATACTTTTCAAGTAAGCACAACGTGACCACTAACTCATTCTATACTTCATTCAATTTTGGCACATCAACCACTTTTGTACATAATTTATTGAAGAAGATACACAATCTTGATATAGTATATCTCACATGCTTTGGAAAAATAGAACGTAATGCCATTGGCAACAGTTGTTGCATAAGTGCATGGTAGTCATGAGATTTTAGACCAAACAACTTCAATTCCTCTAAAGAGACAAGATTTCTAAAATTTGAGCAATACCCTTTAAGGACCTTCAAATTAGACAACCTTTGACAAACTAATTTTTTCTCATTTCTGGATAGTGAATAACATGCAAGGGGAAGGTAGGTCCGTTTCAAGTCAACTCTTGGGAAAAGTTCAGACCTTAAACCCATTTCAACTAGGTCCAGTCGAGCATTAAGTCCATCATTTGTTTTCCTTGGGATGTTAAACAAAGTAACAATAATACTCTCACAGACATTCTTTTCAATGTGCATAACATCCAAGTTGTGACGGACATGAAGATATTTCCAATATTCGAACTAAAAAAATATGGACTTTTTTTTCCAACAATTTGTGTTCACATCAGATTCAAGAGATTTTATCTTCATTTTTCCCCAATAAATAGGAATGAGATCAACTTTTTCAAGTATTTCTTCCCCACTCAAAATTTTAGGAGGAATCCTAAAATCTTGTTCACCATTGAATGCCTTATTTTGTCTCCGATAGGAATGGTTACGTGGAAGAAATCGTCGATGACCCATATACGAGTTTTTCCTACCATGCTTTAATCTTTTGGAACATGTTCCTTCTCCACATATTGGACATGCATAATATCCTTTCATAGTGCAACCAACTACGTTTCCATATGCAGGGAAATCATTGATTGTCCATAAAAGGATGGCCTTTAAAGTAAAAACCTCACACAAGTGTGCATCATAAGTCTCAACTCCTCTTTCCTACAAAGTTTTAAGGTCATCCACCAATTGACTCAAGTAAACATCTATATTTTTACCAGGTTGTTGTGGTCCTGAGATCAATAATGATAGCATCATAAACTTCCTTTTCATGCACAACCAAGGAGGAAGGTTGTATATGATCAATATAATAGGCCAACAACTATGTCTACTGCTCATAGACTTATGAGGATTTATACCGTCTGCTGAGAGTGCTAGTCTAAGGTTTTGCGGTTCAAAAGCAAAATTAGGCCACATATGGTCAACTAGTTTCCACGATGAGGAGTCTAATGGGTGGCGTAGTTTACCATCATATTATTTATCCTTGGCATGCCACATAAGATGTTTAACAGTTTATGAGGATTGGAACATCCTTTTGAATCTAGGGATTGGTGGGAAATACCACAAAACCTTTGCAGGAACCCCTGATTACTACTCAAAAAGTGCTATTTCATAGCTTGTAATTAACTCTTTTAAACACTTTTGAGTAGTAGTTATCACCTTTTAACCCAATTAACATATTAAGGACCCTTGCAATCAATTCTAATCAAATTGTGTTAAGTTTTGGTGTTTTGATAGCTTTTTGATAACCAAAGCAATCAGAGATTGAGGAGAGTTCTTTGGAATCCATGTCCGGATAGGATATGCTATTGTCCGGGGTGTGATGATCGCAAGTGCCCTGTGCTTCTCCCTGAGGGAGTCCGGATAGAGGAGCGCGCCACATGACCTCTTGGGGAATCCGGATGGAGTTGCTCTGCCGACATTCCACTCGGATATCTCACATCCGGAATTCTGCTTCGCCGACATTCCACCCGGATGTCTCACATCCGGAATTCTGCTCCGTCGACATTCCACCCGGATATCTCACATCCGGAATTATTCTCCGCTGACATTCCATCCGGATATTTCACATCCGACACCTCATCTGGATATTTTGCATCCGACGCCTGATGCCGGATGGGAGAGGAGGGCGTTTCAACTTCCCTGGTCAGACATATCCGGATCCTCTGAAAGCGCTTACCTGGAGAGTTTCGCAGCCACTTTGCACAGTGCCACGGTGTTCTCCTGAAGCTTCCCGATATGTGCGACCGACATTTTGAGATATTTTTCTTTATATATTTGATGTCTAAGTTCTCCTGAAGCTTCCCGATATTTGCGACCGACATTTTGAGATATTTTGCTTTAGATATTTTATGTCTAAATCCTCAAACTCTCCTTGTAACCCACCTATCATAGGATTCCTTAGTTATTAAGTTTGGAAAAAGGGGTGAATAACCTCTTATATATAGTTTGTAATTTCCTTTACACAGGATATCAAACATATATCGATCATAGATCGAACATATATCGATCATAGATCGAACATATATCGATCATAGATCGAACATATATCGATCATAGATCGAACATATATCGATCATATATCAATATGTAGTCTCTCGGGAGCTTGTTCTCAGAGACGCATCCTTTGTACAGTTTTGCAAAGAAGTAAAATACAGAGCACTTGCTTTGCTTTTCATATATATTTTTGTTTTCTCGTTCTTTTTATTTCTAGCAAATCAAACTCTGAGGATTCTTCCTCAAAGGATGAGAGGCTAGGCTCTTCGTTTCTTGGAGTAAAGAAAGACGGGTAAATTTCCACATGCATAAATTGGAAGTTTTGTTGTTTTAGTTTTTAATGAAGAGAAAGTGTGACCCGTTAATGGTTTTTATCTTTTTAGTTAACTTAAAACGCCTTTAAATCACCCGGGCCAACACTTGGTAAGGCAAGTGATCTCCATCCATTGAGATGCACTAGTTTATCTCTTGCGAGCCTTTGAGAGGTGGTTTGAAGGTAGGATTTTCTAGAATAGCCAACACTTGGTAAGCTTTTGGACTCTTAGGAGACATCCATTAGTTATCTTTTGCGAGCTTTTGACGGGTAATCCAAGGTTAAAGATCACCTTGAATGGCAAGTGCTAGGTGAGAGGTATGTGCCATTGCAAGATGCATCAGTGAGAGGGATTTAGTGTTTGAACCCATTAAAGGGAAGCATCTGTACCACACCGGTTCGGGAAATAACTATATGTTAAATCCCCAATGCGAGGAAAAGAAACAAGTGATCGGAACTCTCCTTTTTGTATGAGGAACCTGAGCCTAGTAATCTGAAATTCCAAGAAACACTTTTCTTTGTAAGTAAAATCAGTTATTATTTTTGGTTAGCTTAAAACCAACCTTTTCCACCAAAGATTATGTTTTCTTTTAAAGCTAACCTTGAAATGAAAAGGCTCCAATTCAGCTTTGAATTGATATCAATTGTGGAGTGAAAACCCATCCTAATGAACGATCCTAGAGCCACTATGCTATAGTAGCTTTGTCTTTGCTACCCTAGTTCATGGTGTAATAGGTTATAAATTTTGTTGATTACTTCCTCAATCAAGGAGCACCAGCTGGACATGAATCAGCTGATACACCAAGTGGGCACGAATCAACCCCCTTCTTAATCTTTCTCCCCTCATTGTTTATCTTCCACCTTGACTTTCCACAAGTTGGGCATGCAATAGCATCCTTATACTGGTTTCTATACAAAATACAATCATTAGGACATGCATGAATTTTTTGATATTCCATGCCAATAGCACTGAAAGTCTTTTTAGCTTTATACATGGATAACGACATCTCATTATTCAATGACAACACATCTCCAAGCAACTGGAGCAATTCTGAGAATCCTTTGTCAGACTAACCATAACGTGCTTTTAAGTTGTAAAGTTTTACCAATGCAGACAACTTTGTGTATTTCATGCATCCAAGATATAAAGGTTTTTTTTGCATCTTCAAGTAACCTTCCAAACACTTGGGGATCATTCATACAATTAACTTGTGTAACATTAACCATATCTATTATGTCAGCAACATCATTATACTCGCATTTGTCATAACGTTGTTGTGAGACATTTGAAAATCCTCCACTAGGACTCTTTTCTCTATGCCAATACCATACTCGATAACTGAGATCTATTCCATTAAAGAACAAATGCTCTCTAATGACTTGAGGAGTTTGACATAACAGATTTCCATAACGTAAGCATGGGCATTTTATAGAGGTATGGTTGGTTGAATGTGCTAATGCAAAATTGATAAAGTCTTCAACTCCTTCATCATACTTAATTGACCTTCTATCTTTTGACATCCAATCTCGATTTTCCATTTCAATTAAAATAATGTAATATATATCCTAGACAAGAGAACTGCAAAACTGTTAATATTAAGAACAAAAAAAGTTAAGTACATCTTTCTTCAACATAATATTGGATATATTTAAATAACTAAATGTAGCTTATATATACAAGAACAAAAATTAATATGCATTAGTACACAAAATAGTTGTAAAAAGTTTGTGAAAAAATATGCATAAAACTTTGCAACAAAATAAAACACATAAGTATACAAAACATTTGTGAAAAGTTTGTCAAATAACTAATATGTTTAATTTAACACGCTTCAAAAGCATAATATATAGAAAAAAAATTTAATATATATAAATATTTAATTACCTTTACAAGGTAATTTTATCTTCCTTACAATTGATACTATATAAGAGCAAGCAATAAATAAACGTACACTTACACTTTTGGTAACTTCTTTGATAATGAATTGCTTACTATTTGAACCTATTACAAAAATAATATATTATCAATATAAAATGTTACAGATTAAATTTTATTTTATTTTTTTACTAAAAATGACACATATCCGTAATCAACTATGAAGCAATAAATAAACGTACACTTACACTTTTGGTAACTTCTTTGATAATGAATTGCTTACTATTTGAACCTGTTACAAAAATAATATATTATCAATATAAAATGTTACAGATTAAATTTTATTTTATTTTTTTACTAAAAATGACACATATCCGTAATCAACTATGAAGTCATATTGTCAATAATACATTGTAACTTTTCAACTAAATATTCATCTCCATTAAGTTAAACTAATAATAAAAAAAATGCAATATTTCAAGTATGAACATGTGTATTTATATATATTACATGCTGAAAGTCATTCATATAATTTACAAATATTAAATTTAAGTACTAAAATTTTAATTTATAAATACTAAATGTCAACTAGCTACAACCATAAATTTGATAAATATTAAATTTATCAAAAGTACTAGTCTTTTTGTTTGCATTAATAGACCTATCCGTAGTTGAAGCCGCATGGGACCATAAATTCATAATTTAGTCCAAAATATTTATAAAAATTATTATATCAAACTATATATTGAATTGATAGCTTTTGAGTCATTTTTTTTTTACTGTGAAAACCACCATTCATGGGATTTGGGTAGTTGGGTTATGCACCTCATGGTGAGAGGAACGACCCCACTTTGAAATAAATATTTCTAGCTTGTCCTTTCCAAAGAGTTCATTAATAAGTATGTAATTGGCTGACATCATAATCATGTTAGGATAAAGTAAAAGGTTGATGAACACGATCATCTAAGACCTCTACTTGCCATGTTATTTGTGTTAGTATAAATACCCTTTCAGACACACAATTACAAGAGGGACAGACCTGTATGCAATATGATCTTCATATTAATCAACATTTCCACTTGAAAAGAAATCACTAAATCACCAAATCACCAAATCACAAAATCAAGAAATCAAGAAATCATGAAATCAAGATCCATTCAATTTTATACCCACTGATCCATTCCAATTTTCCCATCACATTTAGACCCATTTGGAACTTCTACCACCGGTGATCGAATTGCGGAGAGAAGGACCTTAAACACAGCGAGGTCGATCACGTCCTTGCCGCTGCTGGCTGATTTCCACACCGCCTCTATCATCCTCTTCCCATCAATCACGTTGTGGATCAGCCTCAGCGAATACAACTTCAACAACCACTCCAATGCCGGCTCCATGACCTTCACGGAGGCTGAATCAAGATCCAACAGAAGAGGCTACAGAACGAACCCACATTGGATGCTGATAATCCTAACATTGGCGAGTTCGAATTTGGATCCGACGAATCTAAGAGGGTTTCAATCTTTTCAAGCATAGATTTACAATCTCAACCAAACAACACCCACTCTCCGATAATGCATGCCCGGACGAGGATCTCCAGCCACGGGCAGAGACGGGAATCACCAAATAGATGATGGAATCAGTGAATGACCCAACATTCTTCAGGCTAGTGATATTGGACGAAAAGGTTCACATGGAGAAATACAATGGGGATTTCATATTTCAGATTTCATACAATGGGACGTGTTCACCATATGAGGCATTCTGTACCTATCATTCTCACACAATTACTTATTAAAAATCATTCATTTTTCTCTTGTTTTTCACTTTTTTTTTAAGGACTTGATCATGTGTTTGGTTTAGATTAGAAAATCAATTAATCTACAGTTTTTTCTTCTATGCTAGAAAATTAAACCTAAGTTTTTCTTCTCTACAACTCAAGAAAACGCAATTCACAAAAACCATAATACAAAGATGTTGAAACAATTAATATAATGACATTAATAAAAAAAAATGATAGATCTAAGAGATTTTGGGTTACCTGGGAGTCCACAAAGTGAAGAATGTTGGTTGTGAGCGTGTTGACTATGGGTGAGAGAAAAGGTAGAAGAAGATCATGATTTTATGTATAGGGTTTATATATTGAGATTTTTTGGATTGTGGGTGAGATATGGAAACAATGGGCTTTTTTTATATATTATCCATCATTATTAATTCTAAAAGTGGGCTCATTAAGTTATAATACTTAAAAGAATTTATTTTATATGATGTCACTTCCCAAAAAATGGCACTATAAATATAAAACTAATACCATCTAACTATCTCAATTGAAGATTTTTTATATGATGTGTCACCTTTATTAATTATAAACCCTATGGTGTCATTATTTTAAAAGTGACACCATAAATAGTGACACCATAAACTATTTTTGTAGCAGTGAAGTTAGACGGGCTCTCACTCTCTCTCTCGGTACAGACGCGCCATATACCTATAGTTAGCCTATGCAGGAACAAACTCAAGCCCAAATGGTGTATCATGATTGACAGTAGCCACAAACTCCATGAGTCCATGCTGACATCGTCTTAGTCCCAAATCAAACATAAAAGACATACCCCTCATCATGTCGAGTACCACCATACTGTTATGCTAATCAAATGACATAGCTATGAGATCTCTATAGAAGTCCCCAACCTCGAGAGTCTGCACCTCATCAAATGTAAACCCAATCAAAAATAGGTTGTCCTCACTATGACTGATCCGAAGCACTAGCTCGGAGGAGGCAAACATATCTCTAGGAGACTATATTGTGATGACCTGCCTGTCATGTATAAACTTCACCTTCTGATGAAGAGAAGATGGAATAACCCTGACCCTATGAACCCAAGGTCAGCTAAGAAGTAGGTTAAAGGATGTAGGAATCCTCAAAACCTAAAATAGGATGGGGAATGTAGTTGAACCAATCAACAACTTTATTATCAAAGTACCTATGACCTCCCTTTTAGTACTATCATATGCTTTGACCATCTATGTAAAGGGACTGAAGTCTGAAGGTGCATAACCAAGGGAAATAGCAGTAGCCAATGGACAGACGTTCAAGGCCGAGCCATTGTCCAATAGGACGGATGGAACTTTGTGGCCTGAACAACCAACTGTAATATATAGAGGACATGTATGGTTTGAACCCTTGGGTGGCAAGTCATCATCTGAAAACACAATACATGTGGCCTTGTCGGTTGTCATCATACAAACCAACCCCTCCGGAGCATTGGTGGTCTCCACACGGATCTGGCTCAAAGCCCAAATCAATGCATCTCTATGAGTACTAGAAGATGCTAGCAAACTCTAAATAGATATGCGGGCCTGTGTACTCTGTAACTGCCTCAGTATCTCATCATCCTCTCTCCTGACCTCCTCATGAGAGACTGCACCATCAAATGGCCTAGCTACTAGAGGTGGAGACTGAGCCACTCTCCCACTACGGGTCATAATCTGTACATTTCTCCTCTCTAAATCATCATCATTTGATCATAGGATAAATGGGACGGATGAGCCCTGACATGTCATAGCCGACGATGCAGTAGGAGTCAACTCAAATGGTATCCAATCTAAAATCAAACTAAACAGAGTAAAAGTCTGAGAACCTATTGTGTCAACCTCATAACCATCATCCAAAAAAATCGGCTCAAGCAATCCATCATCCCAACTCATCATGTGTATGTTGTCATCCTCTACAAAATCTATGTGATGGATATTGCTCGAGGGGTGGTGGCACTGCATGCGTAGAGTGAGCGGGTAAAGGATTTGTGGTTACACTTGGCTACCCCAAGTTAACCAAACCCTGATCTATCAAGTCCTATATAGCATGTCTCAAGGCGGCGCAATGATTCATGTCATGCCTTGGACCCTGATGGTAGGAATAATGTTGATCCATCCTTAAGCGTAGTGGCACAGGCTGGGGTACAACCCTAGGTGCCAACTGAGTCAAAAAACCACCCTCCATGAGCTTCTAGAAAGCTCAACTCAAAGGTATACCTAGATGGGAGAACTATCGTGTCGGCCTCTGTACAAAAGGAATAGTAGTCTATGGGGCTCGGGGCCGAGGGTATAAAGTAGGAGGCCTCTCTGAGACCTGTGTAGCAAAAATAGGCTCTGGGGTCTAGTGTAAGTATGTAAGAGCCATGAGATTGGGTGGTCTATATGGAACATAATGCTATGGGTAATAGGCTCCTGAAGTCTGCCCAAATGTCTGATAGCGCCTGAGATATCTCAATCCTGCTGAACGGATAGTACCCACATCTCCTGGTCTTTGTCCTCTTGAGGGCTTCTTCCCCTTTGTCCTCTAGCAATGCCCTCCTCTATACCATATAGAGCCTGTACCAAGGATCCAAAATCTGTATGAGGAAATCCCATCAAATGTTTGGCAAATTTGGGTTGTAAGCTCCTCAAAATCATACTAATCTGGTCCTTCTCCGAATGACGATCAACAATCTGGGCGATCTTCTCTCTCTATCAAGAGATAAATGAAGTCAATAACTCCTCTAGTCTCTATCTCAAGGTCTCTAACTCTCTCCTTGAGACATCAATGATAGTATTAAACGCGAATTGTTTCAAAAACTCTTAGGCCAAATCATCCTAAGTCCTACGACGTGAAACATCCAAAGAAGTAAACCAACATTGTGTTGTATAGCTCAAGGACATAGGAAAAAACATAATTAAGTGGGCCTCATCCAACCAATGGGCCCTCATCACACTACTAGATAGCCTCAAATGAATCTTAGGGCAACCTATGCCCATATACCTCTCAATCTCTGGCATTCTGAACTGGGCTGGTAAACTAGCCACCAGTGCTCCGTCAAAATCATCTTAACTGATAGCTCCATCTGAAACCCTCATATGTCTCATATTTTGCTTGAGTCTATCCATACAAGCATGTGCATCCTCTGAGGCCTGAATGGGTACTACGATAGGAAGTGGGGTAGCATCAGTCTAACTATGTAAAACATATGGTGTAGGGTGTGGAACCGATTGATTGAGTAGAGGGGGTGGTGGTGCCACAGAGTCATACTGTGCACTATCCTGAAGTGGGGCCTACTACCCATCTATCATCCGGTCGAGGTCAAATATAACCTCTTGAATCAAAGCCATGGCCACGGCAAACTGGTCAACAGTGACTACTTGAGAGTCCATATCTCTTTGATCTACTCTCTAGTCTGGCTTATCTAATGCTCTAGTCAACCTGTCCCTAACTCTAGTCCACGAAGGCGAATCCAGATTGGGCACAAAATACTCCTATAAACACGAAAACACTAGATGAGGTGTTGTACAGGGCTACCTCTGTAAGAACCAACTAAAAGGTAATCAAGCATACAACCCATGTATACTTAAACTAATACTCGTATCTGATCATACCAAAATGAGAATATGGAGAGGGTAACCAAACCCAACTGTAACCAAGGCAGCTCTAAAGGTCCACATATGTACCCACGTGTAGGAATGAAATCCTAATTGGGTCTAAGCTAACCTACAAGGTTGATGTGGCTCTATAAAATAAAATGGGTGGGTTAAAGGATCCCTAGCAGAAGCGATCGTACCCTCCGGTGGTACGCAACCCTCTGCATGTCTCCAAGGAGATGGGGTGTTTCCATGCAAGGTGGTCATCACCTCCACACATGCACTTCCTCGTATTCCTATGGGGTTTCTAAATGGCGAAGATTCTCTCATATCTCAACACTCAAGGATAATTTAAAGTGCACAGTGAAGGATGTGGGTGCATCCAAAAAATCCTAAATCTAAAGTGAGATAGTGAACAGAGACATGCAATCATACAATCATGCAAGAGATAGGGTTTTCATGCAACAAGCAATCATACCAAGCAAATAAGTATCATACAAACAAAGTCTTATCTATCATATATGAGAGTGAATCATGCCAAAGTGAACAAAGCAGTTAAGTGATCATTCAAGGCAATCAAACATGTTAAGATAGCAAACAAATAAAGTAAACAAGCCAAATCACCTTGCCTAACAAAAATTAAGGTACCCTCCAGTCGACCAATTAAACGCTACATTTTCCTCAATTAGTATTCAAGCTTAATTCTCGAGATCCCTAGTGGAGTCACCAATTTGTGGACCCGCATTTCTCACATGCGCCCCCACTCGATCGACAAGACTCACTTTTATTTGGTTAAAAATTAGTTTTGGAAAAGTCAAAGTCGCCACTTATTTTATTTTATTTTAAAGTGAAAATAAAATAAGAAATAAAACCCTAAAAAATGACTCCATAGTTTTTGGAAAAACGTGTCTTTGAAAAACCTAAGTCTAGGTCAGGGGATCAAGTTACTTATTGGGAATGTACCTCTAAGAGGTAGCACCCCTCTAAGCCCTATAAAGGTCTCTATTAACTAAATTGAGGGAAATGCGGTAATTAATTGGTTAATTATAGATACCTAAGCAGGCTAGGTGATTTAAAAAATAGCTCGCCTAACAAGAAAGCCAAGCACAATCATAAAGAAGATTTAGGGTGCATACTTGGACCGCATCTTAAGCGCTGTCACAAGACATCAGAGTTAGTTCAAATTATATATCTTCCAGCATGCGCTTTGTTAGAAATAATAGAACAATGAAAAATATATATATCAAGACACTCAAGCACTATCAAGTATAGA
The DNA here is from genome assembly GCF_030704535.1 of Vitis vinifera. NCBI lineage: Eukaryota > Viridiplantae > Streptophyta > Magnoliopsida > Vitales > Vitaceae > Vitis > Vitis vinifera. The sequence continues at coordinate 9,276,365 of NC_081816.1, read as the reverse complement.
TGCAGTTCATAATGACAAGCATATTTACGGAATTTAGAAGATGGGTGGTAGAGGACATACCAGGACAACATAAATAACTTATAATGTGTTTCTGTAGGACATGAGGGGTTAGATAATAATAAAATAAAGAAATCCTAGCATGCTTGTTATCTAATTAGCATAACAAAAATAATCAAAGTATACGAAATCATTAATTATCACACACATCTTATATATAATTACTAAAAAATAGATAGATATGATTTCAATAAATGGCAAGGGTGACAACAAATATGAGTTTTGAAAAGATGATTTTATGTAGGGGTTTCACCAATTCCCTAATTAATATACACAAATCTAGCCTGGAATTATCCCATTTATTTGGGACCACAAGCTTGGATTCGTGTCTTACTAAAAATCGTAGTTTTTATTGAAAACTAAGTAGGATGCGAACAGAAAAAAAAAATGGTTGTATATTATTTAAAAAAAATGAGATTTTGATTCTAAGGACTTTAAATGAATTATTTTTAACACAAAATTTTCAAAGGTATCTTTTGAGAAAAACATTTGATTTAAAAATAAAGGGAATTAATATGAAAACAACAAAACATAAGAAATAAAATACCGAGCAAAGCAGAGGAAAACGAATCCACAAAATGAAATTTTTGACAACCCGAGCAAACTAAAGTGGTGAGAATGGAGGCCAATTTTCACTATTTTTCGATGACCTCTAAAAATTAAAGATAAAGTTATTATAGCAACTAACCAGGGATTTTTAGATCATGTAAACTTTCATTTTGCCACCAAGAATTACAAGCTAACATTTTAAAAAATCTAACTTTCATTCTATTACTAAGAACTATGGAAAACAAGGGTCTAAAAAAATTCTATCTTTTAGATGATCATCAAGAATAAGAAAAAAAAAAAACAATTAAAGACTTCAAGAAAATCTTAAACTAGCATAGATAATCAAGAACTAATCATTGGAATTTTAAATGCATCTAAACTTAAGATAAATCAATCAAGCGCTTATAAATGAGTTTTAAAATGAAACTAATAATACGAGATTATCACAATTATCAACTTAGTTTCAAAGAAATAATAAATGTCATCAGGCATCAGGATCAACAAAACAACATCTAATAATTTAAAGAACAAGGCATAGATCATAAAAAAATCAGTAACTTATTGCTTAGAAACGAATATAAATTAACATGGGTTTTTAAAATTTACTACTAAGGATTCTGGTAAAAATAAAAGTCAACATGGATCAATATAGAAAAGAATTCATAAGTATGCACTAAGGTGATCAAATTATTAAATTGACTAAAAAAAGGTAGTTTGATTTCCACAATATGATACATTTTCGAAAGATTTCATGAGTGTTGATTTATAAAGAAAACAGTTAATTTCCAATTCGATAGTTTTAATGAATTTTATTTATAAAAGAAAGTTTGGATTTAGACAAAATGCTTTAACTTCATTTAAAGAAAATGCTTTTAAAAAATTTATTTACAAGAAAATAAATGTTATTACTTTTGTAAAAGAAATATTTCATGAGTATTAAAAAAATAGTTGATTTCCAATTCGATAGTTTTAATGAATTTTATTTAGAAAAGAAAGTTTTGATTTAAAAAATGCTTTCAAAAAAAATTATTTACAAAAAAAAAAAAAAAAAAAAAAAAAAAAACCATGATTCCCACGTGAAACAGTTTAGTGTTAAAACCTCATAAAAAAATAAACCATGAATGATTCTACTTCATTTACAAAGGAAGGAATTTCCTAGGAAGAAAATACAAAAAAAAAAAAAAAAAGTTAATAATAATAATAAATTTTATTAATAATAATAATAATAAAACCCCATATATAAAAAAACATATTCCACCATTTAAAAATATTTTATAAATGTAAAAATATCTTTTATAATTTTATTTGAATTTTTATTTAATAATTTTTTTAGACTTTATTTTATTTACAAAAGGATGATTTCCACAACTTTTTATTTAGAAAGCAAAGAAATTATTATTATTATTAAGAATAATCAATTTTATAAATAAGATAAACAATTATTTTATATTTTAATCCAAGAAAAAAAATGTTTAAAATAATTTAAATATTACGATTTTTTTTTATTTGAACAAAGCTATCATAAAAAATCATCCAAATATTACAAGAAATAGGATTTTTGGTGACGGTTCCCAACCGTCACCAAATCTTATATATCCGTGACCAAAACCTATTGTCACGGTCTTATGAAATCGTGACCAAGCGTCACAGTATGAGGCGTAGCTAAAAGTATTGGTCACGGTTTCCTAAGTGATCGTGACCATATGATTTCTTTTTTTGTGACGGCCATACAAAAACTGTGACCAAAAAAGTTAAGAATACTTTGCTACTTATTAAGTTGATTTAGTCACGGTCAGGTAATAAATCGTGACCAAATGTAATCTTATGGTCATGGTCAATGTCTCTGACCGTGACTAAATGTAAGCTTATGGTCACGGTCAATGCCCCTTACCGTGACTAAATGTAATCTTATGGTCACAGTCAATGCCCCTGACCGTGACTAAATGTAATCTTATGGTCACCCATGACCGTGACTAAATGTAAGCTTATGGTCACGGTCAATGCCCCTTACCGTGACTAAATGTAATCTTATGGTCACGGTCAATGCCCCTAACCGTGACTAATGTAATCTTATGGTCACGGGCAATGTCCCTGACCGTGACTAAATGTAATCTTATGGTCACAGTCAATGCCCCTGACCGTGACTAAATGTAATCTTATGGTCACGGTAATTAATTGACCGTGACTAATTGTTAGGTCTATTATGACAAAATATACACTTATGGTCACGACTACTAATGACCGTGACTGAAATTAATCATGGATGGCCGCCTTATCCCCAAATTTTGGTGACGGTTCATTACTGATCGTGACTAAAATACGCTTATAGTCACAAATTTTTAGTGGCCGTGACTAAAATTTGTTATATTTGGAAATTGGTTTTTTATAAATTCAAATTTCCCAAACCTGTTATAAACCCAAACAAACCCATTTTAGACCTGTATATGCAATTAAAACAATTTCAATATATTACAATCAATTATCCCAAGCTAGTTAAAAACTTATATATCAATATAAGTCATTAAATAAATAAAAACATAATATAACAAAAAAGAAAAAACCAAACAAACAAATAATAAAGAGATTCAAATTTAGTTTCATATTCTAACATAATATAACAAATCAACCAACCAAACATCACACAATAGTCATAGAAAGCAAAAAAAGTTAGGAGAATCTATCATATAAATAAGTAGCATAATCTTCAAAAAAGTTAAGAGAATCTATCATATAAAGATGTAGCAAAATCTTCAAATTTCTACTTCTTTTGCTGAAATTGTTGCATCATTTGCATCATCTGTTCTTGAATTTGTGCTTGCATTTTTCTTTGCATTTCCATCATTTTTTCTTCAAACTCTTCTTTCACTTCTTCTCGTGTCTTCCTTTGAACTTCTATCAACCTCTCTTCAAATGTTTCTTTCACATGTGAGAGTTCCTCTTTCACATTTGAGAGTTCTTTAGTTGCAGTTGTAAACTTTTGTTCTGCAGCTATTAGCATCTCTTGGGCATTTTCAATTTGTGTTGAAAGAATAACTCCTGATCGCCTTCTACTAGTAGAACCAAAGATTGAGCTAAGAGTAGGACCAAATCCATACCCTCGAACACGACCATGTCTCTCTGGACCCATGACTTGAGTATATATCTCATCTACATATGTAGATGCTACAGATGTAGATCCTACAGATGTAGATGATACAGATGTAGATGCTCCAGATGATGCAAAAGTATAAGAAGATGTCCCCTCAGGTTGGGATAGTAATTGCTGAAATTGATCCTGGAATTATAAAAAAAATAAAAAATTGTTAAACTTTTAAAATAATTTAGTATGTGGCTATGATTGAAATACAAGTATATAAAATTTATTTACTTCATTACCATAATCTCCTTAGAATGATCATCAACAGGCGTCCCATCTTTTCTTGTGTGTGTCAGGGCAAACATCTCAATTCTATTGGGCTCACTTCGATCCTCTTTCTTTTGTGCCTATTCTTACAAGTAAAACAATTGAGTTATTTATGATAAATTATTTATGTACAAACAAATCATATTAATAATAAATTTTCAACCTGTTCATATCGAATTTGAGCATAACTTTTTGATCCCGATGTATGCTTTATCACTTGCTTTGCCCTATTTGCCTTGTTTTTTTCTAAGATATCCTACATCAATTAAAAAATAGCAAGTCACCTATATAGGTAATAGAAACATAATAAAAGTTATATACATGAAGTATTAGGTTAGATATAACTAATAAATATAATTTTATGTGAATATGAGTATCATAAGATACATTATCAAGAAAATATCATTATCTTTACCTTGGCTTCAAGTGTACCCCAAAAGTGGATGAGCCACCTCCAATCATCATCTGATAAGTGTGGAGGTCGATGACACAATCTCTCCTCATCTGTATTATAAGGGTTATAATACTTGGCCTTCATTTTATTTCTATAGCTTCTAAAAAAATTTCCACAACATTGAAGAATGTAGCTCTTACATGTTTCTTCTAGTTCATATTTTTCCTGTATTGCATTAAAATGTCATGTATAAATAAGAGGTATCATTTTTAAACAATAACATTACAATTTAGATTGAATAGTAACTAGCATATACCAATACTAAGGCCCAAATCTTTTCCTTCACATCTTCACTAACATGATTCCAATCTTGAACTTGGATGGGCACATTGTGTTGAGATCGCACCAATGTTCCCATATAGCTTGACAATCTTTCCCCTTTTCCATCATAAACAACTTGCCCTCTGGTATTGAATCTTGTAGGTTTTTTTCCCCGGGTTTCATACTAAGTAAATCTAAGTTACGTGTTGGGCCACGTGTCCTCTTTTTGCTAGAGGATGAACCTATTAAGAGTAATAATGAAATTAAAAGAGACATAATTTACTTATCTTATATAAAATTAAACATTAACAACCTATCATTCAAGAAATTAAACATATGTAAACTTATCATATGTAAAGTTAAACATAATTTTCTTAATCATACCAACAACTGAAGGATCTGAAGAATCGGAAGGATTAGAACTACTAGGAGTAGTAGTTGCAGCAGGTTGTATGTCTAAGAGTTGTAGATTGTCCAACTCATCTTCTGGAGACACTATTTGTACTCTTCCTCTTCGATGTGACATTTCCTACATAATAAAGTAAATTAGAAAAAGTAATACAAAATAAGTTACAGAAATAATATGAAATAAATTACAATTTGTATATTTTGTAAGTATATATTTATGTACTTACCAATATTATTAGCTACACATCATCCTGAATAAATTCATTATGTCTTTCAACAATGTTTTCTTGTCGTGATAGTAGAACATCTGTTTGGATAGTTTCTCCTGCAATATCATTTCTATCCCAATTGATTAAATCATTCTCGGCCAACTCATGCACATCACATTGACTATGAGGTGTTATAAACTGTTGATATGGCTCTGGATCATTAGTAGATACTTTCTTATTCATATCATAAACCCCTCGAGTTTGTATCTCTACAACGGTGTGCCAATTTTCCTCATTTGAATTTTGAACATAGAAGACTTGTTTTGCTTGAGATGCAAGCACAAATGGCTCATCTATGCATATGGTACGTTCAAAATTCAAACACGTGAACCCATATTCATCCTTTTTTATTCCCCTTCCACTATTGATTACATCCCACCAGTCACACTTGAATAAAATAACTCTATTTCCACCAAGGTAATGTAACTCAATTACATCAGTTAGCACACCATAGTAAGAAACATGACCAGGAATTGGGTTCTTATCTCTTGCACTTGCAAAGCTTGATACCTCTACGGTCACAACAACTCCACTATTTTGAGTTTTTTTTCCTCTTTTCTCGTTCTCTTGTGTGAAATCTGAACCCATTAATGATGTATCCTTTATAACATGTAACTAATGTACTTGGTCCACAAGACAATGATAGTATGTGTTCAGAAATTGAACCTTCATGTCGCATTTGTATAATCTATAGATTCAAATATAAGATGTTAATACATACATGTGTATTAGATAATAGAACAATTTATGTAGTGAATGAACTTACACGTTCTTCAAACCAACTAATGAATTCTCTTGTGTGAATCAAATCTACATCTCGTGCACCAATACGAGGCTTAACCCTTATAGATTGCTTATGCTCTCTGATAAAAAAGAAAAAATTAATTATAATGCTCACAAAGACCAAAATTAAATTTTTGTATGAGAATTAGTATAAAGTTTTATTCAAATAAGTGTCTTACTCAATAAATGACGTCACTTCCTCACAATTAGTCAACACATATAAATGTGCTTGGGACCATTCTTCTGTGCTAAGAACACGAGATGTTGACTTCCCTATTGTACGTCCCATGCATTTGAAAATGGTTAACCCTCCACCATTTGTTATGTTATTTTCAATGACATAATTTCTTTCTTCACGGTCATGCTTTGTTTCAACATCATGCAAATATCTTGAGCAAAAGGTTGTACATTCTTCTGCTATGTACCCCTCTGCAATAGAACCTTCTAGACGACTCTTATTACGGACATAAGACTTTAATGTACGTAAATACCTATCATTTCACAACATGATAGATTTGTTTCATGAACTATATGAAACCTAATATCCATAAGATTAATTGAATGAGAACATACCGCTCGATAGGATACATCCATCGATATTGCACTGGTCCAACAACCTTTGCCTCACTTGCAAGATGAATAGGTAAATGCACCATAACATCAAAGAATGATGGAGGAAATATTCTTTCTAATTTGCAAAGTGTGACTATTATGTCATTCTCAAGGTGCTCCAATTGATCAGTCTTTAACACTTTAGAACACAACTGTTTGAAGAAACTACATAGTTCAACTATAACAGCACAAACATTCTTATGTAGAACTCCTTGAATTGCAAGTGGAAGGAGTTGTTGCATGAGAACATGACAATCATGAGACTTCAATCCAAATATCTTTCTTTCATTCACTTGTACACACCGAGAGATGTTAGAAGCATAACCATCTGGAACCTTTGCTTCTTTCAAAAATTTACAGAATTCCTTTTTTTCATTTGAAGTTAGTGAATAGCATGCAGCAGGCAATATAACCCTATTCCCTCTTTGTATGGGGTGAAGTTGATCTCTGATACCCATAGCTTGCAAGTCAAGACGACTATTGAAGTTATCTTTCGATTTACCATCAATACTCAACAAAGTGCCAACTATACTATCACATATATTCTTTTCAATATGCATTGTTCCAAATTGTGATGTAAAATGAGGGTTTTCCAATATGGCAATTAGAAAAATATGCTTTTTTTTTCCAATTATGCTCAAGTTCAACATGTTCTTTTTTTCTTTTTGCTGACATCTTATTTTTTGATGTTTTCCCTAAAGTAATATGTTCCATTCCATCTAATTGATGTAGGACATCTTCCCCATACAATTGTTTAGGTGCTGCTCTATGCTCTTCATTTCCATCAAAGGACTTTTTATCACGTCGAAATCTATGATCAATTGGCAAAAATCGACGATGACCCATGTAACACCATTTCCGTCCGTTTTGTAATCGAAATGAAGAACAATCCTTATTACAAATAGGACAAGCAAATTTCCCTTTAGTACTCCAACCTGAAAGATTTGCATATGCAGGAAAATCATTGATGGTCCATAATATAGCTACACGCATACAAAAATTTTGTTTTGTTGAAGCATCATATGTTTCAACTCCAACGTCCCATAAGTCATTCAACTCATCTATCAATGGTTGTAAGTATATGTCAATGTCATTCCCAGGTGCAGTTGGACTAGGAATAAGTAGTGACAACATGAAGAATGTTTGTTTCATACACATCCAAGGTGGTAAGTTATATGGAATAAGAACTACAGGCCACATGCTGTATGAAATTGACATATTCCCAAAAGGATTGAACCCATCACTTGCTAAACTGAGCCTAACATTTCGAGGTTCTAGTGCAAATGAAGGGTGTACGTTATCGAAGTTTTTCCAAGCCAAAGAGTCCACTGGATGCCTCATCATCTCACCTTCCATGCGACCATCAACATGCCATTTCATGTGAGAAGCTGTCTTAGATGACATATATAACCTTTGAAGTCTTGGTTTTAAAGGAAAATAACGCAAGACCTTAGCAGGAATTTTCTTTTTCTTTGCTGAATTAGTGAACTCATCTGTAGAATGCTCATCACTTGATTTCCATCTAGAGACACCACAAACGACACACTCATTTGCATTTGCATACTCTTTTGAATACAACATGCAATCTGAGGGGCATGCATCAATCTTGATATAATGAAGGCCAAGGTCACAAAGTATTTTTTTTGCTTCATAATAGTTGCTTGGCAATGTCTCACCCTCAGGAAATGCATCCTTCATCAATTCAAGCAACATTGTAAAGGACTTATTGCTCCATCCATTAAGACACTTCATATGAAATAATCTTATGATAAAAGACAACTTTGTGAATTTTTTACACCCTGGATATAGTTCTTGCTCTGCTTAACAAATTATAAAATTTGTTTGCATCCTCATTTGGTTTTTCAAACTCCTCATACACATGTCGACTTCTTTCAGATTCCTCATTTGGCATTGGCATTCCAAATGCATCATTTAACATTTCTTGCATCTCATCATGCATATCAGACTCATTAGTGCTAGTATTTGTAGGTTCGCAAAACTCATATTCCCCATGCATCAACCATCGCACATAATTTCTAGCTATCCCATTGTCCAACAAATGGTCATACATGATTTCTCGCTTCTGCATAAAACAATTATTGCAACGAATGCAAGGACATGGGAGCATTTCTTTTCCAAGTGCATTGCTAAAGGCAAAGTCTAAGAACTCCAAAACTCCTTTATAGTATTCACTACTTACTCTTGACTTCTGCATCCAACTCTTATCTATTGGCATTTTTCTCGTACTTCCGCAAATTAAACCCTTCAATCACATAACAATGAATCTTCATATCAACTTATAATGAATGTGATGTTTTTTATCATCTCAAATTCCTATATTTGGTAGTGGTTCCTATCCCATTTAGAAATACATAATCCCTATGAATCAATCACTAACATGCTTAGTTTCAGATAAAATTTCGGCAACATTTCCCCATAGTTCTCCAAGTACACGAATTAGCTAAGGTATAAACATACCTTCTCCAAATATGCACCCAGAGAACAAAGGGAATCACTGTCAAAACTTATCAATATGCTAAAGCATAGGCGTGTGATTTCATAGATATTATGTATTTCCAAACTGTCCAAACGGACAATTCAAGCATCATTTGCAGACAATTCTACCAATCATATACAAAACACATAGGTTGAAAACTTGAATATGACCACAATAAATAATCATATCCAAAATTCTACAACTTATCTGTTTTTAGTATATGATAAAAGAGACATTTGTCAAGCAAGGATACTTGAACGGGATTTCTAGGGTTTTCTAAAATGAAAATGAGTAAATGATAAAATTAATGACAAATAATATTAGAAAAGAAATAGATAAAAACACACAATGAGACTAACACATTCGATAATTTATAGAAATGAATAACTAATATTTCTATTGCATAAAATCAACAATAGATGCAACTTTATACAAGTGCCAAGGATTAAAGATTGAGTGATAGGGTGGAAGATTATAAGGTTTATGAGATTCTTACATCAATTGGAATAAGATCTAGGAGATGTTTTTACTTTCATTATTGATAGATTTAGTATTCTTGGGATCTAGAGAACATGCACCCTTGATCCTATTCCTAATACCATGGACAAGGTGTGAACAAGTTAAGGAAGAGTTTGAATTAGAAAAATATCAATCTAAGAAGATTAGGGTTGGCGTGTGTTGAAAGTACGAGCAACTTGTTGAAACTTGAACTTGTATATTATTATTATTATTATTATTTTATTTAAAATGTAAAAAATATGAACAGGATAATAAAGGAATTTTAACCTTTTCTTTTTATAATTGTACTATGCTAATAAATTTATCATTCTTTATAATTATTAAAATATTTTAGAATATTTAAACTTGAGGTTAGAGTTGTCATTTATATTAAACTAGTAACGAATAATATAATTGATAGTTTTGAGACATTTAACTTTAAAATTTTTATTCTATAATATGACTTATATTTTATTAATTTGAAATAAATATTTTATTCATCAAAAGTTCTATTATATACATTTTGTTTGATAACCCTTGAAAACTAACAAGTACTTATTGGAGCCCCTATTGCCCATTAGCTTAACACGGGTTGAAACTTCTCGATTCAACTTCATATTAGGTTTAGAATAGATTGGACCTTTTCGATTCGACCTTATATTAGGTTTAGAATAGGTTGGACATATGAATCAATAGATTTGACACGGATTAACCTTCAGACCCATTCAACCCATCCGAGTTATAACCATAGCTAAAAAAAAAAAGAAAGAAAGAAAAAAAAAAAGAGGAATTGATTTGAGTGGCCTATTTTTCGAAAGCTTTTATTTTTTGTTGATGGGCATGGGCCCACCAAGATTTTCTAAACAAAAAGTTTATTTGCAACGTTCCACTTTAAGTTAATAAGTTAACATTGAAATTAAGATATATAATTTCTTCTCATATAGATGTAGTTACATTTAATATAATTTTATATATATCCAATTTTTCATTTCTTAAGAAAAATAATAGGACTATTTTGGAATATTTTTTAAAACAATTCTAAAAAAAAAATTAGAATAATTTAAAAAAAATATATATTTTAAATAAAAATTTATTTTTTATATTTATTAAAAATAACTTTTATCTATAATATTTTATCTTCAATAATAATTTTTAAAAATAAATTCAAATATATTATTAGAAACAAAGTTTTAAAAAATTTGTTTTTCTTAATTAAAAAAAGCGATTTAAGATACTTTTTCGATAAATCTAATGACATAAAAGATAATTTGTACGTACCCCAAAAGCACTTCCCCGAGCTTAGGAGAAGATAAGGATAAGAAAAGAGGAGTAAGCATGTTATTATTGAAAGTGTTTTTTTAAAATAAATTTTTAGTATTATCTAAGAGTAAAACTAATGGTGATTAGAAAATAAAAATAAAAAATAAAAAAGAAAGAAAGAAAGAATCATAACAATGGATGCAATCAATTGAGAATCTAAGACAATTCATAATTCATACTTTTTACGGCTGTACTTAGGAGAAGAATCACAAGATTAACTATTGCAATATTATAACTCTAATATCAAGTTGCACTCCAAGAGAGAATTTAATATCAAGGCTTCTCATTTATAATTTCCCACAACATAACAAAATTCCCCTATTTTTACTGGAAGATAAATAAGGATTTCACATAATTCGACATTATCTCTAAATAAATAAAAATAATGGCTAAAACAACGTAAATGATTAATTAAATCACAATATATGCAATATTATATTTGAAAAAGGAGATTAAGATTTTTTTAAAAAAAATTATAGGCTTTATTTTAAATAATTGTCTTTTACAAAATTAAGATAAATAGTAATAATAATAAGAGATATTGATAAGTTTTTAAAAAAATTAACAAATAAGGATTAAAAAATAAAGAACTTGTTATAGTACAAACCTATCACATTTTAAGATACATATTGGAAATATAAATTATATTATATAATTATTATTTTCAATATGAAAAATATCTTAGTTACTATGATTTATCATAATAGGAAAGTGAAATATTATTGAAGGTAAAGATACCCGAAAAATCCTATCTCATTATCAACCCTATTCCCAATATTCTCCATCTATTCATTGTATTTTTAATTATTTCTTAAAATACCATAAAAAAATATTTTAGACACTTTAAATTTATTTTTAAAATTTTATTTTGTTTTAGATATATATATATATATATATATATATATATTATAATATGTTGATTCTTGGGATAAAAAAACACTAGTTTCAGCACAAAATTCTTCCAATGTGATTTTAAAAATTGAAGAACTTTTTTTCTTTTTGAAGAATAAAAACTGTTTTTAACCCCCTTCCAAAATGAAAGCTTATGGTAGGCAATTGCAATAATCACACAAGTTCACAACGTTCCTTAATTGATGCCCATAAATTGCACTTTCAGATGAAAATTGGATTAGATTTTTAACCTCAATTCTGTTCTGGAAAAACAATTCCTCAACAAGAAACCCTAGTTGAAGAAAAAAAAAAGCTCAATTTACCAACCATTTAACCGAACCCTCAAAGATAACGACAGAGCAGGAATTCCTCGAGAGGTAAGTGAAATACCTGGAGTTTCCTAACAGCAACGTCCTCGGAATTTCGCTATTTGAGTGTGTTTGGGGAAGTATCTGGGACCTTCTAATATAATTTGAGAATTTAAAAGAAAAAACAAACAAATAATTTGAGAGAACCCTTGAAACAGGAAACAACCTTTTCATGAATTGAAAATAGAAAAGATTAATAAAGTATAAATTTCATGGGAAGATGGCTCCAGTTCACGCTAAAACTGAACAGACACAAGTAATTTCTAGATCTAAAAAACTCAGAGACATAAAATAAGGAAATATCGAGATCTTACCCAAAAATCAAATCAAGCAAATAATCGATCCCCAAACTTCTGTCGTTAACAGATCAGTAGCTTCAGTGAGTGATACTTAGTCGTAGAACCCTACCGGAGAAAGAAAAAAGGCGTGGTTGGGACTGTGCCAGAGATTCTGTGACGGTGAAATGGCGATTAGATGGTGAGAAAAACACGTGATATTTTTACTGGAGTGTTTCTATTCAAAATCTTTTTACTGGAGGTGCTTTTCGAGTAAAAGCATTTTTTTTTAAAAAAACATTATAAGTGATTTTTTAATATTATATTTTAAAATTTTTTAATATTATATTTTAATTTAATTAGAGCACGTTCCGGAGTGTTTCTATTCAAAATCTTTTTATTGGAGGTGTTTTTCGAGTAAAAGCATTTAAAAAAAAAATATTACAAGTGATTTTTTAATATTATATTTTAAAATTTTTTAAAATTTTATCAAATACTTTTTAAATTAAAAATGCTTTTTAAAACCATTGTAAAATAAATTTTTAGTCTTATTTTATTTTTTAAAAGATATTAAATCATTATCATATAAGTGAAATGAGTTTAAAAAAAAGTGTAAAATAATTTATCAAATTAAAAAAAAATTTATTCACTTTTTTTTTTCTCTATGTTCTTTTTTCTCATTTTTCTTCCAATTTTTCTAAATCAAACATAGTACTAATATTTTATAAAAAATATTTTTTAAATTAAAAATGTTCCATAAAATCACCATGAAACAAAATCTTCTTCTAACAAGAGAATTGAGCTTAAAGAGGGTAATTGATGGATTTTTTATAAGAGTACGACAGTTTTTAATAAATACGTTATATATTCTCTGGATTGTTGTAAATCTTCCTCAAGTGAATTCTTTTAATAAAGCTATTGTTTTTCTACCTTTTGAATGAATGATTACTTTTGTAGGGGCAAGATGTGATTTTCTATGGCTTTTAAATCCCAAGCTTCTGTGGCTTATCAACGTGATTTCCCACAGAGTTTAGAAATACCTTTTGAGATATGATTCATTGGAGATAAATTTAGATGGCTGCTTGAAAGTGCAAATGATGATTTATAAATGATGTGATTAATTAGGGGAGTGGTATCCTTGAGGCAGTTGCTCTGCACTTGTACATCTTGTCTATTGAAATAATGTTTCAATTTTATGGCCTATGGTTTTTTGTTTGGCCTATAAGTTGGTTGATGTAATTTGTTATTTAGCAAAAAAACTTTGTATCGGGGATTATTATCCGATTATCCAATTTGGATATGTATATAAATATGTTTTATATATTTTTGGAATATATAGTTTGAATATATGTATTATTAGAGATTAAAATTTTGTTGCTTCAAATAAAGTTTTATATATAATAGAAAATATATGCTAGAAAATTCAGCAACATCTCTTCATGCAATGAGAATTTTAATTAAAATATTAAAATAAAATAAAATAAAATAAAACTCAAGACCTTAATTGTGGCCAAGCAATGTCCACTCATAGATTAAGTAGTAGCCAAGGAAAAGTGGCATCAAAAGGAATTAAAAAAATTTCTCAAGATCTTAAATTGTGGCCAAGCCCACATCATAGATTAAAAACGTCTTTTAATAAAGCTATATATATATATATATATATATATATATATATATATATATATATATATATATATATATATATATATATATAGTTTTTAATAATACAATTATTAAAAATATATATTATAAAATTAATTAATTTTATTTATTAAATTTAATTTGTAAATAATATACTAAATTTAATATAAGATAAACATTATTTTTTAAATAACACTAGAAAATATAGATATCAAGAAAGGTAAATTTTATACAATAATTCGATTATTATAAATATATATTATGAAATTAATTAATTTTATTTACTAAATTTAATTTATAAATAATATACTAAATTTAATATAAGATAAATAATATTTATATATTATTTTTTTTCTTTCACTTTGGAATTAAAAAAAAAACTATTATCAATTTTATATGAAAATTGAGTTTAAATTTTAAAGTTAAAAATATAAAAATAAAACATTAACTTTTGGCTAAATAACACTAGAAAATATAGATATCAAGAAAGAGTTGGAAATACAATAAAAGTCAATATTTTATTTTTTAAAGTTTTTTGTCTTATTTATATTTAATTTTTTTTAATTGTATTTAACTTTTAAAATTTCTCATTTTATTGTTGATGTTTTTATTCAATTTTATTAAAGGAAAGATGAATGTATTTATATAAAACACTATATAAAATCATTATTAATTAAAAAAATTTTAAATTAGTATTTATGACTTGAGCATCTTAATGATTTTTTTTCAAAATGATTTATATATAATATTATATAAGGAAAAATTTGTAATATATTGATTTATAAAATACTTTTATCAAATTAAAATAATAAATTAATTTTTTGATAATTTTATTTAATATTATCAAGTAAAATGATATTTTAAAAAAATGTATATATTTTAAAATATTTTTAAATAGATAAGGATAAAACTGATTTATAAGATTTTTTATTTTTTATTTTTTCAAATTAGTGAATCAAAATCCCCTTGTTTTTTTCGGATATAAATCATATTTAAAAAAGAATCACGTTCTTCAAAGTAATTAATGGGCACTGGAACCTAATCGCCAACATAATTAGAATTTGGCTTTCCACTGCCTCGTCATTCCCAAGATTCGCTTTCACATGATGGGAAAAAAAAATCATTAAATCTATTTATTACAAAAATAATGTGAGTTGGGCGGCCACATGACATTGAAAAATGCGACAAAAAAGAAAGTTGACCAACGTATCATATGGAAAAAACAAAGAAATATATATAGATATATATTTTTAACTTTAAAAAAAAATTTAAACTCAATTTTCATATAAAATTGATAATAGTTTTTTTTTTTAATTCCAAAGTGAAAGAAAAAAATAATATATAAATATTATTTATCTTATATTAAATTTAGTATATTATTTATAAATTAAATTTAGTAAATAAAATTAATTAATTTTATAATATATATTTATAATAATCGAATTATTGTATAAATAGAATAAAGAATGAAAAAAAAAATTTTAAGGTTTGTTTTTTTTTTTTAAGTGAGAATTTCTCACTTTTTTTTTTGTTGTAAAAATCGTCTGTTGAAGAGACGATTTCTCACTTACAAATTTATTCTCTCTCCTCGTTGGACAAAACTACATAGATTTGGAATTATTTTTTTTACCACGATAATTTAGGCATTATTTTTAAAAACTGTCATACTCTTATAAAAAATCTGGTAATTGATGAAGGGTCGGAGTTAAGGGCTATGCTACAATTTGCTTGAAGGGATTAAAGTTAGAGGGTAGGTGAGGTGGCCGAAGTTTACCTAGATTGGAAAATGAACCAAATAATAATAATAATAATAATAATAATAATAATAATAATAATAATAATAATAATAATAATAATAATAATATTTATTTTGGCATTGGGTCGTTCGGTTCACCAAAACATGGCAATTTTATTTAATGGGAAAGAAATGGGCCACGGGGGGATTCACTCAATAAACAATATTATCCTCTACATTTCCAATCAAAAAGTTAGGTCAAATGCAGCTAAGTAGAGATTAGGCCCCTCCTCCTCCCCCACCTTCTCAGACTAAGTTAATATTTTGGCTTTGGTTTTTTAAAGCTAAACTCATAGACTTGTGGAGTAAATGTCACTTGCATTTAAATTTTTTACCAAATAATATCAAATTGAACCATCATATTTTTAAACTAATATATTAAACTTTATTTTACTTCTCATTAAAGCATTAATCATAACAAGGAAATTAAATAATTTTAACTAAGGAAAAATTAATAAGAACTATTATTATTACTATTAATAATAATTTTTATGATATATCTATATATCTATATATCTATATATATATATATATATATATATATATATATATATATATATATATTATCTAAAAAATTATAATAGGTAACCCAAAAATGGTTTAAAATAAATAATAGACTTTGGTCACGATTGTGTGAACCCCGTGACCATAGGTTCAAAATATTTCTTTATGTATTTGGTCACGGTCAATGTGAAATTTGTGACTATAAGTTCCCATACAGTCACGGTCAATCAATAGCGTGACTAAAATTCACAAAAATATATATATAGTGACGGTTTCACAAAAAAACGTGACTAAAACATCATTTGTTACACTTTTGGTCAAGAATGATAAAATTACCGTGACTAAAAGTATTGACGCCAAAATTTCCCTCCCTAAATTTACAAATAGTCACGGATTCAAATAAATCTGTCACTAAAATACCCTCTCATCAATCCTTTTGGTGACGGTTCATAAAATCTCCGTGACTAAACATGTTTTTTTTTTCACCATCCTTGATTAACACATATAGTCACAATTTTACTCTGGCCGTGACAAAATAATATCTTTGGTCACGAAATTTGTGGCCGTGACTAAAGATTCGTCACAAAATAATAACTTTTCATTAATATCCAAATTATTGAAAACTAAAAACTTACAAAATATTCTAACTTTTCATTAACATCACAAAATTATCCAAAACGAATAAAACATCTAATTTTTAAACTATCATCCTAAATTATCCAAGACAAATTCTTACAAAAATTAACATGAGATTAGCAATAATAATAATGATAACTAAGATAAAAAAAATAAAAAATATATATTCAAAAACTAACAACTAAAAATCCTAACTTGATTTATATTTTATTCAAACAATCATTAACATATCTCATATAAATCCATTAGATATTTTTTTTTTACAAAACAAACAACATGCCACTCACATATGCTACACACATTCATTGGATTTTTTTCTTTTTTAACAATCTCATGCTACTAACATATTCTATAACTAGCTACATTCTCAAATGGAATTTTCAAATCAACCTTTCAATTTCTTATTATTGTTTCCTTCAAAGGCAACACGTCACCAACATACCTTCATGGATTCAATTTTTTTTTTATTCACAAATCGACATCCCACAAACATCCTGCAATCTGCCACATTTCACACCTTTTAAAATTCATACCATTAGTTCTTAGAGTTAAAAAATATATCCATTAACATCCATCTATGTTAGACACATTCATTTTGTTCATACATAAATAAATAAACAAATCAATTAAAGCCATTACCTTGTATTTTACAAATATGTTGATCGTGTATTTATTCCACTCATTTAGTTTTTTGAATTGCAGACAAACATCACCCATTGATGTCTCTCACTGCCAACCATATTGTTTTAAATTCATTTGATTATATTTTTTTTTAGTTCAAGAAAAGCCATTAACTCCATCATACCCTACCATAATCTCATTCTACACTCACTTGATCTTTAAAGTTCAACAAACAAAAATATCAAGATTACTAACCTGTGAGTTGTGAAAAATTGATGACTTGACTTGGAGCATGTTCAAAAGCCACAATTGATGGTGCGTGGATGTATCATTTTTCCTTTTCTCTACGGTGCAATTGCACCTCTCTACTTGTCAGAATTGTGTGGTTGTTCCAGAAATTTTCCAATAGTGCTCTCTCACTCTCGAAATTGTGTGGCTGCTCCAAAAATTTTCCAATGGTGCTCTCTCATTCTCGGAATCATGTGGTTGCTCCAAAAATTTTTCAATGGTGCTCTCTCACTTCCGGAATCGTGTGGCTACTCAGAAAATTTTCCAATGGTGCTCTCTCACTCCCAGAATTGTGTGGCTGCTCCCGTGTTCCAAACTGTTCCTCTTTTCCCTCGGTGCAATTGCCCCTACTTTCTTTCTCTTTCTAATGGTGCCTTATTTGTTTTAGATGAATAGGGTGCTTCTTCTAATAGCAAAAAATGTCCAACAGAGAGGATCACTCGCTCTTTCTCTAGAACGGTGTAGCCAACTTTCTCCCTAAGACGTGGTTGAATCTATCTTCAAGGTCTCGCTAAAAAAAAAATTAAAAAATCCTCCACCAACTTGCTCAGAATCGTCTTGCTCCTCCCCTCCTGGAATGGTAAGTCTTCTTTTCATGTAACGCTCACTATTTCTTTCAACCATACGCGTGATGTTCTCCCAACTGTCCTTTGTATTTTTCCATAAAACCGACTTCATTCATTCACCAGAACGTTGGAGATCCATCTTGCACATACTACTAAATCACCCTTTAGCCCCATGGTGAATATGTGTTGTCCATTTTTAAGTCCCCCGCATTACTTTCTAATGGTGGTTGTGTGTGGACATTCCTTGCAGATTTCCCCTAGCTATTCTAAATCCATAGATGGCTTTAAAAGACACTCTTCTTCCCATCCTGATTTTTCATTCCAAAAAATACATAGCCCATTGACCTTTTTTTTTCCTTAAAAAAAATCTGACCTTGATTCCCCATTCCCAAATAAGTAATCATTTCCTCATGCAAAACAAAACAAAATAAACTTTAAAAAGTAAAAAAAAAAAAAAAAAAAAAAAAAACTAATGAAAATCGTGAGATTGATAAATAAAATAAAAAAAGACTAAATTATGTGATTCTATGATTTAATAATGCAACCACATGCATATTTAAAGTCAAAGCAATTCAAGCAATTTTCTATTAAATAAGCAAATAAATAAATAAAAAGTAAACAGAATAAATATAATTATTAAATGCATGCAATAATAAACAAAAGATTAAAAAATAATAATAATAAAAAAAAATAAAAAAATAAAGCACGTGTTAGTCATACAAGCCATGCAACCCTACTTGCCATGTAAACCATGCATCAATGCAAATAAAAAAATAAAAAAATGATCTAAATTGGCTTAAGGTGCCTAAGTGGACCTAGAGTAGTGCCAAATGGGCTTAGGGTGCCTAAATGGGCCTAGGGTGCCTAAGTGGGCCTAGGGTTCCTAAGTGGGCCTAGGGTGCCTAAATGTGCCTAGGGTGCCTAAGTGGGCCTAGGGTGCCTAAGTGGGCCTAGGGTGCCTAAGTGGACCTAGGGTGCCTAAGTGGGCCTAGGGTTCCTAAGTGGGCCTAGGGTGCCTAAATGTGCCTAGGGTGCCTAAGTGGGCCTAGGGTGCCTAAGTGGGCATAGGGTGCTTAATTGGGCCTAGGGTGCCTAAATGGGCCTAAGGTGCCTAAGTGAGTCTGAGGTGCCTAAGTGAGCCTGAGGTGCCTAAGTGATCCTAAGTCTAAATAGGGATGCCAAGAGTCATAATGGGGTTAGGTAAATCCCTCAACCAAAATTTCCAAGGTGGCTTAGAAAATATAGGTTACACGAGTAGCAATGAGCCACCAAGAAATTGCTGTAAAGTATCGAAAAAATACCTAATAGGACAAGTGCTAGGAAAACAAAATAGAGGGTCTATAGAAGGATCATTGGTCAAGGCAACATTGGTAATGACACATCCTCTCTTATTGAAAGTGTTTTATTAGTAGATGGTTTAAAACATAACCTTTTAAGCATTAGTCAACTTTGTGACAAAGGTTTTAAAGTAATTTTTGAAGCATCTCATTGCATCATCAAGGATATTCAAAATGATAAAACCATTTTCATGGGCCATATATGTGATAATGTTTAAGCTATAAATATTTCAAAATATGATGACAATGATAGATGCTTTTCAAGCATGCATGATCAAAGTTGGTTGTGGCATAAGAGGTTGGGACGTGCTAACATGGACCTCATTTCCCAACTCAACAAAGATGAACTTGTTAGAGGCCTTCCCAAAATAAATTTTCAAATGATAAAGTTTATGAAGCTTGTCAAGTAGGAAAGCAAATCAAAAACTCTTTCAAAAACAAAAACTTCATTTCCATATTTAGGCCACTTAAGTTGTTGCATATGGATTTATTTGGTCCCTCTATGATACCAAGTTTTGGAGGAAAGTCTTTTACATATGTTATGGTGGATGACTTCTCTAGATACACATGGGTCTTGTTTTTAAGTCAAAAGAATGAAGTCTTTTATGAATTTCAAAGTTTTGTAATAAGGTTCAAAAATGAAAAACGTGTTTTAATTACTTGTATAAGAAGTGATCATGGGAGAGAATTTGAAAATATTGATTTTGAAGAGTATTGCAATGAACATGGAATTAACCACAATTTTTTGGCTCCTAGAACTCCTCAACAAAATGGGGTAGTTGAAAGGAAAAATAGAACTCTTCAAAAAATGGCTAGAACCATATGAAATGAAAACAATTTACGAAAATATTTTGGGCCAAAGCGGTTAACACTTCTTGTTATATTTTAAATAGAATATTGTTAAGGCCCATTCTTAAGAAAACTCCCTATGAGCTTTGGAAAAACAAGAAATCCAACATTAGTTATTTCAAAGTCTTTGGGTGCAAATGTTTTATATTAAACACCAAAGACAATCTTGAAAAATTTAATGCAAAATCGGATGTTAGAATTTTCCTTGGTTACTCAACTTCAAGTAAAGCTTTTAGAGGTTTTAACAAAAGAACCATGGTTGTAGATGAGTCAATCCATGTTATTTTTTATGAATCTAACAATTCTCTCCAAGAAAGAGAGAGTTTTGATGATGATTTAGGTTTAGAGACCTTTATGGGAAGATTGAAAATTCACGATAGAAGGCAACATGAAGTAAGTGGAGAGGATCCCAAGAAAGAAGAATCACTATTAGCACTACCCCCTTCTCAATAAGTGCAAGGTGAATCAAGCTAAGACCTTCCTAAAGATTGGAAGTTTGTCATCAATCACCCACAAGGTCAAATTATAGGTAATCCATTTAGTGGGGTAAGAACTAGATCATTTCTTAGAAACATTTGCAATAATCTAGATTTTATCTCTCAAATTGAGCCTAAAAATATAAATGATGCTTCAGATGATGAAAATCGGATGATTGCTATGCAAGAAGAGTTAAATCAATTTGAAAGAAGTGAATTATGGGAATTAGTACCAAGACCTTCAAATCAAAGTGTTATTGGAACTAGATGGGCCTTTAGAAATAAAATGGATGAAAATGGCATAATTGTTAGAAATAAAGCAAGATTGGTAGCTCAAGGTTTTAATCAAGAAGAAAGGATAGATTATGAAGAAACCTTTGCCCTTGTAGCTAGGTCGGAAGCCATTAGGATACTACTTGCCTTTGCATGTTTTAAAAACTTTGTTTTATATCAAATGGATGTGAAAAGTGCTTTATAAATGAAGAAGTATATGTTGAACAACCACTCAGTTTTCAAAGTTTTAACTTTTCTAACCATGTTTTTAAACTTAATAAGGCACTTTATGGTTTGAAACAAACACCTAGAGCATGGTATGAAAGATTGAGTAAATTTCTTTGGAAAAAGGGTTTTAAAATGGGAAAAATTGACACAACTCTTTTCATAAAAACCAAAGAAAATGATATGCTCTTAGTTCAAATATATGTTGATGATATTATTTTTTGTGCTACTAATGTCTCTCTTTGTGAAGAATTTTCTAAGTGCATGCATAGTGAGTTTGAAATGAGCATGATAAGAGAACTCAACTTCTTCCTTGGACTTCAAATCAAGCAACAAAAGGAAGGAACCTTCATCAATCAAGCAAAGTATATAAGAGATCTTTTCAAAAGGTTCAACATGGAAGAAGCCAAAACAATGAAGACTCCAATGAGCTCATCCATCAAGCTTGATAAGGATGAGAAAGGTAAATCCATTGACTCTACTATGTATAGAGGCATGATAGGTTCTTTGCTATATTTGACTGCTAGTAGACCCAACATTATGTATAGTGTATGCTTGTGTGCTAGATTTCAATCTTGTCCTAAAGTCTCACTTAAGTGTCGTAAAAAAAATTCTCAGATATTTGAAAAGGACAATGGACATAGGCTTATGGTATCCTAAGAGTGATAACTTTGAATTAATTGGTTTTTCAGATGCCGATTTTTCCTATTGTAGGGTTGAAAGAAAAAACACTAGTGGCACTTGTCATTTCCTAGAAAACTCACTTGTTTCATGTAAGAAGCAAAATTTGGTAGCTTTGTTAACGGTGGAAGCCGAATACATGGCAGCAGGTTTATGTTGTGCACAAATTCTTTGGATGAAATAAACACTTACTGATTTTGATTTATCTTTTGAGCATGTTCCTATTAAATGTGATAATACTAGTGCCATAAGTATATCAAAAAAATCCCGTGCAACACTCTAGGACTAAGCATATAGAGATTAGACATCATTTTCTTCGACACCATGCACAAAAGGGTGACATAACACTTGAATTTGTAAGCACAAAAGATCAACTTGCCGATATCTTTAAAAAATCCTCTAAGTGAAGAACAATTTGTTGATATTAGAAGACAACTAGGGGTGATTTCCTTATGATCAAATGATTTCTTGGTAAATTCTTGATAAATATGCCTTCTGATTGCATGGATTTCATGTCATATGCATCATATAGACATATACTTAGATAATGGTCAATTTTCGACCAAAAATCAAAATTCCCTTGGCAATGGGCATAAAAATTTGGGGATTTCAACTGAAAAGGGTAGGATGACAAGAAAATGAGAAAATGCTCAAAAGGTGAAAAGTCAAATCGTTGACCACATTGACCAAGCAGTCGACCGGACCAGGACCGGTCGACCAGTTCGTCGGGATTAGGGTTTTAAATAGCCTCTCGTGCTTCATTTTCTCCACTATTCTCCTCAATTCTTCAAGGCTTTTCATATTTCGGCTTCCAAATACTAGTTTGAGCAAGGCTTGGACTGATTAAAGGCTTTGGATTAGATTTTTGGGAGGATTGGAAGCTAGGGTTTTGGTTTTGGACTACATTTTCTTTCTCCCGTGCATCATAGCCAGGTTCTTCTTATTTTTCGCGCGCCTAGGGTTTTGGTTTTGCTCGTTTCTCTCTCTACCAGTCCCTTCTCTAGTGTTTCACTTTTTCTCATGGCTCCTACGAGAGAGTCAATTGCCTCTAGGGCATAGGGCAAGTGTCCAGTTGAGCCATCTTAGCCTTATTAGCCAAAGGCTCGCTGCAAGGCGAGGTTTGACACCGTCTTATTCAGCTCCGTGGAGGATTATTAGCAGTACAAGCAAAAATTTGCTTAGAGAAAGGTAGTTTCAGGGAGAAATATCAATTTCTCTTAACTCCAACATTTCAGGTTTGAGGGGCTTTTCAGTAGGATAGGTTGGCTGCCCGTGGTGATGGTTTCAGAGCTGATTTTCCCGACTCTAGTGCGAGTATTTTATTCGAGGGCTACTTATGGCATTGGTGACCCAATTATTTCCACCGTTAGAGGAGTTCAGATCCGTCTGGACCCTGAGACCATCTGTCACATTTTTGATATTGTTCCAGTTGGACTCAGGGTGTACCAGTCTAAGATTAGGCCCACTGTGCCGGGATTCGAGCCTATAGAGGCCATTCAAAGGATTTGCGAACTTGCAGATGCCCAGGGGATGGGCAAACCATCGGCCCACAACTTGACCATGATCAGTAGAGTACTACATTACATGATTTGCTCTATCATACTACCATAGGGTGGACATTGAGACGAGGTCTCCTATTATGAGGCATTCCTGATGGACTCTATTTTGATGGGGAGACGAATCCATTTAGGGTACTTGATGGTGATGCACATGATCTCATGTTGCGAGAACACGACCCACATACTCTCTTATGGCTGTTTCCTCACCAGAGTGTTCAAGGATGCCAAGGTTGATTTGAGCAGAGAGACAAATTTTGAGGCCTCCAACATTTATGACGCATATGATGATTAGTCGATGGGGTGGATGAAATTTGAGAAGACTCCCAATGGTTCTTGGGTTAAGCGAGCAGAGAGACCACCAGCACAGGCTCGGAAACAGGGACAAACACATCCCAGAGTAGAAGAGGAGACCAAGATACGAGAGATGAATGATGGAGTAGACCCTTAGAGTGGATATCAGCATAGAGAGCCCGGGCTTGACATTCCTCCACTCCAGTCAGAGGGTGTTCAGTTTAAGGCCACATTTTCTGAGCTAATGATTTCTGAGCCGACTTATACAATGGGACCATCTTCTTAGCCATCATTCACTGAGCCTCCTCACATAAAGATACCACATCATTAGGCACCCCACACTCCTGATCATGCACCTTGGATGGATCTATCTGCTCAGATTGGCTCTCTAGGCACTCACATGGAGGAGCTTGATGTAGTCAATGATACTCAGTTCTACTCCATGAAGGATCACATGGATCAGTATTAGGTTGACTTTACCTCTTGATTTGAGCGTATTGAGGATTGCATGGATCAAAAGTAGGCTGGCTTCACCCCTCAGTTTTAGTATATGCAATAGAGGATTGAGCACATTGAGGATCTCCTGGAGAGTCAGCATCAGGAGATGATGGCTTACCTACGCTCCGTGTTTCAACCTCCACCTCTTCAGCCTTGATTTCATAAAGACCCCCTTTATTCCTTTTTGATGTTGCCAAAATGGGGAGATATTTAGGATCTAGGAGACTTATACATTCATATCATTGTCATATCATTTGTTTGGATTATATATATGATAGGCTTATATGTTTCATGTACATTTGACTTATATATGATATGTCTATATGTTTCATGACTTGCACTATTTCTTATTGAAAATTCATTCTCTCTAGCATGTCTTGATTATCTTGGTTTTAACTTCATAAATTTTGATTGATTGATCCATGATTAGTTTAAGGGGGAGATTTTTCTTCTCCTTGATAACCAAGGTTTGTCATCATAAAAAAGGGGGAGATTGTTAGCCCATGGTGTAGACCCTCAATTTTGTCCCTTTAGCACATGACTTTAAGTTCGTTTTCAGTGCTTCAAAATAGTTCCTTGGTGGCCCATTACTACTCATACTACTTACCTTTTTTTTGAGCCACCTCGGAGACTTTGGTTGAGGGATTATCTGACCCCTTATTGTGACCCTTGGCAGCCCTAATTTAGACTTAGGCTTTTCATTCATTTTTAGGATAGCTTTTAGATACACTTGACCCATTAGGCACCAACCTTGACCCGCTTAGATTCACCGAGACACCTTTTAACTTACACGCATGTCACTTAGGTCAAACGATGAGAATGTTAAATAATTTCCACTTATAAACTTATATTCATTTATGAGCCAAAAATCATTTTCAAGACATTCTTCCTACCTAGAGAAATTCAAGATAATGTTCCAAGAAGTCAATTTGCACCCGTCTTGGCCGGATTTCTGTTTAACATGGCTTAATCACATCTCTTTAACAAAATTCATACACTATTTGCTTTTTCACATTTAGCATTGAAAGGAATACAAAGATATAGGCTTACCCTTAAGATCAATTTTTGACCTGAGGATCTTTAAGAATGCCTTTACAACATAACAACATAAGGGATGTCCTACTCTTAACATGAAGGCTTTTTAACTCTTGAAACAATGCCAAAGAGTCATAACCATTTTAGGAAAATTCATATTTTTCTTTCTTTTTCATTTTAAAAAAATTTAATTTCAAAGAAAGAGCAAACAATCAAGGACGAATCATTTCAACCTCTCAAGGATATTCCGGATGCCTTTACTCGCTCTTTAAAGCTCATTAAATGGGTATAAGTTTACATTTAGACTTAAAAGAACATCATTCACCATTTATGCAAACACAAGGTCCAACAATGAGCTTTTACTCACTTAATAGAAGTGAAACTAATCTTTTGAAGTTTATCTAACCAAATCAAAATAGCAAGGATTCAATATCATGTTTATCAATCAAGCCATGGAGATAAAGACATTTTGAAGCTTTTAAGATCATTATGAGTCAATCTAACTTTAAAAGAAAAATGAATAAGCATGTCACTCTCATGAACTCAGCAATTGTTCAAAATTTATGAAAAATGGAGAAAAGATTGAACCAAAACAAAAAGAACATCAACTTGATTACATTTAGGAACTTAGGAAGACAACTATGACTCAAGCATATGCAAAAGAATGTCCTAGACAACTTCTAGAGAAAGTCAACTGAGTGTGCATAAACTTATGGATCTTCTAAGTGATTCAAACCTAGATACATCCAAAGGTTTAGTAAGAATATCGACAATTTGACCCTCTATTAGAACATATTCCAAGGACACAACTTTGTCTTCAACTAAGTCATGAATGCAGTGATGCCTCATGCCAATGTGTTTTGTCCTATAGTGAAGAATAGGATTTTTATAGATGTTGATAGCACTGGTGTTGTCACAAAATACAACCATGGTTCCTTGATCAATTCCATAGTCTTTCAACATTTTCTTGATCCATAGAAGTTGAGAACAATAACTACCTACAACAATGTATTTCACTTCAACTGTGGAGAGTAAAACAAAATTTGTTTCATACTCATCCAAGCAACCAAGCAATTTCCAATATAGAAACAACCACTTGAAGAGTTTTTCCTATCATCCATATTTCCAGCCCAATCAACATTAGTGTAGCAAGCTACATCAGAATGAGTGTCAAAAAGATACCCAAGGCCTAGCTCTAAAGTACCAACAATGTACCTAATGATTCACTTAAGAGCTATAAGATGAGATTCCTTAGGACATGCTTGACACCTAACACACACTCCAACACTAAAAGTTTTGCCCGACCTACTAGCAGTGAGGTACAAGAGGCTACCAATCATGCTCTTATACAATGTTTCCTCTACCCCTATTTTGGATTCATCCTTGCTTAGCTTTAGGTTGGTAAGCATTGGTGTCCTAAAATGTTTAGTTGACTCAAGCCCAAACTTTTTGACAAGTTCCCTTGCATACTTGGATTGGGATAAAAAAATCCCATCCTTGAGTTGTTTCACTTGGAAACCAAGAAAGTAGGTCAATTCCCCTACCATGCTCATTTCAAACTCACTTTTCATCTCTTTGGCAAAATCTAAAGCACACTCACTAGATGTAGAGCCAAACACTATGTCATCTACATAGTTTTGTGCTACCAAGAACACTTCATCATTTTTTCTAATGAACAATATTCAATATGCTTCCCTCTCATGAATCCTTTCTTAAGAAGATAGGATGTGAGTCTTTCATGTCAAGCTCTAGGAGCTTGCTTTAAGCCATAAAAAGTTTTTATAAGTCTGTAGATATGATTAGGATACCTAGGGTCATGAGAACCTTTGGGTTGCTCCACATACACTTCTTCATTAAGGATCCCATTAAGGAAGACACTCTTGACATCTATTTGAAACAATTTAAATTTCCATAGACAAGCTACAACTAAGAGTATTTAAATTGATTCAAGTCTTGCAACTAGAGCAAAGGTTTCATCAAAATCAATTCCCTCAATTTGCTTAAACCCTTGAGCAACCAACCTAGTTTTATTTCTCACAATCACTCCATTTTCATCCATCTTATTTTTGAAAATCCATTTTGTTCCAATGGCATTCACATCTTTTGGTCTAGGAACTAAAAACCAAACTTCACTTCTAGAAAATTGATTTAGCTTTTCATGAAGAGCCTTTAACCAAGCTTCATCATTCAAGGCTTCTTTAACATTTTTTGGTTCAATTTGGGAGATATAACAAGCATAACTAATCTCATTTAGCTGGGTTTGTCTCTTTGTTACCATGTTATTCTCATAGTTCCCAATCACATTGCTCAATGGATGGCTCTTAGGTACCCTTGACTTATTTTTCTTTGATGGCCCAATTCTCCCCCAATCACTTTTCTTTCCTTGCTCTTCTTTCTTTTCTTCCTATTTACTTAACTTTTCATCTTCATATTTTTCATCAATCAATTAAATATCTTTTGACATATCAGTTCTACCCTCATCACACTCTCTTGACCTTGATCCTAGATCATCCACAATCACACTGATTGATTCCACCATACATTTTGAACTCAAATTGTACACTCTATATGCCCAAATTTTGGTGGAATATCCTAAGAATATCCCTTCCTCACTCTTAGACTCAAATTTACCAGGATTTTCATGATATTTCAAGACATAGCATCTACTTCCAAACACCATAAAGCACTTCACACTAGGTTTCTTTCATTTCCATAGCTCAGAACAAGTCTTCCTAGTGTGAGGACGTAAGTGAATTATATTGGAAGTATAACAAGCTGTGTTGATGACTTCAGCCCAAAAATGTGTAGGAAGTTCATGTTGATTTAGCATTGTTTAGGCAATTTCTTGAAGGACATGATTCTTTCTCTTAACTACCCCATTTTGTTGAGGTGTTCTAGGAGCGGAAAACTCATGTGTGATTCCTAGAGAATGAAAAAATTCTAGAAAATCATAATTATCAAGTTTTCTCCCCCTACCACTCTTAATTCTTTCATTGGGTTACCATTTTTCATTTTGAATTTTCAAACCAATGTCTTTAAAATTTATGAATGCCTCATTTTTATCTCTTAGGAATGCAACCCATGCATACCTAGAATAGTCATCAACCATCACCAAAATGTATTTCTTGCCTCCTAAACTCTTAGTTCTCATTGGTCACATGAGGTCCATGTGTAAGAGTCCTAAAGGTTTAGAGGTCAAAATTTCATCAACTCTCCTATGTGTACTCCTAGTTTGTTTTCCCTTTTGACAAGTACCACAAATAGGATTAAAGGGTTTTCCAAGCTTAGGAATCCCTTTGATGACTTCATTATTAGCAACCTTCATCAAGTCACGATAGTTTAAATGACCCAACCTATGGTGCCACAAATCAATTGATTTAACTTTTAAACTACCACACACAAGGGAGAAGATGAAAAGTTAGAAGGATTTTGACAAACAACATAGCAATTATTTGAAGTTCTCAATCCAATCATCACATAATTTCCATTCAAATCAAACACTTTACATAAATTTTGTGAGAATTGAACATTGAACTTCTTGTTACATATTTGACTAATTCTAATCAAGTTAGCTTTCAATCCTTCCACATACAAGACTTCTTCAAGAATAGGGATGCTGGGAGCACAAAATTGTGCCTTTTTCTTTCACACTAGCAACATTACCATCACCAAAAGTCACATTTCCTCCATCAAATTCAATTAAATTAGTGAAGAATGATCTATTACCTGTCATATGATGTAAACAACCACTATCAAAGTACCATGAGTGTGACTCACTAGCCCTAAGCATAGTGTGAACAACAAGGAAATTAAGTTCATTCTTTTTAACCCACATTTGTTTGACACTTGTGACTTTGGTCATTCCATTGGAAGTGCTTCCTTGGAAACCACTATGATGAGGGGCATTTGAATCCCTCTTGAACATTTTCTTGCCTCCTTGTAACAACTTATTTCTCAAAGTGAATGATTCATTCATTAGGTTGGTCAACTTTCTTTGGAAACTCTCAAACATCCATGCATAATATCCATCAATGGCATATCCCATTTTAGTGCAATGAGTGCAATGAAGTTTCAGTATAGGAGGAATTTTCTTAGGGACCACTCTTTCACAAGGCTTGACAAACATTTTTTACCACTACTTAGAGTGGTAGTTTCATCAACAAAACCTAAGCCTCTTTTATCAAATGATTTCCTCCCTGAATTGATCAAATCACTAAGTTTTTTAGAGCTAGGATGTAACTCTTATTTCCTAAAACTCAACTCATTCTTAAACACTTGATTTTTCACTCTTCAATTCATCACATATTTTCTTCATTTCAAAGTGTTCACTCTCAAGAAAGGCGACATTATCTAGCAAGGACTTCTTTTCTCCCTTTAGAGTTTTAACCTCATTGATTAAACTCCGTTTAGAAGCCTTCCACTCAACTTGTTCCTATTTGAGACTTAAGCACTCTTTGTACAAAGTCTCATATACAGAGTTAAAACTCATCTCATCACCATCGGAGTCACTTAACTCACAAGACTCACTAAGAACCTCTTTCTTAGGTGGTTTGTCAATGACACTTGTCATAAAGGCTATGAAATTAGTGCATTCATCACTTACATTGGATTCTTTTTCACTTGATTGACATGATTCCATGTCACTCCAAGTGACTTGCATGGTTTTTTTTTTCCTTTTTTCTTTGAGACACATTCAGTGGCATAGTGCCCCTTTCCCCCACACTTGAAGCACTCAACCTCAAGGTCCTTTTTGACACTCTTGTCTTTCTTTTTGTCTTTTAAATTTGATTTTCCCATTGAATTGTTCCATTTTTTAGCATCTTCCTCGGACTTCTTCTTATATTTCCTAAACTTCATGTATTTTTTGAATTTTCTAGCAAATCTAGCAACTTCTCTATCTGACATTTTCTCATCACCCTTGCTTTCAAAACCTAAGGACTCCTTTTTACTGGCATTCAAGGCAATGCCCTTTGATTTCCTAGGTGATCCAAGAGTCATTTCAAAGGTTTGGAGTGAACCTAAGAGTTCATCTACTTTCAAGGAATCCACATCCTTGGACTCTTCAATGGCGGTGACTTTTGCTATAGATCTCTCTGGAAGAGATCTTAGAATTTTTCTAACCACTTTGGAGTTAGGGATGGGTTCACCTAGATTAAAGCTAGAATTCACAATGTTCATAAGTTTTGCATGAAACTCTCCAAATTTCTCATGATTTTCCATCCTAATTGTCTCAAACCTAGAGGTTAACATTTGAAGTTTGGACACTTTCACAACATTAGTTCCTTCATGAGTCACTTAGAGGATTTCCCAAGCCTCCTTAGTCAAAGTACATGTAGTTGTCCTATAGAATTCATCTGTGCTAATGGCATTAAAGATGGAATACATGGCTTTAGCATTGTTCTCACTAGCTTCATTGTCACCTCTATCCCATTACAACTTAAGCTTGATAACATTTATTGGTCTACCTTCTCTATCCAACACCTTAGGTGGAGACTAACCAAATTCAATGACATTCCAAAAATTTTCACTTTGCATTTTGAGAAAATATTGCATTCTCACTTTCCAATAAAAATAATTTTCACCAGTTAAGAATGGTGGTCTCCCAATGGAAGCTCTCTCTTGATGAGGTTCCATAATTGAGATTCAAGGATCGAAAATGATTTTTGCTTTAAAAAAACCCACTTTGATACTGATTAAAAGGTGAATCTCAATAATGGACTACACTTAGAGGGTGGGGGATGGCGTGAATAGATATTGTTGAACTATAAAAAAAATTTCCCAACAAAGATTACCTAACCTTAGAATTTCTCAATGTCAGTAAACTTCTTTTCCAAAAATTTTTCAACAAAGTATAACATCCACAAGCAAGTATGTATGCACCAACACTCTCCTAACAATTTATAAATGCAATTCACATGCAAATGCTTCAACACTCCTCAAAATTTATTCAATTTTCTACAAGAAATCATAACCAAAATGAACAAAAAAAGATAATTGAAGATATTTCCATGGATATTCACACTTATTTCAGCTCATATATATTCCATTCAACATATATGCCCATGTATCTAATGATATCAAAAACTGAAAATAAATCCAAGAGGTGAGTGAAGAAAAGAGACAATTGACACTGGATTTTTAATGTGGAAAAACTCTGAAGAGATAAAAACCCATGGGCTTACTACCGATTGAAAACATTCACTATGAATAATAAAAACTGAATACAAGGTTTTACCTAGTTTAAGACAACCAATCCTTCTTGAACCACTTGACTAGTACTTTCACTGTCAACTTCTCACCTTCTTCTTCCAGAGCACACTTGGAGTTCGCATCAAGCTTGATCTCGACCTCTTCTTGGATTCACACAAGAAGAAAATAGGTTTTTGCACAAATCCAAGAGAATGAGATATGAATGTTTCAAAAATCAACCCAAGTTCATTTTCAGAAAATCCATTAAAAAAAATTTATTAGAAAACTTGGATAGGATTTTCTAGGTAGGCAAACACCCTCAAAATGGTGAGGAAATAAAAACTCTTTCTCGGGCTGCTGCAATCACCACACCTAGAAATGAGAGAAAATTGATCTTAAAAACAGGTTAGTTGGATCGATCTACCCCTACAAGTAGATCAATCCAAAAATAGGAGAACAAAAGCCTTTCAGTATAAATATTTCTCCAGCTTAACTCTTTTAAAGATGAAAAACATGGTTGACTCACATTCAATCACCACACAATCAACTACATACCTCGGCCTCTTAGCAAAGTCTTAATCTTTAAAGGTCAAATAGTCTAAAGAGGAATTAGAAAATCGAGTTAGGGGACACTTAGGAATTTTGTCTGAAATTGTCAACCTAACTAAACACTCACAATGAGCTAGTTGTAGGAGTAGTTATTGGGCACACCTTGACCACAAGGAAACATGAATGGTTTGTGAAAACGTTTGGCAAGAGGTAGAAAAAGGGGAATAGGAGAGGACATTGAAAGTAGATGTAATAGTGTATTGTCGTGGTTTCCTTTTTGTCTTTATCAAGTGTGGGGTAAGCAATGACGCAGAATTAATACATGGTATGTAGAGAGCTTTGATGATTTGCTTATAAGCAGTAAATGTGAGTTGCTTGTCTTTGTTATGTAATAATTTGTGTGTTTCTTCTTCAACTCTTTGCTTTAGAACAATTCAGGATTTGGTTGTATGCAGCAGTCAATACAAAACTATTTGCTTCATTTGGGTAGAAAGCAAATTCTAAAACACATCTCACTTCTAGTCTCTGTTCTTCTACACAGGTAAAACAATTTCAGAGGGAGACAATTATAGTAATTACTGGAAGAATAGTCTGATTATGTATATTGAGCTGCATAGGTAAAAAGTAATAAAATAATTTCACAAAACAATGCCTTCTAAGTTTTAGTTCAATGACAATTTTTTAATAGATGTTAAATTTAAATTATTGCCAAACCATTTTAGCATAGGATAAAACCTCAAAAATAAGGGATCAAGTTTTAAATAGATGTTAAAAAGAAACTCAGGAGCAAGTACAAATCAATTTTATGATCAAGAATATATCATATTTTCAAGTTATCAAAAGACTAATCTTCCATTTGTCCAAAATATTCCACAAGAACAACTATTAATTCTGTTTTCACTCTTTGCTGATCTTTGCTAATTAATCTTTCATTTGAATTAATCTAACACATGCGATTTATTTTTTGTCAGTGAAGTATTAATACTTCTTTTCGATTTATATGATCTTTTCTTTTATACTATTCACAAAGAAATTATTGTTTTCAATCCAATTATAAGATAATTTTCATGCAGTTATCTTTTATCAAAGATATTATAAGGAATGGAAGTAAAAAAAAAAAAAAAAAACATTTGTGACAAGTGTATGGGTTGCATTTCTTTCTATAATAGCATAGATCCCTCTCCATATGTGAACATAGTTGCGCCACCCTTCTGCAAAAGTCATTTGTGTTTGTCTTGGCATTTGGCACTAAGGTTAATTTATAATGAGGTCTAGTGTTTGAAAGGGGATTTTTCTTAGCTCACTACTTGAAAAAAAGTACTACTTCAATTGTATATATGAAGCCTGCTAGATGATTTGGTATATCACTTCATTCATCTTTTCTTTTTTGTGATCCATTATCAAATCTGTTCCTCACAGTTTCCTATGGTGTGTGTTTGGTACATATCTGAAAGGAAGTAGAATCCTCATGGTACGCAGTTGAATGTCTTGTATTTGAAGATCATAATTATGCTTGAGAGCACCCACAGCGTATAATGGATTAACAGTTGAATAAATGACTCCAAACAAGATTTTCTCTTTCTCCAGTAGAACTTCAAGCACGGTTCTCCTGTCCATTCCAACAAGTCTTTGGCCAGTCTCCTCATGTTTGCCACCGTAGCTAGGAAAAACGTGAGCTTGACTGAAATGAAGACAGGTTCTATTGGGAGTTTTTCATACCGGACCACAAGTTTGGAGGGCGCTGGGGGACATTCTAAAATGAGTTTTGGACCCATTACGTGAAGTGTTGGTTTTCAGCTTGTAGAGACTACATGAAATGTTGGTGACTTGATAAGGGGCCTATTATGGAACCATGTAAAATTATGGCATTCTAAATATAACTTGCTTCTCTCTGTTATGTAATATTGTTTCTGATCTCCCCAATTCAAGAATAAATGAGCATTATGGACTGACTCTATGGGCATGCAGAAACTCCATACAGGGAAATATCCCTTTCTATGTTAGACCTGCAATAGAATATGAACTCTGATGCGACTCATGGTAGCTTAGCTTTAAAGGCGTATCAACAAAATTTATACCTTGAATACTATTACTAAAGTAGCCAAGCTACTATAGCATAGTGGTTCTAGGATCGTTCACTGGGAAGGGTTTTCGCAAACACTAGTGACATTCGAATTAGGAAAATAGGTGATTTTCTTATGGATGTTAGCTTTAAAAGAAAATGCAAATGTTTTAGAAAGATTTAAACTAATCTAAGCTAACATTAAAGACTAAAATGAAAGGGTGTAAAAACAAGTTTCTCAAAATAGGATAGCTATGCTCTGGCTCTTATGCAAATTGGAAATCTCAGGATAGGCTCCTCGCGTTGGGGTTGCAACTATGGTGATGCTTGCTTCCTGAACCGGTATGGATTTAGCAAATCAAGTTTTAATCCTTTAAAATGGCAAAACAGATGGTAGTGAATTTCATCAATGGTTAGTCACCTTAGACTTCCTTTGAATGGCTCGTAAGAGATAACTAATGGTCTAAAGCCAAAAGCTTACCAAATATTAGCAACTCAAAGTCATTCCAAGTGATAAACTCACCTTTCAATGGCCATTGAAATTGGTTCTAACGGATTAATGCAAAACTTGGAATTGAAAACCTCACCTTCCAATAGCTCGTAGGAGATAACTAATGGATAGAAATCCAAAAGCTTATCAAGTATTGGCCGTTGGAAGTTGTCCAAAGGAAATAAAAACCAAACTTTGCATTAATGAACCATTAATGAAAAACGACTACCTTACCTTCCGGGTGCGAGAAATTTCCATGGGATTGCATCCAAGCCATCACATAACATCCATACTTTGAGAAACTAAAAGTTTTAGCCAATCATCCTCTGAGGAAAAGCCCTCAGAGGCTGTTTGGCTTCCAAGAAAATAGAAATGGGGAAGAGAAAAGAGAAATGAGAGAGCTCCGTGTAAAACGTAACATCTATTCTATATTCTATATATTCCAAGAGGTGATTTCCACCCCTTATATAGTCTTTACAAAAGCAAAAGCTTGTGATTGGTTAGTTACAAGGATAAGAAAGGAAATTACATCACAAAATACAAAGGAAAATATCTAAAGTGGAGTCGGCAAAGGCAGAGGAAAATTCGCAACACGCATGGGTTATGCGAATTTTGAAGGTGTTATGCGAATTTCGCATAACACCTTGTGGAATGCGAAATTTTCGCATAACCTGGAGCAGTTGGCTTACGAAGGCCATATCTTCCTCATTTCAGCTCCAAATCGTGCACGGTTGGAAGCGTTGGATTCTTGACTTCCATAGCTTTGAAATGGTATATAGTATGTAAAAAGTAGACTTCGGGAAGTGCTCCAAAAGTGCGAAATAAGACTGCAGCTGCTGTCCTCTGTTTTCCTCTTCTCCATTGTTCTTTCCTTGCATACTTTGAACGACTTTGGCAAAGGGCTATGAAGCTCCAAAGCTTGGTTCTTCATGAATTTGAGCTTCCAAAAGCTTTGCCATAACTTGTCCAAGTAGCTCCTCCATCATTTGGCATGCTTGAATTGATTCATAAGCTGATAAAAACATGTAAACTTGCCACAAAATGGTTAAAACCAATTACTAAGGACCTTAATGAATTAATTGGGTTAAATGAATATGATTACTACTCAAAGGTGCTTAAAACCATTATAATTAGGTCTACAAAATAGCACTATTTGGTAGTAATCAAACTCGTTTACTTTGCTCATCTGCTGTTGTTTTTGCCACTACTACAAAAATAGTTTATGGTGTCATTATTTACGGTGTCACTTTTAAAATAATGACACCATAGGGTTTATAATTAATAAAGGTGACACATTATATAAAAAATCTTCAATTGAGGTAGTTAGATGATATTAATTTTATATTTATAGTGTCATTTTTTGGGAAGTGACATCATATAAAATAATTTTTTTTAAGTATTATAACTTAATGAGCCCACTTTTAGAATTAATAATGATGGATACTATATAAAAATCCCATTGTTTCCATATCTCACTCACAATCCAAAAAATCTCAATATATAAATCCTATATATAAAATCATGATCTTCTTCAACCTTTTCTGTCACCCATCCATAGTCAACACGCTCAAAACCGACATTCTTCACTTTGTGGACTCCCAGGTAACCCAAAATCTCTTGGATCTATCATTTTTTTTTTCTTTTATTAATGTCATTATATTAATTGTTTCAACATCTTTGTATTATGGTTTTTGTGAATTGTGTTTTCATGAGTTGTACGGAAGAAAAATTTAGGTTTAATCTTCTAGCATGGAAGAAAAAACTATAGATTAATTGATTTTTTTAATCTAAACCAAACACATGATCAAGTCCTTTAAAAAAAGTGAAAAACAGGAAAAAATGAATGATTTTTAATATGTATTTGTGTGAGAATGACAGGTATAGAATTTTTTTAAGATATACTATCACATAATCTTCATCCTTTCTAAAAAACGAGAGGAAAAAAAAAAAGAATGGTTTTTCTGTTTGTATCTAAGTGGGAATGAGATATAGAATTTCGTTGAGAGTATCCAACCCCAAAAGGACCAATTCGAGAAGGCATGTGTGGTATTGACGGGAGATGATAAGATGAAATCATAACCATAGTCATGTTCTCTTTGTGTCTTTCTATCCTCTTCAATTAATTCATGGGCATAGATATTTTATTTAGTTTTTATATTTAGTTTATTTATAGTTTATTTAGTTTCTAAAATCCAATTAGTTAGATATTTTATTTGATTTTGTTTTTATATTTAAGTATTTGAGTTTTGGAAAGTTTTTATATTTTGTTAATAGAAATAGAAATTTTTATATTTTTTATTATTAGGAATTTCTATTTTGTTAAATTGTAAGTATCTATCTCAATAAGAGATTATTAATATTCAAATGAAAGTGATGAAAGAGAGTAAATATTTTAATGCTCAATTATATTTTAATGTTATTTTTTTTTTTTTTTTTACATAAGGGTTTATTTATGTTTTCAATTTTGAAGTTCCCTTTCCAAGTCCAACAACAAAAGTAGTGTCCAACCTTAAAATGGGCATGTGTGGTATTGACGGGAGATGATAAGATGGAAATCATAACCATAGCCATGTTCTCTCTATGTCTTTCTATCATTTTCAATTAATTCATGGGCATAGATATTTTATTTAGTTTTTATATTTAGTTTATTTATAGTTTATTTAGTTTCTAAAATCGAATTAGCTAGATAGTTTATTTGATTTTATTTTTATATTTAAGTAGTTGAGTTTTGGAAAGTTTTTATATTTTGTTAATAGAAATAGAAATAGAAATTTTATATTTTTTATTATTAGGAATTTCTATTTTGTTAAATTGTAAGTATCTATCTCAATAAGAGATTATTAATATTCAAATGAAAGTGATGAAAGAGAGTAAATATTTTAATGCTCAATTATATTTTAATGTTATTTTTTTTTTTTACATAAGGGTTTATTTATGTTTTCAATTTTGAAGTTCCCTTTCCAAGTCCAACAACAAAAGTAGTGTCCAACCTTAAAATGGGCATGTGTGGTATTGACGGGAGATGATAAGATGGAAATCATAACCATAGCCATGTTCTCTCTATGTCTTTCTATCATTTTCAATTAATTCATGGGCATAGATATTTTATTTAGTTTTTATATTTAGTTTATTTATAGTTTATTTAGTTTCTAAAATCGAATTAGCTAGATATTTTATTTGATTTTATTTTTATATTTAAGTAGTTGAGTTTTGGAAAGCTTTTATATTTTGTTAATAGAAATAGAAATAGAAATTTTATATTTTTTATTATTAGGAATTTCTATTTTGTTAAATTGTAAGTATCTATCTCAATAAGAGATTATTAATATTCAAATGAAAGTGATGAAAGAGAGTAAATATTTTAATGCTCAATTATATTTTAATGTTATTTTTTTTTTTTTTTTTTACATAAGGGTTTATTTATGTTTTCAATTTTGAAGTTCCCTTTCCAAGTCCAACAACAAAAGTAGTGTCCAACCTTAAAATGGGCATGTGTGGTATTGACGGGAGATGATAAGATGGAAATCATAACCATAGCCATGTTCTCTCTATGTCTTTCTATCATTTTCAATTAATTCATGGGCATAGATATTTTATTTAGTTTTTATATTTAGTTTATTTATAGTTTATTTAGTTTCTAAAATCGAATTAGCTAGATAGTTTATTTGATTTTATTTTTATATTTAAGTAGTTGAGTTTTGGAAAGTTTTTATATTTTGTTAATAGAAATAGAAATAGAAATTTTATATTTTTTATTATTAGGAATTTCTATTTTGTTAAATTGTAAGTATCTATCTCAATAAGAGATTATTAATATTCAAATGAAAGTGATGAAAGAGAGTAAATATTTTAATACTCAATTATATTTTAATGTTATTTTTTTTTTTTACATAAGGGTTTATTTATGTTTTCAATTTTGAAGTTCCCTTTCCAAGTCCAACAACAAAAGTAGTGTCCAACCTTAAAATGGGCATGTGTGGTATTGACGGGAGATGATAAGATGGAAATCATAACCATAGCCATGTTCTCTCTATGTCTTTCTATCATTTTCAATTAATTCATGGGCATAGATATTTTATTTAGTTTTTATATTTAGTTTATTTATAGTTTATTTAGTTTCTAAAATCGAATTAGCTAGATATTTTATTTGATTTTATTTTTATATTTAAGTAGTTGAGTTTTGGAAAGTTTTTATATTTTGTTAATAGAAATAGAAATAGAAATTTTATATTTTTTATTATTAGGAATTTCTATTTTGTTAAATTGTAAGTATCTATCTCAATAAGAGATTATTAATATTCAAATGAAAGTGATGAAAGTGAGTAAATATTTTAATGCTCAATTATATTTTAATGTTATTATTTTTTTTTTTTTTACATAAGGGTTTATTTATGTTTTCAATTTTGAAGTTCCCTTTCCAAGTCCAACAACAAAAGTAGTGTCCAACCTTAAAATGGGCATGTGTGGTATTGACGGGAGATGATAAGATGGAAATCATAACCATAGCCATGTTCTCTCTATGTCTTTCTATCATTTTCAATTAATTCATGGGCATAGATATTTTATTTAGTTTTTATATTTAGTTTATTTATAGTTTATTTAGTTTCTAAAATCGAATTAGCTAGATAGTTTATTTGATTTTATTTTTATATTTAAGTAGTTGAGTTTTGGAAAGTTTTTATATTTTGTTAATAGAAATAGAAATAGAAATTTTATATTTTTTATTATTAGGAATTTCTATTTTGTTAAATTGTAAGTATCTATCTCAATAAGAGATTATTAATATTCAAATGAAAGTGATGAAAGAGAGTAAATATTTTAATGCTCAATTATATTTTAATGTTATTTTTTTTTTTTACATAAGGGTTTATTTATGTTTTCAATTTTGAAGTTCCCTTTCCAAGTCCAACAACAAAAGTAGTGTCCAACCTTAAAATGGGCATGTGTGGTATTGACGGGAGATGATAAGATGGAAATCATAACCATAGCCATGTTCTCTCTATGTCTTTCTATCATTTTCAATTAATTCATGGGCATAGATATTTTATTTAGTTTTTATATTTAGTTTATTTATAGTTTATTTAGTTTCTAAAATCGAATTAGCTAGATATTTTATTTGATTTTATTTTTATATTTAAGTAGTTGAGTTTTGGAAAGTTTTTATATTTTGTTAATAGAAATAGAAATAGAAATTTTATATTTTTTATTATTAGGAATTTCTATTTTGTTAAATTGTAAGTATCTATCTCAATAAGAGATTATTAATATTCAAATGAAAGTGATGAAAGAGAGTAAATATTTTAATGCTCAATTATATTTTAATGTTATTTTTTTTTTTACATAAGGGTTTATTTATGTTTTCAATTTTGAAGTTCCCTTTCCAAGTCC
The DNA here is from genome assembly GCF_030704535.1 of Vitis vinifera. Lineage (NCBI taxonomy): Eukaryota > Viridiplantae > Streptophyta > Magnoliopsida > Vitales > Vitaceae > Vitis > Vitis vinifera. The sequence continues at coordinate 9,235,767 of NC_081816.1, read as the reverse complement.
AACAACAAAAGTAGTGTCCAACCTTAAAATGGGCATGTGTGGTATTGACGGGAGATGATAAGATGGAAATCATAACCATAGCCATGTTCTCTCTATGTCTTTCTATCATTTTCAATTAATTCATGGGCATAGATATTTTATTTAGTTTTTATATTTAGTTTATTTATAGTTTATTTAGTTTCTAAAATCGAATTAGCTAGATATTTTATTTGATTTTATTTTTATATTTAAGTAGTTGAGTTTTGGAAAGTTTTTATATTTTGTTAATAGAAATAGAAATAGAAATTTTATATTTTTTATTATTAGGAATTTCTATTTTGTTAAATTGTAAGTATCTATCTCAATAAGAGATTATTAATATTCAAATGAAAGTGATGAAAGAGAGTAAATATTTTAATGCTCAATTATATTTTAATGTTATTTTTTTTTACATAAGGGTTTATTTATGTTTTCAATTTTGAAGTTCCCTTTCCAAGTCCAGCAACAAAAGTATTGTCCAACCTTAAAATGAGCATGTGTGGTATTGACAAGAAATGATAAGATGGAAATCATAACCATAGCCATGTTCTCTCTGTGTCTTTTTATCCTCTTCAATTAATTCATGGGCATAGATATTTTATTTAGTTTTTATATTTAGTTTATTTATAGTTTATTTAGTTTCTAAAATCCAATTAGCTAGATATTTTATTTGATTTTATTTTTATATTTAAGTAGTTGAGTTTTGGAAAATTTTTATATTTTGTTAATAGAAATAGTTATGAGGACTTAAAGGGTTTATATTTAGGTAGTGCTTGAGCCAAGGAAAATGATAGTCCACTATCTTGGCCCTATGCATTACAAACCATGTGAGGACTTAAAGGATATCGTAAACATGTAAGTTCTTCCTATTATTTTTCATAGTATTATTTTTAAATAAAAAAAAATACATTCACCTCAAACACATTTTTTTTATTATTTATATATATTAAAACATATAACATTTACCTATTTTAAAAATGTACCCATTGAACTTATTTACATAGGGCTCTTCGAATATCTGCAAAGAAAACATCTAAGAGGAAGCCATCTTAGCAACTAGTGCAAGTGACATCCAAAAATTTTTCTTTACACATTAGCTTATGCATTTGCACCATTTATATATGTGAGTACTAATGTTATTTTATAATTGATCGATTAGTGTCCAAGACAAGAAGGAGGGTTCGAATGTGGCTACTTTGTTATGAGATTCATTAAAAAGATAATTTTTTATCCTACAATTATTGCTTCAAAGGTATTACTTTATTTAATGAATTGTACATAGTTTTAGGCTTCCAAATGTTATGCATTTTAATGTTATTTTCTTATTTGATTTCAGTTTGGTAATAAAAAAAACATATTCTCAAGTAGATTTCGATGAAATTAGAGGAGAATGAGCTACTTTTGTGCTACAACTAATCATGAATCATGTTGATGCATCATGATCACCATGCATGGTGAGTCCCTTAGCTACTACATGAATTTTTCCATAGGTATTGTATAGTAATGCTTATTCTTTGAATAATGTTTCTATTTGAAAAAAAAAAATTAATTCTTAGATTTGTTCATTTATGATAACATAGATCCATGTTTATTTTCTTCAATAAAAATCTCTAAAACTCATTAAATTTTGAAATGCAGGTATACACTCTTGGGAAAGTGAAATGGAGAATAAAAAGAAAGAAGAAGGCAACAAGATTTTGGGTTTTTAAATGCAACTCTTATGTTATACGTTGTAGGACATAAACGTTACTTTAATTGCAAATGAGAAATTTAGATTTTTAGATGGGACTTCTATGTCATTTTATGGTTAGCCGGTTTTATGCTTATGAAATGGAGGTATACATGAATCTTGGGATCTTTAACATTTCTAAATCATGTTTTGGTATGTATTCACTCTTCTTTTTTAGTTTTGATGGGTTTGATATGTTGGACGTACTATCCTTTTGTGAACATTTGATATACAAATATTATTAGATGATCAATGTATTATGAGTTATTCCAGAAACATTACAGAAAAATGAGTTAAATATAATATGATTGTTATATTTATGGACAAAATATAAACAGGTTAATCTTATTAATTCATAAGCATTACAAAAATCAACAACTAAAACCAATCATATATTCCACAATAATTTACAATGATGTGATACCATAACTCAAAGGTGATGCATTTAATGTGACATCATAACTCAAAGATGATGTATTTAATGTGACACCCTATCATCACTAGAAATATATGGTGTCACTTTTGAATGGGTCACCATTTATCTACTTTGGTGTCACTTCCAAATACGTCACCAATTGGTACCCTCTATGGTGTCAGTGGACAAGGTGACGCTATGTTGTAGTGACACCTTATGTTTATGGTGACTCGTTATAAATGTCGTCATATACCTTTTTCCTTGTAGTGTGCTCTCTGGGTGGAAATCAATTGCAAATAGACATATTCACATCTCTTCTTGCACCACTAAAGACTTTGAGATGTGTAAATGGTAATCGACTGCAATAGTTTGCTTTAAGACTTTGAAATTTTCCTTCCAGCTCCACTAAAGACTTTGAGATGTGCACATGGAAATCAACTGCAATAAATTGCTTTAAGACCTTGAAATTTTCCTTCCAGCTCCTCTAACGACTTGAGGGACAGGTCTATTATTGCATAACAAGGCCGCCTTAATCACTTCCAGAGACCTCACGTTATTAAAAATTTTAAAATTTGCTATAATAAAGTTTTTTTTTTTTAATATCTTAAATTTTTAAGCACTTTTAAAAGCCATTATCCCTTTAAGCCTCAAAGAATTGTGAAGTTAGTATAATTTTTTATTTTTTTTAAATAAAAAATAAAAAGTGTATCAAACAATATCTTGATTGCAAACAATTTTTAAAGACAAAAATAATTTCTTTTATTCTGTAAAAAGATTTGTAACTTCAATTTTATATTAATATTAAATTAAATACCATTTAAATTTTGTGAAAAAATTTACAAATAATAATTAGTAAAATATGAATGGTATTTTTTGTGTTAAGAAAATGATGATAAATATGGATATTAATATTTCAATAAGGTATGAATTATATTTTTATTGAAAATGAACTTGGTTAAAATATTTTATTTAAAATGAATTAAATTAATAAGGACAATTGAATATTTAAATAATCTGAGCTTTTTATTTTATTAAAACTATGTTTGGTTTCATAAAGTACTAAAAAAAGAAAAAAAAAAACGTTAATAAAAATGATATTTTTTTTATGTTTGACTTTTTCAATGAAAGTATGAAAGAAAATAAAATATAAATAAAATTAGTTAGAAATTCATACATTTTTATATGTGAATAATTTATTGATTTTAAGTCTTTTTTTTTTTTTTTTTTTTTGCTTTTTCTTTCCTAAAACTTTTTCTCATTATTTTTTTTTCATTACATTTTCCCTTAATTTTTCCAGAGAATTAAACATAACCTAAATTTCATTTTTAAAAGTGGAAGCCTAGAAAATTCACCTCTTATCCTTGTGTCATAATTCTTTGTGAGTATATAGATCTAATAACCTTATCCCATAAAGTGATGAAAACAAACAAATTTATATTATTAGAATAAAGACCCTAAAAAATTTTCCCTTATATCTTTCCATGAATAAGATGTATGTTTCTATAAGGGAGTTGGCCGATGGAAAATTCTTTCTTTTAGTCACTCGGAAAGAGAGAAAATTGATAGGGTGAGTTTTTTCTCATAATTAATGGCCTACTTAAGTCACATGTTTAAATTTATTACAAAATTACAAAATTTTAAAATCAAGTGCTTAAAAATAAGAATTGGATGCATGTGTTAGAGACATGTCCTAGACTTGTTGAGCAATTGTTTTTAAAACCAGATTGATATTCTTCAGAAGGAAAAAAAAAAATTAAAAAGTTTGACCATAAAAAAATAGAAAACAAGTTTTTGTTCTTAAAAATAGAAACAAGAGAATTTTAAAAACAAAAAACACTTTTTACTTGTTTTCAATTGTTTTATGATGATTATTTTTAAAAAATAGTTATACAAATATAGATAATAATTAAAAATAAAAAATTATAAATAAAATTTATTTTTAAAATGTATTTAAAAATACAAAAAATATATTAAGAATATTTTTCCAAGTCTTAGAGAGACTTTTGTTATAGAGAACAACAATTTTCATAAACCGTTCTTTAAAATTGTTTTCAAAAACGCTTTTTGCATAAAGCCTAACTTGAAGAATTGTAGAATTGTTTTCATTCTCTATATCAATATCTCATAATTTTAATTTACATCGATATCTCATCATGTTAATCTTATCTTCCAACTTTTCATTTCTTTGATAATCTAGTTAATGTTCTTGATTCATTGTGAAATGATCTATTCTATGCAGCTGCCCATCAATTTCTTCAAATTATCCTAAATATAATAGGAAAAAGAGATGAAATTGTTAAGAAAAATACTATGAAAAGTAAAGAGTTGCTTTGCTTTCAATAGTATAATAGACCAGATATAGACAATAGACTAAGACATGGAACCAAAAACTCCAAACAAGTATACCTTCATTTCAATGTTAGAATTCCAAAGGGATGTGTGGCCATTAGATTGGTCTTTTGCATGTGTCTTGACCTTTGGCCCTCCCTTAGAGCTTGACAATGGCATGGTGTGGAAAAATGGATACATTATTACATCTCTCATTAAAGACAAAAAAAAAAGAGACAATTTCACTCAAAAGGGAAAAAAAATGTATGAGCATACACATGAAATATCATGGATTAACAGTTGGATCAATTACTCTATACATAATTATTTCTTTGTCCCTTAAACCTTCAAACAAGGTGCTTCTGTTGTCTCTTCATATTTTCTACTTGAGCTTGGAAAAATAGTGACCATGACTCCAAATGAAGACAGGTTCATTTTTTTGGACCCAACATTCTAAAACAATGTGGTGTGAAGTGTTGCTTAAAGTTCCTCTCCTTACGAAGACTACTTGGACATGTTAGTCGGATTTTTACTGGTGACCAAGACTAGGTAAGGGGTTTTTTCTAGATAGCTCTCACTATCACTGCAACTTCTGGGTGCCTTTTCACTCTTCTGAATTAACTTTACCTGATCTCATCACTATGGGGGCCTTATCCCATGTGTCCGCCCACGAGTACATCCACACGTCTATCCACGTGCCATTATCCCAATTGGGCCATGTGACAGTTCTTCATCACTACTCACACAACCTTCAAGGCACCCGAATGAACATTCTATCTAGACCATTAGAGCCACTGAGCGGCTCACATCCCCCTGATAGCCTCAAATATTCTCTGACATGCAAGGCCCTAGTTAGCTGACACTTGATTAACTGATGGAACCCTTCCCATCCTCACGTCTACTTTAGTAGATAGGCATGTCAAGTCTCAGGTCACCAGCAAAATTGAAAGGATGACAAGCTATGTCATGATGCGCTGTCTGACACAACCCCTAGCCGTCCTATAAATATGATGATTGCCTTGTCACTATTGCACAATCATCACTACAATGGTCAACTTAGCACTATTGAGCCCCTCTCCACCTTCGAACATTATAAAAACCCTATTGTAATAGAACAAGGACGAGGACACAGTGAGTTCCATGATCGTTCTCTCTTTCTAAGGGTTTCCATTCTTCCTAATGTCTGACTTGAGCTTTGGAGGGTGTGTTCGGACAACCTGTTTGGACATCTTTGTGTAGGGAAGCTGAAAACCTAGACTCCGGTACCGGAGCGGGAGCTTTCACTACCACGCCTAAGGGAGGAATTCATCCTCAATTGACCAGGTTTCAACATTGGCGCCATTTGTGGGAACGAAATACAAATGTCAACACCTTCCAAAAGTCAATCGTCGACTATGGGTAGCAAGGACTACTTCAATTGGCACAAGAGTATGAAGAGACGTTAGTGTAAGAGCGAGAGATAGATGTAAGCCCTGCTCCACTCAGGGAAGAGAACGAAGTGTTACGTATCCAAGTGTCCTCATCGGGCCCTCCTCGTGGTCGACAACATAGAAGTCAATGCACGAACTCCAAGCAAAATGAGGAGGCTACATACCCTAGGAATGCAGAAATCCCCTGTAATGAATAGGAAATGCAACCCGAACTAAGATCCTCATCAGCCTGCCACGCACAGCAGGATGAGAGCTCATACTCCACTCGGGTTTCAGCAAAAAAAAAGACGCGATAGGAAATCCTAGCTATCGGACGTAATGGGCGCAAGGTTGGGGCCTCAAATGCCTAGCATGAGGGGGAAACCGCATGTAGTGATGGCCCAAGAGGCATGTCCTATTTCCTTAGCTGCACCAGCCATAATCGACTAGCTCCCTCATCCACCAATACAACAACCACTGGGGGATCTAATCAGTAGGGGTCCCCCCGGCTTTGTCAGTAGGCAATTGGATGACATGCTCTCCATGCCTTTCAACCCTCATATCATCAACTACGAACCTCAAAGAGGGTTCATGTGCGGACCTGTATTTTTCACATGCACCCCTACTCAATCGGCAAGACTCACTTTTATATAATGAAAAATTATTTTTGGAAAAGTCAAATTCGCCACTTATTTAATTTATTTTTTTAAGAGAAAACGAAATAAGAAAGAAAACCTTAAAGAAGTGAGTCCATAGTTTTTGTAAAAGTGTGTCTTTGAAAAACCTGAGTCTAGGTCCGGGAATCAGGTTACCTATTGGGAAGGTACCTCTAAGAGGTAGCACCCCTCTAAGCCCTAAAGAGGTCTCTACTGACTAAGTTGAGGGGAATGTGACAATTAATTGCTTGATTGAGGATACCTAAGTAGGCTAGGTGATTTCAAAAATTGCATGCCAAACAAGAAAAACCAATCATAATCATAAAGAAGATTTAGGGGGTGTACGTGAGTAGTTTCTCAAGTGTTATCATAAAACATCAAAGTTAGTATAGAAATATAGCACACAACATTTGTTTTAATAAGGGCAAATCAAACGATCGAACATATATTAAGGCAATCCAGCATACATCTAAGCACCTAAGGATCACATCAAGCATAAATAAGGCTCATAACAACATGCATGTTCATGGAATTCTGAAAAGTTAGTGATAGAGAGCGTACGTGGATTGCATGCATAATTTATAAGATTCCTCAAAAAAGGCTAGAGTGGTTAGGACAAGTATATATTATATAACATCTTTATTATGTCTAATATACAGTACCAAAGCCAAAATTGAGCTAAGATAAATCAAATGACTCTAAAGATAATGACAATTTCAAGTAAAGTATAAAACCATCAGCATGAAGTTAGAAAAGGAAGCTTCACAAAACAATTCCTAAAAAATGGCTTAGAGTGGAATTTAATTATGAAAAATTTCAGGAAACAACTCCTACACATCTAGATCAACATACCGAAAGCCAAACACTAATTCAAAGGACAGATTGCAGCAAAGACACCTAAAGGTTCCAAAAGGTTCAAGTTAAGTAAAAAGAAATGGTGACATGCATAAACGAATTTTTTTAAAAAATAATAAGACATCACATAAATTCATACAAAAAAATTACATACATCGTTAAAGGTGTCTATATCACAAGAAAAATAAATTCAGGGTTGGGTATTACACAAAAATTTTTTTTAAATGCTCTAAATTATCAGATGTTCAGATTCCATCATGCATAGTAGGTATGAATTTGAAAAATCATATCTCCCTCAAAAAGGCACATTTTTTAATATATTATGTGTCTAATTTCAATTTCAAGAAGCCTAGAATTGAGAAAAAAAATATTGAATCAAATTTAAAAAGTCGTCTGGTATTTTATTTTTTCAAAAATATCTCGGATGTCCAGAATTGGGTGAAAATGGAGTCTCCCTAAAGACTCGTTTATATCTTCTATTTCATAATTGCTTTCTAACTCAAAAAGAAATCTTAAATTCAAGTTCAAGAAGTGAGGAAAATCATACAAGTTTTGGAATTTCTTTTTTTTTTTTAAATATTCTAAAGTAGTAAAATGGAATTTTAAAACTAAAGGGTCAGTGGTTGAGTGAAAACTGGCAGCAAGGAAGAGTTTTGAAAAAATTTCTTATGTAGGGGTTCCATCAAGTCCCCATTCAATTTCCATAAGTTTTACCTGTATATCTCCATTAGTTTGAGAGCACAAGTCCAAACCTTTGTGAATAAAAACCAAATTTTTAAAAAACCAACAAAGGAGAAATGCAACTTAAGTGAAATGAGTTGCATAATTTTAATAGAAAGTGTGTTCTTTGCCTAAAGCTAGAATGAACGTTTTCTAAAACCTTTTATTGGTGATTTAAATGCTTTTGAAAATGACTTTAAGGGGAGTGAAAAAAAAGGGACCCAATGATTTGTTAAATCCCAATAATTAGACACAACATAGAGATTTTTTTTTTTCTAACTTAAGAGAGTTTTGAAAATAAGAGAAAAGCTAAATTGGATCCCCTTTTTGGCTACCTTTTATTTGGGATCAAGGAACCAAACTTATGATGGAAAAAATCATTTTTGAAAAAAAAGGAAAGTTTGACTCAACTCAAAATATCAAATTAACAAAAAAACTTTTTCTAAAAAAAAGTTCAAACTCAAGAATTCCATAAGGTGTCTATAAAATAAGTATCAAAGATAAAGAGAACTAACAATTCAGTCACATATAACATCCCATATAACGCTCAATGAATTTTTCAAGAGGTATCTACCGTGTGAATTTAAACAAATGGATATTCAATAAATTTTTAAAAGGCATCAAACATGCAAACCTAAAGAAACTAATACTCAATGAAAATTTTAAAACTCAAACTCAAACTAACCTCATTATCTATCAAAAACTAAAATCCAAATTACCATCAACAGTTATTTGAAGACCAAAGTCCATTATTCATCAAAACCAATACAACAAGCTATATTCGTACTTATCAAAACTAAAATCCAATCGTCAGAGCTGATATAGTGAATATATCCATACTAATCAAAACTAAAATCCAAACTAATTAAAATGGATGAAAATGGGTTTTTTAAATAAAAAAAAATATAGGACAGAAGCAATTTTACCAATGGATTGAAATAACAAGAAATAAAAAATCTAAACCAAATGGATAAATTTAAACTAAAATAAAACAAGTTTAAGAATGTGAACTTACCTTTCATATCAATGCATGAGGGTTGTTTCAAAGTCCAAATCTGCAGGTTGTTTTCTTTTATGTGGGTTGTGCGTGTTCCTTAAAGAGAATCCAAAGTGGTGCAGCCCTGTGTGCCTTTATGCTCCCAAAGTGGCCATCGATCCCATGTGTGGTGAAGAAAGAAGATCTCACAACTGTGTGTCTTGCCATGGCAGCCTGCTGCGACTTCCAAATACGCAGTTGTGTGCTCTCCAAAATTGCAGCCCACAAAGTCTTAAAAAAAATATGGTGGCTCCTAAGTGATCAGCTTTGATGCCTCATCAATTGATGCCTCTCATGATGCATGGTGGATCCTCAAAGTGGCAGCATGTTCCTCTTAATGGGAGTGCGTCTTGTAGAGTTTTTTTAGTGGCCCCTTTTCTAATGGCCATTCCTCTTTATATGGTAGTCCACCATATTATAACTTGCTGCCTGAAAGTGGTTTTTTTTTTTTTTTAGTTGGGGTCTTCTTGGCCAAGTTGGATAAAAAGGATAGAGAAAAAAAAAATTGCTCTTCCAACCAAAACCAAACCTATTAGTATCAAACTCACAACAACTGATGTTCCAGGAGTATTGGTCATAAATCTCCATTTCTCAATGTCCAAGACATCCATACCAACATAAAGGAAGATGAAAATCTCAGCTATAATTCACAAGGTAGTAAAAGCATGCTTGGTAGTGACTCTTGAATTCTCTGTAACATTGTGCCAAGTGTAATGGGACATTACAATCCCACCGAAAAATACCGTGAGATTGGCACTCAAAAAGAATAGTTCAGCAAGTATGTAGGAAAGGTATTTCATAAGCATCATAAGGGCAACCTCTCAATCAGTAGAGTGCCTGATGTTATTATGCCACAATATATTAGTGTTCCAATCGCACCAAACAGCATGATAGTGATAAAGTTCTGAAAAAATTTGTTTTTTTTTCACCTGAAACCCAACATTAAATATAATGAGCGGAAATTTGTTATGATTACATAAGCTACTGATGGAGTAACCAATAAGAACATAACAATGCCATGTTACATTCTGTAATGCAATGAACTAATTAGGTCTTAAGTCACAGAAGAGCAACATTTCTGGAATATGCATTAAGGTAGTACCTGAGGTACATTAAGGTAGTACCTCAGGGACATTTAGGTAGTACCTGAGGTGCATTAAGGTAGTACCTTAAATTTGTGATGATTACATAAGCTACCGAATGAGTAAACGATAAGAACAGAACAATGCCATGCTCCAATCTATAATGCAATTAAATAATTGTGTTTTCAGTGACATAAGAGCAACATTACTCGAAGCTGCATTAAAGTAGTACCTGAGGTGCATTAAGGTAGTACCTCAGGTTCATTAAGGTAGTACTTAAGGTACATTAAGGTAGTACCTTCATCCTATTATGATTACATAAGCTACACATTGAGTAACCAATAACAACAGAATAAGGTCATGCTCCAATCTATAATGCAATGAAAGAATTGTGTCTTCAGTGACGAAAGATGTACACTTAAAATCCAACAAACATTACAAATTCACAAACACTACCAACAATTTCTACTAACCAACACATAATTTATGCATTTTAATTCTTATTCTTATTATTATTTTTATTCTCAACAAATATGATTGAATTATCAAGTTTTTCGCCAAAAGATGATCTTACCTAATTATAGTCATCAATAATTACCATCAGTCTAAAAATGACAAAAAATACACAAGTATTCCACCTAATTTCTATATATCTCCACAACATTCTTTTCACAATAAAAAATAAATCACCACTTTCATTTTTTCATTTTATGAGTCTCCAATCCACAAAAAGGCTGAGATTGAAGTCCGATCATGTGCTCCAAAATCCATATGCATCTCAAGATATGGCCTCACCAATGCACAAAAAATTTGGAATACAACAACCACTAGAAAATCGCTCTAGTGATCCATTTAAAAAAAAAATAGAACGACCCTAAATAAAAATCAATTACCTTCAAATTTTATGTGGGGGTTAGAGCAAAATGCCATCCAATGAGATGAAGAGGAGATTTTTTTCTTCATGAAGCCAATATATCACAATTGTCGTTTCCATTCAGGTTCACTCTCTTAAACTAGAATTTCAATCAAAACGTACCCTCCTCAAGTCGTCTTCTTAACTGGACATTGTTTCAATGCAGTGCTCCATTTGGTTCTTCACAATTTGCACAAGCAACAAAAATTTAGATTGAGGTTTTCGATTAAAGGTTTACAATTTCAAATGTGTGAAATTTTGCAAATTTTGACTTCTTTTGTCCGAAGGGGTGAGGAAATTGGGACAATCAAGTTCAAATGGTTAGGACTTTGAGAGGAGAAGGGATTGAAGATAGAAAACTATAGATTGGAGTTTGGGATTAAAGGCTTTTGAAATGAAATGAGACAAATTGTTGAAAAATATATAGGGTTCTTTGCTTCCCCTCGATGACGGAGTGAATAATAATGAAAGAAACGGGTATCAAATGAGAGACAAGGAAAGTCCTAGATGTAGGACATTACAAGTGTTGTTATGTTTTTCATCGGTTCAATTTCGACCCTGCTGACATGGTCTGCGAATGCTTGTATTCTTGAAGTTTAAAGAAGTGAAAAATTTGGAGGGTGTGAAGAATACGAGGAATCCTTGTATTCTTTATACCCTCCCCAATTTATTAATCTTTTAAGTTTTCAATTATTTTTTGGACATAATTTCCATCAATTCTAAGTGTAATTAGTCTTTTTAAACTATATCATAACCTTTTGAAATGGAAAAAAAATTCTTAAAATTCTAAGTGAAATTTTTGAAGGGCACGAAGAATATGAGGAATCCTTACATTCTTCGTACCCTCCCCAATTTTTTTGTATTTTAAGTTTTCATTTTTTTTGGACATAATTTTCATCAATTCTAAGTGTAATTAATATTTTTAAACAATATCATAGCTATTTAAAGTGTTTTTTTTTTTTAATTCAGAGAAGCGAAAATTTCGGAAGATACGAATAATGTGAGGAATCTGCACATTCTTCATAACCTCTCCAATTTTTAGTATTTAAAGTTTTCAATTTTTTTCATCAATTTTAAGAGTAATTAGTTTTTTAAAACAATATTTTAGTTATTTGAAGTGGAAAAAAATTCTTAAACTTCAAAGAAGTAAAAATTTTTGGAGGTTTGTGCCCTTCCCAAATTTTTAGTATTTTAGATTTAAAATTTTTTTTGCATATAATTCTCATCAATTCTAAGTATAATTAGTATTTTTAACCAATATCATAACCATTTCAAGTGGATAAAAAAAAAATCTTAAAATTAAAATAAATGTAAATTTGAAGGGTACGAAGAATATGAAGATGAAACCCTCACATTTTTCAGATCCTTCATACATTTTTCATAACCTCCAAATTTCTAATTTGTTTTAGTTTTAAGAATTTCTTTTCTCCACTTCAAATAAAAGTAATAGTGTTTATTCATACTTTAAAATTTATGGAAATTATGAACTAAAATTTTTTTTAAAGTAATAACTTCAAAATTAGAGAGATTATGAAGAATATGAGGAATGGTACGAAAAATGTGAAATATTTTTGTACATGTATTTTTTTAGGTTTCTAAATATACTTTTGTTCAACAAAACATCAATTTCAAATTTGTTCTTCAAAAATATTTTTGAAAATACTTCCTACACAAAGTTTAACTTGAAGAATTGAATAACTATTATCATTCTTTATCTCCATGTCTCATAACTTTAATTTTATATTGTAACTTTTTATTTCTTTAATAATCTCGTTACTATTTTTAATTCATGTCAAATAATATATATTCCACCCGATGTCCTATCAATGGAAAAAAAAAAGATGAAATTATTAAGAGACAGGATTGCCTTGCTTTCTACGCTAGAATAGACCGATATATAATGGGTTGGCGTGAAAAATGGATACATTATTACCTCACTGATTAAAGTACTCTTACCTCATCATTTTATAAATCTTTTCTCCAGAAACTTTAGAATAAGGATATGACACACACAAACCTTTTGGATATCGGGTAAATGGGAATTTTTATTTGAGTTAATAATAATAATAATAATAAAACAAAAAAATTGAGAGAATGCTGAAGTCCTTTGTCATAGAACACAGATGAGCACATCCTTGACATATCATGGATTAACAGTAGAATCATTTACTCGAAACCGAATTTTCTCCTTCTCTCTCCCAAATAGACTTTCATACACAGTCCTACTTCTGTCCATTTGCTGAAGTCTTTTGCCGTTCTCTTCATGTTTAGTTTGTGCTTGAACTTGGAAAAAGAGTGAGCATGACTCCAAATGGAGACAGCTTCATTTGGATTTTTTCATATAAGGCCCAGCATTCTTAAATGAATTTTGGCCACTAATTGATCAACTCCAAAGAGATCAAGGACGACCACCATTTTTGTGGTTAACTGGCTTTCTGCTGTCTCATCGCGTGGAATTTGGGCTCCGCGAGAGCTTCTATCAAGTCACCAATCGAAGACAGAGGCGGTTCATCAGCTTAAGCCAATGCAGGTTATTTAATGAATAGAGATTTTTATTAGTAACAAGGAGTCATGGAGGGGTAAATTTTTAAAATTTGATGTAATAAAGTTCTTTTTAATATCTCTTTAAGCGTCAAAAGAATTGTTATATTTTATATAGAAGTTAGTATCATTTTTAAAATAAAAAATAAAAAATTGATTGCAAACATTTTTTAAAGACAAAAAAAGTAAAATAAGTATGTCATTTATGAAAGTAATTTCTTTTAGTTTGTAAAAAGATTTATAATTTCAATTTTATATTAATATTAAATTAAATTCCATTTAAATTTTGTGAAAAATGAAGAAAACAATTTTATAAATAATATTTAGTAAAATATGAATGGTGTTTTTTGTGTTAAGGAATAATGATAAAATATGGATATTAATATTTCAATAAAGTATAAATTATATTTTTATTGAAAATCAATTTGGTTAAAATATTTTATTTAAAATGAATTAAAAAAACAAGGACAATTCACTCTTTTTAACAAATGTAAATAAATTAAATTTTTTATTTTATGTACACAAGTACTCTCTTAATTGCTAATACATATTACTTGTCCAAAAATATAATTGTATTTTCCCTTGAACTCTTCATGACCCAAATAGAGTATAAACTCTAAGCATTTTCCAAGCTCGTATTGATGTTTAACATTGCTTTATGAAGAATCTATGTTCATTTCAATTAAGTTTTACCAATGTTTTAAAAACCGGACCGGTCATTGAATCGGAAAAGTTACCGATTCACGGTTCACTGGTCGGACCGTCGGTTGAACCGCTATCGAACCGGTGACGTCATAAATATATATTTTATTATTTTATATAATATAAAAAATTAACAAATTAATAAATTCTATGTAAATTTTGACAGCATCTACTTTGTTTATTGAGTAACTTGAGTTTTGTCACAAAATTTTTTACCTGTAGAAGTCATCAATTATCATATATGATATTTATAACACAATATAAGATGTTATACATTCATAATGTCAATAAACTCAATATTCATCAAATAATAAAACCATTACTATCCTATAATAACCAAATTATCAAAGAGTTGTTAACTTAACACATTGTCCATAACAAATAATACAAATGTCAACCATAGGTCCACAACACTTAAATAATTACTCAAAATAAAAACATAACATGTCAATGTTTGAATATTCATGAAGATTTTTGCATACTAATAAATATAAAGTTCATGTCTTCATTCATTTGGGAAATTGGAATATGGAGATTGAAAATGAGCATTTGGAAAACCAAAATTCTCCACATCAAGCCCTTCCCTAGCCATGTCACCACCATCCTCATCATCTACAAAAATATTGAATATATATCAACAAGAAATCATTTTTGAAGAAAAAATATAATTATTGAACTTTTATAAGTTTAAATATTTTACTAACCAATGTGAGAACTTGAACCTTCCACTTCATTTATTGGAATTGACCCTTCTTCATATAGAAGATTTTCCAATTCTTCAACATCTAGCTCTGCTGGCTAATCGTCATCAACTACCCAAAAATCGGTCTCATCAATGCATGCATAGTCAATGGGATCATAGATTCTTTTCTTGTTATAAAACCTAAAAAAGAAAAGCATATAATTATTCATAATTGTGAATAGAAGAATTTGAATTCAAAACAACTAAGAAAGCATTTATACTGATTTTTTAGCCGCAAATTGTAATGAACGTATACAAGATCATTAAGCCTTTGATGTTCCAATCTATTCCTTCTTTTGGTATGTATACGTTCAAAGACACTCCAATTCCTCTCACATCTAGAAGACGATGCGGTTTGGCTCAATATTTGAATGGCCAATTTTTGTAAATGTGGTGCACTGTATCCATGTAGCCTCCACCATTCATCTAGTTACCATTTCACATTAAAAATAAGAAAAAAATCAAACACATTAGCAAGTTTAAAATATTAAATAGTAAGTAGGTAACTAATAAAAAAGAACAAACACACTAATAAATGAAAATAATATTTCACCAGGTTGAAGTACTTCACATGAAGAATAAGCAAGGTCTCTTCCAAAACTTCCCAATCGATCACGAAATAACCTCATTTCATTCATTGTTTCAATCTTGCCTTTCAGAACTTTTTGATCAATAACATCCATAACACCTCCAATAACATTTGGCTTATTACAAAAGTTTTCCTGATCATATTGGAAACATGGATTCAACCAATAAGCTGCTGAATGAATGCTTTTCTTTAGTTGTTGATCCCAACGTTGCTTTATGATCTCTGTATAAGGCTCGTATAGTCTTTCGTTGTAGTTAAACAATTTCTTGATGCCCAAACGAACCCTATACATGCCTTCATACACATATTCCATCGAAGGCCTCTCATCACAATCAACAATACGCAATAAACGCATTAGTGGAGACATAAGATTCACAACAATCAAACAATCATTCCAAAATCTATTATCCAAGATGATGGAAACTGCAACTTGGCTTTTATAATCCTTTGAATATCTAGAGTCCACAAAGAACTTACTAGTCACCAAAGCTTGCAAGTCATGTTTATGATCATGAAGACTCTTGAGTGCAATGAAAGTAGTAGCAAAGCGAGTTGCACTAGGTCGCAGAATCTCTGTCCATCCTTCCCTTTTTCTCAACCAACTTAACAAAGCAACATGATTATACACAAAAATTGTCACCTTTGATGCACGTCTTACAAGTTCAGCAACATGGTCTATCTTACCAATATCCTTAAAGATCAAATTAAGACAATGAGCTGCACAAGGTGACCAATTAATGTGTTTATGCTTCTGAGAAATCAATCTCCCCGCGGCCACATAATTTGCTGTATTATCAGTCACTACATGAACTACATTGAGTGGACCCACCCATTCAATCACCTCATCAAATAACTGAAACAAATTAGTTGCATCCTAGACAATGTCCAAAGCATCAACAGATTTCACAAACGATATTCCTTCAGGACAATACACAAGGAAGTTGATGAGTGTTCTTTGTTTGTTATATGTCCAACCATCACCCATTATTGTACACCCAACTTTTGCCCAAATTGCACGATAAGAGTCCACAAGTAACTGAACTTCCTTCTTAGCATCCTTTAAAAGATTAATCCGCAACTGATAGTAATTTGGACCCTTATATCCAGGACCAATTGCAGATATAGCATCAACATTGGCTTGAAGTAGAAGGAATTCATAGCATTAGTAGGAATGCATGCATCATAAAAGAATCTCCCAACCGCCATATCCGCTCTCCAAGTAGCTTCTTTCCCAGCTAGCACACTCCTCATGGAAGGTTGAGCTCCTTGTGTATTTCTTGGTGCAAAATACTTATCCACTGTTGATTTTTTCCTTTTTCCACTACTAGCTGCCATAGGACTTTGCATTTCTTGAACCTCTTCTTCACCTTCTGCCATATCCCCTTCAAATT
The DNA here is from genome assembly GCF_030704535.1 of Vitis vinifera. Lineage (NCBI taxonomy): Eukaryota > Viridiplantae > Streptophyta > Magnoliopsida > Vitales > Vitaceae > Vitis > Vitis vinifera. The sequence goes on along the minus strand of NC_081816.1, from coordinate 9,218,641 downwards.
GTGACACATTAGGACCATAAGGATTTCTATATTCATCTGCTTCTTTGGTTGCTTTCTTAGCATTCACAAACTCTTGCAAAGAATTTTCCATGCGAAATCTGACATTAGGTGGAACCGATTTACATGGACCAATATCTCCTTTCACTCCAGCAAGATGTAGTTTCATTCTATGAATACCTCCACCTTTTGTAATCTTTTTACAATACAAACAAATAAGAGCTCTCCTTCCATTTCCATATCTTTCTTCAGAAACATGCTCCCGTGCAGGATCGGTCTTACTTCTACTTGATTGAGAATGGGTAGTTGAATCTTGACCAGAGGATGGAGTCAAGTTTGATGCCATTTTTTATTTCCCTATCAAATTAAAAACAAAAATCCCATATCAATCTAGAGAATGAAGGTCATCAACAATTTAATGATTTATAATCAAGTCATCAACAATTTACAATCACATATCACATATTAATCATAGTAAAAAATACACTTTTTCACCTATGATTCCTTAGATAATCAAACATCAAATCATTATCATATTTTAGGCACATGAATCTATGGTTGAGTTGCAATCTAATATCATAATGCACAAATTGTTGTATAATGGAAACAAACCGAGAATTCTTGAACTACATGTGCATGTGTGTATTTTTTATTTTTTTATTAATTGGGGAAAGAATTCAAAGCTGGTGGGCTTGTGGTGATTTTGAATCTTGATAGATGCATTTTTTTAACTTGTGTGTTTTTATTAGTATCATTTTTTGTAAAATAAAAATAAAATTTTGATAAATAAAAAATGAATATTTAGATATAAATTAGAAAAATATTTTTGATAATACTAAATAATAAAAAATTCTTTTAGAAGAAATTGTCAAAATTCATTAACAGCATGTCAAAATTCATAAGGTGGTCTAGAAATTGTTTAATTTTAATATCCATCATTCCATCAATATAATTAATAATTTGAATTTCTCAAAGTTCTCTAACTAAATAATAAAAAATTCCTCAAAGTCCTCTGATTATCAGAAAATAGAAATCAATCCAAAGATTCCAAACCATTATAAAATATTAAAAATTTAAAATCCCTTAAAGTTGTATAATGGAAAGTGGACTGTTGGAACTTGGAAACAAACCGAGAATGACGAGGAGCAGGCGGGCTGCCGGCGGGCTGCTGTGGGCGTCGCGAGCTGCCGGCGGTGCTGCTGTGGGTATCGCGAGGCTCCGGCGGTGTTGCTGTGGCCCTGTGGGCGTCGTGAGCTGCAGCGGGGCTGCTATGGGGGTCGCGGCTGCCGTCGTGGTTGCCGTGGGTGTTGCGGCTACCGGGGAACCTATTGTCTTGTGGGGGTCGCAGCTGACAGCGGCCCGAGGAGGAAGGGTTGGAGGCTGCTGGGTTTAATTTTGCTTATATAAGCAACAAAAAATGACGTCGTTTGATGCTTTAAAAAAAAAAAATTAAATTCATTTAACCGACTGGTTCCCTCATAACCGGGCGATTCGTCCGGTTCACTGGTTGGACCGCCGGTTCAAGCGATCTAATCCCGGTTTGGTCTCCATCCGGTCTAGTGACTAGACCGAACCGGAACCATGACCGACCGGCTGTCCAACCGGTCGAACCGACCGGTCCGATCCGGTTTTTAAAACCACGAGTTTTACACTTCAATGAAGTTTATGTTATACATGTGGGTATTAATTAAATAGATATTTCAAAGTGCTGATTTTTTTCTTTATTAAAACCATATTTGATTCTCGAAAAGTACTAAAAAATGAAAAAAAAAATATTAATGAAATTTTTTTTTTTTATGTTTGATTTTTTTAATTGAAAATATAAAAGAAAATAAAATATAATTAAAATTAGTTAAAAATTTATACATTTAAAAATTTTTTTAATCTTTATATAAAATAAATAAATAAAATGATATATAAAAATAATTTATTGATTTTAAATCTATATTTTTTTTTCTTTCACTTTTTTTTTTTTTGTTATTTTCTTTTCTTCCTATTTTCCCTCAATTTTTTTGGAAAACCAAACATAACCTAAATTTTTCTAAAAATGTGGAAGCCTAGAAAATTTACCTCTTATCCCAATATCACAATTCTTTGTGAATCTACATAATAACCTTAACCCATAAAGTGATGAAGCACACAAATTTATATAATTAGACTAAAGACAATTTTTATTTTTATTTTTTTACATTATATCTTTCTCATGAATAAAAATGTATACTCCTATAAGGGAGTTGGTTGATGGACAATTCTATCTTTCTATCACTAGGAGAGAGATCAAAATGACAATGAGAGTTATTTCTATAATTAATAGCCCACTTAAGTCACCCAACATGATTAAATTTATTTCACAATCACAAAATTTTGAAATCAAGTGCTTAAAAACAAGGATTGGGTCATGTGCTAGAGATATGTCTTAGACTTGTTTACTAAGTATTTTTTTAAAACAGTTTAACGTTGAGGAAAAAAAAATTATTTGACCACAAAAAAATGGTAAATGGTTTTCTATTCTTAAAAATAGAAATAGAGTATTTTTAGAAAACATCTTTTACTTACTTTCCGTTGTACTTTTTTTATGATTGTTTTAAAAATAATTATACTAATATAGAGAATAATGGAAATAAAAAATTACAAATAAAGTTATTTTTACAATATATTTAAAAATATAAAAAATATATTAAAAACATTTTTTCAAGTCCTAGACATACTTTTGTTCTAGAGAACAACAATTTTCACAAATCGTTTTTTAAAATTGTTTTCAGAAACACTTTTCACATGGAACCTAACTTGAATTATAGAACAATGTGGTGTGAAGTGTTGCTTGAAGATCCCAGCTTACGGAGACTACTTGGACATGTTAGTGGGAGTTTTTTGGTGGTGACCAAGACATGGCAAGGGGCTCTTTGTGGAACCATATATCCATGTAGAATTATGCCCATATTGGGTAGCTGTCAGTATCACTGCAGCTTGTAGGTGCCTTTTCACTCTTCCAAATAAACTTGGAAAAATTGTGTTTTGGGCCCAGCTGGGCCCAAAAATTAACATTTGGTCCTCCAACCACCCATATTTAACCTCAAGATCCAAACAAAGTATGAAAATTAAGATGAAGGATATTGTCTTTCATTAATTCCTAAAATACCCTTATCCCTTATATGCCTACAAGCGAGTATGAATTGTAATTTTTTTTGTGTTTTTTTTCTTTTTCTATTCCCTATTAAATATTACTCAATTCTAACTTTTTTTTTCCTTTTTATTCCAATATATATTTCTATTTTATGTCAAATAAAAAACAATAATATTTTTTTATTTTTCATTTTTAAAGATATTAAATCTTTTTGCTCTTATTAAAAGCAATGATAAAAATTTTGGGATTTTTCATCCAAATATTTTTTATCTTTTTGTATTTATCTTTTAGTTTAATTTTCATTTTTTATTTTAAATTTATATTACCCTTTCATCTACATTTTTCTCTTATTTTTAATTATTTTTTATATTTTCTACATTAACCATATTTTAAAAAATTTTAAAATTAACTATCACTTCACTTTATCTTTTATATATATATATATATATATATATATATATATATATATATATATATATATATATATATATATCTTTTTAGCTTTTTAATTTTTAATGTTTTTATTTTAAAATTTTTAAAAAGATAAATTTGTTGAAAAAAAATAATTAAGATATGAAGTTCTAATATTATATTAATAATTTTTCTTATCTAGATAGACTAATGCAAAGTATTTTGACCCACAATAAGAAAATTGTCAATACAATTTTTTAGTTAAACTTTAAAAATTAAGTTTCAAATAAAATATATTATATAAAATTTTATCTAAAAATTATTGAAAGTGGTATTTAATTTTTTTATTTATTGACTTTGAAACTTATCTAATTTTTTACTTGAAAGGTAATAGAACATGTTTACAAAAAAAAAAATTAGTTTTTCATTTTTTAAATAAATGAGTATAAATATATTAAAAGAATTAAAGATAATCTTAGTAAAAATTTTGATAAATATGATTATAATTTTAAATATAGATTCATTTGGATAAAATTTCACAAAAAAATATATATATAGTGAAAAGAAATAACATTGCTAAAACTACAAAAACAAAATATGCAATTACAAATTTTTTATGATGAAATTTAAAAATAAAATTCGAAACAATTCTTGAGTGAGAGAATTTGGGTGGGGGGAAAATCTTTGAGTGAAAAAAAATAGGAAAATTTTTCAAAATCACTTGAAATCCTTAAAAAAAAAAAGTAGTCTTGTACACCCTTGTACAATTAGTAAATTTGTTTTGTACAGTTAGTGTAATACCTTGTACAATAACTCAAATAACTCAAAATTTTATTTCTTATGTGTTAATTTTTGTAGGGAAAGTCTTAATGAAATAGTTTGATAAAAAAAAGAAAAAAAAATTATCACTAATCGTCTTAATATCAAATTCAAGTTGCTATTAGGAGCCTTGTACACCCTTGTACACTTAGCACATTTCCCTTGTACAATTAGTATAATACCCTTGTACAATGACATAAATTTCATATTTGTCATAACTTAAACGTATTTTCAAAAAGAGGCAATATAGAAAATAAAAATAAAAACTAGAAAAATATTTTAAAACCAAACTCAAATATAATCTATATAATTTTTAGTTACTTGTTTTCATCTAAAACAAGTAAATATACCTTTCAACCCTTTTATATATATAAAAAAATCAATCTCTACTATGTATTGATATAATTCACTTCTAAAATTAGGTCATATAAAAACATTTTAATTGAGTACTTAAAATAAAAACTCTCCATCCATCCTCATTTTAATCGAGTACTTAAAATAAAAACTCTCAATCCATCCCCTTTCTTTATTTTTCTTTTTCTTATTTTAATAAATTTTTAATTAATTCAAATCATTAAAAAAAATCCTTAATAAACAAATTTGTAGCATTTCATATAACTTATTACTAAAAGTCATGTTCAAAAAGTTGTTAAAATAAGGAAGGAAGAAGATTAAAAAAAAAAATTGAACTTTTTATTTTATAATAGTAAAAAAAAACTTTAAAATACTTTTTAGTATAAAAAAAATAAAATAGTGAATATATTTATTTTAAATGGTATTTTAATCATTAAATTATTTACTTCTAAAATGTAAACGATAAAAATAAATATAAAAGATAATTTTCATTTATTTAAATTAATATTTTTTTTAAAGTATTTTCTAAAATAGTCTTTGAATCATTAATATAATTTTTTTATTTATATTTAAAAATAAAAAATAATGCAATTTTTCAATTATTTATAAAAGAGTTTTAAAAAAATGAAAAATCTAAAAATGGTTAAATAAGAAAGAAGAGTGGCAAGTAGTAGAATAAAGACAAAAATGAGTCAAGTGGATATTTTTGTCAATTACTATCTCATATCATTGGACTTAAATATGGGTGGTTGGAGGACCAAATGTTAATTTTTGGGCCCAGGGCCCAAAACACAATTCTCCCAATAAACTTTACCCGGTCTCATCACTAATGGAAATTTGGGCTCCACCAAAGCTTCTATCAAGTCACCAATTGAAGAGAGAGGCTATTCATCAGCTTAAGTCAATGCAAGTCATTTAATAAATAGAGATTTTGCATAATGCCACCCCTAAGCCTACGGAGACAACTTGACTTGTGAGTGTGATTTTTAATATTAGTAATAGGGATTCATTGAGGGGCAAATTCTGAAACTGTTTAAAATTTATGGGCAGACTAGTCTGCTGGGTTGCAGTCAATGCACAGTACTCATTACTATATAAGACTATGGATCCTGGCTGTGAACCCTCATCATTCCCATTTGCTTTCTTATTATCCATAGAAAATATGGGCTCAACTTTGTGTCTCTTCATGTTCATGCCCTGTCTCCTTTTACTCTCATCTTTTTATCTAATGGTGGCTAACTCTTCCTCTTCCATGCAGCAGCCACATGATAGTAAGAGCTCCGCCTTGCTTTAGTTCACGCAAAGCTTTTCGATTGATGAGCATGTTTCTTATGATCCTTCTGCTTATCCAAAAGTGGCATTGTGGAAATCCCATAAAGAAGGAGAAGGAAGTGACTGTTGCTCATGGGATGGTGTTGAGTGTGACAGGGAGACTGGTCATGTGATCGGCCTTCACCTTGCCAGCAGTTGCCTATCTGATTCTATCAACTCCAGTAGCAACCTCTTCCGTCTTGTTCATCTTCAAAGTCTTGACCTCTCTGACAATTATTTTCATCATTCTGAGATCCCATTTGGAATTGAACAGCTTTCGAGGCTGAGAAGTCTCAACCTCTCTTTTTCTGGATTCTTGATTCGTCCCTAGCAGTGGCAGTGGCAATGGCACCATCTGATTCGGGGTTCGGTCCCCGACAACAGCGCCATTTGATTCGTGCCCAATTGGTGTCTCAGCTGATTCGTGTCCAGCTGGTGCTCCTTGATTGAGGGAGTAATCAACAAAATTTATAACCTATTACACCATATACTAGGGTAGCAAAGACAAAGCTACAATAGCATAGTGGCTCTAGGATCGTTCACTGGGATGGGTTTTCACTTCACAAATGATGTTAATTCAAAGTTGAATTGGTGCCTTTTCATTTCAAGGTTAGCTTTAAAAGAAAACATAAAGATGTTTGAATGAAAAAGGATTGGTTTTAAGCTAACCAAAAATAGTAACTGATTTTACTTACAAAGAAAGATGTTTCTTGGAGTTCAGATCACTAGGCTCAGATTCCTCATACAAAAAGGGAGTTCCGGTCACTTGTTTCTTTTCCTCGCATTAGAGAATTAACATATAGTTAATTCTCTAACCGGTGTTGTACAGATGCTTCCCATTAATGGGTTCAAACACTAAATCCCTCTCACTGATGCACCTTGCAATGGCTCATACCTCTCACCTAGCACTTGCCATTCAAGATGATCTTTAACCTTGGACTTCCCTTCAAAAGCTCGCAAGAGATAACTAATGGATGTCTCCTTGGAGTCGAAAAGCTTACCAAGTGTTGGCTATTCTAGAAAATCCTACCTTCAAGTCACCTCCCAAAGGCTCGCAAGAGATAAACTAGTGAATCTCCATGGACGGAGATCACTTGCCTTACCAAGTGTTGGCCCAGGTGACTCTAAGGTGTTTTAAGTTAACTAAAAACATAGAAATCACTAACGGGTTACACTTTCTCTTCATTAAAAACTAAAACAACAAAACTTCCAATTTATGCATGTGGAAACTTACCCGGCTTTCCTCACTCCAAGAGACAAAAAACTTAGCCTCTCATCCTCTAAGGAAAAATCCTCAAAGTTTGGTTGGCTAGAAATAAAAAGAAATGAAAAATGAAAGAGAAGGAAAAACAGAGCAAGGCTCTGTATATTCTATATATTGATCGATATTACATATATGATTACATGATTTTCTTACAGTGGATGCAAGGGAGTTTATATAGGAAGGTAATTTACCCTTCCTTAGATACTTCCTAGCTAAGGAATTACATGAGTGGTTGAATACAAGGAGAAAATGGAAATTTAGACACAAAAATCTGAAGAAAAATATCTCAATGTGTCGGTCACAAATATCGGGAAGCTCCAGGAACATTTCGCAGGTGAAAAATGGTGTCTGCGAGATTTCGCAGACACTCAAGAGGGCTGCGAAATATTTTCGCAACAACATGCTATCCTCCCAGGGCTGCGAAGTTGGCTTCCACCTTGGTGTTCTCAGCTTCCAGCTTGCGGCATATATCGGGTAACTTCAGGAGGAATTTCAAAACACTGTACAAAAAGGCTGCGAAATTCTCGCAACAAAAGGCTGATTCCGCAACACTTTGCAAAATGCTTCCTTCAGCTTGGAGTGATCGGCTTGAAATGGCTGTAACTCCTTCATTTCAACTCCGAATTGCGCACCGTTTGAAGCATTGGATTCTTGACTTCCTGGGCTTTGAAATGGTATATAGCATGTAGAAAATGGACTTCGGGAAGTACTCCAAAAGTGCGCAAGAAGACTGCATCTGATGTCCTCTGTTTTCTTCACTCTATTTTTCCTCTTCTCCATTGTTCTTTTCTTGCATAATTTGAACGACTTTGGCAAAGGGCTATGGAGCTCCAAAGCTTGGTTCTTCATGAATTTGAGCTTCCAAAAGCTTTGCCATAACTTGTCCAAGTAGCTCCTCCATCATTTGGCATGCTTGAATTGATTCATAAGTTGATAAAAACATGTAAACTTGCCACAAAATGGTTAAAACCAATTACTAAGGACCTTAATGAATTAATTGGGTTAAATGAATATGATTACTACTCAAAGGTTCTTAAAACCATTATAATTAGGTCTACAAAATAGCACTTTTTGGTAGTAATCAATTCTCTGGCCAAATCCCATCAGAACTCTTAGCACTGTCCAAATTGGTTTTCCTTGATCTCTCGGAAACCCAATGTTGCAGCTTGAAAAGCCTGGCTTGGGAAATCTGGTTCAGAACTTAACCCACTTAAAGGAACTTCGTCTATCTCAGGTGAACATTTGTTCAACGATACCTCATGAGTTGGCAAGTTTATCTTCACTGACATCTCTCTTTCTCAGAGAATGTGGATTGCACGGTGAATTCCCAATGGAAAATTTTCAGTTACCATGCATATAGTATCTTAGTGTGAGGTACAATACGGATCTGATTGGTTATTTGCCTGAATTTCAGGAAACCAGTCCCCTTCAAAATGTTGTATCTTTCTGGTACAAGTTTTTTCTGGTGAGTTACCAACTTCAATTGGGAGGTTTGCTTCTTTGATTGAATTGGATATCAGCTCGTGCAATTTCACAGGGTTGGTCCCATCTTCACTTGGTCACCTTCCCCAGCTATCCTATTTGGACCTTTCAAGGAACTCTTTTAGTGGCCAAATTTCTTCTTTCTTGGGCAACCTTACCCAGCTATCCTATTTGGGCATTTCAAATAACCATTTTAGTGGCCACATTCCTTCTTTCTTGGCAAATCTTACCCAACTCACTTATTTAGACCTTTCTTCGAATGATTTCAGTGTCAGAACCCTTGCTTGGCTTGGTGAGCAAACAAAACTCACTTATTTATATCTCGAGCAAATAAATTTAATTGGAGAAATCTCATTCTCTCTTGTAAATATGAGTCAACTAACTCTTTTGGCTCTTGCAAATAATCAATTGAGTGGTCAGATCCCATCTTGGCTCATGAACCTCACCCAATTAACTGCATTAGATCTTGGGGGAAACAATTTAGAGGGTGGGATCCCAAGTTCATTATTTGAACTTGTAAATCTTCAAGCTCTTTCTGTATAAGGAAATAACTTGACTGGAACAGTGGAACTCCACATGTTATCTAAGCTCAAAAATCCCACTGGACTCCTATTATCAGGCAACAGGTTATCATTGCTCAGTTACACCAGAACCAATGCCACTCCCCCTACATTCAAGCTTTTAGGATTGGGGTCATGCAACTTAACTGAGTTTCCTGATTTCCTGCAGAACCAAGATGAATTGGAGGTGCTTTCCCTTTCTGATAATAAAATTCATGGACCAATTCCAAAGTGGGTGTGGAACATAAGCAAAGAAACGCTAGAGACTCTGGACCTTTTTGGAAACTTTTTAACAGGCTTTGACCAACGTCCAATTGTGCTTCCATGGCCCAGGTTATACAGTTTACAACTTGATTTTAACATGCTGCAAGGACCACTTCCAATTCCACCACCATCAACCATATTATATTCAGTCTCTTGAAATAAACTGACCGGAGAAATTTTGCCACTTATTTGCAACATGAGTTCTCTTATGTTACTTGATTTGTCTAGTAACAATTTGAGTGGCAGGATTGACCGAACTTCTTTGTTTTACCAAAATACTTAGCCTTTTTACGTAGCAACTCTAGTCAAGAAAAACTAGAGAAAGAGTCACTACGGCTTTTGTAATATTCCGGGTATCGTCCTCAAGACTGACTTATGGAAATTGTCAATACTAGAATAAATGAATTGCTTTTGTTTAAATCCGAAAGTGAAAATCAATATGTGAATAATGTGAAACTAAGTAAAAGAAATTAAATTAATAAAAAAAATGAATATTGATTTTAAATTCAATTGATTCAAGTTTGGGGTTTTCCACAATCCAACCTAGGGTATAGAAATTAAAGAAAACAAGGGTCTTTTAAGTAATATGATCTTAGGGTTTTGGGATCCTTGGCCGCTCGCGATCAAGTTAAGTTCTATAACTCAAAATTGCATCTGAAACCTAATTTTTCCTTTTTAAAACAGATTCCTAAAACCATCAAATGAATGAGATTGATTACCAATTTAAGATTTGGCTTTTTAACCCTTCCTACCCTTTATAGCTTTGTTTAAGGGCAAATAACAGTAGTGTAGATGAGGATAACTAATGATCAAGAATTACCAAGAATCACTAGTATCAAGTAATAACCTGTCATATCATTCCCTAAACGAACTCACAAGGATAGGATAAAAAATGATAAATTGTCACCCAATCAATAATTAATCTCATTGTTATAATAATTTACCCATTGTCCCTATAGGTTTCCTAGCCCTTAGGTTTTCATGCTTCAAGCCCCAAGTTGGCCTTTAGCCTCTCATGGGGGTGATGTCACATTCACAATTCATAATAGGGTAAAAATCCATAATTTGAATCAAAAGAAACTAAAAACAATATATTTAATAAAGAAGAAAAAGAAAAAAAACCAAAGTTCTCATCTTCTTCCACCTTTAATGTCAAACTCTCAGGAAAAAGATCTAAGATCCCTAAAACCTAGAATTGAGAGAGTTTATATAATATCATCAATTACCTAACATGTGGCATACTCTCATTGGCCACTTATTACAAAATAATTTCCTAAAAATGATTAAAAAATAATAAAATGGTGATTTCTAGTTGTGTGGGGTTCACTTAGGGTGGATGGAGTGCCCTAGATGAAATTCCCGAGGTAGAGGAGGTGAAACATCAAAGTAGCAATGGGTGAATTCAAAATTGGTGTCATTTTGAAGTGGATTTCGAATTCATAAGTTGAATAGATGCAATTCCCGAGGTAGAGGAGGCGGAACATCAAAGTGGCAGTGGGTGAATTCGAAATTGGTGTCATTTCAAAGTGGATTTCGAATTCCTAAGTTGAATTTCGAAATCATTTTGAAATGACCCTCCAGCTTAGTGCAGTTGTTTTCAAATGGTCATAACTTCTTCATTTTAGCTTTGATTTACACACCGTTTGAAGCGTTGGACTCCTGACTTCTTGATCTTCGAAACAATATATAGTATGTATAAAATGGACTCTAGGAAGTGCTCTAAATTTGTCCTCAAAGTCAGAGTATATAATACCATTAGATTTTTGAGTTCTAAATTTTCATGCAGCTGAATCTTGCTTTATGCCTCATTGCCCATGTTTTCTTGCCTTCTTTCTTACTCCATAATGGTTATTTCTCATCTTAAAAACTCATGATATCCTCATCTTGCCTTTCCTTATGGTTCATGAGTCTTCACTCATTTAGCCCTTTCTTGATCTTTCAAACTCTAAAGTGATTCAACTTGCACCATTTTCTTCCCTTGAACATGAGATAAGTCTCCAAAGTAAAAAATTAAACTCATGGCTAAGGCCTTAGCATTGATTTAGGTCAAGTTGGGTGATTTGAATGTCTTTTGGTGCACAAATTATATAGAATATGTGCCATTAAAGCACATATTTTGGCTTCAATCAAGGATTCCTCAATGTTTGGCCAACTAGAGCTAATCTCTGTACTAGATCTGAGAAACAACAACCTTGATGGCCCCATTCCTCAAACATGCACAGTGCCAAATAATTTGAGGGTGATTGCTTTAGGTGAAAATCAATTCCAAAGCCAAATACCTAGATTATTTGCCAATTGCATGATGTTAGAGTACCTTGTTCTCGGAAACAATCAAATCGATGATATTTTCCCTTTTTGGCTTGGAGCTCTCCCACAACTGCAAGTTCTTATTTTGAGATCCAATAGATTCCATGGTGCAATAGGGAATTGGCACGCCAATTTAAGGTTTCCCAAGTTGTGCATCATCGACCTCTCTGACAATGAGTTCATAGGTGATTTGCCATCAGTGTATTTCCAAAATTGGGATGCCATGAAACTTTCAAATGCAAACCACCTCAAGTACATGTAGGCCAATCAAGATTTTTAAAGCCCAGGGTATACGTACACTTTTGGTTACATGTACTTGATGACAATGACAAACAAAGGCATGCAGAGGTATTATGAGGAGATCCCTAATATTTTCATAGCAATTGATTTCTCAGGTAACAATTTCAAAGGACAAATTCCAACCTCCATTGGGAACCTTAAGGGGTTTCATTTGCTCAAACTTGGCGGCAACAATCTTATTGGCCATATCCCATCCTCCCTAGGGAACCTAACATAGCAGGAGTCATTGGATTTTTCCTAGAACAAGGTCTCAGGTGAGATCCCTTTGCAACTAACAAAGATGACATTACTTGAGTTCTTCAATGTTTCCCACAATCATCTCATAGGACATATACCACAAGGAAATCAATTTACAACATTTCCAAATGCTTCCTTTGATGGGAACCCGGGATTGTGTGGAAGTCCTTTGTCAAGGGCATGTGAAAGTTCTCAAGCATCACCACCAACACTTTCATCCTCTAAACAAGGTTCAACTAGAGAATTTGATTGGAAATTTGTATTAATGGGATATGGAAGTGGGCTAGTAATTGGAGTTTTAATTGCGTATTGCTTGACCTCATGGAAACATGAGTGGTTCGTGAAAACCTTTGGTAAGCAGCAAAGAAAATGGACAAGGAAAGAAAGAAAGGAGCAGAGAGGTTGAATTTGTCCAACCAAAATTTCCTTGAAAGATTTCTTAATCTATGTATACTGCTTGCATTGTTAGACTTCTTTCCTCATCTCTTTTTCCATTTTAGTCATGTTGTTACTTCAACTTGTGTTTGTGTTGGCCAATGAATGTAAAAACTGCTTAGGTTTTTTTTTATTACATGTAATGTAGCAATGCAACTTGATTATGGCTTGTACTGAACTGCAAACTAAATGTGTTAGTCTCATCACTTCTTTTATCATTCTTTCTTCCTTTTATTGAGTTGGGCGCTTACATATTAGAAGTACTATCACTAGCTTGCATGTATTAGATTCTTTTACATATTTTGTATCCAAAAAGGAAAAGGCAAAATGAAAGTTGCCTTGCATTAGAGTTGATCTATTTTATGGGAAGTTAAGCATCAGTACTGGTCCCTTGAGTTTGTTTTACTTGCAAAGCTTCTTGCAGTTGGCCTAGTGAAACCATGTTTTTGGCTCATCTACATCAATCTTATAACTTGTATGTTTGGGTCTACTATGGTATTGCAAGTCTTTCATTTGAAATAAAGGCAAAAACTTCAATATGTGAGCACCTAACCACAAAACAGAAAATTCAAGAGAGATATGGAATATTTTTAAGTTAATCAAATGAGAAGCCTTCTATTTATCCATGAAATTCCATAGGAAAAGTTTTTTTGTTTTTCCAACTTTCAAGGCTAGCTAATCTTGATGTGTTACCAACTTACCACCACCATTTTCAACCTCTGATCGTAGTGTATTTGGTTGGAAAATCATATTGATGGATTATGAAAACTTTTGGACCGCAGTAACCAAAATGGAGAATGAGGGAAAAACAGAGACACAAAGGCTAAGACTATGTTCGAGAGCTATTGTCGAAAACATTTCTGAAACATTATTATCGAGAAAAAAATTTTAAAACTGTTATTTGATGTTTCCTATAACAAAAATTGGTTTAGAAACATGAAATTTTTTTAACCTATTTTCTATGTTTTTAAATATATTTTAAAAATCATTTATTTCTAGTGCATTATTTTTAATATTTATATAATTATTTTTTAAAACAATCTTTAAGAAAAAAGTGAAAATAACTAAAAGATATTGTCTACAATTACCCTTTTTTATTTTTAATATTAAAAAACTTTTTTTTTCTTATGAAAAGTGTTTTCCTTTTTCTTTTTCTTTTTTGTCTTTCCCTTGAGAGATTTAAATCTATGTCTCTTGTACTGCTCTATTTTGTTCCCATTCTTTTTTCTTTTTATTCTACCGCTGTTTGATTTTTCTCTCTGTTTTTTTTAGAAACTTCGTTCAATAATGAACTGCAACTCTAGTCCAATGGGGTACAACAACTAGAAGTCTAGAAAAATTATATACTAGAAGTAATGTGACTTAAGTGAGAATCAATCAATTCCAAGGCCTTAATGGCCTTGATGACCCCATCCCTCAAACATGCATAGTGCCAAATAATTTGAGGACAATTGACTTAAGTGAGAATCAATTCCAAGGCCAAATACCAAGATCATTGGTCAATTGCTAAATGCTCGAGTACCTTGCTCTTGGAAACAATCAAATTGATGATATTTTCCATTTTTGGTTAGGAGCTCTCCCACAGTTACAGGTTCTTATTTTGAATCCAATAGATTCCATGGTGCAATAGGGAGTTGGCACTCCAATTTCAAGTTTCCCAAGTTGCGCATCATTGACATCTCTGACAATAAGTTTATAGGTGATTAGCCATCAAAGTATTTCCAAAATTGGGATGCCATGAAACTTACAGATATTGCAAAGGACCTTAGGTACATAGAGGTACAACCAAAGATTCAAATTCCAGGGTTTAGTTGGAGTTTCGGTTACATGTACTCACTGACAATCACAAACAAAGGCATGCAGAGGTTGTATGAGGAGATCCCTGATATTTTCATACCAATTGATTTCTCAGACAACAATTTCAAAGGACACATTCCAACCTCCATTGGGAGCCTCAAGGGGCTTCATTTGTTCAACATTGGCGGCAACAATCTTACTGGTCATATCCCATCCTCCCTGGGAACCTAACACAACTGGAGTGTCACGCCCCAAGACCCACTCTAAGGGCGTGATGGTCATTTCACACTTCAAACCCGAAGGCTTACAGTGTAACCTGACCCAAACACTTATCTTGTAATCGGAAGTTACCAATTACCAAGTACCTGTTCAGAGTAGCAGAACAAATCTAAAATCCTCAAAATTCAATTTCAAAACTAAAACATCCACTATCCAAAATCCATGGTCCAAATATTTGCAAACTTAAATAATTCAAGTACTAGAACAAATTTCAAAATCTCCAAAACTCAACTTTGATCTAACATAAAATTTGAAGGATCAATATCCAAATAACTTCCAAATATCAAAAGATCCAAATGAACACAACTAACAGTTAAACAAAATCCAATATAAAATCCTAAGTCAAATTCTAATGATGACCATTCCTCAGCCTAGCCATCACTCCTCACCCGAACTAAGGGTACCTGAAAAGTAGTCAACAAATAGGAATGAGCTCACAGCCAAATAAGGAACATTAATGCAGTCCATGGATCAAACATTTCAAACTTACTTGCAAAATAGGAGATATTGTAATCAATCATTTTCATAAAGTTGTGAGTAGATTTTTTTTTTTTTTTTTTGCCAATACATTCAAAATTTCTAACTGTATGCATTTATTTCTGATTCAAACAATTTCAAATCAAATTTAATCAAAACATTCCAATAAGTTATTTACTCTGGTCATCAAACATCAAAGGGTGCCCAATTAGGTGGGACTTTTCAAATGGGTGGCTAGCCTCAAATTGTTCCTTTAAGGTGGACGGAACCAAACACTACTAGTACTAGTAACCTCTAACCGAAACCCCTAAAGGCTGGGGTTCAAATCAATTACATTCCCCACCAAGAAATGTAAAGGTCAACTATTATATCCCACTAACAAGGGCCAAAAGTCAACTATTATATCCCGTTGACAAGGGCCAAACAAACCAGAGTCAAATATTTATTTCATTTATTCAAATTTACAACATATAATATCTCCACATTTATTTGTCAAAAATATAATATAAAATTCTAACATACTTTTCATGCAAAACAGGTTTGATCCATGCATAAAACGGAATATAACCTCAAACGTTTTCAAATAATGTATATATATATATATATATATAAAATTGTTTCAAAAAAAGAATTTAACAAATGCATTAATTTCCCTTACCTCAAAAGAAGTCCTCAAAAACTTTGGAGAAAAATAATCCTGAAAATCTACTCTTCACCTAACAAAACATAAGAGGAACAATTATTACTATTTATCTAAAATTATAGGTTTGACAATTCTAAAATTTTAGGTATTCAAATTATTATTATTATTTTTACATATTTATGAAAGGTAATTTAATCTATTCATATTTTAAAAATGAATAAATTTCTAATTCATATAAAATTGAATTTATTTATTTATTTATTTTAAAATTTATTTCTTGGGACACAACTTAATTAAACTATAATTTATTTCAATAATTAATTTCTATGTTATTTATTAACTTACGCTCATAATTATAATATCAAAAAAAAACTTTACTTCCTTTTTATTTAAAACTTCTATTCTCTCATTTTTATTTTTATTTTTAAACATAAATTTTATTCCCAACAATACTCCATTATTGCCAACAAACAATAGACATATATATATATATATATATATATATTAACTAACAACACTCTTCATCCATCCGTACACACACCCACACCCCATATATATATTATATTATTTTTTTCATTCTCCAATTCCACAGTGTGCACACGCGTCTTCTAGGTTTTTTTTTTCCTAAAAACTTAAGAATTTCCGATTTCCAACAATAAATCGAAACCTTAAATTTTCACTATTTGATATTAAAACGAATTAAAAATAATAATAAAATAACCCTAATCTAAATCGAAATCTTCATAGGAATTTTTTTTTTTCTAAAAAAAAAAAAACTTAAGATCTCCCCAATTCCAATAATAAATCAAAATCTTAAATTTTCACTATTTGGTATTAAGACGAATTAAAAAATAAATAAACTAACTCTAATCTAGATTTGGGGTTTTCCAAAAAAAAAAAATATCTAATGTGCTTGAAATTAACTAATGAATCTAAAATAATAATCTAGGGTTAGAATCTTACCTATAGAGGTTTGTTCTTCAAACCTTGAAATCTAACCTCAACTTCACGTTTTTTGGAAACTCTCTGCGAACAGGAATACGATTAAAAAAAAGAACAAGAAAAAGAGAATTTTCTATTTATACCTAGGGTATTATTCGTAAAATTACCTTTTCACCCCTCTTCCATTTTATTAAATTAATTAATTAATTAATTAATTTAATATCATTATTAAGAATTTCCTAAATTACCCTTTAAAAAGAAAACTTGGGCGTTACATGGAGTCATTGGATCTGTCCTAGAACAAGCATCAGGAGAGATCCCCTAGCAACTAACAAGGATGACATTCATTGAGTTCTTCAACGTTTCCCACAATCATCTCACAGGACCTATACCACAAGGCAAACAATTTGATACATTTCAAAATGAGTCATACAAGGGAAACCCAGGATTGTGAGGAGGTCCCTTTGTCAAAGAAGTGCAGGATCTTTAAGTCATTACCGCTGCCGCTTTCAACCTCCAGACAAGTTGAAGACTCCAAGTTGGGAATCAGAGTTGAGTTGATGATGGTATTGATGGGATATGGAAGTGGGCTGGTGGTGGGAGTAGTTATTGGGCACACCTTGACCACAAGGAAACATGAATGGTTTGTGAATACTTTTGGCAAGAGGCAAGAGGCAGAGAAGGAAACATGAATGGTTTGTAAATAAGACGTAATGTTGTATTGTTGTGGTTTCCTTTTTAATTTCTTTATCGAGTGTGGGGTAAGTATATGGTATGCAGAGAGCTCTGATGATTTGCTTATAAGTAGTAAATGTGACTCGCTTGTCTTTGTTATTTAATAATTTGTGACAAATTTGTGTGTCTCTACTTCATCTCTTTTCTTCAAATTTGACTTGCTCTAAAACACATCTCACTTCCTGTCTCTATTTTGGATCCTCCATTTCCATCTTCTCACCTAAAAATCTTGTGACAAAGAGGCAATTGATTTCCAATAACAAACAACAACATCAACACCAGCCACTGCAATAAAAGGAAATGAGACTAAATTTCCTACAGACGAACTGTGTTTCTTATGATCAAACCCATTGGAGCTCCAAAAACCTAACCTCACAAACCTTGAAACTCTTATTCTACTTTCAAATGACTTGAATGGCGCATTGGAGCTGGGCATATGTTTCTTAAGCTCAAAAAACTGACTTAGGCTTATCTGATAAAAATTTAGATTGCGTGAAAGTTTCTGTTGATGTCAACAAGCTGGCATACATACAAGCAAGCACAGATCTTTCAATACACAGCAAATCAGGTTATCTGACAATTACACATACTCGATGACAATGATAAACAAGGGCATGGAGAGGGTGTTCGATAAGATCCCTGTTATCTTCAGAGCAATTGATCTTTCAAGCAACAAATTCAAAGGAGAGATTCTAATACCCATTTGGTACGTAGTGGAATGTCTTGTATTTGAAGATAATAACGGTTGAATAAATGACTGCAAACAGGATTTTCTCTTTCCCCATTAGATCTTCAAACACGGTTCTTCTGTCCATACGAAGAATTCTTTGGCCAGTCTCTTCATGTCTGCCACCTGAGCTTGGAAAAAAAGTGAGTTTGACTCCCCCAGTTTGCAGAGAGTACTTTAAATGTTACTATGCCCCCTTCTGCAAATGAATTATTTATTTATTTATTTAGACTTTGAAATTTGCCTTCAAGCTCCACTAATGACTTGAGGGACACGCCTATTATTCATCACTTCCGGAAACCATTACACAGGACTTTACTCCTATCTATAAAAGCTCATTGTCAGATTCCTACTTTAATCAAGAGTACGGTAAAGTGACTGATTTGAATTATGGGGTCAATTTTGTATCTCTTCATCTTGATGCGCTTTCTCCTTTTATTCTCATCTTTTTATCTTATTGTGACTAACTCTTCCTCATCTATATATGCAGCAGCCACTGTGTTAGTGAGAGCTCAGCCTTGCTTCAGTTCAAGCAAAGCTTTTTGATTGATGAGCATGCTTTTTATGATCCTTCTGCTTATCCAAAAGTTTCCATGTGGAAATTCTGAGGCTTCACCACCAGCTCCATCTGTGAGAACTGCGAAAACAAAGAAAAGGAATAAGAAGAAAGCTAGGCTAGGTCTCGCTAACAAAAGACTTAAAAAAGATATTACATAAAAAGCTTTATATAGGTCAACAAGAAAAGCTAAAAAGACTATTATTGATATTAAAAAATAATTAAACTAAAATAATATATAACACCATCATCCCCTAAACAAGGTCCACCAAGTGAATTTGATTGGAAAGTTGTATTAATGGGATATGGAAGCGGGCTAGTGATTGGAATTTCTATTGGGTATTGCTTCACCAAATGGAAACATGAATGGTTTGTGAAAACTTTTGGAAGGCAGCAACTAAAACGGAGAAGACTGAATTTATCTTACCATAGTTTCCTTGAAAGGTGTCTTGATCCATGTATATTGCTTCCATTGTTGGGTTTCATGTTTCTTCTTTTCTCTTTTTTTTCTTACTTTGTTGGTGATGTTTTGAACTTTTGTTTTCGTTGGTGAGTGGACTGAGGTTAGCATTGATCTTATAGGATGTAAAAATTACTTGGGTTTTTTATATGTAGCAATGCAACTGAAAGTGTTGGTCTTATTACTTCTTTTATTATCCCTTCTTTCTTTTATCAAGTTGGGTGCAATGGTTGCTTTTATATATACTCTTTAAACATTATTTTTCTTAAACTATTTTTTGAGTACAAATATGCATCCAATTTAAGAAAGCAGACAAACCGGCCAACAACAAGGTCGATATGGCCAGTAGCACTAAATGAAATTATATGTTGGAGGTACTATGGTATTGGAAGTCTTTCATTTAAAATAAGGAAACTTTAAACTCTTGAGCATCTAAGATAAAGCTAAAAGCTTATAAGCAAGTAATAAATTAATCAATTCTTCTTCTTTTTTTTTTCATTCTCTGCCAATCTCTACTAATGCTTCCATTTGGATAATATCACATGTGCGATTTATAGTATTAACTGCACTTTTTTTTTTTTTTATCCGATCTTTTCTTTTATACTCTTCACGAAGCATGTATCATTTTTAATCCAATTATAAGATAGGTTTCATGCAATATGGCCTTTCAGAGATATTATGAGAAATGGAAGTAAATAAATAAGGAGCATTTATGATAAGCATCGAGGTTGTAGTTCTTTCTAGATCTATAGCAGCATAGATCCCTCTTCATATCTGAACATGGTTGTGCAACCCTTGACCACAAGTCATTTGATATCTTATATTGGATGGGAGAAGTTTCCAACACTATAGATGTATGTGCTTTCTTAACCTTATAAACACATTTTAAAGTTGTGGGGTTCCCTTTGGACTTAGAGTGGATAATATTTACACGGTTGGGAACGACTATTATAAATGGCACTCCAATCCTGATGTGGGAATTTGTTTGGCCTATAAGAAGTGTTTGTCTATTTGACTCTACAATTCTATGACACATAATGAGGATACTATGTGTTGTGTCTGCATGGGGAAGTGATTATGATATCTCACATCAGATAGGATACAAAGTACTTAGCAATATATATATATTTGGACTCCTCTTAACCTATGAAGGTTCATTTGGGCTTAAAGCGGATAATATCTACACAATTGAGAGTTGGTTATTACAAATGGTATTAGAGTCGATCTTCAATTTTAATGTGAGAGTCTATTTGTTCGACCTTACAACGAGTGTCTATCTGTTTAACCTCACAATCCTGTGGGATACAATAAGAACATTATATCTACACGAGAGTAATTATGATATCTCATATCAAATAGGAGAAAAAATTTTGAATGTTATATATGTACGCGCTTCTTTTAACCTTGTAGATATGTTTTGAAGTTGTGATATCTCCTTTAAACGTAGGGTGGATAATATTTACACGGTTGGGAAAGATCTTAACCTTGTAGATATGTTTTGAAGTTGTAATATCTCCTTTAAACTTAGAGCAGATAATATTTACACAGTTGGAAACGGATGATTACAAGTCATTTATGTCTGTCTTGGCATTATGTACTTAAGGTTTATAAGTTGGCCTATTGTAGGAAAGGGGATTTACCTTAGCTCACTATATGAACAAAAAATGCTTCTTTAATTCTACCGAGCATGCTAGATGATTTGGTGTATTGATTTTGTCTTCCTTTCTTGACTAGCTAGCTCAATTTGTTGGGAAAGTGAGGGACACAAATTGACTCATAAGTCATTTAAGAGTGTAGCTTCATCTATTGGAACTTTACATAGACATCAGCGATCCTTGGACATGAGTGGAGTCCTTGATAATGCTACATGTTTTTTCTCTGTTCATTTCATTAAAAAAAAAAAATGGTCTTTGGCCTTGCCTGCTCTTCCTGGTGCTAGTGTCCAACATTTGAATCTAAGGCCTAATATGCTACACGATCAGTTACAATCCCACCCTCATCCATCCTCAGTTATCTTGTTGAGACAATCAATTGACAGGGATTTGACTTGAAAATCATATTAATGGTAACTGGAGTTTCTATTGGCTACTGCTTGACCAGGTGGAAACATAAATGGTTTGTACATGAAAACTTTTGGAAACATGGAGAAGGAAGGAAACAGGGAGACACAGAGACCGAATCATCTAACCACAGTTTCCTTGAAAGATTTCAATCAATGTGTTTCTTGCTTCATACCCTACCCCCGACCCAATATTTTAAATATATGGTGTTGCTTTGCTTTCGCAGCCTAGTTAAACTCCAAAAAATGAAAATGTTTGGTTGTCAATTATTCTCAAAATAGGGTTTTAATAATTGCTTTAAAAACATGGTATTTTCTAATAGTATATTTTAACTGTTTTGGTTGCTTTCACTTGCCTCTCATAATGATTTTAAAAAGTAATTATATAAATATGGAGAATGATTAATAATAAACCACCATAGGTCAATTAAAGCTATTTTTAAAAAACATTTAGAAATACAGAAAATATGTTGAGAATATTTCAAGTCTTGAACAAACTTTTATTCTAAAAATATGATCAGAGAATTATTTTTGAAAAATATTGTTTGTAGAAACTGTTTTTAAAAATTGTTTTCAAAAACCATTTTTTGAAAACTACATTTAACAAGAACTTTTTTTGAAAGTTGTTTAAAAAAATATTCTTACACTTTTATGTTATAATTCCGATGGAATGTGTAGGCAGTTAGTTTGGCCTATACCTATAAAATGTTTTTACCTTTGGCACTAGACCTTGACAAGGGCTTTTAGTGTGGAAAAATGGATAATTATTACATCCATTTTAAAAACTAGTTTTTTATGAATGTCCTTTTAACTTCTTTAAATGATTTTATTAAGTAAATAGATTCAAAATCAAACAAATTTTGACATATAGGATTTACTCATTTTTAAAAATAATTTGAAACCTTAAAATTAATTTAATTAAATCCACAAAACTTAAAACTATTAAAAAAATCATTAACCAAAACTTATCCTAAATGACTTGCTAGTTTCTTAAAAAACAATTTATCACTGCAAACATAGCTTAAATTTTGCTAAAATAATGGAAGCCTAGAAAATTTACCTCTAGCCATAATCATGAGATTTTGTGTTATCTAAGTATCACAATTCTTTACGAGTGTATATAATAACTTTATCCCATAAAGTGATGAAAACACACAAATTTATAAAAGATCCTAAAATTTGTTTAACTTATATCTTTTCCATGAATAAGATGAATATTTCTATAAGGGAGTTGGTTGATGGACAACTCTATCTTTTAGTCACTAAGAGAGAGATAAAACTGACAAAGTGGGAGATATCTCTGATGATTAATAGGCCACTTAAATCACCTATCATGTGTAAATTTATTTCAAAATTACAAAATTCTGAAATTAAGTGTTTAAAAATAAGAATTTGGTGCATATGTTAGGGTTGTGCTGGTCTTAGACCCTATTTAGCAACTGTTATTGAAAACAATTTTATGTTCTTTAGAATTAAAGAAAAAAGGAGAACATGTTTGACAAAAAAAAAAATGAAAACTTGGCATTTTCAAAGAGTATCATTTAGTTATTTTCTCATGGCTATTGTAAAAAATAATTATACAAATATAGAGAATAAGTACAAATAAAGTATTATAAATAAAAGTTATTTTTAAAACATATTAAAAACATAGAAAATAGATTAATAACATATTTTTTTTTCAAGTTTTTAAACAAACTTTTGTTTTATAAAACATCAGTTTTTAAAAAATGTTCTTCAAAAATGGTTTTGAAAATGCTCCCCACACAAAGCTTAACTTGAAGAATTGCAGAACTATTATCATTCTCTATCTTTATATCTCGGAACCTTAATTTTATCTTGTAACTTTTTATTTATTTAATAATCTAGTTACTATTCTAGATTTAGCTATAAAATTATTAAGAGAACTCCTATGAAAAGTACAGGGTTGCCTTGCTTTCTATACTAGAATGGACCAAATATACAGCATGGACTAGGACATGGAACCAAAAACTCCAAACAGGTATACCTCCATTGCTGCCTTGGAATTCCAATGGGATGTCATGGATTAACAGTTGAATCATTTACTCCAAACAGAATTTTCTCTTTCCCAAATAGACTTTCATACATATACTACTGTCCATTTGCTGAAGTCTTTTGCCATTCTCTTCACGTTTGCCGCTTGAACTTGGAAAAAGAGTGAGCGTGACTCCAAATGGAGTCAGCTTCTTTTGGAGTTTTTCATATAAGGCCCAGCATTCTTAAATGAATTTTGGCCATTAATTCAACAACTGTAAAGAGGTCAAGGACGTACACTATTTTTGTGGTTGACTAGCTTTCTCCCGGTCTCATCGCTTGTGGAATTTGGGCTCCACCAGAGCTTCTATCAAGTCATCAATCTAAGAGAGAGGCGGTTCATCAGCTTAAGCCAATGCAGGTCATATAATAAATGGAGATTTTGCTTAAAGGAGCCCCTAAGCCTAAGGATAGCTTAAAAAAACATATCAATCAATCTATATGCAAGCAGATATGGAGTTTGAAATCCCAAGATATTCGTGGAATGATATTTGTTGGTTCTCAATGACAAGGATGAGCAAATCAACAAATTCCAAAGAGCGACTCCAGGATTCCAAGGGGCTTTACTGGCTCAATCTTTCTAACAATGCTCCGGCCCTATGCCCATATGATAACCATGCATTCTTAACTTTTAAAAACATTTAATAATACCCTTGTTGTCATTCTCAATAATTTTAGATATTAATTAACAAATTTAAAAACATAAATAAAATAAAAAACCATGGGTAAATAATAAGAAATTAAGTTTAAAATTTTATAAAAGAATTAATACAATAGTAAGAAATCTCACTAGACACTTTATAAATAGTATTTAGTAATATATGAATGATATTTTTTTTGTTAAGAAATAATGATAAAATATAGATATTAATATTTTAATAAAGGTATAAATTATATTTTTTATTGAAAATGAAATTGGTTAAAATATTTTATTTCTAATGAATTAGAGAAGTAAGTATAATTCACTTTTTTTAAACATATGTCAATGAACTAAATTTTTTATTTTATGTACACAATTACTCTCTTAATGGCCAATAGATACTCTTTGTCCAAAAATTTAATTGTATTTTCCTTCAAACTTTACATGACCCAAATAGAGTATAAACTCTAAGCATCTTCCTTTGCGGTGATGTTTAACATTGATCTATGAAGAATATATGTTTATTTCAATTAAATTTAGCTCTTTAATTTCTTTATTTAATAGAAAAAATAAGCAATAGTCTTGTTAAATCTAATTACCTTCAAAGATCCTTAAAGCGTAATTGGTTGCAGAAGTAACCATTTAGGTTATGCTTCAAAAGAATTTATGTTGCACATTATTTTATATGTGGGTGTAAGTTATATGGGAAATTCAAAGCTCTGTTATTTTTTATTAAGGCTATGTTTGGTTTTAAAAACGCATTAAAAGAAAAGAAAAAATTCCGAGGAAAATAATTTTCTTATATTTGGTTTTATCATCAAAAATAGAAATAAATTCATATATGATTAAAATTAGTTAAAAATGTATAAAAAAAAAATAGAAGAGTAAACATAAATTAAATGAGTTTGAAATAGTATATAAAAATAATTTATTACTTTGAAATCAATTTTTTTAATAAAAAAAAATCATTTCTTAATTATTTTCTTTCCTTTACATTTTCCTTTAAAGTTTTCAGGAATCAAACATAGCCAAATTTTTCTAAAATAGTGGAAGCCTAGAAAACCTTATCCCATAAAGTGACGAAAACACACAAATTTATAAAAGGCCCTAAATTATTTATTTATTTATTTTTACGTTATATATGTCCCATCCCATGAATATTTCTATATGGGAGTTGGTTGATGGACAACTCTTATATTTTAGTCACTAAGAGAGAGACAAAACTAACAGAGTTAGAGTTATTTTTCATAATTAATAGTCCACTTAAATCACCTATCATGGGTAAGTTTATTTCAAAATTACAAAATTTTAAAATGAAGTGCTTAAAAAATAAGAATTGAGTGCGTATGGTAGGGATCTACATGCCTTAGACCTTGTTAAGCAATTGTTGTTGAAAACAATTTCATGTTCTTCAGAATATATAAATTTAAAAAAAATAGAAAAATATGTCAATACAACAAAAAATAGAAAATATGATATTTTCATAAAATATTTTTTAGTTATTTTTAAAAATTAATTATATAAATATAGAGAATGTTTAACAAATAAAGCACTATAAATAAAAGTTATTTTTAAAATATATTTAAAAACATAGAAAACAAATTAAAACAATTTCTTTAAGTTTCTAAAGTCTTTTCGACAAAACATCAATTTTAAAAAATTGTTCTTCAAAAATGTTTTTGAAAACGCTTCCGACATGGAGCTTAACTTGAATAATTGCAGAATTGTTATAATCTCTATTTCCATTCTCATAACTTTAATTTTATCTTCGACCTTTTTATTTCTTTAATAATCTAGGTAGTATTTTTTATTCATATCAAATAATCTATCCCATGTTATTGCCTATCAATGGAAAAAGAGATGAAATTATTAAGAGAACTCCCGTGAAAAGTATAGGGTTGCCTTGCTTTCTATACTAGAATAGATCAGATATATAGCATGAACTAGGACGTAGAACTAGAAACTCCAAATAGGCATACCTCCATTTCTGCATTGGAATTTCGGTGGGATGTGTAGTCATTAGATTAGCCTTTTGCATGTGTCAAGAAATTAAGTAAAAATATCCTTACCTTAATCTTTTTTATAATTTGAAAAGCGAAGAGAAGGGGGTAATGTTATTCATCATTTTATAAATCTTCTTTCCAGAAACTTTAGAGTAAGGATATAACATACACAAATCTTTTGGATATGAAGTAAATGGGAATTTTTATTTCATCAGTTCAACATATATTTTTTTATCAACCAGATGATTTTGTTTAAAAAATGAAAAAAAAAATGACTTTGTTTATCAACCAGATGCTGAAGTCCTTTGTCATAGAACACAAATGAGAACGTATCCATGACATATCATGGATTAACAGTTGAATCATTTACTCAACAGGATTTTCCCTTCCCCAAATATACTATGGTATTGCAAGTTTCTCATTTGAAATAAAGACAAGAACTTTAATTTCTAAGAACCAATTATGCATAAAACTAATTAAATAGTTAGGAGCAAATAACAAATCATTTCCATTACATAAAATATGCAACATTTTTTTAAGTTATCAAATGATAAGTCTTTTATTTATTTAAAGAACTATATAGGAGAAGCTTTCCCTTTTTCTCTCTCAGGTAATCTTTATCAATTAATTCTTCCATTTGAATGATATCAGTATGTGATACATTTGTTCTCACTAATATATTGGCACTTCTTTTCTTTTGTACTCTTCACAAAGTAGTTATTCTTTTCAATCCAATTATGAGGTAGGTTTCATGTAATTTCCTTTGATAAAAAATATCACGAGGAATGGAGGCCAAATTAATATGGAATGCTTGTGACAAGTGCAAAGGTTGCATTTATTTCTATGGCAGCATACTTCCCTTTTCCATGTTAGGCCTACAACAGGATGTGGACATGTTTACTTTGACCTTTGCAAAGTCATTTGTGCCTATCTTGGCATTCAGCACTAAGCTCTTTAATGGGGTTGGTGTTGGAAAGGGATATATCTTAGCTCACCACTTAAACTAATTATGGTTCTTCAATTCCATAAATCTTGCTGGGTGGCTTGGTGTAACTATGCCCATGTCTTCCTTTTTCTTGACTAGCTAGCTCAATTTTGGGGGGGACTTAGGGACAGGGGTTGACTCAAATGAGGGCATATTCTACTTTGATTTTTAGAAGTGTTGGACATTAGCAATCCTTAGACATGAGTGGATCGCTTGATAATGCGTGTACCAAATGCCAAGACAAGCACAAAGACTTTTGGCAAGTGTGAGAGAAAATAGATAAAGGAGGGTAAGATCGTAGAAATTGAATGTGTTGCTTTGTTAATGTTTTTCTCTTCTTTTTCTTTCTTAGTTGATGGGTAAGAAGTTTCACGGTGTTAATATATGAAATGTAGACCTTTATGATTTCAATATTAGCAGTAAATATAACTTACTTCCCTTTGCTGTGGAATATGGGGTCTAATCTCAGAAAAAAAAAAAAAAAATAGTTTCATTTTAAGTCTTCTGTTTTCACTAATTTGAGGTTTGGCTGCTTTCCGTTTTCTCCGGTTTGAGGTTTGGTTGGTTGCAGTAGTAACAACCATAATTCTTGTTTAACATACCTTTTAAATTACAAACTATACGAAAGACATTTTCTTTTGATAGGAAAAATAATAATAAATATTTAGGTTATGTTTGGTTCCCGGAAAATACTAAGGAAAGAAAAAAAAAATACAAAGGAAAATGATTTTTTCATGTTTGGTTGTCCTATGAAAAATATAAAAGAAAATCAAATATAATTAAAACTAATTAAAAACTTATGTATTTTAAAATTATTTAATCTTTATATTGATGAGTTAAAATAAATAAAATGAGTTTGAAGTAAAAAATAAAAATAACTTATCAACTTTTAATTCATTTTTTATTTTCCTTCACTTTTTCTTTCCTTCTATTTTTCTTTTGTATTTTCTTTCCCTTGCATTTTCCCTCAAATTTTCTGAGAACCAAACATAAGAACTATGAAATGTTCAGGAATCGAGCATGCAGAAAATGTTCAGGAAAATTGTAAGATAAGAAAATGTTCAGGAAAATGGTTTCTTATGTTTGATTTCACTATGAAAAACCTAAAAGAAAATCAAATAGGGTTATTTGATTAGAAGGGTCATTGAGAACCCAATTTTTTGAAATATAATTAACCTTTCATCATTTTTTGATCTTATTTTGATAAAAATGTCTTCATTCTCTTTTTATAAAAGTAACTTTTTATTATAAAACTTATGTGTAAATGCTTGAAATAATAAAAAGGAATTTACGTAAAAAAAAAATGGATTGATTTTCAAGTAAAAACATGAAAAGAGTTAGATTTACAAATTTGAGGATTATTTCATTGTTTTTAACCAATTAATTCACTCAAATATAATTAAAATTAGCTAAAAATTTATGTATTTTTTAATTGTTTAATCTTCATACAATAGAGGAAAATAAATAAAATAAGTTTAAAAAAGTATTTAAAAATAAGTTATTGGTTTCAAATCTTTTTTTTTTCTCTATTTTCTTTTTTCACATTTTCTCTCAAATCTTTTGGAATCAAACACAACCTAAAAGGATAGGAGATAAAGTAACAAGATTCAGAAACCAGGAGTCAATTACAAGAGTAATCACTTTATCACATAAAAAATAAAAAAGAAGGAAAAAGAAAGAAAAGACTACTTAGACTTTGAAATGTGCCTTCCAGCTCCACTAAAGACTTGAGGGACAGGTCTATATTATGGCATAACAGGGCCTTCTTCATCACTTCGGAAAAGCACTTTAGTCCTATCTATAAAAGCTCATCATTCGATCCCTAGTTTATTCAAGAGTAGTGGTAAAGAGAGTGAATTAGAATCATGGGGTCAATTTTGTATCTCTTCATCTTGATGCGCTTTCTCGCTTTACTCTCATCATTTCATCTAATTGTTACTAATTCTTCCTCATCTGTGCAGCAGCCACTGTGCCATGATAATGAGAGCTCTGCCTTGCTTCAGTTCAAGCAGAGCTTTTTGATTGATGAATATGCTTCTGAAGATTCTTATGCTTATCCAAAAGTTGCAACATGGAAATCCCATGGAGAGGGAAGTGATTGCTGCTCATGGGATGGTGTTGAGTGTGACAGGGAGACTGGTCATGTCATCGGCCTTCATCTTGCCAGCAGTTGTCTCTATGGTTCTATCAACTCCAGCAGCACCCTCTTCAGCCTTGTTCATCTCCGGAGGCTTGACCTTTCTGATAATGATTTCAATTACTCTGAGATCCCACATGGAGTCAGTCAGCTTTCAAGGCTTAGAAGTCTAAACCTCTCGGATTCTCAATTCTCGGGCCAAATCCCATCGGAAGTACTCTTAGCACTGTCTAAATTGGTATTCCTTGATCTCTCGGGAAACCCAATGTTGCAGCTTCAAAAACATGGCTTGAGAAATCTGGTTCAAAACTTGACCCTCTTCAAGAAACTTCATCTAAGCCAGGTGAACATTTCTTCAACAATACCTCATGCGTTGGCAAATTTATCTTCATTGACATCTCTCCGTCTCAGAGAATGTGGATTGCATGGTGAATTCCCAAAGAAAATTCTTCAGCTACCAAGCCTACAATTTCTTAGTTTGAGGTACAATCCAAATCTGAACATTTATTTCCCTGAATTTCAGGAAACCAGTCCCCTAAAAGTTTTGTATCTTGCTGGTACAAGTTATTCGGGCGAGCTACCAGCTTCAATGGGGAAGCTTAGTTCTTTGTCTGAATTGGATATCAGCTCATGCAATTTCACAGGATTGGTCCCATCTTCACTTGGTCACCTTACCCAGCTGTCTTATTTAGACCTTTCATATAACTTTTTTAGTGGTCCAATTCCTTCTTTCTTGGCAAATCTTACCACTCTCACTTATTTATCACTTACTTCAAATAATTTCAGTGCTGGGACCCTTGCTTGGCTTGGTGAACAAACAAAACTCACTATTTTGTATCTCGACCAAATAAATTTAAATGGTGAAATCCCATCCTCTCTTGTAAACATGAGTGAACTAACTATTTTGAATCTTTCAAAGAATCAATTGATTGGTCAGATCCCATCTTGGCTCATGAACCTCACCCAATTGACCGAATTATATCTTCAGGAAAACAAATTAGAAGGTCCTATCCCAAGTTCATTATTTGAACTAGTAAATCTTCAATATCTTTATCTACATTCCAATTATTTGACTGGAACAGTGGAACTCCACATGTTATCAAACCTCAAAAATCTCACTGATCTGCAATTATCATACAACAGGATATCCTTGCTCAGTTACACCAGTACCAATGCTACTCTCCCTAAATTCAAGCTTTTAGGATTGGCTTCATGCAACTTAACTGAGTTTCCTGATTTCTTGCAGAACCAACAAGAATTGGAGGTTCTCATCCTTTCTACTAACAAAATCCATGGTCCAATTCCAAAGTGGATGTGGAACATAAGCAAAGAAACCCTAGAGGCTCTGTTCCTTTCTAACAACTTCCTTTCAGGCTTTAGCCAAGTTCCAGATGTTCTTCCATGGTCCAGGATGAGCATTTTGGAACTTAGTTCTAACATGCTTCAGGGATCACTTCCAGTTCCTCCATCATCAACCGTTGAATATTCAGTCTCTAGAAATAGACTGGCTGGAGAAATTCCATCTTTGATCTGCAACCTGACTTCTCTTAGTTTGCTTGATTTGTCTGGTAACAACTTAAGTGGCAGTATCCCTCAATGCTTCACCAAACTTAGCTCTTCATTGTCTATACTCAATCTCAGACGCAACAACTTGAATGGCCCCATTCCTCAAACATGCACCAACACAAGCAATTTGAGGATGATCGACTTAAGTGAGAATCAATTACAAGGGCAAATACCAAAATCATTGGCCAGTTGCATGATGCTTGAGGAGCTTGTTCTTGGAAACAATCTGATCAACGATATTTTCCCTTTCTGGTTGGGATCTCTTCCGAGGTTACAGGTCCTCATTTTGCGATTCAACAGATTCCATGGTGCAATAGGGAGCCCCAAAACTAACTTTGAGTTTTCCAAGCTGCGCATCATTGACCTCTCTTACAATGGTTTTACAGGTAATTTGCCTTCAGAATACCTCAAAAATTGGGATGCAATGAGAATCGTGGATGCAGAAAATTTGACCTATATCCAAGTGGATGAGGAATTTGAAGTTCCACAATATTCATGGGAAGAACCATACCCGTTCTCAACAACAATGACGAACAAAGGCATGACAAGAGAATATGAGCTGATCCCTGATATATTAATAGCCATTGATCTTTCAAGCAACCGGTTCCATGGAGAGATTCCAGAATCCATTGGGAATCCCAATGGGCTTCGCTGGCTCAATCTTTCCAACAATGCACTTATTGGCGCCATCCCCACATCTTTAGCAAACTTGACCCTGCTGGAGGCGCTGGACCTTTCTCAGAACAAGCTGTCGAGAGAGATACCTCAACAACTAGTGCAACTCACTTTCCTTGCATTCTTCAATGTGTCTCACAATCATCTTACAGGGCCTATACCACAAGGAAAACAATTTGCAACATTTTCAAGGGCTTCCTTTGATGGGAACCCAGGATTGTGTGGAAGTCCTTTGTCAAGGGCATGTGGAAGTTCTGAGCAATCACCACCAACACCTTCATCCTCCAAACAAGGTTCAACTAGTGAATTTGATTGGAAATTTGTATTAATGGGATGTGGAAGTGGGCTAGTAATCGGAGTTTCAATTGGGTACTGCTTAACCTCATGGAAACATGAATGGTTCGTAAAAACCTTTGGAAAGCAACATACAAAATGGACAAGGAAAGAAAGAAGGGGACACAGAGGCTGAATTTATCCAACTCAAATTTCCTTGATAGATTTCTTAATCTATGTATATTGCTTGCATTATCGGACTTCTTTCTTCATTTCTTTTTCCTTGTTAGTCATGGTGTTACTCCAACTTGTGTTTTTGTCGACGAATTGATGTAAAAATTGCTTGGATTTCTTAATTATATGTAGTGTAGCAATGCAACTTGATTATGGTTTGTATTGAACCGTAGACTGAAGGTGTTAGTCTCATCACTTCTTTTATAATTCTTTCTTCTTTTTATAGAGTTGGGCACTTACATACTAGAAGTACTATCACTAGCTTGCATGTATTAGATTCTTTTACTTATTTCGTATTAAAAAAGGAAAAAGGCAAAATGAAAGTTGCCTTGCATTGGACTTAAGCTATTTAATGGGAAGTTAAGTAGTAGTATGAGTCCCTTGAGGCTATTGTACTTGCAAACCTTCTTGCCGTTGGCTGAGTGAAACTATGCTTTGGGTTGATCTACATCAACCTTAGAACTTGTGTGTTTGGGTCAACTATGGTATTGTGCAAGTCTTTCATTTGAAATAAAAGCAAAAACTTCAATCTCTAAGCACCTAACCATAAAATAGAAAATTCAAGGGAGATATGGAATTTTTTTTAAGTAAATAAAATGAGGAGCCTTCTATTTGTCTCCATAGGAGAAGCTTTATTTTATTTTTTTTTCTCTAGCTTTCAAGGCTAATCCTAGTGTGTTACCACCACCCTTTTCAACCTTTGAACAAGATTCCCTTGGTGTATTTGGATGGAAAATGACATTGATGGGGTTATGAAAACTTTTGGAACGTGACAACCTAAATGGGCAATGAAGGAAACAAAGAGACATAGATATCAAGGCTCTATTTGGGAATTGTTCTCGAAAATAGTTTTGAAAAACACTGTTATATGATGTTTTTAAATACAAAAATTTGTTTAGAAACCTCAAATGTTCTTAATCTATTTTCTATATTTTTTATTTTTTTTAAATAACTTTTATTTGGAATACTTTAGTTTTAATCACTCTATATTTATATAATTATTTTTTTTTAAAGTATTCAAAAAATAATTGAAAATAACTAAAAAATATTTTCTAAAGATAAGATATTTTTGGTTTTTAAGATTATAAACTATTTTCTATTTTCTAATTATCAAACATGTTTTCTTTTTTTCTTTTTTTCTAAAAAACAACAAATGTTTTTAAAAAACTAGTTGTCAAGCATGCCTTAAATCATCCAACCACAATTTTCTTTAGAAATTTAAATCCATGTGTTTCTTGTACTTCCTTATTTCCTTTTCCACTTTTTTTTCTTTTTATTCTACTATTGTTTGATTTCTCTCTTTTTTTCTTCTTGAAACTTCATGTTTTGTTGAGTAATGAGATGATAGAGGTTTGTGGTTTGTAATAAACTACAAATACTAGTTTTATTGCTTTATTTACCTTTTCTTTCTCTTATCTAGTGGGGTGTAGCAACCAGAAGTCTGGAAATTTATATACCTTGTATTTATTATATTGTTCCATTTATTTGTTGAAGTCTTTTGTCGTTCTCTTCCTGTCATCATGACTCCAAATGGAGATAGCTTCATTTGGAGTTTTTCATAGAAGGCTCAACATTTCGTCCATTTAGAGTTTTTTGGTTGAATAAAAAAAGTAAAAATATTTGGGTTTGATAACAAGTTCATTTTAGTTATGTTAGTTTACATTAACAGATTACTTTTAGCTTAATAGGAAAAGCCAAAATATTTGGCTTTTTCTATTCAGCCAAAAAATAAACACCACAGTAAAGTATGACACTTTTTTTTCCCTTTCTCCGACCTTTTCTTTCATGCTCTTCACGAAGCAGTAATCTTTTTCACTCCAATTAATTATTTGATGAGTTTCATGCAATTGCCTTTGATAAGATATTTGACGAGAAATAAAGGCAAATTAATCAAGGAACACTTGTGAGACAAGTGCAGGAGTTGCCTTTCCATAGTAGTATAATTCCCTTTCCATATTAGACTTGCAACAAGATGTGAAAAACGTTTTACTTTGCTCTTTTCAAAGTTTATTTGTCTGTGTCTTGGCATTTGACACGAAGCTCTTTAATAGGGTTCGTTTTGGAAAAGGATGTATCTTAGCCAACCACATGAATTGAAAATAGCTTTTCAATTCTATAAAGCTTGGTGGAGGACTTGGTATATCTACTCTTTTGTCTTCCTTTTTGAAGCATTGACCATTAGTGATCCTTAGGCATGAGTGGAGTCCTTGATAATGCATGTACCAAAGGCAAGACATGCCAAGAAGCAGATAAATAAAGAAAGGAGAGTATGAGAGAACACTAAAGACTTTGAGATGTACAAATGGAAAGCTTGTTTTAGACTTTGGTCAATTCTAGACTCCCCATCCTGCCCCTTTTGGTCGATTCTCCCCTTCATCCTCCTCAAGAGATACAAAATTTTCTCTTCAAACCCTTCTGTCGACATACCAAGGCATCGATTGATGATTACTACTCAAAAAGTACTCTTTTATAGCTTGAAACTAACTGTTTTAAACACTTTTGAGTAGTAGTTAATACATTTTAACTCAATTGGCACATTAAGGAACCTAACAAGGGTTATTAATCAGTTTTTGGCAAGTTTTGGTGTTTTTGGTAGCTATTTGATCATTGAAACAAGCCAAGAATGAGGGAGAATTTTGTGAAATCCATGGCAATGCGAGTTAAAGCTCAAATACATGAAGAATCCAAGTTTTAGAGCACTTCATAGCCTTTTTCCAAGCCAATCAGAGATGTAAGGAAGAAAACCAGAGAAAGAAATCCAACAACTAGCATTTTCGCATGGTTGGGTGAAATTTCGCACACCATGCAAAATCTTCCTGTGCATCGACTCCGTTAGATTTTTATCTCAAGATATTTTGTGTAATTTGCTATTTTCTCCTTGTAATCAACTTAGATATTTTCTTATATATCTTTTTATATATTCGGTGTGTGTAACATCTTTTGAGAGACACACACAAGGATGTAATCAAAGAACACTTGTAAAAATTCTAGTAGTAAGAAATATACAGAGCTTTTGCTCTATCTTTCCTTCTCATTTTGTTTTCACTTTTCTTTTTAGCCAAACAACCTCTAAGGATGATTTCTCGGAGGATGAGTGGCTAAGTTTTACATTTCTTGGAGTGATGGAAGCTAGGTGAAGGACCCGAATGCAAAGACGGGAGTTGTCCTTGCTTTAAATGAAAGTAGTTGTTAACCATTAATGGTTTTTATTTCAAGGTTTAGCTTTAAATCCCTTAAAATCACCTTGAATGGCCAATACTTGGTAAGCTTTTCGGATTCTATGAATGCTTATTGCTAGATCTATGGGTGTCTATTAGTTATCATTTAAGGTGGTTTAAGGTGAGGGTCTTTAGTGTTTGAAGCCATTAATGGGAAGCAGCTATCATTTTCCATGGACCCTTTGGATCAAATCTTAATTGCTAAATACAAACCGGTTCGGGAGATAACCATCCTTTATGTTATTCTCCCCAACGCGAGGAAAAGATTCGGAATCTCCCCATTTGCCTAAGGAACCAGATCCTAGTGACCTAAAGCTCCAAGAGACCTTTTCTTTGTAGTTAACTTCACTTATTGTTTTTGCTTAACTTAAAATCAATCTTTGCAACCACAATTTCATTTTCTTTAAAAGCTAATTTTCATAAGGAAAAACACCATTTTATTTCATGCACTAAAGTCAATTGTACGATGAAAACTCATCCCTGTGGACGATCCTAGAGCCACTATACCATGTTAGCTATACTACCCTAGTGTAAGGTGATTTGGGTTTTATAAATTTTGTTGGTAACACCCATTTGGGCCAGAATCAAATGGCATGACTGCAATGGGGACGAATCAACTGAACTTCGAGAAATAACTAGAGTTCCACTCTTCATCCTGCCCTTTTCAAACCCTTCGTGATCGATTGACTTTGGTTCCAAGTTTTAATTTTTATTGTGGATTTTGACTAATTTTTATTGATTATCCATGATTTCAAGTTTCGTTTTTTTAGGTGGATTGATCTTAAATTTAAGAGTTTGATTGATTATGTCAATTATCATTGTTTCAATTCTAGGTTCCAATTGTATTTAGTTTGATTGGTATTAGACTTAAGAGTTTGACTGAATCTCATCTTAGTCTATTGGTTCTAAAATTTTTGTTTTTACTTTGATCAATCCCATATAATTTATTTTATGCTTCAAAGTCATTAATATTAGTTCTTGATTAATCCTATTTGAATATGTGAGTGTTTTAGTGGAATTCAATGGCCTTGTAATTGAACTTTTGTGGATACTTTTTTTACAATGAGAATTAATGGTGAGTTAGTGGAGAAACAACAGCTATGTAATTCTTGGTTTAGAGGAGAAATAATGGAGAATTTTGGCTCCATTCTCACCACTTTAGTTTGCTTGGTTGTCAAAAATTTTACTTTGTGATTTTGTTTTCTTTTGTTTTGCTTGGTATTTTGTTTCTTATGTTTTGTTGTTTTCAAATTAATTTCTTTTATTTTAAAATAAAATACTTTTCTCAAAAGATCCCTTTGAAAATCTATTTTAAAAAATTCATCTCAAGTCCTTAGAATCAAAATCTCATTTTCTTAAATAATATGCAACCATGTCTTGACCGGTTCGCATCTTTCTTAGTTTTCAATAAAAGTTATGGTTTTGACTAAGACTCGAATCCAAGCTTGTGGTCCCAAACAAATGGGATAATTCTAAGCTAGATTTGTGTATATCAATTGGGGAATTGGTGGAACCCCTACATAAAATCATTTTTTCAAAACTCTTCTTTGCTGCCAGTTTCCACTCAATCACTGGACCTTTCGCTTTAAAATCCGTTTCAACAACTTCAGAATATTTTTAAAAAAATTTCCAAAACTAGTATGATTTTCCTCACTTCTTGAACTTGAATTTAAAATTTCTTTTGAGTTAGAAAGAAATTATGGAATAGAAGATATAAATGAGTTTTTAAGAGGGCTTTGTTTTCACCCAATTCTAGACACCCGAAGTATTTTTCTAAAAATAAAATAATATATGACTTTTTAAAAAAATTTCTTAATTCTAGACTTCTTGAAATTGATCTTAGACATATAAACTATTAAAAAATATGCATTTTTGAGGGAAATATGATTTTTCAAAATCATACCTACTGTGCATGATGGAATCTGGACACCTGATTAGTTAGAGTGTTTTAAAAATATTTTTGAGTACTCCCCAACCCTAGAATTATTTTTCCTGTGATATATACACCTTGAAAGATATGTGTGATTTTTTTGTACAATTTTATGTGATCACTTATTATTTTTTAAAAATTCATTTATGCATGTCACTATTTTTTTACCTAATCTGGATCTTCTGGAACTTTTGGGTGTCTTTGCTACAATCTATCATTTGAATGAGTGTTTGGTTTTTCGTATGTTCTTCTAGATGTGTAAGAGTTGTTTCCTAAAATTTTTTGTGATTAAACTCCACTCCAAGATATTTTTTTAGAAATTGCTTTTTGATGCTCCATTTTCTAATTGTATGCTGATGATCTTAAACTTTGCTTGAAATTGTTACTATTTTTGGAGTCATTCGACTTATCTTGGCTCAATTTTGGCTTTGGTACTGCATATTAGACGTAATGAATATGTTATATAATTTATACTTGTCCTAACCACTCTAGCATTTTTGGAGGAATCTTATAAATTATACATGCTATCCAGGTGCACTCTCTATCACTTACTTTTCGGAATTCTATGAACATGCATGTTGTTGTGAGCCTTATTTATGTTTGATTCCATCCTTAGGTGCCTAGATGTCA
Organism: Vitis vinifera; assembly: GCF_030704535.1. Lineage (NCBI taxonomy): Eukaryota > Viridiplantae > Streptophyta > Magnoliopsida > Vitales > Vitaceae > Vitis > Vitis vinifera. Next base: position 9,180,758 of record NC_081816.1, on the reverse strand, counting down.
GTTCGATTTGCTTTGATTAAATACATGTTGTGTGCTATATTTCTGTGCTAACTTTAATGTCTTATCTTCCCAATAGGTAACCTGATCCTCGAACCAAGACTTGGGTTTTTCAAGACTTGCTTTTCCAAAACTATGGAGTCACTTCTTTAGGGTTTTCTTTCTTGTTTTATTTTCCCTTTTAAAATAAAATAAAATAAGTGGCAACTCCAACTTTTCCAAAACTAATATTTCACCAATAAGAATGAGTCTCGTCGATGAGTGAGGACACACGTGAAAAATGTGGGTCCACATTGGGATTGGTTATTCAACCCGCCCCTCCAAGTAAAAGGACCCTCCTACAAAGGAAAGTCCCTCAACTCCAAATCTTGTAACATTTCTGAAAATCTCCTCATTGATGCAAAAAGCCCTCCTCCCCTACTACGTTCCTCTAGAAATTTGATCATATTGAAATCCACACCTACACACCAAGGTTCACTCCATAAACCTCTTATTGACCCAAACTCTTCCCAAAAGTCCTCTCTATCCCTACTGCACACCGGACCATACACACTAGTAAACACCCACACAACCCCATTCCCACAGTTCTTAAAGCGGCACGAGATTGAGTATTCTCTTTCTTCCAAGTCAACCAACTCAAACACTCTGTTATCCCAAAACACCATAATGCCTCTAGTTGCACCTCTTGAATTGACTGCACTCCAGTTTAGATGTCTTCCCACCCCAAGACTACAAACAAGCCCCGTAGTCATTTCTTTAATTTTGGTTTCCTGCAAACAAACCACGTCCACCATTTAAGATCTTATCACTGACTTAATTATCTTTCTTTTATCTCTATCATTTGCCTCTCTCACATTCCAGGATAAAATTCTTATCTTCATTTGCACCCCAACATAGAAGCCCCTTCAGAAATACCTAAACTGGTATCAACCCTAGCTTTTTTATAGCTCACTGTCCACTCCAACTTCTTGAGTTCCCTACTAGATTTTGAAGACAGTAATTCCGTCTTTCTAGACGCCCCATTCTGCCCCTTTTGGTCAATTCTCCCCTTCATCTTCCTTAAGAGATACAAAATTTCCTCTTCAAACCTTTCTGTCAGTATACCAAGGCTTCAATTGAACTTTGCGAGACAGCTAAAGTTCCACCCTTCATCCCATACCCCCCTCCCCTCCCCACGCTCCCCCTTCCAATTGAAAGTCAGTCTTCTCCACTAATGGACTCGTAAAACCTGATCCAACCGGAACAATCGCTAACTTAGTCGCACCAACACTGCCAGCCGAACCCCAAGGAGGCTCTTTCCAACCATCGAGGACCAATAAATCTTTAGTCGGCGCTACTCATAGAGGATCCTAATCCCTCGCCCCTGCCACTGAGCCTGACCCACTGGATAAATTTTAAATATTTTAATCACGAATATTATTAAAAATATAAATTACTTACTAAATTATAAATATTTTTTCTAAATTATAAACTATTGGGATGTAATATTTATTTTTATTTTACATAAATATTTAATATTGGAATATAATAAATTTTCATTTCTTTTTTCTTTATATATATAATGTCAATCTATTTGTTTCTAGATTGCAGTGGAAAAATTCTGTTTACTTGAAGAATGGGGTGGGGCTACTGCCAAGATTTCATAGGTCATTTACATGTAGAGTCATGCATTAAAGGTTCGATTAGTAAGAACCCTTAAATAGGACTTCAGCTGCTCAATCTTTCCAACAATGCTTTTATAGGTTCTATCCCCACATCTTTCCAAACATGACCCGATAGGAGGAGCTTGACATTTCTCAAAACAATCTATCAGGAGAGATACCTCAATAGCTAGTGCAGCTCACATTCCTTAAATTCTTCAATGTATCTCATAACCCTCTGATGGGGCCTATAACTCAAGGAAAACAATTTGGTACATTTCCAAATAGTTCGTTTGATGGGAACCCAAGATTGTGTGGAAGTCCTTTATCAAGGCCATGTGGAAACTCTAAGTCGCCCCCATCGGCACCTTCAACCTCTGAACAAGGTTCACCAGGTACTCAAGTTGATTGGAAAATTGTCTTGCTGGGATATGGAAGTGGGCTAGTAACTGGAGTTTCCATTGGGTACTGCCTGACCACATGGTAACATGAATGGTTTGTGCAAACATTTTGGAGTCAACAACAAAAATGGAGAATGAAAGAAATAAAAGCGCATAGATGTTTAATTTAACCTGCCATAATTTACTTGAAAGGTCTCTAAATCTATACATATATATTGCTTGTTTATTGGATTTCCTTTCCTTTTTTCTTATTTGGTCTCGGTGTTACTTTAACTTGTATGGCAATGGTTTTATCATTATCTTATTGGATGTATAAAAAGTTTGACAAGCTTGCAATGAACTACAAATTGATGTTAGTCTTATGATCACTTCTTTTATTATCCTTTCTTTCTTTAACAAGTCAGTCGCACTAACATAACATAGGTCATTGGTATTATTTTTTAAATTATTTTGTAATATTTTTTAAGTTATCAAATGACAAATTAATCTTCTATTTATCCAAGGAATTCTCTCTATTTTAACATAGCCCCCTTTCCATGTTAGACCTGCAAAATGATGTAAATATATTTACTTTGCCCTTAAAAGTCATTTGTATGTATCTTGGCATTTGGGAATAAGCTCTTTATTGAGATTGAAATTAGAAAAGGAAATTTCTTTTTCTATAGAGCTTGTTGGGTATTCCATAGATTCTTTTTTAATCTAATATGATGAAAGACTTGTCTTTGTGAGCTAAATTAATAAGCTTGTTGGATTTTCTTTTCTTCTTTCTTTCTTTCTTATTTAGTCATGGTGCTACTTTAACTTATGTGGCAACCAGAAATAGTTCACCATTATCTTAAAGGGATGTAAAAAAAAAAAATGGTTGAGTGGCTAATATGTTGCAATGCAACTTGCTTATGGTTTGTAGTTAACTGTAAATTGAAAATGTTAATCTTGCAATCACTTACTATATTCTCATTTCTCTCTTTTGTCCAGTCAGGTGCACTAACATAATTTTAGTAATTTATATATTAGAAGTAGTGTAACTAGCTTCTATTGGAGTTAATCTATTTTATAGGAATTGAGTTGAGCGGTGTGAGTCCCTTGAGCTTGTTTTACTTGCTAATTAACCTCCTTCTACTTGGATGGTTCAGGGTACAAACTACTCAAGTCTAAATCAAATTAAGCCTTGTGTTCTTGGAAATGTCACATGTTCTATTTATATGTTCATGGAAATGTCACCTTAATATATGATAAAACGAGAGATATCATAAGGGCCTTTAATGTAGCTTTTCAATTTCTTGTAAGGTTCTTTTTATGGTAAAATGTTTCAGTTTATTTTTATTGAACTAGTTTTTAGATACAATAAATATATACCCTAGAAAAGTAAAGTAGAGTGCCAAGTAATAAGATTAGGCCAATAGAAATAGGGTGCCATTCATTGAGATCCTCTACTTCAACCTTAGAAACTATGTATAATACGAAGACAAAAAAACTTTAATTTGTGAGCCACTTATAACCATGTATAAAACTAACTAAAATTTGAGGAGTAAATCATTTCCATGACATATAAGTTGTTCTCAAATCTTAATTAATGTATTAGAAAATATAAAAACAATGGTATTTAAAGAGCAGAGGGAATCAATGAGTTGTCCTGTAAAACTTGAAGTAGCACAATCCAAAAAGGAATCTCTCTCTCGCTCCGATGAACCTGCAAACAAAATATTATTTTGTGAGGTTGAAGAGATCTTCCACCAGCACTTGTTAGTAGTGGGTGCATTGACTACATAAGATTTTGTGGTCCAGCCTATAAAACCTATAAACCTCATCACTTGCAAGTTGTTGGTCATCCAAGAGTACATCATTTAAGCTCTGTAACAGGATTTGGCGTTGGAAGAGGGGTATGTCTTAGCTCACTTATTGAAGTAGTTTTTTTTATTATATAAAGCCTTGGTGGGTGATTTGGTGTATCTACTTTATTTTCCTTTTCTTGACTAGTTCATTTTATTTGGGAAGTGAGAGACATAGCTTGACTCAAAGGAATATATACTAAATAATTAAAAGGATAGGAGACAAAGTAACAAGACTAAGGTTGCAAATGGACTTATTCACATCTCTGCTCTAAGGCCCCCAGGAAGCCCACCAGTCAAGATGATAAAATGGGGATGATGAAGATGAATGGATAAAAGAAATGAGATAGAGTCTGATTGTAGATACCGAGCAGCATAGGTCAACTGCAATACCATTTAGTTTTGGAGTCTTTGTCTTTAACTTGAACCCATTTTAATTCTATAAAGCTTTAGTGGAAATCAATTTCAAATGAACTTACATCTCTGCCCACAAGAAGCCTACCAGACACTAATGATGCTTTGCGAAGCCTTTTGTAGGTAATTATTCATTCTCAATTTTTATAATACAGAGAGAGAGAGAAAAAAAAAAAAAAGATCATCATGTTAGTTGGAACAAAAAGAAAAGAGAGACCACTACAGGATTTACAATGAAATCAGTCACTAAATTAAAAAGAAGACAACTTAGACTTTGAAATGTGCCTTTTAGCTCCACTAAACAATTGAGGGACAGGTCTATTATAGCATAACTATTGGGCTTTATGGAGCCTAGTTCTATTTGATCCAGTTTGGCGACCCGACCCAAATAATATTGCGTGGTTTTTAATGGGAGATTTACTGAGGCTTGTCCATGAGCACTTCGGCTTGGGCCTTTGGGCCCGTTTAGCCCATTGTGGAACCGCCTTTTGTAATTAGGGTTTTTTTTAGTGTAGTGTGGTTGTCATGTTATATATAGAGAGAAAATATTGTAGCCGCATGTGGTTGTACTCTGTATTTTTCCCTGATAATAGTGATATCCCTACAATTCCATGGATGTAGGCAAATTGCCGAACCACGTAAATATTGTTTTATGCGTGTGATTGTTTTTCTTTGGCGTGTGTTTTCTCTATTTTTTTTGTTTCTCACAGGTTGGGAATTCGGTTTAATTCCCTACAACTGGTATCAGAGCCTAGGGTTAGGTTTGAGTGGGAGCAATGGCAGAGGAAGCAGGAAAGGCGTCTGGAATAGAAAAGTTCGATGGCACAGACTTTGCATATTGGAGGATGCAGATTGAAGATTATCTCTATGGGAGAAAATTGCATCTACCTTTTTTGGGGACAAAACCTGAGAGTATGAAAGCTGAGAAATGGGCACTTCTTGACAAACAAGTTCTAGGAGTTATTAGGTTAACTCTGTCTAGGTTTGTTGCACACAATGTTGTAAAGGAGAATACCACATCACATATGATGAAGGCTTTGTCTAGTATGTATGAAAAGTCATTCGCAAACAATAAGGTGCATCTGATGAAGAAATTGTTCAATTTGAAGATGGCAGAGAATGCATCAATAGCACAACATCTGAATGAATTTAATACAATCACAAATCAATTGTCGTCTGTAGAAATTGATTTTGATGATGAGATTCGTGCTCTGATCGTCTTGGCTTCTTTTCCAAACAGTTGGGAGGCAATGAGGATGGCAGTAAGCAATTCTACGGGAAAGGAAAAGCTCAAGTACAATGATATACGAGATTTAATTCTGGCTGAGGAGATTCGCCGAAGAGATGCAGGTGAAACCTCAGGATCTGGTTCTGCCTTAAACCTTGAGACAAGAGGTAGAGGTAATGACAGAAATTCAAACCAAGGTAGATCAAAATCCAGAAATTCTAATCGAAACAGAAGCAAATCTAGATCAGGCCAACAAGTACAATACTGGAACTGTGGGAAAACAGGTCACTTTATAAGGCAATGCAAAAGTCCTAAGAAGAAGAATGAAGATGATTCTGCTAATGTTGTAACAGAAGAGGTACAAGATGCATTACTTCTTTCTGTAGATAGTTCACTTGATGATTGGGTTTTGGATTCAGGAGCTTCGTTTCATACCACTCCACATCGAGAAATCGTGCAGAATTATGTTGCCAATGATTTTGGTAAGGTGTATTTGGTTTATGGTTCAGCCATGGATGTTGTGGGTCTGGGAGACGTCCGGATATTGTTGCCCAATGGGTCTATTTGGTTACTGGAGAAAGTTCGATATATTCCTGACCTGATGAGGAATTTGATTTCTGTTGGACAACTTGATGATGAAGGACATGCAATACTTTTTGTTGGTGGTACTTGGAAGGTTACAAAGGGAGCTAGGATATTGGCTCGTGGAAAGAAGACTGGTACTCTGTATATGACCTCATGTCCAAGAGACACAATTGCAGTTGCTGATGCAAGTACTGATACAAGCCTATGGCACCGTAGACTTGGTCACATGAGTGAGAAAGAGATGAAGATGTTGTTGTCAAAAGGAAAACTATCAGAATTGAAGTCCATTGATTTTGACATGTGTGAAAGTTACATCTTAGGAAAGCAAAAAATGATGAGCTTATTGAAAACTGGTAGGACACCGAAGGTTGAAAAATTGGAACTAGTACACACTGATTTGTGGGGGCCTTCTCCGATTGCATCCCTTGGAGGCTCAAGGTAGTACATCACTTTTATTGATGACTCAAGCAAAAAGGTATGGGTTTATTTTCTGAAAAATAAATCTGATGTATTTGAAACTTTTAAGAAGTAGAAGGCCATGGTTGAGACAGAAACATGTTTGAAAGTAAAATGTTTGAGGCCAGATAATGGAGGAAAGTACATAGATGGAGGGTTCAGTGAGTATTGTGCTGCATAGGGAATTAGGATGGAGAAAACCATTCCTGGGACACCACAGCAGAATGGTGTGGCTGAGCTCATGAACAGAACTCTCAATGAGCTTGCTAGAAGTATGAGGTTGCATGTTGGACTACCAAAAACTTTTTGGGCTGATGCTGTTAGCACTGCAGCTTACCTGATAAACTGAGGACCATCAGTTTCCATGGAGTTCAGACTTCCTGAGGAGGTTTGGAGCGGTAAAGAGGTAAAGTTTTCACATTTAAAAGTTTTTTGTTGTGTTTCTTATGTTCATATTGATTCTAATGCTCGTAGTAAACTTGATGCAAAGTCTAAAATATGTTTTTTCATTGGCTATGGTGATGAGAAATTTGGCTATAGGTTTTGGGATGAACAAAACAGGAAAATCATCAGAAGTAGAAATGTAATATTTAATGAACATGTTATGTACAAGGACAGGTCAACTGTAGTGTCAAATGTTACAAAGATAGATCAAAAGAAATTTAAGTTTGTCAACTTAGATGAATTGACTGAAAGTACTGTCCAAAAAATGGGTGAAGAAGATAAAGAGAATGTAAATTCACAGGTAGATTTGAGTACACCTGTAGCTGAAGTTCGTAGATCTTCCAAGAACATTAGACCTCCACAACGTTATTCACCTATTTTAAATTATCTCCTGTTGACTGATGGTGGTGAGCCAGAGTGTTATGATGAAGCCTTGCAAGATGAGAATTCAAGCAAGTGGGAGTTACCCATGAATGATGAGATGGATTCCTTGTTGGGGAATCAGACATGGGAACTGACTGAATTGTCAATAGGAAAGAAGGCTTTGCACAATAAGTGGGTATACAGAATAAAGAACGAGCATGATGGTAGCAAACATTACAAGGCTAGATTAGTTGTTAAAGGGTTCCAACAGAAGGAGGGCATTAACTACGTAGAGATATTTTTTCCAGTTGTGAAGATGTCAACAATCAGACTTGTACTAGGAATGGTGGTTGCAGAAAACTTACATCTTGAGCAGTTAGATGTGAAGACAGCATTCCTTCATGGTGACTTGGAGGAAGACCTTTACATGATTCAGCCCGAAGGGTTCATTGTTCAGGGATAAAAGAATCTAGTCTGCAAACTGAGAAAGAGCTTGTATGGCCTTAAACAAGCTCTTAGACAGTGGTACAAGAAATTTGACAATTTTATGCATAGAATTGGGTTCAAGAGATGAGAAGTTGATCATTGTTGCTATGTTAAGTTTTTTGACAATTCTTACATCATATTACTGTTGTATGTGGATGATATGCTTATATAGGGTCTGGCATTGAGGAGATTAATAATCTGAAGAATCAATTATCCAAACAGTTTGCAATGAAGGATTTGGAAGCTACAAAGTAAATCCTTGGTATGAGAATCAATAGAGACAAGGCTAATGGTACATTGAAGCTTTCACAATCAGAGTATGTGAAGAAAGTTCTCAGTAGACTCAACATGAATGAAGCTAAACTAGTGAGCACACCCTTGGGGAGTCATTTCAAACTAAGCAAAGAACAATCACCGAAGACAAAAGAAGAAAGGGACCATATGAGCAAGGTGCCCTATGCCTCAGCTATTGGCAGCTTGATGTATGCTATGGTGTGTACAAGGCCAGACATTGCACATGCAATGGGAGTTGTGAGCAGATTCATGAGTAGGCCTAAAAAGCAGCATTGGGAGGTAGTCAAGTGGATTCTAAGATATCTGAAGGGTTCATTAGATACATGTCTTTGCTTCATAGGTGCAAGTTTGAAACTGTAGGGTTATGTAGATGCTGATTTTGCTGGTGATATTGATAGTAGAAAGAGTACTACTGGGTTTATTTTTACTCTAGGTGGTACAACTATATCATGGGCTTCAAATCTACAGAAGATTGTTACTTTGTCTACTACAGAAGCTGAGTATGTTACAGCAACTGAAGCTGGAAAGGAGATGATTTGGCTACATGGTTTCTTAGATGAATTGGGTAAGAAGCAGGAGATGTGCATTCTACACAGTGACAATCATAGTGCAATTCTTCTTGCCAAAAATTCGGCTTTTCATTCAAAGTCGAAGCATATACAAACAAAATATCACTTTATTTGTTACCTTGTTGAAGATAAACTAATAATACTTGACAAGATTTGTGGATCTAAGAACCCGGCAGACATGTTGACTAAGGGTGTCACTATTGAGAAGTTGAAGTTGTGCGCAGCTTCAATTGGTCTTCTAGCTTGAGGACAGAAGGATGAGTTGCAGGGATGAGGGATTGTCTTTTGGAGGATAGCGGTTTGATGTCGGTGATTGAACTAGTCTCTAAGTGGGAGATTTGTTGGGCTTTGTGGAGCTTAGTTCTGTTTGATCCGGTTTGGCGACCCGACCCAAATAATATTGCGTGGTTTTTAATGGGAGATTTACTGAGGCTTGTCCATGAGCATTGAGGCTTGTCCATGAGCACTCCGGCTTGGGCCTTTGGGCCCGTTTAGCCCATTATGGAACCGCCTTTTGTAATTAGGGTTTTTTTTAGTGTGGTGTGGTTGCCATGTTATATATAGAGAGAAAATATTGTAGCCGCCTATGGTTGTACTCTGTATTCTTCCCTGATAATAGTGATATCCCTGCAACTCTATGGATGTAGGCAAATTGCCGAACCACGTAAATACTGTCTTGTGCGTGTTTTCTCTATTTTTTTTGTTTCTCACAGGTTGGGAATTCGGTTTAATTCCCTACAATAACAAGGTCTTCTTCATCACTTCCGGAAAGCATTTTAGTCCTATCTATAAAAGCTCATCAAAACTATTGGTAAAAATAGTGAATAAGAATTCTAGGGTCAATTTTGTATCTTTTCATGTTGATGTGCCTCTTTGTTTTACTCTCATCATTTCATCTAATTGTTACTAACTCTTCCTCATCCATACGGAAGCCTTTGTGCCATGATAATGATAGTTGTGCCCTGCTTCAAATCAAACAGAGCTTTTTGGTTGATGAATATGCATCTAAAGATCCTTCTTCTTATCCACAAGTTGCAATGTGGAAATCCCATGGAGAAGGAGAAGGAGAAGGAGAAGTGATTGATGCTCATGAGATGGTGTTGAGTGTGATAGGGAGATTGGTCATGTCATCAGCCTTCACCTTGCCAGAAGTTGTTTCTTTGGTTCTATCAACTCCAGCAGCACCCTCTTGAGTGTTGTTCATCTTAGGTGGCTTGACCTTTCTGATAATGATTTCAATCACTCAGAGATCCCATATGGAGTTGGTCAGCTTTCAAGGCTTAGAAGTCTCAACCTCTCTGGTTTTCAATTCTCTGGCAAAATTCCATCAAAATTCTTAGCACTATCCAAATTAGTCTTCCTTTATCTCTCTACAAACCCAATGTTGCGGCTTCAAAAGCCTAGATTGAGAAATTTGGTTCAAAACTTAACCCACCTAAAGAAACTTCATCTAAGCCAAGTGAATATTTCTTCAACAATACCTCATGCCTTGGCAAATTTTATCTTCATTGACATCTCTCCAATTTAGAGAGTGTGGATTGAATGGTGAATTCCCAATTAACATTTTTGCAATAACAAGTCTACAGTTTCGTAGTGTGAGGAACAATCCAGATATGACTGGTTACTTGCCTGAATTTAGGAAAACCAATCCCCTTAGGTTTCTGTCACTTGTTGGTACAAGTTTTTCTGCTAAGCTACTAGCTTCAATTGGGAAGCTTGGTTCCTTGACTGAATTGGATATCAGTTCATGCAATTTCATGATGGTCAATTGGTCACCTTACCCAGCTACCCTATTTAGACCTGTCAAACAACTTTTTTAGTGGCCAAATTCCATCTTTCTTGGAAAATTTTACCCTACTCACTTTTTTGTCACTTTCTTTCAATAGCTTCAGTGTTGGGACCTTGGCTTGGCTTAGTGAACAAACCAAACTCACTGGTTTAGACCTTCACACTGTAAAATTGAGTGGTAAACTCCCATCTTCTCTTGAATGAATGAACTACTTTACATCTTACAGGAAATCAATTGACTGGACCAATCCCATCTTGGCTCATGAATCTAACACAACTAACTGTTCTAGATCTAGCAAGAAACATATTAGAGGGTTCCATCCCAAGTTCGTTATTTGAACTAATGAACCTGGAAATCCTTTATTGCATTCAAATCACTTAAATGGTACAATGGAATTCAATATGTTGTTCAAACTCAAAAATCTATTGTTTGATAACAATATGTCATTGATCAACAATAGTAGTAATAATGTTACTTGTCCTGAGTGGAATCTTTTAGGATTGAATCATGCAACTTAACTGAGTTTCCTGATTTCCTACATAACCAACATGAATTGGAGGTGCTCTTCCTTTCCAATAACAAAATTCATAGACCAATTCCAAAGTGGATGTGGAACATAAGCAGAGAAACCTTAAGGGCTCTTGACTTTTCTGGAAACCTTTTAAAAGGCTTTGGCCAACATCCAATTGTGTTTCCATGGTCCAGATTAAACAGTTTAAAATTAAGTTCATTCTAACATGCTGCAAGGATCACTTCCAGTAACACCACCATCAACCTTTGAATAGTCTCAGAGAATAAACTGATAGGAGAAATTCCGCAACTTATTTGCAACATGACTTCTCTTATGTTACTTGATTTGTCTAGTAACAATTTGAGTGGCAGGATTCCTCCTTGTTTGGCCAACTTCAGCAAATCTCTATTTATACTCGATCTCGGAAGCAACAGCCTTGATGGCCCCATCCCTCAAACATGCCCAGTGCCAAATAATTTGAGGCTAATCGACTTAAGTGAGAATCAATTCCAAGGCAAAATACCAAGATCATTGGACAATTGCATGATGCTCGAGCACCTTGCTCTTGGAAACAATCAAATTAACGATATCTTTCTTTTTGGTTAGGAGCTCTCCTACAGCTACATGCTCTTATTTTGCGATCCAACAGATTCCATGGTGCAATAGGGAGGAGGCACACCAATTTCAGGTTTCCCAAGTTGTGCATCATCGACCTCTCTGACAATGAGTTTATAGGTGATTCGCCATCAGAGTATTTGCAAAATTGGGATGCCATGAAACTTGCAGATGCAAACCACCTTAAGCACATGTAGGCCAATCACAAGATTCAAATCCCAAGCTATATGTGAATTTCCAGTTACATGTACTCGATGACAATGACAAACAAAGGCATGCAGAGGTTTTATGATAAGATCCTTGATATTTTCGTAGGAATTGATTTCTAGGGCAACAATTTCAAAGGATAGATTCCAACCTCCATGGGGAACCTCAAGGGGCTTCATTTGCTCAACCTTGGCGGCAACAATCTTACTTGCCATATCCCATCCTCCATGGGGAACCTAACTCAGCTGGAGTATTTGGATCTTTCCCAGAACAAGCTCTTAGGAGTATTTGAACCTTAAGGGGCTTCATTTGCTCAACCTTGGTGGCAACAATCTTATTGGCCATATCCCATCCTCCATGGGGAACCTAACTCAGCTGGAGTACTTGGATATTTCCCAGAACAAGCTCTCAGAAGAGATCCCTTAGCAACTAACAAGGATGACATTCCTTTCATTCTTCAACGTGTCTCATAATCATCTTACAGGGCCTATACCACAAGGAAAACAATTTGCAACATTTCCAAATGCTTCCTTTAATGGGAACCCGGGGTTTTGTGGAAGTCCTTTGTCAAGGACATGTGTAAGTTCTGAGGCATCACCACCAACACCTTCATCCTCTAAACAAGGTTCAACTAATGAATTTGATTGGAAATTTTGTAGTAATGGGATACGAAAGTGGATTAGTAATCGAAGTTTTAATTGGGTACTACTTGACCTCATGGAAACATGAATGGTTCATGAAAACCTTTGGAAAGTGGCAAAGAAAATGAACAAGGAATGAAAGAAGGGGGCACAGAGGCTAAATTTATCCAACCTAGAGTTCCTTGAAAGATTTCTTAATCTATGTATACTGCTTGCATTGTTGGACTTCTTTCTTCATTTCTTTTTCCTTTTCAGTCATGTTGTTACTTCAACTTGTGTGTGTTGGTGAATGGATGTAAAAACTGCTTAGGTTTCTTAGTTATGTGTAGTGTAGCGATCCAACTTGATTATGGCATGTATTGAACTGCAAGCTGAAGGTGTTAGTCTCATCACTTCTTTTAGTATTCTTTTTTCCTTTTATCAAGTCATATTGATGGGATATAAAAACTTTTGGGATGTGAAAACCAAATGGAGAAGGAAAAAGAGAGACATAAATATTAAAGCTTTGTTTGGGATTTTTTTTTTTTCAAAAATAGTTATTGAAAATTGTTATAAGATGTTTTCTAATACAAATTTTTTTTTAGAAATTTCAAATATTTTTAATCTATTTTTTATATTTTTAAATGTATTCTAAAAACAACTTCTATTTGTAATACTTTATTTTAATTAATCACTCTATAATTATATAATTATTTCTAAAAAAATTCAAAAAATAAGTGAAAATAACTAAAAATTGTTTTCCGAAAATGCGCGATTTTTTGTTTTTAAGATTATAAAACTATTTTCTATTTTTTTGTTCTGAAAAATGAAAAATGTTTTACAAAAAATAGTTGTCAAACATGCCTATATCATCCAACCATAGTTTTCTTGAGAAATTTAAATTCATGTGTTTCTTGTGCTACTCTATTTCTTCCTTTTTTTTTCTTCTTATTCTGCCACTATTTGATTTCTCTCTCTTTTTATTCTTTAAACTTCCTATTTTGTTGAGTAATGAGACAGTACTAACAATACAAGATGTCTATGATCTATAATTGTAATGACTCGCTCCCAACTAAGTAAATATTGTCCGCTCTTGGCCTAAAGAAGCCCTCACAATTTTAAAACGCGTCTACTTGGTTAAGAGGAGCCCATACATTTATAGTACGTGTCCCAATAACTTTCTCCCTTATTTGATGTGAGATATTCCAAAAACCCCCCGCCCCATGCAAACACGATGTTTTCCTTGTGTCCCATGGGATTATAGGACCAAACAGACAAACACCCCATATGGGGCCAAACAAACCCCCACACAAGGATTGAGGATCGACTATGATATCATTTGTAATGACCTGCTTCCAACCGTGTAGATATTGTTCGCTCTGGGTTCAAAGAGACCCTCATGGGTTTAAAACACATTTACTTGGTTAAGAGGAATCCATACATATATAGCCCCAGTAACTTTGTCCCCTATTCGATGTGAGATATTACAAACACTCCCTCATGCAGTCACAATGTCCTCGTTGTGTCTAGCGGAATTGCAAGACCAAATGGACAAATACTCCGTATGAGATCAAACAAACACCCACACCAGGGTCGGAGATCAACTTTGATACCATTCTGTAACAACCCACTCCCAACTGTGTAAATATTATCTGTTCTAGGCCCAAAGGAGCCCTCATAGTTTTAAAATGCGTCTACTTGGTTAAGAAGAGCTCATACATATATAGCTCTAGTGACTTTCTCATATATTCGATGTATGATATCACAAACACCCTCACATACAAACACAACATCCTCATTGTATCTCATGAGATTATGGGGCCAAACAAACAAATACTCCATATTGTGCTAAATAAACCCTCACACCGAGTTCGGGGATCGACTCTAATACCATTTATAATGACTTTCTCCTAACTATGTAAATATTGTTCATTTTGGGCCTAAAAAGACTTTCATGGATTTAAAACGTGTCTACTTGGTTAAGAGGAGTCCATATATATATAGGTCTAGTAATTTTCTCTTATATCTTATATGAGATATCACAATAATAAACTGCAATGCTAGTTTTATCGCTTCATTTATCTTTTCTCTCTTTCTTATCCAGTGGGGTACAACAACTAGAAGTTTGAAAATTTTATATATCAGAAGTAATTTGACTATCTTGTATTTATTATATTGTTCCATTTATTTTCTTGCAAATAGGTGAAAAAGGACATTGCCCTAGCTTAGAGTTAGGAGCTTTTATATGTAACTACTAATAATATAATGAGCCACTTGGGATGTAAAAGTGCTTGGGTGGTTTATATTTATGCTACTGTATTAATACAAATTGTAATCAACCATGAGCTAAAGATCTCAGTTATTTGGCTCATCTACAAAGGTCTTTTGTCTATCTTAACATTTGACACTTAGAACTTTGCAATGGAACTTAACCCCTTGTATAACACCTTATGGCCCAAGGCTAGGGGCAATCTTGTGGGATATTACATGCACCTTGATTGCCGAATAATTAAAATAAACAATGCTCTTTCCTATCAAAAAAGCTTATTGGGTGTGAAGATCTATCCAATTATTTATCCCTGTTGAAAAGGTGGGAGGAAGAGATATCAACACTCACCCCATGTTTGGTTTTATCATCAAGGATAATAAAATATAAATAAAATTAGTTAGAAATTTATATACATTTAAATTATTTAATCTTTAGATAGAAAAGTAAAAATAAATTAAATGAGTTTGAAAAAACATATAATTTATTTTTATTTTTTTTCTTTTTTCATTGTTGGTGACTTGATAAAGGGCCTATTATGGAACCATGTAAAATTATGGCTTTCTAAATGTAACTTGCTTCTTTCTGTTATGTAATATTGTTTCTGATCTCCCCAATTCAAGAATAAATGAGCATTATGGACTGACTACATGGGCATGCAGAATCTATATACAGGGAGACATCCCTTTCTATGTTAGACCTGCAATAGAATGTGAACTCGTTTACTTTGCTCGTCTGCTATTGTTTTTGCTCTCTGGATGAAAATCAGTTGCAAATAGACATATTCACATCTCTTCTTGCTCCACTAAAGACTTTGAGATGTGCAAATGGAAATCAACTGCAATAGCTTGCTTTAAGACTTCGAAATTTTCCTTCCAGCTCCACTAAAGACTTGAGGGACAGGTCTAGTATGGCATAACAAGGCCGCCTTAATCACTTCCAGTGAGCTCACGTCATTAAAATTTTTAAAATTTGATGTAATAAAGTTAGTATATAAAATTGGCTCTCCTTTTATAGGTTGTTCAAGTAGAGTTGAAACCAGGAAGTGATTTTTCTTGGAAAGTTTAATAGAGCATATATTCAGTATTGCAATTATTTCAGTATCAAAATTGATCATGTCTTTTTGATTTCATGAAGTTAAATCTTTCGAGCATAGCATACCAGGAAGCTTCTTGGCATATGTTTAATTGAGCCGCAAGGTACTGTAAGCATACCGTCCGACCAAGACAAATACCTCTTATTCCTTTAGAAGGAAAGTATTCAGATAGTTGCCCAGTTAGAGCCAGAAACTGACCTTGTCAAACCTGTATGAATGGTCTAGATCCCAACCCACTATCATATATGTAAACCCAAATTTAATCCATTTTTATAGCTATACATGTCTACTATTTTTGGTCAACTTTGCAACATTTAGAAACTATAATTCTGTCAATAATTTAGGGTAGTGGTTATTCTTATGCCTTGCCATTTTTTGGAACAGTGCACACGGAACTGTGGAAAATCAACAAACTGTAATCAATCTAGTTTAAGTACACTCTTATTATTGCTTGAGGTTCTGAACTGCTTTTTGCTTCCTCTGCTCCTCATTGTCAAATGGAAAATGGGGCCACTGCATTCCTTCCCTGGCCTGAGCTGCCCTGCCTGTCCGATATGAAATAAACTTTGATGGTTCCATCTAGTACATTACTGAGACCTGGTTTCAACTTTCCAGTGTTGTTTGGTAACATGTCCTTACTGCTCTTGGAGGGTCTTGAGAGATTTTAGGCCTTTTTATGTTATTGAATTTTCTGTTTTAAAGGCTGGAGGACTAATGGGCTCGGATATTGATCTTTTTGGGAATTTTGTAGTTTTCTAAAAATCATAATTTCTTTTATATTTTGAACGTTAATGATCATTGACTTCAAAATTTTCGACTCCATGAATATATTCATATAGATAATAGTGTGAAACTATTTAAATCCTGACCTGTTTTTGTGTGATCGAGAAACTAAGGAAATTTTTAGCCGCTTTATTGGACAAATCTGTCGGCTGAAACTTTGCCATGAAGGTTCATGGTTCACCATTGATGAAAGACCATGCCTAAATTCAAGATGGGTGGATCTCTCACTCAACTACAAACCAACCGCTGTAATCTTTGACCTAGTTCTTGGCAAAGACCCAGAAAAATGGAGAGATTCTTAGAAGAGTATCAATTTTTTTTTTAAATAGAAAATAAAAAATGTATCAAACAATATCTTGATTGCAAAGAACTTTTAAAGACACAAATAATTTTTTTTATTCTGTAAAAGGATTTGTAATTTCAATTTTATATTAATATTAAATTAAATACAATTTAAAATTTGTGAAAAAATAAGAAAACAATTTTATAAACAATAATTAGTAAAATATGAATGGCATTTTTTGTGTTAAGAAAATAAAGATAAAATATGGATATTAATATTTCAATAAGGTATAAATATTTTATTTGAAATGAATTAAAATAATAAGGACAGTTGAAGAGAGAGGCAGCGCCGGTCATTTAATAAATAAAGATTTTGCTTAATGTCGACACCCGTAAGCCTACGGAGACGACTTGACTTGTGGCTGAGATTTTTGTTGTTAGTAACAAGGACACATGGAGGGGCATGTTCTGAGTTAGTTTAAAATTTGTGGGCAGACTGGCCTACTGGGTTACTGTCAATGCACATTAGTCAAAATTGCTATATTAGAGTACGGATCCTGCCTGTGAACCCTCATCCCTCCCATTTGCTTTCTTTGTCCATAGAAAATATGGGCTCAGCTTTGTATCTCTTCATGTTCATGCGCTTTCTCCTTTTACCCTCATCTTTTTATCTAATGGTAACCAATGCTTCCTCTGCTATGCAGCACCCACTGTGCCATGCTAGTGAGAGTTCTGCCTTGCTTCAGTTCAAGCAAAGCTTCTTGATTGATGAGGATGCTTCTGATGATCCTTCTGCTTATCCAAAAGTTTCAACGTGGAAATCCCATGGAGAAGGAGAGGAAAGTGATTGCTGTTCATGGGATGGTGTTGAGTGTGACAAGGAGACTGGTCATGTCATCGGCCTTCACCTCGCAAGTAGTTGTCTCTATGGTTCTATCAACTCCAGCAACACCCTCTTCAGTCTCGTTCATCTCAGTACGCTTGACCTTTCCGATAATGATTTCAATTACTCTGAGGTCCCACATAAAGTTGGTCAGCTTTCAAGGCTTAGAAGTCTTAACCTCTCTGGTTCTAAATTCTCAGGCCAAATCCCATCGGAACTCTTAGCATTGTCCAAATTGGTTTTCCTTGATCTCTCGAGAAACCCAATGTTGGAGCTTCAAAAGCCTGGCTTGAGAAATCTAGTTCAAAACTTAACCCACTTAAAGACACTTCATCTAAACCTGGTGAACATTTCTTCAACAATACCTCATGTGTTGGCAAATTTATCTTCATTGACATCTCTCCTTTTGAGAGGATGTGGACTGTATGGTGAATTCCCAATGAACATTTTTCGGCTTCCAAGCCTACAGCTTCTTAGTGTGAGGTACAATCCAGGTCTGACCGGTTATTTACCTGAATTTCAGGAAACCAGTCCCCTAAAAATGTTGTTTCTTGCTGGTACAAGTTTTTCTGGTGAGTTACCAGCTTCAATTGGGAGGCTTGTTTCTTTGACTGTATTGGACCTCGACTCATGCAAATTCACAGGGATGATCCCATCTTCACTTAGTCACCTTACCCAGCTGTCTATTTTAGACCTTTCATTTAACCTTTTTACTGGCCAAATTTCTCAATCCTTGACCAGCCTTAGCTCTTCGTTGTCTATACTCAATCTCGGAGGCAACAACTTGCATGGCCCCATTCCTCAGATGTGCACCAACCCAAGCAGTTTGAGGATGATCGACTTAAGTGAAAATCAATTCCAAGGTCAAATCCCAATATCATTGGCCAATTGCACAATGCTCGAGCAACTTGTTCTCGGAAACAATCAAATCCATGATATTTTCCCTTTTTGGTTAGGAGCTCTCCCACAGCTACAGGTTCTTATTTTGAGATCCAACAGATTCCATGGTGCAATAGGGAGCTGGCACACCAATTTCAGGTTTCCCAAGTTGCGCATTATTGACCTCTCTGACAACGAGTTTATAGGTGATTTGCCATCAGTGTATTTCCAAAATTGGGATGCCATGAAACTTGCAGATGCAAACCACCTCAAGGTCATGCAGGCCAATCAAACGTTTCAAAGCCCAGGGTATACGCAGACTTTCAAGTACATATACTCAATGACAATGACAAACAAAGGCATGCAGAGGTTTTATCAGGAAATCCCTGATACTTTCATAGCAATTGATTTCTCTGGCAACAATTTCAAAGGACAAATTCCAACCTCCATTGGGAACCTCAAGGGACTTCATTTGCTCAACCTTGGCCGCAACAATATTACCGGCCATATCCCATCCTCCCTGATGAACCTAACACAGATGGAATCATTGGATCTTTCCCAGAACAAGCTCTCAGGAGAGATCCCTTGGCAACTAACAAGGATGACATTCCTCGCTTTCTTCAATGTGTCTAATAATCATCTTACAGGGCCTATACCACAAGGAAAACAATTTGCAACATTTCCAAATACTTCCTTTGATGGGAACCCGGGGTTGTGTGGAAGTCCTTTGTCAAGGGCATGTGGAAGTTCTGAGGCATCACCATCAACACCTTCATCCTCTAAACAAGGTTCAACTAGTGAATTTGATTGGAAATTTGTCCTAATGGGATACGGAAGTGGGCTAGTAATCGGAGTTTCAATTGGGTATTGTTTGACCTCATGGAAACATAAATGGTTTGTGAAAACCTTTGGAAAGCGGCAAAGAAAATGGACAAGGAATGAAAGAAGGGGCACATAGGCTGTATTTATCCAACCCAAAATTCCTTGTAAAATTTCTTAATCTATGTATATTGTTTGCATTGTTGGACTTCTTTCCTCATTTCTTTTTCCTTTTTAGTCATGGTGTTACTTCAACTTGTGTCTGTGTTGATAAATGGATGTAAAAATTGCTTGGGTTTCTTATTATGTATAGTGTAGCGATCCAACTTGATTATGGCTTGTATTGAACTGCAAACTGAAGGTGTTACTCTCATCGCTTCTTTTGGTATTCCTTTTTCCTTTTATCAAGTCACATTGATGGGATATGAAAACTCTTGCAATGTGACAATCCAAATGGAGAAAGAAGGGAAAAGAGAGACATATATATTAAATGGGAATTGTTTTTAAAAATAGTTTTTGAAAATTGTTATATGATGTATTTTAATACAAAAATTCAAAAATTTGTTTAGAAACTTGAAATGTTCTTAATCTATTTTCTATATTTTTAAATATATTTTAAAAATAGCTTTTATTTGTAATACTTTATTTTTAATCACTTTATAATTATATAATTATTTAAAAAATAACTAAAAATTTTTTAAAAAAAATAAGTTACTTTTTGTTTTTAAGATTATAAAACTATTTTCTATTTTCTAATTGTCAAACATGTTTTTCTTCTCTTTTTTTTTTCCAAAGATCAAAAAAATGTTTTAAGAAAATAGTTGTCAAACATATTCTAAATCATCCGTCCACATTTTTCTCAAGAGATTTAAATCTATGTGTTTCTAGTACTGCTCAATTTCTTCCTTTTTTTTCTTTTTATTCCACGGCTATTTGATTTCTCTCCCTTTTTCCTCTTGAAACTTCCTCTTTTGTTGAGTAATGAGATGATACTAACAATGCAAGAGGCTTGAGGCTTGTAATAAACTACAAATGCTAGTTTTATCGCTTCATTTACCTTTTGTTTCTCTTCTCCTGTGGGCTGCAGCAACCAAAAGCCCAGAACATTTATATACCAGAAGTAATATGACTGCATTGTATTTATAATATTTTTTTTCTGGCAAAGAGGTGAAAATGGACACTGGCCTAGCTTAGAGTTAAGAGTCTTTTATATATAACTAGTAGCAGTATAATGAGCCACCAGGGATGTAAAAGTGCTTGGTGGTTTATATTTATGCAACAGTATTGCAGATTGTAATTAACCACAAACTGAAGATCTTAGTTATTTGACTCTTCTGCAAAGGTCTTTTGTCTGTCTTAATATATGGCACTTAAAACTTTACGATGGAACTTAACCCCTTGATTGCAGAGTAATTAAAATAAAGAATCTTCTTTTCTATCAAAAAAGCTTCTTGGGCGTGAAAATCCATCTAATTATTTGTCCTTGTTGAGAAGGTGAGAGGAAGAGATATCAACTATCACCCTATGTTCGGTTTTATCTTCAAAAACAACCTTACCACATCATTTTATAAGTCTTCTTTCCAGAAACTTTAGAACAAGGATATGACACACAATTAAACCTTTTGGATATGAAGTAAATGGGAATATTTATTTGAGTTAAGCATAATTTTTTTTATCAGCTAGATGATTTTGTTTAAAAAATGAATATTAATTATGAAAAAAAAAATGATTTAGAGAATGCTGAACCTTTGTCATAGAACACAGATGAGCACATCCTTGACATATCATGGATTAACAGTTCAATCATTTAGTCGATCCAAACAGAATTTTCTCTTTCCCTTTAGACTTTCATACACGGTGCTACTTTTGTCCATTTGCTGAAGTCTTTTGCCGTTCTCTTCACGTCATGACTCCAAATGGAGACAGCTTCATTTGGAGTTTTTCATATAAGGCCCAGCATTCTTAAATGAATTTTGGCCATTCATTCAGCATCTCCATAGAGGTCAAGGACGACCACTATTTTTGTGGTTAACTAGCTTTCTGCAATCTCATCACTTGTGGAATTTGGGCTCCACCAGAGCTTCTATCAAGTCACCAATCGGAGAGAGAGCGGGTTCATCAGCTTAAGCCAATGCAGGTCATATAATAAATGGAGATTTTTATTAGTAACAAAGAGTCATGGAGGGGCAAATTCTGAAACAGATTAAAATTAATGGGCCGACTGGCCTACTGGGTTGTTGTCAATGCACATTAGTCATTACTATATACCAAGATCATTGGCCAATTGCACGATGCTCGAGCACCTTGCTCTTGGAAACAATCAAATCGATGATATTTTCCCTTTTTGGATAGGAGCTCTCCCACAGCTACAAGTTCTTATTTTGACATCCAACAGATTCCATGGTGCAATAGGGAGTTGGTACACCAATTTCAGGTTTCCCAAGTTGCGCATCATCTACCTCTCTAACAATGAGTTTATAAGTGATTTGCCATCAGAGTATTTCCAAAATTGGGATGCCATGAAACTTACAGATGCAAACCACCTTAAGTACATGCAGGCCAATCAAAAGATTCAAATCCGGAGTTATACGTGGACTTTCAATTACATGTACTCAATGACAATGACAAACAAAGGCATGAAGAGGTTTTATGAGGAGATCACTGGTATTTCATAGCAATTGATTTCTCAAGTAACAATTTCAAAGGACAGATTCCAACTTCCATTGGGAGCCTCAAGGGGCTTCATTTGCTCAACCTTGCCAGCAACAATCCTACTAGTCATATCCCATCCTCCTGGGGAACCTAACACAGTTGGAGTCATTGGATCTGTCCCAGAACAAGCTCTCAGGAGATATCCCTTCGGCAACTAACAAGGATGACATTCCTTGAGTTCTTCAGTGTTTCCCACAATCATCTCACAAGACCTATACCACAAGGCAAACAATTTGATACATTTCAAAATGAGTCATACCAGGGAAACCCAGGATTGTGTGGAGGTCCTTTGTCAAATAAGTGCAGCATCTCTAAATCATTACCACTGTCACCTTTAACCTCCAGACAAGCTGAAGACGCCAAGTTCGGAATCAAAGTCGAGTTAATGATGATATTGATGGGATGTGGAAGTGGGCTAGTCGTGGGAGTAGTTATTGGGCACACCTTGACCATAAGGAAACATGAATGGTTTGTGAAAACTTTTGGCAAGAGGCAGAGAAGGGGGGAATAGGAGAGGACATTGAAATTAGATGTAATAGTTGTTGTCACCTCGCGTATCCGGTGGTCCACGTTGCTGCTAGATGGATGGACACGTGATTCTCAACACACAAGGGGTTCTTGATTCAGCGGTTGCACCTGCAAAAGGCATCCGGACAGGGTGTCCGGACACACCCTCCGATGGTTTTGTTAGCCATGGTGAAAGAGAGATATATAAATCAGTTGGCCTTTTACTAGGTATCAAGAGGTTACCAGGGGATCCCTTTCTTCTTCGTGTGAAGGCATATATATACAGCTTCAGGGGTACTGCTCCTTTCATTAATGGTGAGGAGATATTTTATGTTGTGATGATGATAATAGGTGTCAGTAGGAGCACTATCATCCTACGAATGGCTGTCAGAGACCATGGTAGGTGATGCGGCTGTCAGAGATCGTGGGAAGTGATTATGTAGAATGATCGTGGGAAGTGACTTGCTGTCACTTCCTCTTGTCTTCTCACTCTGCAGGTGATGGGATGTGGGCCATGGTTGCTTGTTGTGATTGCGTGTAAGACTCGCTTTACTTTAATTGATCATCCAGACGATTTATATCCGGATGGCTCATGCTGATTATCCGGATGTGTTGTGGAGACTATCCGGATGTCTACTCTCTGCCAGCGTCGTTTGCTCTTCCTTGGATAGGAGAAGCTGAAACGTCGTTTGCCTTTCCTTGAGGTGGTCCGGATAGGATAACTGCACCATGCATATCTTTAGGGGAATCCGGATGATGATGGTCCGGTTGACAATACGTGTCACGCGTCACCATGAGCTGCGTGCCACGTGTTTCCCAAGGGGAGGGGTCCCTACATTGCCCTCCTTTTTAACTTGCCTATTTTGCCCGAAAAAATGGGCGGGTTAAAAATAACTGGCTTTTGAAAATTGAAGAGGTCCCTTCGTTTGACTGGGCCACGTGGCGAGTGGGGGTGCGGAAGCCAAAAAAGGCATTTATGACGAGTCGCCGACCCTGTGTATCCCCAGGCAATATGTCGTTTCAATGATAACATGGCTGTTGGTTTGGCTTTCCGAGGGGCTGTCCTGCTATAAATAGGGCACTGTACCTCTTTTTGCATTTTTTTCTACTGCATTCTCTTGAGAGCCTTTCTTCTTTATTGGTTTTTTCTGCGCCCTTTGCTTTTCTGAGAAAAAACTTCGAAAGCTCTTTTGTACCGGTGTTTTTGTATCGCGACTTCGTTTGTTTGCTGCTGGTGATTTTGTACCGAGATAGTAACCGTTCTTCTTCTTCAGAGCTTTATTTGGTAAGTACCTCTTTGCTACTGTCATTCGTTTGGTTGCGTTTGCTGGTTCTTTAAACTTGGTTTATGGCTTGCGTGGGCATTTGTTTTGGGCAAGTCGCTTGCAATTGTTGTTGAATGTTGGTACTTTGTTGGTGTTCGGGGGGGGGGGGGGGGGGGGTTTTGAGGGGTTTTTCTGACTGCTTTGGGTTAGGGTTTGTGTATTTTCTGACTGCTTGGTTTGAACCGTTGCATTGCTTTTGTATGTAGATCTTGATTTGGCTTTGTGGTAAGAAATGGCTCCAAAAAAGATTGTTTCATCTGCCCGGGTCAGCGAGGCTGGCGAAAAGGCGATAGACAAATTAAATGTGAAGGAGTTCCGGGAGCGGTTCTGCATCCCGAATGACGTATCTATAGACTTGGTGAACGAGGAGGCGGCTATGCCTACTGAGAAAGGTGAAGAAAACGTTATCCTCTTCACAAAGGAACAATTCAACGCGGGGCTCCGGTTCCCTCTGCCGGCGTTGTTCAAGGAATTCCTCCACTTCTCTCAGGTTCCACCCATCTTCATTCATCCCAACCTTGTCCGGGTGCTGATGGGATGCAGCATCATCAACATGTTGTATAGCCTTGACCTTACGTTACTGGAAGTGTTCTTCGTCTATTCCTTGAAGAAAGCAAAAAATGATATCTTCAGTGTGTCCGCGCACCTGCCCTCCCTTCAAGTGGTGACAGAGCTGCCAGATTCGACAAAGGGAGGGGCGAAGGGGCTGGTGGCGGTCCGGGGTGGATGGGCGGGGCTATCGGAGTGTGCGTCGAGGCCCTTTTCTCCAAATTATACCCTAAAAATTCCGGGTATTTTTGCGATTCTTTGTCCGGATTTTACTTTGTTGACTTTTTGCTGACTTTCCCGGATGGAATTCTCACCTTTTGTTGCTGTTAATGCAGGTCTGGAATTGAGGGGCCACCTTATGGATTGGGTGGAAAAGGCGTCCTTCGCCTGTGTCTGTAAACTATTCGAGATAGATCCCAAGGAGAGGGCCTACAAGACACTGCTTTCCGCGGGGAATTTGATAGCGGTCGTCCGGGAGTCTCAGGAATATGTTATCAATATTCTCCCCAGGAAACTGGCAAAGGATGAGATAGTGCCTGGGGAGCATTATACTGTGAAGGAGCTCCCCCTCTATCAGGAAGCTAAAGAGGCTAATGCTGAAAGACGGCGAAAGCTCCTGGAGAATCGAGACCAGAGGAAAAATGAAGGCACTATCCGGAAGGCTCCCGGACAAAAGTGGGGTCCGGATTCTCCCCCAAAGAAAACTCCAGCAAAAAGGAGTAAAGTGGTGAAGAAAAATGGGAAGGATGTGAAGGAACCCACTCCTCCCAAGGAGTTTCCCCCTCCGTAAATTACTTATGAGGGGGAAGTAATGATAGAGGAGCCAATAAACGCTGCTCCACACTCTATCTCAAGCGGCCCCGGACGCATGTCGGGGTTGAATCATTCGGGCACTTCCTTGGCCGCAGTTGCGCGCCTGGCTAACGTGGCTGAGGAAGCTGCATCAATCAACCGTCCGGGCAACCTTAATCCGAATGTTGATGCAGCTGAAACAACCCCGTTGGAGGAAGCGGGGGCAGAAAGCCAAAGTCAGCCTTCCGAAGACCCGGATCGCTTGGCCATAGTCCCTGGTGAAAGGGCCTCCTTCAAAGAAGCCGCGTTCGACGCGCAATCTACGGTCCGGACTCCTTGGGCGGCTTCAAGAGCGGCAGCAAGAGATTGAAGTTAGCTGCGCTTCTGCCCATGACGCCCATCCGGATGGAGGCGAGGTGGAGATGGCAATTGAGACCTCGGCCGCCCCGGTAATCATTCCGGCTGAAGATGTATCCGGACAGATGCGTCCGGACGAAGATGTGGAGGTCCCGAATCCGGGACAAGAGTCACCTTCTGTCTCCTCATCTGAGGAGGAACCTGCTGACGATGCAGCTCCTGCTAGCCCTTTCAGCTACGCGGAGTTGGAAGTTAAGCTAAAACAGATTACACCCGACTGGAAAGCCATCAAGCCTTCTGCTAAGATGTTTGATATGATAGAAACGGTATACCGTTGTCTTGTGCTTTTGCTTTTTGACTCTTTGTTGCACTGATGTGTTTGTTGTAGTATGCTTTATGTCTTTGCTTTTCTTGTTTGCATGTCAGTTGGTGAGGGGCCTCCGCGGCATGGCTCAACAACACGATCTTTTTACTCAGCTGCTGCATACTGCAGACTATATGAAGACCTTCTCCTCTCGGCGCCGAGAGATTGAAAATCAGCTGCGTCTGAGAATGGAGGAGGCTGAAGCCAGTCTATCCACCCTGCGAGAGGAAAATGAAGCCCTCCGAGTGGAGTTGGCTGAGGCGAAAAGTCGAGAAGAATCGACTGCGGGCCGCCTACATGAGGCGGAAGGTGAGGCAGCCCGGCTGAGGGATGAAGTGAGTCAACTCCGGACCGAAGTTTCGAATGAAAAGAAACAGAAGGAAGACTTGCAGCTGCGCTTGGATGTGCAAAAAGAAGAACTTGAACGGGAGTTTGCTGTGGAAAGGGAGGAACTTGCAGCGGACTACCAGCAACAAGTGGATGATACATTTATCTTTGGGTATCGCTACATTTTTTAAGTTTCTGGGCCTGACTTTTCGATTGTAATGCGCTGATGCCCTTTGTTGATAATCTGCCATCCGGATGGCCGCGCTTTCTCTGACTTCGTCTGCCCAGTCCAAATTTCTTCCTAGTTCCGTGTTGGCATCTTTTTGTTTTGCTGCATCGGTCCGGGTAGTAGGAAGACCTATTTCAGTGGGAATGATTGCATCCATTCCATATGTGAGGGCGAAAGGAGTGTTTCCTGTCGGCCGTTCGGGTGTGGTTCGATAGGCCCACAGGACGCCGGGTAGCTCCTCCACCCACTTCCCTTTGGCTTGCTCAAGCCTTTTCTTTAAGGCATTGATTAGAGTTTTGTTTGTGGCTTCTGCTTGCCCATTGCTTTGAGGATAACGTGGCGTGGAGTATGAATTCCGGATATTCAGTTCCGAACAGAAATTCCTGAATGCAATGCTGTCAAATTGTGGACCATTGTCAGCTATGATGATTTGGGGAATTCCAAAGCGGCAAACAATGTTCTTCCATACGAATTTGGTGACATCTTTATCTTTGATGCTTGCATATGCTTCAGCTTCTACCCATTTACTGAAGTAATCAGTGGCGACAAGAAGGAATTTCTTTTGGGCAGGTGCTGCTGGGAGGGGTCCCACTATGTCCATGCCCCACTGCGCGAAAGGCCATGGGCCTGAGACCGATTTCAATGCTGCTGATGGCACATGTGGAATGGGAGCGTATCTTTGACATTTATCACACTTTTGGACATATGCTGCTGCGTCTTTCTTCATTATTGGCCAATAGTATCCTTGTGAATGAGCTCTATGTGCCAGGGATCGTCCTCCCGTATGATTTCCGCATATTCCTTCATGTAATTCAGCTAGCACATACTGGGCTTCTGAATGCCCAAGACAGCGAAGATAAGGCCCTGTGAAGGATCGCTTGTACAGGTGCCCCCCAATCAAGGTGAAACGGGCAGCTTGCACCCGGATTTTGTGTGCTTGTTTAGGATCTTCGGGTAAAGTGTCTGCCCGGAGATATTCTGCAATATTATGCGTCCATTCTTGATCATCCGTTTGGTTTGCCTCAATGGTGTTGCAAGTGGAATCTTCTGCGACAGAGGGATTGGCTTGCATATGTATGGGCAGTAGAATGGCTTCTTTGATAGGGAGGGAGGCAGCTATGCCGGCCAAAGCGTCAGCGTGCCTATTGTCAACTCGCCTAATTTTTTCGATTGTCCACTCGGTGAATTGCTGTAAGGTGCTTCTTACTTTGGCCAAGTATCGCGCCATGCGTGCGTCCTTAGCCTCATATTCTTTCTGGATGTGCCTTACCACTAGTTGCGAGTCGCTGTAGATTCGAAGTTTGGAGACGGATAAGCAAGGGCGAGGTCCAATCCGGACAGGATGGCCTCGTATTCTGCTTCATTGTTAGACACGGAGAATCCCAGCCGGATGGCTTGCTCCAGATGTTCCCCAGTTGGGGACTGTAGTAAGAGCCCAACTCCAGAGCCTGATGAGCGTGAGGCTCCGTTAACTCGTAGTGTCTACCACTCCTGTTCACTTGATTCGTGGTGCTGGTTGGGTCTTCGTGAATATTCGAGCACAAAGTCGGCCATTACTTGGCCTTTTTTGGATAATCTGGGTTGGAATTTGATTCCAAATTCGCTCAATTCGATGGCCCATTGTAGCATTCGCCCAGTTAAATCTGGTTTGTGCAGAATGCTACGAAGGGGTTGGTCGATCAGTACAATCACTGGGTGGGCTTGAAAATAGGGGCGGAGCTTTTGGGCAGCACTTCGAAGAGCTAAGGCTGTTAGCTCCATTTTTGAATACCTGGTTTCTACATCTGTCAATGCCCTGCTGACATAGTAGACAGGTTTCTGCTCCTTTGGTGAAGGGCAGCAGAATAGAACGGCGCTGATTGCCCATTCTGAGACAGCCAGATACATGTATAGCTTCTCCTTTGGGATGGGGTTGCTCAAGATGGGTGGATGCATAAGACAATGTTTAATTCTTTCCAACGCGTTTTGGCAATTGTCCGTCCACCCATGCGTTCCAGCTTTTCGTATCGCCAAGAAGAAGGGTCGCAACTCATCAGTGAAGCGGGCTATGAAACGCCCTAACGCAACGAGCTTGCCTGTGAGGCGTTGTAACTCCTTTTTGTTCCTGGGAGGAGGTGTCTCTATGACTGCTTTGACTTGATCCGGGCTGACTTCTATGCCTCTTTGGCTGACCATAAATCCCAGAAATTTGTCAGCACTCACACCAAAGGCACATTTGGAAGGATTTAGCTTCATGCCATACTTTCGTAAGAGATAAAAAACTTCTTGTAAATGGAGGATATGCTGCTCTCGAGTTTTGCTTTTAACCACGATATCATCAATGTATACTTCGACCGAGCGGCCTATCAAAGGTTTGAAGATTTTAGTCATCAATCTTTGATACGTGGCGCCAGCGTTTTTGAGTCCGAATGGCATGACTTTGTAGCAATAGAGGCCGTGTGGCGTTATGAATGCTGTTTTTTCTTTGTCATCCGGGGACATGGGGATTTGATGATATCCGGAGAAGGCATCCAAGAAAGAGAGCATCCCCTGCCCGGAAGTGGAATCCACAATCTGATCTATTCGCGGTAAGGGGAAACTGTCTTTTGGACACGCACTGTTGAGATTGGTGTAATCTACACAAACTCGCCATTTTCCTTCTTTTTTGGGTACCACGACTATGTTTGCCAGCCAATTCGGATAAGAAACTTCTCTGATGAATCCGGCTTCGAGCAATTTATCAATCTCGTTCCGGATGATTCTTTGTCTATCCGAGTGGAAGCGCCTAATCCTCTGTCGGACGGGTCTGGTAGTTGAAAAGACGTTAAGCCTGTGAGATGCAATGGAGGGATGAATTCCCTTCATGTCAGAATGTGCCCACGCGAAGATGTCATGGTTCTGTCTGAGGATTTTTTGCATGCCCTGAGTTTCTTCTTGTGTCATGAGGGAACTGATGTTTGTGAGGTGATCGCTTTCCTTCGAAATTTGGATTGTCTGCAAGGGATCTGCTACCGGGGGATCTTTGTCCGCCGGACCCAATAATTGCTATTGGTCGTGCACAATGCTAGGTTCAGGGGGAGATGCATCCTCTTGGTTAGCGACTGCTTCACGTGCTATTTGATAGCACTGGCGAGCGGCTAATTGGCTGCCATACAAGTCAGTTTGCCCTTCGTCGGTGAGGAAACTCACCATTTGATGATATGTGGAAGGGATGGCTTTCATGTAGTGAAGCCATGTGCGTCCCAAGATGACATTGAAGGGTGATAACTCTTGTACCACTGAGAATTGCACGTTGAGAGTGACTGGGCCAGCTTGGACCGGCAGTATAATGTCTCCTAAGGATGTGGTTGATGATCCGTTGAATCCGGATAAGATTCGTCCGGGGTTTTCGAGACCCGCGAGACTATGTCCCATATGGCCAATGACTGATGCTTGCACCAGATCGGCTGAACTGCCTGGGTCAACCAAGATACGTCTTACATCGAAATCTCCTATTTCTAGGGAGAGGATGAGGGCGTCGCGATGTGGCTGTAGCGTCCGGGTGGGATCTACTGGTGGGAAAATGATTGTCCCATCTATGGGGCGAGGGCCCTCTCCAGTAAGACCCGGCTGGATGGAATTAATGCGTTCGCTTATTGACGCGGCTCGCAGCAATTTCTGCCTTTTCCGCCTGGAATCGTATTCCTCGTCAGATGGGCCCCCATTGATATAGTTTATGACAGCCTTGGAGGCGACTAGGGCCCTCGGGGCCCCAGAGTTATGATGTTGAGATACGTCCCTTCCTCCAGTATCTGAGCGGATGTACTGTTTTAAATGTCCTGCTTTGATGAGCCTTTCAACTAGATACTGGAGGGACCGACATGTCTCTGTTGTATGACCATGGTCTTTGTGGAAGGCGCATTTCTTGCTGCGGTCTCTTATGGATGGGTCCGTTTCGAGGGGTCTAGGCCACCTGAAGTCGGACAACCCTTGGATCATTGGGAGAAGTTTTTCGTATGATACGGATAGGGGTGTGATGGGCGGCCTATCCGGACGACTCGGCCCGTCCTGCCTCCGGTCAACTGGTTTTGGCCTGTCCGGAGGTTTGGCATGTCTGTCCGCGTTATCTCTAGAAGCCCGTCCGGCAACCAAAACTTGCTGAGTGGCTGCACGTACGTCATCTTCGAGCATTGAATATTTGTTAGCACGTCTGAACAAATCGTCCATCGTTGTAGGAGGCTTTTTGGCCAACGATTCGAAAAATGGAGTGCCTGGACAGATGCTTCTCTTGAAGATCTGTAGGACAGCATCCATGCTGCAAACCTTTATTTGGAGTACGGCTTGGCCAAATCGTTTCACAAATTCCCTCAAGGATTCGTTGTCTCTCATTTTTATGTTCTGGAGGGTGCTGATATTCTGCTTGTGTCGAGCAGAGCACAAGTACTGTCCCACGAATGCTTCAGAGAGGTCCCTGAAATTGTCAACAGAGTTAGGAGGTAGGCGATGAAACCATGAGAGGGCCTGCCCTTGAAGGCTGGTGGGGAATACTTTGCATAGCAATGCATCGTTGCCAATATCGAGCGTCATGAGCTGTCGATAGTGCATGATGTGATCAAAGGGATCGTTGGTCCCATCGTATGTGGAAAACTTTGGTACGAGGAATCCCCTTGGGGGCTCGTAATGGGTGATATGAGAGCAAAAGGGCGTGGAGAGCATGTCATCCAGCCTTTTGCTGATGGAGCCAATGGGTGGCTCGTTTGGGAGGTTTCTCCCAGCTGGTCGTTCCGCTAGGTGTGAGTGAACGTTCCGCATCGCTGGGGTGACCATGGGGTCACGATGCGGAGGTACGTTATGCACCATGGGAGCGATCATAGGATCGGGGCGTGGTACCCGGGTTGTGGCTACTGGTGGCCTTGATCTCCTAGGCTCTTGTGGGCCTAGTCTTGCGCGCATAGAACTTGACAACTGTGATTTTCTATCACGTTGTCTTTTTGCTGAAAAATGAGTGGAATCTGAGCTTTCCTCACGGGGAGCTCGAGGCATGGGTGTGCGTGGCTCATGGGGCCTTGCGTTGTATGCTCCTGGGACAGCTCCTGTTGACCCAGGATATATTGATTCTGGCTCTGGCCTTGAGTTTGCCACCTGGCCTCTTGAACGCTGACGACGAGGAGGACCTGACGTTGAGGCTTGAATGCGTAACACAGCGTTTTCTTCCCTTAACCTCTCCGTCTCCTGGAGGAGAGCTCTTAGCTGTTTTTCGCTCGCCAACTGTCTTTTTTCGATGGCCTGACGCCATTCGTGATTATCTTCCTCCTCTCTACCAGATGATCGACTTTGGGAAGGTGTGGTCATCTTTGCTAGTGACTGAATCAAAATAAAAAGTAAAAGTTTCCCACAGACGGCGCCAATGTTGTCACCTCGCGTATCCGGTGGTCCACGTTGCTGCTAGATGGATGGACACGTGATTCTCAACACACAAGGGGTTCTTAATTCAGCGGTTGCACCTGCAAAAGGCATCCGGACAGGGTGTCCGGACACACCCTCCGATGGTTTTGTTAGCCATGGTGAAAGAGAGATATATAAATCAGTTGGTCTTTTACTAGGTATCAAGAGGTTACCAAGGGATCCCTTTCTTCTTCGTGTGAAGGCATATATATACAGCTTCAGGGGTACTACTCCTTTCATTAATGGTGAGGAGATATTTTATGTTGTGATGATGATAATAGGTGTCAGTAGGAGCACTATCATCCTACGAATGGCTGTCAGAGACCATGGTAGGTGATGCGGCTGTCAAAGATCGTGGGAAGTGATTATGTAGAATGATCGTGGGAAGTGACTTGCTGTCACTTCCTCTTGTCTTCTCACTCTGCAGGTGATGGGATGTGGGCCATGGTTGCTTGTTGTGATTGCGTGTAAGACTCGCTTTACTTTAATTGATCATCCAGACGATTTATATCCGGATGGCTCATGCTGATTATCCGGATGTGTTGTGGAGACTATCCGGATGTCTACGCTCTGCCAGCGTCGTTTGCTCTTCCTTGGATAGGAGAAGCTGAAACGTCGTTTGCCTTTCCTTGAGATGGTCCGGATAGGATAACTGCACCATGCATATCTTTAGGGGAATCCAGATGATGATGGTCCGGCTGACAATACGTGTCACGCGTCACCATGAGCTGCGTGCCACGTGTTTCCCAAGGGGAGGGGTCCCTACAATAGTGTATTGTTGTGATTTCCTATATAATTTCTTTATGAAGTGTGGGTAAGTATATTGTATGTAGAGAGCTTTGATGATTTGCCTATAGGTAGTAAATGTGACTTGCTAGTCTTTGTTATGTAACAATTTGTGACAAACTTGCGTGTTTCTACTTCGTCTCTTTTCTTCAAATTTGACTTGCTCCAAAACACCCTCCATCTCTATCTTCTCACCTAAAAATCTTGCGACAAAGAGGCAATTGAGGTGCTGCAAAAATCTCAGCAGTGCAGAGATGTCAAATCTCGAATAACAAACAATTACATCAACACCGACCACTGCACACAAAAGAAAATGAAGATTAAATTTCCTACAGACGCGTTGTGTTTCTTATGATTGAACTCAATGGAGCTCCAAAAACCCGACCTCAGAAACCTCGAAACTCTTATTCTACTTTCAAATGACTTGAATGGCATATTGGAGCTGGGCATATGTTTCTTAAGCTCAAAAAGCTAACAGGCTTATCTGATAAAAATTTGGATTGCATGAAAGTTGCTGTTGATGTCAACAAGTTGACATACAAACAAGCAAGCACAGATCTTTCTATACAGCAATTCAGGTTATCTGACAATTACACATACTCGATGACAATGACAAAGGCATGGAGAGGGTGTTCAATAAGATCCCTGGTATCTTCAGAGCAATTGATCTATCAAGCAACAAATTCAAAGGAGAGATTCCAATACCTATTTGGTACGCAGTTGAATGTCTTGTATTTGAAGATGATAACGGTTGATAAATGACTCCAAACAGGATTTTCTCTTTCCCCATTAGACCTTCAAACACGGTTCTTCTGTCCATTGGAAGAATTCTTTGGCCAGTCTCTTCATGTCTGCCACCTGAGCTTGGAAAAAAAGTGAGCTTGACTCCGCCATTTTGCAGAGACTACTTGAAATGTTACTATGCCTCTTCTGCAAATGAGCTTTTTATTTATTTATTTAGGATTTGAAATTTGCCTTCAAGCTCCACTAATGACTTGACGGACACGTATGGCATAACAAGGCGTTCTTCATCACTTCCGGAAACCATTACACAGGACTTTCTCCTATCTATAAAAGCTCATTATCCGATTCCTACTTTAATCAAGAGTACCGGTAAAGTGACTGAATTGAATTATGGGGTCAATTTTGTATCTCTTCATCGTGATGCGTTTTCTCCTTTTATTCTCGTCTTTTTATCTAATGGTGACTAACTCTTCCTCATCTATGCAGCAGCCACTGTGCCATGATAGTGAGAGCTCAGCCTTGCTTCAGTTCAAGCAAAGCTTTTTGACTGATGAGCATGCTTCTTATGATCCTTCTGCTTATTCGAAAGTTTCCATGTGGAAATCCCATGGAGAAGGAAGTAATTGCTGCTCATGGGATGGTTTGAGTGTAACAGGGAGACTGGTCATGTTATCGGCCTTCTCCTTGCCAGTAGTCATCTCTATGGTTCCATCAACTCCAGCAGCAGCCTCTTCAGTCTTGTTCATCTTCAAAGGCTTGACCTCTCTGACAATTATTTCAATCACTCTCAGATCCCATGTGGAGTTGGTCAGCTTTCGAGGCTGAGAAGTCTCAATCTCTCTTATTCTGGATTCTCTGGTCCAATCCCAAGTTCATTAGTTGAACTAGTAAATCTTCGCTATCTTTCTCTACGAGGAAATTACTTGAATGGGACGGTCGACCTCAACATGTTAAAGAAGCTCAAAAATCTCACTTATCTCCAATTATCAAACATGTTATCATTGCTTGGTTACAACGATACCAATGTTACTCTCCCTAAACTCAGCATGCTTAGGATTGGATGCATGCAACCTAACCAAGATTCCTGAGTTTCTGCAGAACCAAGATAAATTGGAGGTGTTATGCCTTTCTAATAACAAAATTCATGGTCCAATTCCAGGCTGGATGTGGAACATAAGCAAAGAAACCCTAGTGACTCTACTACTTTCTGGTAATTTCCTTACAGGCTTTGAACAACTTCCAGGTGTTCTTCCATGGTCCAGGATGCACATTTAGACCTCAGTTCTAACATGTTGCAAGGGTCACTCCCAGTTCCTCCACCATCAACCTTTGACTATTCAGTCTCTGTAAATAAACTGTCTGGACAAATTCCACCTTTGATCTGCAACATGAGTTCCCTCAGTTTGCTTGATTTGTCTGGTAACAGCTTAAGTGGCAGGATACCCCAATGCTTGACCAACCTTAGCTCTTCCTCGTCTATACTCAATCTCAGAGGCAACCGCTTGCATGGCTCCATTCCTCAAACATGCACCGAAACAAGCAATTTGAGGATGATTGACTTAAGTGAGAATCAACTACAAGGGAAAATACCGGGATCATTGGCCAATTGCATGATGCTTGAGGAGCTTGTTCTCGGAACCAATCTGATCAATGATATTTTCCCTTTCTCGTTGGGCTCTCTTCCGAGGTTACAGGTTCTCATTTTGAGATCCAACCTATTTCATGGTGCAATAGGGAGACCCAAAACCAATTTTCAGTTTTCCAAGCTGCGCATCATTGACCTCTCTTACAATGGTTTTACAGGTAATATGCCTTCAGAATACTTCCAAAATTGGGATGCCATGAAAATTGTGGATGCAGATAATTTGACCTATATCCAAGCAGATCTGGAATTTGAAGTCCCACAATATTCATGGAAAGACCCTTACTCGATCTCAATGACAATGATGAACAAGGGCATGACAAGGGAATATAAGAAGATCCCTGACATCTTAACAATCATTGATCTTTCAAGCAACAAATTCTATGGAGAGATTCCTGAATCCATTGGGAATCCCAAGGGGCTTCAAGCACTTAATCTTTCCAATAATGCTCTTACAGGCCCCATCCCTGCCTCCTTAGCAAACTTGACCCTGCTGGAGGCCTTGGACCTTTCTCAGAACAAGCTATCAAGAGAGATACCTCAGCAGCTAGTGCAGCTCACTTTCCTTGAATTCTTCAATGTGTCTCATAATCATCTCACAGGGCCTATACCACAAGGAAAACAATTTGCAACATTTCCAAATACTTCATTTGATGGGAACCTAGGATTGTGTGGAAGTCCTTTGTCAAGGGCATGTGGAAATTCTGAGGCTTCACCACCAGCTCCATCAATCCCTCAACAAAGTTCAGCAAGTGAATTTGATTGGAAAATTGTATTAATGGGATACGGAAGTGGGCTAATAATTGGAGTTTCTGTTGGGTACATCTTGACCTCATGGAAACATGAGTGGTTTGTGGAAACCTTCGGAAGGAGGCAACCAAAATGGAGAAGGAAGGCAAAAAGAGGGCATAGAGGCTGAGTTTATCCAACCACAATTTCCTTGAAAGGTCTCTTGATCTATGTATATTCCTTCCATTGTTGGGTTTCATATTTCCTTTTTTCTCTTCCTTTTCTTACTATGTCGTGGTGTTTTGAACTTTTGTTTCACTTTTCATCGGTGAGTGGACTGAGGTCATGTAGCATGTATATACTCATGGCTTATAATATTGAACTACAAACTGAATGTTGTTCAGTCTTATGAGTTCTTTTATCATCATTTCCTTCTTTTATCAAGTTGTGCACATTAATATGAACTTCAGTAATTTATATGTTAGAAGTGACGTAACTAGCTGGCTTGCATCTATTAGATTGGTCTTTGTACCTCAAAAATGAAAAAGGCAAAATGATAGCTGCCTTCTATTGGAGTTAAAGCTATTTTATGGGAAGTTGAGCAGCAGTCCAAGTCCCTTTAGGCTGTTCTACTTGCAAACCTTAGGGTAGTTTGCTGAGTAAAAATATGCCTAGGGCTCATCTGCATCAACCTTAGAAGTTATAATTATTCTCTTCCTCAGTACCACCAATACTTTGAGATCCCACATGGAATCAGCCAGCTTTAGGGCTGAGTAGTAACTTCTTCCCAATTCTTCAGCCACATCCTCTTAAAAGTCGTATTTGATAAAACTTAATATTTATTACTTAATAATTTAAGTTGTATTTAAGTTAAATTATTCTTAAATTGTTAATTTAAAATTTATTATTTATTTTTTCTTTAAAGTATTAAGATTGTTTATTAAAATTAACTTAAAATTTATTCTAAATTATCAAATTGACATATTTATCCTCATTGATTTTAACTTATATTTATTTTCATTAATTTTAAATAATAAATTTATTTGTAAAACATCTATATTTAAAGTATTGTAAATATATAATATAATTATAAAATATTTATTATAAAAATGAATCATGAATGTAAAATCATAATTTTAAAATATATTACCATTAGTGTGGGCAAACAAAACAAAAAAAAAAATTGATATTAAAATTAAGTTAATTATTTTGACTTAATACTTAAAGTTAAAAATTGTTTTAAGCTATAATGTTTAAGTTACTTTACTAAAAGTTAAATTATTAAATCATGTTAAGTCATTAAAATTTGCCAAACACCCTGATAATCCCATCTAAATTGGCTTTCCTTGATCGAACCCCGTGTTGCAGCTTCAAAATCCTGACCTAAGTATATGGTTGTGAACTAAACCCATCTGGTTGTGTCAAGGACAGGTGGAATCATATGCCCATATTGGGTTGCTATCACTGCAACTTGAGGGTGACTTTTAACTGTTCCAGTTCTGTCTCCACAGGACTTGGGATCCTGGTTATAAGACCCCCCATCAGGCACACGTTATTCCATCCACGAGCGTGGTAAAGACAGAGAAGATGGGAGTCATCTTTGTATCTTTTCATGTTTATGCGCTCTCTCATTTTATTCTTATGTCTCCAACCAATGGTGGCTAACTCGTCCTCTTCCATGCACCAGTCACTATGCCATGCTAGTCAGAGCTCCACTCTGCTTGAGTTCAAGCAAAGCTTCTTGATTGATGAGGATGCTTCTGTTGATCCTTCTGTTTATCCAAAAGTTGCAAAGTGGCACGCCCCCAGGAGAAGGTAGGGATTGCTGCTCATGGGATGGGGTTGAGTGTGACATTGATACTGGTCATGTGATTGGTCTTAACCTTGGTGGCAGTTGTCTCTATGGTACTATCAACTCCTCCAACAGCCTACTACACTTTTTGAAATTGGCTGTCCTTGATCTCACGCTAAATCCAATGTTGCAGCTTCAAAAGCCCGGTCTGAGAGATCTGGTTCAGAATTTTGCCACCTAAAAATACATTTCTTCTACAATTCCTGAGACCCTGGCAAATTTATCTTCTTCGATATCGCTCCTTTTGAGAAGATGTAGGCTGCATGGTGAATTCCCCATAGACATTTTTAGGCTACCAAGCCTACAGTTTCTTAGTTTGAGATACAATCCACACCTAACTGGTTATTTGCCTGAATTTCAAGAAACCGGTCCCCTAAAAAATTTGTATCTTGCTGGTACAAGTTTTTCTGGTGAGCTACCTGCTTCAATTGGGACCCTTGGTTCCGTAATTCAATTGGATTTGAGCTCATGCAATCTCACAGGGTTTGCTCCAACTTTACTTGGTTACATTACCCAGCTATCCTATCTAGACCTTCATAACAACCATTCTACGAGTCAAATCCCACCTCCCTTGGGCAGCCTTACCCAACTAACCCATTTGGACTTTTGGTAGACAACAACGAAAATGTAGAAAGAAGAACAGACGGGGAAATAGAGATTGAATGTATGCAAACACAATTTAGATGTATGTATCTATTTTGTATTATTGTATTATTTCTTCTTCATTTTTTGGCCCTTCTCGTTGGTTTTTAACTTGTGGTTTTGTTGGGTAAGTGGGATGAGTTAGCACAACTCTGTAGGATGTAAAGAAGCTTGGGTGGTTTATATTTAAGCACCAGTACAACTAGCTTGTGGATTGTAATCAACCCATAACTGTAGATCACAGTTTTATCACTTCTTTTCACCATTATTTCTTTCTTTCATCACTTTGCCGCTCTGCAAAAGTCTTTTGCATGTATCTTGACTTTTGGCACTAGAAACTCTACAGTGATCCATCAACTTCTTTGTCCTTTTCTTAAATTTGTTGAAAACATGTGAAGGAGAGCTAGACTCAACGTCAGCCAGAACCTTGCATAAGACTTGAATTACAAGTTCTTTCTTATCCAAGAGTGCTAAAGTAAATTAGAGATTATGGTGTCATCTGTGTATCTCTTCATGCTGGTGCACTCGCTGATTTTACTCTTATGTTTTCATCTGATGGTGACAAACTCTACCTCTTCTATGCAGCCACAATGTGATGATAATGAGAGCTCTGCCTTGCTTGAGTTCAAGCAGAGCTTTGTGATTGCTCAGCATGCTTCTGATGATCCTTTTGCTTATCCAAAAGTTGCAACTTGGAAATCTGAAGAAGGTAGTGATTGCTGCTCATGGGACGGGGTTGAGTGCAACAAG
Source organism: Vitis vinifera (assembly GCF_030704535.1). Taxonomy (NCBI): domain Eukaryota; kingdom Viridiplantae; phylum Streptophyta; class Magnoliopsida; order Vitales; family Vitaceae; genus Vitis; species Vitis vinifera. The sequence continues at coordinate 9,141,592 of NC_081816.1, read as the reverse complement.
GACACTGGCCATGTGATCGGCCTTGACCTTGGCAGCAGTTGTCTCTATGGTTCTATCAACTCCAGCAGCACCCTCTTCCTCCTTGTGCATCTTCAAAGTCTCGATCTCTCTGATAATGATTTCAATTACTCTAACATCCCATCTGGAGTTGACCAGCTTTCCAGTCTAAGAAGTCTAAACCTCTCCTCTTCCAGATTCTCTGGCCAAATCCCATCTGAGGTCTTAGCACTGTCCAAACTGGTTTTCCTTGATCTCTCACAAAATCAATTGAAGCTCCAGAAACCTGACCTAAGAAATCTAGTGCAGAAATTGATCCACCTAAAGAACCTTGACCTCAGCCAAGTGAACATTTCTTCTCCAGTACCAGATACCCTGGCAAATTACTCTTCCCTGTCATCCCTGTTTCTCGAAAATTGTGGATTGTCTGGTGAATTCCCCAGAGACATATTGCAGCTCCCAAGCCTACAATTTCTCAGTGTGAGGAACAATCCAGATCTGACAGGTTATTTGCCTGAATTTCAAGAAACCAGTCCCCTTAAGTTGTTGACTCTCGCAGGTACAAGCTTCTCAGGGGGGCTCCCAGCTTCAGCTGATAACCTTGATTCCTTGAATGAACTGGATATCAGCTCATGCCATTTCACAGGTTTGGTTTCATCTTCAATTGGTCAACTTTCCCAGCTAACCCATCTGGACCTTTCCAGTAACTCTTTCGGGGGCCAAATCCCTTCTTTCTGGGCAAATCTTTCCCAACTTACGTTCTTGGAAGTATCTTCCAATAATTTCAGTGGTGAAGCCATGGATTGGATTGGTAAGCTAACAAAACTCACTCATCTGGGCCTTGACAGTATCAATTTGAAAGGTGAGATCCCCCCTTTTCTTGCAAACCTGACACAACTGGATTATCTAAGCCTGGAGTTTAATCAGCTAACTGGTAAAATTCCATCTTGGGTCATGAACTTGACCCGATTGACATCATTAGCTCTTGGGTATAACAACTTACATGGTCCAATTCCAAGCTCAATATTTGAACTAGTAAATCTGGAAATTCTTTATCTACGTTCAAATGACTTGACTGGCATATTGGAGCTGGACATGCTTCTTAAGCTCAAGAAGCTTACTCGACTTGGTTTATCAGATAACAAGTTATTGTTACGAACTGACACCAGTAGCAATGGTACTGGTCCCAAGTTTAAGGTTTTAGGATTGGCTTCGTGCAACTTAGGCGAGTTCCCTCATTTCCTGAGGAACCAAGATGAATTGGAACTGTTAAAGCTCTCAAACAACAAAATTCATGGGAAGATACCGAAATGGATATGGAACATAGGTAAAGAAACCCTTTCACTTATGGACCTTGCTCACAACTTCTTAACAGGCTTTGAGCAGCCTATGGTTGTCCTTCCCTGGGTTAGTCTAATATATCTGGAGCTTAGTTCTAATATGCTGCAAGGATCACTCCCTGTTCCTCCGTCTTCCATCTCTACCTATTTTGTGGAAAATAATAGATTCACAGGGAAAATTCCACCATTGCTCTGCAACTTGAGTCTTCTTCACATGCTTGATTTATCCAATAACACCCTAAGTGGCATGATTCCTGAATGTTTGAGCAACTTGAGTAACTCTCTATCTGTACTAAATCTATGAGGCAACAACTTTCATGGAGCCATTCCTCAAGCTTTTGAAGTAGGAAGCAAATTGAAGATGATTGATTTGAGTCAAAATCTGTTAGAGGGGCCAGTGCCAAGATCATTGACCAACTGTACTGTGTTGGAGAGTCTCAACCTGGGAAACAATCAGATCAGTGATACTTTTCCCTTCTGGTTGGGAGCCCTTCCAGAGTTACAGGTTCTCATTCTACGATCTAACAGATTCCACGGTGCAATAGGGAAACCCAGAACCAATTTTGAGTTTCCCAAGTTGCGCATCATTGACCTCTCATACAACAGTTTTTCGGGTAATTTGCCATCAGTGTACTTCCTAGATTGGATTGCCATGAAAAGTATTGATGCAGACAATTTCACATATATGCAAGCAAGTTCAGGTTTTTCTACCCAGACTTACAAGTTATATGACAACTACACATACTCAATGACAATGACAAACAAAGGCATGGAGAGGGTGTATGAAAAGATCCCTGGTATCTTCAGAGCAATTGATTTCTCAAGCAACAAATTCAAAGGAGAGATTCCAACCTCCATTGGGACCCTTAAGGGGCTTCATTTGCTCAACTTTTCCTACAACAGTCTCACTGGTCGCATCCCTACATCCTTGAGAAACTTAACAGAGCTAGAGGCACTGGACCTTTCTCAAAACAACCTCTTAGGAGAGATCCCTCAGCAGCTAACAGAGATGACATTCCTTGGGTTCTTCAATGTTTCTCACAATAATCTCACAGGACCCATACCTCAAGGGAAACAATTTGATACATTTCAAAGTGATTCCTATGAGGGAAACCCAGGATTGTGTGGAAATCCTAAACAAGCATCACCACAACCATCAACCTCTGAACAGGGTCAAGACCTGGAGCCTGCCAGCGGGTTTGATAGGAAAGTGGTGTTGATGGGATATGGAAGTGGGCTAGTCTTTGGAGTGATTATTGGATACATCTTTACCACAAGGAAACTTCAGGTTTGTGAAGACTTTTGGAAGGAGGCAACAAGAAGGGAGAAATTGAATTAGTGTGACTACATTGTTTCGTTCCCTTTTTCTTTCTTTGAAATGTGGAAGAAGCAGTGGACTAGTATTAATATATATGGAATGGTTAAAAAGCTATGGTGATTTGCATGTAAGAAGTAATGTAACTAGCTTGTCATTTTAAAGTATTAGTTGTAATGTGCTGTTGTGACACCAAAAGCTTAGACATGAATTTTACTAAGTAGCAAAAAGTATGAACATCAATATGAATACATATCAATGCTCAAGAAAGCAATACAATTGACTGCAAAAACAAGCAATACCAGCTATGGGAAACCAGAGCAGAAAAAAGCAATTAAGGTGCTGCTAAAACTTCAGTAGTGCAATGAAGCTAAATCCTCAATAACAACCAACAACATTGATACCATCACAAACAGTACTTAAAGGACCAGCAGTATAATTAAAGAAGAGTTTCATTTTACTGAGCTCTGTATACCAGGAATATATAATAATTTTACAGATAAAACTGCCTAAGTTTTTTAAGTCTTTATTTCAGACATGTGATTCAACCACATTGTCAAGCTTCCTCTTTGTAAACACAATTTTAGCCTAAAATGTCCTCAGTTTCAAAACTAATCATGATTCCTGCTGTTTAGACATCATGAGACTCAGATATTAAAAGTTAGAAATGCCAGCGATAGTATGTTGTGTGTAGCTAACACCGAATTTCATTTGGCAAAGTCTTATTGCTAGTCTCTCATCTAGCAATATACAATATGAATTTTTTTTTTCTTTTGATAGGTAAAATAAAAGTAAATATATAAAGAAGCAACTAAGGAAAAGAGTAATCTTCCTCGGGACCACCAATGCCAATGCTACTCTTCCTAAGCCTCAAGATCTTAGGATTGAATTCTTGTTAACTTGACCAAGTTTCCCCATTTCCTGCAGAACCAAGATGAGTTAGAGTTCTTTCACTTTCCAATAATAAAATTTGTGGTCAAATTCCAGAACTGACCTGCAACATGAGTTCTCTGGAGATACTTCATCTATTGTATAACAATTTGAGTGGAATGATTCCCCAATGCTTGACCAACTTCAGCAATTCTTTGTTTATGCTGAATCTGGAAAGCAACAACATTTATGGTAACATTCCTCAAAGATACACCATCTCAAACAACTTAAGAGGTTATTAATGTCAGTCAAAATCAATTAGAGAGAAAGATACCAAGGTCATTGACCAATTATAAAGGGCTCAAAATCCTAAATCTTGGAGACAATCAGATCAATGATACTTTCCCCTTTTGGATGGCATGTCTTTAGGGGTCAGATTCCTTCTCCCTTGGCAAATCTTTCCCACCTCACTCGTTTGATCCGTAAAGCGAAACTATATAAATGGCGAGATCCCCACTCTTGCAAACCTAACCCAACTAACTGGTTTAAACCTGAATATAATCAACTAAAAAAAATCCATCTTGGTTCATGAACATCCCCAATTAAAATTCTTAAATCTTGGGCATAATAAATAGCACGGTCCAATTCCAAGCTCAATATTTGAACTAGTAAATCTTCAAGAGCTTCATCTAGGTTCAAATAACTTTAGTGGCACATTGGAGCTGGACATGCTTCTTCACTCCAAAATCTTGCTCCACTTGAGTGACGATAAAACAATTTATCATTCCATACCAACATCAGTGTCAATGCTCCACTTCCCAAGTTTGAGATTTTAGGATTGGATTCATGCAACTTAAGTGAGTTCCCAAATTTCCAAAGGAACCAAGATCAATTGAAATTTAGAACGTTCTCGCAACAAAATTCATGGCCAAATTCTGATATGGATATGGAAGACAGGTAAAAAAACTCTTTCAGTTTTACAACTCCTTAACCAGCTTTGACCAACCTCCTGTTATCCTTCTGGGGCCTAGTCTAAAAGTTTTAGACCTTAGTTCTAATCTTCTGGAAGGATCACCCCCATTCCCACCACCTTCGCCTTTTATTATTTTGTTCTGAGCAATAAACTAACTGGAAATCTTCCGCCACTAATCTGAAGTGCTCTAGATTTGTCCAACACCACCTTGAGTGGCAGGATGCCATGATGTTTGATCAATATAAGCAATTCTCTGTCTGTTCTGAATCTATGAAACTCCATCACTAATCTGCAGTGCTCTTGATTTGTCCAACACCACCTTGAGTGGCAAGATGCCATGATGTTGGATCAATGTAAGCAATTATCTATCTGTTCTGAATCTATAAAGCAGTAACTTCAAGGGAGCCATTCATCAAGCATTTGGCACAGGAAACAGGCTAAAGACAACTAAACAACAACTTAAGTGAAGAAAATGGAAATCAATTAGAAGAGCAGATGCCAAGGTCATTGGCCAATTGTTCAGAGCTCAAGATCCTAAATCTTGGAAACAATTGGATCAATGGCACTTTCCCCTTTTGGTTGCAATCTCTTCTACAATTACAGGTTCTCATCTTGTGATTCAATAGATTGCATGGTGTTATAGGAAATCCTAAAACCAAGATCAATTTTCCCGAGCTGCACATCATTGACCTCTCTTACAATGTATTTTACAGGTAATTTTTCCATGAGAATGCTTCCAAATTTGGGATGCTATGAATATTTTGGATGAAAATTGCTTCACATATATGCAGAAAAGCATGAATTTTCCTAGCTGAAGGTTCAGGATCATTGGCAATTACACATACTCCATGATGATAACATCCAAAGGCATGCAGAGGTTATACATGAAGGTCCCTAATATCTTCAGTACAATCAATCTCTCAAGAAACAAATTAAAAGAATAGATTCCAACCTCCATTGGGAACTTAACAGGCTTCTATTGCTCAACCTTTCCAGCAACAGTCTTACAGGCCACATCACAACATTGTTGGATAGTTTAATAGAAGTAGAGGCAGTGGATCTTTCTTAAGAAAAGCTCTCCAGAGAGATTCCTCGGGTACTTGTGAGGATGAAAAGCCTTAGTTGATTCAATGTTTCTCAGAATCATCTCAGGACACCTATACCACAAAGTAATCAATTTCATACATTTCCAAACAACTTACTTAAGGAAAACCCAGGATCAAATGGAAGCCCTTTGTCAAAGAAGCGTGGAAATTCTGAGGCATCACCACTGCCACCTTCAACCTCCCAACAAAGTGAAAACTCAGAGACTGGCAGCAAAATTAAATTGATGATAGTATTGATGGGATACGGGAGTGGACTGGTAGAGTAATTATGGGGCATACTTTTGGCAAGAGACAACAAAAACAGATAAGGCAGAATAAGAGAGGCAGAAATTGAAGGTAGTAGTTTATTGTTTTTGTCTCCATTTTTCTTTCTTTGGAGTTTAGGAGTGAAGTGGTATTACTGTATGGAATGAACAGGGCTTTGGAGATTTGCATGTAGGGAGCAATGAAACTTGCTTGTCTCTATCAACCAGTAATGGTGTCGGTTCTCACAGTCAAATGTCCCATTTTTACTCTGCATTTCCCTTTCTTTCTTTCTTTTTTCCTTTTTTTTTTTTTTTTTGATAAGTATTTTACTCTGCATTTCTTAATCTCCAATTCTTTGTTTTGAGAGGTGTCAACACCTGCCATTTAGTTGTAAGCAGTAAGAAATGCAAACATTTTTACACTACACTAAAATCACTGTCGTTTCATTAGTATAACAATGTCATTCACTAACTTGTGTTCTCTGTTTCTTTCGTTCCTGCCTCCATTTCCTCATAACTACAGAATCATAGTCATTTTCCTTTTTGTTTCTTTTTGCTACTATAATTCATCATTTTGCCTTTTTTGGGTGGTATGGAAAGAAAGAAATAGGATAGCATTTGACAATGAAGAGTTTTCAGTACATAAGTTGAAATATTCTTTTGTGTGTGGTTTATGGTCTTGGACAAAGTTGTTTATAGATGTTGGCCCTTTATCTTTAATTAACGTTTTTGATTGGTTGGGCTCTAGGTAAGGACGGGAGAGGTTTTTGTTTTCCCTCCTATTTTGCTCTTTTTAGCCTTTTGGCACTTGCTGTATACTTCCTGTATGCCTTGAGTTACCCTTCGGGCTTCCTTTTTCTAATCAATATATTCTCTTCTGTGTTTACCCATCAAAAAAAATAATAATAATTCATCGTTTTGGTGGAAAGACCAAGATAAATTCATGTAAGAGCTCAAAGAAGCAACAAAATTAAGCAAAATAAGTATTAAAAACAACATTAATGCTGTCACAAACAGTGCTAAAGACTAGCAGTTCAATTAAAGAAGAGTTGGATCATACTGAGCTCTATAGATCAGGAATCATACAATAATTTTACTGGAAAAGGTTGTTTAAGATTTTAAAGTCTTTATCTTATAGACGTAATTCAAACAGTATGAAGGTTTTTCCAACTAACCATGGGGGTTTGGGTTTCACATTTCTACAAAAGGCACGTAATTTATCAAATTGTTTACACCTCTTGGATCCCATGGTTCCTCATTTTCAAAAGTAACTGTGATTTATGCATGCTATATAGAGGCATTGTAGAAACTCCACTAAAAATTTTAAAAAGCTCTAGTGGTGGCATGTTGAACAGGCCTAAGTTAGAAATAATAAAGCTTATACTCCCCAGGTGGAGAGAGCATCATGTTGGCAATGAAATAAGAGGAACAAAGATTCCACTGCAGTTAGACACCACGAGGTGAAACCATGGGGAAACCATTGCACGAGACCTTACTCCTATGTATAAAAAATCATTAGTTCTATGCATCCTAGTCAATAGTGCTAAGAAAAAGTAGGACATTATGGGATCATTTATGTACCTTTCCACATTGATAAGCCTCCAGATTTTACTCTTATGTTTTCATCTTTTAGTGTCTATGCAGCCACCCTGTGATGATAATGACAGAGAAAACTTACTTGAATTTAAGCAAGCTTCTTGGTTGATAAGCATGTTTCTGAGGACCCTTCAGCTTATCCAAAGGTTGCAAGTTGGAAACAGGGAGGAGAAGCAGTGATTGCTGCTCATGGGATGGTGTTGAGTGTGAAAGAGACACTGGTCATGTGATTGACTTTAACCTTGCTAGCAGTTGTCTCTGCATTTCTATCAACTCCAGCAGCGGCCTCTTCCACCTTATTCATCTTTGAAGGCCTAATCTCTCAGGCAATCATTTCAACTACTCTCAAATCACATATAAAGTTGGTCATCTTTCCAGGCTAAGAAGCCTTGACCTCTCCTCTTCCTCATTCTCTGGCCAAATCTTATCGGAACTCTTAGAGCTATCCAAATTGGTTTTCCTTGATCTCTCCCACAACCCAATATTCAAGCTCCAAGAGCTTGACCTAAGAAATCTAGTGCAGAACCTTTTTTTTTTTTTTTTGGATAAGTGCAAATTGTATAAAAACACCAAAAGGGGCGCACCAAAGTACACACGGTGTATACAACGGCCGCCTAACAACGCTAAAAAGGATAGGGAAAACAAAAATACTCCATCCCTCAATCCCTCCCCACCAATCAATAAAATCAACTAAAAACATAAAAGTATGTTTTATAAACAAGTTTGTCCAAGATAATAAACTACACATTCAACCTTTGAACAGAAAACTCCAAATTGTCCAGAAGAGGCACAAAGGCACTGCTCTCCACACTTTCTTCCCATGAACGAGCCCTACCACCCTAAAAGGGTCTCTCTAATAGAAGCATGAATCACCCAACACACCTTGAACAAAGAGAACAAGAGCTCCCACAACAGCCTTGCCTTCCCACAATGAGAGAGTATATGGTCAATTGACTCCTCATGAGCATAACAAATGGAGAATCTATTGGCTAAAGACTACCCTCTCCTTTGCAATTGGTCTATAGTCAAAAATTTCCCCCATGTTGCCTCCCAAGCAAAAAAACTAACCTTAGAAGGGACCCAAGAATTCTACACAATTCTAGTAAGGAAAGGGCTTACCCTTACTTCCTCAAGGATGAAATAGAGGGACTTAACACAAAAGGATCCACTCTTTGTAATAGCACCATTCTCCCTCTTCTCAACCACCACCTTGTCTTGAATCCTTGACAAGAAGCATTCCACCGTCTCAACTCCCAGTCATTGAGAGATCTAGAGAAGCTTGGGTTCCATCCACCCCCCCTCAGAATAGTGCACCCACAAATCCGCCACCCAAACCTCTTTTAAGCAAGCTAGAGCGAACAAGGAGGGAAAGGACACACATAAAGGCTCATCCCCGCACCATCTATCTCTCCAAAACTTGACCCTTCTCCCATTACCCACTACGAAGAGAGTTCTAGAAGAGACTAACTCCCACAAAAGCCTTATAGCCTTCCATAGACCAACACCATAGCTGCCCCTCACTTCCTTAGAGCACCAATCCCCTTCCAATTCCCTAAATTTACCACAAATAACTTCTCTCTCCAAAAGGCATCCCTTTCCTTAGCAAAGCGCCAAATCCATTTGCAAAGGAGAGCCTTACTAAGAGAGTTAAGACGTCTAACTCCAATACCTCATTTTCTTTTATCTAAACAAACAATATCCCACTTCACTAAATGAGGCTTATTCTCTAGAGCCCCACCTCCCCACAAAAAGTCCCTTTGAATCTTCTCCAACCTTAAACAAACTCTCCTCGGCATCCAGAAAAGAGACATAAAATAGATTGGCAGGATAGCTAGCATCTAAACCTTTCTTCAACCCTGTCCCAAGCCACCACCAAGTTATGGGCAGTTCCTAGAGGGAGCCCCAAATAAGTGGTTGGGAGCGCACCCACTTTACAACCAGATATAGCAACCAACTCCATTACATTCGACACCCCCTCAACCAGAATAAGTTCACTTTTATCTAAATTGATTTTCAAATTTGAAATGGCCTCAAACCACATGAATAACCAACTCAAATAAGTCATTTGGAAAGAGGTGGCGTCACAAAAAACCAAAGTATCATCTGCAAACAACAAATAGGAAATCTCCAAGCCCTCCCCATTTCTCCCTAACACTTTGAAGCCAAACAAGTAGCCACCCTCTCTTACTCTTCCAAGAAGGCAACTGAGCACCTCCATAGCTAGAACAAACAAGTACGAGGATAATGGATCCCCTTGCCTTAAGTCCCTAGCGCTCTGAAAAAACCTCGAGGGAGTACCATTCACTAACACCAAGAACCTTGGAGTTGAGATGCACCAACTAATCTAATTGATCCACCTTTGTCCAAAACCCATTTTTCCTAACACCTCAAATAAAAAATTTCAGCTTACATGATCACAAGCTTTTTCAATATCAAGTTTACAAAGCACCCCTGCTCTATTACTTCTCAACATTGAGTCAATTGTCTCATTAGCTATAAGAACCACATCAAGAATTTATCTTCCTTCCACAAACGCATTATGATATTTTGATACCACTTTTCCCATCATTTTCTTTAGCCTATTAGTTAACACCTTAGCCAATAGCTTATATAGGTTGCCCACCAAACTTATCGGCATAAAATCTTTCAACTCTTCAGCTTCTCCTCTCTTTGGAACCAACACTAGAAACGTTGCATTGAGGTTTTTCGCAAAGCACTCATGTTCGTGAAATTCCTTAAAGAAACTCAAGACCTTAACCTTGACTATATCCTAGCGGTGTTGCCAAAAAGCTAGAGAAAAGTCATCCGGCCCCAAAGCTTTATCCCCATTTAACTCTGACAAGGCAATGAACAACTCCTCCTCACAAAATGGTTCCTCCAATTTTGCTGCATCTTGACAGTGAAGAACAATATACCTCATGTCCATTACACTCCACTCCCATGGCAGTCTTGACTGAAGTGACTAAAAAGCCTGAACAATCCCTTCCCTTATATCAGCCTCCTCTGTGAAAGAAACCCCGTTAATCTTCACCTAAGTCATAGTATTCCTCTTCCTATGAGCATTTGTCATTTTGTGGAAGAAACCGGTCTTTCTATCCCCTTCCTTCAGTCAGACCTCCCTAGATTTCTGCCTTCAACTTGTTTCTTCCATTAGAGCCCATTTCTTAAGTTCTGCCCTTGAGCTCTCCCTGGCAAACTCCTCCTCAAAGGATAAGGTACCCTACGCCTCTTTAGAATTCCAGAATTCCACTTGAGATAGGGCCTCTAAATTTTTAACAGCCATATTCCAAAAAACTTCAATGTTCCACCTCTTCAAGAAACCTGTAAGGCTTTTCAATTTTTCTACCAAATCAAAGCTGAGGGACCCCCTAAAATTAAGGGTCATCCACCAAGACTTCACTAACTCCTTAAAATCTTCCTCCTTAAGCCACATATTCTCAAACTTGAAAGGAGAATGGCCTCTACACACACACCCCCCATCCAACAGAATTGGAGCATGGTCTAAAACGGGTCTAGGCAACAAGTACTGTAACACTCCATGGAAATTACCTTCCCAATCATCAGACACCAAGCAGCAATCTAACTATGCAAGGACTTGATTGTTCAAACCCACCCCCCACCCCCCCTTCCCCTCCTCCACGTGAAAAGGCCCCCTATCAAGTGAAGATCTCTAGTTGAAGCTCATCTATGACCTTTGAAAATCTTCTCATTGTTGTAGACAACCTCTGGTTGCCACCAAAACGCTCCTAAGGGAATCTTACAACATTGAAGTCGCCCCCAATACACCATGGGTCATTCCATAGTCCCCTTATAACCCCCAATTCCACCCAAAAATCCTCTTTAACACCTCTCTATGTAGGGTCATACACCCCAGTAAAAAACCAAACAAAACCATCATCACAATTCTTAAACCAGCAAGAAATTGAGTAAACCGCAACCTCCATACCCACCAACTCAAGAACTTTACTATCCCAGAACACTACAATCCCCCCAGAACACTACAATCCCCCCAGAAGCCCCCCTCACATTGACCGCACCCCATTCAATGAATTTCCCTATCCCTAGACTTCGCACCACACCTAAGGACATATCTTGGATTTTGGTCTCCTGAATACAAACCAAATCTAACTTCTGCATTTTGATGAAAGACTTCAACACCATTCTTTTGTTACGGTCATTGGCCCCTCTTACATTCCAAGACAAAATTCTTAACTTCATGAGTCCCCTCCAGAAATTGCCCCCCAAACATTAACCCTACCACTCTCTGAGTTTGTGCCCTTATAGCTCACCAACCACTCCAGTTTCTTCAGCTCCCTTTCAGACTGAGAAGATGCAGATTTGTCTTTCTTTCTATCACACTTCTGCCCATTAAGACCCTTGCGAGCCTTTATTCGCTTCAGCATCGCCAGAATCTCCTCCTCATGGCCTTCAGTTGGCATTCCCAGAAACCTACTAAAGGCAGCCAACCTGTCAAAATCTAGTGCAGAACTTAACCCGCCTAAAGAAACTTCATCTCAGCCAGGTGAATATTTCTTCAAAATTACCTGATATCTAGACAAATTTATCTTCAATGACATATCTATATCTTGAAAATTGTGGATTCCATGGTGAATTCTTTACAGGCATCTTCCACCTGCAAAGCCTACAATTTCTAGGCATGAGGAGCAACCCAGATCCAACCAGTCATGTGCCTGAATTTCATGGAACCAGTCTCCAAAGTTGTTGGCCTTGCTGGAACAAGTTTCTCTGGTCAGCTACCAACTTCATTCGTAATCCTTGATTCCTGAAATGAACTGGACGTCAGTATATGTAATTTCACCAGGTTGGTTCCACCTTCACTTGGTAACAACCTTACCCGGCTTACTTACCAGGACCTTTCAAATAACTCTTTTAGGGGTCAGATTTCTTCTTCAATGGAAAATCTTACTCAACTCACTTGATTTGATATTTCTTCTAATGATGTCAGTGATGAGACCTTGTCTTGAATCAATTTGTTAACTAAACTCACCTTTTTGCACCTTATGCAGATCAATTTGAATAGTGAGATCCTACCTTCTCTTGAAAACCTAACCCAACTAAATTTCTTAGCCCAGCAATTTGGTAAAAATACATCTTACCTCATAAACCTGACCCAATTATCATCTGTCAAGGTACTCAGTTGGTCAGTACAAGTGTCAGGATTTGTGGTAGAGGCACACATTCCCATATTTGATTCTTGCCACTGATTGAATACCTAGATTACTCAGTGTTGGTTTGTGGTGTGTGCAGCAACAACCTGAGGTTTGGGTCCTCATGGAGAGCCAAAAGGCTCAGCCATGGAAGGTTCCTCAGTTATCAAAAGAACAAAAAAAAAAAAAAAAAAAAAAAAAAAAAAAAAAAAAAAAAATCTGACCCAATTAGCATTTTTAGATCTAGGGTAAAATAGGTTAGATGGGCAAATTCCAAGCTCAATATTTGAACTAGTAAACCTTGAAACTCTTTATCTACCTTCAAATAACTTGAGTGGCAAAATGGAGCTGGATATGTTTTTTAAGCTCAAAAATTTTACTTGGCTTGGCTTGGCTTGCTGTATAACAAATTGTCATTCCTCACTAAAGATCAGTGTCAATGAGACTGTTCCCAATTTTGAGGTTTTGGGGTTGGCTTCATGCAACTTGAGCAAGTTTCCCATAATTGAGGTTGTTAGTTGTTTCTGAAAACAAAATTTCTGGCCAAATACCAAAATGGATATTGAATGTAGGTAAAAAAACTCTTTTCACCATATTCCTCACAATAACTTCTTCACAGGATTTGACCACCCTCCAGCTTTCCTTCCATGGACTAATCTACTACTTCTAGACCTTACTTCCAATCTGCTGCAAGAATCACTACCAGTTCCACCATCATCCACCTCTTATTATTTTGTCCAAAACAATAAGCTAACAGGAAACATTCCACTATCAATGTGCAACTTGAGTGTTCTTCAGATTCTTGATTTGTCAAACAACAGTTTAAGTGGCATCATTCCACAACATTCGAGTAAATTCAGCAGTTCTTTATCAGTATTGAATCTACGAGGCAACAACTTCAATGGGAATATTCCTCAAACATGCATCAATGGAAGAAGCTGATTAAAGATGATTGATTTAAGTGAAAATCACTTAGAAGAGCCAGTACCAAGGTCCTTGACCACTTGTACAGTGCTTGAGAGCCTTAATCTTGAAGACAATAAGATCAAGAATACTTTCACTTTTTTCCTGGGAGCTCTTCCAGAGTAAGAGGTTCTCATTCTGTGATCTAACAGATTCCATGGTGGACTGGGAGTCCTAAACCAAGTTTGAGTTTTCCATGTTGCAAGTCATTGAAGTCTCCTACAATGGTTTTACAGGTAATTTATCACCAGAATATTTCAAATTTGGCCTGCAATGAAAATTTTGGACACAACACAGTTGACCTATATGCAGACTTCCACAAGTTTTCAGAAGCAATGGTAACTTAGTTCATGTTACATATTCACAATGACAATGATGATGAAAGGCATGGAAAGAGAGTCTGAGAATGTCACTGATAACAGCCATTGAAATCTCAAGCAACAAATTCAGTGGAGAGATTCAAGAATCCATTGGGAACCTCAAGAGGCTTCATTTGCTCAACCTATTTGGCAACAGTTTTACAGGTCAGATCCCATCTTCCTTGAAGAACCTAGAACATCTTGAGTCATTGGACCTCTCTCACAACAAGCTCCCAGGAGAGATACCTCAGCAACTAACAAGGATAGATACCTTGGGTTCTTCAATGTTTCCCACAATCACCTCACAACGAGGGAGACAATTTAACACATTTCAAAACAGCTCACATGAAGGCAACACATTTCAGACTCTGAGCCATCACCACCACCACTTTTAATCTCTGAGCAAGATGAAGACTCAAAGTACACGATTAAAGTTGGTTTGATGCTAGTGTCGATGGAATATGGAAGTGAGCTAGTTGTGGTGGTTATTAGGCATACCTTGACCACAAGGAAATATGAACAGTTTGTGAAGACTTTTAGCAGGAGGAGGAAAAATCAGAGAAGGGAAAGAAAGAAAGGATCCAGAAGTTTTTTTGATAGGCAATAATATAATTTGATAAACAAACACCATAGAAACAGCACATTGAGGAACAAAGGGTGTATACGACAAGCAACAAAGAAACAACCAAAAAATGGAGCCAAGGTATAACCAAAACTAGAGTACATAACAGAGAGGAGCCAGAAGTTGAATTTGTGTTTCTTTACCATTTTTATTTCCTTGTTTCTAACTTCTTTTGACTGGTGGGTAAGGGTGGTGATCACTTGTTTGGGAAGGAAGGATGAGTTTGGTATTGCTATACAAATTATTTACATGTATGTAGTGTAACTAGCTTGTCCTTATTACTAGATAATTTTCTGTCTGCAATCTCCGTAAAAAAAAAAAAAAAAAAAAAAAAAAAAAAAAAAAAAAAAAAAAAAAAAAAAATCTGTGCCTTTCCTTCAACTATTAATCTTCTTTTTCTTTCCTCTCAAATTATATTTTTCGTTGAAACCTGCAGCTCGCTTTTGTCTCTTTCTTCTTCGAAGCTGGTACAACAATCAAGGATATTTTGGGGAAAGAACCACCACATTGTAGGATTCTCTTTTCCCCCAATGTTGTTCCAGAACTTTCTCCATTTTCTTTTCCTAGAATTGAACAACCAGCCTGCTGCTCCACTTCATCCCATCTGGATATTTAATATCATTTTCAACTTTTTCCATTTGGGTATCCTTCAAAAATATTATTGTTTGGGCATCTTCCAAAATACAATCTATTGTCCTCCTGTGCTTGACTCTGTTTCTTGAAATGTTTCTTGAAATCCTGAATGGTGAAACTTGTTTGTGTTCACAGTATCCATGGACCATCGATTCATCAAAAGTCCTTGATTGCATTTATCATCCCTTTTCTTCCTTGTTCCCTTGTAATCTATGCCTCTTTGTGTTTCAAGTTGTCAAATCTTCAGTTGCTCTTGAAATTCGTTTTTTTTTTTTTTCATTTTTTGGATATTTAAAACATAAAACTGTCCTGTGATCTACCATTGAGGCTATCTCATACTACTATTCAACGTATTTCCTTCCCTCCCTACAGTTATGGGATCTTCCAGGAGGCATGAGATGTTATTGAATCCACTTCCTCACTCCAGGGGCTTTCAATCAATCTCAGTGAGAAGATATTCCATAAGACAAACGCCATAGCCACCAGAGCAGTATTAGGTACTTTTTTGATAGGCAAAGGCACAGAAAAAGTATATATTAATAAAAACAGGGCGCCCAATGGCCAACCCAAAGCATACAAGAAGTATACAACCAGGCGGCTATAGACACAAAACAAAAGAAAGAGGGGTACCAAAAAATCTCACCCACCTTCATCTAGCGCCCAACCAATCAAAAAAGTTGATTAAAGAATTAGGACCTTCATCCATACACAACTTAATCCAAGATCAAAAACTACAATTTTAAAGGTTGGTTCCAAGTTCACTTTGCAACCTCACCAGCTTAGCTGTATCAACCTTTCAAACATATTTTATGATCACTTGAAGTATATTCTAGGATGGTTTTAATCATATATTTCCACTGATCATTTGAAGTTAGTCTAGTTAACTGTTTCTCTAATTACAAGTACTTTTACACCTTCACTTTTAGAGACCTAATCAAATAGTCACAACCCTCACAGGGTAAAGTATTTTTCAGGTGGTTTATACAAGCAACTTTCTTGCATAACATTGCCAGAGTGGGGATAATATTGCTTTCAGTTTTGATAACAGGAAGGAGTCAACCTTTTGTGTGCATGATATTGACCACTCATTTAATCCACTATATGTAATTAATTTAATCCTTGGTTGCTTGGTCAGTAAGTTTTGTTTCTTGTCTTCTTATTGCATATTGTATATTTTCTTCTTCCAATCCTATTTTTCCTAGAAGTTTGCTGACAAAAATTTACTCATCCAACATACTAAACAATGCCTTAGACAATTGGATAAGACTCAGAAAATTGGTAAAAGATGTCCATAGGAACTCTAATAAAGGCATTGCCAAACCCCCAGCAGCACTAGTCCCAAACATACCCCTCCAAAAGAAAGCTGATTCCATTTTACTCAGGAGTTTGTTGTAAAACAATTATTATTTCTGAGATCAGTTGAAGCAATAATACAAATACCAGTAAAATCCTAACCCTCTACCTGAATTTTAAGCAACTTCTGCATTTATGACATCATAACTGAAAGATGAAATGATAATTCATCAACACTATGCACATAAACATGAGAAGGATCACTGCAGAAGATGAATATAGAATGTGAATGATGATAAATAAGATAATATCAAATCAACCAAATGTAAGTGGACTGCATATTTACAGGCAGAAGAAAAGGATGCATGTGGAAAATTTGCTTATGAATTTTTTCTGCAGTTACAAAACAAGTACAGGGAAGAAAGATCTTATAAAACAGAGCACAATTCCTACTGTAGGCTCAAAGTTGGAAATGTGCTTCCAAAATGACAAATAAATAGCACCTAAGCCTTAAAATTAACAAAGATAGGACTAGTATATGTGAACTTAAAAATTCTCTCCATTTTCTTTTTCCTCACTTTCTGCCCTAAAATTGATAGTTTTGGATTTATCAAAACCTTCTGGCATGAGATGTTTCATTTCCATCTCTTTGCACAACTTCAGAGCCAATTCTTCCTTCCCTGACAACCAAAGTCCCCTACAAAGTTCTGACAATGTATCTGAATCAGGAGCTATAGATCTTTCTGACATTTCCCTCACAACTTCCACTGCCCCATCAAAATCCTCATTCTTGCAGAAGGTGGATATCAACATCTTGAAAGTGTGATAATTTGGATGACAGCCACTCCTTATCATGCTCTTGTATAGCTGAAATGCACGCTCAGAGTTTTTTCTCACACATTGCCCAGTAATAAGTGCAGAAAAGGTCGAGGAGTTTGGAACTAAATTCTCCCTATCAAGTTCTTTAACCAGATACGCAGCTTTCTTTGTCCTACCCTCCATGCATAGTCCCAAAATCAATGCATTATAAGTCAAGATATCAGCCTTAATTCCATTTCTTAACATCTCGTCATGAAGTCTCCCACCCATCTCACTGTTTCCCACTTGGCTGTACCCATTTATCAAAGTATTATAAGTTATAGTATTAGGAACTACATCATTAGCTTTCATCTCACTAAAAATCTTGTTTGCTTCATGCAATTTCCCTCCCCTGCAGAACCCATTGATAAGGGTGTTGAAAGTAACATCATCAGGCCGCACACCATTCTTCTCCATCAGGATTTTAAGCTTCATACCTGAATTCAGAAGGCCCTTATTACAGTATCCTGCAATCAATGTATTATAAGATGTGATAGTTGGACTAAAGCCCATGGTTTCCATCCTTTTAAAGACCTCAATAGCCTTTTCTAGTTTCCCCCATTTGCAAAATGCGCACATCACCATGTTCAGAGTATAAACATTTGGTGAAATCCTATAACGCTGCATCTCCCTATAAAATGTCAATGCAATATCCCCTCGTTGTAAACTAATTGATGCACTAATATATGCATTGCAGGACTCAACTCTAGGCAAAAACCCATAATCCTTCATTTGGCAGAACACATCAATGGCATTCCTAAGCTTCTTCATCTGAGCATAAGTCTTAAAAAGTGAGTCAAAAACGCAAGGCGAAGAATCACATATTCGGTACGAATACAGTATCGCCTCAAAGAGCTTAGAAGGATGATCTATTGAACCCGATCCTAGAATACCCTTCAAAACAGATTCTGCAGATTTGAATTTGTGATTCTTAGTAAGAATGTGGAGAATTATTGAGTAAGTCTCAAGGGTTTGGCAATTGGGGTTTTGGGCTTTAACCCAATTGAAGAACTCAAACGAAAGAACATGATCCTTCTTTATCTTTAACATAATGTGCTTCATTCTGTATGGTGTTAGACCGGTCGACATTGAATTGAGCTTAGCCCAATCCGAGTTTATGAGGTGACTGTGTGCTACATTCACAAAATCAAGGTCTTGACCTCTGGGTTCAGGAATTGTTCTGTGTGGCACTGGAATTGGATTCCAACTCCGCATGTAATTGGGGGTTTTGGCCGCTCCATTGAGCAGAGTTGAGAATCCACGAAATGGGATACTGATCATAGCTTTCCCAGTTGCAGAAACTGGGTTGAGAAAATCAATTTCCAAAATAGCTTGTAACAGGAATCCAAATTCTTCGAATCAAAGGATGAAATTTGAGAAGACGGAATTGGGTACTGACCTTACTGGAAGAGATGATTGAATGCAAAATCCCAAATCAGGGTTTTTCCCGAAACCCAAGTTCAAACAATGAGAAAGAAGAAGGGATGATGGAAGATGAACCTGGATATCACAGCACCGGAAAACCCACATCACCTCCGACCCATCAGCGTCACCGCCGCCGGCGACTCTACCTCTACCTCTCCGGTGTTCCCAGAAAATCAAGAGACAGAAAACCGAACAAAATTTGAAAACAAGAAAGGAAACCAACTAAAACATACCCTTCGTTCTCCAGTTTTAGAGGAATCAACTCAAATCCATTCTGTGAATACAGTTCTTGGATTGCCTGGTTTAAATTGTCTAATGACATCAGAATTAAATACTTACAAAAATTAAGGAGATTCGTATCATGTGTCCACTCAGAGAAAGATTATGTGAAATCTATTAGACCGGCATGGCATTAATACTTTGCTACCAACCTTAAATCTTTTATTTATTTATTTTTCATGGAATTTCATATTTAGAAAAATTATACTTTAGCATAATGTTTTATGAAGAAAAAAATGTGTTATAATTCATAAGAGAAGTAATAATTTTTTATATTTTTATATTAAACTCTTTATAAAAATATAAATTATTTTAATAAAATTATCTAAACAGTAGTCCTTAAAAACCTTTATTTTCTTAAAGTCAATTAAAATAAATTTGTAAAATTCGATTATTTGGAGAAAGGTGTATATCATAAATGTAAGAAAGATAAGAATTTTATTTAAAAAAAAAATTTTTCTTACTTTTTTACTATTATCCTTTGAGCATCTATTAAGTAATAACCAACTAAATAATATAATGCAATTAGTGAAACGATGTCATGTATTCATAAATTAATGGAATAATGTCATATCATAGATGTGTGGACCAATGATATAGTGTCAAGTGTGCGTATAATCGATTTATGGGAAAAATATACATGAATAATGGTATCTATCCCTCAAAGTAGTTTACATCCCTCTCAATCGAACCAAAACAAACTCACCTTAATAGACTTCATCTCCATCTATTAAACCAAAATCTTTAAATCATCCCATAAATTTGATGGTAGAGAAGATCCAACCCACCACTAAGATGCATTGAACCTAATTAATCAAATAAGTATAAAAACATCTCAATTTATGCTACCTAGTACCTTAAAGGAAAATATAATCGATTCTTAATTCGAATGCGACAACAACTATATGAAAGTTTAGATTATCACTCATCCTAATAATTTGGAGAGACAACAAAGAATAGGTTTATGAAACTAGCAAATGAAAATGGGGTTATGACTTATCATCACTCATCCTAATAATTTGGAGTGACTCCTTTTGTCCATAAAACAAAGTAAATGGCTCCATCCTGAGATAGAAAATTAATGAGACTTTCCCTCAACATTTGTCACAAGCAAACATCCATGACACAAGTATATCTATCAAATTTATATTAGATTATCACCTCATCTTAATATATTAGAGAAATAGAAAGTTTAGATTCCAATAACACCTTATGAAGACAAAAATAAAAAATAAAAAATTGCACACATCAGGGACCTTCCACCTCCCCCCCCCCCCCCCCCCTCTCTCTCTCTCTCTCTCTCTCTCTCTCTCTTGTTTGAGAAATGATGAAATGGTCACATCCCCAATGAGGTGGAGTATTTTTCAAGTGTTTTACATGGGTAATTTTCAATAGCGGTGTGAGTTGGATTAATTAAGCTTTATATGAAAAGTATTTTTGAAAATACTTCTTAAAAATAATTTTTAAAAAGCATTTTATGATATTTTGCTTAAAATAAAATTATTTAGGAATTTGAAAGGTTGTTAACATGTTTTCTGCTTTTAAATAAGGTTTAATTTTTATATTTTAAAATATGTTTTAAAAACAACTTTTATTTATAATATTTTATTTTAATTATTCTTTATATTTGTATAATTATTTTTAAAACAATATTTAGAAAAACAAGAAAAATAACCAAAAACAATTGAAAGTGATTTTTAAAAATAGCATGTTTTTTTTTTATTTTTAATAACAGAAAAATCTTTTCTGTTTTTGAATGCTAAACATGTTTTGCTGTTCTTTTATTTTACTTTGGAGTATAAACAATTTTTGCTCCAAAAAAATTGTTTTCAATCAGAATTTAATGGAGAGCTTAATGTTGCTTTCAGGGTAGATTAGAGAAAGGAACCAATCTTTTCCTGCACTTGACATTGACGATTACTTTAAGCCACTATAGATAATTAACTCAATCCTTGGTTTTCAGTCAATGACCATTATCTATATAGTTTTTTCCTCCAGGAGCTTGCTGACAAAAACCTACTGATCAAGCACTAAACAATGGTTCAGAAAGTGGGATTAGGCTCAAGGATGATTAAAAGGTGCCTGTGAAAGAGCTGGAAACAAGTTAATTATCAGTAAGTGTGATTTGGCCATATGTTGAAGCCATTTACCTTAATTTTTGTATAATGGATTAGGAGTTTTGCCCTCAAAGGTACCCCATGAAACAAGTAATGCCCAACAAACACCACCACAGAGAAAACTTACAACCATTTCTTCCTAATTTTTCAGTGATGAAAGCTTCAGATTCCGGGATTTTTCACTTCCAGCTAAGAGGGCAGTTAGCAGGCTTAAGGCCCTGGCTGTGACCTCATGGTTTGTTTTCCAAGTATTCTTCTGCTTACCTTTTATCTACTTGTTTGTTGGCTGGTTGCATTGTTTCTATCATTTTATGTACTTGGGAGCTCAACGTGCCTTTAGACTTTGATTAAACAAATGAATTTGTTTAATTCTCCTTGACCTTACTCATTGGTATGTGGTATGTGGGATTCATATATGTTATAGAACTAGTTGTTAATGAATTCCCTAATCAAGCCATGCAGGCCACATCAGTGGACATGTGAAGTTAATCTAGACCCTTTTATGTTATCATTTTCTGGGCACCCAAACAGTTTCCATACCCTTGATGGGTCTAATTTTGACTGGTTGCTGCAAATACTGTAGAGGACTGACTGACTGACCATGGATAATCTGGACACATGTGCTCAACCTTTTTCGATCAATTTGGGTTGGAAATCTATGCCTTGGGTTTAGGAATCAAACAACTAATTTGAGTAACTTTTGGTCCCAAAATCTACCAATAAGGACCTAACTTGGCTTTGAACATGATGGACCTTCACAGCTTTGTAACAACTTTATATGATTAAGAGAAGTTAATAATTTTTTTTTTATTCAATGTGGAACATCACAATTTCTCTTTATGTGGATACAATGTCATCGTGTGTGTCGCATGAGATTACATGTATAAACAAACAAATATTTTTTGTAGGTCTAAATAAATGTTCACACTAGATTGAAAATCAACTTTAATACAATTTATAAGGATATGTTCCTAATTGTGTAGATTTTAAAGCCATGAGAGTGCTTTGGGCTCAAAACCAACAATATGTTGGAAACAGTTCATTACATAATGACTCATGTGGAACTCCAAAGAATCTTGGGAATGATGGACCCCACAGGAGTGTTGAGCTTTTGTAGTGTGGGCTATGGACTGAAGTTTAATGTATGGTTTGTATATAGACATGGAGAGAACATGATTAAAATGTTGATCATTAGTAAGTGGCAGATACCCTACACCAACCAAGTACAAATATAATAGTCAGCTGGGAGGGTGAGAGTGAGTGAAAACTCTGAAAATCTTTGCGCTCTTTGCGGGTTCTTCTTGTAATCTTGCAATTATCAAATTCCTCCTAGCAGGACTCGAACAAGTGCCCCTGTGTAATGTGTCCAACAGACAAGTCCAACACAATACAAAACAACTGCCCATGACAATCTCCTTTCACACACAAATTTGTGGGGTAGTCCCCCAGAAACTTTATAGATCTAATGTCAATTCCAAACCCTGTATTTTAATGATATTTTATCATATGCTTTCTGTCTCAGAGGACTTGGGGCTTTCCTTTCCGGGCCAAAAGCCAACACCATGAGACAACCACATCAATACTACCTGACCATGATCTTTTATAAAAGGTCTTCTCCTTTGCTTTGGTTGATATCCAAGATACACTATTATTTGAAGAGGAAACATAGAGATACTTTGATATGACCTGGTTGGTGGTGTCACTAACTACACCTTTTCTTTATGCTTGCTAGCTAGCTGCCTTCTCAATTGAAATGGGATTAATGAGCTTGTGGAAAACTAGATTTGGTTGTTGAGTAGGTGGTGCCCTTTCTACAAGCTGTAATGGTGCCCCAAGGACCACTCTGATTGGATCAAAAGCCCACTAGATTTCCAGATTTTTGGAACTCACTAGCTACCCTTCTATCTACACCTTATCACCTGACAAATCATTTTCTTATGCTTTAGAATAAAGATTTTCATTGAAGTTGCCATTATTCAATCATATCATGCTAATAGAAAAAATTTTGGGATCTGGGTTCATCAAAATCTTGAAGATATGAAATGGGTTTTCAAGGAATGCCTCAAGAATATGGTTTTGAGCTCAGATAATTCCCTATAGTTGTTTCTAACTTGTAAGGGAGACAGATCTCAGTCTAGATTTTGAAGATTTCAGCACTGCCTTTTAGATAAAAGAAGAGAAGTTTTAAATTTGCAAAGAAATTCTCAAATGGGTTCTGAGATTAGATTTGAATACAGCAAGAACTGAACTTTCCTGTAGAAGGGGACCATCAATCAATGGGTTTTAGATACAGATCTGCAAAAGAAAATCTTAAAGAAAACATATTAACTATTCCCATATGGATTTGCAAATTATAAAAAGAACAATATATGATGAGAGATGGGTCTTCTAGGCTATGACCCAAAAAAGCACTTGCCCTCAGATTTCAGACCCCCACCTAGGGCTCTGCCCTAAGCTACAAATATGGACCACACGGTCCACTCTACACACATTATTATTCAAATATAACACACAAAAACAAAGTCACAAACATAGAGTTACAGGCCCATCCATGCATGCATGCAAAGAAGCTAAAGAGAGCTATAAATGAAACACAGAAAAAGTTAATAGGATATCACAAGAGGAACCTCTAGGGCTATATAATAAGGACACTTTGAAAAAAATATGCAAACAACAAAAAAAACAAACAACACTTCTGCTTAACCCGAAAAACAATATTTTAAAAGAAGAAGAAAGAAAACACCATTATTCAAAAGGAAGCATAGCATTGGTTCCAGTTCTTTGCCTTGGAGCGTTTCCTTTGGCCCCTTCTCTTCTTCCCTCGATGCCCGCATTTCTCTCTCTTTCTCTCTTTCTCTCTCTCTTTCTTCAAGTCAAATCCCTCAAACCCCACGTTACACACTACAAATAGCTACTATTTCCTCAAGAGTACTCTCTATTTCTCTATGATAATGGTGCAAAAACCAGCTACTTCAGTCTCAGAACTCTCTCTTTTTGTATAACAATGGTGCAACTACTATGCAGAAGCAAGTTCCAGAGAGGCATGGGTCATGGGGAGAAGGAGAAGAAGCCCAGGTTCTTTATCAATGACAACACGGACATTCTCATGGAGATTCTCAAGCGGCTCGACGGCCGCTCGTTGGGTGTCGCCGCCTGCGTCTGCCGGCTGTGGAGGTCCGTCACTTGGAACGACTCGCTCTGGGAGCACCTCTGCTTCCGCCACGTATCCCCGCCCCCGCCGGGGGTGAGGCCGGTAGTGGTGGCTTTGGGTGGGTACCGCCGGCTCTACATGATGTGCCTGAGGCCCGTCCTGAGCCGACTCGGACAGATGAAACGCGGGTTGGGCGGCAGCGGCGGCGGAGGTGACTCGGACCTGGTGGGGCGAGTCTGGACTCGTGACTCAGTTCAGCTCTCCCTTTCGCTCTTCTGCGTCGATTACTACGAGAGATTGGATGGAAGACTCGGTGATGCGTCCACATCCTCGCTCATGTTTCTATGCAAGCCCGTGAACGTCTGATTGGTTGACTTTTTCTGATTTGACTCCAGTGGTGGTTGGCAGTTGGCACACCGATAATACCAACCTGGCTTCACTTCACTTCTCATACACCATATCTGAAGAACAAGCAGCAGTAGATAATTTTATTTTTATTTTTCCTTTTTTTATTTAGCCTATATTTTATCTTATTTTATTATCAAAAAAAAAAAAAAAAAACCCAAGTTGAATAAGCGATTTATTTATTTCATTATTCTACATTAGCATGTATTATTTAATTTCTAGACTCACTTTTATTGGAGAAATAAAATTTAATTAAATAAAATTCAAATTGACCAAGTCTAAAAGTCCTTTAGAATCCTTCCAATATACATAATAACAACAAAAATAATGGTCCATTTTTGCTCTTCACAATTCTTAAAAGTATGTTATTTTAATTATATTTTTTTAAAAAATGGGCTTTACAATAATTAGACATTAGTGAGTGGGAATTATATAATTTAATTATAATTATAAATAAATAAATATATAAATGGATGAAAATGTAGGTGAAGAAATGTTGGAATTGAATGAAAAATGAAAAAGTGAGGGGGGGCTATGAGATAAATTTTCAGTACAATAATGGAAGATGGGAAATAAAATAGCTGGCTAAGCAGGGTATGATGGTGAAGTATCAAGGAGCATATATTCAGTAAATTCTCTTTTCTTTTGTTGGTATAGGGGCAGCAAATCATTGTCTTAGGTCCCATACAATATTCCAATACAGTAAGGCACATAAATTTTTTTGGTTTTATTGTCCTTTTTCCTTTTTAAACTTTTAAAGAGATTCAAAGAGTGGTGGTGTTATCATCATATTTGATGAAATTTTTAGGGTTCTTTTTTTTTTTTGTTTTTTTTCCTTTTTTGTTTGGAAAAGCATATTTGTAATGGCAAAGAATGTGGCGATGCCTATTTTAACCATTTAAACATTAATTTGATTTGCTAATGATTAATTAATAGGATTTGTTATTGGATAATAATTAATAAAAAAATTGCACATACATTCTTTAAGGTAATTGATAATTACATTTTAGTTTCTTAATTTTTTTTATATTATTGATAATTTATTTTTGCTAAAGAGATTAACGATATTGATGAAATGTTATTATTACTATTTGATATTAAATGTAACGTTTTTCATAATGGCATATCTATAGTTAGGCAAAAGGCAGCATTTTAGAACCATAATAAAGGACAAAGTTAAGAAATAAAAATAAAAATAAAAAACTTCAAATTGAGTTGGTTGAAATCCTAATTTTGCCATTGCGAGGGAAATAAGAGTCTTGTTTCCCCTTTTGTAGAAGAATGGTTATAAGTTTGTAATTATTTGAATATTGTTGTTGTACAACTAAAAATAGGCAATCATGACTTCATTATGCATCATAATGGAAAATGACATTAATAAGTAATACAAACCCAAACCGTTATTGCGTATTTAACCTACTTGAAGATTTGTTTGTTGTGATTTTAATTGATTTAGCACACAATTGCGTTGTATTGAAATAAAGTATTACTTACTAGGTTTGAATCAATATGTTGATGTGAACACCAATAAAGAATAAATGTCAAAGAATGATTCACCTTATGGTGTCTATTAGAAGTGCTACTCTAATTGAGGTTGTAGTCAAGGAAGCCCACTAAGCATGGGTTTGTTGAAGATGAAAGCCCAAATATGGGTAAAAACTCAATCTAGAAGATGGTGATAACATAGGGTTTCAACGTGATGGGAAGAAAGGGTGGTCATGGATCTATAGATTATGTAAGGCTTGAGAGCGAGGATGCAAATACAATGGTTTAAGATGGTACGTATTAAGGATGATTGTGAAGATGCTTGTGAGGATGAAGAATTTGGTGTCAATGATAATGACAATAATAATGATATTGGGTGGTATCCACTAAGCCACGTAAATGAGTGTTCATCAAGCAATGAGTCAGTTGATACAAACAATGGAGAACATAAATCTCACCTTAATGATGACCTATCAAGGTACGAATCTAATGACGGAGATGAGGGTTAAGTACTATTTTGCTTTAGGAAGTGAAAATTCATAAGTTGGGAAGATATATAAAACAACTTAATAAAGGTATTTGAGGGAAGACAAATGAAGTCGAGAAAATAAAATTGTATGAGGATTAATCATTTAAAAATGTGCATAAGTTTAGAATTGTGATGGGGAATTTAATTATCTAGAAGGGATTTGAAATAAAGAGGTTAAACAATAAGATAACTAGAGTGATTGCAAAGTGTGTAGTTGAAGACTATCCTTAGAGAATTCATGTATCTCCTATTATTGATAGGGTGACACGATTAACATAATGGTAGAGACACACAATTATGTTGACATATTAAAAAATTTAAACACAACATCTACATTGATTGCTTACAAATTAAGTGGGAAGGCCCAAAAGGAATCCTTAAATGAAATTAGATGAAATGCGAGAAGAATTGATAGGAAGTTATGACATTGAATCGAGTAAAATACAACTTTACAAGGTTAGATAAAAGACAAAAAAAAAAAAAGAAAGAATAAATGATCATATAGTAAGTCATATGTAAAGCTTCAAGCATACACTAAGGTTGTACAAGTAGCAAATTGTAGATCTTTAAGTGCTAATAAAGAAACTTCATATTGCACTCATTGATTGGAGCTAATATATGTGCTTTAGTGGCATATATATGATATGCTTTATACCATATAAAAAGCTCAAATCATCCAACTTAACTCAAATTAATGCTAAAATCTTAATTATATATCTAATTTCTATTTTGAGCCTAATCCAAGTTTAAAGGATGAAAAAATGTTAAGTGCAAAAGTCATTCTCATCCGAGGAAGTAAAAGAGTTAACTATGCATAAATGTGAGACTTGGTACTTGTGAACCATGAAGAGTCCAAGCAAGGGTGTAACAAGCAAGTCATGGGCATACAATATTAGTAATTAATGTTATGGATAGAGTTACAGAGCAAGCAACCATGAATGAAGAAGTTTTGAGGTCATATTTCCAAGTTCAAGATTCGGTTCAAACAAAAACAATTGAAGCATACCTGAATTTGCAATGAATTTTGGGTCATTTCCTTCAATCTTTTTAGGACAAACTACATATTATTTCAAAACTTAAAAAGTCAAGAGTCCAATGTTTTAGATGGTGCATAAATTAGAGTTGAAATGAGAAAGATATGGTCATTTGAAGACAACTACCCAAAATGAACAAGAAATTCAAGAGAATTTTGAATTCAATATTAAAGGGTAGAAGTTAAGTTCGAAAACATCCATATTTCGAATTGAGCTTCCCAAACACAAACCAAGCCCTTCCAAGCTTCCTCCACTTTCAATTTTGGGCCTCCCAAGCCCTAAGAAGATTCCAATAAGACCAAGATTCAAGGATTTTATTATTTCTGAGATATCTTTAGTTGTTTTTAGACCTTTTTAGTGAAAGAGACTATGCTATATGTCTAAGTTTAGCTTGTATTATTTTAACTCAATTCCTTTTAGGTCTTAGATGATGGAACAAAGGGAAAATATAAATTTCTCTTCTTTAAAATTGTAATAAAGTTTTAGGATTTTTTTTATTTTTATTTCTCTTCTTTTTCATTCTATTTTCTTGGAAACCAAATATGGATTGTGAAGAGAAATCCTCTATCATATTTAATTGATTCTATGAGTTTCAAAGATGTCAACATAAAAGTAAAGAATCCAAAAGAGAAGTGACAAGAAAAGGTAATGCATCAAATGGTTTGATTTCATTTTCAAGTTTGAATTGGTAAGAATAAATCATCTGTGTTAGTTCACCTTAGATAAAGTATAAAGGATTCTTACCAAAGCACTAGTGGTTCTTGAAAAGACCTTAATTACTAAATGGTTACCTCAATTTGATCTTGTAGTTAACAAATATAAGGGTTGAATCTACAAGATGAATATAGGTTTTTAATTGAATAACACGGAAATATATATATATATATATATAGATATATATATCATACTTAATTAGTTTAAAGGATCTATGTTTTTTTACAAAAAAAAAAATCTAAATTTTGAATGCACTATTGGTCGTAAGATTCAATTTGATCATGAATTGACTTTGATCTTCAACCTTAGATTTTATAATGTTCTCTATCTAAGGATGTAACATTGAATTTTGAAACACTTCAGGACATGTTCATTTGTTAGATTTATTTCATTCAATATGTCTGATAATTTTTATCCTTATTTATGTAAATTAAGTTTCATTAAATTTAGCTAATAATTAATCTTTCTAAAATAAAAATAATTTAATATAGAGGGCCTATCCCAAATAATGACCACATGTAATACTATAAAGTCATGATAACTATATCTCTAGTTTTATTATTATTATTATTATTATTATTATTATTATTATGCCAAGGCAATCACATATTTAGATTTTAGCACTTTAATTACAACAAAGAATTTGTGGTCACTCATGCATTCAAAAGATTGTTACTTTCATTTAAGGCTATGAAAAGTGGTTTTATAAATGGATGTAAACCTTTTATTAGATTGGATATATGTCACTTGAAAGGGCCATATAGAGGTATTTCGTTGGATGTAGTTGCTTTGGATGGGATTAATAGTTTATTTTCTATTACATCGAGTGTTGTCAAGAGTGAAAACAAAGATAGTTGAGCATCCATTGTTTAATATTTGGAGACAATTTTAGGTGTAAATTCATGTAATGTAAAATGAACTTTCACAATTGATCGTAAAAAGGTATGATATAATGTCTATGTTATACATCTTTATTTATTTAATGACATATGTCTTAAAATATATTTTATACTTTCAGTTCAAGACCACTGTGTAACTAAGCATGTATTACCATTTATAAGGTTTATCAATTCCATAAATAGGTGATACTAGAACCACTCATAGATTTTGTTATAGACACATATATAACAATTTCAAGTTGAATTTCTTAGGATTCATTCTAAGGAATCAATTTTAGGTAACAATAAGAGCATACATACTTGTAAAATCTAATACGATCATGGAAGACATGAAAAACAAAACAAAAAAAATAAGTAAAGAGACTTATGATTGGTTGGTTAAGATTCCACCAACATAGTAGACCCGTTATACTTTTGCTAAAGAAGTAAAAAATGATCACATTACAAACATTATGATGGTTTTTTAACTAATCGATTGGTAAGTCAAAGAGAAAGTCTATTATGCATATGATTGATTTCATTAGAAATAGAATTACGAATAGACTTAAGATGAAATTCCAACACATCAAATGTCATAACCAAGGAAGATTTAAAAGAAAGAATTGTAGCGTTATTTTTACGGGAGATTCTGAATTTAATGTCAACAAAGGGTTATGTAATAAGGTTGTTTTGAATTTTGAAAGGTAAGATTATGGGTGCAAGGCTTGGTAGATTTCAAGAGTTCTTGTAGGCATGCTATGACATGTATTTTGGGCTAACATGGTAATCTAAAAGAAAATTGTCATAATACTTATGATAGAATAATACACTTTATTTGATATGAGACCAATGGACTAAATAGCCCTACTAATGAGTCATTGAAACCCTCACTGTTGATATAACAACCCCATAGACTTAAAAAAGTAAGAAAAAAAGAAATTGATAACCAAGGCTATGAAGCAAGAGGAAAAGGTCTCCAACCCTCGATTGTTTCTCATATGGGAAGTATAACCATAATTGGACATGTTGGGAAGGATGATTGAGAGAAAAACCAATACCATTTTAGCAAAGCAACTAAGATAGATGAAGTAAACAAGGTAAAAACTTAGTGAAGGTAAGAGTGGAGCCAATTATGATAGAGTAAGAATTTCAAGAATAGGAACTAGTTGTGCAAGAAATAATGATAAATCATTGAAGAAAGATCAATGGAAGGAGTAGAGGAATTAATTATGCAGACAAAACAAGTATTGAAAAAAGATAGGGACTATTCAAGTTGTGTAGCCAAAATCAATATGAGGTTTTGGCCTATGGGTGAGACCCTAAAGTGGTCATATATGTTAGGATAGAACCCTTAAAAACATGACATGATATAACATATTTGGAATTCATTACTTATTTAATTATATTATAGTTTCACTTTTATCCATTTTTACTCCATGCATTGTACTTTAGGAACATTATTGTCCAGTATCTCTTACATTGTATATGACTTCGGTGCATTAGGAGTTGTACGGAAGATCCAAGTCATGGATTTCTTGCAAGTAGAAGACTTGTTCACAACCAGTTCATAAACTAAGGTAATCCATTAAGGATTGTAGTATACTACCTATTAATTAGAGAGATGACTAATTTTGGTCATTGTATGAGTTTCCCATGGTAAGTGCACTAATATATATGGTTACATATTAGACAAGACATAAGACTATCGAATAATCATCATTTTACCAAGTTGTTATGTTGTATTGTCTATTAACCTTAAGAGAATATTAGGTTTGTGTTAAACTTAACAATGGTTTTAACCTACGAATAAAATCTTAAAGCGATCATATATTCCATATGAATTGGGTCACAATTATGGGAAGTTAGTAGCAATAAGTATTCTCAATAGATGTACCATAATATCTCATGGAATTGAAACAATATGTCCTTTTGGGTAATCCTAAAAATGTGCATTTAGGTAAATTATGGTCATAATAATTCCTTAAGTGGAACTTGACATTAGCTATAGTGAGTTAAGATATGTCAATTAACCACACTATGAAAGGATCTGAAACTTAAGGATGGTAGATGTAATTTTTAGAGGTTGATAGTTTTCACTTTGTTAGATTATGAACATTAATTTATAAAGAGATTGTATACAAAGGATAACAGGTCATGAGTCCGAACACTTAGTGTCTCGTTGTAATATATATAAGTTATTGGAGTATAGTTGACTCGTTATAGCGAGATGTTACATCAACTTCAAAATTGAATTATAAGGGAGTCAATATTATTCTATGGATCCTAATGGTACTCATTCAAGCTCATATACCTTGTTGACACGTTTTATGAGTGTTGGATCAACTTTAAGTTACTTATGAACATAAGAACATTTTGGTAATTACGTAAGGTTGCATAGAAATTAGTGGACAACATTTGAAGGTTATGCTAATTGATTAATTGGAGTCATGTTGGGTTGATTAATCAATTAAGATTTTTTTTGAGCTAGATTAAGTGACTTAAGCTCTAGATGGGTTTAAGCCACTTAAGCCTACTAAGAACCTTATAAATACCCCTTATGAAGTTAGGCTTGCATTCTTCTATTCTCCCTCTCACATTCTAAAGAAAGCTTTAGACTCCATCTTCAGAGATTTCTATTATCTCTATGTCAAAGCTCAAAGATGAGTCATCAAGTGAAAGATCTCTAAGTCTTCAAGGTTGTCTTCAACATTTGGAATTTAAGGTTTGAGAACATCCAAACCTATGGGTTAGATTTTTCATAGGAGACTAGTTTGGTATTCTTATAGTGGATAGTAGGTTACAGAGTTGATGAGCTTTGCCTCATTGTAATTTCATAAGAGATTATAGTGCAATTGATTCTCTTTAATAGAGTGTTAAATCAATTTTAAATTGGATTTTGAATGAGCCAATATTTTTCTATGAGTTCCAATGTTCCTCGCTCAAGCTCCTAGTTCATGGTGGCACATTTTTTTTTTAAGGGATTTAGGTTTTTGGTTCATAAGTGTATATAAGGGTGTTTTGGTAAAAGAATAAGGTTGCACTAGATATTATGAATTGTCTTTCTAAAATGGGTTAATTAATTAATTAGAACCCAATATAGCTAATTAATTAATTGGAGTTCAATAAAGTTAATTAATAAATTAGAACCCAAGTGGACTAGGTTAAATAACACAAGCCTAATTTGGATTCAAGTCACTTAAGCCCACAAAAAAACCTATCAAGACTTTGTTAGGAGTTAAGGCTTCAGACTTTTGCCTCATTGCCTTCTAGAGAGATTTTTCCAAAGAGAAACCCCAACCACCCTCAAGAAGGAAGAGAAACTCGTACTTCTCTTACATGCTTGGATCCATGTGAGGAGAGATTAGGTGAAAGAACACCAGACACATGAGTTTAACAACTTTTTTGTTGTGGTTTTAATCTAGGAACATTCAAATCACAAGTATAACTTCATTATCTCTAGATCTAGTGTATTATTGATTTTTATAGTCATAGTTTTCCACTACATTAGATTTAGAGAGCCTTAAGAATATAATGCATGTACCTTATGAGATTCAGGGCCAAGGAACATAGTAATCCAGGATTCCCAACAAAAAGAGCATATCAAATTAATTTAGGGTTTGAAATTGAAAATTGATGAGAAGTAAAAAAAGAGGTTGAATTGATTAAGGGTTTGAATTAAAAAGAGATAAGAAGTAAAGAGGGATTGAATGAGTGGAAAAGGCATTCTAAGGTTCAAAAAAAAATGGAGAAAGTGATTAAGGAAAATTAGTTATTATAATTCTTAATGAGTTGGTTTTACTCTAAAATACATTTTTATCATATGAATGAAGTATATTTTGGGGTTTTCAAAAAAATATTAAATGATTAATTCATTAGTCATATAACAATCAATAGTAGTCATCAATTAAGGGGTGATCACATTACACTTTGGTCCGTCATCAATCAAGGGAGTGTGAGTATAGTATCATAAAATTGAGATAGGTGTCCACATGATTCCCCTTAATTAATAATTATGCACAAAATAAAATGATACTATAAGGGTATACTACATTTGTAAACCTTGACTATCGTAAAAATTCTAAGAAGGATTAATTATTTAAAACTATTTAAAAAAAAAAAAAAGAAGAAAGGGAGAGGATAATTATTTGAAAAGTATTTTTACTCTTTTTATCATGATTTTTAATAAATAAGAAACATTGAGATAGTTTATATAATGTAATGGAAGTTCGAATTGAATCTTATTTGGATTTATATTATAATGATAATAGAAAAGGAGTTATGAAATATAAAAGTATTGTATTGATTGGTCCATAGTTAAGATGGAGAATTAGACTTAGATTGCTTAAGATTATTCTTAATCTAAAAAAAACACATTGACAAAGCATTAGTGTGAACACTCCAATAACCAAATTATGATTCAAGTATTTTTAGAAAGCTATAAGTAGGAGGTTTTAGAATGAATTAGGTTTTTCAACAAATATGCCTTAATTTATTGAAATGAATATTTATACTCACTTAACTAGGTTTGGTTATCTTAAATTTGAGGTTGGACCGTTATAATTGTCAGAAAAGATCCATATTGATTTCCTAGTAGCGACTAGTGTTAGCTTTTAAAATGTCTGAAGTCGATCGACAGAGTTTGTCCTTTAACTATAAGAAACTTTAATTTTGGAAGCTTCCAACTTAGATGACTTTATTTTTAAAGCCGATTAAAGCCGAAAACATTTGTCAAGAAAAAGAAGAGTTTCAAGATTCGTGATTTAATCATAAGATTCATGATTCAATCATGAATCGACAAAGAAAAAAAAAAAAAAAACCTTACTCTTTAGTTGTCATTCATTGATTTACAATTGTTGATTGATTTTATACTTCAAGACAAAATATAGGCTTAAACTATCACAACCCAACTCTACTTAAAAAATAATATTAACTTAAAAGTTGAATTTGACTCGATCAATTGCACCAAAAAAACAATTACCTAAATGAATTTTAAAATTCATGCACATCATATTATAATTAAAATTTCCATAAGATTAGAGATTGACCAACTATAACTAGGTATGACATGACAAATTCTATTAATTTTTTTTATGGAAAATTCCACTATCAAACTTTATAGTTATGGTACATTTGAGTATTTTTCAAAAATAAAAATTTAAATTTCAAATGGATATAAAGGAGAGAGATCAAATTACTACAATAGTAGACACAAAAAAGGGTAAATATCAATGGTCAATTAATTGTCTTATTTGCTAGACATCAATAATATTATTTCAAATATTGTTCTCAATAACTTCTATTTATTTAAAAGCTCTGTTTGGATGCTACAATAATTCAACTCCAATATTTTAATATATATAAAAAAGCAATTCTCGATTATTATTATTATATTAATAAAACTCATCTTCGCCGCCCAATAAAATATTCACGGGATTTTTCTTTATTAAAGCAAAATGAAAAAAAAAATTAAAAATTAAAACTTTGTGAAGCCCACTGTTTTACTCAACACCAAACACAACCCTAGAGCGCACTACGCACAAGAGCGTACTGTAGAATCTCCCACATTAAATCCCATTAACTAAAAACCACCGTTTACTTTCACCTGATTATTACCCTATTTCTCAGGCGCCGATTGTCGGAATCTGACTCAACTGGCCTGCGTGGCCGGAATCTGACCCATGTCAATTGACAGGCGCTCTACATCAAAACCCTAATCTTCCATTGGTCACACTCTATCCCACTCCTTTCTGTCTCTGCAACAAAAGCCTCGTGTAGTGGTCTCAGTTCTCAGATTTACAAAAGAGCCCTTTTCGTTTTGCTGAAATTGCAGTGGAGGAAATGTGGGGATCAGTGAAGCTTTCTTGGATCTGGGTTTTGTTCACTTCTATAAATCTCAGTGAGTGAACAGTTAATTTTTTTTTTGTTATTGTTTTATTGCACTTTGTTTTTTATTTTTAAATTTTTGTTTAATTTTGAATTTGAAGTGGGGTTTAGATTTAGTGTTGAATTCTTATGGGGGTTTGGGCTATTCGGTTTCGATCTTTGTGGGATTGTTTTAGTTGTGATTTTTAGGTGCTGTTTGGTTGCCGAGAAAATGGAGGGAAAGGGGAAGTGATTTGGAGTTTTCTGGTTTGTGCTGTTTATGGTTAACATGGGAAACATTAGGGTGAGTTGCAGCAATGGAAGAGTGTGTGGTCTGGGGTTTGGTTTTCTTTTGTTTTCTTCTGTTTTCGCAGCTACCAAACAGGGCGTTTGTGGCGTTGGGGTTTTTATTATTTGGGTTGTTTAGCTGAATTTTCACTGTTTTGGGCGGTTTTATGAATTGGGGTTTCTGATTTCAGCTCAAAATCGAAGTTGTGGTTGAAATATTTTGATTTGAATTAGAATTCCCGGGATTTGTTTCAGCATTGATTTTCCTCATTATTGAGAGCTGTTTGATTTAGTCAGTTGGACTTTCACTTAGTTTAAAATTCAATTTCTATAAATTTTGATGTTGATTTGAACTTTATATGGAATTCGAAATGGTAAATGACTTGAATGTTCTCACCATATATTTGTGCAGATTTGTAGAAATGGTTAAATGTGCCAACTGGGTTCTATGGTTGAGCATTTTGGGTTGGTCATAGATTTTGTTTTCAGAATCAGGTTTTGAAGTGATCCAATTTCTCCATGGAATTGAAGAAAGAGGAGGCTCTTAGAGCTAAAGAGAATGCGGAGAAGCAATTTGCTGAGAAAAACTTTGCCGGTGCAAAGAATTTTGCTTTGAAGGCCCAGTCGGTGTGTCCGGACCTGGAGGGTATATCTCAAATGGTGGCTACATTTGAGGTTTATATTGCTTCTGAGGTCAAAGTTAATGGTGAAACTGATTATTATTCCATTCTTGGATTGTTGCCAACTGCAGACAAGGCAACTGTGAAGAAACAGTATAGGAAGCTCGCTGTTTTGCTTCACCCTGATAAAAACAAAACTGTTGGAGCTGATGGAGCATTCAAGCTTGTTTCTGAAGCATGGACTCTGTTGTCAGATAGTGCTAAGCGAAGCTCTTATGATCTCAGGAGGAGCCAACTATTGTCGTCTGCAGTTGTCCAGAGAAGCTCGGCTTCAGCTCATACTGCTGGGTTTACAGGCTTTGACAATTGTTCCCATTCACCAGTTACTCATACTAGACTTGACACTTTCTGGACTGTTTGCACCTCTTGTAAAGTTCAGTATGAGTATCTTCGGAAGTACTTGAATAAGAGACTCTCTTGTAAGAACTGCCGGGGTACTTTCATGGCTGTGGAAACGGGGACAGCCCCAGTGAATGGTTCATTCCCTTACTGTTCATGGTCGCACTTGCATGAAAATGGGTATGGAACTCATGGATTCAATGGGGTTACATATTTTCCTACCAATGCAACTTTCTATTCACGAAATGGGGTTTCAGGATATCATTCTGGACATGGGTCTGAGTATGTTCCAAACGTGCCATTCCAGTGGAGTTCATTCCCTGCTGCTTCTACTGGAATTGGGGGTCCTAATGGATCAGCTGCTAAATCTGCTGATGTTGTTTATCATACCACTGAGAGCATTAATAGAGCAGGAGAGAAGGTTAGATCAGGAGCCAGTGGGAAACATGCTGTCAAAAATGGCATGGTGAATGTGGGTACCGTTTGTAATGAACATTTAGGCTCTAAGGCCAATAGACCTGATAAGAAAAGGAAAATTGAAGGTAGAGGTGCATCTAGAAATGGGAATGATGAAATGGGTTCGAAAACGGCTACAGAAGTCACAACAGCTAATGGAAATGGAAATGTTGGACTTAATCCCAAGCTTTCCACCGCAAGTGAGACCGTAGCTAAACGTCCATCAGTTGCGCCCGCATTTGATGCTAGAAAGTTGTTAATTGAGAAGGCAAGAACAGAAATAAGAAAGAAATTGGAAGAGATGAAGTTGGCTGCGGCAGCGGCGGCAGAGGCAGCAGCAGCTGCAAAAGCAGCAAGAGAAGCAGCTGAAGCAGTTGCAGCAGCTGCAGCTAGGGAGAATGTAGAGTTACCTAAAAGAGCATATCTGGGAGTTCCTGGCCATCAGTCTGAACTGCATAGGACTGGGTCTACTACTTCAATAACAGTCCCTGACCCAGACTTCCACGACTTTGACAAGGACAGGTCAGAGGAATGCTTCAAGCCAAAGCAAATATGGGCTATATATGATGAAGAAGATGGTATGCCTCGCTTATATTGTCTGATCCGTGAAGTGATCTCCGTGAAACCATTTAAAGTTCATATTAGTTACTTGAACTCTAAAACTGATGCCGAGTTTGGGTCCGTAAATTGGATAGATTCTGGGTTTACCAAATCTTGTGGAAATTTCAGGGCATGGAATTCTGATATTGTTGAACAAGTTAACATCTTCTCTCATTTGCTAAGCGGTGAGAAGGCTGGCAGGGGAGGCTGTGTTCGGATTTACCCCAAAAGTGGAAATATTTGGGCTGTGTATCGGAACTGGTCACCAGATTGGAATCGATCAACCCCAGATGAAGTAAGGCACCAGTATGAGATGGTGGAGGTTCTTGATGATTACTCTGAAGAGCTTGGTGTATGTATTGTTCCCCTTGTTAAATTGGATGGTTTCAAAACTGTGTATCAGAGGAATACTGACAAGAATGCCATTCAATGGATTCCGAGAAGAGAGATGCTACGCTTTTCACACCAGGTACCGTCCTGGTTACTTAAAGGAGAAGCAAGTAACCTGCCAGAAGGGTGCTGGGATTTGGACCCGGCTGCAACTCCAGATGAGCTGCTTCAGACTGCAACTCCAGATGAGCTGCTTCAGGCTGCAACAGAGGTGAAGGCTGAATAGAAATCTAGGCAAGCACAAGTAAGAAAGCCCACTTTTAGCTTTGTTCTGACAATCCACGGTCTAAATGTACAAAAGATTCGATACATGGCTTAGGGCCAAGTCTCAGAAAATTAGAAACTCATGAGGATCACAAGGTGATCCTCAACATTGATTCCAGGTGATTTTAAAGGCTTTAATGTTAATTGAGCAACTTATATGTGTAACCCCAGATTTATTGACTGCTTGTTTACAGAAATGCTCTTCTTGATCATGGCAGCTGCACCAACTGCCATTTAGTTAGTCAAATAGCTACTCATTCTTAGACGAGTGATCTCCTGGTTGTAAAATTATTTGTTTCAGATCAATTTCTTACTGCAATTCCCATAAAACCTTGATTATTAGTTCTGTTTCTGATCAGCTATGTCTATCTCTCTTTGAATACACCAGGTGGGTTCATTTGAAGAATGATGGATTTTTTTCTTGGGCACAATTGACGCATCTCTAGGCAATGCTGTGTGTGACCCATAGGCCATAGCCCAAGGCTTTAACCCTAAACCCAACACCACCCATAACCCAACCCCTCTCCCTACTCTCCCACTAGCACTACTTGAAAATAGGCTATTAATTTATTAGATTTCTGATTGCCATGTTTGGTTGCTGAGAAAATAAAAAGACCAAAATTTTTTAATATGCTTTCTGTTATGTTTGCAACACAGATAAAAGATCTGCTCTTCCTTGATTCACTTTTAAGATGAAGGTGCAAAGAACTCATCAGTACATCTTTTTTGTGGGATTTGAGCTAGTTTATATTGAGTGAATTCAATGGTCCATCCCATTAAAAACTACTTCTGTAAGGGATTGGGAATTCGTTCTTTCTAATATGTTTTACAGGCACTTCAAAACTAGATTTGCCATTGGAAAGAGAAGGGAAACGGAGAAAAACATTGGATTCGAAAGAGATGGAGAAGTTTCTACGGTAGAAGATGCTACCAAGGAGATTATACAAACAGGAAGAGAGCTGGGAATAGGAAACGGGTAAATGCATCCTACATTTATTTCCAGAACACTGAAATTGGAAATGAAAGTAGCGATACTTAAGTATTTTCACTGTTCAAAATACCATCAAAGTTTTCTCACCTGAGAATCAGAGATTGGGAGCTAAATGCCCTAGTTGTGAGCCCATAGAATACATTGTTTCTTTGATTGAATTCATTGACAGGTGAAAGCCCATTGCATCCAACTTATAGAACTTTGTTTTTCCTTTCTGCTACATCTCTCTTGTAATTCAGTGTAATTTCATTCTGACGGATTTATATCAAATTCTTTGAAGCATTGTTTCCTGTTATTTTTTAGTTTGCAGAATGGTCGAAAAGCTCAAAATCATTTACCTTTCTCAGCTTTAAAATTCGTTTTCCTTTGAAGTCAGGCCAAAAATGTTTACAACCCCATTTCTGCAAGACTTGAAGTTTGCTCCTGATACAAAACTCAACCCCACCACTCAGCTATGAAGGAAGAACTACAGCAAACTTTATGGGAATCTTTCCTCAAGAAGACAAAAAGAAAAGAAAAAGTCTTCAACTTTAATTCTGCTCATGGGACTTCATAAACTAGACTTGCCTTCGAATCAAGGAATGAAGTCATAATGGCAAGAGTCATGACCTGCATATACACAAAACATTTAGAAGTAAAACTACCATCCAAGAAGAAAATACCAAATGAAAAAAATACACGACTGTCGCAGAATCAGACATTATGGACTCAAATCATAAGAGTTATGAGTTTTTTAGTCAGTTAATAGTTTAGCAAGGTATCAAAGCAATGGTTAAGTAGAGGTCTTGTACTAATCAATAACGTAGTCTTGAGATCGAGAGAACAAGTATTAACCCCCCCTGGTGAAAAGGTAACTTTATACTATAATAATTTAAACAGCAAACATGATTTAGCTGAACCCCACACGGGGGGTTGATGCAGCTGGTTTGGTTTCTTCAATCCTTTACGGCACGATCAAAGGTAAAGTGTGCCCACCTCTACTTTTTTTAAAAGGTATTTAGCAAGACATGGGCAAAGCCTACTCACATGGCCTACACTTTCCAGGCACATGGAGCTGCCTCATTCTTGGTTTACCGCCATCACTCCATGTGATGATTCAAGGAGTAGCTTGTACAAACATGGAATATTTGCAGAAGAAGTACCATGTCAGATGACTATGATGCCAATGCTGGTGACTGCGATCAAGATCAGATTCAATTATTTGATCAGCAGTGTGGCTTTTAGCCATACCAAATGTGACTTCAGAGAACCAAACAGAGGAGTTCACTCTGGGATTCATCAGTGCTTACTTGGGTCGAGTTCAGTGATCATGGCAGCACCATTGAAGTAGCAGGTTCCACCCTTGTTCTTGAACTTCTGATAGTAGTTATTGAAGGCATATGAAGCATGGTCCCTCACAGTGTTGGGCAAATAGCAAGGCTTGTTCACCTGAATCTTGCTACAATCTGCACCTCCTTCCCCACAAGCCCAATCAATGCCTGCCTGCAACTCATCGTCTGGGGTCTGCTCATCAGCTATGCACCATTGCTCGAACTCCCCAGCTAAAGCATTCAACCAAAAAATAGCAACATTAGAAAAGAAGCATAATACTTGATGAACTATCAGATTTTCAGAGATTTCATTAAGCATATAAAACCAAAGACCAAGAATACAAGTTTTCGTGGTTTAGCCAATCTCTTATGAAGCAAAAGCTAATAAAACTTGAATGGGCAATGGAAAAATTACCAGATTTTGTTCCTGTTGACACCAAAAGAAGTAGACCAAGCACAATCCTCAGCAAGGAAATTGGCATTGTTTCTTTCTGCCAGAGAGGGAGAGAGAGAGAGAGATGGTGATATAACAGATAACCTTCCACCCAACAGTGTAGTCTTGTGACCACATAGAGCTGCTCCCTTTCAATTAGAATATTTGAAAATCTCTTTTGACATTCTCAAAAACCCAATCACTACAAAATAAAGTAAGGACCCTTTACAGTTGTTAGATGAAAGATAAGTAGGTGGTTTGGACTTTTCAAAAAGGCCAAAGTCATTCCACCTAATGGAAAAAAACAGAGCATCAAGGATCGCTTTGACCCTCTACATGGTGCACATGGATGTGAAGATTTTGGCCTGTTTTCTCTGCTGAAAACACCTAATTCCTCGGTCTCAACTGTTTCATTGATAGAGTAATGCAGATTAAGCTATGGAAAATTCATCACAGCCCTTGGTCAACCTGTTCTAGAGGAGCTTCCTATGTGAGCTTTGTCTGCAACTACTCTACAAGAAACTTACACTTAAATCAGAAATGCGTTTCTTTTTTTGGGTTTTCCTATTCCATTGCATTATTACAAATCTCCAGGTACAGCAACAAAGATGGGTGACAAATGAAATGAAAATATGTGCAGGGGAACGGAAACTTAAATCGAGCAAACTATCATTTATACATTATACCAAAAAGAATTGTTACAATTCAGTTCAGGGTGAAACGACACTCAATTTCAACAGGAAAAAAACACCTTATTCACAAAATGCAACATTATGAGCAATACTGATATTCAATTCCTCATATCCCTCTACCATCAGTAGAACAACCCAGAATGAATAGAAAATCTTGTAAGAATGCAAACTAGTATAATGACCTATTGCCAACCCGGAAATGGTCTTCTATGTTCTGTATATCCTCCCTCGTGTTTCACTATTGCTTCTAGTCATCACCTCTTTTTGG
This sequence comes from Vitis vinifera, assembly GCF_030704535.1. Taxonomy (NCBI): domain Eukaryota; kingdom Viridiplantae; phylum Streptophyta; class Magnoliopsida; order Vitales; family Vitaceae; genus Vitis; species Vitis vinifera. The sequence goes on along the minus strand of NC_081816.1, from coordinate 9,099,664 downwards.
TACTTTGCCCAATCTCCCTCATAATGGGTAGATTTGAACTTCGGTGATATAATGTCCAAACAATCATAATAATATGAATGATTCAATCTTTCACCCTCTTGAGAATTTGGATCTTCTGCCTGCATTCTTCCAGTTCCAGCAACTCTTGGGTGACGGAAAGACAACTCACTCATCTCATCAGAGTTCAAATATGGGTGTCTCACCACTATATCACTTCAGGCTCAAACCTGATTAAGGAAGAATGCACAAAATATCACAAAAATAAATAATAGGGCATCAAAGGAAAGGGGTTATATACAAGAAAAATAGCCCCCTTTTCTCTTATTATCCACAGCAGGTGATCATAAGATAAGGAATGGCTGGGAACAAACTGGCCACAAGCAGTTAATGCTCTCCCTCCTTGTATCCATGCCACTTCGATCCAGCATCCCTGAAAACAAATAAACAATTCCCAAATGGCCACGTGAGGGAGAAGTTAAGAGGAGATGATGATGATGATGATGAAGCCTTATATGAGAATGGGAGATTTCAAGAGAAAAATTCATGGTGTCAACATGATGAATTTGAGCCTACATGCAAATCAAAAGTCAATAAACAATAGAATAATGTTAAGAAAGTTACCATATTAGGAAAGGCAGAAACAGTGGTTGAACCTGCAAATCACACCATCTCACAGCAGCCAGGCTTGTCGCTTGTTGGACAGCCATCTAGCTTGGGGAGTCAAGTCTGAAAACAAAGTCAGATCAACCAACTGGCTGGACCACTACTGAACAACCCACAAACATGTCAGTCCCACTCCATTAACCAGACTCAAAGAAATGTGCCACTGCTGAATAAAGCTGATCTTCTTCGAATGGCTTTGCCACATAACCATCCATTCCACACTTCATGCACTCTTCATTATTTGCCTGAATAACATCAGCAGTCATTGCTAAAATTGGTGTGTGCCAATAAGCCACATTTGCAAACATCTCTATTGATACTTCTCCAGATTTAATTCTCTCATTAACCTTGCTCTCCATTCGGCGGATTTCCTGTGTTGCTCTAAACCTGAAAAATTAAAAATTTAAGAAAATAAAAACTCTAAATTGAACAGTACACTTATGACTTATCTAAAAGATGCTCAACAACTCACTTATTCACCACCCATCACTATTTTCCCCTCCCCCTTTGTATGAGTCTGGCATTTTTTAACAAGTATAAACAAGATCAACAATTTTGGTCTACATAACCAGAATTATCTCAACAAGCCAGTGTAGGGTAACCAAATTTATTAGCTACTGATCATGCAGAAAAGGCAAATGCCTAGGTCCATTATTGTGCCAAAGGGATATATCCTTTGCATTCACAATTTAGACAAAAGAAAAAGAAGATTAAAGTTCTGCACATTACCCATCCATCTCTGGCATTTGGAGATCCATGAAGCAAGCATCAAAGTTATGGGGTGGCTTAAGCATCAAAAGAGCAGCCTTGCCACTGTCCACGCAGGTGACAATTGCTCCATACTTCTTGAGAGCAAATTCTGCCACCCTTCGGTTAACAGCATTGTCATCCACCACCAAGATTCGCTTTTCTCTTAACAGATTCCCAAGAGTTAATGGTTTTCCTCTATTCGCTTGCTTTCTCTTGCCAATTCCAAAGACTTCCTGGAAGCAAGAAATCAATACGCTTAACCGAAGAGGCTTCATTAGTACATTATCCACAAAACCAGCTGATTTGAGCTCATTGCGCTCAGCAGAGCTCAGAGAGGTGTCCAAAAGGAATATTTTTGGACGTTTTTCTTGGACTTCCACAGTGCCATTTGGCCTGAGCTCTTTGAGCATATGATGGAAAACAAGACCAGCCTCCTTATCCCAAACCTCTTTGTCAACCAGAACCATAGCTACACTAGTTGATGCACTGCAGACACATGATCAATAATATATTAGAAAAATCAAGCACAAAAAAACTACAATACCATAATATATTATAACTCAACTACATTGACGGGGGAAGAAAATTTTCCATGATTTCCTTTCATATTCTGATGCTAATGTTATTCCAAATAAGTAGTACTGTGGGTTTTCTTATGCATTTAATGATATCAATGTATATTGAAGTCTCAACTCTTTAATGGCTTCGTTTCGAATTCTCAAATTCAAGTCACTATGATCCTTAGTTACAAAAATACTAAGTGAAATGGAAATCTACCTTGGATCGGAATTATTGGACAGATAAGAGCATGCAGATATTAGGCTGAAAGTTTTATCGACTGATATGCCCAATCTCTGAAGATGATATCTTGTAACCTCAGCTCGGATGCTTCTACAATCAACCACCAAGGCTCTCAATTCTTGGAACTCAGAACCAGCTGGATCATGAGGTTGCTGCTTTGTATCTAGTAAACTAGTTTCTCCTTTTGTGAAAGCCACAGTAAATGAGAAGGTACTTCCAGTGCCGGGTTCACTCTCAAACCCAATTTCCCCACCCATAAGATCCACCAAACGCTTGCTAATGCTTAATCCTATTCCAGTCCCACCATACGTTCGAGAAGTGGAACTGTCAGCCTGCATAAAAGGCATGAAAATTCGACTTTGAGCTTCTGAAGGTATTCCCACACCCGTATCCTCGACAGTCACTAATAATTTAATTATGCTGGTTTCCTCCATTGAATCTGTGCAGCTTAACTTTTTAAACTTCTCCCAGCTTTTCCATCTGTTGACCACAGGAAACCCACTCAATGTATTATAGGAATTGTTTGAGCTGTCATGGACTATATTCAAGCTCTGTCTCAGCACTTCGTCCCTGAGATCAGGTGGCCCCACCACTTCATCTGCCAGATGCACCGAGACAAAGATATGCCCTTTGTCATGTGTGAACTGCAATATGAGCATTTTAGAAATCAATACACTAAAACCATGTATGGCATTTTCATTCTTGCATGGATCCAAGTTTCAAGTTGCCTTGATTGGATGCAATCCAAAATATGCTTAGGTATGGAAGAATCTAAATTTTGATATTTCGGGATATCAAATAAGTTCCATCTGCTTTAGTGGAAAACAAAATCAGGAAATGGAATTTGGCCATAAATGTTGGATGAAGTCAATTGGCATTGTGAATGCATTGCCAACCATGAATGAATTCCCCCCAAAAATGCAAGAAATAAGAAATATAACCCACCTTTATTGAATTTCCAACAAGATTGGTAATTATCTGCCTGAAGCGCCCGGGGTCTCCAATGACAAATTCAGGCACTTGATCAGAGATGTAGACAGCCAACTGCTCTCACCGAAAAGAACATCCAGAACCAAATTTAAGTAAGAAGTAGCATCACGTAACAGTAAAAGCAATAACCAACCCAAAAAAGAAATAGATTAAACATGTGAGAAGGCAAAAATTGGTTCTTACCTCGATCCCCTTTTCATGAGATTTGCCTGAGAAGAGTGATAAAACATTATCAAGAGCAGCACGCAAATCAAAAGGAACAGCTTCAAGCTCGAGCCTTCCTGATTCTATCTTAGCCTGATCAAGAACCTCATTTATCAGTGATATTAGATCTTTCCCACTAGCATGAGCAGTCTCAGCATAATCCTGTTGGTTTGCATCAAGACCCGAGTCCATCAGCATTTTCAGCATACCTGAAATTTGAATTGGAAGTTGTAACAGTCAATTAATCTTTTTATAAATGCAATGACAATAAATGTAAATCAAAAGAAGTTTTCCATTACCTAAAACACCATTCATCGGAGTCCTGATTTCGTGGGAAACAGTTGCAAGAAACTACAAAAGAGGAAGAATGCTTTAGTGATATGATCAAGGTGGAAATTTTATTGGGGAAAAGAATAAAGCTGAAGAAGAAAATTCCTCAGGATATTCCTATCAAAAAAAAATCCTCAGGATAAACTATTCGTTCTGAGGAAAGATATTGCAGTCACAAATTTATAACCATCCATCCACTTGGCCAAAATAAAATGCACCTGAGATTTTGCCACATCTGCAGCTTCAGCACGAACTTTGAGTTCCATCATCTGACGATAATCACCCTCCACTTTTGCGATTCGGTTTATGGCAGCATGAAAAATATGGCCCACAAGCAAAGTAATAACTAAGACCCCAACTGATGCCGTTATTGCTGTCCAAGGTGGAGGAGGCTTCTGCTTGAACCTGTGGCAAAAGGGAAAAAAACTTTAACCATGAAGATGCAGTAATCCCTTGTCTTTACAAACATGTACTTAAATAAGCAGCAAAGGCTCACCTGCAGTGCATCTCATGCTTCCGAGCTGGATCCCCAAAATCAAGGTTGCTAATGCGCAATAGGCCCGTATCTGTAACATTAGTACCATACATATTGATGGGTGCAGATGCATTAGTTGTATCATAAACATTCACAACTATCGTCTGCTTGCTGGCAAGTTGGTGTAGAAGCTTCTTCACTAGTGATGGGACATCATAAGACGCACCTAGATACCTTTTTTTTTAACATAAGGTTCAGTGGTTTGGTCTTGAAAATATAAACAGTTTAGTCTCAGGTTATGTACAAAGAACTCACCCTACAGTAGCTTCAATACGTTGCTCTGGTGTAGCATCTGGAGGTAGGTCAGCGTTATAGACAGCAAATGTGAGTACAACACCCAAGTGATTGGATTTCAGTAGCTTAAAAGGAGATGTCAATACTCCCTTTCCAGATGCCCTAGCTCGCAAGATGTTCTCACGGTCTTCCTGTATAACATTAAAAATATTAACAGGAAATTTTGATATTGAATATAAGCTCTTCCCAATAGTGCAATCACTACATCAGCTCTATCAGTTGACCAGGGAGCCATTTCTCGTTGAACTAATAAATTTTACACTGAAGCACCAAGGAGTTTCTTATTTAGTAGGGTGCAGAGAAGTGTATTGAAGAAGAAATTGTTCATCAGGGAAGTTCAATCATGGGATTCACAAAAGAATGCTCAATGAAAAGGAACAAATGCACCCTAAGATTAACGAAAAAAAAAAAGCTGCACCTTTCCAGACATCATGTCAATAGATACTATATGAGAAACTGTTTCTTGAGAAAATATGACGGGTGCATATTCATCTTGAATGGGTGATGGATCTAAATTTTCCAGAATACAATCTTGGACTAGAGTCTGGTCCTCAGTTTCCATTTTCTTTATTGTCCATCCATGTTCCTTTTCAAAGTGTTCTCTTTCTGAGTGAAGAACTTTCAAAGCATAAGCAACACCACTAGTAAGTGGCCTCTCAAAAGCCGTTCTCTCGGTATATTCTCCAAATGTTTTCTGCGAAAAAGAATAGAGATTCATCAAGATCAAAATAATTATGACAGCAAAATGCTACCGTACAAGTTTTTACTTTTCTGTCTGAATCCTTAATCAATCAATTTGTTGAATAGTATTAGGATTCTCCTTCTTCTAGTATAGTGAAAGGATAGAGATAGAGCGAGTGAGAACCGAATCAGCTGGATGGGAACACTACCTGATCAATAGCAGAAGGGTGTTTTCCATGGTGAAAGGTTGAAACAAGAATAGCCAATGCATGCACATGATTCATGCTCACATTGAACTGATCCTGCAACATCCGGGCTCGTTCATCGCACATATTGGTAAGTGTTTCCCTTCTTCTCAAGTTAATATCCTTATTCAAGTGCCAAAATAACCAAATAGATATAATCACCCCAAGTAAGACAAATATTATTAGGAGCTTCTTCCTCCACTTCCCAGCAACTTTAGATGAACTCTGGGCCGGCTGTTGCTGCTTCGGCCGCAACTGCCGCTGCTGCTGAACCTGTGACTGCTGCTCAACCAGCTTCTGCTGCTCAACCAGTTTCTGCTTCCGATTCCCCCACAGTTTCACATGAGAACCAGACAACTTGCAGCTCACAACCATTCCAACAAGGACCCACCAACCAACTTTTACCAAACAGAGAGAAAAATTCTCACAGTGCTCTTTTGTACAGTTCGCCAGAGCCCTAATCTGCAGGATATTCCAATCAAATACAAAATAAACAAATAATCATTTTGTATCCTAAATCATTTTTTTTGATAAACTTTTTGTATCCTAAATCATGGGAATAAGCTCCAACATTTTTAAAAATTTTAGCTAGCTCCCTGAATGAAATAATAAAAAAAGAAACATGAAAACAGAATACAGTAAAAACTAGTAGTGCTCTCACCAAAGAATTTAGAATAAGGAAAAGTTTATTATTCATATAAGCAGTTTGAAAGGGCATGAATTCTTCAGTTCACATTGAATGCACATGCATATTTTTTCGTGCTTAACACATCCTACTTCCTGACTGTATTCTTCACAACTCAATTAACCAAAAACTAAACATTAATTTGATCAGATTATTCTTATCTGACCTCTTTATCCACTCATCATTGCTTCACATTCAGCATGATAATTTTTTGGAATGTAAACATTTCAGATTCATGAAATCAATTCTATGTCATTTGTCTAACCTTGTGTGTATTGAGAACTTCCAGAGGAACAACCTATAACATAGAAACTCCATTCTGACTCGGGGGAAGCATTTACTATGTAAATAATCTTATGGCATTCCCACACAATGTATACAAAATACAAATGCTGTTCTCTTGCATCACCATTAGATAGCTTTGAATGTTTATGTTCTATGTGGCTATATCCTACACGTTTCCTCCATAGGCATCCCATAGGGCATGTTTTATGACATAGTTAATTACAGGAACTTCTGAAATTTCCACACATGATGAACTCAATTCAGAGAAAAGAAAGCAAAAAAGTCATGTCATACTGGTACCAATGAATGAATCTACCTTTTCACCACTCTGACCATCAAGCGAAACTGATGAAGACGTAGACTGCGAACTAAATGATGCAGATTGGTCCCCTAGCAAAGATAGGTCAAGCTTTCCAGGGATGTTCTCATCTCGAACTGGGCATTGGTCATTAGGTTCTAAACTTTCTGCAGCCTGATCATGCTGCTTCTCAAACTCTTGATTCTGTGAACATGGTACCTTAAGTGCACAGGCAATAGCATTGCCTGGTGGCATTTCAAATCCTGCTTCTTTGGTACATTCCAAGGACGCTATCTGCAATACACGAGCCAGAGAGATTTAATATGCATACAAGCATAAACAATCCAAACAATTTTGTTCTTCTAGTGACTTTAATTGGTCTTAGTTCATATATGATGTTTGAACCTGGTAATTGTAGCAGCAATGTTCAAATCACCCAAATCGATGAACAATAATAATGGCAAAGATAAACCAAATTCTTAAGCAGATTGTGTTTGATTGATTATGGTGGCAAGAACTAAAACATTATTTTATAATCACTAAATTGGAAATTCATAACATACATCTCTCATGAGGTCCCCTGATCCTCCTTTCCCAGGATGACCTTGCCATCTTTATACTTCTTTTGCCAATACTTGAAAAATTCAACATTTGCTTTATGGTCAATATCCCACTGTCCCTTTTCTAGAACATGGAACAAGACAGCTTTTAATATCAAAGTTCCTAAACAGCATCTTAGTTACTTGTTTTTCTCTGGTTTTTTCTTTTTTGTATTCTTTAGTATATAAGCTTCTTCATTGTTCATCACACTATTGAAAGAAAACTATATTATTTCCAGTACTTCCAAAACAACAAAGCATATTCTGGAGAAGGAACTTAGAAGAAACCATGGGAAAAGAATACTTGACATCACCACTCCAATTGCAGATTATTCGTTCAAGCATTTGGTATTACTTTAGGCACAGCTGAACAGGGTTGAAGGCTGCCTAATTATACCTAATTCAACCTCAATCGCTAGAATGAATATGCATTAGAGCATTACTTTATCATACTCCCATTTTCAGCTTCACTTCATTTCTTCCTCGTATTTCATTTCTAACCAGCTTTCAAACAACCAAATTCGAATTGTAAATAAAACCAAGAAGCATGTGTAAACAGCAGAGTCACCAAATCCTACAAAAAGGAAAGTTTCAAAACATGGCCACCATATCCTACTCTGTACTAGTATCCAAGTTCAGTCAACTTCTCAAACCAAAAGAAGAATTTTCTCAGCATAAACAGTTAATATCAACAGCAACTACTTCAAGCTAGAAGCCAAAGAGTTAAAACCACAAATAGGAAGAGTCCAAAGGCATTAAACATACAAGTTTAAGAGAGATAAGCATGGAACCTGATCTGATTCAGCGAATAAAGAAGCCAAAGAATGAAGCTGGTTCTTGCTGACATTGAAATGCTCTAGCAAGATTCGAGCTTTTTCTTCACACAAGTCTGGAGTCTTCTCCTTCCTACTCAAAGCCCCAGCATTCAAAACTGAGAGAAAACAAATGAGGCCAATAATAACTCCTAAAAGCCACAATAACAGAAACTTTCTCCTCCATTTCCTGACACAATTAGACCCATGCAAAGGCTCCTTTGACTTCTTCAGCTTCAAATTGGCCGGCAATCTGCCACTAAAGCCAGAAAGCTTGCAATTCAAGGACATCTTAAGCAAAACCCACCTGCATATCTTCAAAATGAGTCTTGAGAGCTTAAGAAAAACCCCAGCCACAGCCGAAAAACTCATCAAAACCAAGGCTTTAAGAGAGCCCCAGTAAGAAGATTCAAGTAGATTGCAGGAAACGCAGTTGATTCATCACCAAATCCAGCACCCAAAAGTCATTAAAATCCGAGCGTCAAAAGAACCCACCAGGAAAATTCAACTAAAAAGTGAAAATGCAAGAAACCCAGCTGATTTTTTCACCAGACCCAGCTTGAATTACTTACCATATCAAGAATATATAGTGGTCCAACCTCTTTGATCTCCTCTCTGTCCTCTACTTTACGGTTTAATACTTAGTTTCTTTCCCCTCACTCTGCCAAGCTTTTAAACCCCATCAAAACCACACCACTTTTGAAGAATACAAAGGAGAGAAGAATCATGCCAAAAGAGAAGCTGAACCGAACCCAGTTGTTATTTCGCCTAACTGCAATGGAATCATTAATGGGATAAGCAAAAAAATGGTTTTTCCCGTAACTGGTTATTTCCATCTCCCCCAGCTCTGTACAGAAGAAAGAAGCATCAAGTTTGAAACTTTATGTGAAAAAACAAAAGCAAAACTCATTATGAAGAAAATTTGGATGAAACCCAGTTGGTTTCTCTGCATACCCAACTGGAATCAATAATCAGAGTGGGATAAAAAAATAAAAATAAAAATAAAAATAAAGGTGCCTCCTTTTTCCCTCTTTAACCCCCCCTCTCACTCTCTCTCCTCAGTTTGGTGCTGTGCATTTGTTATTGAGGTTGGGCACATCATTATCTCATCATCTAGTGGGGAAGGTTAAGGCAAAAAAGCAAAACAAACCCAAGATCAAAATCACCCCCATCTATCAAAAATACCATACATTTTTTAATTTAATTTTTTTTTTTTTTATGCCCCCTCCTCTTTTTTTTTATTCAAATTTACTTCTCTTTTGTTCTTCTTCGTCTCTTTTGCTTTTGCAAGACTTGAAAGAGACAGCACCATTCAGCGTTTAAAGACGGGGTATTTGTTTTCTGCTGCTGTTCAGATATACGGATTTAGATAGAGAGAGTCTCTAGAGAGAGAAAGAGTCTGACACAGTTAGAGAGAGAGAGAGGCAAGCAGGCAGGCATCTATGAATTTAATCCCCCCCCCCCTTTTGGCCCCAAAAGTCGCCAATAAATCGGCTGGCTCTCTAGTCTCTCCAAGGAATGGTGGTGCTAACGCGCGCCAGGGGTTTGGGATTCTTAACGTACACTTTATACTTGGAAGATATAATTGATGATGTGGGCATCCATGACCCACGTATGTCGGCTACATACCTTACCCACCACTATATAATATTGGAGAATATATATGACAAGGGCACAGGGACAATGTGACTCAGTAAAGCCACCATTAAATTAATCTCAATTAAATCCAAAACCATGATTAGTTTGACCATCACTTTGGAAAATATTATATTTCTTAGGGCATCCCCCTAATGTTGAATGCTGTAAAATTTTGGTTCAACCCATGTTGTAAAACATTGTACAAGTCCTTAACTGTAATCCAATGATTATTAAGAAATTTTGAATTAAATTAAATTAAATTAAATATCCATAAAATTGTATAAAAGCTTCTAAATGAATGGTGGAGATGGAAGCTTGATTGAACTCAGAAGCCAACAAGATTGGTTAATCCAACCCTACAATGGTGGACCCACATGAAATAATTTTTTGATTTGTAAATGAGGGCTAAAGCTATGGGTTGGGTTTGCATGATGAAACTAAAAGTTAGAGAAGCCAAACAAAAAGGGGTTCATTTTGATGTGCCATTTATGTCAAAACATTGAGAAAAAAAAATTGTGGGTTCCATCACACATGCCCAACTTCTATCAACCACTAAAGACTTCTAACACAAAGACCATAATGGTTGGTGTTTGATCACCAAAGGGTTTTTACCCACAAACCCAAAAAAATAAAACAAAGAAAAAGAGAACCCTAATCCTCTCCATTCATTTGATGGGCCTTTGGGGTCCCATACCTCTTTGTAAGTCACTTTAATATCATGGCCATTGGAAGCTTTATCCTTTCTTTCTTGTGTCATCTTCTCTTTTCGTTTCTAGCAATAGGAAGAACTACCAAGTACATGTAACAAGTGCCTCATTGTATGGGCCATATTGGGCAACAAACATTTAGGTTCAATTATTACTAGATCAAGGTGGCCTTTAGACCCACCACCATCTGTATTCTTAATTCTTTCCCCCAAGGAAGATTTGTTGTAATCAATATGTACACATCATAGTATTACCCCTTCTAATTCATTCATTTTGCACCATATGGAAAAAATAAAGGAAAATTCATAATTAAGACATGATGAAATTAGGGTTAGAAATGGTTCTTATTTGTGAGTCAACATCGATGACTTTAATAACCAACCAGATATCATGAGTTAAAAAGAGTAGGTAAAACACTAATATTTAAAATAAGTATTTTCTTTTTAACATGAATTTTCTAGAAATAACAATGTTATCTTCGAGTTTTTTTTATATTAATTATTTAAATGTTTTTAAAGCGAAAGTACAACAAATAAGAATCTAATCTACCTTCGATAAAAATTGACATCCATTATGTCCCAACAATAATTTAATACAAAAAATTTTATTAAATAGTTACGTAGCGTGTACATAATTAAAGAACATTATAAGTAATGCAAACTTTTACGAGGAATATAAAACATTATCGATGTTTGAATTATTTTAAGTAATGTACTTCAATCTAACTTGGAATTCAAGTTTACATTACAAAGATATCTACCTGATTTGTTCATCCAACCCTCTAAATTATTTTAATAAAAAATCGTAATATTTAAATCCCTCATAACTCAATCAAATTCATGAAACCCCTTTAACCAAAATTTACGATAAACCCTAAACCCTACACACCATCCTCAAACATCATGTAATATTATAATTGGCAATGTGAAAAGGAAAGAAAAGCAAGAAATGGGGAGAAGTATTTTCCAATTGGGAATGTGCCCTAAAGGCTAAAATGGGCGTGTATAAAAATGAAATTTGTGGGAACAGTCCACATGCAAAAAGTGCTTGAAATTTATACCATATAATATTAAAAAAAAATGACCTTGGGGGTAGAATGTTAAGGTCATAGATAAAATAAAGTTTGGGGCAGTCCAAAAGAAATGGGTGGATCCAAATTTCAAAGTGAGTACAAAAAGACTTTGGAATCCGATATTGACATTGATATCCTCAGCTTCACTCATAGCTATGGTGATGCTTCCAACCCCACATTCTCCTCATCTTTAATCCCTTGGACGTTCTTTTATATTTTATTCCATGTCGTATTTGGGTTTGTTTGGCTGCTGAGAAAACAAAACAAAACGATAAAAAGGAAAGGAAAAATCTACGATACCAATTGTTTATCATACTAAACTTTTGATCTTTATAGTTTGAGTGTATAATGAAATCTTGGTTATCGGACATAAATATATAAATATTAGAGTTAAGGATATAACTTGGATAGGTTCATTGGATCGAAAGTTAATCGAACTCAACTCAAATTAAAAAAAATCAAATTTAATTTAATTTGACTTTAGATCAGAATATTTAAGTCAAATCTAATCAAACTTTATTTTTCTAAGTTTGAGTTAATCATAAACAAAATTTCAAAATAATAATAAAAAATATAAATAATTTATAAAATTTATAAAAAATGATATAATTATAATTTAATATTTTTCATCAAAATTTAAAAAGAAAATAAATAAAATAAAAATTATTATATAGAATAATAAAAATATTAAAGGATTTGGGTTATATTTGAAATGTTGAATCTAAATTGAATTTAAGTCGAAAAATGTTAGCCAGGTAAGAGTGAATAATAAAAATTATTATTTAAATTCTTTTGAGAATTGGGTTGTGTGGTTAATATATCCAAGTTTTATTCCTAATCAAAATTCATTTTTATTAAGATTCAATAATGATTACCAAACATGCCCTATTTCATCAAACAATAGAGATATATATATTTTTTATAATACAACACGACAAAAGGGAAAAATCTTTTAGGTAACTTTGTGCTATCCGATTTTCCCACTGTTTCCTCCCATTTTCTCCAGAACCAAACAAACAAACCCCAGAGAAGAAAAGAAAAGTCCAAAATCGGCACTCCGATTTTTACCATGTGAAAACATCGGGAGTGGTGAGTGTGGGGCCCATGACAGCTCGCTCTGACAAATCACGTTTCCTATCTTTTCTTACTTTGCCGCGATTATAAAAACCGCGAAACCACCAGGTGACGACACGTCGTCATCGTCACGTGGGTCCCACTGGCCAACCTTCGGTTCGGTTACAACCCCTTACGGAATCGATGTGGGACCCTTCTCCTTCCACTCTGCGACAAAGTTTTTTGAACATCAGTATTTTTTTTATGTCAGATTACCTAAATGCCCTTCGGACTCAACAAAAGGCGGTTGATTTTGTACGCGAGAGAGTGAAAATGTTCGGTACCCTTTGTGGAATGATGAAATTACTGAAATGGACAGATGTATTAAATTTTTATGGAACAGCTCAGAGGAGAGGACTTTGTGATTGATTTTGATTTGGTCCCACCACAAGTATTATTATTATTTTTATTTTTTTTAATAATATTTGCAATTTTTATTTATGATTTTCAATTTTCAAATGGGCATAAATTTTAAAATTTTTTATTATAGATTTAATAGAATTTAAAGTCATATCTATCATTCAATTAACTATTTCCTTTTTTAATTTATAAATAATTGTACTTTAAAATCATAGTTAATATTTTTTTATTTTAAAATTTGTCCATTTCAAACCATATTCAGTGAATTGTTCACACTTCACATCATGAAATAAATATTCCAACCCAAAACAGACTTGGGCGAGTAATTTCATTCTGACAATTAACACATTTAAAACATGTGAGAATTAGAAAATCACTAATTCTATATATAATATTTTTAAAAATAATTATTAAAATAAAATTTTATTTGACAACTTAAATATAAAAAATAATTTTTTTTTGTTTATTCTTCACAATTAAATTTATCTTTTTTCGTATTTGTAATATAAAATCGTTTATTTGATAGTTAATTTTTTTTTTAAAATGTTATAAACTTGATTTCGAAAACTGTTATGACTCACCTTTCAACAGAATTTGTACTATTCTGCTTTATAATATCTTGTGAGATTAAAAAAACATAATCCTTTCAAAGCACATCCAAAATTTTTAATTCAATTTAATTTTTAAATTTTTAGAATAGAAGCATCCACGTGACTCAAAAGAAAAGAGGGTGAGAAGGAGAGAAAGATTCTTGGGGGTGTTGCAGATAATATATTGATTAATAATTTATATTCCTCCATAATTAATTTATACATATTTTGAAAATTTTGTAAAGCTTTAATAGGAAAGATGTAATTAAAAACCCTACCCACAGCATCCACTTTTACATCAAAGTAATAATAGAATGTAATAGCCACCACTTTGGAGAGTTCTCCCAAGGCCATATCTAGGCTTTTATTCCATCTTCAATTATTATTATTATTATTTTAATTATTTTTTAGAAGATGGTTATCACATGTGAATCAGCCCACTTAGAATTTTCTAAATCAATTATGACTATGAGTAGGGCCCATGTACCTCTCACATTCCTAATCCATTTTCTTAAGCTTATAATTTGTAGGAGAACCTATTGGGCTTAATCCATCTTTGTATTTTGTGCTTGTACGTTTAGTGATGTGATTTTTGTCGACTGATTATGGGTCGATAATGACTTGTATTATGTTGAACTAATCAAATCCAAACATTGTTCACGTTTGGCCGGTTGGATTAGACCTCGGCATTCAGACCTTTATTTACAAACTTGCAAGAGCCCAATGTCTTAATCATTTCTAGGGTATGGATATGAATTGAGAGGAAGAGCTTATCCGAAAGTCACAGTGTCGTCAAAAAAAGTCTCTTAATCATTACTTTATATTTAGTCTGATTTCTTTGGTAACTATTTAATCTTATTTATTTATATTACTAAAATCGAAAATTTGTGAATGGTTGGGGAGAATGTAAAGAGAGTCTTTAGTCTTTCTTGCTCAATCGCTATGCCAAATGCCGATATTATTACTTGTTCTGGTGTTTGGTTTTGACTACAATTAAAGATGATCACAAATGCAGAGATGGGGTTACACCCTACAAGTAGTAGCCTCACCTAACATCCCTCTTCCAACACCATCTTTGATTGCCTTCTTGGGATGGTGACAAGACCCTTGGAACAAGTAGTTAGGGCACATGATGTGATGCAGATGAGAGGTCTGTGTTATGTAGATGGTGGGTCTTGTCCCTATCATTCATTATATATATATATATATATATACATATGCATGTCACCCTGTGCCCACATGCAAAGACCATTTCATTTAGGGTACCACCATCTAAACACTCAGCCCTAGTCTCAAGGGCATGCTTGCCTTTTGTCCTAAACATATGGGCACTGCCCAGTTGTTCAAAGCCATGGGCTCAGAGGGAAAGGGTAAGAACTCCCAGCTGATGTCCGGATTCTGGGGTGGTGCTGGTGGTCATGGTGGTGACAGTGAAGTGCCGACTGGAGATTATGAACCCTAAAAAACATCTAGGCTATGGCAATATGCTAAGATTGCAGTCAAATGTGAATAAAATAAAGGGCAAAGACAATGGCCAATTTGAATTCTAATGCTCACTCACTACTGGATTATCTAGAAAAAAAAATCACAGAAGGATTGTCTAATGGGGTAATCAAGATATATACATGATCGATCATGTTAGACCAAGTCCATGGACTAACCGACGAAATTTTAACAATAATGTGACCATTCATGCACTTGAATCCAAAATGTTTCGACAAAAGAATCAGTTTCCCAGCATCTTCAATCCCATCCTTTTAGGAATACATCAAAGAAGAATGTGATCAAACAATTCTAATCATATCTGATGACATATTTCCAGAAATGCTCCATTTCCTAATGCACAAACTTCTCCATCCAAACATTCTATATTTGCCTCTGATTGCAGAAGAACAGAAAGAACATGCTTTTAATTCCGAAAATATTTCCATATACAGAGCATCAGCATGCAGTTAAGGAAAAAACTCAACTACTTCCAAATGGGTTTGTGATTTGTAGACACCGCGGCCAACTTGTTTGCCATGAAGCAGACAAATGATCTTGTTGATACAAGGAATTATAAGAAACTGCACTCACTTCATACCACATTCAGGATTCTCAACAATGTGTTACAATTCCCACTTCATCTCCAATTTCATTTAGCCTCCTAAATAGGATTGCAACTGGCAAGGGAGATGTTCAAGAGTTGTCGCTCCAAATGTTTGCATGAGCTCCTAAAAAGGTGCAAGTGGAATCCGGTTGATGGATGAAGACGAAGAGGATTTGCTTGGTTATATTCGTTAGAGAATATGCCATCTAAAAGTAAAGATTGCTGGACATAACGCAGAGAGGAAAGTTGTCAATAGCCAAGCAAAACCGTCTTCATCCATCAACATGGCATCATGCATACTTAAAAAGGAGCTTAAGCCAACACTTTGAATTACAATTATTGCAGTATTCAAAAACATTAATATCCTGTTTCAGAGGCTAAAAAAATTTAGAAATTTGGAGGGACATTGCATCAGATTGGGATTGAATGGCTGAGAATGCAAATGCTCAACAGCAAGTGCAATTTTCTTATAGTTTTTCATCATTTGGCATCAACAAAGTAATTTCCATGCTCTGTAGCAAGCTAGGCGCGGTCTTAGCTTCAGCCGAAAATGAATTGATTAAGAAAGTGATAGTTATGTCGCCTCCAAAAAAACCCTCAATTAGACAAGAATGAGGGAAGGCACAACAAATGCATAAGAAATATGTATAAAATCACTACCATGACCACTGCATATGCCTGAAAACATAGGGAAAGAAGCTTCCCCGTCAACAGCAAATAATTTCTCTGCTGTCATTCAGAGAATTCAGGGCAAATATGTTGGCCCAGTTTGACACCATGACTACTGGGCATAACATAATGGGCATGCAATAAGAATGTATACGCATAAAGGGTTATCCATGTTTCTAGTAGCAAACACAGCCAGACAAGAAAAGAGATTCATGTCTACAGATGCATGGGAACAAATGGATAACACATTAACGCATATGCAACGAACAAACATCAGTTTATAATACTCCTAATGGTATCCAGCTATTTCCTTTTTGACCAGTATGGATGCCAGGTGAAAATGTCAAATCAAATATAATTTTGAAATTAGAACATAGCTTTTAAGTTCACAATTTCCAATAACATAGTCAATCTATCCAAACCACAAAGTCTGCATTTCTTATTATCAAGTTGAATTAACACATAGCATACCAGGAAGCATTCCATCAGGGATTGACCCAATAGGATTCCATCAGGGATTTGACCTGATAGGGTGGTGTTCACTTGGCTGGCATTCTGACTTCGGAGGGACATGATAAACATTTTTCAGCAGGTCCTGGATTTTTGAGAGCATCAGCATTTGTGAAGAGTCACCTGCACCATTACTCTGTGATGAACGCGAACTCTCCTGAAGCTTGATCTTCTCAAACAGATACTGCTTCTCGGCTTCAGCCTCGCTCAACCGGAGTTTCAGGTATCTGCTAGCATACTCCTCCTCTGATTTCTCTGACTTGGCAAGAGCAATCCTCTGCAGCCGCTCAGCCTCTCGCCTTGCCTCATTAGCCTTAAGCTGAAACATATCAGCCTCAGCCTGCTTGAGTCTCACAATGCTCTCCAACTCATCTATCTGTTGCTTCTTCCGTTGCCTCTCCAACTTCAATTCATTGACTTCCCTTGCCTTGTCCTCAAGCTCACGGTCACAAGCCTCAAGAGCCAAACGGGCTTTCTTGAACATCCTCAACTTCTCATCGGCCACCATTTCCATTTTTCTTACTGCCTCCTGCACCACCTCAGCAATTCGATTGCATGCCTCCTGAGGAGCTATCAGTCGTCCACCTTCCCCAGCTTCTGTGTTCTTTGGTGAGTCCACTTCAAGCTCTACATGAAGATGGTATATGCATAAGAAGGAAGTTACAAGAGAACAGCTGACTCTCCTATCCTAAAAAACCTAACAAGTTCAATTGGTAGCCTCCCACTTGGACACATCATGACTTAAGGAAGTGTAGCACACTCTCCTAATGTTAATAGAAAGATGCTCGCTACAACATATAGAAAACATATTCATCTGTGCAAAAAACTTGCCGAACACATTATTGTACATATTGGGTTTGAACATACACATTAGCTATGCAATCATTCCCAGCGGAGCATTCATAACATTTTTTTTTTTTGATAAGTAGCGGAGCATTTATAACATTAACATCATATTAATGTACATTACTATGATATCAATTTTTTATAGCAAGTAATAAGACACTCATGTCATACCAAAATTATGTTTTTGATATGCATGGAAATTATTCTATATTCAACATGCAATACAACATGGGACACAAGGATTTTTTTCCAACCATTAGGACTAGTGAATAATAACAGAAAGCCCAACTAATATGAAAAAATTCGATGTCTGGCAGCATATTTCATGGCCTGGTATAGAGAAATAATGCCATTCAGTAAGTGAAGAAGTATGCAGTCATGGCAACCTTTCAGTGATAGGTAAACTGGCTACCATTAAATATTAGAAAAAAAAGTAAAAGGGAAATAGATAAAGATTTCTTTTCTAAATAACAAATTTCTCCACACAATATTATGCAATAACTAAGATTATCAAAATGTTTGGCATAATATGTACCTTGAAAAAGCATCAATATCACTCTACAAGCTGCTGACTCAGGAACTCCACCTTTCATTTTTTCAATGAGTTCCTCGCACTTCCAAAAAAGTTTCCTTCCTCTGGTATCCTCACTCCCACGGAAAATTCTACTAACAAAATCAAGTTCTCTCATCAGAGCCTCACGGTCCCATGCAGGTGCACAATGTTGGAACACATCTTTAACCCAGCCTAACAGCTCTGATGTTCTATTGCAAGCACGGCACCTGAAGAGCATCTCACCAGCACCTGCTCCACTCTTAACAGAAGGGCCCATGCAAATTAGTACATCACGAATAGCACAATCTGTGTGAGTCCAATGAGAACACAGATCACAACCAATCCAACGGCAGGTATTCACTTCAAAATCAAACTTGTTACAGATAACACACATGCAAAGGTTGCAGAAGCCATTCCGAGTGGTGCATACTTCACAGGTACAATCCTCTGCAGGAAGCTGGTTTTGGCATGCTATATTTCTACACCTCTTATACACGAAAACTTCAATTAGTGAAGTTTGAGACAGACTAATATTTGGATGCAGGAATCCCTGAATACCAGTATTTATTGCAACCAGAATTTCCAGCTGCACCCTGTGAGCTCTAATCAAGGTCTTAGCAGTCAAATCAGACCTACTCTGAACAAGCTTCTGCAAAATCAAAAATTCCTCCCTATGTTGAGAACCACCATTTCCTTCAAGAATAATACGGAGCCTGCTTTTTAGCTCCTCTAGAAGCTCATCAGGCAGAAGAAGCATTCTTTCTGCAATCATTTCAACTCTTTCTCTTGCTATGTCGCGGAGAGTTAGCTTCTCCAGGTTAGAATACCGGCGAATGACTGACTGTTCAGGAATGTCATTATCCGTTTTCCCATTTGCCAGCTTCTTGCCCATTACAGCCTCAGCAGTGGGCCACGTTTCTCGTGAACTGGCACTCTCCGAAGGGGAGTCACGCACCTGATCA
The DNA here is from genome assembly GCF_030704535.1 of Vitis vinifera. NCBI lineage: Eukaryota > Viridiplantae > Streptophyta > Magnoliopsida > Vitales > Vitaceae > Vitis > Vitis vinifera. The sequence continues at coordinate 9,080,383 of NC_081816.1, read as the reverse complement.
GAGTTTGATCTGGGTTCCTGTGGATCAGGAGATGCACGGCCATCGGAAGAAACTAACGACAATGATGTTTGCAACCCTCCAGTCCTTGGCTGCTGACGGGGAGGCAACATTGTTGATTGAGGTTGATTGTGGATGTTAGACCCAGATGATGTCCCCATAGGAGAATCTCACCTATTCTGCAATCACAACAGAATAACCTTGATAATCTTTATCCACTGATCTTTAGTATGTTATAATCTCATGCACACAGCACGAGCCACAAGCACTATTACAGAAAAATTAATACAAGTTTTCACATTTTAAGCCAACACTAAAGCAAATTTGGAAACAGAAACATCATTGCTCTGATTAAACATTCAACTAACAAAAGATACTATTCCCATAAAACAGTCTTAACAGATTTAATGGGTAACCGAAGCACTAACCAAACCTCATAAATGGTAATATTATTTCATGAAAAAGAAAACCCATGGAAAAATTATCTAAAAGTAGCATACTGAGACTGAGACTTGCCAATAACAGTTAAACAATTCATCCAATACAAACCATGGCTAGAAGAAGCATTTATGTTGAGGAATATGTTCCAAAAGGAAAGGTTGAGGTCTTGTTTTCCAGAAAACACTTCCCTGAAATCTTGCTAAAGAAAAATCAACAATCAACCCATAAACAAAGTTCTATCATCAACTTTGGACAAATTTATGTCCTCTCAGCTGTATAGGAGGAAAAGAAGAAAAATCTGTCATACCCAATACCTTGTTTGGTAGCTGAGAAACAGAGATAAAAACAAAAATAAAAACCCTCAAATATGACATTTTCCATAGTTCCAGACCCAAAAAAAGCCCATTCTTTCCACAACTAAACATCCGAAAAACCATAAAATTCTTTTCCTTTTCGTTTCTTCATGTTTCTTTGAAACCAAACACAAACAAAAGCTTATATTCTTCTGAAGGAAAACCTTCCCAGCATGCTTTCCTATCAAACAGAAAGACAAAGACAAAAAAAACCCGGTTTTTCTTTTCAATTTCATGCCAGAAACACAAAGTTCAAATTGGATCAGGAAAGCACAAAATCAAAAAATTGAAAATGAAAATAAGAACTAAAAAATAAAAACAAAACGAAACGAAGCATAATCATAAATTCCGTAACATAAACACATGACTAAAATTAAATCAACAGAAATTCAACCAGATCATAACAAAACCACAAACATTCATAAAAAGTTCAAAAAACTCAACCATAAATTACCAAATAAAAAACCACGAGTAGATCAAAGAACATAGATTTCAAAAAACGGAGAAATTCAACAAAAGAGCTTGGGCTTTTTCTTACCTTAGAAACCCTAACAAGGCTGTTCAGACTTCAGACATGAGCGACCACCACAAAAAGAGCTGAATCAAATGGGAAGAAGAATACGGAAAAAAAAAATGAAGATAAATAAGAGTCACCGGCAAAGCCGGTGGACTGCGGGTTGACCGGCTGTAGTAGGTCGTTGTCTTCGCCGCGTGCTGACCTGGACTGTCCGTAGGTTTGACCAGGGAACAGCTCCGTCCTTAGGGTGGTAAAGGATTTTAAAATTTTAATACAAATTAATTTAAATTTTATAATTATAAATTAATTGAGATGTAAAAATTAAAAAAAAAATTAAGAAAAAAACAAGAGAGAGAAAAAGAACCATGATTTCCTATTAATATTTATTTTGACTCATTTTTATATTTCATTAAAAATAAAAAAATTCGTCAAACTTAAAACTTTTTTTTTTTTAAATTAAAAAAAAAAAAAATATCAAGCTTATCATTTAAGTTTAGAACACTTTCATTTTCAAAAGTCCGCTTCTCGAGGAATGTTTTCAAAAACAATTTTTAAAAAATCATTCCTAAAACGAGTTCTTAATAGTTTTCACGACTTATTCTTTGAAACACCACATACAATGCAAAAAATTTGAAGTATTCTTCATATTTTCCACTACTTAAAATACTTTACAAAATATAACTCTCCACAAAAAATAAAAATATTTGAAAATATCTTAAAACCGATTTTCTTTAAAATATAAAACAATCATCTAATGTTTACAAATTTTGAACAGAACAATTTTCTTGAAATTTATTCTTAAAACATATTTTATAAATAGATTCAAAATTTAGGAATTATTTTAAAAACACTTCCTAAAAGAGCTCTTAAAATCTCATAAGGGTGTTTGGGGAGCAGGCTAGGTGTGGAGGACTAGGCACTTGCTAAGCCATTTACTGAAACCAAAAATTTTGATTCCAATAATTTTCAAAATGGTTCTCAAGCTTATAATTTTAAAAACAAAAATATAACCAATGGAAAGAAAATCAACAACCATCCCTGTCATGGGAAGCTTCATTTTTTGTCTTCTTTAATTATAGTAAGTAGTTGTACTGGGTTTGACGAATATGTTGCATACGACCACAAACACTTGGACTCTGATAAACAATTACAAACCAAATGAGAAGAGTTGAGGAAGTTCCAAGCTTGTTCACAGTATGGAGTTCTCATGCCACAGAAAAACAGGAGAGAGACCCAAAAATTTTGCCATCCAAATCCAGAAGGCTACTGCAATCAAGTTGGATTCATATGCAAACCAAAGCATAGACAGCTTGACACAGTTTTGTGCGTTCTTGAAAGGCTAAAGCAGACAGAAGAGACCATTTTCCACCAAAACTCATCTACTCTCACTCATCACTGCCCATGAATTTCCTACACTTGATGAACTCACTCCCTCCCTCCTAGAGCCGTCTACTGTAATAGTAGCATATATGAATAGATACATGAAATGAAAAATGATGTGGGTGCTCCTCATTTCTGATTACCAGCTTCGACTGGCTCGACTACCTCTGCTTCCAGTGTCTGTGTGTTGTTAGGTTCAGCTGCAGGGACTTGGCTCCCAGCATCGGGTGATGCCCACTTGCCTGAAAGAGCCATGCCCATCATCTCATATATTTTCCCACCAAGTTGTGCTGGATTCTCAGGCTGCAACAATCAGAAGATGAAATGACATTTCAGATACCTGATAAGTACCCTTTGCAGGCAGGCATATCAACCAAAAATCTAGTGTGAAGTACATGGAATTGAATTCACAGAAGGATCTCAAAACTGTTTTGGGCATTAATAAGGCCATGCCTGCCACTAACACCTTTTCTGGAAATAAGCATCTTAGAAGCAGTACCCACAATGGTCAACTGCCCATTCAGTTTACTAACCTAGGCCATCATGTATTTTCCCGTTTTGTAACATATTCCACCCTAAAAGTCCAATTTAGGAGACTGGTTGCCAGGTGCATCTGAGCACCAAAAATTTAGATTTAGTTTGAAAGAAGTTTTAACCTTCTCTCTGAAACTCAGAGTGATTGTTCTTTTAATGAAGTTCTCCCTATGAAAGTAAGGAGCTCTTCAGAAGTTTGCCCCATTAATTCACTTCTCAAGGAAAGAGAGCATTGGGGTTGCTTATTTTCCTTACAACTCGGTTAAAGTGATGCTTGATATTCCTGAATCCTATGTCCTTCAAAATTCAAAACTACTGAAACCAGAACATTAAAGCATTTGAATTAAGGAGAGGTACGATCAAACTCACAGTGAAACCACTAGAAATTAAAGCTGTGTCATATAAAAGGTCAATAGCTCTCAGGGCCTCTTCATCATCTGGGCCACTCTTGCATGCAGCCTGCATCAGCCACCAAAAAAGATTTAAATTCACATCATGCTTACATGTCATATATTTATGAAGTATGGAGAGTATATTTCATATTAATGACCATACATTCAAGTTTTTAATAATCGGGTGTTCAGGGTTGATCTCAAACACCCTTCTGCCCCTCATGAAATCCAGGCTAGAGGTATCACCAACTGCTTGCGCCTTCATTAGCCTGCAATTCCAATTTTCCATTAAATATGCTTCAAATGGAACTCCTAACATACCAACTAATCAGCAATTAGAAAGAACTTCACCTCTCCATGTTGGCAGACCAACCAAACTTCCCAGATACAAGAACACAAGGTGATGTGCTGAGCCGGTTTGAAATTTGAACACTTGCAACTTTGTCACCCAATCTTTTCTTAATCCAATCGCAAGTTTGGCCAAACTCCTGCTTCATCTCCTTCTCCTTCTCCTCACTCTTATCACCTGCCAAAATTTTAATAATAGGCAATATTCATCATTGTTAAGGGGAGCCCAAATAATCTAAATGATAAGATGGAACAGAAGGAAGAAACCACATCCACATTCCACATAAGATAGACATAGCTAATACTACAAAGGTTCAGTCCAGAAACTCCACTAACACCAACTAATACATTGTTTTTCCTACTGTTTTCAGGTAACCAGATCAGCAAAGTAAAATTAAGCTAGACCCAATTTCCCTCAGAATGAGAAGCAACAAATCTCAAAATAAGTCATCCTCACCAACAGCCATATGAAAGCACAAAAGAAAAAGAAAAACTTCCGTGCATCCTCCTAACCTGGAATTAAAAATTTCAAAGTCAACAAGGTTTCAGTAGACTAACCTATATCCAAGTCTTCTTTGCTAATATCAACAAAATTCTTCTCCTTGTATGACTTCAGGTTCGTGATGGCAACCTCATCAATGGGATCAACTAAGAAAAGCACCTACAAAGACACCATGGAAGATATCTTTAAATACAAGCAGAAGGGCTTGTTCATGAACCAAACACCATTAACTCACTATAAGTTATTAAGAAGACAAGCACATACTTCAAGATCCTTCTCAAGAAGTTTCTCCAAGAAGGGTGTGTTCCTTGCACTTGTCACACTGTCAGAAGCAATGTAATAGATATCCTTTTGTTCCAGCTTCATATTCTCAACATACTCGTCTAAGCTGATCATCTCATTTTCACTTTGCGAAGAGAAAAATCTAAGCAAGGGAGCAAGGCGCTTGTGATTTTCACGATCTTCAATACAACCCAATTTTAGGTGTTTGCCAAAGTTCTCCCAGAACTTCTCATAGTCCTATAATAAACAGTGAAAAGCTTCATTAGCAAACAAAGAAAACGGATAAATGGCATTCCTCCATCCAGAGCTGCAGATGAGTCATTAAGGACTGAATAAGGTAGTGTTGAAATTCATTGCAACTTGTAAGCAATCATAGAAAGACAATATGCTGCAATCGATCATGAGAATGAATGAGAGCATGCTAGAGATGTAGCATTGACTGAAGGATGTCAAATGTAGTTCCAGCTTGCCATGCATGAACAAACACGGGAAAAATATTGAAACAATTTTATGCAAAATGCTAGACAGCACTAAAAACAGATGTTCAACCCTCATGGATGTCACAAGAATGTCACAGCCTTCTAAAAAAACAAGAAACAGATACAAGAGAGCAAAACCAACTAAAGAGACAAAGTCATACTTCTCTGTTCTCACTCAAGGATATGCCTAGAATCATGTCAAAAGCCTTTCGAACCAAACGCTTCCTCATAATCCGTACCTTCAAAACAGAACAAAAAGAACTCGATTTATCAAAACCAATTACACAACCTCTCCAAAGGCTTTCCTACCATGAGACTTGTGCTCGATGAACTTACAATACGACTTTCTTGAAGAATTTCACGTGAGACATTGAGGGGAAGGTCATTTGAATCCACAACACCTTTGACGAAACTCAGGTATCGTGGGAACTATACCAGCCAAAATAGAGACAATGGTCACCAGAGAGCTTACACTTCAAAGTCATGCATTCAAGCAAGTGAAAACTTCATATTCTTCTTACCAATTCTCCATCAAAGTCATCTGAAATGAAGACCCGTTTAACATAGAGCCTTATATTTTTTGTTTTAGGATTGACTATGTCTTCTTTTCCCATGGGAGCAATAGCTGGCACATAGAGTATAGACCTGAACTCCACCTCACCCTGTCCAAAACAGGAAAATCATCAGTGGGTATGCATAGGTAAGGCAACAATTTAAAACTACATATCCAATCAACAACAAAATTATGCAAGGGAAGGCTTTAAGTAAATTAAAGCCATAATTTTCATTGGACTTATAATTTAGATACTTGTCACTTGAGTTTTAGAAATGGATTTTTTTATCACAGCATACCACCTACATGAGAGTTTCTCTAATTGAGAAAATTAAGGTGCACCAAAGGTCAAATAATGGAACTGCGATAACCATTATTACCTCTGTTGTGAAGTGTGACGATGCTAAAGGATCCAAATACTCATTGAAGGCTTTCTTGTAAAATTCATTGTACTCCTCTGTAGAGACTTCTTTGGGGTTGCGAAGCTGAAATACCAAACAAATAATGTCTCAGTTTTTCTGTAGAATAGTGTTCATTTTAGAAACACGATAAGATAAGGAAACAGCATTCCTAAGGCTCACCCATATTGGTTGAGTCTCATTAGTCTGCTCCCAGTCCCAGTAGCGCTCAACAACAGTCTTGGTTTTCTTCTTCTTCTGCTATGAAAAAAGAACAAAAGTTAACCATGATCAGCAGTAGTATGGTTCTAGGAAAAGGTATGGAACATGTGTTTGATATTACAGAAAATCCAGCCAAACCAGTAGAGAAAAGTACCTCAGCCTTCTCATCTTGTTCATCCTTTTTTGCTTCAGCTGGATCCTCTTCAACCTCGACCTGTAATAGAGGTGAAATTATGAGAATATATGAAAGGAAGATAACACTTGAATACTTTGAAAATGTTAAAAGAATGTGTAATGTACGGAGGCAAGTTGATAAAATTAGCCAATTAGACATAAATCTCATGAAAGGCACACTTGAAAAGCTGATAATATGTTGACCAAGTTATAATACCTCTTTAGTGTATCCCTTTTCCTGCCAGGTGTAGATTGGGAATGAAACAAATTGCGAATAGTTTTTCACAAGCTTCTGAACCCTTTCTGGATGTGCAAAATCTTTGTCATCACGCTGAATGTTGGAAGACAGGAAACAACAGTAAGGTTTACTACAAGGGTGGATAAAGTGGCTAATAGAAACTCAAAACAAACATTATCTCTTAACTTACCTTAAGATATAATGTAAGGCGGGTTCCTCTCGGAATCAGCTTTTCTGGGTCTGTCTCCTCTCGAATGGTATAGGAGCTAGCATCAGCCTTTCCTTCCCATACATATTGTTTATCAGATTTTGGGCTCTTTGTTGAGACAACAACCTTTAAAAACAAGAGAAACATAATTAACATATGGGATTCTAAATCATGAGGAGAACAAAGTGGAAAGCAATATATACCCGATCAGAAACTAGGAATGCTGAATAAAATCCAACACCAAATTGACCAATTAAATTGCTGTCAGCACCAGAATCCTTGCTCTCCTGGAAAAACAATCCAGTTTCTTCTATGAATGACCTTAACCAATGCACTTAAACAGAAAACTGACAATAACGGTTTGAAGAAAACAGCACCTTCACTGCCTTTAAGAACTTTGCAGTTCCACTTTGTGCAATAGTTCCCAGGCAGTCAACAAGTTCTTGCCGAGTCATACCAATTCCTGAATCACTGCATAGAGCATAGATAGTCACTTTGCATGGGACAGAAGCGCATTGTTGAAAACAGTGTTCATGGCTATAGAGCTTACGTGAGATGAATGATCCCGTTATCTTTATCGGTTTGGATACGGATATCAAGATCAAGACCATCCTTTAAGAGCTGAGGCTCTGTAACACTAAGAAAGCGCAGCTTGTCCAAGGCATCGCTTGCATTGCTATAATTCAAATAGGGATGATAGGTTATGGAGAGAAATAATAAGCATCTAATTTGCATTAGAAAGAATCATTAAGCATAGCTTAACTTTCAATTCCAATCTATAGAATAACTACTGGTAGCAAACACAATCTATAGAAATCCCAATGTAACAGCATGACAGTATCTACCCTTAGTACTACTCTAAGCTTAAGGGGACTCATGGGTTTGAACACTCAATATCAACACAGGTCTCTAAAACCCTTACAAATAAACTTCTAAAGAGCATTTTGACACAAGTACCATGCATGCATCTATGACATACAAGAAACAAAATTGGCATTGGAACAACTAATAGGATGTGACATGCCTGATAAGCTCCCGAAGAAAAACCTCTTTGTTGCTGTATAAGCTGTGAACAATAAGGTCCATGAGACGACTAACCTGCCACCAAGGAGAAAACAATGACAAACACAAATTAATCTATGCTTTAAAAGAAAACAAAATTCAATCCATGCTTACAATGAGACTTAAACAATCACACTGCTGAAATGGCATACCTCTGCTTGATACTCAAATTTCTCAGCGGGTGGATCTGATGCATCAGATGCTGCTGCAGTTGACTCGTACCGGTTACCAAGTAGCAGACCATTTCTCAGGTTTAATTGTGTTGAATTTCTACCCGCATCAGATCTCCCACTTGCTAATACCGAGTACCATCTGAGTTTGGCATCATTCTGCCCAACCTACCAATTGTCAAAACATCTGTAACACTCCATGTTCACAAAAAAGAACAGTTCCACACAGGACTGGAACAAAATTCACAACATATGGGAATACCCATCAACGGTTACTCATTCAACAATCTATGCTCAGTTGAGAAGACAACACGACCTGATAATATTCAATGTCAACAAAAGTAGAGCCCTCCTACCAAGGGCTGAAACAAAATTCACAATCTAATAAAATGATTCATCATCATCATCTACTTCCTAAAACACACTGAATTCAAGCAATAAAATCCCAGGCACGCGAAAAAATCACAAAAATCATTTCTAGGTATTTGATAAAATGTCCAAACGAACTCGCAGGAGCTCCACTCTGTAAACATCATTTGAATGATGCAGAAGAAACAACTCACAGAGAAAACTCAAATAATCAGGAAATAGAAACAAGTTCATATTTCTTTCAACAGAAGAAACGAACTTTCACAAAACATAAACGGTTTTTTTTTTTTTTTTGGCTAAAACTGAAACCAACCCAAATCGATAAATACTGTCCCGGTACTAGGGTTTTTGAGGATATACCGAATCGTTAAAAGGAGAGGCGGGAGTGATAGGAGCCGGGGCGGTCCGGCGAGCTGCACCGGTGGTGCGAAGGACAGCAATAGAACGCCTTGAAAGCCTGTGCATTGCGGGAAGCTGGAAATGAAGAGACTGGTAGACTTTTTGCTCTGAGACCAAGTAAATGAAATGAGGGTTGGGCCTTTCTAGGGTTTTAGTAGGGTTTTGGAGACGGGTTGAAGAAGCTTCTGGAGATGCATTTACTATTTCCATTTTTTTTTTCTTTTAATGGTAAATCATATATATGTTTTTGGGTGTTTTGGTCATTTTGTTGGCACTCACCTGATTTTTCCTTCACACCTATTTCTTCCTAGTTTATTTTTTCAATTTTTTATATGAAGGTAATGCACTCTCTCTTAAAAATTTCTAATTTTTTATATTTTTAATCATTATATTATGTTTTGAGAAGAAATTATCAAAAAAATTATTTTGAATAAAAAATCTATAAAAATATTTTTACATTAAATGATCATTTTTTGTTCTAAAAATAAAAAAATATCTTTAAAAATCATTTTTCTATAACAATTTTCAACAATCTAATTGAATTTTATCTGCATAAAACTTCTATTAAAAAATTTTAATAATCAAAACTTTTTGTTAAATTTTTAACTTCTTTTTATATTAAATTGAATAAAATTCATATTTTTCTCTGATAAAAGATGTTATTAATTTTATAATAGAAATTTCAAATATTAGTTTTAATGTAAAAAATATTAATTATCATGATAAATAAATTTACGTAACTAAATGGAAATATTTTTTTGTGGCTCTCATACATCCATTAGAAAAATTTTGACCATGTAATAAAATAATTAATAAATTTTTTCTTCATATATTGGTTTTCAAGTTCTCTTTTTTCTAGAAAAAAGGCTTGAAATGATATACATGAATTTTTTTGGGGGGTTATTAGTTATAATTATTAATTATTTTAGTAACACTATATGTGTCTACTAGTATTTTTAAATTTTTAATATTAAGGTGATTTTTGAATTATTTTTTGTAATTTGTAAGAAAAATCAAATATAAAATTTTTATTAAAAATTATCATATTAATTATTTAAAATGTATAAAAATGTTAGAAATTGGCCATAAACAAAATAATAATAATAATAATAATAATATTTTTATATGAAAAGTTACATTTTTATTGTCAAAAGTTATTAGAAATTGCCATAAAAAACAGAAATAATATCGGTGCATAAAAACAGAAATAAAATCTTTATGAATATTATAAAAATATATATTTATTATCAATGATTTAGTTTCTAAGTCAACAAAATTCACTTATTTTGCCCTCAACATAATTGATTCAAACCTTGTAAACGGTAATGATTTGAATATCCATGAATATTAATATTTACATATATTTTTTTTTATCATATAAAAAGTCTTCGAGGAAGCACTTTTAAACTTTTTAATATTTGAAATTTTTTATCTTGTAAGCTTCCAAGAATCACCGATGCATTAAAAGTGTTTTTAATCTTTTTAATATTTGAAAGATAAAAATTTTTACATGTTAGAAAGATTAAAAGACCACCTTAAAATAACTATCAAATGCATTTTTAAAGTACGTATAAAAGCGATTTTAGGAAGCTTTTCTAATTTTTTTAATACTTAAAAACTTTTATCTTTTAAATATTAAAAAAACTAAAAACATAGTGTGAAACGCAATCTTAATACACATACACCATCCATTTTAAGAAAACGAAGAATAAAGTCTTCAAACATGTTTCAAGCTTTTGTTGAAAATAGTTTTTTGCTTTTCTTCAGCAGCATTTTGCATTTTTCTAACCTATGATATAGGTAAAACCGACTCTCATGGTTTGTAGGACCCAAAATCCATGGATTTAACAGCTAACATCAACTTCAGCTCTGGGTACACCAAAAATTTTCCCAGGAAAATATCAGGGCTCTTCACAACAACATGGATTCCCCGTTAATTCTACAACTCGAAACGATTTCGGAAGATTCTGAGCTTCTGCCCATATCATCCCATGTTGCCGAGAATGAAGCTGGGGAAGAAGATGACGAGAAAACACATGAAGTCGATCACGAGAAAGATTAATTACATTACTCCTTGGTCATACTTACAAAACCAAAAAAAAAAAACAAAGAGAAGGAAAGAAAGAAAAATTTTCCTACAGATGAAGAGAAGTATCCACGTCTGAACTATCAAAACTATTTGATGGGCTGACAAAGTTTGGTTCCACCGGCCACAAGCTTGACGACCGCGGGGTCATCTTCTTGATGGGTCGGGAATCAGCACACTTGACCTTCTGATTCGAGTTAGGTCCAAGGGAGAGGAAATCTTGATTGACAGGTTGCCTATATGGCCGGATGGTCTCGGGTTGGCCGGACAACAGCTTGCCTGAATCCAAAAGCATGGCTGGAGCGATCCTTTCAGACTCTGAGAAAAGCTTTAGCAGCTCTTTTTCCTCACGTCTCTCCTTCACCCTCTGCAACTGCCTGAACCTCTCTTGGAGGAGAGCGATGGAGGAGCTAACCATGGTCGGGTCACTACCCTGCCTACCCATTTGAGAGCTCAATCACGGGGAATATTGATGGGAACTAAGAGGTACATGTATATATATAGGAGAAGACAGGGTTTCTGCTAAGCATTAGTTTATACACTATGATGCTCTCTAATTCATTCTGGGTGATATAATAGCTTGGAGAATCGGCTGCTGAGGAGCAAAATCCAAGAGGAAAGGCTGTTAAAGACTAATAGTAAAGATACGGGTTGGTGGATGTGAAGGCAAAAGGACCTTTTAAGATAGAAAGAGGGTGGGAGATAAAGGCCAAAGGAGGGTGGAGAGTAGCATTTGGAAGGATGTCTTAAAGGGAATAAAAGGTTAGGTGATGTTGTGTGGGCTGGTCTTTAAAACCCTGTTGGCTTGGGAGAAGATGGAAGCTGTTTTGGAAGGATCTGAAGGGATATTATTTCTTTTATCTGCTTCTATTCCTATTTTTCAATGGAGTTGGGATTGGAGAGAAGCAGGTGTCGATAAAAGACAAAGGATTAGAAGGAATAATTCTGGAGATTGATGTTGTGATTGGAACCTTGTGAAGGAAAGAGAGAGGAAAGACACCAACATGGCCCCTCTTCATCTATACATTACACAGAGATAGGAGTCCTACCCATGTGCTCATTCTGCCTTTTAAACCCATTACTTTCATAGGATCCTACCTTTCTGCATATCAACATAACTTCTATCTTTGCTTTCCTCAGAGTCAGAAATTTTTTTTTTGACCCCACTTCAAATATCCAAATGGTTATACTTACATCATTCAACTTGTCTAGGACCCCCAGAGTTCGATACAACACTGACAGCTCTACCTTAGGAAAGTGCTAGTTTACCATACAATCTGACCTATCAAAATAAATAGATATAAATAGATAGCTAGTTTGATAGGTTTGAGTTCAAGATCAATCTTACCCACGGACAACATCACAACACTGATAAGGCTTTTCACTACCTATCACAAGATGTGTTCCAGTGGGAAGCATTTTTGTGCAAAATTTACCAGAGTCTGCTAACCATTGTGTCCAAAGACCACTGGTTCTTGAAGTCGGTCCTCTCTAAGTTACAGCACACAGAGTGAGACAGTACATCATTGATTTGTTTCTTGGAACCATTCTATAATTGTGTTTGAGGTTGGGTGCTAATGGAGGAGCAACACTAGCATTCAAAACTTTCCCTAAATCAAAGGACAATTATGGATATGTCATCAAGTGAACCCACCCTTAAAAAAGCAATGCAGCTGATGTGGACACCATTAAACCCAGCAAGGGCATTCAGGCACCATCAAACCTTAATTTACAGTCCCTAAAGTAGGAATTTCACATTCTGGACACAAATTCAAGGAGTAGTGGGGTCACTAGAATGGTTTAAGACCATAAACTATCATATTGGTCTTGTGGGTAAACTTTTCCACAATTTTATGAAACGGTGCATTATTTTAGTGGATTCCTTTTCACCAAAATTGGAAGAAATTTGTTTTTGACTTGTTTTTTTTTTTCCAACATGACGGAAAGCAGGCTTACCATGTTAGTTTCTATTTGTAATTAGCTGCATTATCACCTAAGCATATTCATCAAGGACAGTATCTGTCATAACTTCCATTGTTTAAATGGAAGTCATTTCCTAATAAAGTTGATTTTCAACAGCTTGAAACAAACAAACTTGAAGTTTACACGATGAAGACAATCACATGCATTATTAAAGTTGTTACAATTTGAAGTCACTACTGTATTATATTTACTACGAAGGAAATAATTTCTGTCACAAAACCAAGGAAACAAATTCCATTGCCAAGAAAAAGAACCAACAATGGACCTAACAAACTTTTATATGGTGGGAGAGGTTTAAACTGACAATATATAGATTCAATACCTCCTTGATGAGGTGGCCAAATGAAAGGTGGACTAGCTTCCAAAAAATGACTTCTAACAGAACTTCAATTATTGGGAGGAAAATATGACATATATATTTTCCTGACCATTGCAAGGAAATGAGAGAGAGATCATATACAATACAGTGCATATGATTTGAAGCACAGAGGTGTCTGATGCAGTTCTCTTACTGCTTCAGAAGGAGAACAATTTGCACCTGTTTTTAATAGGTAATTTCCATAAAATATTTCAGCAAGTTAAACTCTTGCGTAGCTCCTCACAAAGAAAAGCAAATAGTCTTGTGTTTAGGAATGACACAAATCTCCAACCCAGCTGTAGGATAATTACTTCTAACATAAGAAAAGAGATATCAAACTCTATTGGCCATGAGTAAGTCTTTCTTCCTCACGATTCATTCTGAATGAAACTTGAGCATTGATTCTCATACTGAAACAGAAATTTCACAGTGATACCAAAATGCATGTGTAGAATTGGACCTTCTCCATTGAGTTCAGTCATGTTCAATTAATGATCATGATTGATCATACCCCATTACTATTATCAGTTATCCATAGATGTCTGATTCAGGAACTATTTGTGGGAGGGGGAGACTGGCAAAAGCCAAATCAATTTTACTTGATTCAAAACAGGTAAATTTTTGTTCAAAATTTATGAGGTTGTGATTACAGTTGCAACTGTGAAAATGAATCAAGAGAATGAAATTCAGTACAATAAAATTGGTGTATAGTTCATGAATGAACCTTTATTGAGGTAATCAAAGGCAAAATAATTTCGATATTGGTGTCATACAAAGTGTACCTTAGCATTTCAGTTACCAAGAAGATCTGAAAGCCAATGCACTGGCAACATGCAAGCTGGATGACATAAGCCTGCCAAAAAAAGAAAAAAAAGGTTCAAACTGTCAAGCATGTCAATTCGCTAATAATTTAAATTTGTTGCTGTTCCAACAAAATGTGGTCTAAACATGCAGATCAATACTAGTCGAATGCACATTACTAAGGAGATATTCTAAACCATCAAGAAGCCCACTTGGCTAGATGTAAACGTCCATCTATAAATATTTCCCCTTTTTCATTCACAGAAATGCAAATGCAAATTCTTCAATCATCTAAAAGAGTTAAGTAATAAGATAGTTGAGATGTCCATGTTGGGCTATTTCGAACTTGTTTTTTCTCCTTGTTTTGAAGAGGGGTTGATGATACCAGAATTTCACAATAATATGTGGACCTATAAGGAAATGCCACTCGTCCATTATGACCTGTATACCTAATGGCATAGATACATCTTTTAATATTGAATATTAGTAAGTTCCCTCCTAGCAAAGCTTTTGAGGATCACGCCTTTGTCTCAATGAGGTGTAATTTGAAGCATTGACCTCCTATTTCTCCATTGCACTAAGACAAGGTACCAACCTAGTGCAAACTCCTACCTCTAGGTAAATGTCCATGTTATTGATACTGGCCCATGACAGATGCTGAGGGAATTCTCCTTCCCATTTTAGTGTGGAAGCATTCACTTTTTATTGTGAATGAAAGGAAGGGTCATCCCCAAGCTGCTAAGGTAGGTGATGAGAGATCACTTCCCCATCTTCAATTGTTGACTTCACCAACCCCTTCTCGCATTATCAAAAGGATACTTTCAAATCCTTAGCTCCACATTCATGAAAATAGGCAATCATCTATACTTCAATCAAGGGTATCAGAAAACATAATGCCTAGATGCTTTACACTTTCCTCAGTCATAAGCAGGGCTTGAGAAGCCTAATTGGGCTTGGTGCACCTTGGTGGTGGAATGGTTGGGCGTACCATCAAGTTCATGGGATGCCCAGGTTATGGATGCTTGCCTACAGCAAATACTGAGGGAACTCTCCTCACCATCTCAAGGTGGAAGCATACAATTTGTATTCTAAATGAAACAAGGGGTCTGATGTAGGACAACCCTAGGATGGTTGTCTACACTCAAGGGTAGGTGGGCTAGGGTTTTATTTTTAGGGTGTAAGGAGAGGAACAAGGAATAAACTTTATGGTAGAGAAAATTATAAGATAAGAAATAGAGAGAAAGAAGAAACAATGAAGAAAAGATGGAAAACCTTAGAGTCTCACTAAGGCCTTCTAGGAGTCTCACCTAGAAGAAAATCAATGGAGTCTCACCATTGAGGGTTGCAACCTTGCAATGAAAGAAAGTATAATATTATTCATCAAAAATTCATTCCTTTGATTTACATTGATTAGCCTATTTATAGGCTTCTTTAAGAAATCCAAAGTCTACTAGGACTCTAATAACCTATTCTACTAGGACTCTAATAACCTATCATGACTCAAATTCTAATTATATTAATCCTACTTAAAGTTTACTTAGGTCTTCCCTTTCTTCCTTGAATAAACTTTAAAAGGCTTTCCCCCATCAATTCTCCCCGGCTTGAAAGAACTCGGCTCCGACGAGTTAGATGCTTGATACAATTCATAGAGATCGGGGTTAATCTTCTGAAAATCCGTTGTCGTAATCCATGTATTCTCAGAATGTGGTTTGCCTCGCCATTTCACTAAAAAATTTTGGTATCCACCTTGTCGAGTAGACACAAGTTGATCATCAAGAACATACTCGATCTCAGGACGTGGGCTAAGAGTAGGTGGTAATTGAAGACCCAACTCTTCACTTATATCGTTGTGATGGCCATGGTAGATATGTAAATCTTCCACATTAAATATTGGACTAAAATGCAAGTTTGAAGGGAGCTCTAACAAATAAGCATTCTCACCCAACCGCTTTAGTACCCGAAATGGACCCGCTTTCTTAGCTTGAAGCTTTTGATATGTGCTCGGATGAAATCTTTCTGGTCGTAAACGAACCATCACTAGATCACCTTCTTGAAACTGAATATATCTTCGATGTGCATCTGCTGCCTCTTTATAGTTCTCATTGCTGATTTTGATTTTTTCTCGTACCTTTTCATGTATATCTCGTATATGACGTGCAAATGCATCACCATCTTGGCTGGTGCGGACAGAAGTAGGTAATGGTATAAGATCAACAGGTTGCTTAGGTTTTAGCCCATATGCCACTTCAAAAGGTGAGTACCCAGTAGTACGATTAGTGGAGCTATTGAAAGCAAATTCGGCTTGTGGTAAGACATTATCCCACTTTCTCAACTGATCTCTCACAATGCATCTCAACAGATTACCAAGACTGCGATTGACAACTTCTGTTTGTCCATCAGTTTGAGGATGGAAAGAACTTGAAAATTTTAATTGAGTACCTAGCTTGGCCCACAAGGTTTTCCAAAAATAGCTCATAAACTTGACATCGCGATCAGAAACAATGGATTGTGGTAATCCATGCAATCGAACTACTTCTTTAAAGAATAAGGCAGCAACATAAGAAGCATCCGAAGCCTTCTTACATGGGATAAAATGTGTCATTTTGGAAAATCTATCAACCACAACAAATATAGAATCAAAGCCCCGTTGTGTCCTTGGTAATCCAAGTACAAAATCCATGCTCAAGTCTTCCCAAGGTTTGGAAGGAACTGGTAATGGCGTATATAACCCCGTATTTTGCTTTGAACCTTTTCCTACTTGACATGCTCGACATTGTTTGATAACCTTCCAAACATCCTTCTTTAAACTAGGCCAAAAGAAGCGATCTTCCACCAAAGCAACGGTCTTATCTCGTCCAAAATGTCCGCCCATTCCGCCTCCATGAAGTTCCCATATGACATGATCACGTAGAGAAGTCCTTGGTAAGCATAAACGATTTTTATAAAACAAGTACCCCTCTAAAATCTGGAAATCAATACATGTTGCTTTTGAACCACTCAAAAGAGAGGAATAAACATCTCCAAAATCAGCATCATTGTCATAGCAATGCTTTAATTCTTCAAATCCAATTGTAGTGGTTGACATGTTTACTAAGAGAAGGGCCTTCCTACTAAGGGCATCAGCTACTTTATTTTCAATTCCTGCACAATGCTTTAAATTATAGGTAAACAGTTGAAGAAAACTACTCCATTTTGCATGTCGAGAGTTAAGCTTCTTTTGAGAATTAAGATATCGCAAGGCTTCATGATCTGAATACAAAACAAATTCCTTGTAACTAAGATAATGTTGCCAATGCCTAATTGCTTGCACCATTGCATAGAATTCAAGATCATATGTGGAGTATTTTTTCTTTGCCCCATTGAGCTTCTCACTAAAGAAAGCCACAGGATGTCCCTCTTGGCTAAGAACTGCTCCAATTCCCACATGGGAAGCATCACAGGCCACCTCAAATACTTTCTCAAAGTCTGGTAGGCGTAGGATAGGAGGGTTCACCATCTTGGATTTGATTTCTTCAAATGTCTTGTTGGCCGCCTTGGTCCAAATAAATAAACCAGGTTTCATGCATTCAGTAATTGGGGCCATAATAGAGCTGAAATTTCGAATAAATCGTCAATAGAATGTAGCCATTCCATGGAAGCTTCGCACCTCATGGATATTTGTTGGTACTGGCCAATCAACAATAGCTTTGATCTTCTCTGGATCTGTTTCAACACCCTTAGAAGACACAACAAAGCCAAGAAATACAACACTAGGGCTCATGAAAGTACATTTTTTCAAATTAATGTAAAACTTTTCAGCCCTAAGAGTGCGCATTACTTGCTTCAAGTGTTCCTCATGATCTTCACAAGATCGACTATAGATAAGAATATCATCAAAATAGACAACAACAAACCGTCCAATAAAAGGTTTTAATACTTGCATCATAATCCGCATGAAGGTACTTGGAGCATTGGTTAGTCCAAACGGCATGACTAACCACTCATACAATCCATCCTTAGTTTTGAAAGATGTCTTCCATTCATCCCCTGGTCTAATACGTATTTGATGATATCCACTTCTTAGATCAATCTTTGAGAAGATTATTGATCCAACCATCATATCTAGCATGTCATCAAGTCTTGGAATTGGAAATCGATACTTGATTGTGATTTTGTTGATTGCACGACTATCCACACACATCCGCCATGATCCATCCTTCTTTGGTGTTAGTAGGGCAGGAACTCCACAAGGACTTAGGCTTTCACGAATAAAGCCTTTAGTAAGTAATTCATCAACTTGCCTTTTCAATTCAGCATGCTCTGTTGGATTCATTCTGTAGGCTAGTAAATTTGGTAATGATGCACCGGGAATCAAATCAATGGCATGTTGTATGTCACGCATAGGAGGGAGTTCATTAGGTAACTCTGCAGGCCACAAGTCAGAAAAGTCATCAAGGATTTTACGTGCGTTTGCTGGATATTCCTTATCTTGTTCTTTAAATTCTTCCACTTTCCGAGCCATTAAAGCAAAAATAACTTTAGTTTCCTTGCTCTCATTTTCAAATTGACACATAGTAAGTACCTTTTTTGGTTGTGCATTCTCATCCGACTTATTAATTGGAGGGACTTCTTTCATTGGACGAAGGATCTTCTTACGTCCGTTGTGTATGAGAGCATATGTATTTTCATAGCCGTCATGTTGAACTTTTCTATCAAAGAGCCAAGGTCTTCCAATTAAAATATGACTTACTTTAATGGGTAAGACCTCACACCATACAGACTCTTCAAAGTCCTTACCAAAAAAGGAATGTTACTAAACAACGAAAACTTACCGGGATAGAAGTGTCATTAACCCATGCTACTCTGAATGGATTTGGATGTCTCTCTGTTTTAAGGTTTAGCTTCTCAACAAGTTCTTGTGAAGCTATGTTCAAACTGCTACCTCCATCAATGATCATGGTGCATAATCTCCCTTAGCAAGAAATACGTGTTTGAAAAATGCTAGTACGTCGCCAATCTTCTTTTCCTTTTACTTTTGGAACGGTTAATAAAGGTCGTACTACAAGACTATATCCTTCCGTCATACCATCATAGTAGTCACATTCTTCACTAACTTCATCTTCATTGTAGGTCTCTTCTTCCTTTGGGTAACTTTCCAATTCAGATTCTGGTTCTTCAACACAAAAGTGTAAACTTTTGGTTGGGCATACAACAGCATAATGACCATGCCCACCACACTTAAAGCATAAAGGAGTCACGTCTACTTTTCTATCTCCATTACTCATTGAATTTTTACCCTTATTACCATTCTTGTAAGCCACATTCGAAGTTTGTTGAGTGTTGCCCCCACCATTCACATGATTAGGAGTTCTGAAGTTTGACGTGCTTAAAGGTTTGCTTGCTGTCCTGTTGGAGAAAGTGCTCCCAATTTGTGAACTTGGACGCCTGGAAACCCGGAATTTGAGGCCTTCTTCTATTTTGAGGGCTAGTTGATAAACGTCATCTACGGTATAAGTGTGTGCAGCTATCATCTCAAGTTGAATCTCCATTCGAAGTCCAGCTTTGTAGCGGGCTGCAAGTTGAGCATCACTTTCCCGCACTTGATTTCGAATGCTCAATTCATGGAATTCTTCTGTATATTCTTCAACGGACTTGGTACCTTGTTTAAGGGAAAACAATTTTGTATACATAAGTTGTTCATAATCAGTTGGGAGAAAGTGCTCCTTCATCTTCAACTTCATCTCGTCCCATGTGTCAATAGGCGGTTAGCCAGTTCTATGAGCTTGATTCTCGATATTATGCCACCATAGACGTGCTGCTCCTTTCAACTTTGCCTTCACAAAACGAACTTTTCTATTTTCGGGCATTGCATACCAATCAAAGTAATCTTCCATTGACATAATCCAATCAAGAAAAGCTGTTGGATTTAGTTTTCCATAAAATTCAGCAACTTCAAGACATACCTTTTTTGTCACATCATCATCTAGCTTAAAAAGTTTGGCCCTTCTTTGATTCCCCATCATAAAATTGTCTTGTTCTTCGCGTGATCGATTTGGCGATTGTCTAAATTGATGACTTGCGATCTCCTCTTCAATTGGTCGTTTTTCTTGGCTCTTTTCTAATAACTTCATGATCTCATCAAGTTTGCTATTTAGTTGTATTATAGCATCTTGATGGGATTGTTGTGTGGCTGAAATTTCCTCCAAGCGTATTGTATCGGCATCTTGATTGCTAGAAGTTTTTTTGGAACTCATGCTTGCATAAGTTGCTCCGCTCCTTAATTGCATATGCCTTCAAGCCAAGAATTTTGGCTCTGATACCAAAATTGATGTAGGAAAACCCTAGGATGGTTGCCTACACTCAAGGGTAGGTGGGCTAGGGTTTTATTTTTAAGGTGTAAGGAGAGGAACAAGGAATAAACTTTATGGTAGAGAAAATTATAAGATAAGAAATAGAGAGAAAGAAGAAACAATGAAAAAAAGATGGAAAACCTTAGAGTCTCACTAAGGCCTTCTAGGAGTCTCACCTAGAAGAAAATCAATGGAGTCTCACCATTGAGGGTTGCAACCTTGCAATGAAAGAAAGTATAATATTATTCATCAAAAATTCATTCCTTTGATTTACATTGATTAGCCTATTTATAGGATTCTCTAAGAAATCCAAAGTCTACTAGGACTCCAATAACCTATTCTACTAGGACTCTAATAACCTATTCTACTAGGACTCTAATAACCTATCATGACTCAAATTCTAATTATATTAATCCTACTTAAAGTTTACTTAGGTCTTCCCTTTCTTCCTTGAATAAACTTTAAAAGGCTTTCCCCCATCAGGGTCATACCTCACATGTTAAGAAGGTGATGAAAGGTCACTTCCCCATCTTCACTAACCTTTTTTCTCACATCATTAAAAGGATACTTTCAAGTAACTGTCTCCACAATCATTCATGAAAATCAAGAATTACCAATACTTCTCTTGAGGGGATTATGTAGCACAATGCCAAGATGGTTTACACTTGCCTGAGTCCTGCTCAAGAAGCCTAATTGTGCTTAGTGTACCTTGTTGGTGGGGTTGGGCCTACCCTACCATCAAGTTTATGAGATGGTTTGAGCACCTTGATTTTGATGGCTAGAGCCGGAGGCTCTCTAAGGCAATATCAGCTCATTTATTAGAGAACTCATTGTAGCTTGACTGAGAGGGATGAAAGACCACTTAGTGGGACACATATGGCCAATGTTGCATGCTTCTCCTATAAATCAACTAGGTGCACAGGTGACACTATATTATTACTTCATGTAGACAAGACATCATTTTGTTGGTCATACTGTGTCATTTAGTTGTCTCTTAGTTAAAAGATGCTTGTAAATAAGCCCAAAGGCTTATCGTTTGAGAAAGAAGAGAGCAAAAGAGATAAATAAAAAAAAATTAAAAAAAAGCTTTAGCTTCTGGAGAAATCTCAAGTATTATTTTTCTCCATCTCAGAAGCTCACCCTCTGAGTTTCTCCTAGTAGCATTTTTCCTCCAATCCCTCTCACCTCTTAATATGCTCAACTCTGCCCTCGAATCAAGATACCTCACCACCCACATGGCTGATCTCCTCTCATAAAAAAATCCAGGTATAAAGAGGGTTGACGGTGAGGGAATAGGTGAGATCGTTATTTTACACCACAGAATTTTCAACATTGGGCATATGAAAGCAAATTGCAAATGTGTTTGGTGTATGCTATTGTATTCAGCCATATGTTATTAAGTGCACTAATAATAGTTGTTTTGGTTTTGTTTTTGTTCTTTTAATTGTTTGTTATTATATAATGTCCATCAACAGAAGACACCTACAAGGACCATTTTATGAAATCATTGCCCTTCTCCATGCACACTGGTTGTAGTAGTGCAAGAAATTTTCTTCAATCAAGCACTGTGAGTTCCCAAATTATTTGTTAAATTCCTAAAACACACCCAATTTTTTTGTTCAATCAGCTTAGTTTGAGTTCATCAATGATTTGCACATTATTTTCAGATCTTGTAAAATATGCTGAATGATGCTAAAATTAAATGAAAATTCAACAATTACTCTGCAGCTTAAAATGGCAACATCCTTGCCTGTATTTTTTTATTTTTTTATTTTTTTCTGATGGACAAGAAAAAATGTGTGTGTGTGCGTGTGTGAATATATGGCAAAAAAAGAGTACACCAGAGAATGGAGGAAATATACAATGGGCACAAAGAGGCAAAACCATTCAAGAGAAACAAAAAACAACCTTCTCATCAACAAACTCAATCAAAGACATTGAACCTTCCTTTATGTAGATGCCCAGCCATGCTAAAAGGTTAATCAGGAATAAACATTTCAACTTTTGATCCGAAAACTCCTCATTTTCAAACACTTGTTGGAATGCTTCTTTCCACAAAGTCCAAAATATGCATAGAGGGGCAGCCTTCCCAACATTCTTCCATTCTCTCTCTCAACATCCTTGCCTTTACATGTGTTGCCTTTTCAACTTGCTAATTCATTATTGAATTTGTCCTGGATAAAAAACTCATTTTTTCAGATTAACCACCAATTTCCAAAAATTTCTCAGCATTGAATGGTTCCCTAACCCAATTAACTACCGACAGTCTGTTGTCTGTAGTTTGATTTTTAAGTGGCTCCATGATAATGTTGGTAGATTAACAGAAGAAGATCAAATGGCAGATAGGTCCAGAATTTTAATACAGACCCGCAGAGATTTTGTTACAATGATGAATTGATCACAATATAGGTGATGCAAAAGTATAAAGTCAAGCAACATACAGAGCATATTAAACCACATTAGGTAACCTGTCATCATATTCATCATCCTGATAAACAAAATAGAATACTCAGTCACATCACCTCCTCAAACAAAAAATTTTATGTTTTCCACAGTAACAAGAGACAATGGATGTAAATGACAGATATGTTGTCATGTAAAGTTTAAGTTAAAACCAATACCTTTTAGTTTCATATAAAACCAAGCCTTCCAATTCTTACTATGATTAGCTTCATAGAAATCATGCCTTCCAATTTTTATCCAATAATGATTGTCTTCTCCTACTAGTGCACCGAGAGCTCATTCTTCCTGCTGTTTTAATGTAATTCTGGCGTGAGGCTCCAGGAAACATTAGCATATTGTTTCTTTGTGAGGTGAAACTACTGAAATAAGCAAAGCAATCGGAATCATGAGCTTTCTTTCTTCAGAAACCATAACCGAAAATTTACAAGATTAAAACAAAGAAATAAATGTTATATATGTATGTATGTATCTATGGAGTAAGGCATCATATGCTCACCATTTATTGGACGATGGAGCTGCAATGGATTACATCCCAAAAAATAATTATCCACAAGTGGGAAAATCTCACCCCAATCAGTGGATTACCAGGGCCCATTATTAGCTGACTATGTCCTCTGGAAGCATGTACACATTTTTTGTGTCTGGATACAATAGAAAACCTGAACTTAATTGCTATCTTTCAGAACTTTCAATTTATCAGCAAGTGGCTCTGATTCTATGGATTTGCCAATCCTAGACAGTTCTCTACCCAAAATCACATATGTCTGTATATTCGGAGTGAAATTCTTGGATTCCATTATGTGAAGAAGCTTCATGCATAGATCTAATTCTCCTTCCTTCAGCAATCCATCAACCAAGACTGTCCAAACAATCTCATCTGCATTCCATTCCTTTTCAAGCATGTTATCAAACAAAGCTTGGGCCTCTTCCACCTGACCTGCTTTGCAGAGAGCACAAATAAGCGCTCTGTAAATTGATAAGTGAAGCTGAAAGCCTTTAGCTTCAATCGAATGAAAGATTTTTAGAGCATGATCCACTTCTAAATTCTTACAATGAGCAATTAATAGAGAGTAATAGATCTCTCTGTCAGGACAGAAACCTCTCTCTTTCATGTCCTTAACTAACTGCTCTGCCTCATAAAATCTGCCTTTCCTACACAAACCACTAACTAAAGTACTGTAGGTATCAAGAGTAGGTTCACATCCAATCTCTGACATTCTAGCTAAGAGATTAGAGACAATTTCAAAGTTGACATCCTTCTCATGTGGACTGAAACTGTACACTGCTTCGTGTTGGACTGCAACCTTTTCTTCAAGCAAAAGGCATTCTTTCTGTAACCCTTTCAACAACACACTGTAAGTTCGATAGTTGGGTTTGCAGCCCATATCAACCATCCGTCGGAGAAGCAAGAATGCATGATCTATCCTACCCAGCACAACAAAACCATCAATGAGTGAGGTAAATGTTACCTCATCAGGAGCCAATCCTTTCCTCTCCATTTCTTTGAGCAGAATCTCAGCTTCATCAGCTTTGCCTTCTTGACACAGCCCATAAATGAGAGAGCTGTAAGTGTACAAATTAGGAAGACATTTTCTTTTCTCCATATCATGGAAAATCTTGAATGCAAATTGGGTCCTGCCATTCCTACAAAGCCCATCAATCAAAGTCGTGTAGGTAATGACATTTGGTAGCAACCCTTGCTCTACCATCTTATCACAAATTTTCTCTGCTTCAGAAAACCGGTTCTCTTTGGACAAACCATTTATAACAGCATTGTAACTTTCAACATTTGGATTACAACCCATTTCCTCCATTCTCTTGAGCAATGACAGAGCAATATCTACCTTCCCGTCCTTACTGTGACCATCAATCAAAGCAGTATAGCTGACTGGATTTGGATTCAAACCACATTCCACCATTTCCTGGAAATAAAAAGAAGCAGACTCCAATTTTCCCCACTTGGAAAAACCTGAAACAAGTTCATTATAAGTCCATTCATCTGGTTCACATCCATTCTCCTTCATTAAATCCAATAACCTTGCAGCATTGTTCACATTTCCCTTTGTAAGATATCCATTAATCAGTGTGTTATACGTTACCACTGTTGGCAAGGGACCCATTTTCAGCATTTTTTCAAAAAGAACCATTGCCTTCTCAATATCACCTCCTAGGCACAATCCCTTTATAATCTCATTGTAGGTTTGGGTATTAGCCAAGGAACCATGCCCCTCCATCCAGTGAAAAATCTTCAGAGCAGTACTGAATCGTCCTCCAACACACAATTCATTTATCAAGGCATTATATGTAACTGTGTTTGGAACCAAACCTTCCTTCAACATTTTGTGGTATAACCCAATTGCAACCTCAAGTTTACCTAATCTGGACAGCCCACTGATCAATGCTGTATATGTCTGTACATTTGGACGGCAACCTCTCTTCTTCATCCTGGCTACAAGCTCAATTGCCTCCTCCTCATGTTCAATGGCACATAACGCAGTAATAGGCAGAGTGTATGTATAAACTGTTGGTTCAATGCCTTTCTCAATCATTTCTTCAAGCATGTCCAGTGCTTCATCCACCCTCCCTTCATTACACAACCCATTGATAAGAGTTGAATATGTAACTGAATTTGGATCACAACCCTCCTTCACCATTCTATCAAAAACCCCAAATGCCAAATCCAAGTTACGATTCCTACAATGCCCGAGGATCAAAGATGTGTATGTAAAAACATCTGGGCTCAAGTCATACTGAAAAATCTGACTCAAAATCAACTCAGCTTCACGAACCTTACCCTTTTTAGACAATATATTAATCAGTGTATTAAACGTCAATAAACTCGGCTGAATTCCACTATTCAGCATTTGCTTATACAAATTACGAGCACCCTCAACCATCTCAAACTTAGCCAATTGAATCAACAATGTATTACAACTATACAAACTAAACCCAAAACCCATCCCACTGATTTCATTTAAAAAATCCGCCACCCGCCTAATCTCTTCCTCATTTCTACAAGCTTTGATCATCAGAATCCTAATATGATCAGCCGGCGCAAATACCCGATCACGCACAAGCCTATTTAACATCGAGATAAAACAGTTCATATTATGTTTGTAAAAAGGCCTCTTAGAAATCCAGTAAAAGAATTGTATCACCGATTCTGTATCTTTATGCACAGCCACAATCTCCGCAACATGGTGGGCTTTGAGCTGTGGACTCAACTGCTTCAGCTCCGAGCTTCCCTTCCATTGAACCCGGGACAAGATGGCGCAGACCCTGGAGACTATTGCCTGAAAAGGTTCTCTGGAGGCGGGAACCGCGAAATGGGAAGAAATGTGGGGTTTTGAAGAGAAATTAAGAAAACCCAATACAGAAGAGTGGTTTTGGAGGTGAACGAGACATGGGCTTTTGAGGTGATTTACCATTTCGTGAGAAAAGCGCTCATGAGTTGTGGAACACGAAGATATGAAGGTCTTCTTGAACTGGGTTTTGCAGATCAGAGGATGGGGCTTTGCGGTGAGTGGACTCGGCGAGTTGATGAACGTGGTCATTGGAGAGCCATTGCTGAATAGAGAAGGGTTAGAAGAGAAGAGAAATGAAATCAAATGTCGGGGCCCGTTTGGACGGAATGCGGATGCACCTGCTCTCTCCCATTTTCCCAAACAGCCCCTTAACATTCGGAAGAGTTAGGGTTGTTGGACCTTTAAACTCCAAAGAAATGTTTGGATTAATGGGAATAATAATAATAATAAAAGGAAAAGAAAGGAAGGCCGGAAATTACAAAAAGAAAAGGAAAATAAAAAAGGGTGAAAATTACAAACATGAGTGATTTTTACAATCAAAATATTAAAAATATTGATCATATTTTTAAATATTATTCTTTTATTAAATAAATTTAGGATTGTATTAAATATAATTGTCATACACCTCTCTTGTATGCAGGTGATTTCCTATCTCGGTTTGAAATGATATATGAAAACTATAAAATTAACCATAAAATTTTCAATCATCCTATGAAAAAATTTGTCATCATATTGTGGAATGTATGAATTTATAGAATTCAAATATTTTTTAAGAAAATCCAACACAACCCCTTTCTCGTTATTAAAAAAACTACCTTAAACTTTCAAAATCTTTAGGATTATACGATCGATTCTTATCTTTAAAATGAATAATGCAATGTTCCTCAAATAGTGGAAAAATGGATTCATTATTGTTAGAAAAATTAGACTAATCCAACCTATGGTAATCACCCTAAAGGGAGGGGTGAATAGGGTGATGGTCTCTTTTTGCAAATTTAAACTATGTGAATGTAAGAGACAATTATATGCAAGTATATAATAAGCAATATAAATATAATTGCATATAAATTAAAAGAATAGGGAAGGGAGAATTCAAACACGAGATTTTATAGTGGTTCAGTGCAACCTGGTCTACATCCACTCTCCTCTAACTTCAATCCCAAGCTTAAGGTTCCACTAATTCAAGCTTCCAAACCAAGCATTCAAGCAATACAATTGGATTATGGTTCTAATTCACTTTCTTGGACTTTTGGCTCCAAGCACCTTTTACACTTTTCAAGAGATATCTCATTCTTAAACAACCCCTCAAGTGATACCCCACACTTGAGAAACTTCCTCTCAAAGATTTACAAATAAATGATCTCACAAAATCCTAGTACACAAACTTTAAGCTCAAATGATACAAAAAAAACTAGGATTGAAAGGTGCACTAAGGATATGTAAGTTTTAAAACAATGGTGCACTCAAAAATACTATTCTAAGGCTCAAATATATTCAAGAAATGTTTGGGAAGGTTAAACTCTTTAAACAATGAAGATTGGAACTTTTTTATAGAAGAAAAAAAGTCAAACTAGCTGTTGGGGGTTCGACTGGTTGAGCTAGGGGTTGACCGGTTAATTAGCCATTAGCATTTAATGCTAGATAGGTGACCGTTGGGCCTCGACCAAACCTTAACCAGTTGAGGTTCAACCTTGACCGACTGAACAATCGTTCTGGAAGAAAGAGAAAGTTTTTTGCACCCTCAACCGGTTGAGTTAGGGGTCGACTTGGACCTCGACTGGTTGAGTTGACGGTCAACTGATTCCTCATTCAGTTCAACCGGTTGAGCCGTTTTTGGCTCAACAACCAACTTTTTCAACTTAAAACATTTTAAAACAAGTTTGAAAAACATTTAACACAAGGTTTTAATTGAAAACATGAAATCATCCGATTTTTAAAATATTTAAAACAAAATAAATCTTGGATGATTTTGGTGCATAAGTAAAGAATGTAATGCATGAAAATCTTAGTGCACCAACAACCTTAGAAAGAGATCTTATGAAGCTTGGGTCTTGAAAAATACTTCTCTTTGAGGTGGTCTTCTTTTTCATGATTTCTTCTTGGCTTGATTTGTTTTTGTGATTGCCACTTTGAAAATCATCTTGCCTAATCACACTTGAAATATAATCATTAGTTCTAAACCTTGTTTTGTTATAATCAAAATCAAGATTAATTAAATCTTGGTTTCACAATTATATTCCTCCTATTAATGAAATATTTAAACTAAATTTTGATAATTTAAGAATAAAGAATAAAAGTACATCATGATGGATTACTAGAGACTTTAATGGAACTACAAAAATGGTTGCAAGAAGGTACATAGGTAATACTTCAATAATTATTATAAAAATTATGACTTTAATAAATGACATGTTAGCTGCTACAACCAATGAGTTCTTAAAACCAAAGATTAAAGGTGATTCAAAAATACTAAAGATTATTATAATAAAAAGAGTAATATTCCTAATTTTATTATGTTATTAATAGAGGATATTATTTCAAGATTTAAATATTCACGATTGTTGTCATATTTATAACGAAGCAGATAGAAAAATATTTTTAATATAAAGTCAATCATTTAATAGTCAATTTTTTTTAAAGATGTTACAAAGTTGGTTTCGAAGATTATTAGATCGAATTTATAAGTATTTTCCTTTCATACTCTATTTTCATAAAATAAAAAAAAAGTTTTTCCTTAAAAAAAGGTTTTTTGAGGATAAGAAGTAAGAACTCCACACCCCCCTCCGGTTTTTTTTTTCCCTTGTATTTAAGTTAAAATTTATTTTCTCTTTAAATATGATAACATAAAAATTGGAAATTTATTCTTTTCTTCTATTACATTTGTAACTTAGCTTAATAAAATTAATTTCTAGAAAAAAAAAGAAAAAAAGAAACAAACCACATATATGACATTGCCTTTGAAGAGACTATGGGCATAAATTTTTACAATTACTATACCAAAAAGAGTTTGAAAATATTATAAAGACTTGATGAGATGATGGTGTCAAAACAATGGTTAAAAATCAATTTAAAATTTCTATAAATTACCAAACACATCTCTTTTATATTCTATAAATAAAAGATTTTTCTAAGCATTGAAAATCATTAACCCCATCATACATCATGATAAGTAAAGGAGGAAAAAAGATAGAAAAAAAAATCAAATTTTCTTCATTAATTTACTATAAAAAAAATTATACATAATAAAAATTATTTGAAAAATAATAATAATTTAACTACTTTTTGGTTTTAGGGTTTTTCTCTTTTTTGATTTTGTGATTTTTTTTTGTGTATAATTTATTTGTAACGTTAGAAAAGTGATATATGAGTTTAGGTAAAATTATGTGTGTTTTTATAGTTGATAAAATCCATAATTTTTACATTTAAGCTATGTTCGATTGATAGGATTAGATATGATATGTATATATTAGAATATAATATTACATTTAATAGAAAATACATATTATATAATATAATTTTTATGGGATATCATATCTTTATATATTAAATTGAATAAACATTATATCTTAAAATAATATATTTAATAGAATATGTAATGTTATGTTTATATTTAGTTTGTAAAATCAATAAAAAAATAAAATTGAATATATACTATTTTTTAATATTTAAAATAGAAATATATTGTAGTCCAATATTTTTTTTTTAAATGTGAAAACTTTTTTATATTTGAGGATATTCATGATTAAAATATTTAAATTTTATAAATAAATTTTTATTATATTATTCAATATACATAAATAATAATTAATCGAAAAGTTACTATGCTATGTATATCCAAGTTTTTAATATTATATTAAAATATTAATTTGATTGAATTTTTTTTATTAATTATTAAATTATTTTTCTGCAGCAAGCATACAATGATTTTTTATTTTATTTTATTTTTTTTCTAAATATTCATTTTTATTAAACAAAAAATAACTTCATAATTTAGCACAAAATGTGAAGACCGTTATTCATTTCTTCCGTTTAGCGCCATTTACAGTTAGAAAATTTTGCGAGCTGCTCTTCTGATGTTGAAGCTCACGCCTTTCCACTCTCTCCAACAATACCTTCCTCACAACCTCCATTTGTCTCTTTTCCAAACCTGCTCAGCCCCACAAGAAGTTGAACAACTCCACGCTTTTTCCCTGAAAACAGCCATTTTTAATCACCCTTTTGTCTCTTCTCGCCTCTTAGCTCTTTACTCGGACCCAAAAATCAATGATCTCGGTTACGCCCGATCCATTTTCGACCGAATTCAACGACGGAGTTTGATTCATTGGAACACTATCATTAAATGCTATGTTGAAAATCAATTTTCCCATGATGGTATTGTTCTTTTCCATGAATTGGTTCATGAATATCTGCCTGATAATTTCACTTTGCCTTGTGTGATTAAGGGTTGTGCTCGGTTGGGTGTGGTTCAGGAGGGGAAGCAGATTCATGGGTTGGCTTTGAAAATTGGGTTCGGGTCTGATGTGTTTGTGCAGGGTAGCTTGGTGAATATGTATTCCAAGTGTGGTGAGATTGATTGCGCTCGTAAGGTGTTTGATGGAATGATTGATAAGGATGTGGTTTTGTGGAACTCTTTGATTGATGGGTATGCTAGATGTGGGGAGATTGATATTGCATTGCAGTTGTTTGAGGAGATGCCTGAAAGAGATGCTTTTTCGTGGACTGTTTTGGTTGATGGGTTGTCGAAGTGTGGCAAGGTGGAGAGTGCTAGGAAGTTATTTGATCAGATGCCTTGTAGGAACTTGGTTTCTTGGAATGCTATGATTAATGGGTATATGAAATCGGGGGATTTTGATTCAGCACTTGAATTGTTTTATCAGATGCCAATATGGGATTTGGTTACATGGAATTTGATGATTGCAGGGTATGAATTGAATGGGCAGTTTATGGATGCTGTGAAGATGTTTTTTATGATGTTGAAATTGGGTTCTAGACCTAGTCATGCTACTTTAGTCAGTGTTCTTTCTGCTGTGTCGGGATTAGCTGTTCTTGGTAAGGGAAGATGGATTCACTCTTACATGGAAAAGAATGGATTTGAGCTGGATGGTATACTTGGGACATCCTTGATAGAAATGTATGCAAAGTGTGGGTGCATTGAGAGTGCTTTAACAGTTTTTCGAGCAATACAGAAGAAGAAGGTGGGGCATTGGACTGCTATAATTGTAGGATTAGGAATCCATGGTATGGCCAATCATGCTCTTGCGTTATTTCTTGAAATGTGCAAAACTGGCTTAAAGCCTAATGCTATCATTTTCATTGGAGTGTTGAATGCTTGTAATCATGCAGGATTGGTTGATGATGGTCGTCAGTATTTTGATATGATGATGAATGAATACAAAATAGAACCCACACTGGAACACTATGGCTGCTTGGTGGACATTCTATGTCGAGCTGGACATCTTGAAGAGGCAAAGAATACCATAGAGAATATGCCAATAAGTCCAAATAAAGTAATTTGGATGAGTTTACTTGGTGGTTCTAGAAACCATGGAAAAATAGATATTGGGGAATATGCAGCTCAACGTGTAATTGAGGTGGCTCCAGAGACCATTGGATGTTATATTCTTTTGTCTAACATGTATGCAGCATCTGGAATGTGGGAAAAAGTTTCACATGTACGAGAAATGATGTACAAGAGAGGATTTAGAAAAGACCCAGGATGCAGTTCAGTAGAGCATAAAGGCACACTTCATGAGTTTATTGTGGGTGATATATCACATCCTCAAACTAAGGAGATATATGCTAAGATGAGTGAGATGAAGGAAAAACTAAAATGTGTGGGACATGTTCCAGACACAACCCAAGTTCTGCTGTGTATTGAAGGGGAGAAAGAGAAGGAAGCTGAACTGGAAAACCACAGTGAGAGGTTGGCTATTGCTTTTGGTCTCATTAATGTGAAACCAGGGATTCCCATCCGCATCATGAAGAATCTTCGTGTTTGTAATGACTGTCACTCTGTAACTAAGCTCCTTTCTAAAATCTATAGCCGTGAAATCATTGTGAGAGATAATTGCCGTTTTCATCATTTCAAAAATGGCTCCTGTTCTTGCATGGATTATTGGTGATCACTTGGTATTTTGACTACCATAAAAGCTTTTTGTTCCTTTGCCCAAATAAGTAGCCACCAGAATATTATAATTGCAGATAGTTTCAACTGACCCTCTAAAGCCTATAGCTGTTGTTGGTCTCAGTTCTTACAGGGATTCAAGTTGGTCGGAAGTTCCCAGGTAATGGTCTTAAAGTATGCTCTAATCAACAACACATTAGTGTAGGTTGTTTCACTATGGATTACTTCTTTTGGTGGACAAAGGAGTGTTCCTGAGCTTATTTTGTGAGGATTTTTTTTACTCCTCTTTGATGTAGGAAAATGTTTTTATAAATTCTGAAAATTTTCAAGCATTGGTTATGTTTTTTTTTTTTTTTTAAGATGTAGATGTATTGAATGCAGGTAAGTATGCAAGAAAAGGGAAACACAAACTATGGCAACAAAGGAGCTGGTCTCATTAGTAATACAGTAGTTCCAAGCAGTTCTACTAGCAAATTACATCATTACCAACCCAATCCACAGAAGACAAGTTCAATAAAGACCAACAAGGTTAAGTAATGTTACAGCTGAAAAGGTGAATCTCACACTTATCTTCACTTGCCGGGGACAAAGTTGGTGGCATAAGCCCATGCGTTGTTGGCAACTGGATCAGCAAGGTGGTCAACGAGGTTCTCAATTGGGCCCTTTCCAGTGACAATAGCCTGAACGAAGAATCCAAACATTGAAAACATTGCCAGGCGACCGTTCTTGATCTCCTTCACCTTCAGTTCTGCAAATGCATCAGGGTCATCTGCCAAACCAAGTGGGTCAAAAGCCCCACCTGGGTAAATTGCATCCAGTCCCTCACCAAGTGGGCCTCCACCAACACGGTATCCTTCAACGAATCCCATGAGCACAACTTGGCAGGCCCAGATTGCAAGGATGCTCTGGGCATGAACAAGGTTGGGGTTGCCAAGGTAGTCGAGACCGCCCTCTGAGAAGATCTGAGCTCCAGCCTTGAACCAGACAGCCTCACCAAATTTGACACCATTCTTTGAAAGAATCTCAGGGAAGACACAACCCAGTGCACCAAGCATTGCCCATCTGCAGTGAATGACCTCGAGCTCACGGTTCTTGGCGAATGTCTCAGGATCTGCTGATAACCCAGCAGTGTCCCACCCATAGTCACCAGGGAATTCACCGGTCAGGTATGATGGAGTTTGCTCAGAGAATGGGCCCAAGTACTTGGGGCGGTCTGGGCCATACCTGTTTTTTCAGTTGCAGGAGCAGGACATGTAAATCAGATCTTAATTAACCTTTGTTTACAGATTTTGATGTTATTAACTATTTGCCAACTTTCACAATTTGGTTTATATGCAATTTATTTCTTCCTACTGTAATTCAAAAACTTGTCTCCTAATATAACATTCTCTAGATTAAACAGAGCATATCATTTGGTGAATTCGCCAGAGATCATGCTCAAAACCACTACATATATTTCAATTAGGTTGAAGTTTTCCAATCAGACTTTTCTTCAATAATTTGTCTGGCAAAGACAGACTAGCTAAGCAGATCGCAGATCCAAAAAAGGCCCTTCAAAAGCTTACTATTTTCCTATTTTTTCGGTTCTCTGAAATGCCTCTAGGAAAGAGATAAAATATTGAATTCGATGAAAGCAACTTCCATGAAGACTGATTGAAATCTAGTTGTTGCATGGGATTTCAAGCTTTAAAATGGAAGCAGGCTACTGCATGGACACATCCCACCATCCCAGTGGGAATCAAAAGTAAATTTGGGAAGCCAAAGTTCATTGTAGTTGCTCCTACAGCTTACTCAAAAACTCAGAAAACTCAAGAGTATTCACTTACCATATGCTTTGTGGGGTGCTTTTAACAGTCCGGCGCATGGTGATGCGGCCACCACCGAGGCCACCAACCTTCCGGACAAGCTCATTGGGCTGCTTCAAGGCGGTCTGGCCGGCGAATGCTGATCTCTGGATTGCAGAAGTTGCCATGATACTCAGCTAATCTTCTTTGTTGATGAGGTTTTGCTCTAAAGTTGCAAGGAGAATAGTGAAGACTAGGGAGATGGGTGGGAAGGAGAAGAGAGGAGAAGTTATAAGGGAAGTGGGAAGATGCTGTGGATTAGGATATCTACACATCAGCACCATCTGATTGGCTGTTGTTTTGGGTGTGGATTTCCATGCTGATTTTTGAAGAGAGATAGAGGTTATTGCATGGCCACGTGGCACCTAAAAATCTTGTGGGTCTGATGTATATGTGGTGCCTAGATGCCACAGATATTGGTGTGGAAATCCCCACATGATCCAAAAAAGACCCATTTCGCCAAATATGATCCTCATTTGCCGGATTTCGCAGAAAAATAAAAATGTAAAATCTTTTTTTTTTTTTTTAAATATAGTGATTTGAAAATTATTTCCAAAATTACAACATATTGTGAGGTGTCAAATAAAAAATTGTCTTTTTTAAAAATAACTTAATTTAAATACTAAAATTTGAAAATGGCTTTTTAACTATTGTAAATCCCAAATTATTTTTCTAACTTTTTTTTAAAAGTGTTACAAATATATTAAAAAAAAAATCTTTTAATTGTGGCCTAGGGATGTAAATTTGATAAGTTGACCTAAAGCCCAGTCTAAGAAGCCCCTTGAGGAATTTTAGAGAAAAACCTAACCTCTACTCTGAATATTAAAACTAAAAAAGACGTCATAATATTGTATATGAGATGATGAAAATTTAAAATACCAACCCTTAAGCCATTTTTTACATTATATTTATTTATTCATGGAAGTATATAAATTGATGTGGAAAGCACATATGATCTTAGTGATGACGATTCTAAATGGCAATACAAAGGACTATTTCTAGTGCTAGAACATGATGTAATCTAGATTCACCTGACTAAGGTTGAGAATACTGTCTACTAAAAATGCTTTTAGAAATGAATCATCATTATGATGTCTTTTCTTAGGGTTTGCCAATATAGAAATGTACTTTGTTTTATATCTATCGAAAAGTATTATCAATTAGGTGGTATCATATACACATTTCAAGTTTTATTATTTGTACCTTAGTCTTATTTATTTGTACCTTTCTATCTTGGTCTCATTTGTTTATATCCTAATTTGATGATTGAGATTTTATTACATATTCAATGATCTATATATATATATATATATCTATATATTTGTTTATAGATATTGCTATGGTATCTTAATATTTTCACCTCTCTTATATACAAAGATGTAACACATCATATGATGGAAGAGTCCACTCAATATAGTGAGTTGACAAGCTTGGGGTTTATAAGTGCATTGGAGGAAATGTCGGTTACGCATCCATTCAATACCTTTACTATTGAAAAGCCTTTACTTTGGGGGCAATTCTTTATCTCATGCAAACGCATACCCTTATCTGGTATCTCTAGGAGGGTTCACAATCTCTCCACATCAAAAGACATAATAATACTTCTTGTTAGCCCAAGAGTTCTCCTAATCGGGTTTTGATGATAACAAACCATGGTTAAGTGTCTAATTGGTTTAAATGTTTAAGAATCTCAGGTATAAACTTGAAAATTCATCAAATGACCAAATGGATACAAGATCGAGACGCTTGGAAGACTTGTGATCATAGGAAATTAATGTAAGATGAATGCATGAGTGCACTTAGGATTTTCATACGTTTCATGCATCTTAGAAAACTCGGTTTATTATTTAAAGCTTCGATTTCATTAAAACCCGAGTTTCTAACTAATGTACCTTAGGCAAAATGTTTTAAAATTGGCTTAATGATTTACCTAAAGACCTTGCCTAAGTGTTAGAAAATAAAGGAATAAAAAAAAAAAATTTCGGGGCCAAAAAGGCTCAACCGGCTCAACCAGTTGAGGAACCGATCGACCGGTCGAGGGATGTAAAAAACATTATCTCTCTCCCAGTAGCCTTCTCTTCTCGGTCGCGGTCCGGTTGAGGCAACGGTAACTTGTCATGCATTAAATGCTCCAACGGCTAGTGAACTGGTCGACCCCTAGCTCGACCGGACGAGGTTACCTTTTGCTGTTTTTGACTCCCGAGCTTAGAAACCTATAAA
Source organism: Vitis vinifera (assembly GCF_030704535.1). Taxonomy (NCBI): domain Eukaryota; kingdom Viridiplantae; phylum Streptophyta; class Magnoliopsida; order Vitales; family Vitaceae; genus Vitis; species Vitis vinifera. The sequence continues at coordinate 9,043,852 of NC_081816.1, read as the reverse complement.
TTGAGAGCTCCACTTCATTTATTGACAATAGAACACTTGCATTCAATAGCCTACCTACCTGTTCTTGATAAAAAAAGCTATCATTTCTTTCATAATGCATTAAATTACCACTTGCATATCCCTTAGTGCACTCTTGTGTGTCATCCTAGCCTTGTCTTGTATTTGAGCTATCCTTAAGCTAGGTTGAGGGATTATATTTTGTAAAAATCTGAGTGTTAAAACCTTCAAGAGGGTTGAATCTTGAAGAGGTTGTGTAAGAGCCCATTGGAGCCGGAATCCAAGTGTAAGAAGATTGGAAGCTTGGTTGAAGCTTCAAGTTAGTGGAACCCTCACTCGGTTAGGAGGTTGAGGAGAGTGAACGTAGGCAAGGAAGTGTCGAACCACTATAAACTCGAGTTTGAATTCTCTAAACTCTATCTCTTTACTTTGCTTATATTTTGTTTGAATTTGTTGTGATTGAAAATATTTAAAAAAAACCCAGTTCACCCCCCCTTTTGGGTGTTTTTCTTAACTAAGCATAGCCTTTGTTTTCTCACTCCTTATAGGACCTCAAAACTCATATCTTATATTTGAATAAAAGAGTAAATCAATTAGGGGTATACCATAAAGACGATGGACAACCATCCAATTCTAGTGAATGGGCCTGCAAAATTGAGGTACTCTATCTCCACAAAATCTATTTTATGACCAAAAACAATATTACAAAGAAATAAGATTTTAAACTTATAGCATACCACTCCGGTGAGGAAAACAATTCAGTATCATTTCTAACTTTTATCAATGCCTCTTGTGGAGCCTTCTCAATTTGCTCTCTTTTCCTTTCCCTTGTCCCCCATTGTCTTCTTAATTAGGTGTCATTAATTTCTACTAATTAAGTTGAAAGGAAATGGGTTTACAGGGTTCCAAAGGAAGTAAGAAAAGACAAGCAAGAAAAATAAAAGAAATCAATTATAATAGCAATTGTAAGTGGTGAATCAAGAAGAGTGAAGTCATTCATTGAGACTCTAAGAAGATGGGATTATGAAAATAAAGGGTTAGGGTGATTATAACTATTAATCTACACAAATGAAAGAAAACCACTTCACTATACCACAAATAAAATTACAAAAGACATACATCAGATATAATTATTGGGTTCTTGAAACATTTCATATTTCCTCATTCCTCGTATCTACATCATGAACCATGAGCCCCATGTTCTATTAGGTATCTCTCATTCTTCCTCATATCCCTATCCATCTTCTATAGTCTTTATAAGTTCATCTCCATCTTATGACTTTTCCCCTTATAACTTAGAATATTTATAGAGATATTTTTAATAACTTTATTTCATAAAAAAATCTAATATCACGATGCTATATGAATATACGAAATGTTCCATACAATATTCTTTCACAAAAAGAAATCTAAACTAACCAGGAATTTGAAACACTTCCCAATAAGCCCAAAGCATACTCAATCAATAGGTATTCATTCTGAATATTGCATACAACAAAAAACTCAAATTAAAGAAAACAGAAGAAGTAAAATGGAAAAATATTACATAAGAAGGAGGAGCAACTTTTATTTACTTCTTACATGGAAATCACAAAGATTGACATCAATCCATCTACTGATACTGCAACATTCCTTCAACACTTTCTCTGCCTCTTGCCGAAAGTCTTGACAAACCATTCATGTTTCCTTGTGGTTAAGGTGTAACCAATTGCCATTCCAACTACCAGACCACTTCCATATCCCATCAATACTATCATCAACTCAACTTTGCGGCCACTCTCCAAGTCCCCTCCATGTTTGTCGGTTGGTGGTGGTGGTGCTGTTGACTTAGAGTTTTCACACTCCTTTGACAAAGGATTTCCGCACAATCCTGGATTTCCCTCGTATGAGTCGTTCTGAAATGTATTAAATTGCTTCCCTTGCGGTATAGGTCCCATGAGATGATTGTGAGAAACATTGAAGAACTCAAGGAATGTCATTCCCTTTAGCTGCTGAGGGATCTCTCCTGAGAGATTGTTTTGAGATAGGTCCAGTGCCTCAAGCTGTGCTAAGTTCCCAAGAAAAGATGGGATGTGACCAGTAAGACTGTTGGAGGAAATGTTGAGCAAATGAAGTCCCCTGAGTTTCCCAATGGATTTTGGGATCTCTCCTATAAATTTGTTGCTTGAGAGATCAATTGCTTTAAAACTGCGAGGGATCTTCGGGTACACCCTTTCCATGCCTTTGTTCGTCATTGTCATTGAGTAATTGTAGTTTTCATAAAGCCGATATGTTCGGATTAGGACAAATCCCGTCATTGACTGCATATATGAAAAATTCTCTTCATCGACCCTGCTCATGGCCACCCATGTGAGAAAGTAGCCTGCTGGCAAATTTCCTGCAAAATTATTGTACGAGAGGTCAATGATACACAGCGTGGGGAACTCAAAGTTGGCTCTAGGATTCTCGATTGCGCCATGAAATCTGTTATGCCGCAAAATGAGAAGTTGCAACTCTGGAAAAGATCCCAACCAAAAGGGGAACGTATCATTGATCTGATTGTTTCCAAGATTCAGAATCTCAAGCTCTTTACAATTGCCCAATGATCTTGGTATCTGCCCCTCTAACTGATTGTAACTAAAATCAATCATCTTTAATCTGCATTGGCTGGTGAATGTTTGAGGAATGCTCCCATGAAAGTTGTTGCCTCGTAGATTCAACACTGATAGAGAATCGCTGGAGTCGCTCAAACATTGAGGAATCATGCCACTTAAGTTGTTATTCGACAAATCAAGAATGTGAAGATGATGCAAGCTGCAAATCAACGACGGAAATTTTCCATTTAGTCTGTTGTTATGGACAAAATAATCAGAGATGGAAGATGGTGGAACTGGAAGGGACCCTTGTAGCTGATTATAACTAAGCTCTAGAACTCGTAGAGTAATCCATGGAAGGACAACTGGGGCCTGCTCGAAGCAGGTTAATAAGTTGTTAGATAGGTCCATGACCCAAAGAGTTTCTTTACCCATGTTCCACATCCACTTTGGTATTTGGCCATGAATTTTGTTGTCAGAAAGTGTTAAAAACTTCAATTCATCTTGGTTCCTTAGGAAATGTGGGAACTCGCTCAAGTTGCATGAAGCTAATCCTAAAAGCCTAAGCCTTGGAAGAGAACCATTGAGACTGTTGTTAGTGAGCAATGATAGATCGTTATGAGACAAGCCGAGTTTGTGGAGATTTTTGAGCTTAACAAGCATGTTCAGCTCCACTGTGCCACTCAACTTGTTTGCACGTAGAATGAGAGTATCAAGGTTCATCAGTTCAAATATTGAGCTTGGTATTGGACCTTCCAAATTATTGTACCCAAGACCTAAGGTTTTTAACAGGGTCAGGTTCCCAAGGCATGGTGGAATTCTACCAGTAAGTTGATTATACTCCAGGTTTAAATAAGTCAGTCCAGTTAGGTTTGAAAGAGAAGGCAAGATCTCACCAATTAAATTGGTCTTTTCAAGGTTCAAAGCAGTGAATTTGGTCAGCTTGACAATAATCCAAGACAAGGTCCCAACACTGAAATCATTCCTAGAAATATCCAAGAAATTGAGATGGATAAGGTTGGTCAATGAAGAGGTGAGCTGACCCTTAAATGAGTTACTTGAAAGGTCCAGGTGGGTAAGCTGGGTAAGGTTGCCGAGTGCAGTTGGAACCATCCCACTGAAATTGCATGAGCAGATATCCAATTCCTTCAAGGAACTAAGGAATCCAATGGAAGCTGGTAGCTGACCAGAGAAACTTGTCCAATAGAGATCCAAATATTTGAGGTGACTAGCATTGTGAAATTCAGGCAAATGGCCAGTCAGATATCTATTAGACATCAGA